>NC_140664.1:76980911-78234661 GCF_054131305.1 Coturnix japonica
CCAGTGAAGAATTATTGCCAACAAAGTGAAACAGCTTTGTGGTGGGAAAGGCCCGACCTGGTATGCCGCATATAGCCTGGTCATGGCTCACATGCACCTACACCGGAGACAGAAGATGTGCATTCAATCAAATAATCTCAGAGGAAAGAATTAAGCTGAGAGATAACATAACTCAGATTAATTTTCAGTGAGCTCAGCCGTGTTTTTAGGCCTTGGTTGGGAGAATCAGGAAGAGGGGACTGGCGCATTTCTACTTCTTTTCTTCTCTTCACATTTTTGTCTTTTGTGGTTGTGGATGTTTGGAGGGGCAAAAGTGAAGAAAACTGATGTGTGTATGTTGTGTTCAACTGGTACTGAAATAGTGAAGAGGACCACCTCATGTTCATTTTCAGATAGTGGCTTTCAGGACAGATTTACTATGTGACAAGATGCAGTTTTATCAGTGGCTACACTTGTGCTTTCCAGGTGGAAATATTCTTCTTTTGTAAAAAGATGCAGGAGGAAAGAAAGGATCCAAGTCTTCATCCTTTCCTTCCTTCATATCCCCTTCATAAAGAAGGTGAGACTGAGGGACATCTTTATTATATCCCACATCGTGTCCCACTGTGCTCAGTCAGAGGCCAACAGCAACAGCAAGTAAAATAGCCCTCATATGTAAATCTTGGTCACCTTCTTCTGCTCCTGGAGTCTGAAGAAGGATGATGTCTGGGAGAGTTAGTGAAGAATTCCACTCCCTGGCCTATAACCAGTAAAAGCACTGTATATTTTAGTATGGGAACTTATCCATGGTAGGAAATTTACTGTTGGAGGAAAATGGACAGAACAATACAAAATCTTTTCACGTGATACTTAAAGAGGGTTCTTGTGTCCAATATATGTGTAAAACAGCAGTCCAGTGTACGCTATTGCCAAGGCAACACAGAGATCCTGTGAAGTTAGATTCCGCATGAGCAGTGACACTATGTTAAATTGCTTGCAAGTGGAGAGTTTCACCAATGATTTGTAACTACTATTTGTAACTACTCTTGCTATTACTTCTAAGTCATCATGAAGCTTGAGAAAGAATGTCCTATGGCCTATTCCAGTTCTTACATAGAATCATAGAATGGTTTGGCTTGGAAGGGGTATTAAACACATGCTGCTCAAAGCTCCGTTCAGTCTTGACTTGAACAATTCCACAAGTTCTCTGGGCAACCTTTCCTAGTGCCTTACCACCCTCATAGTAAAGAATTCCTTAGTATCTTCTTTCAGTGTAAAACCATTATTTCTTATCCTATCACTAGACACCCTGATAGAGTCCCTCTCCAGCTTTCCTATAGGCCCTTTCTAGATACTAGAATGCTGCCATAATGTCTACCTGGAATACTCTCTTCTCCAGGCTGAACAACTCCAACTCTCTCATACTGTCCTCATAGGAGAAGTACTTCAGCCCTCTGATCATCCTTGCATTTGTAGTTGAGATTGCACTGAGTCATGTGCAGCACCTTGCATTTGCCTTTGTTGAACTTTATGAGGTTTGCATCTGCCCATCTCTCAAAGGCTGTCTAAGTCCTCTGGGTGGCATTCCTTCCCTCCAGTGTGCCAGCCTCACCACTCAGCTTGGTGTTGTCTGCAGCAGAACTGCAAACATCACCAACAGAATTTCAACATTCATGCAAAAGTCCAAACTGCACATTCAGTTACGTTCGAAACTGGAGGATGTGACAGAAAACAAACTGCAGAACATTATTTATTATTATAATGTCTTGGAAGCCATCAAGAGGTTAGCGTGGGTTTTTCAAAAATCCAACAGTGAAGCTAGAGCAAAGTGGGTTTTTTTAAGTCAATAAATTCCACATTCATTTCAGCTTTCAGAGTACAGAGACATGCCTTGCTTTCAGAGTATAAGTCCAAATTTTTAGAAATGTGCCTTTTACTGTCACCTCAGTCCATTAAGTAGCAGTTTTCAGGTAGAGAGAGTGCCATAAAATACAACATTCTGTTCTGCTAAATACTTTGGCAGTTATCTCAGATGTAAAAGCAGCACTGGCTCAGAATTTTGGTAATAGACTGCTCTCTATTGCTTCTGTGTATAGGAAGAGAATTTGCTCTCTTCCCTTGATAAATAGATTTCTGTAGTTTTGTCCCCTTGCTTTTTTTTTTTTTTTTTTTTTTTCTTTTTAAATGGAGTTAGCAGAAGTGACTGAAGAAGGAACATTTCTTAAAAGCTTCTTATGTGACACACTGGGAAAATAAGCATTCACACGCTGCCAAGACTGGAAGGTAAGGAGAGAAAGGGCATGTTTTGGGCAGGCACTTTGGGCAGGATGGGGATATTTTGTGGTAAACTATCATACTAATCTGAGGTATTTCAGCCCAGACAACTACAGCTGCTGTCAAAGAGAAAAGCTCTTCATTCCTGCTGATCTTGCAGCTTTGGATAACGTGTGTACTTGCTGCTGCCAGTAAAACAAAGGGTTCTTCCAGAGGGCACTGCTGATCTAGAGGGCAAAGCTATGTATAATATTTTTTGGTATACCATGATATGTTGGTCCTAAGGGAACTCAAGCATCCAGGAAATATTGAAGTTAGAAATGTGGGTGGAAGCTTTGCAGCCCACAGATATTTCTAAATCCAAACGACATCCTGAGGAAGTGAGTCTGGAAAGGGACTTTCTCATGCTGTACTCTTTCCCAGCTATTAACAGCATTATGTGCTTTACAGCACCGTTTGTGCAACAGAAATGCAATCACTTATCAGAGATGAAGGCTATTTAATCTACTAAGGAATTCAGCTTTTGGATTAATTCATGGTATGCTTCTGATACTCCCTCTCCAAACATAATGTATTGCAGCCATAAATGGTGAAATTAGGCATGACAAATTGAGACTTGCAGTCTAACTGCCTCCCACATGGGTTGCAGTTTTGTGTAGCCACCCACACTGAAAAGAGTGTCTCGGGCCATCAGCCATTTTAGGCACAGCTGGAGCTGTCACAGCTTTACTCAACATGTCTATTTGTGACAGGTACTGGTCAAATTGGGGCACTTACAGTTGGATGTGGAATTGTGGAAGGAAGATACTTCTGCAATGATTTTAACACTTGTTTTATGTGCTTCTTTTCTGAAATGTTGACCCAAGTGTTACTTGCAATTAGGCAGCCCAAAACACTGGATACCTGGAGTGGCCTACATTTCCTTCAGCTCTTAGTTTTCTTTGTGATCCTCTTTCTTTAGACCTCCCTGCTCTGTCCTAATCACATCTCTGTCTTTATTTCAGATACCCTGAAAGTGAGATCACTTACAGTTTCCGTATATTATTGTTTCATCTCTTTTCCCAACAGGGAGACAAATGAATAGTTGAAAGAGATAAAACGAGAGAAAAAGCCAAAAGACCAGCTTCAGCAGAGTAGGTAATGAAACACATATACTGTTTTTTAAAAACAATTTGTCAGAAATGCTTTCTAGGTTAAGCCTGTAGAGGACTGGACTGCTGGGGAGGTCACAGATTTATGGTCTGGCATCAGTTCTGTCATGAGATGCCTTCTAGTGAAGAGGTAATAGCACCATGCACACACACACACGCACGCACACACCCAAAACACAGCTGTCATTCTCCGACACTGCAGAGATATTATGGCCAGCATGTATTTTATCTGGAAGTTTTGGAATGATACCATATATATGTTTGTTTGAATTTATTGCATTGTTATGGCATAAAACTAGTTCTGTTTTGCAGATGAAGGGATTCAGAGTCAATATGACTCTAGTGGACTATGGATAGTTTAGAAGAAAAGGGTCAGGTTGATTGAAATTCAGAAAGAAACAAAAAAGCTGGTTACTTTTGGATCCTATATTATGTCTAACTATCACAGTTCCCTACTGATCACCTCATCAAAGAGGCTAAATTCTTCATCAATATGGAAAATTTACTGATCTTCCCCCATTTTGAAGAACTCCAAAGCTGAGAAGAAGCCTCATGGAGAGGGGTGGGCAGATACTCATACTTCTACATACGCTTTAATAAAGGTTTTTCGGTACTTATATTTTTCACAACAGGAATGTATCTTCAAAGAAAGCAGCACCAACTATCAGCATATGACTTAATAGCCTCTATAGAAAGAATAGAAAAAAAACTAACAACTCAGAAACTATAACAGGAATGGTACAGATTTTCTTTGCCACTCATCTGACTGCTGCAGATATAAAATTGTTCTAAGCTTTTACCATGTATATTTTCAAAGTCTATCTAATGCATTAAGCCATTACATTCTTTAGTGTCATTAATATTGTTGTTGTTGTAGCCCTTCTCCATCTTCCTGTTAGGCTCTTGGTAACATCTGCTGGTGGAAAAATCTCTACTGCACTAAATGACCCTTGAACACCCATGCAGCATGTAGAATGTGTAGGAAGTTGCTTTTAAAAATGAATTCTAGGGAATACTTTTAGGTGCTGTTGATTTCAAGTAAGGAATTAGTTCAGATCATACAAGAGAAATACACTTAGAAATACTGTCTCCTAGACAGGGACACAGAAAACAGCTTATCTATATAGGTACACCAGCATGAAATCCGGATATCTGAAAATTCAGAGGTCTGTGTGAGTTCAGACACAAAGGCAAGCCAAACATCCATAAGCACATTGGAAGGACTATGAAGACCAAACCTTATGCCAAGTAAATGAGGATGTACAGGAACAAATCTGCCTAGAGAAGGGATTTTTGTAACTGGTCATCATGTAGTCCTCTTTGGGAACCTGCTGACTTAGTCTTGGTCTTTGCTCAGGCTTTTATGGAAGCATGACCATGTCAGAGGCCTCATTCACACTTTAACACTTGCAGTGCTTAACATGATAAGGATTATTTCCTTTCTCCCCTTCTCAATCAGATACTCCATATCTGTGGTGCATTCTATAGTACACAGTGAACTATTTCCCAATCTCTGCGAGTTCTGAAAGATATGGGAAAAGAAAGAAAACAGTGTTCCACGCTGCAGAAATGACAAAGGAAACAGCTTTCATATGTGCCCAAGGGTAAAGACTGATTTCATGCTAGCTCCCAGTTTATTGTGTGGATGGCTTTTTAAAAGACGGGCGAGGTGGAAGGAACTTGACAGACTCATCTGAGATTTCTCTCTTTCAAGAATTTGTCAGGATGTATTGAAAAAAAAAATATTAATGAAAAGAGCAAAAGCAGGAAAGGGCTGTGTGGCTTATCTTGTTCACTTCCTGAAATCCAAACAAACTTTCAGAAAAATCCATATCACACCCTATCTATTCACTCTGTTTCCCTGCGCTGAGGATAGGAGAGTCTTGTCAAATCTGGGTTTTGGGAAACTTTTGGAACTCTTTCTGAAAATAGATTCCAAATATTTGCCAGTCAAAGGCAGTCAAAAACCATGACAAGTACTTTGGAACACACTGGTTGGGGGGCTGAGAGAGGGCTTTTGTTTTCTTATGTTTTATTTATTTATTTTCACTCTAAGCATCATTGCCAAAAGCATGGGAGAGGTGTGCTGGAAGGTCTCTGTCAACCAGCAGTTAACCACATGAAGCAGTCTCATTGACTTCTTTGGGACACCAGTTGCCAATAGAGACTCAGCCAACACTATCTAGTTGAGTCCTAGCCCCAGCTGGATGTGACAGCCCAACACATTAGGTTCCTTGGAAGAGTTCCTGCCTTCATAACTTGCTCTAGGTGTAGGTGCCTGGTTTCACAGAGTTTGCCTACATGGTCTACATGTGACTGTGCCCTGCAGCTCCTCATTTCTTGTGATGTTGGGCAGCACGGTTACCCTTTCAGAAAACAGCTTTCATCACCCTGGAAGGCATGTAAGAAGCTGCAGCCCTTTCTCCGTTCCCATGAGTCGTTTGCAACAATTGGAAGCCATGGCATACACAGATTCCACATCCAAATGAAGTGCCTAAAAACCTCTGTGCATGCTCCTGCTGCTTTCCGCTGTGGCGCCAGCTAATAAATACACTTGCCTTATCTTGAATCCCATTCTTCACAAATATTCTGTTTCTTCTCTCCTTCTGCTGGAAGAAATGCTCCACAAATGAGTCTTGCTGGACATTCCAAAAAGCACATTAATGTCGTGTCAACACTATGAGCCAGCCAGAGTCAAAACAGCAGTCCATGGGGTGGTGATGTGAATTCCCTATTGAATACAAAGTGCAAGATGCAGCCCTCAGTGGGCAAAGTGACAGGCACTGTCTTTTGGGATACGTAGGGAATAGACTTTCTGAATTTTATGAAATGCAGACAAACCACCAACTCTGATCACTACACCATGACACTGACTAAGCTGAAGAACTGAACTCCCAAAGTCAAATGAAAGAAGAAGACTAAGTTTTGAACACAAGAACACCAGGCCCCATACCGGACTGAAGACCATAGAGCACACCACCAGGCGTGTCTGGACTATTGTACGGTGTGGACCCATTGTATGGTCTGGGTTTGGTGCCTTCTGACTTCCATCTGCTTGGGCCAATGAAAGAGGGACTGCAGGGGCAACATTTTCCTAGCAGTTATACCAATTACACCATCATAGCAGCATATAGTGCTATATTAGTGCATAGCTAATAGTGATTACTATATTGAAAAACAGTGTTTTGTAGCTGAGAATTTACTCTATCAAATAGCGTTACTGTGGTCTTTATAACTGTTGTGGTTTCCACAGAAATAAACAGGGGGCATTACTTTCAGAGCAACTTACATGCAAGCAGTCAAAGCTGTCTCTTCAGATCATGAAGCGTTTATTGACATTTTACCAAGTTAAGGGATAAAAGTTGGAAGCCTTCATCATAGACTAGACTTCTTAATGTCTTTATCTTCTCAGCCTATTTGCTTAGAATAAACAGAAGTATATAGAAGGCTTTAATACTTTTAATACTTATCTAAACTTTAAAATGTGGGGAGATGCTTCCTAGATAAAATGAAGAGTTTAAGCAAAAATGTCACCAGAAATGTGACATGAGGGAAGCTTTGACTGGTTTCCATTTAATAAAAATCAACACTATGATGTAAACTCCAAAAACAGACCAGTTTCCTCCTCTATCTTATTTAGCAGTGGTTGGGTGGCTTTGGGGAAAGCTAACTCACACAGTCTCCTGGAATACAGGCTGAGCTTAGGGAAAGTGTGGGAAATGTGGGCATATGTTTTTTACACACTTTAGCATGTCTCACTTTTAGAACTGGAAAAGAAATGAGTAAAACTGGAGTGGAGGGCGGAATAGGTTTTGTTGGGCATGTCCTTCTCATGTATCTGAAACCGAGACATCATGAGGAACTTATAAGGAATCTCTTTCTCTCATGGAACTAGGACCAATTTCTAGTTTGGCCATCCAGAGTAGCAAATTTAGCTAATTGTCTGAAAGGCTGGAATAAACTGTTAATAAATTAAACCTAAACAGCAGCCAAATTTCACATCTTGCAACTAAAATCTGTAGTTGATTGAAAAACCTTGTAGCTTGAAAGAAAAAGGAATTTTGTTCCAGTTGTATTCTGTTCCTTGGATTAGCTCTCAGCTGTCTCTACATGAGAGGCTTGTGAAACCCTGGGCAGAGCCCTCCCTTGACCTGCCCCATACTGGGAGCACAGACCTCCCCATCCTCCCCCATGCTCTCTTCTAGCTCATATTATGGAATGAACAGGACCATGCCTCATTGCAGAAAGAGGAAGACTAAGCCAAAACCCTCAGCCAGTCTGTGGGGATTAAAGGGTCATGGAAATGCTTAGAACTGAAATGATTCCTAAGACATGGCAAGAAAAAAACACCAACCCAACACCCCAGCCCATTCTGTGAACTGCAGCATGAGCATAATATCTCAGATGCGTGGTCCACGTGCTTAAATAAGAGAACGGCCGAATGAAAAACATGGGAGATGCTTTTCATAGATTACATCTTGTAGTATGTATTCATGACAAGAACAGAGATAGGATTATAAAACAGAATACTGCAATACAAATCATGGTCATCAAAAAAACTGTAACCCCAAGTATTGCTCCACTGGCCCTTCAATATACATGGCCAGCAATCTTTTTGGATGCATTGCCTTCTGAAAGCCCTTCATCCATTTATGTGTGTTGGGTCAGTTAAATTTCGTTAAGTACCAAAGAGATGGTATTAAGTGACATTTGAAGGTTATGAAAAACAGGGCTTGAAGGATATTGAGAAGGAACAAAAAGTTTTGAGAGGTGTCAGAGGCAATCTACCCCACTCTTTAAACTGCTGCTTTTCACACTGAACCAATCTGGTTGCACATTTACGACCAAGAATGAAAGGTCAGGCTGGCAGAGCTTTAATTTTGGAGCAAAGGGAAACACTGGTGGTATGGTTTGATGTATACTTTGGTTTCTTTGTTGAGCTTTTTTTTTTTTTTTTGTTCCTCCTAGTCTGAGCTACAGTGATCCATCCATCTCTAAATGTTGACACTTTAACTCGATACAAATCCCCCTGCCTAGCTTTCTGTCTTTTCCATTTTCAGTTCAGATTTCCCCTGTGGTCTTGCAATACACTCTCAGGTCATTAATATCCTTTGCTGGCAAATCCTTCTCAATATATGGAGTAAGAGCGCTTGCCACCGACTGATCTTCCTTCACCTCTTACTTCCAGTAAGGAATGCAACCTCGGCTGCCTTTAGACATTTTCAGCATCTATATTTCTACTCCTATCATTTATAGTTGCGTAATGGCGACGTTACCGGAGTTATCAAGGCTCTTTATTTTCATTCTGTCTCTGCTGATATTTGCTTGTAACCTCACTTTTCTAGAGGGGTGGCAGACAGGAGGCACGGCAGACTCAGGCAGCTAAGCACAGGCTTTTCTTACTATCCAGGATGTGGCATTAGCCAACAGAGTTCCCCCTCGTTCTGAAGGAATAAGTATGGGGGAAAAAAAAGAAGCAGCAAGCAAGTTACAAAACCAATTTAGGTAGAATGAATAGGTCTTTGTTCTCCAGGGCAGGGTTTGCATTTATATTTGCTGTGCTAGCCACGGTCATGATTTAATTGCATATCTTAATGACTTTTGGTGTTTCCCTTAAAGACTCAGAAGCTGGAACCAGGGGAGTCCATAAGGCTGTCTGCATTCATTCACAGCAATGGTAAACCTTTATTTTTGCAACAAAGAGGAAGAAAACTATCCTCAAAAGACTCCAAAACCCAAAGGAGAATAAAAGGAAATTGACTTTTTTTTTCTTTTTTCCTTTTTTAAAGAAGTTTCAGAATCTTTAAGCCACTCTAAGGATTTTGGAAGGCATATGAGCTTTGATACTCAAAACTGTCAGTGCTGCCTTTATGCAGAATGTGCCACTACACAGGGATTTGCTCAAGAAATTAAGAGCAGAGACTATCTACTTTTGCTCTGCCAGACTTTTTAGTCTGTTTCTTATTCCTTTGGTTCAAGTATTAGCATGGAAAGAGGATGCTGCCCGCTTCATCTTGGCTGTCTTTTGAACTCTCATGTGAGGCACCCAATGATAACTCACTGCTTACATGAAGGCTGTTGTCAGCATACAGCACGTATGTGGATTTCATTGTTATTTAAATGTGAACTCAGGAACACAGGGTTGGGGTTGACAAGAGAATCAAGCCAGTATTTGACTTCACAAGAGGCTAAGACCCTTCATCAAAGGCCAGTGCCACCAAGGGCCCCATCCTGTCCAGCCAAATCACAAGTAACATCACTATAACTTCATGGGTACTCATCATGGCAGGAAGCAGAACGTGAGTGAAATTGTGCCCTCTACCTTTTGATATTTGATTTTGTGTATTTGTAACAAACTACTTTCTGCAGCCTTCTCCCTCCCTTTACATCCTCCAGATGACTAATTGATTTTTCAATGTCTGATTGAGCTGCTGGGACCCACATTCAGATCCTCAGTGAACCAGTCACCCTTCTGAAGTGACCTAGCCCCATTCCCTGCCTACACCCAGGACTTGTGCAGGTAGCAAAAGCTGCAGCTGAGATAAGAACCAGAGACACAACATAGAATGTACTCACTTGTCCATCAGGGTCCAGCTGAGCTGGCTGTGGACATGAGGAGCTTCATCTCTCTCCTGGCTGTTCATCATCTTCCGTCTGCCAGACCTGCTGCCAGAGCTGCATAAGTGTTTATTAGCTGAACTCTGTCAGCACGAGCTGGGTTAGCATTGATCTACAGCCTGGGCTTTGCTTTTCCTTGGGAAAGGCAGGGTAGCACTCACACAAGCAGTAACACAGCGCATGTGAGTAGCAAGCATGTTGTGACACTATGGTTGGGTGGTGGTCAGCAGTTAAGGATGCTGCTCATTTAGACAGTACTCCAGAGCAGATCACAGAATCATAGAATCAAGGTATCACAAAATCAGAGAATTACAGAATGATTTGGGCTGGAAGGAAACTTGCAGCCCACACAGTTCCACATGATGGGAAATCATGAGGGCAGAAGAGAGGGAAACAATCACCTCCCTCTCCCTGCTGGCCACCACTATTTTGATGCAACCCAGGACACTGTTGGCTTTCCAAGCTGTGAGAACACACTACTGGTTTGTGCAGAGCTTTTTATCTACCAGAACCTCCAAGTCCTTTTCCTCAGGGCTGCTCTCAGTGGGCACACAAAAATGTGTGATCAATGCTGGAATAGTAAAGACTTTGGTCAAGGCACTTTGCACTTCTGTTCTTGTTGCTGCCTTTGGCTTGTTTGTCTACTTGGACCACAGACTGTGCAGGTGAGGGATTTAGTCCAGCATGAGTTGGAAGAACCAAATGTGGTGAAAGCTGAGTGCTGGGAATTTGCAAGTAGCAGTGAAGGCTGGGAACTGGAAACTTGCAGGTCACTGATGATCTGATGATCAATGAGGCTAAGGGCAATCAAGAGCATGGAAACTGGCAACTGGGTAATTAGTAGGAACAATCCCTTGCTTATGTTATGCCTGACACTGAGGAGCTACTGGAACGCTGGGTTGTATTAAGGTGCCTACAGTATGTCATTGTAAAAAAAAACATACATATACAAAACAGATCTATTAAAACGATTCAAACATTGTGTGATGAAAAAAGTAAAGAATTACTCTGCTTATTTTATAGAAAAGGTAAAGAATGGGCTTGGTCAGTCAGTCTAGAAGTACTTATGTGAAGACACTTGCTAGCAGGAATTTGTTCAACCTGGCAAATTCAGAGCAAGAGCCAAAGGCTTTCTGAACAAAGCAGATGACATAAGACATATATATATTTAAATGCTAGAAAGATCAAAAATAAATTAAGTGTATGAGGTCTTATGTCATTTTATGTATCGAACATCAGATATGGCCATCACAGAGGACTTCTCTGACAATATAATTTCTGTTCCTATCTGTCAATAATGATCATTTAGCTTTTACGCATGAATCTTCACACATCTGTTCTCACCCTTTCCCTTAGGATAACCACAGCATTCCTGTGCATGGATTGAAGATAGAATAAGTATTTTACTAGATCAAGTACCAACCCTAGCAGCTGCCTAATGCCCTCACATCCCATTCAAGCCAGTATAAGAGTAGTCGTCATCTCACTTGATGTATTTAACATCTTACAGAACCTCTCTCTTGATGTAAAAACCATATGGTGTGAAGTTTTCTATTTATACCAGGAGTGTGCAAATTTCTTCATGTTTTTTTCTACTTATGTCAGCAGATTTACATGCAAATCTGAAATCAGATCTGTTTTCTGTTCAGGTTCTGCAGAGGAGCTTAAGGTAGTGCTGCTGTTAAAGTGAGAACAGTATGAAATGGTAGTATGTAAGAAGCAGTCCTTGTCCCTCCATTCATTCCCCACATTTGCCTTGGCCAGTATCCATGTTGCATGAACTCTGATCCTTTTCTGGTATCATATCCCAGGCTCTTCCTTGAGCCCTTCTGCACAATCTGAGAACAGGCTTGGGGTGAGAAGGGGCCAAAACCCCTATTTAGTGTTGACCCTGAGAATGAGGTGGTCAGAGTAATGTTAAAAGCCACCCATTTCCACGTGGATGTTCCCTAGCTGAGGCTTGGGGTGCCACAACGCTGCCTAACCCAGCCCGAGCTGGAAGATCTGCCTTGACTTTCCAAAGCACCCTCCCAATAAGTGCATCGAAAAGACTTTTAATGAATAAGAAACAGCAATACTGACCTCTCGTGGCCGCTCCAGCCCTTTGCAGCAGGGTGTCTCAACCGGCGTCCTGGTTCGTCAGCAGGGTACCACGGCTTCCAGGCCCTGGGGTATAAGGGCTGTGGGATCGAGCTGGTTGTCTGGATTGGTTGCTGTGCTGTGCAGTGAGCTGCCTGGAGGACAGCAATCATAGAGTGTTTGGGCAACAGATTATCACAAGATAAAATTCTGCCTTGATCAGATGTTAAATGCATTGCAGAAAAATTCCTGGGTCATTAATTTGTGGCACTGCCACCCAAATAACAAAGTGCAACTTTGTATGACAATTTGTGTCTGGACTTAGCAGGCGGGTTGAAACTAGATGATCTTTAAGGTCCTTTTCAACCAGAAGGGCCTGTGGCCCACGGATCACAGCTCCTCCATTTTCTCCATTAAGGTCCCAATTCAAAGAGAGCAGAAGACACTAGTGGGGCTCCATTTTAGTGTCAGCTCTCTTTAGTGTTTTTATAAATGATCTAGACTCAGGACTTGAATGCATACTAAGGAAGTTTGTAGACTATACCAAACTGGGAGAAACTGCTGAATCTCTAGGCCTTGCATATAGTTCTGACAAACTGGAAGGCTGAGCAATCACCAACTACATGAAGCTCAAAACGAGTAAGTGCTGGATTCTGCATCAGGGATGGAGCAACCCTGGATATCCACGCAGGCTGGGGGACAAGAGGCTGAGAAGTGGCCCCATAGGAAGGGATCTGGGGCTTCTGGCTGACAGCAAGTTATATCTGAGCCAGCAGTGTGGCCTAGCAGACAAGAAGGCCAACTGTAGCCTGGGGTGCACCAGGCCCAGCACCACCACCAGGTGAAGGAAGGTGTTGTCCCACTGTGCTCTGTGCTGTGTGGCTGCACCTCCAGCACTGGGTACAGGTTTGTGTGGCACAGAATGGACATAAAACTATTAGAGAGCATCTAAAGGAGGGTTATGAAGATGCTGAAGGGTCTGGAAGGCAAGAGGTGTGAGGAGAAGCTGAGGTCCCCGTGTTTGCTCAGCGCAGAGCAGAGGAGCTGAAGTGAGGCCTGATGGTGGCTGCAGCTCCTCACAGGGAGCAGAGGAGCAGTGCTGAGCTCTGCTCTGTGTGACAGCGACAGGGCCCGAGGGAACGGCATGGAGCTGTGCCAGGGGAGGGGCAGCTGGGGGTTTCAGAAAGGTCACAGCCCCAAGCTGCTGGAGTTAAGAAGTGTTTGGACAGTACTTTCAGACATAGGGTTTGGTTTTTGTTCATGCTGCATAGAGCCAGGAGCTCTACTTGATAATCCTAGTGGGTCTCTTCCAACTTGGGATATTCTGTGATTCACTCTGCACTTTCAGCACACTTTACAGCAGCCTTGAGATGCTAGGTGGCTTAGCTCAAAGATAAATGGATATCTGCTGTGTGAGAGATGTGAGTCACCCCGAGTGAAGTCTTTTCTTTCTTCCTCTCTTTTTTTGTATGAGGAGGCTTCAAGAGAGGAATCTGGAAATCTCCAGTCCCTTTCCATAACCTTTCATTAAAACAGCCCATAAAAGTAGTCTCTGGAAACTTTAGGAGGCCTTTAAGGAGAAGAAAAAATAATAATAATAATTAAAATTAAAATTCAGTTTTATTGAACAAATGGGCACGGCTGAAAATATTCAGAAAACTAAAATTAATTTGAAAATAATTAAAAATAGGAGAAGCTTAGTGTATGTTTCCAAGTCCTGAGCAATATTAAAGTAGCATTAAAAAGCTGCAAAGGAAATTTACTGTGAGCAGGTGTTTGAAATAATTGGGGGAGAAAAAGAGTTGACTATTAATTAATGAAGAATTATGAATGTCCCTTGTTGGACTTTTTTTCCTCTAGTCAACATATTTTTAACCACATGCACTTAGTGAACACATTTTAAAAGTGTGGAGTTGCTTTACAGACACGTAGTGGGAGCTGAGTGTTATTTTATCCATATTTATTTTATTTTTGCCAGTGGCATGTATTTAGCAGGAGCTGTTGAGATGACTGAAGTACTACGACAAAGTCTTCCTCATCAGCCATAATACACAAATGCTAATATTTAACCACCACCCTGTCAGCTGCCTGATGAGGCTCAAGGACATTAAAATCTGAACCATAGTGACTGGCTTCAGAAAAGCACACCAAGGGCAAATGCGCCTCAATAATAGAGCAATATTGTAACAGTCACTGATAAAGTTAAGGACCACTAGAAGACTTTCTTGGGAGGAAAGTGAAAGCAAAGCCCACACAGTCAAATAACTTGGAAGAGTAATCTCTCACCTCATTATATAGCACACACGTCAAAGGAAGAGGCTACCCAGCGCAGCTCTGCTGAAATGATGAGTGGTCTCCAGGCTCTGTGGAGCTCATGCAGGTGGGGTGTGTTCTTCAGACAGCAATACCAAATAACAAGATGACAATCAAAAGCATGACAATTCAGAAAGAAAGGAGATCCTTTAGCTAAATAAGCACCAGTAATTTCAACAATCTCTTCTTTTCTCCCTAGAGACCTCACCTAAGGACTTGCAGAAAGATTTCAGCCCAAAGTACCTCAAGCTCCAGTTATGTGCAGAGAGAGCAGAGGCTTTGCTGCAAGGCGTGAGAAGAAGATGTGAGCCCAAGCAGATCTTCGATTGAGGTACAATTGAGGTACCTACATTTATTTCAGTGGAATCCTTTAATTCCTAGTATAAATGACAAGCATATTAAACACAACATACAAAAACTCTAGAGTAAACAAAATCAGCATTTATTCTTCTTGTCTGTTTACAAGATTGCTTTATGTTTTCCCAAAAGAACATGTACCAGAGAAACATGAGTTAATCTACAAAATCAGATATGGAAGATGGCATGAAAATCCACATGCTTTGAGATTTACTTCTTATATGCCTGTCTTCTAAGGGAAGTTGCTGTGGGGTACACAAACATTAGTTCTGCCACTCCAGAATGTGCTTGCTAACTCTACTGACATGGCTAAAAACATATTTACAAAGCATTACCTCTACCAGTCTTATACTTTAAACAGGTAGTTAGTTGTTCAGCTATTAAGCCTTCATGGAAGGTGAAAGAATCTAATGTCCCTAAACAGATTCATGCAGTGTTTAGTTTTATTCACACAAGACATAAGGACAAGTATATATCGGTGATGATAAAAGTAGTATGTGAAAACGCAGCATCCTTCTGGAAATCAGAAAGGAGTTTGGAGTATCAGTGCTCATTCATCACCTCTGTGTCTTTGGCACTAAGCAGAACTACAATTCTTAACCCATATTAAGAGTTCACCAGCAAGAAAATTCCCTGCTCACTGGTGGGGCCAAATGAAGGGGATGGGATGTTTTTAGATCCTTATTGGCAAAGAAGAGAAGAACACCTCCTGGTGAGAGATGTTTTACTGAAAGAGGCTGCCCATAATTTGTAACGTCGGCATAAAACCAAAGATGCTAAAACATCTTGACTCTTACTGCAGCAATTTAACCACAGCAGAAATATGTAAACTCACTGAACTTCTTCAATTGTTAAGAAATTAGGTTTCTCTTTATTTTAACTGGTCAAGACTAGGCCAAAGTAGGTGTTCTGGGTTTCGTTTTTTTTTGTGAGGATGGAAGATTAAACCAAGCTCCTGTGCTACTTGCATCTCAAAATGTGGACCAAATATCTTCCTTGTTTAATTCTGTAGAGCTGCACTGTTATTCCTGGTAGGAATCAAGTTATGGAAGAGCTTAGCTTAGCCTTTAACTTCATTCAGATTCTGACACTGGAAGGAACATGAAAAAGAAATTAAGAAGTAGCCAACTGCATACTCTTTGAGGGTACTCAGGAGTGACTGGCTTCAGGTTCTCACAAATATCAATATGATAGTAGGGAAATATTTCTGTTGTATAGGTTTTTACCAGTTTCATACCCTACAGGTTGTTCAGTGTGTAAAAAGAGTTGGAAAGCCACTAGCATCCACCTTGAAACAAATAAACTTGTTAGTAACTCCGATGCTAATGTTAGACTGCTCTACTGTATCCTGGGTAAGACTGAGATATTTTTCTAGCTGAGTGTCTCTGCTGTATGTACACAAGCAGGAATAACAGCATCCTAATTCTTAAATACGTCAGGCAAATGAAATTTTGCTTTCCTGCATCAAAAATACAACAGTGTACATAGAGCAAATACTGCATCTTGATGCTTTATCCCTGCTACCACCAATGATGTTGCTATATGATTCTGTTCCCTGGTGATTCTTGTAGTACGTGCAGCCATCTCTGGCTGTCTGTGGATATCGGGCTAAATGGAGTAACCACAGTTAATAAAGTGCCCTTCATGCCCAAACAAGCTCTCAAGCACAGTAATTCACAGTCTACAAATAAAGTCTCTTAAGCCAACATGCAACAAAAATGATTAATAAGCAAACTCAGGTAGATGCTGTTGAATTAATAGAACCCAACGGACTTGTTACATAGTAGAAAATAAATAATGCTATGTCAAAACAATAACTTAATGTTGTAGTGTTTAGTTATTTTTAAATGTATTTATGGAAAACAACAACAGACACAGAAGAGCACAGTGCTCAGAGTGCAATGAGACAAAATTAGAAAGGCAGTAAAATAAAGCTGTGACAAGTATTATTTGGCTAAAATTGCAGCAGTCAGCAAAGGTACCGACAAGCATATCTACAGGCATTTATCACAGACACACTGCTACAGTGATAACTGTGCAGTGCAATTTTTTGTATCCTTAACAGCAACAATGTTTTTAGTAAGGGGCTTGTCTCCCTTTTGACTCAGTGCTTTGAGGCAATAGCAAGAAGGATGCTCAGGTCTTCTCCCCTGAGCTGGACACCTGCAGGCCTGTGCTTGTGCCAGGAACCAAGTAGTGCCTTCAATCACTGCAGGCACTCAGGCAGTCTTCCTCCAACTTTCCCACTCATCCTCTGCTACAGGAGTTGTTCCAAGGATGAAACACTGGGCAGCTTGTAGATAAGACTCAAGAATACAACCATCATTATCCATGTTAGTAAGATTGAAAGATAAATCCCTTTAATATTTTAGCACCCTGCCCAGTTGCCCAAGCAAAGAAATAAAGAAGTACCCCCTCCTCAACTCTTGCCTTTTGAGAGGGTCTTCCCTCTCAAAGCAGTTGAAATACGTCAAGCTCTTCCATCCTTACTAGTAATTCAAATGTGTATTTCTGACAGAGAGCTGTACAGCTGAACTCGATGGATGTGTGTAACAAAGGCCATGTTCCTCAGTAATCTTCCAGAGTATCAGTGGACAACTCAGCACATTGCACTCCAACATTGGCTGATCCTCATGGCATGAAGCTCTGAATCATGGCTCACTTGTACAGTGATAAATTATCTTAATTCAACCGAGCAACAAAGCAGATAAGGCTATAGTCACACAGTTGGTTTAGTACAGTTAATGAGATTCAAAATGACATGCAATTTATTCATACTCATGTAAATGTCCACCACAAGAAAAACAAAACCCAAAACTTATAATACTGGCAGTAAAGTGTGCAATAAGATCATTCCAAAGCAAGCCAGCTGTATTTGAGTCTAATCATTAACTTTGTTACTGTTCAAAAAGCTAACAGTATTTTGAAGGTAGTCAGATAGGAGTGGGAACTCCAGCCCTAGCAGAAAGATAGGTTTTCTATTTATTTTGCACAGGGAAACATGAATAGTGACTAAAGATAAGCAGCCTAGTTTCTACCTAAAGGTCATATTCTGGTTTTCTTGCTTTCAAGCTGCTCAAGAGCAGCTTTCCCAGAGAAACTTCCATTTCTGCTAGTCAAAGCTTACTTCAGTTAAGACTACAGATAAGGATTTCAAGGTGGCAGTGCTCTCCATGGTATCACAGTTAATGGCAAATCACCATGTGATTGTTGTAATGGTTCTCATCTATTCACGGCTATTACAACACATCAATATTTCTCAGGTTTCACAGCTGTAAGAAGCCCTCTTTTGGTTTACAGAAGCAGTCTTAATAGATCTACTACAGTGGCTTTAAAACACTAGATCAAACTGGCTGTAGATAATGTCATGGCCAAGACGTCCCATTAATGGGGCCCTTTTATTTCATCAGTGCTATTCAGAAAGGACAAAGGTATTAAAGTGGGTGGTAATGAATAAAGCTGTTCAGTTTTGTCTTCATGTTGATCCCCTTTAATGAAAGACATAAATATAAACATGTATGAAATGTATAGCTAAATATATAGAGATAACTATGTTAATCTGTAGTTGGAACAGAACTGGATTAATCAAAGGAAAACGAAAGGCCCTGCAATATGTCAGCATCATGGAATAAAATACTTGCTATGTGTGTAGTTCTGAAACCAAGCAGTCAGAAAGCCATGTACAGCAGGGAATAAGTCTCGTTAGTCCAACCTCACAGCCTAGGCAAGTAAGACTCAGATTCACTTAATAAAGAACCATATTCAAACAGTGTCAGAATTCAGCTGTTTTTTCCTTCCTTGGAAAGGTTTGGGAGTAAGATAAAAAGAAAAAAAATAAAATAAAAAAAAATCCTTAGAAAAACAGAGGTTCTAATGAGCAGAAGACTGACTCCCCTCTTTGCCAATAGTCTTAATCAGTTCTTAGCAATAAGGAAAGTAGCTGGTGTAAAGTCACCCTCTGTTAAAATAACTCTGAGTTATACTTGCATAGCAGAGAAGAGAGTCTGCTTGGGCATGACTGAATAGTGCCTTTTTTTCTTTCTCATGGAATTAATCCAAGTGTATTTAAAACGAACAGTAATTCACCAGGCTAAAAAATCACAAAATGTCTTATGGTTGTAGCAACTTCACCTACCTGCAAGGAAAGCCTCAATTCTCACTTTTATTGGTATTAAATTATCATGGCTTTAACTTCAGTTGAGCGAATCCTTAGCTCATTTTAGTGTGACATAAACTTCAAACCTCCTACATTATGCACTTTTAAACTGACTGGTTTTTTGTTTTGGGTTGGTTTTGGTTGGTTTTGTGTGTGTGTGTGTGTGTGTGTGTGTGTGTGTGTGTGTTTTATGATTTGATTCCAGTGCCAAATCAGCCTTGCCTATACAGATAACAAAGTGCCAAGTTGCCTTTTGGCTGATGAGAAACAGACAACTTAAACCTGGTAATGTGAACCTTAAGGAGCTTTTGATAACTAAAAGAGTGGAGGACAAAATAGAAAAAACACTGTTATGAAACCAAGCAAACGTGGCACTCCTGGACATGGAGAACATGGCGCTCCAGAAGAAACAACTTCCCAAACCGGAAAAATACTCTCCTTCTTTTGAAAGCTGAATAGAGAAGCAGCAGCTCAGAGATTCTGGGACTTATTCTGCAGCGAAAGCGCTGTTGGTCCATTTAGTAAAAGATTCAGTCATGGCAGGGAGGTAAAGCACCAAGACTGCTGATATTTTCCAACCTCTTAGCAGCAGTAACCACACAGCAGCTTTTCTGCAAAACAAACAAAAGAAGAATCCAGTTATTTCAGCAGTATACATTTTTTATTTGGTTAAGCATTCTAACAACCACACGGTGGTTTCTTTGTGCCTGATGAGAAGAAGGCAGTGCTGAAGATTCTTGCTTACAAAGGGCTCTTGCAGACATCTTATTTGTGTGATGTTTTATGAAACGCTAAAAGGACAAGGCCTTCTTTGTTAGGTGGAGAACAGGTCCTGGATGTCTTCCTTGAAATGCATCTACTCTGCTCTTTGGTCGCCCTTGCCGTACAGATCCCAGCAGGGAAAGGGAGAGTGCCAACCTCTCCATTTATTTGTGTTACCACTGGAAGCATTTATGATGCCAGGTCTAAATCAGATGGCATTTGAGTGTATTATTTTGGGGTAAATGTGGTACCCACACTATTTGTTTGATAAAAATAACTGAAGGGATTCTTTAAAAACTAAGCAGGACTATGACTTTAGATCCACTCAAAGCAAACTCAAGTAAGCTCCAAATAGAAATAAAGAAGCAGAGGAAATAACACTTCAAAAGCCAAAACAAGGTTTTTCCGCATGTTATGTCATGGGTGAGTTACTATGCTACAAGGCTATTAAAAGTTCATTGGAAAACACTTTTGACTGCTGTCAAACAGTCAATTTATCTCAAAGTTGATCTTGATTCCAATAGAAATGTGTGCAATACAGCGCTTCCTGGATTAGAGAGTTCTCAGTATTAGGTTGCTGTGCATACAGTAAGTAGAAATGGTGGATACAGACAAAACCACTAGTCTTGCAATGGTTCAAGAAAACCTTTTTTGCAATGCACTGCATGGAAGTACACAAGTGATTGCACCAAAGATTCATGTAACCTCTTCCAGGACCAGTGAAGTAGGGATGAATGCTGAGGACTGCAAAGAGGATTCATTCTGAATGGATTTTCACTGCTGAAGGTGATGTTGAGACATTATGTATCAGGTAGCTACATGGCTTTATATGGTAAGATGGAGATGATAATGGTACCTTAGTCCTCGCTGACCGCCAGTGTACCATGGAAAGACAACTTCACATACCCAAGATAGCCCATTTAAAGTTCATTAACTTGTGTGGGACTATACCACACTGTATAGTACCTGATTAAATCATATGGTTAGTCAGAACAAAAAATTCAACCTCTCATGAGAATCAGTCTTTTTCACATATTTCTGGACAAAATTACTGCAAATAAAATCCATCGTATCCCTTGCCCTATCAAGCAGAGAGTGGATGAAGGCAGCACTAAAAACTTGCATGCAGTGAAAAATGCACTACTTTTATTTTGGTATCCTGGTTGCTATTCCTGATGCATGACTAAGAGGAAGTGGTTTTACAGCGTGTGTGTTCTCAGCCTTGTCCACATCTTGACCCTCCACTGAGTTTTGCCCAGAGATGTCCTCAGAATTTCTGAGTGGTTCCCATGGTCCTTCAACAGAGTCACTAACATCTGTGGTAGTTTGTAAAAGGGACTGTGGGAATTGCTATACCGGTTTATGGAGATACAACACCTCCCGAGATAGCTGGATTTCAAAGTGGCTGAGCAAGTATGCTTTGGTCAAACAGTAGAGATAGAACATGAGAGCAGACTTGAATCTCCCTGGCCACTATGGAGGAGGCAGCCAAGCCAGATTGAGAACCACTAATGAAGTGTTTGTTAACTAAAAGGCAAAGTCAGAGAGACAGAGAAAGAATGAGAGATGCTCTGTCAACATTGTTTTGGATGCTACGGGCTAAAAGGGCAGAGGAGTGCCCGTCAAAATAGGGTCCTCAGAAGTGTGGAGCAACTTCTTTTAGGGAACACCTCACTTTCCTTTCAGTACAGTTACTGGAACTGCCCTGAGGGTCTGGCCCATGCCTTTGCTAAAAAGTAATTACTTTTCATATTCCTACCCTTTAAAAACCATACTCTAACCACAGCATGAAAATCTGAAAGCTTTCAACACTGAAAAGTTATGGGGTGAAATCTTGCCCCATGAGAGTCAGGGAGAGCATAACCATTCCCTCTAAAATGGTCAGGGTTTGCAGCACATATGGCTTCATATATACAAGGGTTTTTGTACATTGCTCTGAGTTGGTACAAGTGATAGAGCCAGCTTACGTTTTGAACGCTTTCTAAACAACAGTGAGGATAGTGGTAAATGCATTTTGGAATGTGCAGTTAGAAGCATGCTTGGTTTTCGGCCTCCCGCTGATCACCTCCACAGTGCAGTGGTATTTATTTATTAAAAAAACAACACTTAGGACCCCAAACAAACCTTCTGTTTTGCAGCTCTTTCAGAGATTACGGATCTGAAGGTGCCTGGGACTCACAGTCACCTTTAACCTTCTTCTAGGGAAAAACAAAAAAAAAGAAAGAAAGACAGCTACCATTACTGGAGCATTAGTTGAAGATCAGTCACATCTCAACTCTAGTTAAAGTAATGGTAAAACACCGAAACATCAGCATCTTTAGTGAAGCTGTTTTGGAAAGTGCAAGTGGCGTGAACAAAAAGTTTCCAGGGGAAGAACCACAAAGGATGAATGAATTGTAAGGTTTCTATTACAGGCAGGCTCTTCTCAAAAGAAAATTGGTGATAGGAAGCAGCATGCCAGGTGAGCAGCCTGTGCCCTTGCAGCGTTTGAAAACAACAGCCTGTTCCCAGGTTGCAACAATCAGAGCCTCCCTGGAGTCAGACTAAAGGGACCAAATGCTGTTCTATGAAACTGGTGACAAACTCTCTTATTTTTACTGTCTGTGCTCACAATATAAAAATCTAAGAATCTCAAGGGCATTGCTGTTCTGGGAAATTACAAAGAAAATCAAATTTCAATTAAAGTTGTAATAATTTATTTGATTATTATTTCCCATTTTACACTACTGCTGCTTACCCTGACTTTGTATAGCAGGAATATCTCTCAAAGACAGATCTGTTAGGACACTACTTAGTCCATCCTGCCACAAACCTGCACCATCTCTTCAGCACAATTACTACTATTTTACTGTCATCACAATCTTTGATCTTATTTTATGAAGATCATTTTAATAATTAACAAGACAGTCTTAGCGACAGGACAAGGGAGAATGGTTTTAAACTAAGACAGGCCAGGTTGGATGGGGCCCTGGGCAACCTGATCTAGTAAACATGGAAGTTTGGTGGCCCTGCCAGGCAGGGGGGTTGGAGCTTCATGATCCTTGAGGTCTCTTCCTACCCGGGTCATTCTGTGATTCTGATTCTGTGATATTAGGAGGAGGTTTTTCACAGAAGGTGGTGACGCACTGGAACAGGTTGCCCAAGGAGGTTGTGGATGCTCCATCCCTGGAGGCATTGAAGGCCAGGCTGGATGTGGCTCTGGGCAGCCTGGTCTGGTTCTGGTAGTTGGTGACCCTGCACATAGCAGGGGAGTTGAAACTAGGTGATCAGTGTGGTCCTTTTCAACACAGGCCATTCTATGATTCTATGATCCTAGGCATTAGAGCCGCCATTTTATTTAACCTAGATTTGCTTTATCTGCAAAGGAGGCAGTTAATATTGTGCTCTGCAGGCTGTAAAAAATCAGGCATGCAATTAAAATGATCCCTCCCTTAAACAACTAAACTATAGTGTGGACTCAAATTCATCCAGTGAGAACCTCCTCAACACACTTACCAATTAAATTATTAGTTACAGCAGCTAAGTAAAAACAAAGGGACACACATGGCTTACAGTGACAAGAAATACAGCAGCAAGGTGGGCTACAAAACAGATGAGGGAAATGTCAAAGCAAATAATGATATGCCAACAGAGACAGGCAATGGCAGATCCACAATGCAGAAGGATATTTAAATTTAGGAACCTGGAGCCTGCAGTGGAGCTTGTGGTCTGATAACCATGGGTGTTTTAAGGCAGCAGTGGCACTTATTCTCCAGCTAAAAGAAAAACAGAATCCTATTAAGTATTTTTACCTAGAATCTTGTAATTCAACAATTATCTACAAGTCTTGTGTTCTGCTGTCATGCAGTTCTGTCATTTCAGGATATTTTATGCCAGATGGCAGCTAGTCCAGGAAAACACTAACATCAAAGCAAAAACTCATTCAGGTAACTTCAGAGAATGTTATGGACTCGGCAAACATCAATAAAATGGCATATAGAAATATTTTACATGAACATCAAAAACTGATATGTAATGATAATTCTGCAGAGAAGCAGTACAAGTGATACAGCTACAGCAAGATGGTACTGAACACACGTTTCAAAGATCCAGGGATCACGTACCATTTTTCCTTGATGAGAAGCTTTGAGATGAAATCTTTGGCCTGCTCAGAAACACCTTGAAACTCCTCATCTTCAAAATCCCAGCTGCAGGCCAGGATATTATTGAGGGTCTCATTGTCATCATCACCCAAAAAAGGAGACAGCCCACTGAGGCTAAGTAAAAAGGAAGATGTTAAGTTCTTCTGTCTCTTTCCCTTCCTGCACATGATCTCTGATGTGACATCTGTGATTGTTCTGTTACTTCCAGTCCACCTTAAAGCAGTTTATTATCTAAGAAGGTTTCCAGACCGTTCCCATTTTCTCTTCTATTAACATTTTTAAATAATCACTCTTTCTCCTTAACAAAATAAACATTATAGTCTTTCACTGAGGGTCATATTTTCCAGATCTCTGACCACCTTTGCAGACACAAACTGGGAGTTTATCAAGAGGTCCACAGTATTCTGGAAGTGTAATACGTAATTGCTAAAGATAGACTTGTAATGAAACAAAGTAGAAAAGTTAATGGTGACTGAAAAAAAGAGATCAGATTCCTGAATATGAAATTTGGAAAGAGGTCTATATTTTTTATTACATGTACTGATTTTGTCAGTCTTCCAAACAACAACAAATCTGGATGACTGACACAGAATAACCTGGAAACAGCTTAGAAAGCAGATTGAATCCTACTTACAGCATGTAAGCAATGACTCCTACACTCCACATGTCTGTAGGAAAGGAGACAAATTCATAATTCACAACTTCAGGAGCAAGAAATTCAGGAGTCCCAAAGTTTACTCGAAGTTTTTCCCGGGGTTTATATCTAGGCAAAGGAAATATTAACAAAGGACATTATAGCTCTAAAGTTATATCCTAAGTTGTCCAGCATTTAGTGGGATTTCAGAAGCATATGTGGCATTCAGGAGGAAATCAAGGACAGATAGAAGTACAAATTAAAAATAAATACTACCCATACATAGGAATGAAGAACATTTGTAAGTTTATGTCATACTTCAGGGTAAAACTCAACAACTAAACAAAGTAAGAAATTCAGATTTCTAAGATGACTTAGAGCAGCTGTTATCATCCTTTGGAATCTTCCCCATATTATAGATTATGGTGTATGTTTAAACAAGAAAGCGATAAAGCATGAATTATAATGTAAAAGACTCTGAAGGCCTCTCATACTCTCTTTTGAAGAATCTCATGACAATGGGACATGAGAACAGACAAGAGGTTCCACAAATTTCGTTGATTTTAGCTGTACCAGTATACTTATTCATTAGAATCAGACCTCTTTCAACCTTCAGCCTGAAAAAAGGTTTCAGAACTAAACTTTTTTTTTACCCAACTTCAAACATTCCTTATTAAAAGTTGTCTTTGGTTAAAAGAACCAACTTGTCACAAGAGCAGTAGGAGAACATTATGGGTCAAATATGTAACCGCAAAGAAGTAATACTTCTTTGATTCTTTCCTAATTCATTTGCAAGCAGTAATAACATAGGCACATACCTTCTTGCCAATCCAAAATCAATAATTTTTATTTGATTTGCAGATCGGTTCACACATAGGATATTTTCCGGCTACCAAGAGAAACCAGAAAAGACTTCAATGAGAGACAAGCACGACAAACAGGGCTTTTGGAAAACCATTCTGTGAAAACCACTGAAAACAAGGTAAACATGCCATAAGCACCTTTTTCTTTCCTCCTTGATCAGATTTCTCTGAATGGGTACAACCCCTTCTATCACATAGCAGTTGAGGTTGGGTGTTCTATGTCTGACAACTGCTTCTTTTTCTTGCTTTTCAGTTTGACATAAGGCAGCAGTTCTGATAAAGAACTTGTAGGGGGAATGAGGGAGAGAATGTAGACATCCATAGTGAGGTTTCAGGATGCTGGCATGGTGATTTTGCAGACCTTAGTAAGCTGACACTGGATTTTTTACTTATTTATTTTCTTTAAAAAGAAATTTACTGGGCTTTGAAATTTATATCTTTAAGTTTCTGTGTTCATAGATGGTCTGGCAGTAACTGTCTGATTGAGCACTGATATATTATGCTAGTTACAGCAGCTTTATGTTTTCATCAGCTGTTTTACCAAAAGGTGGGATTCACAGGTTAAATCCCTCTTGATTTTCACTGGGACAATTGTTCTTCATTCCCCTGGAAGGAATCCATTGGCTTCCTAAATTACTCCCAAATCAAACAGAAGGGAGCGAAGATAGAATATGGCCAAATGTCTTTGAAATGTAAATATCTAAAATAAATTAATCGCCAGCAGTTTTATAGTTTTATATACTCTGTCTTGTTGCTCGTTGAGTCCCCTTTGAAATAAAACAGCCCACAACACTTAAAACATTAGTTAACCTTTGTCACCATCACTGATTCATTTTAAATGCAGGACTTGCAAACATCACATGTCCATAGTTTCTGTGGTCCTAGATGATTATAGTCAGGATGAATTTCTTTCAATCTCAAACATTCAAACTCATCTGTTACTGACAACAATCTATGAGTAAGCAAAACAGAATGCAGAATCTGTAGCTGGCAAGCACATGAAAAGAGAAGTCTGTGGGAAGAATTCATTGGATTGTATGTGGGCCTTTTGGTCAGCAGTATGACAGTAAAACTGCACCAACTCCAAGAACATAATTAATATATCTCAAGGACCTGTGTGAAATTCTTGATAGGTTTCTAGCAATCAAGATGTTCATAAAGAAAAAGAAAGTCTGGTCATTGATAAAGCAACTGAAGCAGATCCCAACAAGCATCTGTTCACTTGCTTAACATGTGTAATAATATAAATACTAACAACTCAGTTATTACAAGACAAAAACAGCAGCTGTAATAAAATGCTCACCAAAACCAAAACTCTCTTTGCACTTTTTAGTTCTTTTTTGCTTTATTATAAAACTGAGGGATGCATTACGGGGACCTTATGGAGACTTGTAAAACTGAAGACATCATCCCTTTTTATTTCTGTACTAAATAAAAGTAAGAAATACAGAATCATACAAAGGTTCAGAATGTAGGGGACCTTAAAAATCATGTAGTTCCAAACCACTCCCAAGGGCAGGGTTTCCAGCCACTAGATCAAGCTGCCCAGGTCCCCCTCCAACCTTGCTTTGAACACCTCCAGGGATGGGGAATCCACCACCTCTCTGGGTAGCCTGTGCCAGCATTTTACCACCCTCTCAGTAAAAATTTCCTTCCTAATGTCTAACCTAAATCTCCCCATTTTTAGTTTATGGCCATCTCCCCTTGTCCTTTTGCTATCAGACCATGTAAAAAAGGTCTGCTTAGAAGCTCCAACAAGCACTGGAAAGCTGCAATGAGGTCTCCTTGGTGCCTTCTCCAAGCTAAACAAGCCCAACTCCCTTAACTGTCCTTCACAAGAGAGGTGCTCCAGCCTTTTTATCATCTTTATGGTTAAAAGACCTACTCAAACAGCTCTATGTCCTTGTGCTGGGGCACCAGGTTTGGACGCAGTATTCCAGATGTGGCCTCAAGAGGGCAGAGCAGAGGGGTAGGATCACCTCCCTTGCTCTGCTGGCCACCCCTCTTTTGATGCAGCCTAAGATACTGTTGGCTTTCTGGACTGCAGGAGCACACTATCCATATCCATATGCTCATATCCAGCTTTTCATCAATTAGGACCCCCCAGGACCTTCTCTGCATGGCTGCTCTCAATGAGTTCTTCTCCCAACATGTACTCATATTTGGGATTGCCACAATTCAAGTGCAACACCTTGCACTTGACCTTGTTAAACCTAATTAGGTTCTCATTCTCATGTGCCCATTTGTTGAGAATGTCTAAGTCTTTCTGGATAGCATCCCTGCTTTCTATCATGTCAACTGCACCACTCAGCTTGGTATCATCAGCAAACTTGCTGAAGCTGCATTCAATCCCACTGTCTGTCACTGATGAAGATCTTAAAGAGCACCAGGCCCAAAATGGACCTCTGGGAGACACCACTCATGACTGACCTCCATCTGGATGTAGAGACGTTTGCAACAGTCACATGGCTAGAACTATCCAACCAATTCTTTGTCCACTATTAAGTTCAGCTTTCAAATCCATCTCTCTCCAATTTATGTCTCTTATTTAATATAAACTTGGTTTAAGGGAAAAAGATCCAACTGGAATGTCTAGACTATTAAAAGTACCTTTAGAGATTGTTTTCTGAGAGTAACAGCGATTAGCAGTCAAGCAGTGTAAGAATATAGTGTTGGTAAATTAGGTTTTAGATAGAAGTAAGAGGACTTTCTGTGTATACACTTTAATAATTCAGATTGCCAAGCAAATACCTGATGGCGAGCCCACCACTCTTTTCTGGACTTTCAGCTGCACTGGCAGTTATTGTCTAACCTAACAGATGCTGTATTATTTGCATCAGCCACTTTTTTTATTACTTTCATTTAGCAAATACTTTCTTACATATTTGGCTTTGGCATGGTATGAATGGGGTTAATGTCTATCCCATGGCTGATGCATAAGACAGAGGTCTTAAATAGTATTCACACAATACTTTTAGCTGCAGGTGGAAAAAAAATGAAAATAGCAAGATATTCTTGCCAATATCTTTCTGTCTTTCTGTAAAATCATTCTGCAGAGTTATGTAGATTGATGACATGTGACCACAATTCTCATCAAAATGACTTCTGTAGTGATGTAACTGATCTCAATGTGGCTGAAGTAAATACACATCAGTTCAAGGAAAGCAGAATAAAGTTTTTTGTTGTTTCTCTCATGGAAATCTGCTAAGCTGCATGGCTGACACTAAAGAACAAAATTTCCACAGCTGTCATTGCACAAAACAAACATGTCCGTTCTCTACCTTTAAATCCAAATGAAGAATGTACATCTGGTGCATGTACTGAATTCCCTCGCAGATCTGTTTTATGAATGAGATAGTATCCATCTCTGTCAAATTGCTGTTGTCATCAATAATTCGGTCAAATAATTCACCTCCTTCCACACTGATGAGAGAAAGACAACGAAGTGGTCATCAAGTCCAAATCCACACCCATGCAATTTACAGTAATACAGAATTTAAACTACTGACTATTTTAAGGATTCACAGCCAGGTTCAGTGAGAGGGGTCTACAACATGAGCTTGTATTCTGATCTGAATTTCCCACATACTCGGTACTGATGCATACTAGCCATAACTTCTTCACCGTCTGAGAATCCAGTCTCCCATTCATTGAGAGATGCTGTCTTGGGACATAATTTTGCACCAGTAGAATTAATGAAGTCACATGGAAAACCAAGACAACATGCTACACAACCTGCATTAAATTCTTGGTCTTCTCACTGGGACCTTAAGAGGGACATGATACAAAATTTCAATTTGAAGCAACATAAAATCAGTGAAAATGACTTCTTAATTTCTTATTATGTTTCTGAATACCTCCATCTTACCAACTGATATCTGTGCTGAATTCTAGCTTTTGTGTTATACTAAATGTGTAATTCAAGTTCATAGGACTACCCAAGAATATACACAAAAAGTCAAGCTCTTCTGCCATGCATTTCAGTGTTTTAGTTGCATCCTTTTTGGCTTCCTGAAAAAGAAGGAATATCCATTTGTCTTTAGGGCAGCTATTCTGAAACCAATTAGCCTGATAAATCAGCATAAAAGACATGTTAATCCATTCAGGCATCCAGTAAAAGATCATCCACAACAACTACAGTAGGCATCCATTCATTGTAAGATGTCTTTGCATTCACCTCACAGAACTGGAGATATTCAGAGATGTCTGTCTCTTAGTTGACACAAAATATCATTCGAAACTAAAGAGAAACTACACAACAACTCTATCTTCAAATGGTGTAGTGGCCTTACATCACCTGGAGTGTGGAGCATCACTTGAAAAAAATACATAAATGGCTCCATGGCACTTTTTCTTATTTTTTTTTTCCAATCATTATTCCTGGAAACATATTCCATATGCCCTTTCCACCTGCTAAAAGCTTTATTTCTAACTCCAGGACAAAATAAGAAGTAAACAAATAGTTCTAGCAAAAGTGGTAAAGACAGAAATGAGAAGCAAAGAACACACTTACTATTCCATGACGAGGACAATGTCATTTTTTGACTCAAAGGCATCATATAGCTGGATAAGGTTCACATGATTCAACTGGTTCATGACACTGATTTCATTCTTTACTTCATTCTGTAAAAAATCATGAATTTTGTTTCTGAGGCTGTTGGGTTTTTGTTTGTTTGTTTTCCTAAGACAGCTACATGAACAAGAACAAAGTCAGTTTGAAACAGATATCTACATTATCTTCATGTATTCACTTGTGTTAAGCAAACCCAAGGTTTGCCTTTGACTGTTCCTGCAATGGTAGACATCAAGGCTATAAGCACTAGACTGAACATCATAGCTTGAGTAGGGGACTGCTTCAGTAATACATTAAGAGAAAAAGAAAGGGGAAAGAAAGAGCAAAAGCACACATGGACAAGTGGTAATCTATGTAAGAAAAGTCCAGGACAGTCCTCAAAACCTCCCTGTTCGATCAAGGGGGAAAGACTGGTACCTCCACTCAGTCCAGCTAAATGTGCAGGTTAGGGTGGGCTGAGTCATTCTCCAGTGGTGCCAATCTTTCTTCTGACTGTAATGGGATTCTTGATGATCGGCTTACCCACAGACAGCTATGCCTTAGAGAACCACAGATAGCTGAGACAAATCCCACCCTTGACTACTATTAATGACACAGCTGTCACAGAAAGGATGCTAGGAATGTCTTTCTTGTGAAAGCGAGCCCCAGATGGCCATGAGTTTTGTAAAACAGATCAGACTAATTCTTCTCATTTATATCTTTGTTGATGTCAGGAGCCCAGATCATTCCTGTAATCAGCATGCCTCACAGTGACATGAATTCATTGCAGTAAGTATAAAGTGTGGTGGAGGGGGAAATATGCTATGCCACATGGCAGACAAATACTTTCACATTCAGAAAAAAGCACTAATAGAATTAAAAGTAGAAAAGAAAAGGAAAAAAAAAAAAAAAAAAAAAGCCAAAGAAAAACAAAGATCTGAAAAGAAAGTAGGAAAAGTTATGATTTAAAAAGTGGGAAAAAAAAAAAAAAAAAAAAAAGCCCAGAAAGACTTTGATGAGAAGAAAAAAAGAGCTGCAGCCAGTGGTAAATCAGCAGGTTTTATGACTTATGATGGCTTGTGAGCCACTTGGCCATGGCCTGTTGAGTAGGTGAAGAACAGCATGAGGTCCATTAACAAAGACTACCAACCTTCTCTTTATCTCCTCTGGCTTTTATAATTTTGGCTGCTAGTTTGAGACCTGTTGCTTTCTCTTCACATTTGTGTACCTGACCAAATCGTCCTCTAGAGAAAAAAAAAAAAGGAAAAATATATTAATCAAAACCATACCATTGCATTGCCCTTGAGTGCAAACTAAGTTTTACAGTATGAAAAAAATCCTCTCCCCTACTGAGTTCTATTTCAATTGTTCTACTGATACTATCTGATACTACTGTTGCAGCTGATATTATTCCATTTTTATGATTTATGAACACTCACTTCATTACTTCTAACAGCTTTTAATATGTGATGAGGTATCCCAGGCAAGCTAACAGCAATACAGACTGTAATGATAATAACTCACTTATGCGTACAGTCTGCTTTCCCCACCTCATCATTCTACCCCAAGGGAAGGCTGTGATTTCATGATGAAACAAAGCCTACTCAAGACCATGTTGCTATTGGAAATGACAGTATCACTCTATCATAAATTATGGCAGCATGAAAGATCAAGCAATTACATGGTTGGTCAGATTAGCTTGCTGATCTACCTAAAAACATGCATGTGCTTTCAGGGATGGGTTGTGCTGAGGGAAAGAAGGCTACAACATTTCTATATCCCACTGGCTTCAGTGTGAAGCATTCCAGGAACATCATGACAAAGCCTGAGGGCAGCTGTCTGACCTAGAACAACACCAAATACAAGCCAAGTCTGGTGCCAAACCTTCAGCCAAAACAGTAAAATCAGCCTCCTGTTTTCATTCCTCTCAAAGTACTGTTAAAGCTTAGCCTTTCTAGGGAGGCATGATGCTTCCATCCACCTCCTGGGGTTCCTGGCTATAAACTCTTTACTTGCTTTACATGTTAATTGGGTTCACTTGACTTACCCTCCCAAGATTTCATTCCTGTTGACATTATAATAACTGCTGATGCCCACCCTTTTGGCTGAAACAATTCGGTGATCAAATGGAGCTGGTGGAGAAGTATCATCTACAAAGCAAAAAACAGATAGCATATGAGGGGTCACATGCAGTGCTTGTCTGTCTCATATATTCTAGTCATTCCTTCCCCAAGATAAATTAATCTTAAAACTGAATAATTCTACTCTAAGTAAGTTAAATAGATAGGTCTCTCTGTTATTTAGAAAGGGTTTTACTCCAGAACTCTGGCTTAGAAAGTACAGTGAAATAGGGGAGCTACACTAATTAAGACAAGTAATCTACTTAGTTAGCACCTTCTGCACTATGAGTATCAGGAGCAGCATGAGACTAGGTAAAGACTAAGCCAGTGCAACTTTGTGCTGACAAAAAGCCTGCACTATTTGTGTAGAAGATCTGGAAGGATTTTTTTCCTCTCCAGTTTTTAATTTCTTAGGAATTGTTAATAGATGAGTATATACTGTAATTATCCCTTGGTATAGAAAGAGACACAGAACTCTTCTGGAAGCCCAGCTAGATTCTGTGATTCATCTCCCTTCTTGTGATGTTCATAGTGAACAATCCTTTCTCTACCAGGCCATCTGATTGATACAATTTGTCAGGCTCCCTGGCACTGTGAATGCCTTTAAAGATTATATTTATTGCTTGTGCAAACAATGGAGTTTATCCTGTCATGTAACAAACACTTGGGGTTTCCAGTATGGCGCAGGGTCCAATGTGGTAGACACATGCTGCTTTGAAGAGTTTCTATGCTTAAAGAAAGGAGGAAAGTAAAGGGAAAAGAGGGACACATGGCTGCTGGATACTAGCCCTGCATGCCTAAATTCTCTTTGAATTTTTTGCAGGACATCACGATTCCAAATTCATACTCATGTTGTTTTTCACTTGATTAATATTCCCAAGGGTGACCTTTGGCTGACAAAGGTGACAAATACTTCAGCTGGCTGGGAGGGCTACAGCCACAGTGCTTTAACATGAGCTCTTTGTCCTGGAATGCCAGGTCTTTTTTGTGGAGGGCTTGTTGAGCAATTTGAAAACCATTCATTCTTACAGTGAAAATGATTATGACCACAAACAAAACCAAACCAAACAAAACAAAACAAAACGTGACAGCATGTAGCTGTCAGGAACACTCATAAATGTAACAGTGAAGTGTCCATATTCAAAGCAAATGTCCATTTTTCCAGGATACCAGCTGTATACCTAGATTTTTTTGACAGTGTTAATAACTTACATGGTCAGGAAGTTAGTTCATGGTCAAGGAATTGTGAAAAGCTGGGGCTCCTGGAAGTTTGCCACCTACTTGTGATTCTGCAGAGCTTGAATTGCATGTCCTTAAGTATGAGCCTTTGTATGTTACCAAAACAAGCCTCTACCCTAAGGGCAGAATTTGACCCTAATCACACAAACTCCAAGTGCCTCTGCATGTAAGTGGTGGAAGAATATGGGGTTTTGAATGCTCAACTCTAAAATGTTACCAAACTTTGAGCAAGAAAGTGCTCATTTAAAGAAGTCAGATTATGTGTCTGAGTTTTATTCTTCGAGATTTTTTTCAGTGACAAATCCTCTGTTTTTCTTTTAGTGCATACCACAGGGGATTTCTTACTATTCAAGAATGTCCTGCCGCTACAGATGAAAGGCACTCCAAGAGAGAGACACTGTTTTTAGTGCCATCCCTAACAATCTGCCAGAGCTCAGGACAGCTTACAAGTTTAGGTCTTTAGTTTACCATCTCCTGTTCCTGTTAGAGAATCTAAGAGCCTCACACAGATATTTAAGTCATTGTTTCCTTTTCCTACTCCACCTTGCATTCACAAAGCAAAGCATTTCATTGTCTCCTATGTGTGCACATGCACATATATATATCTTCAAACCCATCAGGCCATCACCTCATGTTTCATCATTCATATGCAGGGATAGGCACTGAAATTCTCAAGTGGAAGAGGTGTTAGAAATCTCTGCTTCACTCTGCTTCAGAGTTCATTGCCTGAACACCATTTATCTGACTCTTCAGCAGCATCAGTCAGGCCTCCACATAGCAGTTTGTACTTCTTTATAAACTACAGTTCTCACTTCAGATTGCTATAGCACTAATGTGAGGAACCTGGTTTTTCAGGCTATGTCCAGAACACTGTAGATTCTGTGTTAATAAATGTTCTTAGCACCTCCACAAGTCAACCAGTTTTGCCACACATTATGTAATTCCTCCCACCACTCTATGTGGAGTAGTCGTGGTAGAAGCAAATCAGTTGTGACTAATTTCTTAAGAACAGAAGCGTCTATGAAAAGATAAGCCAGCTTCTCAGGTAATAAATGTTGGTAGAATTCGATAGAAGCAAACAGAAACATTCTATTTCCCATCACTTTACGACGTGGTCCATGAACAACTGCTTCCCATTAGAACTAACATCCACTTCTTTTTCCTCTTACTAATTATGCTCCTTATGTCATTCTTCTCTATGGATGTCTTTGTCTGGCCATCACTCTCAATACCAGTGAAACAAAATGGTTTGGTTTCGCCTTTAGAAATACTTCCTGTATGAGCCTTGGGTTATATTTTAGTTTTACATGTTCCATCAGAACTTTCTGCATGTAGCCTCCTCTGCTGTCATCTTTGATTAGGCCTTCAACATTCACTCAAAGCTTGTTGCTACCACTATACTGAAATTGACAGGTCTGCTCAATGACCGAACTATAATTTCCTGTACCTTTTCCACAGCCTTTACACCTGCAAAGACAAAACATGGCATTAGAGCGAGGTATATTTAAAGCAGCGAAAATTTAGAAATATATGTCAAAAACACCTACACATTCAAACACCAGGCTATTTTGCTTAATGGTGTAAAATAATAAGGTTAAATAAACTGTTTTAATTCTCAGAGGAATTAAATGACCTCTAAGTAATCATGACAGCAAAGTGATTCTTCATTACCGAAATGCCTAGTTGAGTTCTACTGATTTTAACATTTGGCTATCAATCTCACCTTTAAAGCAATGGGAGAGGACTTGAATTTCATTCTGTTCTTATAGGTTCCTGAGAGCTTAAACTGGTTTATCCCTGAAAGGCTAAATATAAATGCAGCACAGAAAGAATTACAGTAAACAAGTTTATCAGTATAATTTTCAGGGCAAAGTTTTACAATTTTATATTATCAAGTAAGTTACTAAATTTTCTAGTAACTTAATTCACAAATGGTACATGGCTTAACCTAACCTTAATTTGTTCATATGTCATATGATGCTGCAACAAATAAACATTACAGAGTGGGAGAACGCTCATCAAAGATTAAGAACAGCATAATTTTCATGTTGCTATCCTTTCTCCTATGCAAACAACCCAAGTACACTGCCAGTACTATGTATTGTAGATTGACTGGCTGTTTTCAGGCTTAGAGCTTAGATCAGACAGATAAACTCATTTTCTATTTTTGTATCTCAATGGATTTTCACTAGTATTTATACTAATTAACTACTTTGACTTAAAACCCAAACTACACATTTTTCTACAGCAAGGGTCTCTTAAGAATGCACAGTCTGAGTTTCAGGCCTTACATTCCCTCCGGTGCCTCTTGATCATGGCTTTGTTCTGCCTCATCTTCATTTTCAGAAGGTGCTGATGGTTCCTCATCCTTCTTTTCATTCTTACTATCAACTCCCTCCCCTTCACTCATCCTCTCTTCTTGTTCTTCAGCTCCAGGCACCTGATGTTCCTCCTTTGTCTCCTCATCTTCTGGAGACTCCCTCTCTATCTCCTGCCCAGTTATCCTTTGACAAGCATCATCAACAGCATCATCATCTTGCTGTACAGAGCTTCTCCTGTAACAGCTTTCCAAAGCTATTTCTTCTTTCTCCTCTGTTTCTTCAGAATGAAATTCAGGAGAATCTGTTTGTGGCAGAACAGTACTTTCCCTCTCAGCATTTTCCTTGTTGAGCTTATCAACTTCTTCTTCCTGACAACAGGACTGGCTGTTCTGGATGACCCCCTCTGTAAGTAAATAGAGCAGCAAGGAATATGTCAGTAGTTTTCATAAAGTCAATAACCATATTGAAGTAGAAGCTGCATGCTCAAAATCACCTCCACTGCATTCTGAATAAGGAACTTGCTTTCTTCTCCCACTTTCAAGTTCAGAGTAAATATCTCCTAAGTTATAAGCTTGAGAAGAGTTCTTTTTCTTCATGACTGCGAGATACTTCCCTTTCAGTAACAGCAGTGGAAAAAGCTTTTCTCATTCAAATGTATTGTCAGGTTAATAAGATCCTCATGCAAAGCATTTATTTGAGCAGTTTGCCACCAACAAAGCTGGTGAAGGATCTTAAGCATAAAGTCTTACAAGGAGTGAATAAGGAAACTGGGATTGTTTAGTCTGGAGAAGAGGAGGCCCAGGGGAGGCCTGATCACTCATAGCAATACCTGAAGGGAGGTTGGACTGAGTTGGGGTGATTGGTCTCTTCTCTCAGCTGTGATAGGACTAGCAGTAAAGGGCATGGTGGTGATAGGTCAATGATTGGACATGATCTTAGAGGTCTTTTCCAACCTTAATGATTCTATGATTCCATAGTTCTTTATACCTAGACACATGACAAGCTGCTTGGATGTAATGGCAACATGGTGTTTCTTGTAATATTCTCACATATGCTGGTGAGCACACATATAACCCAAGCAAGAGCTGCACAGAAGACCACAAGTGACTTCTGTGAGGGTTATTACTGAAGCAGTCAGGGTTTTGCAGTTTTTCTCTTAGGAACCCAAAACTGGTCAGAAGAAAAATATTCTAACCTGCTGAATCTGGTGGTTCCTCCTCTTGTATAGAATTTGTTCCCGTCTCACTCAAATCCAACTTTTCTTCGACAACCTGTGGAAAAGGCAATAGATTGTATCAGTCAGTGAACAGTGCTCATGCTGCATTGTTCCTCACGAAACTGCAGCCTGATTTATCTGGTGAGTCCAAGTAGTCTGTGATCTGCCCAGAAAATATCAAGATTGAACCTTATAAACCTTCCAGAGATGAGCTGTTGCCCTGTAGTACCTTTTGCTGTTAAAATCAGATTAGTTAAACTAGAAATATTTAATATCCTACCAAAAAATGTAGTAACAGTCTTACCGATATATATATATATCATAATATATATATATATATATATATCATAATATCATAAATCAGAAAGATTTTTGCTGTTAATCCACATCTGGTAACAGCATTTTTGATCATCCAACAATTTAATACGGGCTGACTGAGACAGTTACCAGGAATCAGAGAGCGTAAACCATCTTGACAGCTTTCTAGTGCGCTCTCATCTGGATTTTACAATGTTACAGTGACATCTAGAGGTGCTTTATGCCTTGCCCGCTCCTCAAAACCAGCTATTACTGCTACACTTACGGCTATTGACAAATATTCTTACACCTTTTTGCTCAGTGTGTTTTTTCATCAGTCACTCCTAGACTTGTGGTAGGAGGGTGACCGGTGTTTCTTTTCCACCTGCCTTCTCATTCTTACAGTACTATGAAACCAATGCTATTATTTAGTAATGTATTCAAAGGGTGTGAAAAATGCAGACACTTCCAAATATTTTCCAGAGAGATGACTTTTTCTCTTTGAGAACTGTAATATATATCAACAAAATATCCACAGCCAGGCACTAAATTCTGAGTATCCTAACCATGTAAGCCATTGGTGGTGTTGCTTTAATTTCATCAATCTACATAGAAAACAGGCATGAAAGAAAATCAGTGAGAAACCAGAACAGTTAAGAAAAAATAAGATGAAAGTGCATGAAAGGATTTCAGCAGGACTTCTTTGTAAGATGTTGATCTGCAAGGGGCAAAGAAACTGTGCTGTGAACATGGGAATTGAGGCTGAAAATTATTTGGGACGCAGTTGTTCCCAGGAAGTTGCAAGCCGCAAGAAGGCCTAAATAGGACTAACCAAGTACCCTTGAAATAAAGATTGGAGCCTTGTTCTCACAGAACTTAAATATAAATGTCCCAGTTCCAGGTGGATCATAAAGAATCAACCAATGCTTATTCTGTTTTTCATGATGGAAAGTGCTGAAAGAAGCACAGAAAACCCTTGGACTTATTCATCCTGCAGTGTGACTGCAATTACTAATGCACTCAGATTCCTGTAAGTATGTCAACCACACCACACCACTGAGGACATCAGCTCTGATCAAATACAGTCAGCTGAGCAAATAACCAGAGAAACGGCCTCTGAGCTCTTTGATGCAAGGGGCCAGATTTCACTTCTGCGTTCAGAATTAATTGCAGGCACACAGTGCTTCCTACTAAATACTGCTGTAGTTTGCAGGTGTGAAATACAGAAGTCAGCTTTTGAAAATCCACACCTAGTGGAACATTGGATGATGCCGCAAATCTGAAGCTGCCAGAGTGTTACATAAATTACTACACTGTTTATTCAAGCACCACTTCTGATCTCTTACATTTTAATAGCAGACAAGGAGCTCATACTAATTCAAATGCGAGGGGGAAAAAAAGAATATAAATAAAACATTTACCATCAATCTTCACAATAAAGAAATTATTTGCAGTAAGTATAAAGCCAGTGGCACATCAGAATAAGAAAGACAAACACAAGGACTAGATATTTGACAAGTACAATCTGTAGACGTATCAGAGGTACATGCATGTGCATTTCGGTTCTCTCCACGTGAAGGGCTTTGCTTTTAGTAGCAGCGTGTGACTTCAATTTGTCAAAACTTAATCCAGCAGTAAAAGCACGATCTTGCTCTCATTATTTCTTCCCTTCAAAGGGTGTGATTGTTCCAGGTCTACTGGAGCTGGCTTAAGTCAACGGGCTCCTTCCTCCTGGCCAGATGCCTGCTGCAGGAGATGTGGCAGCCTGCCCTGAGTTCATCCAGGGCATGTGTCCCCAAAATGTCTACCCGGGTGGAGACACCCACCACCAAAATGTCTACATGCAGGCAGCCAGGCCAGTCCCCTCAAGAATCTGCAGTCTGTGAGCACCCAAGGCCATCATGGTTTGCTCAAAACTTCATCTGAAAAGCATGGAAGTTTCTTAATGGCATCCATCCTGCCTGCCTGCTGTTTACAACAAGTTTCTTCCTTCAGTCTGATAACTGTAGCCCCTCAAGAGATCTTCTAATTAAATCCCAGTGAAGTTTCATTTATTCATGTATTACTCATCCTGATTATTTTCTATCTGTAAATTCTATAGCCGTATGAATCAATAATTCTTAGGGCAAATTAGACTTCCACCCTATTGCTTTGCCTTTATTAAATGATCTGAATATATACAACTAAGATTATGGCACTATGGACATTTTCCCTACCCATACCAGCCCAAGGTTTTCAATGAAGTTTTCATTTTAATGCCAGAAATTGTTAAGTACTAAAGGTTATACTGTGATCCCACAGAATATACCGAAGGAAAAATGCATCTTCACCTACAAAAGTGGTATTTTATATTCAAAAATACATTTTTAAACATAAACAGACTCTTTCATGAAGAACTTTGCGAGAGAATAAAAACACACGTGTTGATAACAGAATAATGCAAGATATTCTGGAGGCTAAAACTTCAGTATAGAAAATGGAAAAAAAACACTTGAGAATCCTTTAAATTGACTTTTAAAAGTACATCATAAGCCTTGCAGAAATTAAGCAATAAGAAATCATATGTATAAATATAATATTTTTTACCAGAGATTTAAAATGCAGTGAGAGATTAATGTTTTTTATAGACATCTGACCCTTTTTTAATGAGCTGCACTTAGTTAAATTCTTTCTTTATACCGAAGCAGTCTTAACCTTGGAATGTTTTCCTAGCTAACTTTCAATTTTTTTTATACACCTAATAAAACTCTTTGATTTTTTTTTTCCTACTGAAAAAAAAAAAAAAAAAAAAAAAATCTGTAATGAATGGCCTCATGAAGCAGCCACAAGTTTTTAGCTAGAGATCCTTTATCACTCCATCACATTTCATTTGATGTCAAGACATTAATTTCAACTTAATTCAGCCGAGATCAAGACATGCAATATGGCACACATCTAGAACACCTTTCTGACTTAGTTTCTATTTCTCAGGTTCATAGGATACTTTGTAGATCATTGTTACTACAAGATAACCTGGTTTAGTATGATTCTCCATGCATCAATATGACTGTAGTTACTCAAGCTCAGTGAAGATTTCATTTCATTAACAGACAGAAATTAGCCATGGGTTTTTTCCACCTGACCACCACGAGATGAATGCTTTCAGTACTTCCACACCGGTACATGGGAGAATGCATTGTGTACAGTGGAGATCCTGGGGCACCAGAATGCATTGTGATGCTGCCTGCATTATCCTCAAAGCCCAGTGCTCATTTTTATTTTCCTCTTCAATATTCATTCATTTTTTGTTTCCCTCCCAAGAACCAGCAATGCTGAACAACTGTGATACAACTTATAAATGGTAGAAAATGCAAACGTGGGAGCTCTAATTTCCTGGCAGGTGGTACATCTGCCACATGATTTCATTTTTTGCTATGCAACACAATCCACTGGCACCTGTCTTCCACAAGACTCTCAGTGCTCTTTGAAGCAGATAAAGAAATCACTCTTCTGTACAGTTCAAGTCACAAGGCTCATTCAATCACACTTCGAAACACATTAGCAATGAGAATCATAATTCGCTCTCTAGGAAATACAAGAGAATGTGTGTGTGACATACTGTCTTAAAAAGCCATTGGTAGTAATCTCCGCATGAAGACACATACTAAATGCAGAATACTCCATCAGGATAACATCATCCTAGGTAAGACTGCCTCACATCTCCCCTTCTCCAGCCTTCTTGATGTTTTCTCATGTGTGATGACTGACAGAGTCCCATGTGCTTCACAGGCTGTGCATGTGTATCATATGTACCTGCACCACATCCCTAAAGGTGCCATTCTCCACATTTTTCACATTACTGTTAAGTGTCTCATCCTCTGTAGTGAGCTCCAATGACTCCATAGTGAGAAAGGAAGGGAAGAGTCCAGCTCAAAACTCAACAAAACTTACAAATCCCCCACCAGTCAATTACACCTTTCCTAACTTGTCTGTGCTAAGTGTGTAATGATATCCATGGCAAATATGTTCAGACTTCTTGAACAGTCCTTCATAAGCCACTTTTGGGAAATCACACTTCTGGGAGACTTCCAAAGAGTTACAAACTTCAAAAAACCATTCCCTGCAGCCTTGATGACTCACTTTTAAATGGACTCCAGAAACTCAGGTTTCCTGAAAACAAACTTCATTACCAAGAAGGGGCTCTGTGTGCATGCGTGTGGGGGGAAGATCTCTTCGTTTCCCCTTTACAGACATATTTTCCTGTGGCACCTCACCACAAAGGCAGCACATACCAAAAGAGATGTGCTTGGACTCACCCCAGGCTCTGCTGGGGCTGCTGCCCAGCCAAGCATCGCTGCTCTTTGTCACTGATGCATGTGTATGCAAAGCCCAGGATGCTGCCAATGCAACACTAAACCAATTACATTTCTGAGTAGCTTCCCTTCTCACCAAAAGCCAGCATGATTAGGGCTCTGCATTTAATTGCAATGGCACTCTCTCCTACAAGAAGAAGCATTCAAGCATGGCATTCCAACTACAGATATATCTGACTCCTGATAGGGGACACCTGAAAATTGATTGAATTGGCAGAACTCCTGATGTCAAAAGGTGGACTGTAGATAACTGGAGTGAGCAAAGACTTCTTGCCTGAGCAAATCCCTCCTACCACTTTCTCCCCCCTTCAAAGGAGCCTTCTTTTGCAGGACTTCTCCCTGATGACCTTTGTCTTGCTCTTCTGCACTCACCAGTTTCCTCTGTATCTCATGGTGTCACTTTAGATTTGTAAAGGAATCATTGTGGATTCCTGCAATGGTGGATGTAATGTGCAGGCATTAATGTCATACCAAAAAGTCATCTGAGGCTATGTGCAGGTATTTAGAAATAAGCAGTGCCTGCTTTGATTCCACACATTCCTCAGGTAAAGAGGGAGCAAAACCACAACTGCAGTGCCCAGGGCTGGATCCTACCCAAAGGATATTGACGGCAGAGAGCAAGTTTAGATGCTAAAAGAAAGCAAAAGTATACAATGCTCTGAATTGGAAGTGCAGGATAAACCTCCTACGGATGTCAGTAAGGGAGAAAGCAGGGAAAAACAAGATGAAGATGTCTTGTCTGGAGAAAACTTAATGGATTTATAGACAGAAAAAGTGAGGGAGATAATTATAATTCTTACAATTTATGGCTCATTCAAAAACTGGAATACCTCTACTGAGGACCTATTTGGGGAAAGGCACCTGTTCTGAGGGGCAGAGAAGAACTCCCAGATACAAAGATAACTGAAGCCACTGTGTTTTCCAAGCAGCAAGCACATCTGCTGAGATCCTACAGAAAGGTTCTGCCCTCTAAACTACTAAGAATTGCAAAAACCCTTGTAGACAGATTAAAAAAAAAAAAAAAGAAAATGAAACAACTCCTGCCTGTTTGGCTGGAATATGAAATATTCACAGAACATGACCAATCTGGAGAGAAGGAAAATAATGCATGAGAGACCAGTTAGTATTTGTAGGCAAAACGAAGGAATCAGAATAATGGTTACAGGCTGAGGTTGAATGTATCTTAAAACACAGATTGCAAACAGAAGTTTCACTGCCAACTTCAACTAAAGCAAGGAGTGACTTGCAATTTCACTGTGATACCGGTGCAGGAGAGACAGAGGGTTCAAACAGAAAGCGCAACTCCCACTGCTGGGGAGCTTCAATGCAGGAAACAACCTCGAACTGCTAATAGTTATTAGTCCTGTAGCAAAGCCTGAAGAAATGGCAAGTGACCAAAGTTACAGCAAGCTGCAAGCAAAGGCAGAAGGTTCAACATCACTTTATGATGGCAACAAAAGGGACTTTATGACCCTCCAGGTGAGTTAATAGTACAGAATCTCTAAACTGTTTAATTTGGAGGAAATAAGTGAAATATTATTTTACCCGCCTTCCTGATAGGTGGAAGGAATAAGACTGAAAGTGGAGTTACAGTGTCATTTTGCAACAGGATTATCACGGACTACTTAGAAAGGTGAAATTGAGGAAAACCTCAAGATTTTAAAGACACTGCTGTAGAACTGCTGATTTCCCTCAGTGGTAGTAGTGAGAAGAAAAAAAACACTTAGAAAAACAAGTAATGCATGCTTCTCCTCTCAGCCACTGGTGACGGGGTCATGCCGTATGTGGTGGAAAATGGCTGGGAGACATTTGGCAGCTCTGACAAAGCGTGAAGTGTCTGCAGTCTACACAATATTACAACTGCAGCCCAAAACAGAAATAAAACAAGCTCCTGTATGAGGCAGCAGTGGTATTTCAGGATGGCAGTAAAAGGCAGGAAAACAGAAATTCTGCTTCAGAAGAGAGTGATCCCTATATTTTGCAGAGCACAAGAATTCCCACTGGGGCCTGTGATCTGAAAACTGTTCCAGATGCTGCTGAAGCCAGAAGAGAAACTGCTTATCATCAGCTGCTTATCACCACTTCTTTACACTTCTCCCATTCCTCTTCTTCCCACCCAACAGAGGCAGCCGTCCCCTTTGTTCCACCTCTTCAACTGCTCTCTATCCAATTCTGTAAAACAAGTCAGTTAAGAAACAGTCAAAACCAATTCTACAATTAATAAAGCAAAGAGCGCCTCTCTAAAGAGGGAAGGACAGGAGGACAGGTGACTAAGCAATACGTGAACACAATACACTGCTTTATCTGGATGCATCATGGCCACCTCTTGCACAGCCTACTAGTAATCAGGGCTGACTGGATTATTTTGCAGATCCAGGCTGAGGACAGCCAGCTGTCAGGCAGCTCGGCCACCTCAGTTCAGCAGCACGTGGCATGGCCACTGGGAAGGCTGGGTAAGGCACATCATGGCAAACATCAGATCACATCTAGTAGTGCACAAAAACAGGTGCTGTCTTTCCAAACAGGCGAATGGATCACCTTCTCATGGCCATAAGAAAATAGAACAGAGCTGTGCATGACTAAACTGATTGCTGGATTGCTCAGTAATGCCATATGGAGGCCAACTGGGACAACAAAGTTGTTGGTCTTACTGACTGGTGGCTGGAAATTGTTTTCAGGTGGGGACCAGGGACAGCAATAAAGATTTTGCTAAAAGAAGCAAGGGCCTCCCATAACTAGGTAGGTCTATTCATTGCTATGTCACCAGGTATTACTGGTTCATCTCAAGTGCAAAATTCTGCAAGAGTGAGGAGATACCTAATCTCCTATTTCTCAGTTTCTTAGCCTTTCTTTTTACCTTTGTCACAATAATTTCAAACCTCATTTGTAAATCTGTTTTGAATATGTGGCAGGCAGAGGCACAAGCAACCAGCTTCACAGAGTCTTATGGACCATGCTTTTCACTAACTTGCTCAGAGGTGCTTTTCACTATTAGGCAGAAGAGTCTGTTTGTCCTGAATGCAGATAATTGCTGTTTGCCACTAAACCAACAGGCACGCTCGACAGGCTCTGCTGAGGGACATTGTATCCTCCCATTGTTCTTATTGCAGGGCTGAATTCAAGTCTGTTTTTACTTAGAACCGAGTTGACTAAGTGTTTACTGAAGACATCTGTTGTTCACAAGAAAGGCAGATAGTTTTATGATGGTCCTATGCTAATAAATCAAACATACAGACAGGAGGGTAATGACAAGCTAACATATGTATGCTATCTAATAAAACAAACAAAATATTAGCAAAGTAATACTATCACCAGCATGACTCCAGACAAGCTCCTGCTGCCTTTAATAAGCCCTGGTGGTAGACAAGTTCCCAGTAAAGACTCTTTACCTCACCAAAAGTCACTCTGAACAGCAGCGGAATAGTGAGGAGATTACAAATGGAGATGCTGTTGTAATGAAGACAGAGTTCCCAATCTCCCCTTCTCTCTTTGGGTCTTTTTATCAAATCCAAGCCTGACAAGTCCTACTTCACATCTGGAAACCCAGCATCCCAGCTCAATCATCAGGAAACATCACTTCCCCCCCACGGAACCAGCCATGATTTGCCTCATCTGCTGCACAAACCAGCACCCACACATTCACCAGTGAAGCCACCACAGTCCTCTTCTCTCTCTTAATCCACAGTTGTACCACACACAGCTTCTGTCACAGATACAGGATACAGCCATTTACCATTACACAGATCACTTGTGGGCCTCCCTGTGAATAGGACTTTCACAACAGATGTTTTTACTGATGTTTCAAAAAGCAAAAGAAGCCATGAGATTAAAAATAAATGAATGAATGAATGAATGAATGAATGAATGAATGAATGAATGAATGAATGAATAATCCTTTTTTTTTTTCATCAAGGTAATGGTACAAAAAGTGAAAAATTATCTTTTGTTCAAATTCATTCATTGAAATCAGTCTAACTTGATGTTCAAAGAAGACCTATAAAAATCACTTTTATTGTTTGTGTCGTTCATCGGGGCAGCTACTTTTCCCTTTATTACTGATGTTCTGTGAACATGACTGCACAGGTTATATACCCTTACATCATGGTGGATCATCCAGTTCAATGGACGGATCTTTACAGGATGCATTTCTATTGCTATTCAGCTGTGGCTACTGTTAAATTTCCTGTAATGGCTCAAATGCATCTTGCCTGAGAAATGGAACTGCCTAAAAGTAAGCAAGCCAAAAATCACTCATTATGCTGAGGACAGCATTCCAAGTAATACTGTGTACTTCTGTTTTCAAGGAAGGTCATTTCCATTAATAACTACACATGGTGCTTCTTGTGCTCAAAAATTTGAGATAAACTCCTTAAATTACTCTTTAATTATCAAACAGTGAAGCCTGACCATGATTATTTAGGGGGAAGAAATGGGAGCAAAGCAAAAAAGAGTATCAAAGGCAACATTTTTAGCTCATTCTGGTTTCAACATACTTGTTAGAAGAAATTTCTTAATTTTTTACTGTTACTGGGCTTCTTTAAGCAACAAAGAATAGTTAAGCTACCTTACAAGAGTCTATGATAATCAAAGGATCCTTTCAAGAGATTTTTGCATTCTCTGAATCTGGCTTGTAAAGAATTTAACAAAACTCCCATTATGGTGACACAGGCATTTTTCCTCCAAGGAAGTTTACAAAAGCTGCAGCTCCACTTACAGTAACCTTACCTCGAATCCCAATTTAGAACACCTCCCTCCCCACTGATGTCAGCAAAAATACCAGATCAGAACATCAGAACAGTTAAGTTCTTCTTTGGAATAAAGGACATCATAGACATGCACATTCCTGATCCAAAGTCTATTGTAGTCATAGGAAGGTTTTGCAACAGGTTCATTGAGCTCTACAACATGTAACACGAATGCTGCAACTTGATTTAACTCAGTAATTATAAACTCAGTAAAATGTTCAAGACTGAAACCTACTGATCTCTGTGACAATCTTTGTCACTTATGTCAGTGACCCCTCATTATGTTTCATAATAATGAAGAGATCATTAGAAAAAAGCACAGGTAGTAGTCACTGAGTAGATTTTTGTATAATTTTTTTTTTTTCCACCCAAACATGCTTGGTTTCATCTTTTTAAAAAAGATGAGTATTGGTTGTTCTCTCTTAAATGTTAATGGAATGGAAAAATGAAGTATATAAGACAACATGTCTATGGCTTGCAATGATTCCTGACAAGACGAGAAAGAAACCTAGGCTCACCTTTTCACTCCTCTTCTCAAGCAGAGCATCAGCAGTTGTCTCCGAGAAAATCTGCATCCGAAAACCACGTCCAGCTGCTTTTGTATAATCACCTGCCTTGCAAAGCTTACGTTTTAGTATATGATGTTTTCCACTTGAATGATGAATTATTAGTGCTTTAACCTTCTCAGCAAGAGGCCCTACAAGCTTCTGTATTGCAGAAATGCTTTGTTCCAGTCCATCTAGTCTTTTAACCTGCTGCTCCGCATTCCTGTTTATATCAGAAAGAGATTTTTTCATTTTAAGGCAAAGCCTCTTCATCTGATTATTTCTCAGATTTTTGTTTCTTTCCATCTTCAATCCAGGCTCAGATGTCTCTGCTTTTACAATCTCAATATCTTTTTCAATGCAATAGATTTCTTGGGAAACGCTGTTCAGTTTCTTAAGCACGTTGTCTTGCAGCATCAACAGCTTATCTATTTTCTGTTCAAGGAAGGCAAACTTCGTATCCATGATGTTAAAACTTTCAGTGCTGACATCACTGCTTTCAACACGATGAATTTGCGGGGGCTCCATTGTATCATCAGGCCCCTGGTTGTGCAAAGCATTTGGATCAAACATTTTTGCCAAGTTGTTGACCATAGATGTAGGAGGGCTTTGCCTGCTGGATGTGGTCATTTTGCAAGTTTAGGCTGGGGGAGGAAACGCTCTGATGCTCAGCTGCTTGAGGACGGTATCAGTTGCAAATGCTTCCCATCCAGACTGCACTGGTATACCGCCTACTTTATCGACTCCAACTCAACTAATTAAGTAACTACTCTCCCACATTTGACTAAAACAGAGGAAAGAGACACCCAAATTACTTAGGAAGAAAAGCGTCTTGAATCCATTATTAATATATATACATATATCTGTTTCCAAATGAAGCAAATAGAGAGATGAGCATCCTAAATGCACTCGGTTCAGTGACATCAGCCCTAGCACGGACAGAACTATTTGCACCCCAAAGGAATTTGTCAGCAAAAAGGCTATGTGACACATGAGAAGCAAAGATGTTTTTGCACTAGTGAAGCCTAATATGTAATGTGATCCATGCTCCAAAGAGAATAAGGGTCCTTGCAGTGCCTTTAAGCATGGCTGCTTGGAATTACCGTGTCTTAAGGTGAGATTTTCAGATGAAAGCCTTTATTGCTTGAGAAGCATCTTATGCCAGCAGGAAGTTGATAGAGTTGTTAAAAACAAATACATAAAGGAAAGTAAAAGAAGGACATGCTGCATGCAGATATTTTGGGGGAAAAAAGATATGAGAGCCCTATTCTCTGCTTTATACTTCAGCTACAACATATCTAGCTCTCTACACATAAACAATTCCCTTCATATCCAAAATCTCAATTTATATCTGTACTAATGAGACTATGCTAACATGCCACAAATGTAGAGGCTCTTACATTTTACTATGATCTGTTCATACAAGTTTCCAAAAATTGACAGAGTCTGCTTTTCACTTTTTTTGTCTGTCAGTATATGTCACAAAACCAGGGGTTAGTGTCCGTAACTCAGGCTGCTCAGTTATTGCTTTTGCAAAAGGCTTTCATTAGTTTCAGAAGGACAAGATCGGACAAAGAAGAATCAGTATGATCAGGAATAGGATAAGTCTGAATTGCTGGACATTTCTCATGTTAGTTTGAATAATAAAAGAAGGTTTTAAAAAGTAAATATTAGAACCAGAGCTTTTCATTTCAAGTCCATCATATTCCACATGAGCTAAAAGCACATCAGTATAGATCACTTTGATGGAAAAAGGCTACTTTTGAGATACAAGGAAAAGATCACCTTAGACAAATGCTGTCATAGGCTGACCACATATAGGAAAGTGAGAATTTGTGCAATACCTCTCGCAGAATGCAACAGGTAAAGTCAGCTGTTGGAAAGCAGTCAGGTAGACTGTTGCCTTATTCAGAGGTTCAAGAGCTTCTTTTGTGACTCCAGTGAACCAGCCTCAGTTTATTCTCCTTTAAATGGCAAGCGTGAGAGATAACTTGCTAAAGCACACAGTGAGTTCTGAATATCTAATGCATCCAATAGTCTGTAAAAACAAGTTCTGTGCACAAACTGAAGGATATGAAAGATCTCCTTATTTCTGGGTGCCTTTTACATTCAATCACACCTGACGATTTAAGAAGTATTTTCTCACAGTCATTTATGAATCAGTACGCAGCCAGTGTTGATAAGTTAATTCAGGAGCGTGTTCTCAGGTTACCACAGGTTAATAAAGGAAAGAAGTTCCTAGGTACATTTGTCACCTCCTGGGAGCAGCGTGTTACTGTGACTGAAAGGTGAACTGTGTCCATGCATGACGCTGAAGCGTGGATCAAAATCTCTTCTTTACATAACAGACATTACCAAGAAGCGGCCACCACGTGTCATTGTGCGTAGCACGTCCGCTGAGTGCATTGAGAAGGTTAAATGATTTTAAAATAGGAAATAGGATAGGAGGGGGAGAAAATGACAGGGAGTTTAGGGATCCCTATTTCATGGAAAGAACTATATACAGAACAGCAGATTAAAAAATAAATAAATAAATAAATTTAAAAAAAAAAAAAAAGAAGAAGAAGAAGACTGAAGCAAAGAGGATCATGGAGGCTCCTGCAGAGAGCAGTTATGTTTAAATCCCTTTGCCTTTTTCCGCTCATCTCTGTTAGAAAGATAAACTAAACCCTCCTGACAGTTTCACATCTGCAGAAGCCTGTTAGACACAGAATTCCAGGAGAGGTGTTTGCATGCCTGTAAAATGGCCAGGTTTGCAGAGCCATTTATCTTGTGTGAAGTGCCAGCTCAGAAGCTCACTGGGAGCTTCCCCCGACCACTGCCCTGCACAAGCACAAGGTTAAAGGTTTATTGTGCCTTGCCACCCAGCTAGGGCTCCTGCCCAGGGGGTTTGTTAGGGAAAGCCTGTCAGCCACAGGGATCCTCTCCAAAAGGAACATTATTTTGTAACAGCAAGGAAATGATGATAAAAAAAAAGGACACATGGATAGTAATGGCAAAATCATGTGTTATATTACTGCACACAGCCACATATGTTAAACATTTAAATCTCTTCTAACAGTTGCCCAGGGAAACGTTATGTGAAATACCTCAAACCAAAACCATAAATATTAATAAAAATTTTAAGCTCTGTGAGGCAAAATCCTATTATCAGGTATCTTCCATAAAGTCCTTCTGATTTAATATTATGCCATGACATAAAAAAATGCCAGGCACTTTCCAAATGTAGAAAGCCAGCTATTAAAATGCTCTGTTACAAACCTATCCGAAGCTCTGTCTGAAGCTGACACGAGCTAGGAGAGAATACTGCTGTACAGACATGATACAACAAGTCTGTAACAGATGAGATAAAACTTCATGTGTAGCATCAGTGTTACATGTGTCAACAAGAGACATTGGTAGGTTCCACTTCAACCACCTGACTCATAGAGAGGTTAAAGGTGAAGACCAGACAGGCTAGAGAAATAAAAAGTCTCCCTTCTGCTTTCTCTCTTGAACTCACACTGTGGTCAGTGTTATTTTCTCTGTACTCATGAATATGAACAATCTGGCTAGCATTAGGAAATTATCACAGACAAACCAGTTTGCTACCCCAGCTCTTTTAGCTTTGTGCTTCTGAACCATGAGCCTCAGGCTTGGAGATGCCCAGACCAGGCTTGTAGCAGGTTCTGATCTTTTTGACTGGATATCAGTCTCACAGGTGTAAGAGAAAAACAGCTTCAGAAAAAAATGCCTGCTAGTCCAAAACACCCAAACAGTCTAATCAGCAAAAAGAGCTAATACTTGCTTTTAAATATATATTTGCGATAATTTATCAGTGCAAATAAAGCCTGAGCATTTTTTCTGCTTGAACGAGTTGTACACTCAATTTTCACCAGCTCTTGGTCCTCTGACCATACTGCTGAGATGCCAACTTCCCTGCCTTACCTTTTTTTCTTATCAGACTCATAAGAAATCTTGCTCCCCAACCCATTTTTCAACCTGAGCCTATTCATTTTAGCTCACTTCAGCTCAGTTCTTCATATTTCCTGTTAAAGACCCGGACAGAGCACCTCATAAATTTATGTTAGCTGGCATCAAGCATTATAAACAAGAGCACAAGTGGAAATGTTTGAGTCGAATTCCAACTTTTTGGGCTCAAAGCTGTGTGCCAGGATACGCTATGCTGAACTTTATCTGGAGAGCACAGTGCCATTCTCATCAACCGTAAGCTGTTATAGGCAACGCACCTCCTGAGCTCCCATGTCTGGGTTGATATTTTACTGTTGCAGAAGCTTGGAGTGTCTCTCCCCTGCTCTTCCTTCATAAATAAAATATAAATCCCTGCCATTCAGGAGTCTGCAGCACCTGTGTGATGCATGCTCCCCATTCCAACCACTGCTCGCTCCTAAGTGTAAGCAAAACGTATTTTTCTGTCATTTCCACACCTATGTCTGGGTGAGAATCAGGTCTTCATGGGGTACATGTTAAGGAAAAAGAGGCATGAACAATTAGCTCTGGCTTACAAGTGCTAATTTAGACCACGCCACCATGACCTCAGATATCACACAGATATTAATTGTATGCATTTCCACACAGTCCAGGTAAGAATAGATAGAACATAATACATTTCAAGTAATATCAATACTGAATCACCCTGCACATTTATTATTAAAATAGTGGGAAGATCTGAAAGCCAGCTTTCTTCATACAGCTAAAAGACAGCGTATAGCACATAAAGTTCTTCATATATGAGACTGGCTCATATACTGAGCCTCTTAAAAACTTCCAGTGCTGAAACTTCCATTATTTCTCTAACTGATGTGTTGCAGTGTTGACAGTTTTCCATATTAAAAGGTTTCCTAACCTAAATTTCCCTTGGTGCCTCTGAAACTGATTTCTTCTTGTCCTGTGTATGTGCAAGGAAAAACATATAAACATATATACATATATACATATTGCTCAAATCCCTATAATAAAATCTCAGAACAGATGAAAGAATAGGAGCAATTCAGAAACAAACAGCAGAAGTCAACTTTTCAGAATGTCCAACAGTAAAATGATCATCTACCTGCTGTGTTTCATAATGATTTAAGAGCTTCATAAGAAATTAAGACCTTTGTCCCACAGAGGTCTCATTATTTTCATCTACAGCTTCCTTATTCTTCTGCCACCTTCCCATACATTGTTCACTTCTTTTATTCCTTTCGGTGTCTGTTTTGCACCTTGCAGTACACTTCTTTATATACCTGAAACCTCCATGTTCCTCTTCATGTTCCTCTAAAACGAACCCTTTCCAGCAATCTTCACCACTTTCCTGTCTTCATCTTTTATCTCATGGTTGATCAGTATTCATCCATTTAATGAAAAGTCACCCACAAACCAGGAAAGAGCAGAGAATATACGTTAGCCTACCCTTATTAAGTTCTGGTACGAATTCACCATTGTATTAGACATTTTGCAAATAAGCAGAAGAAAATCTTTTTTGGGGGGACTCTGATCAAGGCAGATGTAGGTTTTGTTCTCAGATTGGCCATAGGGATGCAAATTTTGTGGCTGGACTAGCTGTAGGACTTAGCAGAGCAGTTCCAATAGTACCGTTTATCTCTGAATCATCATTTGTCTTTTATGGGGAAATCATAGATTTGTTTTATTCCCCATCATGATGCTGGTAATAAACTGCAGAAGAAGATTCCTTAAATTATTTGCAAATTAGATGTTTTGAAGAAGATTGTTTTGTCATTTACAGAATATTTAAGCGGAAATCTCCACAGCCTCAAATAAAAAACAACTTTGGGTTATTGGGGGACAGGAGAGCTGCTGTCTAAAATGCTCTTTTAGGATACGCAATTCAGGAATTGCATGTTCTAGTCACAGAGCAGAGAAAACACTGAATATGGAAGTGTACAAGCGAGAATTAAAGCATGTCTGCTCTTTCTCTAGTAAACAACAGCTCCCTGAGAAACAATCTAAACTTACAGCTGCTCAGCCCTGACACAGACTAGAGAGCAGGCGTGAAACCTACGAAACAGATTCAGAAAGCCATACTATATACTACAAGTTCACAGATGTCAGTGATGGTAAGCTGAAGAGGAAAACCATACTCTTCTCCTTCCCCTCCTTCCTCTCCCCCTCCGCCGCAAAGGCGCATCAGGATGGGTCAGGGAATTTATCCAAAACGATGCATTTCTACAATCAGCAGTCATGTTGGACTCTTCACCATGGGGGCTGAAATAACTGTACGGTTAAGATTAAGCGACATACTGTGTCATGAGTGATATACGTTTATGGCTCCCCTGGGGTCTGCCCAAAACATTAGTTTGGAGCTCTGCTCAAGGTCAGAACAGGAAACAGCTTTATACAGGGCAGGAGAGTAAAGCGAGGAAGTCTGGCACTGAACTTCATGAGGTAGGACTAGGGAATTTACTGCTCCATAGGGCTCTCTGCATGCAGCTATTCTGTGACCTGTTAATTAATTACGAATTCTGACTTCCTTTAGTATAATGACTCTGGTAACTCAGTATCCTGGAAATACTGTAGCGATAAACCCAAAAGCAAGTACCCGAAACAAACTGCAGCGAGCCTGATTACAGATCAGGGATCAATCTGCATATGACATGTGCTGGCCTTTCAGAAATGCTATCACCTCCAAATTGGGAACCTCTCTGAAGGTCTTCATATGATCACTTTTAGCAGAAAAAGAAGTTAAAAAAATAAATAAATCACTGATCTATGTTGTACTAGATGACCTTTAAAGATCCAGTCCAACCCAGCCATGATTCTATGTGTATCACTTTAGGAAATGTCTAGCTCCTTGAAGATGAAAATGATGATGGAAGACACTACCCATACTGTGGGGGTGTTATTCCCCACACTGCAGAACTTTGAAGATACCTTTAGTTTGGCAAAGAATTTACTTAGAAGGGTTCATCCACTGTAAGCTGCAAGTTGCAGTATTTGTGCAGGTCATGCACAATTCAGTCACAAGAGGCATCGCACAGCTAATGGGTTTCTCTGGGTAAGAACTACACAGGGCATACAGAAGCCGCTATAATCATCATCTGTATGCTTAACAGCTAAACTTGGAAGCACTTCACCATCAAAAAGCATGATAGTCTTTTGCCAAGGGCCAGTTGCCACTATCATCTCCCACCCTCAAGATACCACCTCAAAAGTCTCACCTCTGCTTAGCTGTCTCCATTTTACTACACCAAAAACAAAACAAACCTCAAAACCCGGAGTTTTTTAAGGCTGAAAAATACTGTGTGATAAATTACCCATTAATAGCATAAAACTCTATTTCCAGGAAGCCTGTTTAAAGGAAAATTCCTGACTTTCTGAGGCTAAAGCCGAGGTGTCATAACTCTGAAACAGAGCAATGAAAGGAGCACTGTCTCCAGGTGCAGCAGGAGCTGTACCTCATTTCATCTGCTGGGTAGACTGGTTAAAGTCTCTGGTAGCGTTCCAAAACTTTCTGGCAGCTAGCATCCTGTATTAAAATTTATAAACCACGAATGGCCTTTTCTAACAAAAAAGTTAATTCAGGATGGATAGGCTGAAAAGACTTGAAAGAGACAGTCATCAGAAGTGGTTATATGGAAAATTGGATGTAAGTAACACCTTTCGCTCCATCAGAACATACTAAAAATATAGCAGAAGTAATTTCAGTGAGAAAGGGAAACTATATTGATTAAAAGATCTTTAACAGAGCTGCGAAGAAGAGCCCCAAAGCTGCATGGCCTGTTGGGAGGTAGAAGAGATACAAATGATGCATTATCCCCTCCAGAAGGAGCATAATGACTGCTCAGATAGAGCTGTAAAACCTATCTATCATCCAGTCCACGGTATCAGAGCCTGTGATAGCAGGAACAGTGAGCACTGCCTGTGGTGGCTGCCCACCCAACAGGCAATATTAACAGAAGAAGCAGTTGAGGTCCTCATGGGTCTCGGGCTGCCGCTCTGTGGTCAAATAGATTTATAAAAACAAATCTTCAACAAGTGAATGCAGTGACCTTCAGATTCATCATAACCTACTGCTCTTCTTACTGTGAAATAATGCAAAGATAGCAGTTCCTGGGCTAGGGAGGGTCTCAGAGTGACAACTAGGGCAACGTGCTAACTCATTTTCACCTGCGGTGGTGGTTCCCTGCTGCCTCTGCTGTGAGACTGCTTATAGAAGTGCAGAAGAGGGAAGAAGAGTTTGGGGTTTCTTTGCTTGTTTGTTTTGTAAAGTACTAGTAAACTCTCTCCACAACACTGTTTACCTATTCTTGCATCATACACTCACCAAGAAATTATTTTATCCTCCTGTGCTGCTGAGGTACTACACCAAAACCAGGAATCCACTCATTCTGCAGGTGAGCCAGGGCAGTGCTTGTTTACCCAGGCAGGCTTTGCTGAAGCAAACACTTTTTTTACCACTATGACTGCAACCAGAGTTGGAATTAAACAGATTTCAACTAAGCAAATCAGCATGAAAAGCAACGTGCTGAAAACACCTTGATCGATTTATTCTCCTAGAAGCCTAGTGAAATAAGTGGCACATTCATACGTAGCACAAATGTCAGAATCCAAGATTGCATAGAAGAAAGGACAAGCATCCTGAGACGTAGACATCAGCAACCTGTCTTTTTAGAGAAAAGGTAATTTCAGTTGATTTTTATAAGGTTTGCTCATTTGGGTGTATATTTTGTGATATTTTAATAGATTGTAAATTGTGCCTGGCAAGTTTCCATAGCATACATTTATGCTTTAGAGGAGAAGAATTCAAAGAAAAAGTGTTACATAAAATTGAATTTCTCAGCTGTATTAAAAAGCCCTAAAATCCAGGAAGTTAAAATTGCAGTTTTTCTCCATTTTGATCTGTTTATTTAATTCACAAACAAATAACCCACACTGTTCAACTTCATATGCAGAATGAATGGATGTGAGGTAGAGGTCTCTGAAATCTGTCTTCCTGTCTTTCTGTCCTGCTCTGGGTACATGTGTTAACACCATTTTGCAATGGTGGATATTCTCTGAGACTTTCAGCTATATGTCTTCTTTAGCAGCTATTTTCTTCCTCATGGAACATTCATTTCAACAAAATCTCAACAAAATAAAACATGGTAGGCTCTTAACCTTACAGCTGAACTTTGAAAGCCATCACAATCATCACCTGTTTTTGCATCCCTGAACTCCCTCATATTCCAAGTAAATGATCATTCCATATGTCCAGCCACCTGGCTGTAAAGATTAGCCTCAATCACTGTCCAGCTGAAGATTCAAAGAAATGAATACCAACATCATCAATATCAAGGCATTAGAAAGATCCTGCATGGTACTTCAGTTTTCAATTACCCAATGAGATCCAAAAGATGAGATGGTTGCTGGCAGAATCATAGAATGCCACGACAAAACTTTTTTTTCCTTAAAAGAATAGAATTGTCAAACTTTAAATGTTCAGTGTTGCTATTACCACTCACACAAAGACTGGGGAGAGGAGTCCTGCTGACAATAACTGAATAAAAAAAACCTTAGACATCACTGACTTCTATGGCTCTTTCAAAAGAGATTTCACACAGTCAGTTCATTCATACATTCTCCGAATATTATATTTGCACAGAACTTGCTATCCTGGAAAGCACTGAGACAGGGCAGGATTCTCCTTGCAGGTACTTCTCTTGCCTCCAAGAGCCTGCAATGGCATTGGCAGATGCACCCCTGCACAATCACATTTCTTCTCCTATGCTTTTGCTTCCCTCTGTGACACTCTTTAGGCAGCCTAGAATTAGCAAAGAACCTGCTTAAATGGAATAAAGCATGTAAGCAAGGAAGGAAGCATTCAATGGAAAGGAAAAAGAAATCCTAAGAATAAAGGCGCTGTAACAGTTGCCAGTTTGTCACTAAAAAGTTATGAGTGGCCAGACTTTATGACAGTCTATAAGAATCAGAGAAGAAGCTCTGATATGGCACTTTTGCCATATTTTCAGCTTCTCATTGCTTTTCTTGGGAAGCAATATTCTTCAAGGCAGAGCAGCAGTCAAAAGACATCTTGATCGTTCAGTAAGGAAGATGAGCTAAGGTTTTATGTTGTAGAAACGCTGAAAGGAAACCACTGTCTGAGGTCAGTTTGGGCATCTAATGAGCGCAGTGACCCAAAAGACACATAGCTGGATTACAGCACCTATACCTGGAAAGCTATTTCCCTGCTTTAATGTGCAGGTGACGTAAAATCATGTAAGATTTAAGGTGCTTGGCCTCTGGGAGAAGCCCAGCTGGCTGAGCAAAAAGCATGCTCCCTTTGGCCAGCTGCAGCTTTTCCCAGACAAAAGTTTCTTTTCATAGCATTTTTATCAACATTAACTGCTGGCTAAGTCAGTGGTTTGAATAAACAATAAAGTACAACAGTGTCACAGAAGCTGGCTAAATAAAACAGTCTAGTATTACCAATTCATTAATATTCCACTGCCAAAAAAGTGTGTTTTAGGCTGGAAATCCTGAGGGATTGTTTTTTTCTCTTTCTAGAAAATAGTATTTTATTAGTGCTACGCTGCTTGCCGAGAAGCCTCACCTCACCACCACATATTATCACTTAGCAAATCGCTGTCCTGCCTCTTAAACATCTGATTCCACGTGACTACCAGGATTTTTTTACTTTTCCAGAAAACACGAAGCAGTGTTTCATCAGACCTTGAAGGACTCCAGCCGTCAGCACCAATAAACCTGGGTCCAGAAACCTAGCGCTAATAAAATGGCTTCAGCGTTGTTCAGCGTAGCACACAAGTATCTGAAGTAAGATACGTTTTCCCAACAAGTGGGGAAAAATCAGTTCACTCAGCTTGCCTCAGTTGTGTCACCCCTCTGCCAAAATGCACACATTGTGTTTCCTGTTGTCACCTGTTTTGAATTAAAGTTCACTTCCACTGCACACCTGCAGGCTACCAACCTGGAAGCTCTAAGCCTTCGCTAAGTCCATGCTGTGGTGTTCGGAGTTAGTTTTATGAGGAGGACTTTAAGCTAAGGACATCCGAAGTGAAGTATGATACGTTTAGGAAGGAACTTCCACCCAAGTGGCCAGAACAGGTGCAAGGCAACCTTTGCTACAGGTGGTCATGTTTCTGTGTTTCACCCTCCTGTATCACTATGTGCACCTAAAAGCATTTCTTACTGCTCTTTGAAAAGTCTCAGAGGAGAAGTTTTGCCTACTGTTTATTCTTACTTGTGAACTTCTGAAGACCTACTTGAATGTTCAGGTGAAAATATCTGTGCTGTGATGTTATGGGAGGGAGAGCTCTTCACAGAAGCTGAAAAGCATCCACCCCTTAACCAGTTCATGCAAGACTCCAGCTGCATGCACTGGAGAGAAGGCCTAGTTTCTTAGTGAAGCAAGCAGCTGGAGCAAGCATTGCCTCCCAGTCTCTTGGAAAGGAAGACAAGGGAAAAGTTCATACTCTCACCTTCCCCACTTGCCCCATGTAGCTGGCTCAATCACTAGTGGGTTTTCTTATCTTATCTGAGAACAGAAATGGTGTTGATGTCTAGCCAACATGGTCTGAACGTGCCTCTAACTTGCCTGTGCTTCTGCATGAAGGGGACCAAAAGTTGCCTCTAAGTTTGCACTACTGAAACAAAAAATAGATAGAAATGACTCCTGCTGCACTGTGCAGCTGATCATGGAAAACTACCTGTGTAGCAGTATAACGTTTAATAAACACAAGTGAGAAACTGACTTGAGAAACCAGTGGGATTAAGGAGTATCATATGCAATGTGCAAATGCGACAGTGATTTTTGAGGGATCTAATCTTTTGCTTATGATGCTTTCAGATGACACTGTTGTCTTTTTCCATAGTAAACAAATAATAAAAAGAGAAGAAAAAAAAAAAAAGTAAAAGAAGAAAAAAGCAAAAAAGCAAAGCATAACATTGCTCAGAATAAGTTTGTAGTATTTTTGTTAATGAAAGATTAGTTCTGGATTCCTGAGTGTCTAGTGACGCCACTTCTGGGACAGGGAAACATGAGAAGAACAGTTTTGTTATGAAACAAACTCTCCTCTTACCTCAGAGGCCCTCTTCTCTCTTCCCCTGACCTCTCCTCATCTGCTTACTTCTTCTATTTACAGACCTCCATCAAGATTACATGCTTTAATTTGATCTCGGGATCCAGAAAGAAACCATCTGGCCAATTTCCACAGCCTCTGTCCCGTGCAAGGGCAGAGCAGAGGATCAAAATGGTCCTACCTCACTATGCAGTCGGTGGAAGCTTACATTACAAGATTATTTTGTTTTTTTTCCTTTTAAACTCTGTGATATCTTTGGGATCACAGGCACAAGTTACAATTTTTTTCACCTTTTGCTCCTTCAGCAACTGGTGCCATTACAGTGCTTAATGCTGGACATAAGAATAACAAGAATGAAGTTACTGAACCTCCAGAGCTCATAAATCATAGATTCAGTCACCTGTAAGTTGTTTTGCCTAAGCTTAGCACCCCCTATAGTCAAGAGAGAGAGAAAGATCACGACAGGAGAGTTTCTACGGGGGCAGACAGGAGGAAAAGTCGCTGGTGGTAGCTCCCTCCCTTTTGATTTGAGGGAGCCCAGCTTTGACCAGACATCTGATTTTCCAAGGGTAATGGACAGAGAAGCCTAATCTCACCTTTTGTTCCCAGTTTTAAAATGCTTGCAACTATGTTTAGAATACAGACTGTCAACACTGCAGAAATTTGAATAATGTCTCTTGGTGTCATCTAAATTCTATCAAGGACAACCCAGACGATCTCTGCTTCTTCGGCACCTGTGGGGTAACCTCCAGTGAAAGACAACGGTAAAACAGTCTCAGCCCAAAACATCAAGTAGTGGGGGCTTTGATTTTGTGAGAAGATGTAGTAGACTGTGTTTTTGTCATTACTCTTTTTCTTACACCGGCCATATGTGTTGCTTGGAGGAATGGCATCCACAGGAGTGATGGATTAGGCTTAGATCAGAAAACACAAATTATTTCCTCACACTGCATAAATAATGCAGGTGGGCACTCTGAAAGGGATTATTCCTTGCAAAACTTCCATTGGATATTGCCATTGGAAAGGCAATATTCATGAGTTGGAACAAGTCCACAGTCCTTGGAAAGGCAAGCCAATTTTACACAACAATCTCACTTTGCAATTACATGCTGCTCTTTGCTTTCTCGTTAGCCTGCTTAGCTCACTTTATAGTCTCATAAAACAGTTCATTCCTCTTTCTTTCATTTGCTCTTTTTTTCTTTCTTCTTTTAATTTTTAAAAGAAATTTGCCATTTCTAACGAGTTCTTTGCTTTACTCTCAGCACTCACTGAAAAGTTATGCATATGCCTGCAAGTACTATCGTGGGTCTAAAAAATCATGGTCACTGTGAGAAGATGGATGGGAAATGACTGCCTGCTATTTCTCCCAGAACAAGACGGAGATGCTCAACACAGTTATTGCACAACAGCTTTAAAATGAGAAACAAGAGATGCTCACACTAATTACTTGCAGTTCTGAGGGCACTGGGAGTGAGCAGACACACACACACAAAAGCATTGGACAATAGAACAAGGAATATTTTCATTCATGACAACAGTGAAGATGTAACTTCTGGCAGTAGGTTGCTGTCTGACTGCCTGAAGCTAAAAGAGTTTCAGCAGAGAAGAATCTCACTTCATGTTCCCTAATTTAAGATGCTCCTACTAGATCTGGATCTGGAATGCTGGCCTAGATCTGAATTCAGACTATTCAAATGAAAGTCCCTCCCTAATTACTCATAATCCTTCCTTTCTGCCACTGGAATATAGTTGACATATTCCTTGCTTCTAGGTCTGTGCTACCCTAACACTGCAATCAATTTCAAGCTCTTTAGACCTACTTGTGCCTGGAATGAATTTGAAGTCTTTACATGACCTCATTCACCCTTCTGCCTGTGGGATTCAATTTCATGACCTACTTTTTTACCTAATTTTTTCATCTGACATCATGTAACATGAATTGAGATTATCGAGAGCACAAGTCTCTACTCCCTCTGTGATTCATATGATCCAACGCGAGAATTAGAAATAGTTGTCACTGGAGCTAATCAAAGAGTTTTGAAACAAAACACTAGAATGTGTCAGAAAATGATGGCTCATGAAAACAGAAGACTTTGGTGGACACATGAGAACATGCTGTGTCCAACTTAATTGGTGAAGAAGGCAATCAAAGCCGTGCTTGTAACGCTGCTGGAATGCTTCATGCTCACTTTTTATTTCAGTGCAGTTCTGTTTATTGCATTCCCCTCTTCCAAGAGCACAAGATGATTGTAGTGAAACTGAAAACCTTATGAAATTAACCAGATTATCAATTTCTTTTCAAACTAATTTCAACCAGATTGCTTAGTCGAAGTATTTGATAGCTTCTGTAAAGCTCCTGGCTGAACCTGAGTTGACTATGAGCAAATCAACTAAATTTGACATTAAAATATGATCTTGTGTGAAGCTAGGGGGGAGTTATTTTAGGTTTTGTTTTAAACACTGATCCTTCTTAAGTACAGTGTACAGAGTTAAAGTAGAGCATGAAGCTCAGACAACAGATATAGCTATTGGGATTTGCATAAATGTTTGCGTTTTTATTCATATTTCTTCTTTTCTCTATTGTTTATCTTTTATCCCTGCACTTCCTCTTCTCTTTACATGATATTGTTTCTTAACATCATGTTTCAGCCACAGTATCCACAGAGTAAAGCCAAATCCTTCAGTTCTTTGGTTTTGCTGTATGAGCTGTTTCAAATTTACTTTCAGTGGTAAACATGCCACAATGGGGATCATCACCATATATCAAGTAGCTGTGATCTGGCAGATCAGGTACCAGTAATTTTCCTAATGGAGATCCAGTGTCAGAGATCAAGCACGAAGTATCAGATGTCTGGCTCGCCACAGCCCAGAACCAAGTGTCGTGGCTCAGGACTGTAACTGTGAGGAATTAAATGTCACGTGTCACAGAATGAGGAGCAGATAAAGCCCTGAACCTCACTGGGGAACTGCCTCTCCACAGCTTCACCATTGGACATCTAGAATTAATGCAGCAAAGGCAAAGGTGGTTAAATGGTTGTTCCCTTAGGTGAGCAGAAAGTCTCTCTGCCAAACACTGGTTTGGTCTTGTATTAATACAGGCAGGAAGCACCTGTCAGCCCACTGCTCTTCCTAAATACCTAAATATCACTGTGCTCAGGACAACGTTCAGAAGCATTTTGTGCAAAGCTGTGGATCCTCCCAACCTGGGCGTTTAGACACTACAGAGCACCTGTTGCCAGCAAGCTCTCCACTCTAACTTCACATACACTGCTGCCTAGACTTTGGAATTATGAAGAAGCTGCAAAAGAAGAATCTTTGACTTAACTCATACACAAACACCATGTGTGCAGAGAGTAAGTAGAAAGCTGCTGGTGGGCTCTAATTTCACTGTTTCAGTGCGCAGTTACACATTCACCTGCCTCAACATACGAAAGCTGTAACAAGAGACCAACTACACACAGTAATTTATACGAACCTTGGAGACCTTATTCCAATGGGGGGGCAGTGATTTATATGTCCCAAACAGGAATACAGAGGTGCAGTTTAATGTCAGTAAACAATGCAATTTGCTTTTTCTGCGGTTTCTCAGGTTTTCAGGCTTATCAAAATCTGCACAGAGTTAAAACTGACTGCAAATTAGAAGGCTTCAATCTGTCTCCCTTGTGCTTCAGTCCTCCTCACACTAACAGGTTTGTTTGCTCAAGTTCAGGAGAGACTATGTGAGCAGAATTTTTTTAAAACCTTGAAAACACGTTATAGAAAAGATGTGAGCCCACAAAATATGAAGGAGATACTCCCAGACTGAAAGAAAAACAAGTGAAAACAAATCCAGATCTTCCACTTTTCCCTCTTGCTATCCCACCTCACCAATCTGGAGGCAGAAGCAATAATCATTTGAAGCACAAGCCCCTGAAAATGTCTTTAAACTGGAAATTGTTTCAGTGGATTGTACTGGTATTCCTTCACAATAAACTCTATGGAAAGTATCAGATGTGCCTTCCTTGTAAAGATACCGATCGCCTGAATGAACAAATATTGTGACTCTGTGATTCATCTTGAGCAGGAAAATAATACTGTTAGATGCAAACAGCTTTATTTTTTTAACATCAATACAGAGACTCATAGATCTGTAGATCTTAGGATACAGTTAGATGCTTATAATCATTCTAATTAGCTTGCATTAATTCATTAAGATTGTCCTGTGATTGTCAAAGATCCCTCAGAAAACAGCCAACTGCTGAACCAAAAAAGGAAACAGTGCTGTCCTCTGTAAGCACTCCTGGAAAGTACTCACACAAGAAGGTTCACAGAGAACATTCAAGACTATGGTTTGAGGCTATGTCACATTTTTATAGAGCTTGGAATTAAATCCTTGGCATATGAGCCATCTGTAAATCCTATCTATTATTAGCAGGGATAAAAGAACATGCCTGGAGCCATTTAAGGAACTGCAACAATTGGAAAGAGGTGGCCTTGTTATAGTTAACATTCATTTCACTGGACATCATGATTAGTGAACTTAGGAGACTTTGGGGCTTAGTTCCTTTGGTTCTCATCTAGTTTTGGTATTCATGGTTTAAAAGTCAGGACAGAAGATTCAGCGACAGCCACTGCATCATCACATTTCATGTCATACGTCTGACCCTTTGTCACACCAACACCTGCTGTGCTGCTGACAACTACAACATGCTAACTTTACAAACAGCCCTGATACCATCCCCATCCCTGCCGAGGCCCACAACCTCTCCCAAGGGTGTGAAACCTGATGTCTATGTTCCAGTGCCTGGAGATCACTGCCGAACCCTTGCAGAGTGAGCAACATGTCTGTCCCAGCAGAATCAGTCATGGTTACGCCTATTAGTTGAAAATCAAATGAACGGGATATTCTTAGGTATGTTTGCTCTGCAGCACATTAGGAAAAGTCATTCAATTTCCAGGATTTTGGAAGGTTCACAAAAAGCAAGCTACAGACTAATTCCCAGACAAAATTAAGCTGAACAATTCTTGGCTTGATTATTCTGCAGATTACATTGGCTTCTCACCAGTTCTCACCTATCGGTTAGGGCTTGAATATTCTCCTTTACAAGCATAGCCACCCCTTTGAAACTCAGAGTAAGCAAGGAAGAAATTCAGTGAAGAAGGGCAGTATCTCCTTTTCTTTTAGAAGGAAATTTTCCATGCAACATGGTCGTAACAGAGATGTGGAAAGCACCGTTAAAGGAAATGCAGCAGAACCCAACTGATCTCCTTAGCCAGGATTTGTGACAGAGTCAGTGCAAACAGTTCACAGAAGAATAATCCTGTGCTTTATTTCAGTGGGCTTCTCTGCTGTGCTGTTTAATTACTTCAATTATTTGCCAAACCTGTCTCAAGCAAAAAAGGGTTCTTCATTCTGATAATCTCTCAAATACCATTTTCCTAGGAAAAGACAACTCCCGTTATTAGCTCATTTGCAACTCAGAATTCATCCAGTCAAGTCACGCACACATGAATTTACATCTAGAACAGCTGGTCAAGGTCTCATGATTTCTGATCCTTTGCATGCCTACCACAGAGCATATTTACATGGTATATGAAGTGTAAAAGAATGAAAACCATCCACGAAAGGCAAGTGATTCCAGAATCATATTAGTAAAAAAATTTCATCCTCTTTCTTATAAAACCACAAACGACCTGACATCTTGAAAACTCTTTGCAGAATCCAGCTCAATTTTCATCCCTGATCGAAATATCTTCCTCCACCCCCCATGCTATCTTCCAGCACCACCAATTCCAGAAATCCAGTCTTTCATATTTTTAGAGGGTTCTGGGCTAGCCAGATGGCTAAAACACTATAGAGTCAACCCTTAACCAAGAAAACCAAAGAAGCCAGTTTAAATGAAATGGAAATAGTCCTCTCAATGAGCAACATATGGAAGATCTAGTAAATACAGGGGAAATCTAGAAAGACAAATGAGGAAAGAGCCGAAAGAAACTGTGTGCACTGGGAAGAGTACAGCAAATAAGGATGAAATTTAAGATTTATGAGGGGAGAAAAAACAGAACTGATCTCATGCTATAATCCTAGGAAGCATAATCAGCAGAGCCTCATGTAGTTCCCATACAACCTGGCTCCATTGTCAACTATTATCAATTCAAAAAGCAAAAGAATCCTGAAAGCAAAAAGAGCTGAAATAAGAAAAATCGAAGATAAAAAAGTAACACCAGAAGCAGAGCACAAAACATGATAGATAAATAAATAAATACAGATATAAAACATTCTATGAGACTGAAACTTGCACCACCTGAAACCTCTGGTGAATGATTTCCAGGCAGAACTGTGATATAAGCTATGTCATTTTTCCAGCAGGTTTTTCACCACTGGAGGTCACTGTAAACTTTAGTTGGTCTTTATCAGGCCCCCAAATAAATGAACTGTACAGAAGGTATGTAGGATCCACATGTTGAGCTGAGATAGAACTGAAATATCACTCGCAGAGTATTTGAAAAATACCTGTAGCTAACTGTTAAAGACTTCTCACTGCTGGAGGAAAACTTCCTCCTGTTCCAACTACATGCAAAGCACTTGGCAGTCTGTTACGAGATTCAACGCATGCTCTGTTACGAGATTCAACGCATGCCTGCACAAACACAGTGACCAGCTCTACTTTTTTTTTTGTCAGTTTGCTTCTGTTACCAGTGTTGCAGACACTTTCCCTGAACACTAGGAAGCTGATACTAGGTAGGGTGATGGGGACACAGCGTGAGAACTAATAGCTCCATAAAATCAAAGTATCAAAGTTCTTAGAGAAAATGAATGTAGGATTAACCTTAGTAGAATAACAACAACAACAATAATAATAATAATAAAAAGACAAATTTTTGGCAATACTCAATAAAAATATAAGCATGTTAGGTTTGAAGGTTTGCATCCTGTTCATCAAGTTTTCTTCTCTTTTTGTTGCATTCTGACGGCCACTATTGGGAATAACCTTTCAAATAGTTCCTAGCCCAGCCATTAAAACAGATAGTGGAGCATATATACTATAAACTATGAACTTTAAACTGATACTCAGGTAGTAGAGAGAAATGTCCAAGTTCCTGTCTCCCATATTGTAAGGAATCCCGCCGATATGCACATCCACACACACACCTGATGCTCACAAAAGAGAGATCCTGTGTAACATTCAGGGAAAATAAAAATGAGAATACTGGAAATGAAAAAAGGCAAATGAGCTCGACTGTTTGTTGAGGAAAGGGAATTGTCCACACACAAGTTTCTATATTTTCTGCTCATTGTGTAGTTCTCCTTTCACTTTTATTTGCTAGTGGAATATGATGTCCTTGAAAGAATAATCGTGTTTTTACTAGATGTATGTGGGACTGAGGATCTTGTTCCCAACATCAGTGCAAATAAATACATATGTTATTAATAATATCTAAAAACCCCATGCCTAACTTTAAGCATGTGATCACTGTGATTCTTTCATCACTGTCAATAATGTTTAGTCCAGGACCACCCACATGCTGAAGCATCTCTGGTCATATCCTCTAGCATATGGTTTTAGCCCACGGGAAGGTAAAACATCTCAGCCTTCCACTGGAACAAACAGTACTTGCTTGTTTGCAATTGTAATTCACTAACAGATAAAGATCCTTTCAATGCCTGATGTAGTTCAGAAGCCTACCTTTTAGCTTCATCTCATTCTTAGATAACTAATGACTCTTTGGGACTACAGTGGAGTACCACAAAGGCTGAAGGAAGCATGCCTTCATAAGCTGACAAGAAAAAAATTAGAACACACATTGAACAATGAGTCAACAGATCTCCAAAACTGTATTAACTCTTCTCCCTGTGAAATGCGTCATTGGCATAAAATTCAGTGTTTCATTTGAAACACAAATGTAGTCTCATTCCAACTCCATGCTGATGAAACTTCCATATAACACTACACTTCTTCTTAACTTCCATGTATTGCTTAATTACTATAAATCATCAATTTCTAAGCTGTATAATCAACTTTCTAAAGTCAAATGTAAATGATATATATCCTTTATTAGTTTTAAAGAGTCTATTTTTTTCTTTGGTGTCTGCTGAAGACTTTGGGAAACCATTCATAGTACCAGACTCTGCTTACGTTAAGCATATGAATCCAGATACAGGAAATCCTGGGAACTCAGGGAGAATGGCAGATCTAGAAATACAACTCAAATCATTATTGCCAACTCATATTCTTCCTATCAAGCATTCTTCTGATTTTGGAACCTAGGCAGGAACCTAGGCCAGTTTTCTCTAGCACAGTCACATGATACTGAAATGGAGATGACTGAACAATTTGTTTTTGGGTGGAAAAAAGATCTCCCACATATTTGGCAAATGCTAGATAAAAACACAAAAGGTTTCATACAACCTCCATGAGAGAATATGTTCCCAGACATAAGAAACAGGTGTGATGAGGAAGATATTTCTTTCGTTACAAGTAGGTCATGCAGCAGTAGCAGTATGCATCAAGTCTTGGCCTGGAAGTCAGAAAGGCTGGCTGATAGCCCCACTTGTATCAATTATCTGCTGTGTGACCTTGGATGTTTCTTTCCATCCCCTTTTACCCCTGCTTCTCTATGCAGCTCCATAATGACCTGCCTGTTTGCACTGTAAGGTCTCTGAAGTGATGACTGTCACTCATTCACATGGTGCATAAGTAAACTGTAATGCAGTAAAACTTTGTGTTTCCTGAGGAGGAAATTAAGGAACAAATGTGCATCCTAAGCTGGCCCCCTGAATTACCTAACCAGGCATGAAATAACCACTAATGAAGCAGCGGGACCAAGTAGGCCAGAAATAGTGCAAACAGGCATCACACAAACCTTCTTTACAAATCCCACACTAGCTCTCATAAATATTTTGAATCACTCTGCTGGCAATTACTGTTAGGCAGAAAATATTTAATTTGTATTCTTGAAGAAGATCATTAAATAAAATCCATTTGACTTGTCAGGAATTCTAACCTGTAAATTCCTAATAAAGTCATTCACGGCTGCTCTGTCTGATAGAAGCAAACAAAAGTTTTAAATTTGAGTGGCTTACAGTTGAACGTATGACTTACATTTGTTGCAGAACTTTATTATAAAGAATTTTAATAAGTATTTTGTTATGTACTGTTCTGTGTAGAAGCTGTTCTCCTTACAGCAAGGACAGGGCTGCAAGTACTGTGCTTAACAAACAGTATTGCTGACAGGAGAGGAGGTAAGTTGTATGTATGCACTTCACTTTCACCATGTGGAAGCATGACAACAAAGTGAAAATACCTTCCAAGACCTGGGTGATTTTAGTGTTTGCATATATCCATACTTTTTCTGTATGTCTCAGTTTTAACAGACAGAGGGTCTTTCTATAACTAGAAGTTTTTAGACAGCAGAGTTTAAAGATACTGACTATGGATGTAGTGCTAGAAAGAAACATATCTTCTACCTTTCAATGGCTAGAATATTGCCTTGAAAGAACAGCTTAGAAGATTATAAATGACTAAAGTAAAAGTACCTCTTTATAGAAACTTAAACTAACAGTTTTAATAAATTTCTCTGATTCGTTTGCCCTAATTGCCTGGATTTTGGTCATTCTTCTAGATCAGTGGTGCTATACGGACTTTAGACCCTCCAGCATTTAAGATGCCCTCAGCAGCAAGCTGTATTTCCATACCGTTTATTTCTATTTTTATATAACTATAATTCCCTATTAATGTGGAATCGGAAAAAAAAATGTATAGCATAGGCATAAATAAGATACCTTGGTTATCTGTAGGATGGTCTAAAATAGGTAAGAGCAAGATGCTTTTGGCCTTTTTTTCATGTTTTCATGAAACACTATGAATTTCAGAAAAAGGGCAGAAAATATTTGGTTTGGCAAAAGCAACACCCCACTTGGTGAACATGTGCTTTCATATGTAATGATGACATTAAGAGCTCTAGGATCATCAAAGGTCAACAGAAAATTATCCTGCACCTTGTTGTCTCACTGCCAATAGTTAAGATAAAAGGCGGTAATTTTCTCCTACCATCTTCAACTATAGTCACTATTTCAGATATGAGGTCAAATAAACAGGCTCATAACTGGATAGAGTCATAGCTGAAATTAAACCTGTCTGTCTGCGTATCTACTCAATCACTGTTTAGTCCAGGCATGAAGAAGGGAGATCTGGTGTACCAGCATGTCTTAGTTAGCCCTGAAGACAGAGAACTATAGAAATATACTTCTCTCTTTAGTATCCTATTCCTTTTTGTGTATTACAATAATACCATCTGTGCTTTCTTTAGCATAAGGACGTATTATAGAACAACTCTTTCATTTCTCTCAGGAATTTCATTTGTAGATGGTAATTGAGCACTTAAACACATTTGACTAAAATACCTTTTGTTATATTCTGTTCAGTGTGTACCTAACAGATTTTCTATACAAGCAACTAAGGGAATTTTGTGAAAAATAAATATTTTCAGTACACCTGTAAGAACCAAACGTGAGGATCTACATTGGATTGTGCATGTAAGGGGGAAAAGGAAGATCCGCAGCTCATCGAAATGTTCATTACACATGAGGTTTCTGTTCGAGATGACAGAAATGTGACCTCTCCAGTGCAAAGGCCCTTGTTTGGAATGATCACGCTGTGCTCAGCACTGGAAAGTCATTTTTATTGCACTGTGACTTCTAAACATGTCCACTAGACACTGCACAAGAATGCCAGAAGATAAAGGTCACAGGGACGGTCTGGATTTATCTCCCTCCATCTCAGTGTGTATTACAAATTGGCTGGGTAGGTAACCCGTAATGAGACACCTTTGAATGGTCACGGCTGAAAGAAGTCTATGCTAAGCCATGCATCCAAGGGCAAAGATAAGTTTTAAAGGGATGGAGGCATTTTTCTAGCCAGCCGAGATTAATCATTTTTTACACTAAAATAAGCATCTGTGCCTTTGATGTATCAAAAATGAGCTGTTTGTCATGTTTTAACAGACACAAATAAACCTCCCACCACAGTACTCACAATCTAAATTAAAACCAATGAGAATGATCTCAGGGAGGACAGAATAAGTTGCACATAGATGAACATCCAAAAAAGAATGAAAACATCTAGGAAGCTGCTGCAGATCTGTGACATTTCAGATTCTGGATCAAATAGCATGAAGGAACTTTGCAAAGTAATAAGCATTCAAATGGCCGGGATCCAGCAGGCTGAGGGTTCTGAGGCATGCCTTCCTGCAGATCTCAGCATATAGTTATGTAAAGAGGATACTAGACAGAGAGTCAGCAATTTCATTTCCATGTTACAGATGTCTCTGACACTGACTGAGGGCATGACCTGACGAGCAACTCTGTGTCTTTCATTTTACTAATCCCTTATCCAGCTGTTCAGACAATGAGTTCTTCAGAGTAAGTCCTATCTGTGCAGTGCCTCACATAATCTCAGTTAGGGCCTCTGTTTGCTCATAACACATACAATAAGAGGCTCTTTACAGACCACTAAGCAGTTACAAAAAGCAAAACTAAGCAGGGAAAGAACAGCTATTTAAAAGTTCATTTCATTTTTCTGCACATCATGTCTTCCAGTGTTGCTTTATAATCTTTATGGAAACTGAGTGCTTAGTAACAGAATAACGGGTCATTCAGAGACCCACTGACACAGAACTGGACACAAGGTGGATGTCCACTTTCAGTCACAGCTGTTATCCATCTGGCAAAATGACATGTCAGGGATGTGATGGCATCGTGCCCTAACACAGAACTTGTTCAGAGATCTCTCTTCTAGACTCATTTAAGCTATGTGTAACATGGCACTTAAAAAAGAAAAAAAGTCCAGGAGTACAGGTACCAGCAGGCACAAGATCAGTAGGATCCACAGCCTACAAGAGATAGATAATGTTTATAGGATAGGATAAATTACTGTAATGTAAACCTCATTTCTTTACTGGTTGAAGGCTTAACAAAAGTATAGTTAACTGACATTGGAAATATGTTTTGGATGGACACGCAGAAAGAAAATACATCTGCTAAAAATTATTTGCTATAGCCCTAAATTTCTTTCTCAGTTAACTTTGCTTTGAGGAAGAAGCATCATGACCAAATGGTATTATCTTTCCATCAGAATCCCTTAGGAAGCCAAACTCACATTTTCTCCAGAATCACAGAAAAGTAAAAAAGATCCTCCTAGATATTCTTAGATCCTACCCCTTCCTCTCTCCAGTTTGGAAGTTCATAAAGTACCATTCTTAAATACAACCTCTACTAGAGATCACCAGTCTTTCTGATCACACCAACGTATCCAAGTCTTCACAGGTCCGAGAGCCACAAGAAACATATCAACATGCAGAGGAACAAGGGAGCTCTAGGGGTGGTTAAGCTGCAGATGACAACAATTCTTCTCTAGAAAGAGAAGGGGAAGGATAAGTCTGTAATGGACATGCCACGGGGTCCTGAGATGACAGCAGTCTTGATCTCAGCGTGCTGTTTGCTTATTTCCTCCCAAAGCCAAGGATTATCCAGGAGTCCCTGCATGAGTACAGCCCTACTGACAGTCTCAGGCAAGGAAGTTTGCCCTACTTTTGGAATACTTCTGAGTCCGTGTCACCTTTCTATGCATGAGGGCTTAGGAACATTATCTTGGGAACTTTGCACTTTGTATGGACCTATAACTCAAAAGAACAAATGTAAGATAAGATGTGAAGCAATCAAAAGACAGATGTTTACAGGTACTACCACTCTGAATTTCAAAAGTGGATTTGTGATGTCTGCAGCAAAACTGACAGTCACCAAATTATGCAAAAATTTAGGAAAAGGATGCCTTAGCACAAATAAGGATTGGAAAACAATCTTTAACAGTCTTAACATATTGTATTTTAAAATATTTTTCATTCAAAATGCAATGGATATAGTCCTTCTGCTAAGAAATGACAATTAATACACTAAAAACTGGAAAATACAGGGGCTGCTGTATTGTGTTGGACTGCAACATCAGAAGCAGATGGTGGTGGATGGACAATATTTTCCTAGAAATGATGCTGGTATAGCTGCTGTAAAGCAGTGGGTCATCTCTGTTGGTGTGTGGCATGCAGGCTCTTATTCATCGCTGGCAAAAATGAGGAGTTAATGGTGGTGACTGTGTTGAAAAATAGTGTTTTGTAGCTGAGAATTTGCTTTATCAAATATTGTTCTTTGTATCTGTTATAGTTTCCATGGAAATAAATAGGAGGCTTTACTTTCAGAGAGACCTACGTTACAGTAACAAGGCAGTAAAAGCGCACTGAACATATAACTGCGGGATGAAGTAAGCTGCTTTTTTCTTACATTCCACAATTCACACAAGAAAATATGAAAAAAATTACTGAGTTAGGTATAAACAAAAAGCAAATCTTTTTTCAAGCTCATCTGCAAGTGAAATGATAACTCAAGACTGCTCCAGTGATAAAATGCAAGTCACCAACCACAGATTTCATTATTTTGTTGGCTAGATCTACAAAAGCCAGTTTCTATAAAGAACAAGGTGCTAGTGTGGTTTTGACATCTATACTAATTTTTTCTCTTCCCTTTACCACTCCAGTCTGAATGTCTTGCATAGAATATATAACTGTATGCTATGAATGGCTTAGTAACTGAACGCAACTGAATTTAAAGTTTGGCAGAGCAGCATTCTCCTTGACTGGTACTGAAAGGCTAGTTCTCCATCTTCTATTATAGTAGGCTGAATGATCATCGGATCAGAATCCTCAGAGGTGGAAGGGAGTAAATGTTTCAAAAACAAATCACTATTAAGTAACTGACATTTCAACAAAGCAATTAATAACAAGTTTTTATTTTCAGAGTGTCCCTTTAGTTTTTCCTTTCTTTCTATTTCTTCATGTATCTATATGCCACAGAGCGGAATCCATATAAATGGAAGCAGCATCAAAAACCTTAAATAAAGTCTTTAGTTGTATTTTTTTTTTTCCTTTTACTTAGGAAAACATCAGTCCAGATTTCTGGAAGAACATTTTTTTTTTGAGAGAGAGAGAGAGATTATAGAACATTCACATAAGGAGTTCCTTATCATAGAAGAGTATGCAAAGAATTCTACACAATTTCTTGACTTTCATAGCATTGAATGGAATCATAGAATGGCTCGGGTTGGAAGCCCAATCATATAGTTCCAATCCCCTTGATACAGAAGACTTTCTTCTCTTTCTTTAAGTATGTCGTACTGAGCACTGATACGCAAAGTAATATTTGAATTATTATCTTTATCACTGTCCTTTTTGCTCTCCAACAAAGCATTCAGAAAACTCTATTAAATTCCCACAAGGTCATGGTTCCCTGGCTAACACTGCCTGCCAATATGCAGAGTAAGGCTGCAGATGTGTAAGAATGCAAAACCTTTACATTAAATCAGTTTTGAGATTCTAAGAAAAAAATAATTTGCAGTAAATTAATTATGATTTTAAATATTCTGCCAATCTACATTCTCAAAGCTACTACAGATAAATTGCCTTCCTTTTTGTCTTTCTAAGCTCATGTATTTCCTATGTTCAAGCAATGTTTCTTATCAAGAATTCTTCTAAAATCTTGTGTTAAAACACAATTGCACTGGAAAATCCCATCAAACATGATCACAGCTTCTAATAATGTAATAATGGATCACTCCAGAGGCTCAGCTGCTGGTTCTGAAGGAAGATAATGCTACAAAGAGGAAAATAATGGGCAGCAGCCTAACTGGGCATCTTTGAGATCTGTGAAACCAAGAAGGTTTGGCAACCTCACTCCCACTGTGGCTGAAGAGGGTAAATTTGAGGCAACCCCTTGTCCAACACCCAGCAGAGGTCACTAGAGGATGCATTATGTTTTAATGGGCAGACAAAGCACTTAGACAGCAAAGGGAAGCAATTACCTGAAAAACACATCAACAACTGTCTAGGTCTACTGCAAGATATGCTCTTGTGAAAGAGAGGAACATGTTCCAAGGGTAAAATGTATTTATTTTTTCTTTCCCCACTCTAGGAGAGAATGCACAGGTTTAATTGTCTGCACTTAAACACAAGCAACATTCACTCAGTTAACAATATCAATACTGATCAGCGGAATACATCTTAATTATTAAAAGTATATCTACTACCTGTGTATTTCCAGGTGCAGGAATCTTTCTCTTTCTTCTACAGCTTAACAGAGCCCAAAGTGCATGCCAGAAATAAGAAGCCAAAAGGCAGAAACTACTTGCAATCCAGGCAACATTTCTTTGCAGGAGTAGATCCATACTTTTACTTTAATCAGCTGATTAACTTGAGTCTCCTGGTTTAGCAAATGCAATTTGGCAGGCGCCCTAAGAACCCTCCCCAGCTCCATAAGTATCACCTAGCTAGACAAGGCTTGGAGACGCAGCAAGATCCCATCTCATACTTCAACGCATTCCCTGAACCTATAAGGAAAAGAAGTGATGGCCTACTGACAAGCACAAAACAGGTGCAGGGATCTACACGAGATATATATTGCATGGACTTGAAAGGTTTACTCCGACATCCCAGAAGTTCTCAAATGAAAGCAAACAGTGCAATCTTTTTGCAGTTAGCAGTGCAGACCACCGGCCATCTACTGGGTGTTTTTCCTTTTTCAATAGGCAAGAAGCATCTATCTCAAAAAATACCCAAACAACAAAATTCATGACATTCACTTAGAATGCATCAAACTGCACGTGCATAGGAAGGTCACTTTGAAATGCTTTACTGATTACAGTTCCTTTTCTTATCGCTCTTACAGTCTATCCAGGTTGCTCTCATATCTAAACCACTATTAAGTACAGATCAGTTATACAAGCCATCTCCCCATCTGATATTCAGTATCTGTTCATCTACCAAGTTCAAAGCTCTTGATCTAATGGATGGAGGTGCTGGGTCATTTCAGCCAAATAGATGTGAGACTTTCAGTATCATCATCATAAGTTCTTTCCCCTAAAATTAGAGAGAGTAAGCAGTTTCAATTATAAAAGAAAAAAATCTCTGTTATCAGCTCCATTGTAAATCCTTACACTCTTATAGAGTCAGAAAACAAAGTCTGTGGAATAAAGGGTGTCATGGTTTATCGTCATGTATATAAGGACACACAGCATACATAATTCTTATATATGATAATATACATGACAGGTATACATAATTACAGAGTTCAGACACTAATTATGGAAGAAAGATCAGTAAGAATTTCTTTTCTGCTTGTGATTTATCTTACCAGAGCAAAGAATTTATCACACTCAACCTGCCAGTAGAGAAATATGAGCACTGGAAATCTCAAGTACAAAAAGCTACAAATGAGAGTATAAAAATCATAGAATCATTTCTAAATAACAAGTGATTAAAACATTGTAAGTGACATTCTTTCCTTACTCGTCTTTTGGCTTTAGAGTATTCTCCAATTGCATTTTGAGTTGTTACGCAGTTATTTTGCAGAGAGTGCTTTTGAGTTTGCGTTTTTTTTTAGTCAGGTAATCTTGATGCTCTTTTTCCTTCTGAAAAAGACAAATATTCCAAGAATGGGAACTGAGAGTGTTAGGTAAAGCATGACTGCCTGAAATCACGGGATCATACACCTTGAGTCACAACAATGGATCGTCATGAACTTGGAAAATGAGGAGCACACTTCAAAAAGCATATTTTGTAAAGATCTGCCAGACTGAGCATAGCAACGCTATGCCTGATGACAGAAATCAAGCAAAGCAAAAAGGAGACTGGGAATAAAACTTGGCAGAAGTCCACTTAAATTATTCTGACTATAATAAGCCGACCATTAGACATGGTGCTCTGATTTAGAGGCTGAGGGAAAACTTTGTTAATGAAGTTTCACTGCCAATGTATGGAACCTGTTGTAAGATTTGTTTAACAAGTAGTTTGAAGAAGGTAAAATAAGAAACAGCTTTCTGTCCAACTATTTAGTTGGATATCTTGACCAGTATTCTGGTGTAAAGGAAAGTTACATGGTTTTGAATTATGCAAGATTAAAAAAAAACACCTTTTTTCTTTCTTTCTTTTTTTTTTTTTTTTTTTTTTTTTTTAGGAAACGCTAGTTTTTATCAGTAAGGGGATAAATCCTATTCTGGTACATAAGACTGTGCTTTAGCCAAGTTAATACATCTTGGCTTATGAACTGAACTGCAGTGACTAATGAACAACTCTGCAAATATAAGGCAAAACATAACAGGCAAAACTGTAAAGTAAGAGAGTTACTGCTTTTAACCAATGTCTTTTCTTTCCATTTTGCAAGAGATACAAAACAGAAGTCAAATGTGCATACATCAAGTTATCAGCACTCAGTAGAGAGAATGTAGTGCATAACCAACAACAGTTCAGCTGTATCTGATCTCTAGATAAAGGGTACTTTATGATTCTTACACCTTCGCACGTATGGAGAGCATATCTGCTGCCACAGAATATTGCCCAAATGAATGCTGTACTGGTTCCATGTAGAAAATGGCACCTACTCACAACTGCTTGTTTCTACCCTGTGCCACCACCTTCCTTGGACCAGCACAACCACCTGGGGCGGCTGTGCAGTGCAATGGATAGAGCACAAAAATCAAGGACAGATTTGGACTTACTTTTCTTTTTCATCTGGCTTCCCCACACACAGAAAATTGCTCTTAAAAAATAAAAGAGTTTTGCACTGGTTAATATATCACCTGAAGCAAAACTTTGTGTTGATTTCTGAGGACAGAATTTAGCCCAGATATATACACATGTTCTGCCAATTGTACAAAGTGGGGAAAAGAGAACATTCTAAATAAAACACACGTAAAAAAAGTAAAGAGCACTTTTGCTGTGGGTCGCTGGAGTCACCTCCAACAAAACATGGACCTGGCGAACTGATGTGGCAAAGAGGCAAAGAGTGACATCTAGAGGACTGTAATACTGCAGCTCCTCAACAGTCCAAGCCATGCTTAATTCTGTAAAGTCATTCACAACTGATGGTCAGCAGTTGGTGGGTTTATTTTCCCTACTTGTATTTTAGTGGTTCTAGACAGTCTTTTTAGAATATGTTTTTGTTTTTATGAGAATATACCAAAGGATGGAAAATGTGTTTGCCTATGTTAGAAAAAAAAAAAGTATTTCTGGAAAAATAGGTGTTTTGTGGAGAGCAATCACTGCCCTCTGTAATTATATTCAATTAGGCATGTACAGCATTTATTTCTTCCAACAAGAACACACTTTGACCACTCTCTGCTAGATGGTCCCTTGAGTTGTAATCGGCTCCCACAGAAGTGAAGGGATGTTTTGTTACCACTTTCAAAGTGAGCAGGACTGCATCCACAGAAATCATATATGTGTGCCCACAAGCAGACACGTGTGAATACATACATCTGAGCAAAGCTTACTGTGCTTCCTGCCAGCAAAATCTTCTTCGTTTCCTTCCTGATCAGTATAATAAAAGTGTTTGCCAGGCAAGCAGACAAAGCTAAGATTCTTCTAAGTAAGGTCTTCTGCTTGACAGAGATAAAGGAAGAGCTACATAGCAGCAGGATCAACTTCTATTTTCTCTCCTATGAAAGTTGTTCACTGGAGAGAAATCTAACTTAAAAGAGGCAATAACAACATCCAAACTTCAACCCTCCAGATTTTTTTTTTAATTCTCATTTTCACTGTAACTTTAAATAAAACCCTCCAAAAGAAAAACAGTCTTCACACACTTCATTTTCATATGCAGAACATTTGCCCTACTGCAGACATAGTTCTTAATTCTAGTCTAAATGACATGTCAGTGTCAGTGTTAATGTCTAGACTGCCTTAGTTCCTTTGGGAAATCTGCTCTTGCTTTGTGATTCACACAGTCTCCACAAATTCTACTGCTGTTAGATGTGACCAATGCTTTCAATGCACAGATCCAACAAAATCCATATCTACCTTTTGTTCTGTAAGAGCCATAGAACTACACAACCTTCTTCAGAATTTTTGAATGTAAGTCCAGCTGTAAATAACCCCTTCACCCCCCTCAAAAAAATACATAATAAAAAGCCACATGCTTGCTTGTACAAATTCAAAAGATTGGAAGACTGTGACCAGTCTCTCGCAGTTGAAATATACTTCCACAAACAGAAATGAAAAAATCAACACTATTGGGAAATAAACATAATAAACTCTTTAACTAACTGGAAGAAGAAGAAAAGGAAAGTACTTGGGAAAGACAAAATTCATTATGCAGGGAGTTACCTTTGCAACTTCTGTTCCAGGATCTGATGCACTGCATTTTTCCTCGTGAAAACCTCCAGTTCTCTCCACTTTTTTCATGGTCTGAAAAAAGGTCGTTTTCTCCAGTCTATTACTGTTGTATCGTGTATTGATTTCCTCCAGCCTGTTAATCTTAAGTAGCTTCATACTGTGCCCAGTTAATTTACTTTCTGTTTTCCTCTCCACCATCGATTCATAAACCAGTGAACACTCATAACTTCTGATTTCTCCTCTTTCTTGTCTGTACAAAAGAAAGACAAATTGGAAGTATCAATATTATTCATGAATTTAAGCATAGAAAACTTCTATTGTTGGAAATGTTTTTATATATCCTGAACCAGTACAGAAATACAATTAGCAGTACTAGCTGTTAACACATGGTTCTCCACCTCTATATCTACATTGAACTAAGCAATTCAGTCAGGCTACAGGATGGATGCAATTCAATTTATTCATAGAGACAATTTAGATCTACCAGACCATCATGCATTACTGTTGCTTGTTGACCTTACTTACGGATTGCCACCCATTTTTAACCACTGCAGTGGCTCTCCATTGCTGAGATGCATTCTCTTTCTCTCCGCTGAAATTCCATTAAGTGACAAGTAACAATCCTATGATTAAGTCCATTACATTTTCAGATATTAAACAAATACCTTTTTCTTTTCACTGCCCTGTACCACAGAAATACATAATTGCCAAAATAATTGTGATCTCAGGCCTTCTGTTGAATGCTGCTGAATGCCAAACTCCTCATCTGGGTTCCTTCCCACTGTACATCCTCACAGTGTGTTTTGTACTTACATGACATAGAAACATCAAGGCTTGTCTAATGGTAATGTTGGCTGGAAAATTATTGCAGGTCAAACTGATCTCTGGTTAATATTTCTGATCAGTTTTCTATAGAAAAGTTTTTAATCCACAGCAAGGTTGTGGGTTTCTTCCCCCAGGTAATTACTTGTTTACACTTGGAAAATCATTGAATATTGAGTTGAAAGGGATCCTCAAGGATCATCAACTCCCTTCTGCACAACTAACTTTAAAAGGCTACAAGAAACTACCCTAAACCAGACTTAGCAACTCAGAATAGGCCCAGGAAATACAGTACAAAAACATTCTCATTCACTGTACTGGAAACCCTGCTACAAAAGCACTGTGGTAATGCCTTAGCTCTGGAAAGCTGGATCTGGTCAACCTCATCACGCAGTTCATGTTTTTTATTTTAACTTGCATAAACACCATAAACTATATGGCATAATTAAGAACATATACAGTCATTAGCAGCACAGAGAAGCAGACACCCAATTAAATTCGTTATTTTTACCCAAACACTTTCCAACAGAAAATATCCTTCACTGTATTTCAATCCCACATCTGTACAGGTGCAACTGATTAGATGTATACCCACACCAACTCACTTTGCACTTTGCACTTATTTATCCCTTCAAACTCTTCCCAAATGTGAGAGATGACTTATGCTATCACAAGTAGCAAATGAGTCTCCTAGAAAGATTTCTGCTACTCAGTTGTTATAAGATGGTGGTAGTATGTGACCAAGATGCTCATAGATCTGCCAGCAGATGAATGCCCAGAGTGGGAGAGACATCCTTAAGCATGCTGTTAGTAAGTGAAATGCACAGATATTGGCATGGGATGGTGAGAAATTCATCATCTGAATGAGTTTTGCATCCAGTATGTAAAAATGCTGGGTCTGCTGCCTCTAGCCATCATCACTAGCTCCTAGGACTCCACCATCCCTTTCCATCTTCTTCAATTGAAATGACCCTTTAAGAGCTATTTCTTCTCCAGGTTATCAGAACAAGGCTCATCAGTTTTGCTACATGTACTAACAGTTGCAGATGCCGTACTACAAGGGCTCAGTCTAACCTTTGAGCTATCATCCTCATTCAATCTATTCAGCACCAATGGGTTATGGAACATATCTTGAAGTTGTCAGAAAAAAAAGAAGTGAGGTTTACAGATCTCCTCTTCCTAACACCATATCTCCAGCTACTCAATGTCAACGTGTTTTAGAGCAACTTGGCTGTGAAGAACACTTTTGGCCCGACGTGACTGCAAACAGGGAAAGTTGATTCAGACTCTCCATAGTTCCTCAAAGCGCACATCATCTTGCAGGTTGTGACAAACAAATGTGACCGTCCATCTAATGAGAATGACATGTCCTGCTGAAAGGACACGTTGTTCCCTCAACCTGACCGATGGGTCAGTTATCTGGGAAAATATTAGTGGGATGACAAGCCTGAAGGCACTAGTGTGCTCCATTACCAATGAGAGACTAGGATCAAATTCAAATGTTACTGTCTTCTCCCCCATTACTATTTACTAAACAGAAAATTTTTGAGGTGTACAGAGTGCAATTTGTTTGCAGTTCCCCCTGCACAGTCCCAGGGATTCAGTCCCATCCTCATCATGTGTCACAGAACATTGTGAGACTGTGGCCCTCCACCTTATTGAAAGTGGAAAAATGTGTTTGGTTAGGTGTTGAGCTCAGCTTCTTCCCAAGGAGCATAAACTTTCTTTCTTTCATTTACATTCCCTTACTTTGACCTCAGAGATACTTTCTTCAGGGTCTTCTCACCACGCCAATCTTTCAGTTTAAGCAAAACAGCTTGTTTCGTGTGCCATATCCTCAATTTCATGTGCAGTAACCATACACATGACATGGAAACTTGCTCAGCTGTATGTAGATGTATTGTACATGTACAACATGTACAATAAGAGATATAAAGGGAAGACAAAGGGGAAGTTCTTCACAGAGAGAGTGGTGCAGTGCTGGCACAGGCTGCTCAGAGAGGCTGTGGATGCTCCATTCCTGGAGGTGTCCAAGGCCAAGTTGGATGGGGCCTTGGGCAGCCTGGTTTAGCACCAGATCTGGAGCTGGTGGCCCTTCCTGTGGCAGAGGACTTGGAACTTGATGATCCTTGAGGGCTCTCCTAACCCAAGCCATTCTATGATTCTATGGTATGATTTTAAAACGGCTCAAAAATAGAAATGAATGCTCAAATATGTATCAGACAAAAAGAACCCATCTTTTTCTTTGTCAGTCAGTTTTCAGATTGTAATCTTGTCAGTTAGAACTAAGTTTACACGATGGGTTGTACAGCACTTCACTCAAAATTCTGCCCTTCGCTCTCAATCTGGAGTTCTAATGAAAACTATTTCCTACCAGTTGGTCTCTTGCAGACATTCTCAATGTTTAAGCTGAGAGACAGTTACTTTTACATGGTAGCTGGACTTGTTTACCTCATAGATCCCAGCAAAGCACGTCTTGACATTAGAGTGACCTGAAATTTACAAGCTGAGAATGGTTACGTAATAGAATATAATTAAATCTAAATATATAATTTAGGAAAGAAAATAAGACGTATGGTGGAAAGAATTAGCGTAGGGTCAAATTCAGATGGTAAATCAGGACACTGATGGCGCAGCATTCTATGCTTTTAATCAAAATACAAAACTAATATGTGGCACTGAGGGACATGGCCAGTGGACACAGGGATGGACTGATGGGTAGACTAGATAATCTTGGAGAAGGCAAGGCTCTGGGGATACCTCATTGTGGTCTTTCAGTACTTGAAGGGAGCATATAAACAGGAAGGTTAAGACCCTCCCACGAGGGGAGTGGTCTTAAACTAATACAGGGGAGGTTTAGGTTGGATATTAGGTGGAAGTTTTTCACACAGAGGGTGGTGACACACTGGAACAGGTTGTCCAAGGAGGTTGTGGATGCCCCATCCCTGGAGGCATTCAAGGCCAAGCTGGATGTGGCTCTGGGCAGCCTGGTCTGGTGGTTGGTGACCCTGCACATAGCAGGGGGGTTGAAACTAGATGAACATGATAGTCCTTTTCAACTCAGGCCATTCTTTGATTCCATTATCCTAGAGGTCATTCCAACCTTAATGATTCCATGGTTCTAAGAACGGGCCCCTGGCACTTGCAGAACCACCTCTACCAAGTCAGTCCCGGCCACCAGGCGAGCTCCTTCCCTCGACAGCCATGCAGGCAGGAAGCTCAGAGGGCTGACAACCCGGCGAGCGAGGCATCAGTGAGCGCGTCCTCCGGCCGCTAGGGGCGGACTGCAGCTCCCGAAGGGCTTCGGGCTCAGAGGGCGGCTGGTCTCGCTTCCCGCTCCGGCTCAACCCCGACGGTGCCACGGGAGCCGATGGAGGGCGCCGAGGCGCAGGTGCGGTGCCCCGTGTGCCTGCGGGAGCTGCCGGCCGCGCTCATCAACTCGCACCTGGACCGCTGCTTGCAGGCCGCGGATGGCGAGGCGACGCGGGGCCGCTCACCCCCTTCCAAGAAGCCGCGCCTCGCTTCCGCCGAGCAGGGCGGCCAGGCGGAGGAGCAACCCGATGAGGCCCGCCCGGCGGCCGCCCCCGTTTTCTCCCTGTTCCACAAGAGCCCGGGAGCCCCCGGCGGGAGAAGCGGGGCCGGGCGGGGAGATGCCGCCGAGCGGCCTGAGGAGGGCGGCGGGCCTACGTTGCGCGGGGCGAACGTGGCGCAGCGGCTGGAGGGGCAGCCCCTGGCAGACAGGCTGCGGCCGGACACGCTGCGGGACTACGTGGGGCAGGAGCGAGTGCTGGGCGCCCACACCATGCTGCGGTCCCTGCTGGAGTCACACGAGATCCCCTCCATCATCCTTTGGGGACCGCCGGGTTGCGGCAAGGTGAGTGCCTGCCCCATCACGCCTCAGGGCATTGGACTTTGCCTGGCTTCGTTTTCGAGGCTGGTGGACTACAAAGGAGGAGCTCCCATGTCTGTGCTCACTTTTTTTCCCGGTCTGTTACATTGTTTTCTGTGGTGACCGTCCACAGAGCACTTAGATCACAAAAACTGCAGTTTACTTCTAAAATAAAACATGACCTGCACCCATCATCCCTATTCCCTGCAGTTTGGACTTTGATTACACAGGCCAGATTAGGTTCATTGCAGCCAATGGGCTTCTAGTAAACTCCTAATCCACTAAATAAATGTAGAAGCAAAGAAGCTTGAAAGCAGCAACAGGATGGAATCATAGAGTTTGATTTGGAAAGGTCCCTTAAAGTCCATCTAGTCCAACTTCCCTGCAGAGAACAGGGGCATCTACTGTGAGATAAGGTTGTGCAGGGCCCTGTCCAGCCTGACCTTGAGTGTCTCCAGGAGTGAGACACCCCCCACCTATCTGAGCAATCTATGCCAGTGCTTCACTACCCATGGTAATAAAAAATGTCTTCCTTATTATCCAAATGGCTTTGAAATGAAGGAGGCTTACAAAAGCATAGCTTGCAAATGTGGGTTTGCTTTAGCCGAAAAACTCTGTCTCCTGATAGAAAAAGACTTCAGTGTGTAAGGCAGCCAGCAGTGTGGCTCTGCTAGGTACCCATCCACATTCAAACACATGAGCCACTATTAATGGATCTTCAAGTTGCATGTCCTGACTGCTGCACTCTCATGTCCTGTGTCTCTTAAGATACCCAGGACAAATACTGGTAAAACCCCAAAAGGCACAGGAGTGCAGCATGGCAGTGAAGGGATCCACAACTGGAGTGAGTGAAGGACCAAATGAATGCCTTGAGTGTGTTCACTCAAGGATCTCAGGTTGTCATTTGCCTTGTATTTCAGATTGGGTTGAGGGGGGAGGAGGGAAGCTAGGCAAGCAGAGTACATGCTCTGTCAGTCTAATGTGTGCTCAGCTTTAAGTTTGACATATTACAGTCACGTGAGTGTCTTGGCTGTGCATAAAAGCAAATGTGGGTTATGTGAAATAATGACTAATGAATTAGTGGTAGCAGAGGAGTTAAGAACAAATTGCTACCCTGTTATTTTTGAAGATAAAAAGTGACTTCATGTGCGTGATGTTTGTGTAATAATACCAGTTAATCACAATTAATAAGGAGCAGGTATAAGAATGGATGATAAATGGATTAATACTGTTAGTAATTATGTTGTTCATACTACACAACACACAACTGAAAAGAACCAGCTGTTGAATGTACACAGTTGCTACTTCCTTTAAAACAGCGAGGTAATGTCAGAAAGAAACCAGTAAATGAGGTAAAGGAGCTATTGGAGTGAGTCCAGGGGAGAACCGTGATCAGAGGGCTGGAGCACCTCTCTTATGAAGAAAGATGGAGGGAGTTGGGCTTGTTCAGTTTGGAGAAGAGAAGGCACTGGGAAAGTCTCATTGCAGCCTTCCAGTACTTGTAGAGAGCTTAAAACAGGAGGGGGGTGAGGGGGTGTAACTTTTTAGTAGTGGTACAACAAGGAGGAATGGTTTTAAACTAAAAGAGAGAATTTAGGTTAGATGTTGGAAGGAAACAATTTACTCATTGAGTGGTGAGGCGCTGACACAGCTGCCTGGAGAAGCTGGTCACATTCAGTGTGTGGATGACAACCGAGCTCAGTGGACGTCAAGTTGTGTTCTGCTGAGACTATACATTTTTTGAATGGCTGTGTTAAAGCTTGTTGGTGAGGTGCTGACAGCTCACTGTTGTGCTCCAGGTCTACTTTTGGAGCCTCCTGTGTTGCTGAGATTGTTTTTGGATGCTAGGTGATCTGTTTCGTGTCATGTCGCTTTCCCTCTCTCATGACATACCTTCCTCATTCATACACCTTGAGTGCTGTTGTATGTACTAAACTTGCTACTCGGTGAGCTTAAATTCTGCTGCTGATCATGCTTGCCTTATGACTTGCATGAGGACTGTCGTTACTGAGTTGTGGTTGAATTGATGCTGTCCCCCAGCAAATGGCTTTGAGGCTTCTCTCTTTCAGCTAGCTTTGAATGCAAGTTGAAGTAAACCCCTTGAAGATGGGAACACCTCCCTGTTTTCACGTACCCTTTTGGATGAATATATATAAAATGTCTAAGAAGATGTTTCATGGAGAAGTAATCAGAAATGTATGGGCTGACTGACAACAAGTCTGTTTCCTTTTGACACAAAGAACCACATAAATTAATGTTTGAAATTTAAATCATAGAATTACCCAGGTTGGAAAAGACCTTGAAGATCATCAAGTCCAACCGCAGCCTAACCAGTACCCTAACTCTAAAAACCCTCTGCTAAATCATATCCCTGAGCACCACATCCAAATGGCTCTTAAACACAACCAGGGATGGCGATTCAACCACCTCCCTGGGGAGTGTACTAGCACTGTCTAAGGACCTCATGGGACTGATATCTAAACCTGTTTCTACTAAGCACAGTTCTTTTCAGTGGGAAACAATATTAAAAATATTAAGTAGAATTGGAACTGGATGGTCTTTAAGGTCCAACCTAAGCCATTCTATGACAGGCTGCTTGCTCTCTTCTGAGCTAGAAGAGAATCTTTGCCATTAAACTGATGCAAATGCAGTAGTTGATATTGAAGATCAAGAATGCTCTCTAAGAGGTTTATTATGCCATACATCAAAGTTGGGTACCTAATTAAAAATACATCGTGCTTTGATCTTATTGGCTGTTGGAGCACTTGAATAGTTAAAGAAACACTGAAAACCAGGATACTTCTGTTGTGAGGTGACTTTCATTTGAGTTTTCTTTTGTGATGAGCCTTCTTATTTTAAAGGAGCGTGATCTTTGTACTTCTACTTAACACCTTAATTTTTTTATGAATTCAGAATGCTTTAAGAGAACTCGCTGTGTCTGTTTCTGTTTTTGCTTTTGTCACTATTAGCATTGAACACATGAATGTGTGTTCTGCTTTAAGAAGCTGTCTGGACACAGAGCAGAAGAGGAAAAGCTGCCTCAAAGAGATGCCGTGGTTTTTAACTCGTGAACAGTCAGCTTGTTCATCCTGACTATGCAACTTTTTAAGAGCCTGCATGAATCCTGCTGTAATCTGAGTCTGCCGCGCTGTGATTTATGACACCTTAATGCAGGGATTTAGATTTTTGCTTGTCTGCCACGGGGCACCAATTTTAGTAAAGAGTTAGCGAGGGGACACGAGTAACTTGAGCACAGAATCATTTTGCTGCCACAGATAGGATTTAAGCCTTATAAACCTGAACGTTCTGTTTTATATACGGTAAACATTGCCTCTTGTTTATGCCATTTAACGAGGAAAAAAGTAGGCACCGGGTTTGGAACTTGCTCCTTATGAATGATAGCACACAGAGCATTCATGCGTAATTTTTGGGGGTCTGCATATGTAAGCTGGTACCAAGTTATTGTGCCACATTGGTCCAAGTGCAAAACATGAAGAACCACCAGCAAGTTGTCCTTGAAGTTTCCATCAAATGCCCTTTGAGTTTCTATTTTATTTCTAGGAGTCCCTTAGATTTCTTGTTATTCAAGACATTTGTCATGATGCATCGGATGCAGCGCAGATGGGAAATGAGATTTTGATCTGGAAATGTGTATTATCTTTTACAGAACAACTCTGAAAAATGAGTTTATCTGTGCAGTTGCCTGGGAGAAGCCTTCAAATGCCTGGTATTTGCTTATGCCCTTTGAAATCGGGAATAACTTGGGGTAGCACTATGGGAAGACAAAACTGGACTTAGCATATTTGGGAAGCGGTTGGAATATGATGAAACAAACCTGGATGTGGCAAATGGAGACGCAGCTCCATTTCAGGAAATGCTGTGCAGTGACCTTGCCTCTGTTTATGCTTGGTCTGACTTGGATTCTGGAAGTGCTCTGAGCCACATGCTGTTGCTGTTGTTTGGTGACACTTTACTCCTCCAGTAGTCTCACAGTAGGCTATTTGGGGTGTGAGGAACCAAACAAGTTGAGTAAGAATAGCATCTGCCCTTATGTAAGTGCCAGCTGCTGCCACTTCTGATTGCATTTATCTCAATAGGCGGTGTGTCAGAGCCCCGTTCATCTGCTGTCCTGACAATTTCCTTTGGGCATAACCTGACATGTTGCCTGAGTCTCTTGTGACACAATGCGGCTCAGTGGTACTGGATAGGACAGTTTTAAGCTGTATCTCAGGGAGCTGCTTCCCCATGAGGCACCTGCAAGTGCTGATGTTGTTGGTGTTCCATCTCAGGCCTGTGAACCTGCATGTGGCCTATTGTGACTGGGTCTATCCATCTGCAGGGGAGGGCTTTTGCACCACAGCATGTTTCCATGTAGTGTAAAATGAATGGCGGCTCATCAAGAGGCTGAGAGACATGAAAGGGCTGTGGGGCTGTGACACTTGAGAGACAATCTCTTTTCTTTGACTGCCATCTGCAACAGCTGTCTTGCCAAATTCATGCGACTGAAGAATGAATAAGGAAGGACTCTGTGAACAGGAAGCCACAGGAAGGTCCTTAAACAAAGTCTATTTGATCTTCCTGTAACGTGACTTAAGAACTATATTAGGTTTCACAGACACCTTCTTGACAGTATTTTTCTTTACAAACATCCTACTAACCCAAACATCGAATCTGAGTTATTTGTGTGCTCTGACAATGAGAGCTGTGCTTGGCTCCAGGGGCACCTGTATTTCATTCACATAATCATATATCCCAAGTTGAAAGGAGCCCATAAGAATCACTGAATCCATAGCTAGTATCAAAGCCCAGAAGCACTGTTTGCTGGGAATGGGTTTGAGGAAAAAGTAGGAAAAAAAGTGAAATGATGGGAAATAACAGGCTTACAGAAGAATGGGGTAGGCTTGACCTCTGTTTGATGGGCTGAATGATTGACTGTGAAGAATAGAGGGAAGAAGCCAAGAAAATGTCTGTCTGCATCAAGCAATGCTTTTGAAATACAGTGTATGTTATTATTAATGCAACTTTCGCTGACCCAGCAGTTGGCAGAGTGGGAGAGGTTATATGCTGACCGAGGACTGCAGAGCAGATGGCAAGTAGATCCTTGTTTTAATTGTAACTTTCAAACAGGTTTATTCATCGTTTCCCTACTAATTTCTTTGTATTTTTTTTCCCTAAAGTAAGGGCAGAAGGACACATTCCTGTGTATCCTGTCCCTTCCTTAAACAGTAAAACATTTTATCTGAAGATGGTATGTCCGATTTGACTGACTGAAAAACACCAGGGTTCCATTTCTATTTGGCTTACAAATAGCATTTTCTTTGCTTGTACCGAGATAAAACATTTGGGTTTTTGACCCCGCTGCAGAATGTGCTGATTGACACAGTGGAAAAAGCCGTTCATGCCATGTGCAGGAAAAAAAGTGATCTCTGCAATCTCGAATGCCTTGATTTAGACTTGTGTTGACCATAACAAATCTCTTCATCTGTGTCACCTGATATCGATGAAGTGTGAGTTACCACTTGAAGTGGAGCTATAAGAAGAACAGCAAACTAAATCCTACTTTTACCTCTCTCCACTGCCAGTATTAGAGAAAGAAGAGAGGCAGCTTTCGTATTCATATTTGATATATTGGGGTTTTTTTTGCTTTCAGTGGTGCTGAGGCATGAATACATTCTTTTGTCCCTTTTGTAGGGAAACATCAAGTCTCCCAGGACTCCCTGATATCTGTAGGCTTGAACAACACTCTGGAAAATGCTTATGTCAGTCTCGTCTTCTGCCACATTCCCAGGAAGGAAAGGGCTGGTGCTTTGAGCTCCCGGGGACAGGAGGGGATCTGACTTAAGTGTTGCACTGAGACATAAAATGATACCTCTTCCGAAGACAGGAACCTCTCAGTAAACTGAAAGCAAGGATAAACGATAACGTATCTTTCCCCTTAATTTCCCTTTTCCCATCTTAGACTGGTTGCCATGTTAGAGATGTGGAGATCCTTTAAAGAGACAGAGCAGCGCTGTTAGGATAGTGAAAGAGGTCGTGCCAGCACCAGTGGCATCTGATAGATGGTGTCTTCTGCAGTCTCTGTGCTAGAGGATCAGGTTTGAAGCACCTGCTGCTTTAACCTCAGGACTTAGAATGTCTTCTGAAGCAGTTTTGTCAGCACCTGTCCTGCTCCTCAGCTGCCGAGGCTCTCCAGTGTCCTCGCCTCCTCCTCTAACAGAACTGAGGTTGATGGAGAAAACACCTGTTTTTCTCTAGCAGTACTTTCAAGCTGAGGTAATACAGCTCAAGGCATGCAGGTACACCTGAGAGGAGTGATGGAAGGTCTGAAGACTGTGCCTGTGTTTAGGTGTGGTGAATTCGCTTGCAAGGTAGTGCTGGAGACTGCCTCTGTGCTTTAGTGGGTGCAGTGAAATGTGCTATAAATAAATGACAATGTGACCGAGCTGCCTACAGGGAAAGAAAAACAACAGAGCTGCTTACTGAGACCAGCCAATGGTTTGTTCAGGCAGCTACCCTTGGCTTCCCTGGGTTTGATTACTCTTGACTATTTAGATTGAGTTACATTTTCTCAAGTATGCATATAGTTTTTCAGTGCTCTCCTGCTTTTGTAGTGAACTGCTTTTCGATGGTTTTTCTGTGTCATGGAAATACAAAAAGCTGTAACAATATTTATGTAGCTTTTTCTTTCTTAAATGCGATAGCACTGTGAGCTCTTCTGCAGGTATCTCAGAATAGACTCGGCTATTTATCCTTTAAAATACTTTAAGGAATAATTGAACAATGAATTGCAGGCAGCTCATCTCCTGTGACAACTGTGTATTTGGAGAAGAGTTTTTCTTCAATGGTGAGAGAGACAGCTGTCATTGCTGGCATTTTCAGTGTTGAGACCGAGTAGGCCTGTTACTTAAAACTGCAAGCCTTAGAAATGTGGTGTGGAATTGGCAGCTACTCCTAGCGGAAAGTTTTTGAGTCTTCTGTTATCTACAGTCGCATGAACTAAAATACCCTATTCTCTGAACTGTCAGTGCTGTCCCTGCGTCCAAAATATGTCTTTGTTCTTGATATACTGTCTTCAAATGATTTTTGTAACAAAATTATCTCTGCTTTTTTCAGACTACCCTGGCACATATAATCGCCAACAGCAGCAAAAAGAAAGGCATGAGGTTTGTGACGCTGTCAGCCACAAGTGCCAAGACAAATGATGTTCGAGATGTCATCAGCCAAGCCCAGAATGAAAAAAGACTCTTCAAGAGAAAAACTATTCTCTTTATCGACGAGATCCATCGGTTCAATAAATCTCAGCAGGTATTGTACTGCTTTTTTGGGGAAAAAGCCATTGTCAGAACATCTGTGAAATTCCCCACTTTGCCTTTGGCTGTTAGCTTGCTTTGGGCTTTTGATTTTAATTTTAATGCTTGTGGTAAATGAATTACAGAATGCTGTGTTTATGTCTGTAACCAACTAGCGCACATCAATGTGCAGTTCCTGTGTTGCAAAGATTTAAAGAATAGGCTGAGCTGTACCTGTAGTTGACTTGTGTAACATCTTTAGGTAACATCTTCCTGGAATTTTATTCCATATCAGTAACATTTGCTGTACATACCTTCATTTCAGCCTCCGCCGTGGCGATAACATTCTGTGTTACCTTTTAGAAAGGTCTGGAATGTAGATGTGCATAGAGTGTTTTAATGCTGTACTCAACTCTCTGTGGTAACAAAGAAAATAAAGGCATAGCAAGGTACTGTGGGATAGTATATTGCTGCAGCTATCACTTGGGTGTTTGTTTTCTATTTCTTTTCCTAGGTGTTATATTTTTTAGTCATGCCACAGAAAGCTTAAATTCTGTCCTGAAAGTTAAGGACATGTCCACTGTTGTGGAACTACGACGTGGTTATGAAACTGTGTTGTGATCTTCCTGTATTTTCTGAGGTGTTCTATCGAATTTGGTGGAGAATTGTAACCCTAAACATTGGTTCAGAGTTAGAAGTAGCCTCATTCTTTGATAAGACATTTTCATGTTACCTTTTTTGCCGAACAACAAAATAAAGTTATCTAAGTAAACTGTAAGTTTGCAGACTTTCCATGTTTCCTTTTTAGCCGGTAGAGTTATTCTCAGTGCAAGCATGGATTATCAAGGCGAACAGCCTACCATGTGCACGAAATTAAATCATTTAATTAGCTGAGCAGATGAGCTGCCTTGTCAGTGAGGTTATTTGTCACATCAACAGGAAACCCAAAGACTCACAGCACAAGGAAAAAACTATTTGAAAACGCTAGGTAGCCTACTCACATGGGATGTTTCAGGTTGTCATTGATTGAAATCAGTTGTTTCTGCTTCCCTCCCATACTCAGGACACTTTCCTTCCTCACGTTGAGTGCGGGACGGTGACTCTGATAGGAGCAACGACAGAAAATCCGTCCTTCCAGGTCAACGCCGCTCTTCTGAGCCGGTGCCGGGTGATCGTTCTGGAGAAGCTCTCAGTTGAGGCGATGGAGGCAATTTTGCTGCGGGCCGTCAAGTCCTTAGGGGTCCAGGTTTTGGGCCAAGGCAACCAGCACAGCAGCTCTGCGACTGGCAGCAGCAACGAGAGCTCAGAGTGAGTACTTTATGGGCTGCAGGGTGTTAACATGCACAGCCTGAGGAATTGACTGCCTGCCAGGGAGAGGATGAAGCGCTTAGGGGGGGTGGGAAGAGAAACCCTAGCCACTTCTGATAGTAAAGAAAAGAAGTGGCAGCATATGGCAGGGGCAGCAGGGTGACAGGAGGGGAGAGAATTCAGAGCACTGGCTCTCCATCCAAAACATAATCTTACCGTCTGGATTAGGACGGAGTTTTATACTTGGATCTGTAGCTTCTGGCTCACCCCCCAGGATATTTAAGTCCATTCCTCTGCTGAGGATTTGCTGTGGAAGCCTGTAACTGACTCTTTTTCATGTCCCAATGTGCATTACTTCTTGTTATGGGTTGTGGATGCATCATATTTCTACTTAGTAGCAGATGGGGCATCCCCTTTTAAATTAACCTGGAAGTGTGTGACAGAAGTTGGTTGTTTTCTTATATTTTCTTTTTTTTTTTTTTAATGAGATCAGGGAGGATGCTGCTTAAGCATAAATGCTACATTGTGTTCTGTTGTGTGCTAGGGAGAGTATTTGCTGTGAGATGTTAATCGATTTTATTTTTGTGTACTAGTAGTCAGTAGTACATGTGATGTGATGGTAACGGTGTAGGCACCCTTTATGTGTGAAAGAGAATATATCTCGTCCTTTCAGTATTATCACAGAGTGTAAGCAATAAGGATGGCTAACTGAGATACTGTGGATACATCTATATGTTGTGGTGATATGAATCTTAGAAGAGAGGGCAATAGAACATGTCATCTTTAACATAAAGGCACAGCTGTGCCTGTGGCCACACCCTGACTGAGGTTCAGAGACTTTCCTTTCTGTATAGGATTAAAGTACGAGGCATAGTTTCAGTTGAAGTTGTTTGGGTTTGGGTTTCACTGGATTCCCTGTATCTGTAACCTCCTGTTTGCAATAGATGATTTAAACAGCACGATGTGCAAACTTGAAGAAGTCTGGCAGGCAGACTGTCAGACTAACACAGTTTCAAAAATATCTCCATGAAGAGAAAGTGGCCCACATCAATGACCAAGTGGGAGCCATATGCTTTAAGATGAAAACAGTAGTCAGAATTTAAAAGCTTGTGTTGCAATCTTGTTTGAATTTTTTATTAGTATTTCCTACCACTGGCTGCTTTTCAGCAGTAGTTGACATATACTCTTGCAATTGAATTTGGCATTATTTTTTTTAAGCCATTCCATCCCTTTTTCTGATGCAGTTTTGGGCTCATTATTAACTCCTCCTTGCTTCACGCCCCATGCTATTTTTGCTCCTTCATTTCCTCTCCACCTACCACTCTCCAGGAGCAGCTGTGTCTTCTTTCACCTTTTTTTACCTCACCACATTTAGGAAGCAGGGCTAGCAGTAGACGCAAGTAGATGACAGTGTTCAGTCTATCCTAGGGAACAAATGAAATGGATGTTATGAAATACAGCTGAGTTGGTTGTTCACTTTGCTCACCTCTTTCTGGAACTGGAAAAGGTGCTGTAACACTGCATGTCCCCAGATGTTAAGTATCTTCTTCTTCTTCTAGCCAAAAGGCAGAAGAGGGGTGTGAACATTAAATTATGGTTTTAGTCTCCTTAAGGTGGAAGTTTTCTGTTTCAAACCATGTACGGTGTGAAATTCTGCATATGCTACTAGAAATCTGTTTATGAGATGGTCTTGGTATCCTGCCACTTCTGTGACCTTGTTCAGGTTTTGAAAAGGATGATGATTCTTTGTGGTCTCTTTTACCTCGATGGTGAATGTTCCTTAGTTTCTATAGATGCCTTGTGTGCTCAGTGAGAATGCAGTCATTGCTGAATTTCATGGATTTCGTTGTCTCTGCACTACATGTATATGTAGCAGTTATCAAAAACTCATCCCTGTTGGAGCTGGTCGGACTGCCGAATGGGGCAAAAGGATTATTACAGGTGTGCTTGCTACAGCTTTTCATTGCATTGAATAATATGGGATTGTTTCTTATTTCTCCTATGTTCTATGAACAGTCACTGGTGCCTCGTATTATTTCGACTTTTTTAATTGGATAGATTTTACTGAAAATCAGGTACCACATATGAAGCTGTTCTCCATTAAAAAAACCAAGGGATTCAAGCCAAAGATCATGATATAACTTAAGCATTTCATTAATTAAGGAGATCACTCATAGCTGGTACTGGGTTTGAGTTTGAGTCTTTACTCTTTCATGTGTTTTCCTTCCCCTGATGAATTCCTGCATTACTCACAGTGAGATGGTTTGGGATGGGGTCTGATATTGTGATGTCATCACACATCATCACATTTGGTCGATCTTGTGCTCTTTGGGGTCTTTGTCTCTTTTATTAGTAAAATCAGGAGTGCTAATTTACGGTCATGGAAAAAAAGATGAAATTGAACACCCTCCATCAGGATGGAAATATGGAGAAAGCAGCATGGGTAGGATGGGTAGGAACAGCAATGCCAGCAGTTTGTCAATAACACACAAACTTAGTCTTTTTTTATATTTTTTTAACTGATATTTATTAGGTGTTATAAGCAGCAGGCTGAGAGGTAGATGTTGGGCTCCCAGCCCGCCGGAGCCGTGCTGTGACAGCAGTGCGGTTCTGGCCTAGCGCCGCCGCCGTGGCCGCCTCTTGCAGGGCGGCGCAGAGTCCTGGGTGCTGCTGCGGGCCTTCCTCTTCGGGGGGCGCCGGGTCCCCCCACATGAGCGGTCTCTGCCCTGGGAAGAGGGGCCCGCTGCCGCCGCCTGCCCTGGCTCCTCCTGCTGCTCCTCCACTGAGGGCTCTGTGGTGGTGCTGGGGTACCCAGGGACCCCAGTAGAGCTGCTGGGCAGCTCCTCGGTACTGGGCCCAGTGTGGCTGGTGGAGTGGCCTGGGCCCGAGGCAGAAGGCAACTGATGGGAGGTGCTGTTGATAGGGCTGGCTGCAGGGCTGTCCTCCCTCCTTCCAGCAGTTCGGGCGTCCTGGTGGTCAAGCTGGTGGCGGATCGTGGGACCGTAGAGGGCTGCAGCGGTGCTGATGAGCCTTCTTACGAAGGTCAGCACATCGCCGCTGGTGCTCAGCTGCAGCGCCTGCACCAAGGCCTCCTCGTCCAGCCCATGCTGACACAAGAAGTTCATGGTGGTGCACTGTCCCACGTAGACTTCCCACCAGTCGTTGCTGGACACCTGCTGGATCTCCTCCTGCAGCCACTGGAGCAGGGGTCCGAGGTCTTCCGGATGTTGTTGGAAAAATGCAGCCCAGACCTCGGCTGGGAAATTGTGCTCAGGTGGGATGAGCACCGGCTCTGCAGGCCCCTGCTCGTCCTGCAGGTCGTGATCTGAGTGTGCTGCGGGCTGCGGGACAGCACACTCGAGGTAATCATCGTCTGACCTCACCGAGTATCGGATGGTATAGATTTTGTGCCCGCATACGGCACAACTCGGCTTCTTGTTAGCCCACCAGATGGCACAGCCGTAGCACAGCTGGTGCTGGCAGGGGGTCACGTAGGTGACATCCTCCCGGATTTGCCCGCAGATGGGGCAGGTCCAGTTGGACGGCACGTCCATGGCCCTGGGCTGTGCGGTGGGCTGGGGAGAGCTGAGGTCGGGAAGCTGCTCCCCTCACAGGTGCTGCAGCAGGCAGAAGGTGTTACGAACTGCAAGAGAGAGAGAGACACCATCGTCATTTGCTGCCCCAGTCACTCATTGTCAAAGCCTCCCTGTCCCTGTTCCCTTCCAGCCACTGTAGGAAGTGAACAAGAGGCCCCACGGGTAAAGGCCAGCCTGGGGAGGATCCTTCAAGAAGCACCCCCAGCTGCCGGCATGAAGCATTGCCATGCTGCTCACCTGCTCTGCTGCACGCTCCTCTCCTTAATGCCCCGGCTGCCTGCTGCCAACCAGCAGGGTCCGGGTACAGCACAAGCGGCTCTGAGACGGCACCTGAGAACTGCGCAAGCAGCACCCAGAGCACGTTTCAGCTCCAAATTTCGCCCTGTCCACACTCCAGTCCTCGCACACTCGCTCGGTTGGAGGCCAGGCACGAACTGCTGGGCTGGGCTGCTGCGCCTGCATAGGAGCAGCGTGGGCCAAGCAGTCACAATCCATCGCACGGAGATGTCACAAACCAGGGCTTGGCCATGTTGCCAGCCCTCACCTTCACTGGGGGACATCACCACCCGTCCCACAGTGATGCCGTCATCCATTGCTTGGTCATCACCATGTGCCGGCCTCACCTGCTGCACCAGCACACATTTCTGGGGTTTCCCCAACGCTTCTGCCTTTCCCATTTAATCCCCCCAGCTCTTGTGTGCCTGGCATCTGTGTTTCACATCAGTACTTCTTATCAGTGTTCCTGGGCCTGGGCTGTGTCTTCCCACATGCCCCAATGTTGTAGCTCTGGCCATGGCCATGGCACACAGCCCCAGGCTTATACAGCTAGAAAGTTTATTTTCAATAAAATTTCATACTTCCCTCTGTCTCTTGGAGTAGGTGATCTTGGAGATCTTTTCCAGCCTTCATGATTCTATGATTCTGTGATGCCCAAGATCGCTGTTGAGTGAACCTTTCTCTTCTGTGGAACATAAGGTTGTGTCGCTGTCCCCAACATCGTCCGCATTCCTTTATTTAAGCATTTCTTTTTAGTGTTCAACCCTAAGCGCAGTGCTCTGGTGTGCTAAAAAGCCAGCCACTGCAGAACAAGCATAGGGCAGCTAATTAGCTGGGGTAGGGTAGCAAAAGGGGACCACATTTGACTAGAATACAGAACTACCATTACTAATATGCTTTCATTATTGAGATGCTGAGTAGCCTCTGAGGTAACTGTCTCTGCTTGTCAGAGAAACTGGCCACCAGTGAACAGGTTGTGTGTGTGTGCCTTGCCTGAATATGGAATCTGTGCAAGATCGAAGGGCAGTCTCAGCTGGATTTGTTCAGTGACTACACTGGGTTTTCTTGCTGCATACCCCGTACACTTCCATTACTAGCCCTACAGTGGTTACCTGACACACATCAGGGATCACTATCCTGATCCTGCTTAGTTTGTGAAACATGATGAAATAAAAGCCTAACGTGCTTCACATGTAACTTCTGCTCTGTTGCTGTTCAGCTGATGTTGCCATGTCTGCACTGAGTGGACGAGGTGGCTCTGCTGACATCTCCACTGAGGTGCCAGAAGGTTTGTTACGGGTGTGCTTGTTGAAGCTTTTCATTGCACTGAATTCCTTATATTAAGCTGTTCTCTGTTTTCAAATATCACAGAATTCAAGCCGAAGATCATGATGTAACTTAAACATTTCAGAAATTGAGGAAATGAAATGGCTGTGTGCTCTTACTGGCTTTGGGTTTGATCCTTTACTCCTCCTATTTATTTCCATGAAAACTAGCACAGGTACAAAAAGCACAATAATGTTATTTAATAGAGCAAATCCTCAGCTACAAAACAAACTGTGCAAACTGAAGGGGTTCCACCTCCCTAAACCTTATTGAAAATACAGAGTTAAGGAGGAGTTCGAATTATGATTGTTTTCTTCCCACAGCAGTAGTTTTCTGTTACGAGAGTTAGGATATCACTTTCAGTTCAGTGAGTGATGGATCCTGTAGGCTTGTTTATATTTTTGTCTCCAAGTATCATCAGTTACAAGGTACCAGCGTTGCCCAATGGCATCCAGCGTGCACTCTGAGTTAATTTTGGAGGGTGAAAAAAGTACAAGGCTGCCCACCCGTGTGATGATCGGGAGCTGGTGAAGAAGTCAGAACATGTGCAAGTTGTTCAGCCTCCCTGCTCTAAGGTGTGGGGATGTCAGGGTAAAATGAAAGTGGGTAGAGCAGCGGAGCATCTGAGGACAGTGCGAGGTTAAAATGTAGAATACAGGGACTTAAAATGTGAGGTTTTAATTCCTCAGAAAAGCTGCCATAATTCAGTTATGCTGAGCAGAGGATGTTTCTCCGAAGTTCTGTGTGTGTTGGGGTGGAGATCATGGAATAGGGAGCCATTACATTATTTCACATCATTGACTCTCATCAGTGCATTGTGCCAACAGCTTTTTGGTTTGTGTCTCTTGATTTCCATGTAATTTGATGTATGCGATACTTGACCGTCTTGCTCCATTATGCTGTTCCCTCATTCCAACACCAACAGGGTGTTTGAAACTTCTTGAAGAAGGTACAGTTCTTTTGGAGTGCCAGCTTAAACTCCGTTGCCTCTCAGCAGACTCCATAAAGAAACACCTCAGCTAGCATGGTGCACAACGAGGGAGGAGCACAAGGTGGGATAATGCTACGAGATCTTCTTGTTGCAGGTTACCTGTGTACATAGAGGAGAAAGCTCTAAGTACTCTTGCCTACCTGTGTGATGGTGATGCGAGGACTGGGTTGAATGGACTTCAATTAGCAGTTCAGGCCCGACTGGCAGCAGGGAAGACCACTCTGCTGAACTTTACCGAAGGTGGTTCTGTGGATGGAGTTCTGATAACGGAAGAACACGTAAAGGAAGGTCTGCAGCGGTCACACATCCTCTATGACCGAGCAGGTGAGTGCCTGACATGGTTTCTGTGATGTAGCATTTGGAATAGCCTTTATAGTTCCTGCTGTTTCGTCCCCTTGCTAGCAGTTGCTCTGATGAAGCAGCAGATACGGTGAAATGTGGTCTAAAAACTGCTTTTTCTTCACACTAGAGCAGGCTCAGTCAGAATAAATTGAAGGGATATGATGCTGTGTACCCATGATAGTAGCAGTATGCACTTGAGTATTCTGTGTTCACAGAGCACGCACCAGACAATTAAGAAGTGTCTCGGCAGAATCAAGTAAATATGAATTCAGTTTTTATGTGGTTACTTAGTTTTGCTCTCCTTAAGCACTATTTGAATTATCATCATAGAGTCATAGAATGGCCTGGGTTGAATAGGACCTCCAAGACCACCTAGTTTCACCCCCTCTAATATCCAGTCTAAACCTCCTGTCTCAGTTTAAAACCATTCCCATTTGTTCTATCACAGTCCACCCACGTAAACAGCCATTCCCCCTCCTGTTTATATGCTCCCTTCAAGTACTGGAAGGCCACATCAAGGTCTCCCTAGAGCTTTCTCTTCTCCAAGCTAAACAAGCCCAGTTCCTCAGCCTTTCCTCACAGGAGAGGTGCTCCAGCCCTCTGACCATCTTATCAGCCCTTCTCTAGACCCATGACACTGCTGAAAAAGACCTGGATCTAGCTGTGCATTTCCCTGTTCACTGCAGAGGAGCTGGACTAGATGGCCTTCAGAAGTACCTTCCAACTCTAAGGATTATTTATTTCATTTTGTGTGAATTAGATTTGAGCTGCTCACTGTTTTCAGGGCCATTCCTAAAAGGGTGAACCCAACACACCTCATAGGTTTCAGCTGCTCCTAAAAGGATGAACCCAACACACCTCGTAGGGGATTTGTCAGGACTGTGTGCTGTGATCTTATTTCCTCCAAACTTTGTGATGTGCCATCATGATATACCTACATGTCAATAGTTTCTGGGCCAGTTTGGCCCATTTCCGTGACTAATGGGGCCTGATACAGATACAATGTCATCTTCCCAACATCTTTTCCTTCTCCTGAAGGAAAGGTTGTATGGTATCAGAAGCAAATTGTTTGCCCTGTAATGTTTAAGCAACAGAACAAACCACTTGTCTCTTCATCTGCTGCTGCTATTACCTGCTGGTATGCAGATCCACACTTGAGAGCATGAAGGTTCTGAAAACAATGATGAACAGCATGATCCGCGTTTAAAGAGAACTTGGGGAAGCAGGTTCTGTTTACCTACTGTGATCTAAGGAAATCTGTTCTGTTCTCTTAAATGTATTTTGCTCCTCTTCCTCCAAAGAGCTCTCTGTATCTCTGCTCCCCCATTCTAAACAGGAGAAGAACATTACAATTGTATCTCAGCCCTGCATAAGTCAATGAGAGGCTCAGATGAAAATGCCTCCCTCTACTGGCTTGCTCGAATGCTTGAAGGTGGTGAAGATCCACTCTACGTGGCAAGGAGGCTGGTGAGGTTTGCAAGCGAAGATATAGGTACGTGCTTCCAGTATTTCTTGGTTGGGATGGTGTGTTAACTAAGATGTGCCAGTCTTCTGACCTTCAGAGTTTAGTACTTGGGGGTAAGGGTGAAATAAATACCAAAACAAATACTCCATGCACAACAGTTACAAAGTAGTGAAATGCATCATCTCCAACTAAATCTAAGTATATGCAGACAGAAACCTACATTTGATGTCCTTGTGGTGACAGCTGCAGGAGGAACAAAGATTTTAGAGGTTAGGTTTTGATAGTGTTCTTTCATTTCGCGCCATGATTTTGGGACACCTTGTGTCACAGAGAATGTGTGTGGCAGGGATGTCTGGGTTTTTATTTGTTTGCTCCATTGCTTTAGTGACTGTGGAAGCCAAAAGCCAACCTTGATGTGCAAACCTCATGGTGGGTGGGTCAGTAGTTTTAAGGTATTTTCATTATCCTAAATAACAGAAGCAGCAAGATTTTTAGTACAGAAGTGATGAGTGGAGACTTAGTACATCTGGTGAAGCTATGTCTGTATACCAATAGCTCCTCGTTTCTTTTTCACAAAGAGAAAGTGAACCCTGCACTACCTGCTGCTGCTGCTCAGGCCACCACTGTGTGGCAGCAGATTGAGGCTTTCAGAAGGAATAGGGAGAAGACACTGGGTGGAAAGTATCTGTCTCATGTGCTGCCAAGTATTGTAGCAGGTGATCTACCACCTGGGACTGCAGCTTTGAAGTGAGCATGGATAGCCTTCCATGGCAGAGAACAAGAAACATTGTGATTCTAGTAAACTGACTTTAACCTACTTTCATGTAATCCCTTCTTATAGGGCTGGCAGATCCTTTGGCTTTAACACAAGCAGTTGCTGCTTATCAAGGTTGTCACTTCATTGGGATGCCAGAGTGCGAGGTAAAGGCTTCATCAGTTCACTGATCTAAGAGTAATGTAAATTGTAAGATCTAGTTGTAATGACCAAAAAAGAAACAGAGATTGCAAGGACAAGGCAAATAAATGTATTGGCCCATTCCAGACAAGGCTTCAAGTAAGAAAACATTGTTGCTCTAGCAATAGAAGCTGTCCTTGAAATCTCCCTGTGCGGGTGTTGTCATGTTTCAAGTAATTTTTTTTTGCTCTGATTCTTGTTGTCTTACAGTTCTAAATGTTCATACATCCTGTTGTAAAGTAGCTCTTCTTTTCTAGTAGCCAAAGTTATGAAGGACTGTATTGTTGTGAAATAATATTCAAATAGTAGTAGCAGTAGGAGGTCAGTATACAAACTAAGGCCTTGTCATGCTACTCAAAATGTCTGGATAACAGACATTAGAGCTTAAAACAAATCATTTAATTTAATACTTTCCCCTTCCTTGTTTCCAGGTCATTCTGGCACAGTGTGTAGTGTATTTTGCAAGAGCACCAAAGTCTATAGAGGTGTACAGGGCATATGGCAACGTCAAAGAATGTCTGAGGATGCACACGGGGCCTCTACCACCTGTTCCGCTGCACCTGAGAAATGCCCCGACGAGGCTCATGAAGGACTTGGGCTACGGTAAAGGCTATAAGTATAACCCCATGTACAAGGAACCTGTGGTGCAGGACTATCTGCCAGAAGAGCTGAAAGGAACAGATTTCTTTAAGGAACGAAGAACGTGACAGCCCTGCTCCGAATGCTTTCTGTTTTTGTGATGCATACATTTGTACTGGGATGAAGATTTCCCTGCTGATTTCAGCCCAATAATTCTGGAGATGAGAGTACGAAGTCACTCGGCCCTTGAGATACTCTTGGTTTTTCTGCTGTCATTCCAAAGGAGTTTGGTAAACCGTTGCAATTAGGCAGTGTGGAAACACAAAAGGAAGCTTTGCAATACAGTTCTGTCACCCACCGGTTCAAGGGAAGTGGAGGAAAAAAAGGTGTTTTCCACTTTGTCTCTTGTAGTGAGATAAGGAATATGGGCACGCTGCTTCTCAAAATCAGAATCCAGTTTGAGCTTTTAGAATGTTTATTTTCAGAAAAAAGAGATTGTGTTCTCCTCTCTTGCAGTAAAATGCAGGAAAGAAAATACAATTACAATGTAATCCTTCTTTTTATGATGCCTCCAATTTTCTCCAACTACATTTATTCAACTAATAAAATCAATGCTTTTTCATTTCTTTGAATACTCTTAAGAGAGCAGAGTGGTTTTGAAAGTCTGAAGATCCTTTGACTTTATCATGTCTGCTTTCTATGGCAGACATAAACTATTTTTGGAACTAGAGCAGTCATGAAAATCAGTGAATTGGTTGTTTTTTTTTCTCTAAACTGGAGAGGTTTGGATTTAAAAGATGGTCTGTTCAGTGGATTAGGAGTTGTTTGGCTGGTTGCATCCAAAGGGTTGTGATTAATGGTTCTGTGTTGGTGAAGGCTGTTCACAAGTGGTCTCCCACAGGGGTCTGTCTTGGGACCGGGGCTCTTCAGCATCTTTATCAATGACGCAGACGATGGCATCGAGTGCACCCTCGGCATGTTTGCAGATGACACCATGCTGAGCGATGCTGTTAATAATTTGGGAGGTGGTGAAGCCATCCAGAGGGAGCTGGACAGGCTCCGTGTGAACCTAGTGAGGTTCAGCCTGGCCCAGCGCAAGGTCTCGGCCCTCTTGGGCTGAGGCAGTCTCTGCTATTTCCAAAAACTGGAGGGAAGAACTCATTGAGAGCAGAACTACAGTGAAGGTCTTGGGGGATGAGAAGATGGACATCAGCCAGCAGCATGCGCTTACAGCCTGGCAGGCCGACTGTGTTCTCGGATGCGTTAAAAGAGTAGTGACCAGCAAGGAGATGGAGGTGATTGTCCCCCTCTACTCAGCTCTTGTGAAAACTCACTGGAGTACTGTGTCCAGGCCTGGAACCCCACAGTACAGAAAGGACATGGAGCTCTTGGAATGGGTCTAGAGAAGGGCTGCTAAGATGGTCAGAGGGCTGGAGCACCTCTCTTCTGAGGAAAGGTTGAGGGAACTGGGCTTGTTTACCATGAAAAAAAGAAGGCTTCAGGGAGACATCACTGTGGTCTTCCAGTACGTGGAGGGAGCATATGAACAGGAGGGGGAATGGCTGCTTGTGTGGGTGGATAGTGATAGAACAAGGGGGAATGGATTTAAACTCAGACAGGGGAGGTTAAGGTTGGATATTAGGAGGATGTTTTTCACACAGAGGGTGGTGACACACTGGAACAGATAGCCTAGAGAGGCTGTGGATGCCCCATCCCTGGAAGCATTCAAGGCCAGGCTAGATGTGGCTCTAGGCAGCCTGGTCTGGTGGTTGGAGACCCTGCACATAGCAGGGGATTGAAAATGGATGATGGTGTGTTCCTTTTCAACCCAGGCCATTCTGTGATTCTGTGATTTTGAAGTTGCATCACTTCCAATAGTTAGTGCAACATTTTTGTTAATGCTTTTGGAAAAGAGATTCCTGACAGTAAAGTACCCTTCTATATTTTGAGTTGTGTTTGAGCATGAACTTTGGATTGCAAAGCTGATCCACACAAATTGAATGCCTGCTCTTACAACAGAAAAATTGGCTTTGTGCTCTTCTTACTGAAGACATACGAGGGAGTGTCACACCTGCATGGTGAGCTGGAACCTCTCTGAGGTTTGGGACAAGCCCTGCTCCTCACAGCAAGCCACACACTCCTCCAGACTGCACCAGGCTGCGGAAGACCTGGGCAGTTGGGACAGGGACAGTTAGCCCATCCCAGGGCTGTGGGCGTGCAAGATGATCAAGGCCAGGTCTCCCTGATACCGGGGAGCCTATGGCTGTGCCCTGAGCTCCAGCTGTGGCCTGGGTCCTGTCCAGCTGGGTGGCCCCGGCTGCGGTGTGGCCGGGAGGTGTTCCACCACAGGTGCAGAAATTTGCCTTTCCCTCCACTGCTCCTGATAATGGGATTATTGGAGTAACGTGTGCTCCATCTCTGACTATTACTGGGGCCTTCACGTGTTTTGTTAATGCTGTTATGAGTGCTGATTGATGGTGATGGAAATAAAGCTGCACTTCTGCGCCCACCCACAGGCCTGAAAAACAGAGAAAGCAGCATGGGTAGGGACAGCAATGCCAACAGCCTTGTCAATAACACAGAGACTCTTTCTTCTTCGTTGTAACTGATGTTTATTAGGTGTTATAAGCAGCAGGCCGAGAGGTAGGTGTTGTTCCCCCAGCCCACAGGAGCCGTGCTGTGACAGCAGTGCAGTTCCCGCCTAGCGCCGCCGCCGTGGCCGCCTCTTGCAGGGCGGCGCAGAGTCCTGGGTGCTGCTGCGGGCCTTCCTCTTCGGGGGGCGCCGGGTCCCCCCACATGAGCGGTCTCTGCCCTGGGAAGAGGGGCCCGCTGCCGCCGCCTGCCCTGGCTCCTCCTGCTGCTCCTCCACTGAGGGCTCTGTGGTGGTGCTGGGGTACCCAGGGACCCCAGTAGAGCTGCTGGGCAGCTCCTCGGTACTGGGCCCAGTGTGGCTGGTGGAGTGGCCTGGGCCCGAGGCAGAAGGCAACTGATGGGAGGTGCTGTTGATAGGGCTGGCTGCAGGGCTGTCCTCCCTCCTTCCAGCAGCTCGGGCATCCTGGTGGTCAAGCTGGTGGCGGATCGTGGGACCGTAGAGGGCTGCAGCGGTGCTGATGAGCCTTCTTACGAAGGTCAGCACATCGCCGCTGGTGCTCAGCTGCAGCGCCTGCACCAATGCCTCCTCGTCCAGCCCATGCTGACACAAGAAGTTCATGGCGGTGCACTGTCCCACGTAGACTTCCCACCAGTCGTTGCTGGACACCTGCTGGATCTCCTCCTGCAGCCACTGTAGCAGGGGTCCAAGGTCTTCTGGATGGTCTTGGAAAAATGCAGCCCAGACCTCGGCTGGGAAGTTGTGCTCAGGTGGGATGAGCACCGGCTCTGCAGGCCCCTGCTCGTCCTGCAGGCCGTGATCTGAGTGTGCTGCGGGCTGCGGGACAGCACACTCGAGGTAATCGTCGTCTGACCTCACCGAGTATCGGATGGTATGGATTTTGTGCCCGCATACGGCACAACTCGGCTTCTTGTTAGCCCACCAGATGGCACAGCCGTAGCACAGCTGGTGCTGGCAGGGGGTCACGTAGGTGACATCCTCCCGGATTTGCCCGCAGATGGGGCAGGTCCAGTCGGATGGCACGTCCATGTCCCTGGGCTGTGCAGTGGGCTGGGGAGAGCTGAGGTCAGGAAGCTGCTCCCCTCACAGGTGCTGCAGCAGGCAGAAGGTGTTAGGAACTGCAAAAGAGAGAGAGACACCATCATCATTCGCTGCCCCAGTCTCTCATCGTCAATCCCTCCATGTCCCTGTTCCCTTCCAGCCACTGTAGAAAGTGAACAAGAGGCCACACGGGTAAAGGCCAGCCTGGGGAGGGTCTCTCAAGAAGCACCCCCAGCTGCCGGCATGAGGCATTGCCATGCTGCCCACCTGCTCTGCTGCACGCTCCTCTCCTTGATGTCCCGGCTGCCTGCTGCCAACCAGCAGGGTCGGGGTACAACACAAGCGGCTCTGAGACGGCACCTGAGAACTGCGCAAGCAGCACCCAGAGCACGTTTCAGCTCCAAATTTCGCCCTGTCCACACTCCAGTCCTCGCACACTCGCTCGGTAGGAGGCCAGGCACGAACTGCTGGGCTGGGCTGCTGCGCCCGAATTGGAGCAGAGTGGGCCAAGCAGTCACAATCCATTGCACGGAGATGTCACAAACCAGGGCTTGGCCGTGTTGCCAGGCCTCACCTTCACTGGGGGACATCACCACCCGTCCCACAGTGATGATGCCTTCCATTGCTTGGTCATCACCATGTGCCGGCCTCACCTGCTGCACGTGTGCCAGCAGCACTGCAGCCCCAGCACACATTTCTGGGGTTTCCCCAGCGCTTCTGCCTCCCCCATTTAATCCCCCCAGCTCCTGTGTACTTGGCATCTGTGTTTCACATCAGTGCTTCTTATCAGTGTTCCGGAGCCTGGGCTGTGTCTTCCCACATGCCCCATCTTGTAGCTCTGGCCATGGCCATGTCACACAGCCCCAGGCTTATACAGCTAGAAGGTTTATTGTTCAATAAAATTTCATACTTCCCTCTGTCTCTTGGAGTAGGTGATCTTGGAGATCTTTTCCAGCCTTCATGATTCTATGATTCTGTGATGCCCAAGATCGCTGTTGAGTGAGCCTTTCACTTCAGTGGAACATAAGGTTGTGTCGCTGTCGCCAACATCATCAGCATTCCTGTATTTAAGCATTTGTTTTAAAGGTTCAACCTTAAGTGCAGTGCTCTGGTGTGCTAAAAAGCCAGCCACTGCAGAACAAGCATAGGGAAGCTAATTTGCTGGGGTAGGGTAGCAAAAGGGGACCACATTTGACTAGAATAGAGAACTACCATTACTAATATGCTTTCATTATTGAGATGCTGAGTAGCCACTGAGGTAACTGTCTCTGCTTGTCAGAGAAACTTGCCACCAGTGAACAGGTTGTGTATGTGTGCCTTGCCTGAATATGGCATCTGTGCAAGATTGAAGGGCAGTCCCAGCTGGATTTGTTCAGTGACTACACTGGGTTTGCTTGCTGCATACCCCGTACACTTCCATTACTAGCCCTACAGTGGTTACCTGACACACATCAGGGATCAGTATCCTGATCCTGCTTAGTTTATGAAACGTGATGAAATAAAAGCCTAATGTGCTTCACATGTAACTTCTGCTCTGTTGCTGTTCAGCTGATGTTGCCATGTCTGCACTGAGTAGACGAGGTGGCTCTGCTGACATCTCCACTGAGGTGCCAGAAGGTTTGTTACAGGTGCGCTTGTTGAAGCTTTTCATTGCACTGAATTCCTCATATTAAGCTGTTCTCTGTTTTCAAATATCACAGAATTCAAGCCGAAGATCATGATGTAACTTAAACGTTTCAAAAATTGAGGAGACGAAATGGCTGTGTGCTCTTACTGGCTTTGGGTTTGATCCTTTACTCCTATTTATTTCCATGAAAACTAGCACAGGTACAAAAAGCACAATAATGTTATTTAATAGAGCAAATCCTCAGCTACAAAACACTATTTTTCAACAGTCACCACTATTAGCAATGTGTTTTCGTTGAAAATGAACAAGGGCCTGTGTGCCAAACCTGTAAAAATCTGTCCCCGCAGTCAGAGTTGATGGTATGTTCAGGCTGCAGGAAATCCAGAAGGATCCCCCCCTTCTGCATGGGGCTCGCTAAGTCACAACCTGAACCAATGATTGAGCACCTGTTGAAGGGACAGAGCCAGGTGTCACAAAGCAATTCACCTGTGCAAACTGAAGGGGTTCCACCTACCTATGCCGTATTGAAAATACAGAGTTAGGGACGAGTGGGAATTACGATTGTTTTCTTCCCACAGCAGTAGTTTTCTGTTACTTGAGTTAGGATATCACTTTCAGCTCAGTGAGTGATGGATCCTGTAGGCTTGTTTATATTTTTGTCTCCAAGTATCATCAGTTACAAGGTACCAGCGTTGCCCAATGGCATCCAGTGCGCACTCTGAGTTAATTTTGGAGGGTGAAAAAAGTACAAGGCTGCCCACCCGTGTGATGATCGGGAGCTTGGGAAGAAGTCAGAACATGTGCGAGTTGTTCAGCCTCCCTGCTCTAAGGTGTGGGGATGTCAATGTAAACTGAAAGTGGGTAGAGCAGCGGAGCTTCTGAGGACAGTGCGAGGTTAAAATGTAGAATACAAGGACTTAAAATATGAGGTTTTAATTCCTCAGAAAAGCTGCCATAATTCAGTTAGTCTGAGCATAGGATGCTTCTCCGAAGTTCTGAGTGTGTTGGGGTGGAGATCATGGAATAGGGAGCCATTACATTATTTCACATCATTGACTCATCAGTGCATTGTGCCAACAGCTTGCTGGTTTGTGTCTCTTGATTTCCATGTAATTTGATGTATGCGATACTTGACCGTCTTGCTCCATCATGCTGTTCCCTCATTCCAACACCAAGAGGGTGTTTGAAACTTCTTGAAGAAGGTACAGTTCTTTTGGAGTGCCAGCTTAAACTCCGTTGCCTCTCAGCAGACTCCATAAACAAACACCTCAGCTAGCATGGTGCACAACGAGGGAGGAGCACAAGGTGGGATAATGCTGCAAGATCTTCTTGTTGCAAGTTAACTGTGTACATAGAGGAGAAAGCTCTAAGTACTCTTGCCTACCTTTGTGATGGTGATGCGAGGACTGGGTTGAATGGACTTCAATTAGCAGTTCAGGCCCGACTGGCAGCAGGGAAGACCACTCTGCTGAACTTTACCGAAGGTGGTTCTGTGGATGGAGTTCTGATAACGGAAGAACACGTAAAGGAAGGTCTGCAGCGGTCACACATCCTCTATGACCGAGCGGGTGAGTGCCTGACATGGTTTCTGTGATGTAGCATTTGGAAGAGTCTTTATAGTTCCTGCTGTTTCTTCCCCTTGCTAGCAGTTGCTCTGATGAAGCAGCAGATACAGTGAAATGTGGTCTAAAAACTGCTTTTTCTTCACACTAGAGCAGGCTCAGTCAGAATAAATTGAAGGGATGTGATGCTGTGTACCCATGATAGTAGCAGTATGCACTTGAGTATGCTGTGTTCACAGAGCACGCACCAGTCAATTAAGAAGTGTCTGGCCAGAATCAAGTAAATATGAATTCAGTTTTTATGTGGTTACTTAGTTTTGCTCTCCTTAAGCACTATTTGAATTATCATCATAGAGTCATAGAATGGCCTGGGTTGAATAGGACCTCCAAGATCACCTAGTTTCACCCCCTCTAATATCCAGTATAAACCTCCTGTCTCAGTTTAAAATCATTCCCATTTGTTCTATCACAGTCCACCCACGTAAACAGCCATTCCCCCTCCTGTTTATATGCTCCCTTCAAGTACTGGAAGGCCACATCAAGGTCTCCCTAGAGCTTTCTCTTCTCCAAGCTAAACAAGCCCAGTTCCTCAGCCTTTCCTCACAGGAGAGGTGCTCCAGCCCTCTGACCATCTTATCAGCCCTTCTCTAGACCCATGACACTGCTGAAAAAGACCTGGATCTAGCTGTGCATGTCCCTATTCACTGCAAAGGAGCTGGACTAGTTGGCCTTCAGAAGTACCTTCCAACTCTAAGAATTATTTATTTCATTTTGTGTGAATTAGATTTGAGCTGCTCACTGTTTTCAGGGCCATTCCTAAAAGGGTGAACCCAACACACCTCATAGGTTTCAGCTGCTCCTAAAAGGATGAACCCAACACAACTCATAGGGGATTTGTCAGGACTGTGTGCTGTGATCTTATTTCCTCCAAACTTTGTGATGTGCCATCATGATATACCTACATGTCAATAGTTTCTGGGCCAGTTTGGCCCATTTCCGTGACTAATGGGGCCTGATACAGATACAATGTCATCTTCCCAACATCTTTTCCTTCTCCTGAAGGAAAGGTTGTATGGTATCAGAAGCAAATTGTTTGCCCTGTAATGTTTAAGCAACAGAACAAACCGCTTGTCTCTTCATCTGCTGCTGCTATTACCTGCTGGTATGCAGATCCACACTTGAGAGCATGAAGGTTCTGAAAACAATGATGAACGGCATGATCCGCGTTTAAAGAGAACTTGGGGAAGCAGGTTCTGTTTACCTACTGTGATCTAAGGAAATCTGTTCTGTTCTCTTAAATGTATTTTACTTCTCTTCCTCCAAAGAGCTCTCTGTATCTCTGCTCCCCCATTCTAAACAGGAGAAGAACATTACAATTGTATCTCAGCCCTGCATAAGTCAATGAGAGGCTCAGATGAAAATGCCTCCCTCTACTGGCTTGCTCGAATGCTTGAAGGTGGTGAAGATCCACTCTACGTGGCAAGGAGGCTGGTGAGGTTTGCAAGCGAAGATATAGGTACGTGCTTCCAGTATTTCTTGGTTGGGATGGTGTGTTAACTAAGATTTGCCAGTCTTCTGACCTTCAGAGTTTAGTACTTGGGGGTAAGGGTGAAATAAATACCAAAACAAATACTCCATGCACAACAGTTACAAAGTAGTGAAATGCATCATCTCCAACTAAATCTAAGTATATGCAGACAGAAACCTACGTTTGATGTCCTTGTGGTGACAGCTGCAGGAGGAACAAAGATTTTAGAGGTTAGGTTTTGATAGTGTTCTTTCATTTCATGCCATGATTGTGAGACACCTTGTGTCACAGAGAATGTGTGTGGCAGGGATGTCTGGGTTTTTATTTGTTTGTTCCATTGCTTTAGTGACTGTGGAAGCCAAAAGCCAACCTTGATGTGCAAACCTCATGGTGGGTGGGTCAGTAGTTTAAAGGTATTTCCATTATCTTAAATAACAGAAGCAGCAAGATTTTTAGTACAGGAGTGATGAGTGGAGACTTAGCACGTCTGGTGAAGCTATGTTTGTATACCAATAGCTCCTCGTTTCTTTTTCACAAAGAGAAAGTGAACCCTACACTACCTGCTGCTGCTGCTCAGGCCACCACTGTGTGGCAGCAGATTGAGGCTTTCAGAAGGAATAGGGAGAAGACACTGGGTGGAAAGTATCTATCTCATGTGCTGCCAAGTATTGTAGCAGGTGATCCACCACCTGGGACTGCAGCTTTGAAGTGAGCATGGATAGCCTTCCATGGCAGAGAACAAGAAACATTGTGATTCTAGTAAACTGACTTTAACCTGCTTTCATGTAATCCCTTCTTATAGGGCTGGCAGATCCTTTGGCTTTAACACAAGCGGTTGCTGCTTATCAAGGTTGTCACTTCATTGGGATGCCAGAGTGCGAGGTAAAGGCTTCATCAGTTCACTGATCTAAGAGTAATGTAAATTGTAAGATCTAGTTGTAATGACCAAAAAAGAAACAGAGATTGCAAGGACAAGGCAAATAAATGTATTGGCCCGTTCCCGACAAGGCTTCAAGTAAGACAAAATTTTTGCTCTAGCAATAGAAGCTGTCCTTAAAATCTCCCTGTGCGTGTGTTGTCATGTTTCAAGTAATTTTGTTTTGCTCTGATTCTTGTTGTCTTACAGTTCTAAATGGTCATACATCCTGTTGTAAAGTAGCTCTTCTTTTCTAGTAGCCAAAGTTATGAAGGACTGTATTGTTGTGAAATAATATTAAAATAGTAGTAGCAAGAGGAGGTCAGTATACAAACTAAGGCCTTGTCATGCTACTCAGAACGTCTGGATAACAGACATTAGAGCTTAAAACAAATCATTTAATTTAACACTTTCCCCTTCCTTGTTTCCAGGTCATTCTGGCACAGTGTGTAGTGTATTTTGCAAGAGCACCAAAGTCTATAGAGGTGTACAGGGCATATGGCAACGTCAAAGAATGTCTGAGGATGCACACGGGGCCTCTACCACCTGTTCCGCTGCACCTGAGAAATGCCCCGACGAGGCTCATGAAGGACTTGGGCTACGGTAATGGCTATAAGTATAACCCCATGTACAAGGAACCTGTAGTGCAGGACTATCTGCCAGAAGAGCTGAAAGGAACAGATTTCTTTAAGGAACGAAGAACGTGACAGCCCTGCTCCGAATGCTTTCTGTTTTTGTGATGCATACATTTGTACTGGGATGAAGATTTCCCTGCTGATTTCAGCCCAATAATTCTGGAGATGAGAGTACAAAGTCACTCGGCCCTTGAGATACTCTTGGTTTTTCTGCTGTCATTCCAAAGGAGTTTTGTAAACCGTTGCAGTTAGGCAGTGTGGAAACACAAAAGTAAGCTTTGCAATGCAGTTCTGTTACCCACCGGTTCAAGGGAAGTGGAGGAAAAATAGGTGTTTTCCACTTTAGCTCCTGTTGTGAGATAAGGAATATGGCACGCTGCTTCTCAAAATCGGAATCCAGTTTGAGCTTTTAGAATGTTTATTTTCAGAAAAAAGAGATTGTGTTCTCCTCTCTTGCAGTAAAATGCAGGAAAGAAAATACAATTACAATGTAATCCCTCTTTTTATGATGCCTCCAATTTTCTCCAACAACATTTATTCAACTAATAAAATCAATGCTTTTTCAATTGTTTGAATACTCTTAAGAGAGCTCTCTAAACTGGAGAGGTTTGGATTTAAAAGATGGTCTGTTCAGTGGATTAGGAGTTGTTTGGCTGGTTGCATCCAAAGGGTTGTGATTAATGGTTCTGTGTTGGTGAAGGCTGTTCACAAGTGGTCTCCCACAGGGGTCTGTCTTGGGACCGGGGCTCTTCAGCATCTTTATCAGTGACGCAGACGATGGCATCGAGTGCACCCTCGGCAAGTTTGCAGATGACACCATGCTGAGCGATGCTGTTAATAATTTGGGAGGTGGTGAAGCCATCCAGAGGGAGCTGGACAGGCTCCGTGTGAACCTAGTGAGGTTCAGCCTGGCCCAGCGCAAGGTCTCGGCCCTCTTGGGCTGAGGCAGTCTCTGCTACTTCCACAAACTGGAGGGAAGAACTCATTGAGAGCAGAACTACAGCGAAGGTCTTGGGGGATGAGAAGATGGACATCAGCCAGCAGCATGCGCTTACAGCCTGGCAGGCCGACTGTGTTCTCGGATGCGTTAAAAGAGTAGTGACCAGCAAGGAGATGGAGGTGATTGTCCCCCTCTACTCAGCTCTTGTGAAAACTCACTGGAGTACTGTGTCCAGGCCTGGAACCCCACAGTACAGAAAGGACATGGAGCTCTTGGAATGGGTCTAGAGAAGGGCTGCTAAGATGGTCAGAGGGCTGGAGCACCTCTCTTCTGAGGAAAGGTTGAGGGAACTGGGCTTGTTTACCATGAAAAAAAGAAGGCTTCAGGGAGACATCACTGTGGTCTTCCAGTACGTGGAGGGAGCATATGAACAGGAGGGGGAATGGCTGCTTGTGTGGGTGGATAGTGATAGAACAAGGGGGAATGGTTTTAAACTCAGACAGGGGAGGTTTAGGTTGGATATTAGGAGGATGTTTTTCACACTGAGAGTGGTGACACACTGGAACAGGTTGCCCAAGGAGGTTGTGGATGCCCCATCCCTGGAAGCATTCAAGGCCAGGCTGGATGTAGCTCTGGGCAGCCTGGTCTGGTGGTTGGAGACCCTGCACATAGCAGGGGATTGAAAATGGATGATGGTTGTGTTCCTTTTCAACAGAGGCCATTCTGTGATTCTGTGATTCTGTGATTTTGAAGTTGCATCACTTCCAATAGTTAGTGCAACATTTTTGTTAATGCTTTTGGAAAAGAGATTCCTGACAGTAAAGTACCCTTCTATATTTTGAGTTGTGTTTGAGCATGAACTTTGGATTGCAAAGCTGATCCACACAAATTGAATGCCTGCTCTTACAACAGAAAAATTGGCTTTGTGCTCTTCTTACTGAAGACATACGAGGGAGAGTCACACCTGCATGGTGAGCTGGAACCTCTCTGAGGTTTGGGACAAGCCCTGCTCCTCACAGCAAGCCCCACACTCCTCCAGACTGCACCAGGCTGCGGAAGACCTGGGCAGTTGGGACAGGGACAGTTAGCCCATCCCAGGGCTGTGGGAATGCAAGATGATCAAGGCCAGGTCTCCCTGGTGCTGGGGAGCCTATGGCTGTGCCCTAAGCTCCAGCTGTGGGCTGGGTCCTGTCCAGCTGGGTGGCCCCGGCTGCGGTGTGGCCGGCCGGGAGGTGTTCCACCACAGGTGCAGAAATTTGCCTTTCCCTCCACTGCTCCTGATAATGGGATTATTGGAGTAACGTGTGCTCCATCTCTGACCATTACTGGGGCCTTCACGTGTTTTGTTAATGCTGTTATGAGTGCTGATTGATGGTGATGGAAATAAAGCTGCACTTCTGCGCCCACCCACAGGCCTGAAAAACAGAGAAAGCAGCATGGGTAGGGACAGCAATGCCAACAGCCTTGTCAATAACACAGAGACTCTTTCTTCTTCGTTGTAACTGATGTTTATTAGGTGTTATAAGCAGCAGGCCGAGAGGTAGGTGTTGTTCCCCCAGCCCACCGGAGCCGTGCTGTGACAGCAGTGCAGTTCCCGCCTAGCGCCGCCGCCGTGGCCGCCTCTTGCAGGGCGGCGCAGAGTCCTGGGTGCTGCTGCGGGCCTTCCTCTTCGGGGGGCGCCGGGTCCCCCCACATGAGCGGTCTCTGCCCTGGGAAGAGGGGCCCGCTGCCGCCGCCTGCCCTGGCTCCTCCTGCTGCTCCTCCACTGAGGGCTCTGTGGTGGTGCTGGGGTACCCAGGGACCCCAGTAGAGCTGCTGGGCAGCTCCTCGGTACTGGGCCCAGTGTGGCTGGTGGAGTGGCCTGGGCCCGAGGCAGAAGGCAACTGATGGGAGGTGCTGTTGATAGGGCTGGCTGCACGGCTGTCCTCCCTCCTTCCAGCAGTTCGGGCGTCCTGGTGGTCAAGCTGGTGGCGGATCGTGGGACCGTAGAGGGCTGCAGCGGTGCTGATGAGCCTTCTTACGAAGGTCAGCACGTCGCCGCTGGTGCTCAGCTGCAGCGCCTGCACCAAGGCCTCCTCGTCCAGCCCATGCTGACACAGGAAGTTCATGGTGGTGCACTGTCCCACGTAGACTTCCCACCAGTCGTTGCTGGACACCTGCTGGATCTCCTCCTGCAGCCACTGGAGCAGGGGTCCGAGGTCTTCCGGATGTTGTTGGAAAAATGCAGCCCAGACCTCGGCTGGGAAGTTGTGCTCAGGTGGGATGAGCACCGGCTCTGCAGGCCCCTGCTCGTCCTGCAGGCCGTGATCTGAGTGCGCTGTGGGCTGCGGGACAGCACACTCGAGGTAATCATCGTCCGACCTCACCGAGTATCGGATGGTATGGATTTTGTGCCCGCATACGGCACAACTCGGCTTCTTGTTAGCCCACCAGATGGCACAGCCGTAGCACAGCTGGTGCTGGCAGGGGGTCACGTAGGTGACATCCTCCCGGATTTGCCCGCAGATGGGGCAGGTCCAGTCGGATGGCACGTCCATGTCCCTGGGCTGTGCAGTGGGCTGGGGAGAGCTGAGGTCAGGAAGCTGCTCCCCTCACAGGTGCTGCAGCAGGCAGAAGGTGTTAGGAACTGCAAAAGAGAAAGAGAGACACCATTGTCATTCGCTGCCCCAGTCTCTAATCCTCAAAGCCTCCCTGTCCCTGTTCCCTTCCAGCCACTGTAGAAAGTGAACAAGAGGCCCCACGGGTAAAGGCCAGCCTGGGGAGGGTCTCTCAAGAAGCACCCCCAGCTGCCGGCATGAGGCATTGCCATGCTGCCCACCTGCTCTGCTGCACGCTCCTCTCCTTGATGTCCCGGCTGCCTGCTGCAAGCAGGGTCCAGGTACAACACAAGCGGCTCTGAGACGGCACCTGAGAACTGCGCAAGCAGCACCCAGAGCACGTTTCAGCTCCAAATTTCGCCCTGTCCACACTCCAGTCCTCGCACACTCGCTCGGTAGGAGGCCAGGCACGAACTGCTGGGCTGGGCTGCTACGCCCGAATTGGAGCAGCGTGGGCCAAGCAGTCACAATCCATTGCACGGAGATGTCACAAACCAGGGCTTGGCCGTGTTGCCAGGCCTCACCTTCACTGGGGGACATCACCACCCGTCCCACAGTGATGATGCCTTCCATTGCTTGGTCATCACCATGTGCCAGCCTCACCTGCTGCACGTGTGCCAGCAGCACTGCAGCCCCAGCACACATTTCTGGGGTTTCCCCAGTGCTTCTGCCTCCCCCATTTAATCCCCCCAGCTCCTGTGTACTTGGCATCTGTGTTTCACATCAGTACTTCTTATCAGTGTTCCTGGGCCTGGGCTGTGTCTTCCCACATGCCCCATCTTGTAGCTCTGGCCATGGCCATGGCACACAGCCCCAGGCTTATACAGCTAGAAGGTTTATTGTTCAATAAAATTTCATACTTCCCTCTGTCTCTTGGAGTAGGTGATCTTGGAGATCTTTTCCAGCCTTCATGATTCTATGATTCTGTGATGCCCAAGATCGCTGTTGAGTGAACCTTTCACTTCAGTGGAACATAAGGTTGTGTCGCTGTCGCCAACATCATCATCATTCCTGTATTTAAGCATTTGTTTTTAAGGTTCAACCTTAAGTGCAGTGCTCTGGTGTGCTAAAAAGCCAGCCACTGCAGAACAAGCATAGGGCAGCTAATTTGCTGGGGTAGGGTAGCAAAAGGGGACCACATTTGACTAGAATAGAGAACTACCATTACTAATATGCTTTCATTATTGAGATGCTGAGTAGCCACTGAGGTAACTGTCTCTGCTTGTCAGAGAAACTTGCCACCAGTGAACAGGTTGTGTGTGTGTGCCTTGCCTGAATATGGCATCTGTGCAAGATCGAAGAGCAGTCCCAGCTGGATTTGTTCAGTGACTACACTGGGTTTGCTTGCTGCATACCCCGTACACTTCCATTACTAGCCCTACAGTGGTTACCTGACACACATCAGGGATCAGTATCCTGATCCTGCTTAGTTTATGAAACGTGATGAAATAAAAGCCTAATGTGCTTCACATGTAACTTCTGCTCTGTTGCTGTTCAGCTGATGTTGCCATGTCTGCACTGAGTGGACGAGGTGGCTCTGCTGACATCTCCACTGAGGTGCCAGAAGGTTTGTTACAGGTGCACTTATTGAAGCTTTTCATTGCACTGAATTCCTCATATTAAGCTGTTCTCTGTTTTCAAATATCACAGAATTCAAGCCGAAGATCATGATGTAACTTAAACGTTTCAAAAATTGAGGAAATGAAATGGCTGTGTGCTCTTACTGGCTTTGGGTTTGATCCTTTCCTCCTCCTATTTATTTCCATGAAAACTAGCACAGGTACAAAAAGCACAATAATGTTATTTAATAGAGCAAATCCTCAGCTAAAAAACACTATTTTTCAACAGTCACCACTATTAGCAATCTGTTTTCGTTGAAAATGAACAAGAGCCTGTGTGCCAAACCTGTAAAAATCTGTCCCCGCAGTCAGAGTTGATGGTATGTTCAGGCTGCAGGAAATCCAGAAGGATCCCCCCCTTCTGCATGGGGCTCGCTAAGTCACAACCTGAACCAATGATTGAGCACCTGTTGAAGGGACAGAGCCAGGTGTCACACAGCAATTCACCTGTGCAAACTGAAGGGGTTCCACCTACCTATGCCGTATTGAAAATACAGAGTTAAGGACGAGTGGGAATTACGATTGTTTTCTTCCCACAGCAGTAGTTTTCTGTTACTAGAGTTAGGATATCACTTTCAGCTCAGTGAGTGATGGATCCTGTAGGCTTGTTTATATTTTTGTCTCCAAGTATCATCAGTTACAAGGTACCAGCGTTGCCCAATGGCATCCAGTGCGCACTCTGAGTTAATTTTGGAGGGTGAAAAAAGTACAAGGCTGCCCACCTGTGTGATGATCGGGAGCTTGGGAAGAAGTCAGAACATATGCAAGTTGTTCAGCCTCCCTGCTCTAAGGTGTGGGGATGTCAATGTAAACTGAAAGTGGGTAGAGCAGCGGAGCTTCTGAGGACAGTGCGAGGTTAAAATGTAGAATACAAGGACTTAAAATATGAGGTTTTAATTCCTCAGAAAAGCTGCCATAATTCAGTTAGTCTGAGCATAGGATGCTTCTCCGAAGTTCTGAGTGTGTTGGGGTGGAGATCATGGAATAGGGAGCCATTACATTATTTCACATCATTGACTCATCAGTGCATTGTGCCAACAGCTTGCTGGTTTGTGTCTCTTGATTTCCATGTAATTTGATGTATGCGATACTTGACCGTCTTGCTCCATCATGCTGTTCCCTCATTCCAACACCAAGAAGGTGTTTGAAACTTCTTGAAGAAGGTACAGTTCTTTTGGAGTGCCAGCTTAAACTCCGTTGCCTCTCAGCAGACTCCATAAAGAAACACCTCAGCTAGCATGGTGCACAACGAGGGAGGAGCACAAGTTGGGATAATGCTACAAGATCTTCTTGTTGCAGGTTACCTGTGTACATAGAGGAGAAAGCTCTAAGTACTCTTGCCTACCTTTGTGATGGTGATGCGAGGACTGGGTTGAATGGACTTCAATTAGCAGTTCATGCCCGACTGGCAGCAGGGAAGACCACTCTGCTGAACTTTACCGAAGGTGGTTCTGTGGATGGAGTTCTGATAACGGAAGAACACGTAAAGGAAGGTCTGCAGCGGTCACACATCCTCTATGACCGAGCAGGTGAGTGCCTGACATGGTTTCTGTGATGTAGCATTTGGAAGAGTCTTTATAGTTCCTGCTGTTTCGTCCCCTTGCTAGCAGTTGCTCTGATGAAGCAGCAGATACAGTGAAATGTGGTCTAAAAACTGTTTTTTCTTCACACTAGAGCAGGCTCAGTCAGAATAAATTGAAGGGATGTGATGCTGTGTACCCATGATAGTAGCAGTATGCACTTGAGTATTCTGTGTTCACAGAGTACGCACCAGACAATTAAGAAGTGTCTCGGCAGAATCAAGTAAATATGAATTCAGTTTTTATGTGTTTACTTAGTTTTGCTCTCCTTAAGCACTATTTGAATTATCATCATAGAGTCATAGAATGGCCTGGGTTGAATAGGACCTCCAAGATCACCTAGTTTCACCCCCTCTAATATCCAGTATAAACCTCCTGTCTCAGTTTAAAACCATTCCCATTTGTTCTATCACAGTCCACCCACGTAAACAGCCATTCCCCCTCCTGTTTATATGCTCCCTTCAAGTACTGGAAGGCCACATCAAGGTCTCCATAGAGCTTTCTCTTCTCCAAGCTAAACAAGCCCAGTTCCTCAGCCTTTCCTCACAGGAGAGGTGCTCCAGCCCCCTGACCATCTTAGCAGCCCTTCTCTAGACCCATGACACTGCTGAAAAAGACCTGGATCTAGCTGTGCATGTCCCTATTCACTGCAAAGGAGCTGGACTAGTTGGCCTTCAGAGGTACCTTCCAACTCTAAGGATTATTTATTTCATTTTGTGTGAATTAGATTTGAGCTGCTCACTGTTTTCAGGGCCATTCCTAAAAGGGTGAACCCAACACACCTCATAGGTTTCAGCTGCTCCTAAAAGGATGAACCCAACACACCTCGTAGGGGATTTGTCAGGACTGTGTGCTGTGATCTTATTTCCTCCAAACTTTGTGATGTGCCATCATGATATACCTACATGTCAATAGTTTCTGGGCCAGTTTGGCCCATTTCCGTGACTAATGGGGCCTGATACAGATACAATGTCATCTTCCCAACATCTTTTCCTTCTCCTGAAGGAAAGGTTGTATGGTATCAGAAGCAAATTGTTTGCCCTGTAATGTTTAAGCAACAGAACAAACCACTTGTCTCTTCATCTGCTGCTGCTATTACCTGCTGGTATGCAGATCCACACTTGAGAGCATGAAGGTTCTGAAAACAATGATGAACAGCATGATCCGCGTTTAAAGAGAACTTGGGGAAGCAGGTTCTGTTTACCTACTGTGATCTAAGGAAATCTGTTCTGTTCTCTTAAATGTATTTTGCTCCTCTTCCTCCAAAGAGCTCTCTGTATCTCTGCTCCCCCATTCTAAACAGGAGAAGAACATTACAATTGTATCTTAGCCCTGCATAAGTCAATGAGAGGCTCAGATGAAAATGCCTCCCTCTACTGGCTTGCTCGAATGCTTGAAGGTGGTGAAGATCCACTCTACGTGGCAAGGAGGCTGGTGAGGTTTGCAAGCGAAGATATAGGTACGTGCTTCCAGTATTTCTTGGTTGGGATGGTGTGTTAACTAAGATTTGCCAGTCTTCTGACCTTCAGAGTTTAGTACTTGGGGGTAAGGGTGAAATAAATACCAAAACAAATACTCCATGCACAACAGTTACAAAGTAGTGAAATGCATCATCTCCAACTAAATCTAAGTATATGCAGACAGAAACCTACATTTGATGTCCTTGTGGTGACAGCTGCAGGAGGAACAAAGATTTTAGAGGTTAGGTTTTGATAGTGTTCTTTCATTTCGCGCCATGATTTTGGGACACCTTGTGTCACAGAGAATGTGTGTGGCAGGGATGTCTGGGTTTTTATTTGTTTGCTCCATTGCTTTAGTGACTGTGGAAGCCAAAAGCCAACCTTGATGTGCAAACCTCATGGTGGGTGGGTCAGTAGTTTAAAGGTATTTTCATTATCCTAAATAACAGAAGCAGCAAGATTTTTAGTACAGGAGTGATGAGTGGAGACTTAGCACGTCTGGTGAAGCTATGTTTGTATACCAATAGCTCCTCGTTTCTTTTTCACAAAGAGAAAGTGAACCCTACACTACCTGCTGCTGCTGCTCAGGCCACCACTGTGTGGCAGCAGATTGAGGCTTTCAGAAGGAATAGGGAGAAGACACTGGGTGGAAAGTATCTATCTCATGTGCTGCCAAGTATTGTAGCAGGTGATCCACCACCTGGGACTGCAGCTTTGAAGTGAGCATGGATAGCCTTCCATGGCAGAGAACAAGAAACATTGTGATTCTAGTAAACTGACTTTAACCTGCTTTCATGTAATCCCTTCTTATAGGGCTGGCAGATCCTTTGGCTTTAACACAAGCGGTTGCTGCTTATCAAGGTTGTCACTTCATTGGGATGCCAGAGTGCGAGGTAAAGGCTTCATCAGTTCACTGATCTAAGAGTAATGTAAATTGTAAGATCTAGTTGTAATGACCAAAAAAGAAACTGAGATTGCAGAGACAAGGCAAATAAATGTATTGGCCCGTTCCAGACAAGGCTTCAAGTAAGAAAACATTTTTGCTCTAGCAATAGAAGCTGTCCTTGAAATCTCCCTGTGCGGGTGTTGTCATGTTTCAAGTAATTTTGTTTTGCTCTGATTCTTGTTGTCTTACAGTTCTAAATGTTCATACATCCTGTTGTAAAGTAGCTCTTCTTTTCTAGTAGCCAAAGTTATGAAGGACTGTATTGTTGTGAAATAATATTCATATAGTAGTAGCAGGAGGTCAGTATAGAAACTAAGACCTTGTCATGCTACTCAAAATGTCTGGATAACAGACATTAGAGCTTAAAACAAATCATTTAACTCTTTCCCCTTCCTTGTTTCCAGGTCATTCTGGCACAATGTGTAGTGTATTTTGCAAGAGCACCAAAGTCTATAGAGGTGTACAGGGCATATGGCAACGTCAAAGAATGTCTGAGGATGCACACGGGGCCTCTACCACCTGTTCCGCTGCACCTGAGAAATGCCCCGACGAGGCTCATGAAGGACTTGGGCTACGGTAAAGGCTATAAGTATAACCCCATGTACAAGGAACCTGTGGTGCAGGACTATCTGCCAGAAGAGCTGAAAGGAACAGATTTCTTTAAGGAACGAAGAACGTGACAGCCCTGCTCCGAATGCTTTCTGTTTTTGTGATGCATACATTTGTACTGGGATGAAGATTTCCCTGCTGATTTCAGCCCAATAATTCTGGAGATGAGAGTACGAAGTCACTCGGCCCTTGAGATACTCTTGGTTTTTCTGCTGTCATTCCAAAGGAGTTTTGTAAACCGTTGCAGTTAGGCAGTGTGGAAACACAAAAGTAAGCTTTGCAATACAGTTCTGTCACCCACCGGTTCAAGGGAAGTGGAGGAAAAAAAGGTGTTTTCCACTTTGGCTCCTGTAGTGAGATAAGGAATATGGGCACGCTGCTTCTCAAAATCGGATTACAGTCTGAGCTTTTAGAATGTTTATTTTCAGAAAATAAGAGATTGTGTTCTCCTCTCTTGCAGTAAAATGCAGGAAAGAAAATACAATTACAATGTAATCCTTCTTTTTATGATGCCTCCAATTTTCTCCAACAACATTTATTCAACTAATAAAATCAATGCTTTTTCATTTGTTTGAATACTCTTAAGAGAGCAGAGTGGTTTTGAAAGTCTGAAGATCCTTTGATTATATCATGTCTGCTTTCTATGGCAGACATAAACAATTTTTGGAACTAGAGCAGTCATGAAAATCAGTGAATTGGTTGTTGTTTTTTCTCTAAACTGGAGAGGTTTGGATTTAAAAGATGGTCTGTTCAGTGGATTAGGAATTGTTTGGCTGGTTGCATCCAAAGGGTTGTGATTAATGGTTCTGTGTTGGTGAAGGCTGTTCACAAGTGGTCTCCTACAGGGGTCTGTCTTGGGACCGGTGCTCTTCAGCATCTTTATCAGTGACGCAGACGATGGCATCGAGTGCACCCTCGGCAAGTTTGCAGATGACACCATGCTGAGCGATGCTGTTAATAATTTGGGGGGTGATGTAGCCATCCAGAGGGAGCTGGACAGTCTCCATGTGAACCTAGTGAGGTTCAACCTGGCCCAGCGCAAGGTCTCGGCCCTCTTGGGCTGAGCAGTCTCTTCTACTTCCACAAACTGGAGGGAAGAACTCATTGAGAGCAGCACTACAGCAAAGTTCTTGGGGGATGAGAAGATGGACATCAGCCAGCAGCATGCGCTTACAGCCTGGCAGTCCAACTGTGTTCTGGGATGCGTTAAAAGAGTAGTGACCAGCAAGGAGATGGAGGTGATTGTCCCCCTCTACTCAGCTCTTGTGAAAACTCACTGGAGTACTGTGTCCAGGCCTGGAACCCCACAGTACAGAAAGGATATGGAGCTCTTGGAATGGGTCTAGAGAAGGGCTGCTAAGATGGTCAGAGGGCTGGAGCACCTCTCTTCTGAGGTAAGGTTGAGGGAACTGGTCTTGTTTACCATGAAAAAAAGAAGGCTCCAGGGATACCTCACTGTGGTCTTCCAGTACGTGGAGGGAGCATATGAACAGGAGGGGGAATGGCTGCTTGTGTGGGTGGATAGTGATAGAACAAGGGGGAATGGTTTTAAACTCAGACAGGGGAGGTTTAGGTTGGATATTAGGAGGATGTTTTTCACACAGAGGGTGGTGACACACTGGAACAGGTTGCCCAAGGAGGTTGTGGATGCCCCATCCCTGGAAGCATTCAAGGCCAGGCTGGATGTGGCTCTGGGCAGCCTGGTCTGGTGGTTGGAGACCCTGCACATAGCAGGGGATTGAAAATGGATGATGGTTGTGTTCCTTTTCAACCCAGGCCATTCTGTGATTCTGTGATTCTGTGATTTTGAAGTTGCATCACTTCCAATAGTTAGTGCAACATTTTTGTTAATGCTTTTGGAAAAGAGATTCCTGACAGTAAAGTACCCTTCTATATTTTGAGTTGTGTTTGAGCATGAACTTTGGATTGCAAAGCTGATCCACACAAATTGAATGCCTGCTCTTACAACAGAAAAATTGGCTTTGTGCTCTTCTTACTGAAGACATACGAGGGAGTGTCACACCTGCATGGTGGGCTGGAACCTCTCTGAGGTTGGGGACAAGCCCTGCTCCTCACAGCAAGCCACACACTCCTCCAGACTGCACCAGGCTGCGGAAGACCTGGGCAGTTGGGACAGGGACAGTTAGCCCATCCCAGGGCTGTGGGCATGCAAGATGATCAAGGCCAGGTCTCCCTTATACCGGGGAGCCTATGGCTGTGCCCTGAGCTCCAGCTGTGGCCTGGGTCCTGTCCAGCTGGGTGACCCCGGCTGCGGTGTGGCCGGGAGGTGTTCCACCACAGGTGCAGAAATTTGCCTTTCCCTCCACTGCTCCTGATAATGGGATTATTGGAGTAACGTGTGCTCCATCTCTGACCATTACTGGGCCCTTCACGTGTTTTGTTAATGCTGTTATGAGTGCTGATTTATGGTGATGGAAATAAAGCTGCATTCTGCGCCCACCCCCAGGCCTGAAAAACAGAGAAAGCAGCATGGGTAGGGACAGCAATGCCAACAGCCTTGTCAATAACACAGAGACTCTTTCTTCTTCGTTGTAACTGATGTTTATTAGGTGTTATAAGCAGCAGGCCGAGAGGTAGGTGTTGTTCCCCCAGCCCACCGGAGCCATGCTGTGACAGCAGTGCAGTTCCCGCCTAGCGCCGCCGCCGTGGCCGCCTCTTGCAGGGCGGCGCAGAGTCCTGGGGGCTGCTGCGGGCCTTCCTCTTCGGGGGGCGCCGGGTCCCCCCACATGAGCGGTCTCTGCCCTGAGAAGAGGGGCCCGCTGCCGCCGCCTGCCCTGGCTCCTCCTGCTGCTCCTCCTCTGAGGGCGCTGTGGTGGTGCTGGGGTACCCAGGGACCCCAGTAGAGCTGCTGGGCAGCTCCTCGGTACTGGGCCCAGTGTGGCTGGTGGAGTGGCCTGGGCCCGAGGCAGAAGGCAACTGATGGGAGGTGCTGTTGATAGGGCTGGCTGCAGGGCTGTCCTCCCTCCTTCCAGCAGCTCGGGCGTCCTGGTGGTCAAGCTGGTGGCGGATCGTGGGACCGTAGAGGGCTGCAGCGGTGCTGATGAGCCTTCTTACGAAGGTCAGCACATCGCCGCTGGTGCTCAGCTGCAGCGCCTGCACCAAGGCCTCCTCGTCCAGCCCATGCTGACACAGGAAGTTCATGGTGCTGCACTGTCCCACGTAGACTTCCCACCAGTCGTTGCTGGACACCTGCTGGATCTCCTCCTGCAGCCACTGGAGCAGGGGTCCGAGGTCTTCCGGATGTTGTTGGAAAAATGCAGCCCAGACCTCGGCTGGGAAGTTGTGCTCAGGTGGGATGAGCACCGGCTCTGCAGGCCCCTGCTCGTCCTGCAGGTCGTGATCTGAGTGCACTGCGGGCTGCGGGACAGCACACTCGAGGTAATCGTCGTCTGACCTCACCGAGTATCGGATGGTATAGATTTTGTGCCCGCATACGGCACAACTCGGCTTCTTATTTGCCCACCAGATGGCACAGCCGTAGCACAGCTGGTGCTGGCAGGGGGTCACGTAGGTGACATCCTCCCGGATTTGCCCGCAGATGGGGCAGGTCCAGTTGGATGGCACGTCCATGGCCCTGGGCTGTGCGGTGGGCTGGGGAGAGCTGAGGTCAGGAAGCTGCTCCCCTCACAGGTGCTGCAGCAGGCAGAAGGTGTTACGAACTGCAAGAGAGAGAGAGACACCATCGTCATTTGCTGCCCCAGTCACTCATTGTCAAAGCCTCCCTGTCCCTGTTCCCTTCCAGCCACTGTAGGAAGTGAACAAGAGGCCCCACGGGTAAAGGCCAGCCTGGGGAGGGTCCTTCAAGAAGCACCCCCAGCTGCCGGCATGAAGCATTGCCATGCTGCTCACCTGCTCTGCTGCACGCTCCTCTCCTTAATGCCCCGGCTGCCTGCTGCCAACCAGCAGGGTCCGGGTACAGCACAAGCGGCTCTGAGACGGCACCTGAGAACTGCGCAAGCAGCACCCAGAGCACGTTTCAGCTCCAAATTTCGCCCTGTCCACACTCCAGTCCTCGCACACTCGCTCGGTTGGAGGCCAGGCACGAACTGCTGGGCTGGGCTGCTGCCCCTGCATAGGAGCAGCGTGGGCCAAGCAGTCACAATCCATCGCACGGAGATGTCACAAACCAGGGCTTGGCCATGTTGCCAGCCCTCACCTTCAGTGGGGGACATCACCACCCATCCCACAGTGATGCCGTCATCCATTGCTTGGTCATCACCATGTGCCGGCCTCACCTGCTGCACCAGCACACATTTCTGGGGTTTCCCCAACGCTTCTGCCTGTCCCATTTAATCCCCCCAGCTCTTGTGTGCCTGGCATCTGTGTTTCACATCAGTACTTCTTATCAGTGTTCCTGGGCCTGGGCTGTGTCTTCCCACATGCCCCATCTTGTAGCTCTGGCCACAATAAATAATAAATTGAAGGGATGTGATGCTGTGTACCCATGATAGTAGCAGTATGCACTTGAGTATGCTGTGTTCACAGAGCACGCACCAGACAATTAAGTAGTGTCTGACCAGAATCAAGTAAATATGAATTCAGTTTTTATGTGGTTACTTAGTTTTGCTCTCCTTAAGCACTATTTGAATCATCATCATAGAGTCATAGAATGGCCTGGGTTGAATAGGACCTCCAAGATCACCTAGTTTCACCCCCTCTAATATCCAGTCTAAATCTCCTGTCTCAGTTTAAAACCATTCCCATTTGTTCTATCACAGTCCACCCACGTAAACAGCCATTCCCCCTCCTGTTTATATGCTCCCTTCAAGTACTGGAAGGCCACATCAAGGTCTCCCTAGAGCTTTCTCTTCTCCAAGCTAAACAAGCCCAGTTCCTCAGCCTTTCCTCACAGGAGAGGTCCTCCAGCCCTCTGACCATCTTATCAGCCCTTCTCTAGACCCATGACACTGCTGAAAAAGACCTGTTTCTAGCTGTGCATGTCCCTGTTCACTGCAGAGGAGCTGGACTAGTTGGCCTTCAGAGGTACCTTCCAACTCTAAGGATTATTTATTTCATTTTGTGTGCCTTAGATTTGAGCTGCTCACTGTTTTCAGGGCCATTCCTAAAAGGGTGAACCCAACACACCTCATAGGTTTCAGCTGCTCCTAAAAGGATGAACCCAACACACCTCGTAGGGGATTTGTCAGGACTGTGTGCTGTGATCTTATTTCCTCCAAACTTTGTGATGTGCCATCATGATATACCTACATGTCAATAGTTTCTGGGCCAGTTTGGCCCATTTCCGTGACTAATGGGGCCTGATACAGATACAAGGTCATCTTCCCAACATATTTTCCTTCTCCTGAAGGAAAGGTTGTATGGTATCAGAGGCAAATTGTTAGCCCTGTCATGTTTAAGCAACAGACCAAACCGCTTGTCTCTTCATCTGCTGTTGCTGTTACCTGCTGGTATGCTGATCCACACTTGAGAGCATGAAGGTTCTGAAAACACTGATGAACAGCATGATTCGCGTTTAAAGAGAACTTGGGGAAGCAGGTTCTGTTTACCTACTGTGATCTAAGGAAATCTGTTCTGTTCTCTTAAATGTATTTTGCTCCTCTTCCTCCAAATAGCTCTCTGTATCTCTGTTCCCCCATTCTAAACAGAAGAACATTACAATTGCATCTCAGCCCTGCATAAGTCAATGAGAGGCTCAGATGAAAATGCCTCCCTCTACTGGCTTGCTCGAATGCTTGAAGGTGGTGAAGATCCACTCTACGTGGCAAGGAGGCTGGTGAGGTTTGCAAGCGAAGATATAGGTACGTGCTTCCAGTATTTCCTGGTTGGGATGGTGTGTTAACTAAGATGTGCCAGTCTTCTGACCTTCAGAGTTCAGTACTTGGGGGTAGGGGTGCAATAAATACCAAAACAAATACTCCATGCACAACAGGTACAAAGTAGTGAAATGCATCATGTCCAACAAAATCTAAGTATATGCAGACAGAAACCTACATTTGATGTCCTTGTGGTGACAGCTGCAGGAGGAACAAAGATTTTAGAGGTTAGGTTTTGATAGTGTTCTTTCATTTCAAGCTATGATTGTGGGTCACCTTGTGTCACAGAGAATGTGTGTGGCAGGGATGTCGGGGTTTTTATTTGTTTGTTCCATTGTTTTAGTGACTGTGGAAGCCAAAAGCCAACCTTGATGTGCAAGCCTCATGGTGGGTGGGTCAGTAGTTTAAAGGTATTTTCATTATCCTAAATAATAGAAGCAGCAAGATTTTTAGTACAGGAGTGATGAGTGGAGACTTAGTACGTCTGGTGAAGCTATGTCTGTATACCAATAGCTCCTCGTTTCTTTTTCACAAAGAGAAAGTGAACCCTTCACTACCTGCTGCTGCTGCTCAGGCCACCACTGTGTGGCAGCAGATTGAGGCTTTCAGAAGTAATAGGGAGAAGACACTGGGTGGAAAGTATCTATCTCATGTGCTGCCAAGTATTGTAGCAGGTGATCCACCACCTGGGACTGCAGCTTTGAAGTGAGCATGGATAGCCTTCCATGGCAGAGAACAAGAAACACTGTGATTCTAGTAAACTGACTTTAACCTGCTTTCATGTAATCCCTTCTTATAGGGCTGGCAGATCCTTTGGCTTTAACACAAGCGGTTGCTGCTTATCAAGGTTGTCACTTCATTGGGATGCCAGAGTGCGAGGTAAAGGCTTCATCAGTTCACTGATCTAAGAGTAATGTAAATTGTAAGATCTAGTTGTAATGACCAAAAAAGAAACAGAGATTGCAAGGACAAGGCAAATAAATGTATTGGCCCATTCCAGACAAGGCTTCAAGTAAGAAAACATTGTTGCTCTAGCAATAGAAGCTGTCCTTGAAATCTCCCTGTGCGGGTGTTGTCATGTTTCAAGTAATTTTTTTTTGCTCTGATTCTTGTTGTCTTACAGTTCTAAATGTTCATACATCCTGTTGTAAAGTAGCTCTTCTTTTCTAGTAGCCAAAGTTATGAAGGACTGTATTGTTGTGAAATAATATTCAAATAGTAGTAGCAGTAGGAGGTCAGTATACAAACTAAGGCCTTGTCATGCTACTCAAAATGTCTGGATAACAGACATTAGAGCTTAAAACAAATCATTTAATTTAATACTTTCCCCTTCCTTGTTTCCAGGTCATTCTGGCACAGTGTGTAGTGTATTTTGCAAGAGCACCAAAGTCTATAGAGGTGTACAGGGCATATGGCAACGTCAAAGAATGTCTGAGGATGCACACGGGGCCTCTACCACCTGTTCCGCTGCACCTGAGAAATGCCCCGACGAGGCTCATGAAGGACTTGGGCTACGGTAAAGGCTATAAGTATAACCCCAAGTACAAGGAACCTGTGGTGCAGGACTATCTGCCAGAAGAGCTGAAAGGAACAGATTTCTTTAAGGAACGAAGAACGTGACAGCCCTGCTCTGAATGCTTTCTGTTTTTATGATGCATACATTTGTACTGGGATGAAGATTTCCCTGCTGATTTCAGCCCAATAATTCTGGAGATGAGAGTACGAAGTCACTCGGCCCTTGAGATACTCTTGGTTTTTCTGCTGTCATTCCAAAGGAGTTTGGTAAACCCTTGCAGTTAGGCAGTGTGGAAACACAAAAGTAAGCTTTGCAATACAGTTCTGTCACCCACCGGTTCAAGGGAAGTGGAGGAAAAAAAGGTGTTTTCCACTTTGGCTCCTGTATTGAGATAAGGAATATGGGCATGCTGCTTCTCAAAATCGAAATCCAGTCTGAGCTTTTAGAATGTTTATTTTCAGAAAAAAGAGATTGTGTTCTCCTCTCTTGCAGTAAAATACAGGAAAGAAAATACAATTACAATGTAATCCTTCTTTTTATGATGCCTCCAATTTTCTCCAACAACATTTATTCAACTAATAAAATCAATGCTTTTTCATTTGTTTGAATACTCTTAAGAGAGCAGAGTGGTTTTGAAAGTCTGAAGATCCTTTGATTATATCATGTCTGCTTTCTATGGCAGACATTAACTATTTTTGGAACTAGAGCAGTCATGAAAATCAGTGAATTGGTTGTTGTTTTTTCTCTAAACTGGAGAGGTTTGGATTTAAAAGATGGTCTGTTCAGTGGATTAGGAGTTGTTTGGCTGGTTGCATCCAAAGGGTTGTGATTAATGGTTCTGTGTTGGTGAAGGCTGTCCACAAGTGGTATCCCTCAGGGGTTGCTCTTGGGACCGGTGCTCTTCAGCATCTTTATCAGTGACGCAGACGATGGCATCGAGTGCACCATAGGCAAGTTTGCAGATGACACCATGCTGAGCGATGCTGTTAATAATTTGGGAGGTGGTGAAGCCATCCAGAGGGAGCTGGACAGGCTCCGTGTGAACCTAGTGAGGTTCAGCCTGGCCCAGCGCAAGGTCTCGGCCCTCGGGCTGAGGCAGTCTCTGCTACTTCCACAAACTGGAGGGAAGAACTCATTGAGAGCAGCACTACAGCGAAGGTCTTCTGGGTCCTGGTGGATGAGAAGATGGACATGAGCCAGCAGCATGCGCTTACAGCCTTGAAGTCCAACTGTGTTCTGGGCTGCGTTAAAAGAGGAGTGACCAGCAAGGAGATGGAGGTGATTGTCCCCCTCTACTCAGCTCTTGTGAAAACTCACTGGAGTACTGTGTCCAGGCCTGGAGCCCCACAGTACAGAAAGGACATGGAGCTCTTGGAATGGGTCTAGAGAAGGGCTGCTAAGATGGTCAGAAGGCTGGAGCACCTCTCTTCTGAGGAAAGGTTGACGGAACTGGGATTGCTTACCATGAAAAAAAGAAGGCTCCAGGGATACCTCACTGTGGTCTTCCAGTATGTGGAGGGAGCATATGAACAGGAGGGGGAATGGCTGCTTGTGAGGGTGGACAGTGATAGGACAAGGGGGAATGGTTTTAAACTCAGACAGGGGAGGTTTAGGTTGGATATTAGGAGGACAATTTAGACTCAGAGGGTGGTGACGCTCTGGAACAGGTTGCCCAAGGAGGTTGTGGATGCCCCATCCCTGGAGGCATTCAAGGCCAGGCTGGATGTGGCTCCGGGCAGCCTGGTCTGGTGCTTGGCGACCCTGCACATAGCAGGAGATTGAAAATGGGTGAAAATGATGGTCATTTTCAACTCAGGCCATTCTGTGATTCTGTGATTTAGAAGTTCAATATTGAACTTCCAATAGTCAGTGCAACATTTTTGTTAATGCTTTTGGAAAAGAGATTCCTGACAGTAAAGTACCCTTCTATATTTTGAGTTGTGTTTGAGCATGAACTTTGGATTCCAAAGCGGAGCCACACAAATTGAATGCCTGCTCTTACAACAAAAAAATTGGCTTTGTGCTCTTCTTACTGAAGACATATGAGGGAGTGTCACACCTGCATGGTGGGCTGGAACCTCTCTGAGGTTGGGGACAAGCCCTGCTCCTCACAGCAAGCCCCACACTCCTCCAAACTGCACCAGGCTGCGAAAGACCTGGGCAGTTGGGACAGGGACAGTTAGCACATCCCAGGGCTGTGGGCATGCAAGATGATCAAGGCCAGGTCTCCCTTATACCGGGGAGCCTATGGCTGTGCCCTGAGCTCCAGCTGCGGCCTGGGTCCTGTCCAGCTGGGTGGCTCCGGCTGCAGTGTGGCCCAAAGGTGTTCCACCACAGGTGCAGAAATTTGCCTTTCCCTCCACTGCTCCTGATAATGGGATTATTGGAGTAACGTGTGCTCCATCTCTGACCATTACTGGGGCCCTCACGTGTTTTGTTAATGCTGTTATGAGTGCTGATTTATGGTGATGGAAATAAAGCTGCATTCTGCGCGCACCCACAGGACTGAAAAACATAGAAAGCAGCATGGGTAGGAACAGCAATGCCAACAGCCTTGTCAATAACACAGAGGCTCTTTCTTCTTTGTTGTAACAGATGTTTATTAGGTGTTATAAGCAGCAGGCCGAGAGGTAGATGTTGTTCCCCCAGCCCACCAGAGCCGTGCTGTGACGGCATTGCGGTTCTGGCCTAGCGACGACGCCAGGGCCGCCTCTTGCAGGGCGGCGCAGAGTCCTGGGTGCTGCTGCGGGCCTTCCTCTTCGGGGGGCGCCGGGTCCCCCCACATGAGCGGTCTCTGCCCTGGGAAGAGGGGCCCGCTGCCGCTGCCTGCCCTGGCTCCTCCTGCTGCTCCTCCACTGAGGGCGCTGTGGTGGTGCTGGGGTACCCAGGGACCCCAGTAGAGCTGCTGGGCAGCTCCTCGTTACTGGGCCCAGTGTGGCTGGTGGAGTGGCCTGGGCCCGAGGCAAAAGGCAACTGATGGGAGGTGCTGTTGATGGAGCTGGCTGCAGGGCTGTCCTCCCTCCTTCCAGCAGCTCGGGCGTCCTGGTGGTCAAGCTGGTGGTGGATCGGGGGACCATACAGGGCTGCAGCGGTGCTGATGAGCCTTCTTACGAAGGTCAGCACGTCGCCGCTGGTGCTCAGCTGCAGCGCCTGCACCAAGGCCTCTTCGTCCAGACCATGTTGACAAAGGAAGTTCATGGTGGTGCACTGTCCCACGTAGACTTCCCACCAGTCATTGCTGGACACCTGCTGGATCTCCTCCTGCAGCCACTGGAGCAGGGGTCCGAGGTCTTCCGGATGATCTTGGAAAAAGGCAGCCCAGACCTCGGCTGGGAAGTTGTGCTCAGGTGGGATGAGCACCGGCTCTGCAGGCCCCTGCTCGTCCTGCAGGCCGTGATCTGAGTGCGCTGTGGGCTGCGGGACAGCACACTCGAGGTAATCATCGTCCGACCTCACCGAGTATCGGATGGTATCGATTTTGTGCCCGCATACGGCACAACTCGGCTTCTTATTTGCCCACCAGATGGCACAGCCGTAGCACAGCTGGTGCTGGCAGGGGGTCACGTAGGTGACATCCTCCCGGATTTGCCCGCAGATGGGGCAGGTCCAGTTGGATGGCACGTCCATGGCCCTGGGCTGTGTGGTGGGCTGGGGAGAGCTGAGGTCAGGAAGCTGCTCCCCTCACAGGTGCTGCAGCAGGCAGAAGGTGTTACGAACTGCAAAAGAGAGAGAGAGACACCATTGTCATTCGCTGCCCCAGTCTCTCATCATCAAAGCCTCCCTGTCCCTGTTCCCTACCAGCCACTGTAGAAAGTGAACAAGAGGTCCCACGGGTAAAGGCCAGCCTGGGGAGGGTCCCTCAAGAAGCACCCCCAGCTGCCGGCATGAGGCATTGCCACACTGCTCACCTGCTCTGCTGCACGCTTCTCTCCTTGATGTCCCGGCTGCCTGCTGCCAACCAGCAGGGTCCGGGTACAGCACAAGTGGCTCTGAGACGGTACCTGAGAACTGCGCAAGCAGCACCCAGAGCACGTTTCAGCTCCAAATTTCGCCCTGTCCACACTCCAGTCCTCGCACACTCGCTCGGTTGGAGGCCAGGCACGAACTGCTGGGCTGGGCTGCTGCGCCTGCATTGGAGCAGCGTGGGCCAAGCAGTCACAATCCATCGCACGGAGATGTCACAAACCAGGGCTTGGCCGTGTTGCCAGGCCTCACCTTCACTGGGTGACATCACCACCCGTCCCACAGTGATGATGCCTTCCATTGCTTGGTCATCACCATGTGCCGGCCTCACCTGCTGCACGTGTGCCAGCAGCACTGAAGCCCCAGCACACATTTCTGGGGTTTCCCCAGCGCTTCTGCCTGCCCCATTTAATCCCCCCAGCTCTTGTGTGCTGGGCATCTGTGTTTCACATCAGTGCTTCTTATCAGTGTTCCAGGGCCTGGGCTGTGTCTTCCCACATGCCCCATCTTGTAGCTCTGGCCATGGCCATGGCACACAGCCCCAGGCTTATACGGCTAGAAAGTTTATTTTCAATAAAATTTCATACTTCCCTCTGTCTCTTGGAGTAGGTGATCTTGGAGATCTTTTCCAGCCTTCATGATTCTATGATTCTGTGATGCCCAAGATCGCTGTTGAGTGAACCTTTCTCTTCTGTGGAACATAAGGTTGTGTCGCTGTCCCCAACATCGTCCGCATTCCTTTATTTACGCATTTATTTTTAGTGTTCAACCCTAAGCGCAGTGCTCTGGTGTGCTAAAAAGCCAGCCACTGCAGAACAAGCATAGGGAAGCTAATTACCTGGGGTAGGGTAGCAAAAGGGGACCACATTTGACTAGATTAGAGAACTAGAATTACTAATATGCTTTCATTATTGAGATGTTGTGTAGCCACTTAGGTAACTGTCACTGCTTGTCAGAGTGCTGGAAATTAACTGTCCACCAGTGAACAGGTTGTGTGTGTGTGCCTTGCCTGAATATGGCCATCTGTGTGAGTTCACAGGGCAGTCCCAGCTGGATTTGTTCAGTCACTACACTGGGTTTGCTTGCAGCATACCCCGTACACTTCCATTACTAGCCCTACAGTGGTTACCTGACACACGTCAGGGATCACTATCCTGATCCTGCTTAGTCTGTGAAACGTGATGAAATAAAAGCCTAACGTGCTTCACGTGTAACTTCTGCTCTGTTGCTGTTCAGCTGATGTTGCCATGTCTGCACTGAGTGGACGAGGTGGCTCTGCTGACTCCTTGACTGAGGTGCCAGGAAGTTTGTTACGGGTGTGCTTGCTGAAGCTTTTCATTGCATTGAATTCTTCATATTAAGCTGTTCTCTGTTTTCAAATATCACAGAATTCAAGCCGAAGATCATGATGTAACTTAAACGTTTCAAAAATTGAGGAAATGAAATGGCTGTGTGCTCTTACTGGCTTTGAGTTCGAAACTCAAACTATTTTTGGAAATAGAGCAGTCATGAAAATCAGTGAATTTGTTATTGTTCTTTCTCTGAACTGGAGAGGTTTGGATTTAAAAGATTGTCTGTTCAGTGGATTGGAAGTTGGTTGGCTGTTTGCATCAAAGGGTGCATGACTTACACAAACTGGAGGGATCAACTCATTGAGAGCAGCACTACAGCAAAGGTCTTCTGGGTCCTGGTGGATGAGAAGATGGACTTCAGCCAGCAGCATGCGCTTACAGCCTTGAAGTCCAACTGTGTTCTGGGCTGCGTTAAAAGAGAAGTGACCAGCAAGGAGATGGAGGTGATTGTCCCCCTCTACTCAGCTCTTGTGAAAACTCACTGGAGTACTGTGTCCAGGCCTGGAGCCCCACAGTACAGAAAGGACATGGAGCTCTTGGAATGGGTCTAGAGAAGGGCTGCTAAGATGGTCAGAGGGCTGGAGCACCTCTCTTCTGAGGAAAGGTTGAGGGAACTTAGATTGTTTACCATGGGAAAAAAAAGGCTCCAGGGAGACCTCACTGTGGTCTTCCAGTACGTGGAGGGAGCATATGAACAGGAGGGGAAATGACTGCTTGTGAGGGTGGATAGTGATAGAACAAGGGGGAATGGTTTTAAACTCAGACGGGGGAGGTTTAGGTTGGATATTAGGAGGACAATTTTCACTCAGAGGGTGGTGACACACTGGAACAGGTTGCCCAAGGAGGTTGTGGATGCCCCATCCCTGGAGGCATTCAAGGCCAGGCTGGATGTGGCTCTGGGCAGCTTGGTCTGATGGCTGGTGACCCTGCACATAGCTGGGGGTTGAAAATGGGTGATCGTTGAGGTCCTTTTCAACAGAGGCCATTCTGTGATCCTGTGATTTTGAAGTTGCATCCCTTCCAATATTTAATGTATAATTTTTGTTAATGCTTTTGGAAAGGAGATTCCTGACAGTAAAGTACCCTTCTATATTTTGGCTTGTGTTCTAGCATGAAGTTTGGATTGCAAAGCTGAGCCACACAAATTGAATGCCTGCTCTTACAACAGAAAAATTGGCTTTGTGCTCCTACTGAAGACATACGAGGGTGTGTCACAGCTGCATGGTGGTCTGGAACCTCACTGAGGCTGGGGACAAGCCCTGCTCCTCACAGCAAGCCGCACACTCCTCCAAACAGCACCAGGCTGAGGAAGAATTGGGCAGATTGGACAGGGACAGTTAGCACATCCCAGGGCTGCGGGTGTGCAAGATGATCAAGGCCAGGTCTCCCTGGTGCTGGGGAGCCTATGGCTGTGCCCTGAGCTCCAGCTGCGGCCTCCCCAGAGCTGAGCAGAGGGGCAGCATCTCTGCCCTTTGCACGCTGGCTGCACGCTGGCACCTCATGCAGCCCAGGGCAGCACTCAGGTTTGCGGGCAGCGCTCCTTGCCGGTTGAGCCAAGTGTCCAGCAGGACTCCTGGGTCCTGTCCAGCTGGGTGGCTCCGGCTGCAGTGTGGCCCACAGGTGTTCCACCACAGGTGCAGAAATTTGCCTTTCCCTCCACTGCTCCTGATGATGGGATTATTGGAGTAAGATGTGCTCCATCTCTGACCATTACTGGGGCCCTTGTATGCTTTATTAGTGCTGTCAAGAGTGCTGAATCACGATGGAGGAAATAAAGTTGCATTTCTGTACCGACCTCCAGGACCAGAAGTGGGAGAAAGCAGCATGGGTAGGATGGGTAGGAATGGCAATGCCAGCAGTTTGTCAATAACACACAGACTTTGTCTTTTTTAATATTTTTTTTTAATGATATTTATTAGGTGTTATAAGCAGCAGGCTGAGAGGTAGGTGTTGGGCTCCCAGCCCGCCGGAGCCGTGCTATGATGGCAGCGCAGTGCCGGCCTAGCGCCGCCGTTGTGGCCGCTTCTTGCAGGGCGGCGCAGAGTCCTGGGGGCTGCTGCGGGCCTTCCTCTTCGGGGGGCGCCGGGGCCCCCCAGACGAGCGGTCCCTGCCCTGGGAAGAGGGGCCCGCTGCCGCCGCCTGCCCTGGCTCCTCCTGCTGCTCCTCCTCTGAGGGCGCTGTGGTGGTGCTGGGGTACCCAGGTCCCCCAGTAGAGCTGCTGGGCAGCTCCTCAGTACTGGGCCCAGTGTGCCTGGTGGAGTGGCCTGGGCCCGAGACAGACGGCAACTGATGGGAGGTGCCGTTGATGCAGCTGGCTGCAGGACTGTCCTCCCTCCCTCCTGCAGCACGGCAGACTTGGAGATCCAGCTGGCGACGTATGGTGGGACCGTAGAGGGCTGCAGCAGTGCTCATGAGCCTTCTTACGAAGGGTAGCACGTCGCCGCTGGTGCTCAGCTGCAGCGCCTGCACCAAGGCCTCCTGGTCCAGACCATGTTGACAAAGGAAGTTCATGGTGGTGCACTGTCCCACGTAGACTTCCCACCAGTCGTTGCTGGATGTCTCCTGAATCTCCTCCTGCAGCCACTGGAGCAGGGGTCCGAGGTCTTCCGGATGTTGTTGGAAAAATGCAGCCCAGACCTCGGCTGGGAAGTTGTGCTCAGGTGGAATAAGCACTGGCTCTGCAGGCCCCTGCTCGTCCTGCAGGCCGTGATCTGAGTGTGCTGCGGGCTGCGGGACAGCACACTCAAGGTAATCCTCATCCGACCTCACCGAGTACCGAATGGTGGTAATTTTGTGCCCACATACGGCACAACTCGGCTTCTTATTTGCCCACCAGATGGCACAGCCGTAGCACAGCTGGTGCTGGCAGGGGGTCACGTAGGTGACATCCTCCCGGATTTGCCCGCAGATGGGGCAGGTCCAGTTGGATGGCACGTCCATGGCCCTGGGCTGTGCAGTGGGCTGGGGAGAGCTGAGGTCGGGAAGCTGCTCCCCTCACAGGTGCTGCAGCAGGCAGAAGGTGTTACGAACTGCAAAAGAGAGAGAGACACCATCATCATTCGCTACCCCAGTTTCTCATCGTCAATCCCTCCCTGTCCCTGTTCCCTTCGAGCCACTGTAGGAAGTGAAGAAGAGGTCCCTCGGGCATAGGCCAGCCTGGGGAGGGTCCCTCGAGAAGTACCGCCAGCTGCCGGCATGAAGCATTGCCACACTGCTCACCTGCTCTGCTGCACACTCCTCTCCTTGATGTCCCGGCTGCCTGCTGCCAGCAGGGTCCGGGTACAGCACAAGCGGCTCTGAGACGGCACCTGAGAACTGCGCAAGCAGCACCCAGAGCACGTTTCAGCTCCAAATTTCGCCCTGTCCACACTCCAGTCCTCGCACACTCGCTCGGTTGGAGGCCAGGCACGAACTGCTGGGCTGGGCTGCTGCGCCTGCATTGGAGCAGCGTGGGCCAAGCAGTCACAATCCATCGCACGGAGATGTCACAAACCAGGGCTTGGCCGTGTTGCCAGGCCTCACCTTCACTGGGTGACATCACCACCCGTCCCACAGCGATGACGCCATCCATTGCTTGGTCATCACCATGTGCCTGCCTCACCTGCTGCACATGTGCCAGCAGCACTCCAGTCCCAGCACTGAGCTTTCCCCAGCACTGCTGCCCACTCCATTCCCCCAGCTTTTCTGCACCAAGCTCCTGGAGAGGAGCTTTGCAGAGAAGGACCTGCATGTCCTGGTGGGCAATATATTAGCCATGAGCCAGCAGCGTGGCCTTACTTCCCAGAATGTCTATGGGATCCTAAAGTGTATTAAAAAGAGTGCAGCCAGCAGGTCAAGGGAGGTGATACTCCCCCTCTACTCTGCCCTGGTGAGGTCACATTCAGAATACTGTGTCCAGTTAAAGGACTCCATGTTGATAAAAGATTGGGAGTTACTAGAGGGAGAGTCCAGTAGGAGGCCACAAAGATGATCAGAAACCTGGAGCATTCTTATGAGCAAAGGCTGAGGAACCTGGGAGTCTTCATCCTAGAGAAGATGTCCTGACGGGATCTCATCACAATAAATATTTAAAGGATGTTTATCAAGTAGGCAAGGCCAGCCTCATTTCAGTGGTTCCCAGGGATGGAACAAAGGGAAATGAACACAAATTGGAACATAGGACTTTCCATCTGATCACAAAAAAATACTTGCAGGATGACAGAGCACTGGAACAGGCTGCCCAGAGCAGCTGTGGAGTTTTCTTCTCTGGAGACATTCAAAATGTACCTGGATGCTTTCCTATGCAACTTGCAATAGGGAACTTCTTTAGCAGGTGGTTGGACTGGGCAATTCCCAGAGGCTATATCCAACATCCATAATTCTTTGACACTGTTCATATAACCACTGCAATTAATTTAAGGCTGCGAAAATGAAAAGGTGTAAATGAAAACAGGAATTGGCTTTTCGTAATTCTTTATCATATTGAACCTGTCTAGCTTGTGGCACCAACTAAAGACAAGTTCCTATACGTGTCCAATAAAGTGCCCATACAAATCCTTACTTCTTAACAATGCGTAGATCACTCTAAAGCAATGCTTCTTACTCATTTCCATGGAAATTGCAACAGATACAAAGAGCACAATAACACTCATAGAGCAAATTCTCAGCTAAGAAACACCATTTTTTGCTATAATCCAGCCTTCTGCTGAAGGAGGTTGAATAGTGTAGGTTGCACTGGAAAGGGTGAGCAAACACCTTGATGTGAGCACTTGGTACAAAAAGCAAGCCTGGTGTACAGGCTGTTACTACTTTGTACTGCATCCAGAACAAGCAAAAAAGCATCTCTTCACATTTCAGAAACTGTAAACAGTTCCTGGAAAATAGATTACTGCAAAGGGAGAAAGCATGCGTAGTATAAACATGCAGAATTACTTCCCCCAAAGTACCACAATTACAAACAAAAATCATGGAGTGATGGAGGGTGGTGGAGGCCCAGGATGGTGCATCTGCATTTTTGCCTCTGCTCACCTCCTTCTACACATCTAGAAAGTGCACAGACAAACTCACAAAAGCAGATGCTGTCCCAAACCAATCACTGTGAGAAAAGCAGGATGGAGCGCACAGAAGTGTAAAGAATTGAACTCAAACATAGTAACAGCACACAGGCATTTGATCTACTTTGGCCTTAATTCCATGTTTTTTTACAACTGAGAACACCTTCATATGACTACTATCAGACTGGGAGTTTCAGAACAAAAAGCTTCCAAAAGAAGTAACGCTTGGTCCAGAAAAGTTGGGGGAATGGAGTGGGCAGCAGTGCTGGGGAAAGCTCAGTGCTGGGACTGGAGTGCTGCTGGCACACGTGCAGCAGGTGAGGCCGGCACATGGTGATGACCAAGCAATGGATGGTGTCATCACTGTGGGACGGGTGGTGATGTCCCCCAGTGAAGGTGAGGCCTGGCAACACGGCCAAGCCCTGGTTTGTGACATCTCCGTGCGATGGATTGTGACTGCTTGGCCCACGCTGCTCCAATGCAGGCGCAGCAGCCCAGCCCAGCAGTTCGTGCCTGGCCTCCAACCGAGCGAGTGTGCGAGGACTGGAGTGTGGACAGGGCGAAATTTGGAGCTGAAACGTGCTCTGGGTGCTGCTTGCGCAGTTCTCAGGTGCCGTCTCAGAGCCACTTGTGTAGTACCCGGACCCTGCTGGCAGCAGGCAGCCGGGACATCAAGGAGAGGAGCGTGCAGCAGAGCAGGTGAGCAGCGTGGCAATGCTTCATGCCGGCAGCTGGGGGTGCTTCTTTAGGGACCCTCCCCAGGCTGGGATCTGCCGGTGGGGCCTCTTGTTCACTTCCTATAGTGGTTGAAGTGTAGCAGGGAACAGGAGGGATTGATGATGAGAGACTGGGGCAGTGAATGACGATGGTGTCTCTCTCTCTTTTGCAGTTTGTAACACCTTCTGCCTGCTGCAGCACCTGTGAGGGGAGCAGCTTCCCGACCTCAGCTCTCCCCAGCCCACCGCACAGCCCAGGGCCATGGACGTGCCATCCAACTGGACCTGCCCCATCTGCGGGCAAATCCGGGAGGATGTCACCTACGTGACCCCCTGCCAGCACCAGCTGTGCTACGGCTGTGCCATCTGGTGGGCAAATAAGAAGCCGAGTTGTGCCGTATGTGGGCACAAAATTACCACCATTCGGTACTCGGTGAGGTCAGATGACGATTACCTCGAATGTGCTGTCCCGCAGCCCGCAGCACACTCAGATCACGGCCTGCAGGACGAGCAGGGGCCTGCAGAGCCGGTGCTCATCCCACCTGAGTACAACTTCCCAGCCGAGGTCTGGGCTGCATTTTTCCAACAACATCCGGAAGACCTCGGACCCCTGCTCCAGTGGCTGCAGGAGGAGTTGCAGCAGGTGTCCAGCAACGACTGGTGGGAAGTCTACGTGGGACAGTGCACCACGGTGAACTTCCTTTGTCAACATGGTCTGGACGAGGAGGCCTTGGTGCAGGCGCTGCAGCTGAGCACCAGCGGCGATGTGCTGACCTTCGTAAGAAGGCTCATCAGCACCGCTGCAGCCCTCTACGGTCCCACGATCCGCCACCAGCTTGACCACCAGGACGCCCGAGCTGCTGGAAGGAGGGAGGACAGCCCTGCAGCCAGCCCTATCAACAGCACCTCCCATCAGTTGCCTTCTGCCTCGGGCCCAGGCCGCTCCACCAGCCCCGCAGGGCCCAGCACGGAGCCAGGGCAGGCGGCGGCAGCGGGCCCCTCTTTCCAGGGCAGGGACCGCTCGTCTGGGGGGCCCCGGCGCCCCCCGAAGAGGAAGGCCCGCAGCAGCCCCCAGGACTCTGCGCCGCCCTGCAAGAGGCGGCCCCGGCGGCGGCGCTAGGCCAGAACCGCACTGCCGTCACAGAACGGCTCCGGTGGGCTGGGAGGCCAACATCTACCTCTCGGCCTGCTGCTTATAACACCTAATAAATATCATTTAAAAAAATTATAAAAAAAGACAAAGTCTGTGTGTTATTGACAAACTGCTGGCATTGCTGTTCCTACCCATCCTACCCATGCTGCTTTCTCCCACTTCTGGTCCTGGAGGTCGGTACAGAAATGCAACTTTATTTCCTCCATCGTGATTCAGCACTCTTGACAGCACTAATAAAACATACAAGGGCCCCAGTAATGGTCAGAGATGGAGCACACCTTACTCCAATAATCCCATCATCAGGAGCAGTGGGGGGAAGGGCAAACTTCTGCACCTGTGGTGGAACACCTCCAGGCCACACCGCAGCCGGAGCCACCCAGCTGGACAGGACCCAGGAGTCCTGCCGGACACTCGGCTCAACCAGCAAGGAGCGCTGCCCGCAAACCTGAGTGCTGCCCTGGGCTGCATGAGGTGCCAGCGTGCTGCCAGCGTGCAAAGGGCAGAGATGCTGCCCCTCTGCTCAGCTCTGGGGAGGCCACAGCTGGAGCTCAGGGCACAGCCATAGGCTCCCCAGTATCAGGGAGACCTGGCCTTGATCATCTTGCACACCCACAGCCCTGGGATGTGTTCACTGTCCCTGTCCAAACTGCCCAGGGGTTGCTCAGCCTGGTGCTGAGTTTGAAGGGAAGCAGAGCTTGCTGTGAGGAGCAGGGTCCTGTCCTCTATCCTGTACTGGTACATACAGTTATTCCTCCTTACGTATAGGACTCTGCCCCTGTCCTTGATGAGCCTCATCAGGTTGCTCTCTACCCAGCTGTTTAATCTGCCCAGGTCTTGTTGAATGGCCTTCTAGCATATCATCGGCCACACCTCGCAGCTTTGTATCATCAGTGAACTTGCCAAGGGTGCATTCTTTCTCCTCATCCATGTCACCAATACTCCTGTCCAGTCCGAACATATTGAAAAATGAAGACATGTATCCTGCCTCTAGGACACTTGAGATTTTTCATGTTTCATGTACTTCACTATATTTGTGGTCACATGCATATCATTATGTAAAAAGATTAAACAGTGAAAACCTTACTAAACATGCTCTGAGTTAACTCATTGTATAAATTTATCTCTAAGATAAGGGGATGTAAAACCCAGACATAGCTGTCCTACTTATCCAGACTATGATATTTACTTTGCAGGAAAAGCAATTCAAATTGAATGATTCAGATAGATATCAGCCAAATGGCAGAGTATGGGTTGGTGGTATTTTTTTTTTAATCTTTCTGAACTGCTGAAATTAATGGGCTATCATAAAGTGTTTATGTAAGCACTAATATGTCTGCCTTACTAATCACATCTCAGTGAGCGTATATTGCTCTGTATTTTGGATTGTTATAAAGTATGGTCTGCTGCTTGGGTATAAACTAACAGCAGCCTTTGAAACTGGGGCTCCAATATTACAGAAACATGTACCGATATGCCAACTCACTGACTGACTCATTAAATGTCAGCTGTTACTCAGTCCTTGTTCCCTGTGCTAGCAGATGGAGCGGTTACACTGCAGGGGAAGCTCCGTGATTCTCTGCAGAGGAAATGCTGTCATTGCTTGACCTTGCTTGACCAGGTGCATTGATTGAGCACCCGGTGGGAAGGCAGTGCCAGCCCAGTGGAGCTCAGGTGCAAGCAATGAAGTTGAATGACCAGAAGGGGTGGAGCCAGGATGCATCCTTTCCCAGATCTCATTTAAGGTATCTTATCTGGAGATCCCTATCTATCTGAGGATGTTGTTGGCCTTCTGAAGGTAAGCAGCTTTCTCTTTACACCTTCCCCCTTCCCTTATTTTTGCCCCTGTTGTTTTTGTGTTTGATTGGATCCTTGCTCATTGCAGCCTGAGATCTTGGTGTTTTGTCGTCCTGTTGAGCTTTCCATTGTGTTACATTAACATAATAATCCCTTCCCCAGAGGCAAGGTTGTTTCTAGTTGTTTCCACCTACTCTGAAGAGGCCAAGGACTTCATAGGTCTGATCATGTGTGTACTGGGTCAGCAGCTTTGTTTGGAGCTACCCTTCTAGTCACAGCAACAGTTTCTTTTGTGCTCTGAAATATAAAATCCCATGCAGAATTTTCTGTTTGGAATACAAGTTAAACTTTTTATTTGGTGCTTATTGAAAAGAACTGCTATGCAGTTTACAATTGCATAAATGATTGTGCCCTACTTAGAACTGAGACTGTACAGATAAACACAAGGAACAGTATCCAGAATATATGCAACACAGAAAAGTAACATTCAGAAATAACAGAATATTAACAGTATATAGTGGCTCTCAGGCTTAAGGCGGTTGTATAATGTATGGAGTTGTGTATGAACAGGTAGTGGACATCAGAGCTCAACCGATGTTGAATTTTGTGTATTAAGAAACATCAGTATTTGTTGCAGATTACAGGCAGTCATCTTCAGGGAAGCTGAGAAGTTTATTTTTGAGGCTCGCTTAGCATCTAGCCAGAAGCTATTCCCTATTGCAAACACCTGAACTGGCAGAAGTGTTCATACTTCCCCATAACTAAAATGGCACCCAGTTCCACCTTTGAAAAACTCTCTTTAGCCATATCACCTAAAGGCATTAGTTTGCCTTCTTCCTCATTTAAAAGTTGTTACTTTCCTGGCTAAGGTCCGGAAGGGGTTACTTTTGTTTAAATAGTTTAATCCGTTGTTTATTAATAGCTGTCTCCAAACAAATGTTATCTGACCTTCTATTCAGTGACAGAATTGGGTAAACTCAGCTGTTTTGGAAGTCTCTTGGTACCTAGAAGTATTACTATACGCTTATTTATTTTGATATTAATGAATATCTGAAGAGTGAGACTTTATGGAAGAAATAGCTTTCCAACTACATCCTAGTTCACACATATATGAAATGACTAGACTGTACTGTAATGGGGGTTGTCAGCCTTAAGTGTAAGTACAGATAAATCCTTACAGAGAGAGAGGGTGGAAGTTCAATTTACTTCCACCAATATGTATATTCCTAATCTGGTTTCAAAAGATTCCTTCTGCCTGCTATTACGTTTCTGTTGTCGTTATTTCCTAGTAACTCTGAATCTCTAGAGGGGAAAAGAGTTATTAATCCATTTTTTCTCATTATTTTAATGTGAAATACAGAATCATAGTGACAGTTACTGAGAACTCAAAACAGGAACCATAGCTTCTATATCTACATTGAACTTATAAGCAAAGCATTTGCTGATTGCAGCAGAACCTGCTCTGCAAATGATGGTCTATTTTTCATGGAGAAGCATACCTCCCTAAGAAAAGCATGCTCTGTGTTGGGTTGTGGCGAATAAAGAAAAGGAAAGGATGGTCAGCATTGAAATCCTCTTCCATAACCATGCAAAGCATCGCAATGCCAGCAGTAGCAGCTGCAGCTTCTGTGCCTTCCTCGTTCACTTCTACAAAAGCCTTGTGGACAATTTTAGAGAGGAAAAGGTCGTGTCCCCCTGACATTCCCGACAAGTCAGCCTTGGCACTGTCAAATATGTCCAACAAGCCCATAGCTGATAAATCTGATCTAAGGTCATAGCTTTCTTCTAGCTTAAATTTAGGCAAATGCACGTGGACATCAGTGGAATATAGATGCTCTGGACACGTCCACTCCTGGAGCTTCTCTAAGGTGAGCTGCTTCTCCAGCTAGAATTAAAAACACAGAAAGCATTACATGTCATCAGAGTAGAAGTGTATTACTTTCAGTAACATTTAGAGAGTTGTATAGAATGCCATACAACTACAAAGCAAGTACACAAAAATGACTATCCTCCTGGTTTTAGTAGCTCCCTACAGATTTAATGAATGCTGTTAAATTTAAGTGAAGTCACCACAGTTTTCAGCTGACAGAGTAAAATAGCTGTTTGCTAGATAGGCAGTACAAAAACATGCACTGATAGCTAAAATCAATCGTTCCTCCTGTTATGGTACTCTAGGAACATAGGTTCATTAAGGGTTCAGTTTTGAGGGGTTGAATGTATCTGTTAAATAACTGCATTAGCTTAGATGTGTCACCTTCTGCAGTCCAGTGGAGTCGTCTTCAATATCATCAGGCAACAGGATGATCATGCTGAATTCCCTTCCATCATAGGGCAGCTCCAAAACGCGGGTTTTCATGTCAGAGATGTACCCAAAACGAAATTTCTTCTTCTGATACATCATTTTCACTGTCTTTCTTTCATTCTAAGTAGTTAAAAGACACAGAAGATGTTAAAATACCAATTTAAAGGACGGATGGTAAATGTAATTATTGTATTCTTGTAGAAACCCCTACTGCTCTATATCAGGTGATTATAAAACTGCCTCCATCAGATTACTGACTGGCAGCTAAATGATGGATTTTTCTAAAGACAGAATGAAATATTACAACTCATTCTTCCTAGTCTTTTATAGCACAGTCTCTGTGAAGACTGAAACAGGATTTGAGTTGCTGTACCTTTATATTTCTCTGACATCAGCAATAACCAGTGTTAGAAACCAAAGATCAGCCCTGTTCAGTGGAAATCAGATGACTGAATATGGATCGTGTAGAGCTGTTCCTCAAAATGTAGAACAAGAAAACTAAATGTGCAGTCATCTTAATACAGTCCATACCAGCCTAAGGACAGAAACTCAGCCAGGCACAGCTTTTTTGTTTGGTATATACTACCAAAATGTATCTGTTGTACCTTATTCAACCGAAATGGCATGTCAGCAGTGTTGGCTTCTTCAAATTTCTCTGCCCAGTTCCCTTTGAAATAAATAGCGTTGACCAGTACCAGCTTGGTCATGCTATTAACTGAGCCTTCAGAGAGCAGATCAGGGATTTTACCTTCAGAGGGCACAAGAGGAAGAAAAAGAGGGAGGTCACAACAAAACCTTATAATACGTTCATTGCATGTGAATTATCCCCAAAGATATTGATGCTACAGAAATGTGAAGTTCTAGTCCATTCCTCTGATAAAAATAATTCTTTTTTCAGTACCTGTTGCTGTACTTCACCTTAGTTGTTAACAGTACCTGCTATAACAATTTTTTATATACAGTAACTTGTTGGAAATGTGATGCTTGTAGCTATGACTGTCACAGATGACTTGCCATCTCCAGTGGTTCGAATCTAGCTACCCAGATAAAAAGGACCCAGGGCAATGATGGGGAATGACTGTTTACATGGGTTGACAGTGATAGGACAAGGGGAATGGTTTTAAACTGAGACAGGGAAGGTTTAGGTTGGATATTATGTGGAAGTTTTTCACACAGAGGGTGGTGACGCACTGGAACAGGTTGCCCAAGGAGGCTGCGGATGCCCCATCCCTGGAGGCATTCAAGGCCAGGCTGGATGTGGCTCTGGGCAGCCTGGTCTGGTGGTTAGTGACCCTGCATAGCAGGGGGGTTGAAACTAGATGAACATGATGGTCCTTTTCAACCCAGGCCATTCTACGATTTACGTAGTGTTGAAATGTCTTGCTTAGGTACTCTCTGGTTTTGTCCACCAATCATTTGACAGAAAAAGAGGCTGTTCCTGCTCCTAAATTATGCAAAACTGCCAGTGACTTCATTAATGAAAAATAGCTCACCTTCAGTTTTCTCCTCTACCCACTGGTTAATTTCCTTCCGGGTTTCATCATAAGCCTGAAGAAAATCAACTGCAGCCAAATCAGCTCCATATAACTTCTGAGTATTAGTCAGGAAGTCCTAGGTTTTGGAACATTAAGAACAGCCGTCACTGCACACAGATAAGCAGACATCTTTATGTTGTAGATAACAAATGAAACAGATTATCGCTATCACCTGCTCTGAGGTGGGGCTCTAGCAGAGCATTGTCTGTTTGGGTGGTGGGGTTTTTTGCTGTTTCTCTTTGAAACACCTGTGAGTAAGCCTCGCTGTACATCTGCCACGTACACATCTGAGGCAGCGCTTACTGCAGGCGCTCCAGCACCTCTCTGTCCTTCTCCTGAAACAGTCTCAATGTCTAAGAAAATGAAAACTCCCAGAAAGAGCTGGAGAGGAATAAAAATAGCAGTACCTAAATACACACAGAGGTACAGCTCCCTTGTAAAGAGGCATGCTGAGAATCTCCTCCCAGATAATTGTTTTCAAGAATATTTCAAGTATTGTAGTACTAGATCAATGAAAATCCTTAAAAAAAAAACACCAGAGAGGAATGGTACATTGTTAACATATACTCTAAGCTAAGAACCTACATGGTTTGCTTTTTCTCTTGAGCTCCAGAGCAGCAGAACTGAACAAGCAAAGAAAGGGACTTGTTGTGTTATATCCTATGGGTGCATTCTTTAAGATGTGCAGATGCATATAGATGCAGAAGTGTGTATGCATATGCACAACGTTTGTATTGACTGCCTAGTAACTTCTAGAAAGATGACTAGGTGTGTTTTATTTTTTTTCTAACCTCAAATACTCAAATGGCTACATTCCTATAAAGACAGCAACACCTGAGCTACACTTCTTACTGATGCAGAAAGATAACGTTTTGACATCTGGACTTGCTAATCTATTTTTGCTATGGGGCACATTCTGGAGATAGGAGAGCAGCAATGAAGTTTCAAAGCCTCCTCCTGGGTTCCACCATGCAGCTGTGTTCTGTGTCCCCATACCTGCAGAAAGCTGTAGGATTTCTCTCCAAAAAGCCTATTAGCAATCCGTAGGAGGCAGGAAGAATCCCTTCTGTTTATGTCTGTGGTCAGAGACTGGAATCTTGAGTGTAGATCTTCAACTTCATCAAAATGCAATGTCTGAAATGAAAGAGATGAGCTAACATAGACAACTCTCAATTTATAACAGCTTTTAATTTTAATGTGAAACTGTGCATACAAATACCTGAAGGGAAGCTGACTAGCCCAAGTGTGCAGGTAGGGCAGCAGGATCCACAACAGTGGGTGGTGCTGTGTGGAGCTGGGAGCTGGATCCTCACGGACCTCCTCCACCTCAGAATATCTTATGATTTCAACTTAAGGTAGGATTATGACCCCAGAAACAAATTTCTATATGCTAAACACCTTTCACACTCATCAGTCACTATCTCCTTAATTAACTGGTATTCTCATCAATTAAACATTATGCTATGGGAATACGCATTATAGAAGATTACTGTGCCTTCTATTTCCAGCTCCCCTATGCTTCTCTTGTATTATTTCTGCTCTCAGTAGATTCTTCCTGGGTGGGGCTGACAGTGAGGAATATATGTTCAAAGTCTGCTTCTACAAGCAGTGATTCAGTTTTATTGTCTTTTCACTAAGAACAGCAGCAGTTAATGGTCTAAATAATTTCTTCCTTAAGTTTGGAATACAAAGCTGAATTTATTCATAGGGACTACAGTGACAATTCTTACTTACTTCCCTTTGCACGCACTTACTTCCCAACACTGGGCCTTGGGTAACATCATCGTGTATGATAACAGTTGTCACACTTAGAGTGATACAGCTCTATATTTTATTTTTTACTTATAAGGTATACTTAGCATCATTGTGCATACCATTACTAAATACATGTTGCAAAACAATAGTTCTTTGTGGAAAAGGCTCGTAGAATCATAGAGTGGGTTGGGCTAGAGTGCAACTTAAAGCCCACCCAGTTCCACCACCCTGCTGTGGGCAGGGCAGCCACCCACCAGCTCAGTCTGCCCAGGGCCCCAGCCAATCTGGTCTTGAACATCACCACGGATGGGGCACCCACAGCCTCTCTGGGCAGCTGTGCCACTGCATCACCACTTTCCCAGTGAAACTTTCCCAAATATCTCACCTATATCTTCCCTCTTCTTGTTTTAAACCATTCCCCCTTGTCCTGTCACAAACTCTGGTAATGACTTGCTGCTGGAAATGCTAATCAGTTTAAATTAAGACTGCTAAACCAATGAAAATGAACCTAAATGAAGTAGGAGAAAAAGAGCTACTAGGGCACACAAGAGGAGGGCTCTGGGGCACAGCAGTAGGGAAGAGGCAGTAAGAGTGACAGAAACCTCGCCCCAAGCTCACACAAATGATGTCCTCCTCACATTGTCCCATCTCTAAAACTTAATGACTTCTAATTTTAATAAAACAAGAGAAAATGCTGCTGACCTTCAGGAATTGTGCCTCCGTGTTGCCTCTAGACCCGAGAAGGACCATGGCCAGAGCAGTAGAAATACTGAGGGGAGAGAAGAAGACGTTTCCCACTGGGGTGGTTTCATTCAGCCTTCTGAAGAGATCAAGTGCAAATCTGCCATTGGCGTTGCTCAGGCTCTCCATAGCTGCAGCTGAAAAATAAAGGTTTCAATGAAGTCTTCAGAAAACACTCCTCAGCGCCCTAGTGTTCCTAATTCCAAGGGCTGGATTCATTTCAGGCTGCAAAAAGCAGAGGCACAACAAGCACGCACGCACTTACCTCCTGTGATGCTTTACAGCTGCTAGGGAACACCAAGCCAGCAGGAGAGAACTCAGCAGCAAGCTGGAGGCTGGAGCTGTGAGGTCTCTGGGAGTGGGGTGAAAGGTGCAGCGCTGGGGCGGGCAGATTATTACGCAAAGGAAGGCGGCAGGCAATGCTGTAAAATCTTCCTGCTTGTGCAGCTGGGATCCCTCCTATTTGTTTGCACTGGGATTTGTAGATAGGGCTGCTTCTAGCTTCTCCCTTCTCAAGGCTTTGTTTACGGCAGCTGTTATTGCAGTTACATTAACGGAGCGTACTTTTGCTTTCACTTACAGCATGGAACCACTAATGCACTCCAGCAGCAGCCTCTATAGGTAGGAAGGGGCAGAAAGTATTCTACTTTTCACCCTGCTGCCACCCCGTTCCCAGACAAAGCCCTTAGAGCAGAGGTCGCCCACTTCCCCTCCACCCACTCTCAGCCCTGACTGAGCATTGGTCTGACAGGCAGCACATTGGCAGCTTCCCCGCCCCAAATGGTGACTATTCACTGCATCTGAGGCATGGCACACTCCCTGTCCTGGGCATAAGGCCAAACGGCTGCATCCACAGCAGCCGTATCCCATCTGGAAACAAGCACTTAGCTTGTTCAGCCTGGAGAAGCCTCCAAGGAGACCTGGTTGTGGCCTTCCAGTACATAAAGGCGGCTCGTAAATAAGGAGGGTGACTTTTTCTGTGGTCTGATGGTGACAGAGTAAGAGGGAATGGCTTTAAAGTTAGATGTCAGGGGGATCTTTTTCATTTGGATGTTGGTGAGGTACAGCACAGCTGCCCAGAGAAGCAACGGGTGCCCCATCCTTGGAGGTGTTGAAGGCCAGGGTGGAGGGAGCCCTGCCCACAGCAGGGGGTTGGAACTATAATCTTTAACATCCCTCCCAACCCAAGATGTTATTCTGTGATTCTATCACTCTGAACCTTTGCCTCAAAGACTCCTTGCTATGAATCCTTCAAAGGTAAAAATCATAAAGGCCATCATAATCCAGGTAAGCACACCTTGGTCTCGCAGCATTCAGAAAAGCCAATGTTAAGCACTGAATTCAGAATAAGCTACACAAAAGCTGATTGCCTCCAACCACCAAGTGCTTGTTTTCTTCACACTAGATGTGAAAAAAGACAGCAAGATTTAAGGTCAAAGAAGAAACAGACTCACAACAAGTTTATTTATTCTTCCAAACAGCAAAACAAGTAAATCACTGCATTAAGAAACCTTTGGCATTCAGTTTAATGAAGATTAACAAACCCAGGATAGGAAAAAACATATAAAGACTGGAAAATAAAAATAAAGCTTAGTCACTTAAATATTGCATAGGCATCTATGCTTTCGTTTTTTAAACATTCTTTTTTAAAAGACTAATGAACAAGGCGACAGCTGATGTTCCCAGGTGGCACATGTGGTGTTAAGGTAAGAATCCTTCCTCCATGAAAACCTCTAAGATCATTTGTTACAGACAAACTTTTATTCTCATTCTTGTATAAGCGCTATCCAGTTAGAGTAAAACCTCTGTCTAGTGCAGATGCTTAGTACCTCTTACAAATGGGTTGCCAAAGCTTCCTTTCATCTCTCTCCATTATCAAAATATTAAAGAAGAAAAAGACAAAAATAAGTGGGGATAGGAAGAAAAATGTGGGGCAGAGCATAAGTCACTATAGTCAGAAACAAAATCGACTTCTTTTTCTATGTCACCTTGCTATCTGGTGGACCCAGAAAGCAGAGTGCAAGACGGGTGGAAGTTCACAGAGCAAGTGGGACGTCCGTGTTTCTTGTGCCAGCAAGAAAACAGCTCTGCTTAGGTGCAAAGTGTAAGGCTGCTGTTTTAAGTGGCAGCTGCTGTGTACATGTAAGTGGCTTCGTTACTCTACACAAGCCCAAAATGACAACCAGATAATAGGATTCAGGCACAGTGGAAAGAAGCAGTTAGTGCAAAAGAGCAGTTTCATCCTAAAAGAAATCACATGGCTGTGTTAATGGCAGCTCTTCTGTCTTTTTACGGAGAGCAAAATCTGCCACAGAACAAAATACTGGAAGTTTTGTTGTGCCGGATGAAGAAGAGGAAGGGATGATCGGCAACGATGTCGGGAACGATCATAGCACAGCGGAGCATCATCACTCCTGCTGTGGCTGCTGCTGCTTCAGTGCCTTCTTCGTTGACCTCCACAAAGGACTTGTGAACCACTTCAGAGAGCACAAGCTCTTTACCAGAGGAGATTCCTGAGAAGTTCGCCATCCGTAAGTCAAATGCATCACGCATTCCCATGTTACTCAGGATGGGTTTCAGATCATAATTTTCTTCTAGTTTAAACCTGGGAAAAGACAACCTCATCTCTGTACTGTCCATCATTTCAGGATTAATCCACTCCATCAGCTTCTCATATGTAAGTTCTTTTTCCAGCTGAAAAACAAACAAACAAACCAACCTCAATCTTAGGTAATTAATAATCAGTTCTACATCAATCTCTACTTTTTAGGTCTTCAATAAGACCTACGGGACAAACTGTAGAACTTCTGCTAAGGACTTCATAAGAGCTGCCCCAAATTCCCTCCCATTTGGTGCTTATCATACTTTGGCTTCACCATAAACACAGCTAACCCCTGCTTCTGAGGATTAAGAGGCCTCTTTCAGAGCTAACCCCTAGTACTGGGGTAGCACACAGCTTGGCCAGTAGTGATAAAAGGCACGCCACTTTAGGAGCAAAGAAACAAGGAGCATTTCAGCCAGTCTTGAGCATCAGTGATACAATAGCTCTGAAACTGAACTATAAACCCATGTGTAATACCAAACTCTCTTCCAAGGCAGGACACAAAACGCCTTTGCTCTGAGCTCAACAACTTACCTTTTCCAAGCCAGTAGATTCATCCTGGATTGCATCGGGAAGTAGAACGATCATACTGAGCTCATTACCAACATAAGGGATCTCAATGACTTTGGTCTCCAAGTCTCCAATATAGCTCATGTTATATTTTCCTTTCCTGAACATCATCTGCACAGGTTTGGTCTCATTCTAAAAACAGACAGACACCACGAGTTACTACTGGGCTGGCATGACAGTTGTAATACATGAAGCAAGCATCCAGTTACTTAGGGCTTTTTAATATTTCACTGCATAGAGAACTCAGTACACTGCATAACATAGCATAGCACAGTCACTCTCTTGTAAAGCAAGAGATAAGAAGTAAGGATCCCTGAGATTTAATTGTTAATTGCTATGTGGAAGTATCTGTGAGATTTGCTTTAGGGTAAAGAAGCAAGAATACGTATCTGCTCACTTTAGAAGTAGTGCCAAGCTCTAAACAGGGTTGGTAATAAACAGAGCGAGTGTTCCTTGCTTTAAATAAATACAAAATAATTTCAACTTTGATGTTTTCATTTCACTCCATGCGGCTCTAAGTGACTTAGAGCAATGAAAATATTTTTATGCGCCACTAAAAATGCTGGGAAAGTGCTGGCATCACTTTGAATTGTTAAAAGGCACATAGAGGGATAAATCTTTCATCTTCTTACTGTCAGTTTCTCCCCCATCTCTCCATTCTTGCATGGAGCACCAGTTAATGTCATCTACATTATTTTCCTCCTTTTTACTGGAGTCTAATCTCTTCTTCCCCTGACCTTCACCGTTTTCTATTTTTAATGGAAAGACCATTGAGACAATGAATTTCTGACTCAATTCTATAAATGACTGACATGAACTGTGAGAACAGCATCTATCAGAAAAGATTTTGCAACAGCAATCAGTGACACATGAAAGTGATGGATAAGCAAAGAAAAGGCCACAAAGCATGTTAGAGTCATCCAGTGAGTCACAACAAAGTGCAAAAGTCACAGATAGAATAGATGTCACAGAACTGTAATGCACTGCCCAGGGAGGTGGTGGAGTCACCGACCATGGGAGTGTTCAAGAAATGTTTGGATGTGGTGTTGAGGAATATGATTTAGCTGGGAAGTATTGGTAATGGTTGGACTGGATGATCTTCTAGGTCTTTTCCAACCTTGATAATTCTGTGATTCTGTGAATGCTCAGAAGACAATTGCTATATTTAAGTAACTACTCCTGGACAGACTGTAAAATAACTAGCTCGAAACTTCTGGTTTGCACTTTGGATTTCTAATTGCTTATTTGAGCCTACTCATTGACTTCTATATATACTCACCAGTGACTAGTCATTAATAGGATCAAAAAAGAAATTTAAGCCACTTAGTTTTCTAAGGAAAGAGATTTGTGGTTGCTTGCACATCTAAAAGTGTGTTACTTGATAAGCCAAGGCAGCATTCCCCAGTCTCATAGCTATTGGGAAAAGACTTAAGATATCTGCATCCCAAAAACTGCAGTCTTCAAAAGTAAATGTATGTCTCCAAAGGAAGAGGTAATCTCAGAACTAGGCTGAGCACAGTGGTTATTTTAAGCAGGTGAGTTCTTAAGCAATTTACATTAGCAGTTCATTCTCATGACACCTGGGTGGATATCCAGAGTTTGAAAGTGACCTCTAAGGGGCCGCAGTAGCCTATAAATGACAGTAAACAAGTCCTCCTCAATTGTCCTGCTGCACTTTTAGAAGCAAAAGAAAGTCAAACATGGAGGCCTTCAAAGGAGAAAGATACCTTTCTTCCCCTCGTTTCATTTCTATCAATTTAGTGGTAGAAACACAGCAAAAAGAAAAGCATTCTGACTGAAGATGACTGCTACGTTCAGACATTGCTGCACATGTGGAAGTTCTTTTCTGCTTAGAACCTGTGAGTATTTTTTGCCCATTCTACACTGAAATAGTTGAGTTCACCAACTTCTGTGAGACTGGTCATGACTCTCAAATAGCTGAACAGCTTCATACAGACATGTTCTACAGTTCCAAGTTCATGTATCACGCCACCTTTCTCAAGCACAAATAAGAGGAGTAAAGGAAAAAAGGAGAGATTATAAAATAAATATGTGATATGAATGTTTTTAGTAATTATGTGAAACTTAAAAGAAACTAACCAGTGTTCATTGACCTCATTGCAGCCTTTCAATACCTGAAGGGAACTTACTCCCAGGAGGGGAGTAAACTCTTCAAAAGGGCTGACACGGGGAAATGGTTTTAAGTTAAAAGAGGGAAGATTTAGGTTGGATGTTAGGGGGAAGTTCTTTACTAGGAGAGTGGTTAGGCCCTGGAACAGGCTGCCCAGGGAGGTTGTGGATGCTCCGTCCTTGGAGGTGTTCAAGACCAGGTTGGACGGGGCCCTGGGCAACCTGATCTAGTAAATGTGTATGTTTGGTGGCCCTGCCAGGCAGGGGGGTTGGAACTACATGATCCTTGAGGTCCCTTCCAACCTGGGTCATTCTGTGATTCTGTGTTCATACTAAGGGGATGAGGCACAGGGAGTTCCATGCGGCCTACCTTAGGTAAATCTGCTTGAACTATCTTTTTCTTCTATATTACAAAGACATTTGTATTGACAACATATTAACACATCATACCTTGTTAATCTTAAATGGCATTTCTTTTGTGCACTCTTTCTCAAACTTCGCTTCCCAGTTGCCTTTGAAATAGATGGCATTCACCAACACAAGTCTGGTCATGGAGTTAATAATTCCCTCTGCCAACAATTTTTGTATTTTACCTTTAGAAAACACAAATCAAACAGTGGTACATAAGCAACTGTTGTAATACAGAGTATCTAACATGTATTAATGATAGAACTGATAAGGGAATTGCATCCCAACCAAAGACAGAGCTCAATGGCTGAGGTTTTAGTTTGATTTAAAAATGACAGTATTACACCTTGACAGAGCTGTTTATGCAAGCCTTGGCTGACATTGAATACAGCCGGGAACACTCACCTTCAGTCTTCTCTTCCACCCAGCCATTTATTTGCCTTCTGGAATCCTCTGAAGCATTTTTGAAGTCAGTCTGTTCTAGCCCAGCATGGTAGAATTTCTGACTTGATTCTATAAATGACTGCCATGAACATTTAAAACAGCTTTTTAGATACATACTTTACTAACATTCAGCCACAGGTGAGAAAAATCTATCTCCTCTCTTCTCCCAGCTTAATATAAAGCCACTCAGGTTTTGTCTGACATGTTCTTACCATTTATTTTATCAGCTATTTGAGCTAGGAATTATCTTCCTCTTTATGTTATTAAGTCAAATGTCTTCTTTAATATACCAGAACATTCTGCAGTACTTGACTGAAAAATTATTGTCTGGGTTGTTTCTTTTTGTTTCTTCTGTTTGTTCTTTTTGCTTGAGTGAGAGAATATACAATGTTTTAAGGATGCCCCTGTACAAACTTCATTGCTAAACCTCACAGTAACAGTTGTTTCTCATCATAGTTACAGGTTATCAAAGGCAAGTAGATTTGTTAATCATTTGCCCATAGAACCCACCAAAAATGGATCACGAAACCCCAAAGATTTAGAGTCTGATAGATTTCAAGGTTTTGCACCAATTGTGCATTCATATAATCTAACAGCAGCTTCATTCAGTTTACATCCTGCCTTTTGCATAGACTGTCAGGTTAGTAGGTCTCAGCCAGTTTTGGGTAGTAAAACCCAAAGCCTTTATCTAACCTTCAAGGGGAATAGCTAACAAGTACTTCACATCACCCAAATTTAACATTTACTTACTGTGAGAAACTCAAATGTCTTTTCTCCATAAAGTCGGTTAGCAGTTCTGAGGATGTATTTGGTGTCAGGGTTGTTAATTTCAGAGAGAAGTGATTGATACCCATTGTGAGCATCCTCAGCTTTGGTCAAAGAAAGCACCTGCAGAGAGACAAATACCTTCTGTGTAACCAAGTGTTATAGGATCACAAAATGGTTGAGGCTGGAAGGAAGCTATGGAGGTTACCTGGTTTACCTCCATCCAGCCTCTAAAGAAGCCTGATTGCAGACACATTTTGCCCTTTTCTTAATGCTGCACATGGTACTTACTAGAGAATTGAAGATTTATAATTTCCACCCTATAAAACCTAGCAAAACTGTTAAAATCCAGAAACAAAGGAGCCTGAACTTAACCAAAACTTCCCATAAGTTTTCACATTGATTATAATAGCGCCAAAGAATCTTATTTAATACCTTAGATGCAAACCTGATCCTTCAAGTGATAACAGAAAATAGGCTGCTGGAGCTCATGTTAACACAGGCAAAGATTTAAATTCCCATTAAAACAACATCTCAGCTTCATAATCATTTCTCCTATCACTACTACCATAGCTACAAATGAAAAAGTATGGATGATCTACTCCAAATTACAATGCCAGAAAGAGAGAGGCAGGCAGCACTGCAATTAGTGATAGATTTGACCCTAATGTTACGCAACAGGCCCACTTCTGCACTCCCTAACTGCTCTCCTGGTGATTTAATTGCGAGTTTACATTATGTATTTTACTTTTCTTTGGTCATGCAACTTTGCCTTGTTCTTAATGGGGAACTTCAGAGCTATGCTCTTAGCCCAGTTTCACTTCCTTCTTCTAGATGTTCCAGGATTCAAATTACAGGTTGTGCCAACAAAAGCCAGGATACCAAACAAGCAACTGATCATTTTTCCGTTGTTTCTTAAAATCTGGGACTGTATATATTCCATGCAACAGGAAGCCCTCCTCTATATAAACTCAATAGAAACAAGTTCTGCTTATGTACATACCTAAGGAAGACTTCTGAGGCCAGCATGACTGTAAGAACTCAGCAACTAGAGGTCACAGACTGTAATGCAGATCTCAGATCTGTAGTTCATATATCATTAAGTAAATGATACATGCATCAAATCCAATACAGTACATTTGGATACATACCTTTGCTATTTGGGCTTCAGTGTTCCCTTTTGAACCCAGCAAAATCATAGACAAAGCAGAAGAAATACTAAAAGGAGAAAAGAACAGATTCTTTGTGCTGTTTTTCTCACGCAGCTCTCTTAAGAGGTCCAGAGCAAAAGTGCAATTTGCTGTACTGAGGCTATCCATGGTTCAAAGCCTAGGAGGAAACAAACAAACAAAACAAGATTGGCTTAAATTTCTTTGATCACAAACTACCACACTATTTCTGTCTTTTACATTTCCCAGTATAAAACATACAGCAAATATCTTGATTTAGGTAGAAAATAATGAAGAACTGGTTTGGTGGTGTAAATATTTTAAATTCTATACAATGAACTTGAGGGAGTTACCTTTATTTATGTTTTAATCATGTACGTGTAGCAACAGCAATTCCCACTGGCACAGAAAGAAATTATTATTAGGTAGGTAAAGACCACTAGGATCATCTAGTCAACCCATCCCCACCATGTCCACTAACCCACATCCCTCATTGCCACATCTACCCGTACCTTGAATGCCTCCAGAGATGTGACTCCACCACTTTCCTAGGCAGACCGTGCCACTGCCTCACCACTCTGAGAGGAAATCATTCATAATATCCCATCTGAACCTCCTTTGGCACATCTCCTCTCATCCTATTGCTGTTACCCAAGAGAAGAGGCCAACCCTACAACCCAAAGCAGAAAGGTATCAGAATGGTAGAATCATAAACTCACCTTCCCAAAGCCTGTGTATCTTCAGTATTCCCTTCAAGCTTACTTCGCTCCTGTTCTAGACCCAGCAGCCAGTCTGCCAGAAGCCAACTGAATGACAGGATCTATGGGATTCAAATGAAATTTATCTGGTCAGCATGGCAGATTACTGGTGGTTTCCTGCTGTGGCACAAAGTCCGCTGCAGTTCGCTTTTTATTACCCACATCATGGAAACAGACGCAATAAAGTAAACTGTTTATTGGGTACGTAGCTCAGTGCTTGTCAGACTTCATATACGTCAGCCAAGCAGGTAGCTACTAACCCAAAGTTATATTACATACCTACGGGAAGGCGCAACCAGTGCCAGAATGTGGAGTAAATCACAGATAAGTGGCAGCAGACACGGCAGGATATCAAATAGTAGTAAAAGCGCTTTGTTTCTTCCCCCTAAGGCAGTGCCTGCTGTTGGTGCGTTGCTACAAAATAGAGCCAACGCCTGCTTCGTATTAATGATTCATCACCTCAAACAAGAGGCAGCAGCAAGTTCCCTTTAAGACAAATTCTTGGTAGGAGCTTCACTACGTTCAACAGCTGCAGCCATACTCGTGTTTCCCCCTGCCCATAACCATGAAAACACTAAGACATGGGCTGAAACAATCCTCCCATCCTGCCTGAAGCAGGAGCGATTTAATCCCGTGCACCTTACACAGCCAATAAGGCTGGGGCGTAGCGGCACTTGGCCAGGCTCTCCCTGCGGCTCAGGAACAGGCTGAAGCTCGCACCTCTCCATCGATTTCCGCAGTGTTTGCCACAAAACCCGTAGAGACAGGGCAGGATGACAGGGCAGGATGACAGGGCAGGATGACAGGGCAGGATGACAGGGCAGGATGACAGGGCAGGATGACAGGGCAGGATGACAGGGCAGGATGACAGGGCAGGATGACAGGGCAGGATGGATTCCAGCGCTGCGGGGCCCCTCCCGCCGCCAGCACCCGGTCAACGCCCGGCAGCCGCACCCGCCCAAAGCGCTCGGAGCGCCGCCGTGAGGGAAACGCTGCCGGCTCCCATTAAAAACCAATGCGTGCCTCCCGCAGAAAATAAGAGCTCACACAGCTCCACACTCACCTAACACAGCACCAGCGCTGCCCCAGCCTCTGCCCCGCCTTCCTCCCGGAAGTTTCGGTCCAGCCACGGGCCGCCCATCGTGGGGGAGCTCAGCTGTGGGCTGTGGTACTGAGTCCTGCCGTGCTATGAGGCGGCCATCTTGGCCCCGGGCCCTGCTTACCCCTATAGGCCTTGCCTCGCTGTCTGATTTCTCCTTCTGCCTCCCCCTCCTGGTAGAGCCAGAAAGCACCATCAAGCTGCAAAGAGTTGTTTATTATGAGTGCTGCTATTTACTGCTTTATGTAGTTAGCAGTATGGGTCAGGCTCTTCTGTCGCACCTGTAACTCTGTGTGAAGAAACAGCCTGCATGGGAGTGTGTGTGCTTGTTATTTCTTCAGGGCAATGGAGATGAACTGTAATGCAAAGAAGCACAGTGAAAAGCTAAAGAGAAACAGGCTAATTATGGCAGGGTGGAAGTGAGAAGATGCGTCTGAATCAGTTGCTCTTGTGAGAGTGAAAATAGTGCCTCAGTCTGCATGCACTGCTGCAAGGAGAAGGGATGGAACACACACACAGACACTGCTATGGCTGTCTGGGGTAGTAGAAGCTTTGGGCCAGGCTGTGGAATGTGTAGGCTGAAAGAGTGCAGGTCTGAGTCCCCTCAGCTGCAGCAGGAGTATCGAGCTCTGCCCCTGAGCTGGCAAGTCAGCATCTCCTGCTCTGCAGAGCAGGGAGTAACTCTGACTAAGGTGAGCAGAATCTGCCAAAGAAGAGGATGGTTTTGGATTTGTTGTGTCTGATGAAGAAGAGGAAAGGGTGGTCGGCTTTAAAAGTTACTCTGGGTGTTCTTGACCTCAATACCAGGACGCCTGTAGCAGCTGCTGCCTCAGTACCTTCTTCAGTGACCTCTGCGAAAGTTTTGTGAATAACTTTTGATATGAAGAGGTTCTTCTTCACTGACATCCTTGTGAAATCAGCCTGAACAGGGTCAAGAGCATTTTGTATCCCCATGTTGCACAAAGTGGATGTAAGATCGTAATTTTCTTCCATCTTCAACTTGGGCAGGTACAGTTCCACTTCTACTTTCATCATATTGTCTGAGTTGGACCATTCAGCTAATTTTTCATGGGTCAGTTTTCTTTCTACCTGCAATGAATTTTATAAGAATATAGTCATAATGCAACAGGAAAAGAGAAGGCATGCACACATTGGTGTCTGATGCTCTAGATTTAAAAGGTCCAACTACCAGCTGTGGGTACAGCTGGAACATGCTACGTATTCTTAGGATGTGGTCCTGCATAGTGCTGAGTGACCTATACTCCTATCTGTTTCCTTAAATGCAGTGGGATGTAGAGTGAACCTTCACAATAATTCATTATTTTGGAGGTGGATTTGAGAAGTAATGCTTTTATGCAGTGTCCAACTTAACCACATTAGTAAGTGCTTGGTATGTGTGAATATGTAAGGCATTTCTTTTAGTAGTGGTAAGTAAGTGGGATGCATGGGACCTGACCAGTCATGAGAGGCTGCTGATACTACATGGGTCAAGGTAGTCAGCACTGGGTTTGAGAAGCCTTGTTATAAAGGATCAGGTGGAAATCTGGACTAAAGATCACATAAAACTGATTAGTCAAGCTCTCAGAAGATTAATTGTAGGGCACGGTGGTTTAGATTTGGTTCTTGCTTGAATTATTATGCTATTCTGCAAGTAGAAAAGGGGGCACCAAATAGGCTAAGAAAGTAGAGTGGGTGTACTTTTTTAGGTGTACCCCCAGGTAGATTATTATGTTTGCATCATTAACAGATGCCCTGAAACCTAGGCAGAGAACTCAGAGGGTCATTTGAAGTTCATTCTTCCTCGCTATTTTCATTTATTTCTGTTAGTGCTTTGTAGTCATGCGATGCAGTATGTCAGTTTTACCAGCTCCAGACCAGTAGTGTTGTCACTGATGTCGTCTGGTAGGATTACCAACATGCTGAGTTCATTTTCCACATACGGCAGCTCAATAATTTTGAATTTCATCATTTGTTCGTGGAGCATCAAAAATGTATCTCTCAGAAACATCATCTGCACTGGTTTAGTCTTGGTCTGTGGAGTGATTCAGACATTAAAAAGTTAAGTAGTATTTTTTCCATAAGGTGAAGGGTAAAGATTCCTTGCTTTGTTAAACTGAAGGCAAAACATTGTCAACAAGTATTAGACTCAGCATCATTTGAATACTTTTCCAGTGCTGTTTTTCCTGTTTAAAAGTCACAGCGATCTTAGAAATAAATAAATATGGGCACCACCTGATAACATCACAGAATCGTAGGGGTTGGAAGGGACCTCCAGAGATCATCGAGTCCAAGCCCCCTGCCAGAGCAGGTTCCCTACACCAGGTCATACAGGTAGGCGTCCAGGCGGGTCTTGAATATCTCCAGAGAAGGAGATTACCAAATGAAATTGTATTACACTATAATCTTCCGAACTCTTATGCTGTATTACGTTCAGAGAGCTTCACTGATACATCCACTCTCTCTTTTCCACTGTTACACAAGTGCAGAAGCTTATCTGTTTGCAGGCTTTGCTGTCAGCCACCCTGTGAATGAAACCCTTTCTGTGCACCGTGTACTATTACAGGTCCGAAAGCTGCGCATGTAGCGTAGTAGGTTTCAGGTAACACAACCACAGTATCGACACAATTGCTTCACAGCACCAGGCATACAAAAGGTGTTTGCACTCGTAATCTATGTCAAACAAGGTGAGTGTTTCAATTGAAAACTCTTTTGGCTCACCTTTGACACAAGCCAAAAGTATGCATGCATGCTGTCAGCTACTGTACATTGTCCGTGCACAATCACTGTAATACTGTAGGCTCAGTTGTGCGCACAGTGTGTGCTGAACGCATCATCCACACACCGGGCTAAAATGACAAGCCCTCTTGTGAATTCCACATGAGGTTCTATGCAATGGCCAGGGTATTAGGAAAGAACGTTTAGATTAGATTACTTGAGCTTGGGTTATTCAGCCTCTGTTTGAAAAGCGTGAAAAGAGACATAGGTGTTTAAGTACTGCTCTCAGAAGTAACTCAGTTCCTTCTAAAAATGGTATCTCAGTGCCATAATAGACATTTTGGAGGAATTTACCTTGCTTAATCTGAAGGGCATCTCAGATGTATCTTTTTCCAGAAATCTCTTTTCCCAGTTTCCTTTGAAGTAAATAGCATTTACTAAGACCAATGCAGTGTGAGAATCAAGAGATCCTGCAGGTAGCAGATTCTGGATCTTCCCTTAAAAATCAAACAAATAGGGCCGTTAATTTGGTGCGATTGCATGACTCACCACTTTCAGCTGTGCTTACTCTGTGCTTAGCTACATAGCAAAAGCGTTTGCACTCAGATTTTTGTCCCTGTATATTTTTCATGGTGTACGTATATAAAATGGCTTTTGAAGCATCACTTTTTAAAACATATTTATTTCAGTTTTAGTAGTAAAAGATGTTAGAAAGTGTGTAAAGCATGGAAGTTCTGTGAAGTTAACTGTAACCAGTTGAAGCTTGCAGAAGTGAAACCTTCCCTGATCAAAGCGGAGCCATTTAGTATCTACTCTGCTTCCTTGTGAACAGAAATCATTCAGAAGAGGCTTATGACATGAAGAATCAAGGACAAGACATTGCAAGGGGCGGCAGTTAGTTTTGGTGGTAGGCTTTCTTGAAGACATTTAACTGTAATTTGTTCATCATTTCCCCCAAGTTTCCATCCTTTATGGATCCTTTGCTTCAAGAGCAATTCAAGTGGAAGCTCAAGTGGGAGAAGAAAAATCCATCAAGAGCGATACTTACTCTCAGTTTCATTTTCAACCCAGGAATTGATCAGTGCTCTGCCTTGGTCTGCATTTGTCCTAAAATTTACAGCTTGTGGCTTTGTTTGGTAGTACCTTGTGATGAGTTCTACAAATTTCTGGAAGATAGAATTGGAAAATTTATGCTTATATAGTTAAATTTAAGCATAAAAATAGTAGAAAAAGATCATTTCAGCAGATTACACAATCTGCTAATACAGACTTGAAGAAAATGTTACTCATTTGAAACTAGATAACCATTAAATTATGATATGTTCTATGATGATGGCCACTAAGATGATCAGAGGGCTGGAGCACCTCTCCTCTGAGGAAAGGGTGAGGGAACTGGGCTTGTTTAGCTCGGAGAAGGGAAGGTTCTGGGGAGACCTCATTGTGGTCTTCCAGTATTTGAAGAGAGCGTATAAACAGGAGGGGAACAGCTGTTTACGAGGGTGGATAGCAATAGGACAAGGGGGAATGGTTTTAAACTGAGACAGGGGAGGTTTAGGTTGGATATTAGGAGGAATTTTTTCACACAGAGGGTGGTGACACACTGGAACAGGTTGCCCAAGGAGGTTGTGGATGCCCCATCCCTGGAAGCATTCAAGGCCAGGCTGGATGTGGCTCTGGGCAGCCTGGTCTGGTGGCTGGTGGCCCTGCACAAAGCAGGGGGAAACTAGATGAACATTATGGTCCTTTTCAACCCAGGCCATTCTGTGATTTAGAATGACTTGAAGTACATTTTTATGTTTTATGATATAGAGTTCAGTACAAGAGGGAAGAACAGCCTCACATTCAGTTGAAACTGTTTTAAGGTTTGCTTCAGTGTTGAGGAAGCTGCTTGTGAGGTCAATAGAAGGTCAGATATAAAGGGAATGTTACGGTAGAATAAACCAGAACTGACTTTTACAGTGCTGCCTTCAATGAAACAGTTCGTGGAGATTCCCAGCAGGAAATTCCTTGATTAATCTTAAACCATAGTTACACAGAATTATGTAGAACATGAGCAACAAGCATTCAGTAGGACTGATTTAATTTAATGACTGAGTAATTTCTCAAGAGGCTGAAACTTAAAGATGAAAGAACAGTAACCTCATATAACAGCACCTTCCAAGAAACTGGAAGGTGATTAATGCAATGTAATTTCTTAAAAAGATACAGAGAATTACAAACCCATGAGTCTGTACAGGGCAAATGAATAAGCAGGCCTACTGGGCATGTAGATAAGCATGATGTATTATTGGAACAGCATTTTGTAATAGGAAGGCCTATGTCACAAATCTTTTGGAGGATTTTGAAGGTGTCAAGAAGGTCAAAATGCTACAGCCAATTTGGATTACCAAATAGATACCAACAAGGCGGAGAAGGATGACTACAGATATAAAGAAGCTTCTTTTAGAGGAAAAATGAGCCAACAGTGATGCTAACAAGTAGTTGGCTCAAAAGACAGGAACTTCCTGTAGTTCAGCTGTAGAACTCTTGTAGCTGTACTAGATTTAAAAGGTGGAACGTTTGGGAAATTGTGATTGCCAAATAGTCTTTATATCAAAATATTCTTAAGCAGAAATGTTCAACTCACAGGCAGCAATGGGTAGGTTTTGTCCGCAAACAGTTGGTTAGCGCTTTTCAGCAAGTAAGTGTTTCTAGGTTTGTTGATGGCAACCAGGAGTTCTTTGAAGCCAGAGGGGATGTTTTCAGTTTCCTTGTACTCAGGACCCTTGGAAAGAAGCACCAATTAGTGTGGAAATATATATATATATATATATATATATATATATACATTTTTACACCTTCTGTGGTTATTTAAGATCCCCAGGTCATTTTAATTTACAAAGATAGAGCTCTTCTTTGGGTATCTGGCACTTTTGCAGCATTGTGTGTAACTGGATAAATAGTTTTATGTCTGTGGGGCTATGATTTGGCTCTGTGGAGCTGCTTACACCTTTGAGGACATCAGCTGTCCTCAGATGGTGCACCCAATATGTTGGGGCATCTCATTTCATTCGCAGTCAAGCCTAATTTGGATGATCACAAAAAGTCATTAAGACAACATTGCAGCTTTTGAGGAGCTACTCTGTTCAGGCAGATACTAACATCAGGGAATGGAGTTGATTTGGATTTTCTGTATGATGTGAATTTTGCTGTTGCTGTTTGGAATTTGGAAGGAACCTGTCCAGAATGTCTGTGTTGATGGTTTTAGAGAGCAGGAGCTTGTTTGTCAGCTGTTGCTTTGGTAGTGTGGAGATAAGCTGCCTGTCCCCTGCCCCCCATGAGCCACTTCAGTATGTCTTCCTGCTCCATGGCATATGCCATGCGCTACATGTGAGACACTGAGATTCTTTGCTGCTGATGCATGGGGACTTGTCATAAGATTCATGGGGGGGCATTCCTTGCTCTGGTCATTTTTCATGCATGCTGAGCTGCAGGCTTCCAGAGAGAACACATGGGGAAGAATTTGATAGTCAGAGGACATGATAGCAGATAGGTTTTGCAAGGCAATGGGGACATAGTGAAGAGGTAATGGAAAGAAATGACTAAACCAGGTGGAATTTGCTACAACTTAGGCAGTGAATAGCTAAAATGAACATGGATGTACTGATTTATCTTGAATATGAATCCTTGGCCATCTAGAGGGAGAATGATGCGATCTTTTTATTTCCAGTTTTTCTAACTTGGTTTCTTTGAGCTCTCTTTTAGTTTCAGTGCTAAAGAAATGCCGCTTGTTTGAGTTTACAGACCTTTGAGGCATAAGGAGTTCATTTGAAAAAGAAGAAAAGGTTCCGTGCAGTTCACCCTGCTGTCAAGGCTTTGGGGAGCTGATGAGCAAGGGTGATTCAGAGTGTGTTAGCGTAGAGGGGAATTTTGTTTGCCTGATGTGTCCATGTTTGGCAAAGGAGGAACAGAGTTTTAAGAGGGCAGGACTGAAGTCAGATGTGAAGTCAATGGCTGTTTTACAATCCAGAAAAAATAACCCAAACCTGAAGATAATGAGAATATTAGTTCTTCCTATTGCCATAGACCAGCTAAAAGCAAGTAACAAAGTGTGAAAGTCAATCAAAATGCTTTTAGTGTCTCTGCTCTGCTTTGAAGTTCTGAGTTGGTGAGTTTTACAGTAATATGACCTGCTTGTTCCCATTTTTCTATGTATAGTTCTTACTGAAGTAGGACAGTAGGTATCGACAGAAACATTTTAGAAGGTTAAAGCAGTCATGCTCAGCTATCCCAGTCTCTGAGATTTGTTTCTGTGAGTCCTGTCAAATTAATTACCACATCTCTTTTCTTTGGTCTCCCCAGAGAAGGTGCTGTCATCTCAGAAGGATTTTCTTCTCTTGCAGTCCGGTTAAAATGAAGAACCTGTGGCAGCGATAAATTTTCCTAAGGACAGTTTGTTTTGTGAAGATAAAAAATACTTTCTGTTATATAATCATCATAGTATCACAGTCTCGTGCAGGTTGGAAGGGACCTTAGAGATCATTGAGTCCAACCCCCCGGGATTCGAGCCTCTGTGTAGCAGAGCGGCACTTCTACCACTTGCGCCACAGGGGGATTCGAACCCAGGGCCTCCGGTGTTGCAACACAGCATTCCTACCAGTTGCGCCACCGGGGCACACGATAATAATAAATAATAATAATAAATAATAAATAATGATATTATTTATGGACTTGCCATGTCATAAGCAAAGATGCTGCTGCTGTGCAGCCAAGTTTGGGTTCAGAGAGTTTACTAATTGGTTGTGGAGAATGAGAAGACAATCTCTAATATGTCAGTAACTTCACTCTGCCAGGCCAGTTGCATTGCTCTGGCAACTGTAAGTTAAATATATGGTAGCAGAGAAGGGAGCTTTTGGAAATAAATTGCAAGAACAGTGTTCTGCAGGACTGCATGCAGTGTTATTTCTTGCACCCAACATGATGGCAAATCACCATTCTCTTATGTTGCTCCTTTTTGTTCCACTTAGGCAAGTGAATAATGCACGTCATGTGGGAGCCAGCTTTAAGGTGATACACTGCAGATATCAAAGCTTACCTTAGCCATCTGGGTTGCCGTGTCACCTCTTGCACCCAGATAGACCATAGCAAGAGCGGTTACAATACTCCAAGGAGCAAAGAAAATGTTTTGTCCTTTGGATGTTTCATCCAGCTTTCTGTAAAGGTCCAGGGTGAAGCTGTTGGTTGATGCTGAGAGAGACTCCATCAATACAGCCTGAGACAAATGATTAGCAAAGAGAGGTGATGACTGCTTCTTCACAATCATAGAATCTTAGAATCATAGAATTGCCCAGGTTGGAAAAGACCTTGAAGATCATCAAATCCAACCGCATCTTAACCAATACCCTAACTCTAAAAACCCTCCTCTAAATCATATCCCTAAGTACCACATCCAGATGGCTCTTAAACACATTCAGGGATTGTGATTCAACTACCTCCCTGGGGAGCCTATTCCAGTAGTTAACTACCCTTTCTGTAAAGAAGTTCTTCCTAATATCCAACCTAAACTTGCCCCGGCGCAACTTGAGGCCATTATTTAACAACTTGAGGCAATATTTAACAAAATAGGAAGTTGCTGGTGGGAGATTGCCTGCACCCTTGTAAAACACACTGTTGGGATGGCTCTATAATGGCCAAAATGCCAAGCACAGTCTGATTGCAAGTCTCTTTTTGAAACCTGTGCAATATCTCCCTTTCCCATCGCTCTTAAATGATTATATTCTTGTTTCAGCTCTTTCACTTATTCATCATCAGATCAATATTCCTGTTTCTTTAAACTTCATTATCTTCTGCTGAAAGAAGTAATGTGAGTTCATGCCATTTGTCACATGCTTTAGAAGGCTGATGGATGTAGATGGTTATTTGATCTTTGTGAACATAGGCCTACATTTGTCAACTGTAGCTGGGTGACTGTTTTTCAAGTAAACCCTTTTGTCTTACATACAACTCCAAACAGTTCCTGTTTTAAGCAACAGCTTTGCCCTGGTTTCATGTTGGTTTATCAGAACCTGTAGATTTCTCATTCTCTTTCTGCTTCTGTCTATGGGACAAAATCGAAGATAATAACAAAAACAGAGAAACCCCAGGGTTAAAGTAAGTTTTCATACCTGGATCCAGAACAGACTTGTGGTTCTAACTAACATATTTTAGTACTGTTGACAAATATTAGGATAAATTCATAAATTTCCATTGGCAGTGTGGGATTGCATCAAGTGAAAGACTAAGTATTAGGTCAGTGAAAACAACTGGAAATTTCAGTCCAGGTTCACTCACAGTTTGTGTGCTTAAATCAAAGCAGCGATCCCCCAAATCAGCTGTTGTTCAATCTTAGAGACAGCTGGAGCTTTTGGGATTCTCACATTTGGATGTCAAAGCTTCCAGTGCTCCAAAACAGCTTTGAATTATTCTTAGGTGAGCCTCAGAGGTGAATGCCCTGCAGCCTAGCTCATACCTTAAGCACTTCACCTTAAGTCTGGTATTTCTTACTGCTGTGCCTGGAGGAGCTAATCAGCTAAATAGTCCCAGAGAGTATCTAGGGATTGGGGCTGAGCTGAGGGGTTTTGCTTAAAGAATTTCAGACCAATATCTTCATTATTGTCAGAGCGTGTCAGAACTGAATTTGCACACAAGCAATCAGGCATTTCTAGGGCTTGAGAGAGAGCATTGTGTATGAACATCACCTCTCTAATAGCTGCTTTGATCATCCAGGAAAGGAAAAGGCTGGATGCTGATCCAGTAGTTATTTAACATGAATAAAGCAGAGGCTAGAACAGTGCTGACTGTCTAAAACACCGCATTGTGGAGTCACACAGTCACGTGTGTTTAACTCTGGGATCAGTAGGAGAGCATTGTCATCTGCACTCTGTGTTCAGTCCTCTGATCCTATATCAGCTGGTAGCCTGGTGATTAGGGCACTCTGCCTGCAAGTGAGGAAACTATTTTGCACTCAGGCTGCGCAGGTTTTGCCCAGTATAGAAAACGGTGCCCTTTGTGCAGTGTTTTCCTAAAGGCTGTATCTTGTGTGGAGACTTGAACACTCCATTTCCCTGCGTGACATTAAAGTTATTTAGCCACTCCATTCTGGAGAATTCATATGCATTTTTAAGACTGTCAAAAGGAAGCTGGTTAATTAGATAGGAATATTTACACTACCTGAAATCCTGCGAGAGAGGGAAGAGTTAAGATGTTTCTTCAGTCGGGATCTGCGGCTGTTTGTGAAGCAACGAACACTCTTGGAAATGTAGAACTGGTTGTACCTCCCTTCTCTTCCTAACATCCTCTTTTTGTATTCATATGCCTGTTCCCTCATGTATTCCCATTACTTTTCTCCACCACTGGCTTTCAGAATTACAGAGAGAGAGATGAGGGGAGAGAGGCCAATTCAGAACCACTGTTAGTTAATGTGTGTCCTGAAACGTTAAGCCCAGTGTGCCTTCTTCCCAGTGGTGCCCTCCTCAACCTTAGTCTGTAGTGTATGTGGGCACTGCAGAAAGGATAGAGTTGCATTGCACTGACAAGGGACACATCAAAATAATAATCAAATTTCAGGGGAGAGATTTGAATACTTGTGGTTGTCAGGTCACGTAAGGCCCTTTTTTGTGATATTTTACACTTAATCCTTTTATGTCTTAGCTGTCAGATCCTCTTGAAAACACAGACAGTATTTCCAAAGTAAGTGATGAAGTCTAAGTGAGTGTGATGCTTATTTGAACTCCTGGATGGTGCTTTAAGAGAATGCATTTCCTCCTAGAAGAGGAGGTGAAGATGCTTTAGATAACCCACAGGCCCTGCACTGTGCCAAGCTTATTATCTTCTAGGAATAGAGGGAGTTTGGGCCACTCACAAAACGCTGCCAAGCTTTTAATTATTTAATTTACTGAAACTGCTTGTTGTTTTGTAGTAAAGAGTTGAAGTAGTAGATTATATGTAATCAGAAATCAGTAAAGATATAATGCAAGACAGTTATCTGTACACAGGCATTTTATTTTAACCGATGTAATTAGCAATTCCAGTTTTTATCTGTGTGACTTGGATTAAACAGGTTTTGAACACCGTTATGTTTAGTTATGTGGTTAAGAAATGTTCTTGCTACATATCTGAAGCTGCTGTTACCTGTTTGGCTGAATATTTAGAAGAAGTAAGAGAGCAGTTAATAGTGATAATTACTGTGCTACAAACTACAAAGATTGGCCAAAAATACAGGAAAATTACAAAAGGGTGCCCAAACTGTGTGGACACTCTGTGGTATCTGCTGCAAGATCCTGTTTAGTAACAGGGAGTAGAGTTTCAAAGGGGAGAAAACATGGGAAAGAAAAGGTGCTCTTGGTTGTGCTGTACCACGTGGAGGAGAGGAGATAGTGGCTTACTGCAGATAGAATGGTAGAAACAGTGTGTTACGACATTAAAACCTCTGCCTGACCTGCTGGTCACAAATAGGTTGGTCTCTGACGAATGGTCATTAAAAGTTTTCTGATAAAACAAGTCGCTTTTCTCCAGCCTTTTGATGAAGTCATCTTTCATCTCCAGCTTTTTAATGCCAGTGCTGGTATTATTTACACATTAATTAATGACCATGACGCTGAGATAGAGTTCACCATCACCAAGTTTGTTGACAATACAAAACTTGGAGGAGTGGATGATACACCAGAGGGTTGAGCTGCCATTCAGAAGGACCTGAAGAAGATGGAGAATTCCAATTCTGAAATATATATATAAATTTAAGTTTTACACCCCTATGTGCAAGCATTTATCCTCTTGAGTCCTTGCTATGCTGACGATTCCATACTGAGAACAACTTCTTTGTGTTTTTACTTTACTTATATTGTGTAGTTTTCACTTGCGTGCTTTTCCACACCTTAATACATTTCTTTATAAAGCTGAGTCAGTAGCATGCAGCTGGGCTGAACCTCAGCAGGTCCTCACTGACAGACAGCTGAACCCTGAGCCGGGGTTACAGCTGAGGGAGGGTACTGTGTTTAGAAGCAGCCTGGTGTACAGAGAAGGCGTAGATATACTTTGTTGGGTGGAGGTGTATTTCCAAATAGACTACCTTTTGTTGGGGGGGGATAGAGTGAGCTGTAAATTGCACACCACTGAAGAGAGACTGGGCCCTTTCACTTGATTCCTGCACTTTAGATATTTAGAAACAGTGATGAGATCCAAACTTTGCAGCCCTCCACTGGACTCTGTTCAGCAGTTCCCTGCCTTTCTTGAACTGTGGAGGCTTGGAACTGGACACAGTACTCCAGATGTGGCCTTACCAAGGCAGAATAAATGGGGAGGATTACCTCTGTCAACTTGCTGGCCACACTCTTCTTAATTACCTCAGGATACCTGGGCCACAAGGGCACACTGTTGGCTTATGGCTGATTTGTTGTCTACCAAGACACCCAGCTTTTTCTCCTCTGAGCTTTTTTCCAGCAGGCTAGACCCTGATCTGTACTGGTGTATGCAGTTATTCCTCCCCAGCGCCCTATACTTGTTAATCAGGTTCCTCTGCAGCCTGTCCAGGTCTCATTGAATGGCAGAGCAGCCTCCTGGTATGTCAGCCACTCCTCCAGCTTCATATTGTCAGCAAATTTGCTGAGGATACACTCTATCCCTTTATCTAGATTGCAGAATCACAGAATGACCCCTGTTGGAACGGACCTCAAGGATCATGTAGTTCCAACCCCCCTGCCTGGCAGGGCCACCAAACATACACCTTTACTAGATCAGGTTGCCCAGGGCCCCCTGTCCAACCTGGTCTTGAACACCTCCAAGGACGGGGCATCCACAACCTCCCTGGGCAGCCTCTTCCAGGGCCTAATTACTCTCCTAGTAAATTATTGGTGAGGGTGTTGAACAAGACTGGGCAAATGCCTTAACTGTGTTATCACAGGCTTTGATTTGATTTGGTGTGTCTAGAAAATGCCTAGGATAACATGTCGAATGTTGTTTTCAGTGCTGTATGAAGACACTGGTTTATTAGAATGTCTCAGCACTTCATCGTTAGTGGTGATGTGACGGTTGGTTTGAAACAGCAAGAGTAGAAATATGTGTCAGCCATCCATTGTACAGGATGCTCTAAAAGAGGCGAGTCAGAATCTTGCATAGCATAAACATAGTTCCAAACTTATTTATTATTTAATTGCAGATCATGGCAAAATGATGAAGTGAAGCATGAGTAAAATCTTACTGGTGTTTCTGACAATACTGGGCCAGTCTTAGCTGAAAGGCACTCATAAGTAACAAATCATACAGTTATCAAAGAAACTGTGCAGATGGTAGCCAGGAAACGGATATAATTACATTAAATTGAAAATGAGAAGCAGGTTTGAATTGTTTAGATCATGTTTCATTAAGAGATAGCAATAAGGCATGTTCCCTGTCATTTTCTTGGCCTTTTTTTTTTTGCCGGTGCAAATCAACCTCAGTCTTGAGAGTTTAGAGAAACAAGGACAATATGCAAGGTGAACAGGGGTTAGCAATTATACATCAAGCATTTGCTTTTCTGAAAGGCAATTTCATTAGCATAAAGGAGCAGTAGAGAGATGGTCTTTGAGGCACACCCTGGTGGATCCCTCTGGGAGAGAGGAATAATTCATTCTGCTGGGCAGCAGAATCTGCCAAAAAACAGGATCGTTTTGGATTTGTTGTGTCTGATGAAGAAGTGGAAAGGGTGATCAGCCTTAAATTTCAGAGCAATGTTGATAGCCGTAGCTGTGACTGTTACAATTACAGCCGTAGCAGCTGCTGCCTCAGTGCCTTTCTCATCAACTGCAACAAAAGACTGATGAGCGACTTTGGAAATAAACAAATCCTTCTTAGCAGTCATACCCCTGAAATCTGCCTTGCTGGTGAAGGCACTTGTCATTCCCATGTTCCTCAGAGTATCATGGAGGTCATATTTGTCCTCCAGTGAGAACTTGGGCAGGTGCAGATCCACAAGAGTTTCTGTCATCTTCTTCGAATCAGCCCATTCTGACAGCTTCTCGTAGGTGAGTTCCCTTTCCAGCTATCATTTAAGAAATAAGAAGAACTTGATAGTTGCAAGGATAAACCAATTAATTAATTATGATTGCTTTTTTAAAATATTTTCTAATCAAATGATTTAAACAGATTTTTAACAGGCATATTTAACTTTTGGCTGAAAACATGAAGTATAAATAGCTCTATCAAAGAACAGGCTGCAAACCAAATGTGAGACACAGTGCTGCAAGTTTTTCAGTGCTACTTCTGCCAAATTAATTGCAGAAGAAAGAAAGGGCCGTATGGTCATCAGTCTGTCCTTTTTGTTCTGATGACTGAGTGGTGATACGGAATGAATGTAGCATAACTTCTTACCTGCTCAAGACCCGTAGTGCCATCTCTGATGTCATCAGGAAGCAGGATGAACATACTGAGTTCACGTTTCACATATGGAAGCTCAATCATTTTGAAGTTCATTTTTTCCATGATAAGAACTGGAAATGTATTTCTCATATACATCATTTTCACGGGCTTGGACTTGTTCTGTAAGTTGTTTGTTTATCGGTTAGAAATGATTCCTTGAAAAAAGGAATTTCTTGTAAAGAGGAAACGTTCATAAGCAGCTTTTGTAACAGAGGTTCTTTTTCCAAGGCTTTGCTTGACTGGACAATATTGCTGATCTTGTCTCTTGTCCCAGAGTATTTTGCTGGGGGCTGAGCTAACTGATTTTCTCTCTTCCCCAGAACATGCACATCAGCCCACAGAGGAGCGAGGAAGAGAGTCAGAAATGTCTGCAAGAATTAGGGGGATGGAGCATTTATGGCATACAGCCACCCAACACTTCAGCAGTGAAACAGGTATGGTGTAAGAGGATAAATGTTGTGCAGCACTTTTGTGATCACCTCTGGCAACATTACTTCTAGTCTCACTCAGCAATGCACCCATCCAGTGGAACTGTGCTGCTGCATCTGTACTTTAGTGGCTGCATTCACAGCTGGATTGTGCAGCACAGAGGCACGGGTACTGCGTGTTCATAGCATGGCATGTAGTTCCTTTACAGGAAGCATGGACTCTCAATATCTGATTTTTACAATTTAGCCCTTATACCTCAGTTTTACAAAAAGGCTTTAAGTGACTCTAGTGTTTTTGCAAACTGTGTTCCATATGGATCTAGTTCTCCTTTGCCTGAGCAGCATCATAATGTTCCATAAATGTTGGTGAGCTGACCACTGACACATTTTGCTGTAAACAACTTTTCAGAGAGTCTGTTTACCAAGGAATGCCTAAAGGATGGATGAAATAAAAGATGGTAGCGGTAGGTGTGGTCTCCCGTCTTCTTGCTGTAAGGAGGACACCAGAGGAGCTTACCTTGCTCAGTCGGAAGGGTTGCATAGATGTGTGTCCTGCCTGAAATTGCACTTCCCATTCTGCCTTGAAGTAAATGGCATTGACCAAGATGAGCCTGGTGGTGTTTGTTACATCATCCGAACTCAACAAATCCTTTATTTTACCTTTTGAAATCAGAAAAGTCAGGCTTTACTCCAGTGTAACACAGTGAGGGAATGTTTTGATTCTTTATCCACTCATTTTAACTCCTTAGTGAAAAAGTGCAAGCTTCAGTGCCCTACTACCCGAATGACTTCCCTGACATAAACCAGTTAGTCTGTTTGCTGTTTGCTGCCCAGCTTTCCTGGCTAGCTGACAGCAATTGTCTCCTGCCTGAAAAAATGCCGCAGTCTCACGGCAAGCAGCTGGAAGCAGACAGCCATCTACTGCCTACGCAAGAAAGCATAACCTGGATGCCACAGTCACAAGTGTGGGAACAGGGTCCCAAAGGGAGCAGCAGGGAGAGGAAGGGTGTTGGGGTTGAGCTCAACTTACTCTCCGTTTGTTTTTCCACCCAGGTGTTGATTTCCTTTCTGGTTTGTTCCGGGGCTGTCTTAAAGTTAACCTTGTGCGGCTCTGCCTTATAGTATTTCTTATTGAGCTGTATATATGTCTAGAAAATGGCATACAAAAAGAAGGAAAGAAAGAAGGAAATATTCTGCATTGTACAGTATTTTTATAGTCCAAAAAAGTTATTTGTTAGCTATTGGACTTCTTGTTAACTTTTTGCATGTAGGCAACTGCAGGATCTAGCCTTTTGCTCTCTATTGAGCAGTGAGTTAATGGTTAGGAAATAACCGAAGGACAAACATTTCCCTACTCTTATTCTCTCATTCCCACTTTTATTTGGAGAAGGAAGGAAGACTGTGCACATCCCCTGGTTGTGCTTAATGTAATATCTCATTTTCAATTGTATGTATTGAGGTTCCTAGTGATAAAGCTAGGATAATGGGCAGAAACTGGAGCAGAGGAAGTTCCACATCAATGTGCGCAAGAACTTCCTTATGGTGAAGGTGATGGAGCACTGGAACAGGCTGCCCAGGGAGGTGGTGGAGTCTCCTTCTCTGGAGATATTCAAGAGACGCCTGGACGCCTACCTGTGTGATGTGGTGTAGGGAGCCTGCTTTGGCAGGGGGGTTGGACTGGATGATCTCTGGAGATCCCTTCCAACCCCTACGATTCTGTGATTCTGTGAAAGCTGTGTTGCCTGAGAAGGAGTAACACATTACAGCCAAATGCATTCTTATTACTGGGAGAAGCCCAAATGGTATTTCCCATTGAAGTTTACCACTAGAAGCCACAGCTCATCATTTGCAGCATTTATGGACAGCTTCAAATCTGTTCTATTAATGACAAGTGAATACAATGCAAAACTTTTTTCTTTTTCTTTTTTTTTTTTCCCCCATTTTTTCTTAATCCTCTTTAAAATAAAAACCATTCAACTTACAGGCAGCAATGGGTAGGTTTTTTCCACATAGATACGGTTGGCACTTCTCAGTGAGTAGGTGTTTCTGGGTTTGTTAAAGGCTGCCAGGAGCTCTTTGAATCCAGTGTGGATGTTCTCAGCTTGCTCATGCTCGGGGTCCTTGGAAAAAGAAACTGTACATTTACCAGTTGCATTTTTTTTTTGCATAAAGTTTTTGAAACACACTAAGAGGTAGATGTGGGGAAGGGGTTTCTGTTCCTCTCTCTTACTTTTTATCTTTCCAAATTTGCCACCACTGCAGTTTGCAGGGCTCCATTTATGGCTTGACTAACTGATTTACAATATTGAAAACTTTCCAGACTATCCCAGGACTTGTGATTCTATACTTTTGAGTCTAAATGAGTGAATGGAACTGAAATTGAATGTGTTGTAAAGTATATTGGGTTTTATACTTTAAACATTAAAAAAGTTGCAAGTAAGAAATGGTGTACTCTTAAGACTATTTCCAGACATTTAAATTCTCATCTCGGAATTGCAGGTCTGATAGATACCATTCTTCTTCTTTTTGGTCTCCCCCGAGAAGGTCTGGCCACAGAAGAGCTTTCAGCTCCAGCGGCTTCAGTGAAATGAAGAACCTGCAAACAGTTTACAAAGGTAAGAAATTGGCATGGAACAATCTGCTTGACCTAAAACCTAATATAGATGAAGTGGTTGTCTTGTTTGGCTCCTTGTGATAACTCACTGTGCTGTCTTCTGATATAACCAGAGGGACACTGGAGCTCTAGTATATGTAAATTCCATACAGTAACAAGGAATTGCATTATTGCTCATCTCTGTGAGCGTTATCACATTGCTTCAGTCTGGACTACAAGGCTGAACTCCTTTCCACAGCCATTGCACTCAGCAATAGCAATGCATTTGTGCAAACCCAAATGTAGTCTTTCTCTATGCAATGGAAGGGAGTGTCTCAACAGCAAGTGCTGAGCATCGTAGCTTCACAGAGCTACTTACCTCTGCCATCTCTCTTGCTGTATTGCCTTTTGCACCCAGGTATGTCAGGGCGAGTGCAGATGATATACTCCAAGGTGAAAAGAAAATGTTTTTGTCCCTGTTGGTCTCATTCAGTTTGTTGAAAAGATCAACTGTAAAACTACCAATTGATGCTGAAACCTGTTCCATTGCTAGAGCCTGGAAAGAGACAACAGACAGAATTGTAGTATTTGAGTGTCTAAAATGATGTATGCAGTACATACTAGTGAGAAATGTTGCATTTGCAATGCAGTATATAGGTGCCATTTGAAATTAATATCCTAGTTGTATGTTTTATCTTCTACATGTGCCACATGCCACCTGCTGGGAGCAGCAATTTCTTTTAGGTTTTTGTTATCCATCTAATATTTCCCTATAATTATAGATATGTCCTCTTTTATAGATCTGCCCTTCCAGGGAAGTTTAAGTAGTTTTTGTACTTGGGACATCTGAGCTTTTCACTATCTCATTTTGGATCTGGATAGAACTAGGAGTTGATACTGAGAATGTATTTAGGTGCTTATAGACTTTTTCTGGCTAGCCACCCATTTCAGATAATATAATGTATGGCAAAGTTATTTGCTTTTAGAGTGTTACCATTTTATTCACAAAGTCTAACTACAATCTCTTCTTTATATTCTGGCAATTTTATTTTCCCCAGAAATACCTGTGCGTATGAGCTATTAGCATTCCAAACTTTAACTTACCTGTTCAGTAGTATCTTCTTCTTGTTGTTTTCTGTAAAATAGACTAGAAAATATTGTTGTTATTGTTATTATGTAAAGAAAGATTTATATTTATTGAATGGCACTGCAGAAATTGCAGGTCAGTCTCTGAAGTCCACAGATATTTATCAAGTTTTTGGTTACCAAACTACTTTAGTTCTTCTGGCAGTCATTATCCAGTTTATACCAAATCTGTACCACAGAGTGACTTCCTCTCCTTGGCAAGCCTGACCAAATGAGCATCAGAATATAAATCTGTCTGTTTTACTCTACTTCTCTGAGTCCCTGGCCTGATCATGTACAAGGCAGAATGAAAATGGCCTTTGCTTCACCTGAACTGAGCCTCTTTTATCAAACTGAAGGTCTTAATTAGTATGACAGCTGCTGTCCTGACAAGATTTTCCTTCTTGTGATCAATTATGCTCCCAACTATTTTTCTTAGCTCACATATTCATTTTCTATAAGGCGTGACATCTAGAAAAGTATAAATCAAGAATGAGTACAGTGTAACTCTGGTATGTTTTAATATGCTTAAGCTGTCATACAAGCTATAGATAACCATTTAAAAACATCAGAAAAGTTATTTAAATTGTTCTAAATGTTTACCTGTGATCCCGTGAGAGAGAAGACCTGAGTCTTGTCCTCAGTCAGGTGCTGTGTCTGTGTGTTAGAGCACTGAATAAATTTAGAAATAGAGTATAGTTTGCACTTCCCTTTCCTTCTCTCCTATGTCAACTCTGTTCCCGCCTACTCAGAGCTTCTCTCTAATGAATGCCAAAAAAATCTCACAAGGTTTTGTGTTCCTTGTTCATCTTGTTATGTTTTAGTTTTAGGCATTTCAAAGGAACAAAGTGAATCATAATCTCATTTTAACTGTTACACCATAGTTGTCTACTGAGAGGACAGCAAAACGATTCACTTACTCATTTCACTGTTCTTCTGGTGTTGTGAAAACAACTAGCCTGTTGTTTAAAATCAATATTGTAAAATGATTACAGAACCAGAATGCATGGTTTTGATTTCTGAATGTAAGCAGGTATTGTAGGCCTGATCCAATTTTCCAGCCTTGTGAAGCTATGACTCTTTTTTTTAATAGAGACCTGGACAGGCTTGAGGATTGGGTCCACATGAACATAAAGAGGTTCAACAAGGCCAAGTGCTAGGTTATGCACTTGTGTTGAGGCAATCCCAGATATGTGTCCATACTAGGATAAGAACTCATTGAGAGTAGCCCTACTGAGAAGGACTTATGGATTCTGGCAGGTGAAGAACTTAACATGAGCCAGTAGTGTGCTCTTTGCAGCCTGAAAGGCCAACAGTGTCCTGGGCTGCATCAAGGGAAGGGTGATCAGTAGGGAGAGGGAGGTGATTGTCCCCCTCCTTACAAGGCCCCATCTGGAGTACTGTGTCCAGGCATGAGGCACCCAGCATAGGAAAGATGCAGTCTTTGTGGAACAAGTCCAGAGCAGGGCCATGAAGATTATTAGAGAACTGGACAATCTCTTCTATGAAGATTGGCTAAGGAAGCTGGGCTTTTAGAAGTGAAGGATCAGGGGAGACTTGATAGCAGCCTTCAAGTCTCTAAAAGATGTTTATAAATAAGAAGGGAAATCAACTTTTTGCATGGTTAGATAGTGATAGGATGAGGGGGAATGGTTTTATACCAAAAGAAGGTAGACTTAGATTAGATGTAGAGGAAAGTTTCCATTGAGAAAATGGTGAGATGCTGGAATGGGCTGCCCACAGAAGCTGTGGATGCCCCATCCCTGGCGATGTTCAGGGCCAGGTTGGATGGGACCCTGGGCAGCCTGATTTAGTGACTGATTTAGTGGTTGGCAGGAGGCTTGGAACTAGATGATCTTTGAGGCTTCTTCTAACATGAGCCATTCTGTGATTCTATGAATAAGATACATCAGCATAAGATGTCAAGAGCTTACTGACTGAATTAGATTCTGAGAGTCAAAATTCAGAGTGAAGATTGTTAGGAGTATAGGCAGAGGCAAAGCTGTTGAAGTTGCAAGGCTAAACACCTTGCTTCTTGTATTGGTGAAAGAATCTCATTGCATCCATGGCTGGAAAACACTTCAAAGAAACAATGCAAAATACTGAGTTAGTGCTCAGTGCAAGTACTGTTACTTGCATGCCATGGAGGAGTGCAAGAACTGAAACAGCCCCACTGGCAGAGCTTGAGAAAGGGTGGAGTGAAAAAGTACAGCAGGGATAAATATGGCACAGTAGTTGTCACTCTACTGTCCCATAAGACAGCGGAGCTGCTTTGGGTGGTAAGAGAAGGGGAAGGTAGTGGCAACATCTGTAAGAGTCTGGGGGATAGGGAAGGAAAGAGGAGGAGGGGAAGGAAACTGTATGGTGTGACAAGCATTTTGCTGTAAGCATGATTACAGAAACAGAGTGGGTCACGCCTTTTGAAAAGTTATAGAAATTAGTGTTATGCAAGGCAATGAAGAAATGCCAGAAATTAAACAAGTGGGGACTTTAGTACAATGAGAAGGGTTATAAAAAAAATCAGAGTAGAAGAAAGGTTCACTGAATGACTGGTTGGTGGGAAAGGCCAAGCTAGAGAGATTCCAAATCCCAAAGAAATATGCTGAGAACAAGAAAGCAAGCTAACTGTTCCTGCTAGTCAAGCAGCTAGTCAAGCTGCAAGGGTGCTGGAGCGGATGAGAAATTGGGGTGGTAAGGTGGAATGGATGTTGACAGAAACAAGACGCCAGCTGGTTTATAGGGACTTTGATAGTCCAGCTTATGTCTGGAGCATATGAGGTCAGCTACAGCCCTTTAAAGAATGGGAAATCCTCAGTTTTTTCTGGGTAGACTGACCCAGTGCTGTGCTACTTATCATGGGAAAATGTTGTTGCTCAATGAAAGACTCACCCTCTAATTTGGTTGCCATTGGCCCTTCCCTATGTTCCTTCCCATTTGAGAAGCAGAGCCAAAAGGGAGCTGGCCACAGTTGATCATATGGAATAATACAGAAAGGACTCGCTGTCAGTCAGCGCTCTTCTCTTTGCCAGGAAAAAGGAATCCTACCTTCCCAGGAAGGGATGTTTCTAGTGAGATGCTGTCAGTGTGTGCAAGTGATGTTAAGAGACCGAGTCCTTTCTTCCCTGTTCTGAATTCAGGGAAATAGGAGCATCACCTGTGTTCTTAGATTGATTAGGAATTCCTCCTCTTCAGGAGTGAGAGCTGTGAAAGCAGTGAATACATAGAGAAGAATTTGTGTGTAATCTTTCAGACAGCACTTTGGGAGTTAACATTACAGACTTGATTCTCCCACTTGATCTTGCCTCCAAGTAGCAAAATAAGTGGCAGAGTAAAAGGAGAGTCAAGCAGTGCAGTGCTGGGCTGCAACAGTATTGAATGAAGTAAAGGTTATGACAAAAGAGGGCATTTCAAGGTATGTGTTTTACTCTGGTTCTGTATTGTTTGGTATTTGCCAATTTACGAGGGACAGAGATTAGAAAGTACATGTGTTTGCTCTTGAACACAAAGGAGCTAACCACCAGTATCTGCAACACAGAGGATTTTGTAGGTTTGTTTCATTATCAGCCATGCTATGTTGTGAAGCTGATTTAAAACTGACAGAGCTGTGATTGAGGTGGCCTGGGACAGCTAGCTTTGAAGAGATGTAACAGTTTTATGCAGGAATGAGTTTTTCCTGCTTCTTTTCTTCTTATGTACAAAAGGAAATGTGTTGGGAAGCAGTGGTTTAGATCAGCCTAGTCTGTTCTGCATTGTAGCAGTTCTGGTTTGGAAAGCACTGAAAAGACACATCCATGTTGTTCAGTGTGCAGTTTGGTGTTTTATAGTGCAGTATACAATGCTAAGATTCTTTGTAAAGGAAAATGAGTCAGAGGTTTGGATTCATGTTATTTTTAATGTGAGCTCTCTTCTAACAGAGATTGTCAATAGTACAGGAAAATGGTAAAGTGCACAGTCTGTCAAGGTGTTCTTCGTGGCATACGTTGTGTTCATCATTGTTGTGAGGGCTTGTTTATTAACAGTTGATTTCTAGGGGGAGCAGAACCTTCCCAAGAAAAGGGTGCTCTTGGTCTTGTTGTGTCTGATAATGAAGAGAAAAGGGTGATCTGCTACAAAAAAACCTGTAGCGCCAAGGCTTCGTGATGCTAGAGATGCTGAACTGGCAGCCGCTGCCTCTGTGCCTTCTTCATTGACTTCCACATAACACTGGTGAAAAACTTGGGACACAAACAGGTCAGTATTCTCTGACATTCCCCTGAAATCAGCTTGACCTTCTGTGAAAGCATCTTCTATCCCCATCTTGCTCAAAGTAGATTTCAGGTCATATTTCTCTTCTACCATGAACCTGGGCAGATACACTTCCATTTTCATTTTCTCCATTAATTCTGGACTGGTCCATGCAGACAATTTTTCAAAAGTCAGTTCATTTATTAGCTGTGGTTAATTGAAAAGAGAACCACAAAATTATTGCTGATCACATTTCTGTTTTCTATATGTCTTAGAATTTAGTGAAAATAACTTTTTTTTTTTTCCTACTCACTAATGTAAATGAGAATTTCACAATAGTTTAATCTCTGAAGTCAGGTTCAATGTGTTTACAGAAGGTGGCAGTGTACGTGTATATTAGCTCTGAACGTCACAGAAAGTACTGGAGGGTGTCCAGTTTGTGCATTTCTTTTTAATGTAATAATATCTGTCTGAATCAGTACAGACAGTCAACAGAATTGTCTTTCTGTCCTCATTGTTCTTCAGCTGGAATTAGACCCAGTTTTGTTGGGTTTGGGCTACTTATTTCCAGCACTGATCAACATTAGGAAGCACAGAAGTGCCACCTGCCAGGAGCTAAAATGAAAACCAAACAAAACATTCAAGAGATTCAGTTTCATAACATTTGGGCAAGTTTGGGCTTTGTTTTTTCCTTGAGCCTCATTGGTACCTTCCTTCCTAGAAACCAGATTGTAACCCAGTGTTTTACCATGAATATGCATAAAAACATTCTGATTTCTCACACAGTTTGAGCTTACAGTTACCCTTTACCTTTTGTAGGCCAGTGATATCCCGTGGTAGCAGGATGAGCATACTGAGTTCATTGTTGACGTATGGAAGCTCAAGAACATCAGTCTGGACTGATTCTACGTAGGTCCAATTAAGTTTATCACTCAGGTGCATCATTGGCACTGGTTTAGTTGTATGCTGCAACAAATGAAATGAAAAGCTTGCTATTTATACTCAGAACAGTAAAGACTACATTGAAGTAGCATGGTGGAGATACATCCTTGAGGCTTTAAGAGGAGCTGTAGGATCTACAGAGGGCCTCTCTCTTCTGGGAATGCACTTGAAAGTTAAGAAGGCTGTCTTAGCCAGCAAGGATGACACGTGTTTACAGTCTGGTATATGAGGCAATATGTTAACATACCATATTTATTCTGAAAGGCCTTTGCCTGGTATCTTCAACATCAAACTTTGTTGCCCAGTTTCCTTTGAAGTAGAGTGCATTTACCAGGACTAGCCTGGTGAGGGAATCTATGGACCCAGGAGGCAGCAGACTTTTTATTTTACCTAGAGAAAATCAAAGAACATTGACATATTTGTGCAGCTTTACTGTTTCATGATAAATGTTGGCATAGTTTCTGAAGTCATAAGACAGGGAAAGTTAGAGTGCTGATTTGGCGTGCTTTTAGCTTGAGATTATTCACAAATACGTGACAGCCTTGATTTATAGAGGAAATCGAATTCCTCTCCCTTTCAAATGGAGAAAGATAATTTTAGAAAGGGCTTGCCAGCAGATGATTACTTCAGCAAAACTCTTCTGATTTCCCTTTCTGAGTTAAATTGTTTACCTGCCTTGGCACAGAGAATTTGTTCAAGTCTAAATTTGCTTCCTTCAGAACCAGAAGTGGAAATGCTTGAGCTTACCTTCAGTCTGGTGTTCAACCCTGGAATTGATGTCTTTTCTGATTTCATTTGCTGCTCCCACAAAGTCAACTGATTGTGGTTCTGCATTGTAGTATTTCTTGGCTGACTGTAAGTATTCCTGCAGTTCAAGAGAGACATCTGTCTTACGTTTGTTGCCTGCCAGTGTGAATGTCAATAAATAACTATAGCCAAATGGAGAGTATGCATAAAAATCATGTAGGCTACAAGCACAGCATTTCATCAGAAGAACACAGTACTTTTTAAATTTGGAAATACGTAAATTAGATGTTTTTGCCACAATTGTGAATCACACAAATTAAATCTACATCCTACAAAAGTAAAATCATAATATCTCAGTTCTCGAGAAGAACCTCACAGGAAATATGTATGTTAAAGATAATCACACAATTGGCAGATGTGATAAAAATATTTGAAAGTATATAAATTATTATTGTTTGTTGTTATAGATAGATCATACAGTACACCGTATGCGCACAGTATAGCATGAATAAATGGCCTACCTACCTTACTGAAAGGCAGTGACTTCTCTCCATATAACTGGTTGACACTTCTAAGCAGGTAATTTTTAGTGGGTTGGTTGATTTCCAAGTTGAGTGCTTTAAACCCAGCATGGATATTGCCTGATTTGCCTATTTCTGTCTTGGAGACAAGGAAATAAAGGTTATACATTTTTTTTTCTCTCTGTAAAACAGTTTGAAATTTTAAATTCTTTCCACGTGCAGCTCTATGTAAAGTATTGCTACTCAGGTGGTGTTGGCTGTACTGCAGTGCAAGATGTGTACTGACTCAGACAGATATTAAAAGAATGACATGAAATTACTAAAAGTTTCAGGTATGCTACAAACTCTTTAAGAGCCATGGTATGCAAGTAGTAAGAGCTTGGATGTGTAGAATTTTTAAGGGATTCTAAATGTAGGTTGCAAACCGACCATGGGAGTGTTCAAGAAACGCTTGGATGTGGTGCTGAGGAATATGATTTAGCCTGGAAGTATTGGTAATGGTTGGACTAGATAATCTTCTAGGTCTTTTCCAACCTTGATAATTCTGTGATTCTGTGAAAGTACCTCCAGAGAGACTGAATGTAATTGCTAAACTATACGTGGAGACTTGGCTGTGTGACTCCTGATGAGATTTATGATAGTTAATTATGTGGTAAGTTTGCCCCTAACTTTTTTAACCTACTTCTAAATATTAATATTTTGCAAATGCTTTTTGTTGCAGTAATTGCTGTAAATTCTGTAAGTAATAGGATTAAATGAATGTGGACTCAAACTGTTAAAACAGCTTGAGGAAATGAAGCTGTGAAATATTGAACTAAAAAATAGGACCTGTGTTGTATTCATCTTGTTATTACAGGAGTATCAGAGGCATGAACAGCCATCTAACTTTCTAAGCTATTAGAACAGTTTCTTTTCCCTGCCTAAAGCGCTCCATAATTCTTACAGTTTAGACAAGCATTACTCATGAAAAACAATCCATCTCCTGTTCATGCAGTGTAAATGGGTTGTTGATGTAGTCCCCAAAATTAGTCTTCCCACTGTGGCTGTGGAATGTAGACCCAAGTTCCCATTTATCAGAACTTGCTGCCACGAGGGTTTTGTGGATAGACTTCAGGGAAATGATTTACTCACAGAAAGAAAAAAAAGAATGATGGGAAAGAGTAGGAAGAGGAATATTTTTACCACAGAGGCTGCATTGTCAGTGAGGAAAAACTGCTTTACTCAATGCAAGATCTACCTTAGGAAATTCCAGCATGCAGATTTATTCCACTGAACTTTCAAATGAAATAGAAACTAATTTCTAAAATGTACCAAGCACAGGTAGCCTGTGAAATTACTTCTCTTGTTTTTGTTTTGTTGTTGAGTTGATACTGCAGTCAGATGTATGGGAGAGTAGTTTTGCTGTTTCGATTTGTTCTGAGATAGGGACTGTGCCTGTTTAAAGAACATGTTGCTAAATAACCAGCTATCGAATAGTAATAGTTAAAAAGAAAAGAAAGGAAAAAAAGAAGAAACAAAAGAAGAAAAGAAAGAAAGAAAGAAAGAAAGAAAGAAAGAAAGAAAGAAAGAAAGAAAGAAAGAAAGAAAGAAAGAAAGAAAGAAAGAAAGAAAGAAAGAAAGAAAGAAAGAAAGAAAGAGAGAAAGAGAAAGAAAAGGAAGAAAGAAGGAAAGGAAAAAGAAAAAAGGAGAGAACAAAATCTCAAAGCTGTAGGGAAAAGATGGAGATCCATTGGTAGAGAACAGCCTCATCATTACATTTCAAATTTTGCAAATTTGAGGTTAAATTTTGCAATTTTACCTAAAAGTGGGAAGCACGTCTTAAATATTGCATAAGGTGAAGGTATCACAGGATGCTGTACCAATTAGCTTTGTACACTGCATTTGGGGAAGGCAAACACAGAGAGAAATAAAAGCAAGGGAAGGTGTTACCATCACCATAGCACTGGAACAGGTTGCCCAAGGAGGTTGTGGATGCCCCATCCCTGGAGGCGGAATGTGGCTCTGGGCAGCCTGGTCTGGTGGTTGGCAACCCTGCACATAGCAGGGGGGTTAAAACTAGATGAACATGATGGTCTTTTTCAACCCAGGCCATTCTCTGATTCTCTGATTCTATGATCATTAGACTTGGTGATATACCTTCTGGAAACAGGCACGGCGATTCGATAGACGCTCATCTGTTCTGGAATAGACTTGCATTCTTATGGTTGTGGTGACGTTTCTGGCTCCTTCAGCTTCGTTGAAGTAGAGTACCTATAGTGGAAATTGCAGTAGTAAATACAATGATAGAAAATGTGCTGCTTCAGTAAAAACTTTCAGTGATGTCATGGGACTGGTGATGAAGAGCACAAAACTTACTAGAGATATAGTAGATGGTCTTTCTCCATAGGACCATTTCCAAAGAGATGAGACAAAAAATGATAATTTTTGGGAGCAAGGCAGATGGAGAATCCAAGTCTCCCTCTCACTGGTGAGTGCTCAAGTTATTGAGCTTTGGGGTCAAGAGTCCATATTTCTTCCAGTGAGATTCAAAAGGAGGCAGTATCACCAGTGCGACTGCTCCCATTTGGTGAGGGCTTCTGTTTGCAGAAGCTACTGTAGACTATATCTTTTGACCTGCATGTGGTTTTATTTTGATGCATCATGGTAAATTTCTTTCATAGAGAATGTTACTCCAGTAGATCAACTCTTCTCAGACTTACCTTTGCCATCTGATCTGCAGTGTTGCCTTTGGCTCCCAAATACACAGTAGCCAGGGCAGATGAAATACTGAAAGGGGAGAACAAAATGTTCTTTTTGTCATCTTCCTGACACTCATGTTTGAAAAAGTCGAGAGCAAAGCTTGTGTTTGCTTTATTTAAAGCTTCCATTGTTCTGAACCTGCACAGAAAGGGACAAAAGATGTTATTAGCTCAGAATTAATTGTGTTTTCTATATGTCTGCAGGCTTCCTTTCAGTATTTAAAGTTTATTTTATGATTTGTAGGCTTTCTAGAAATATTTTCAACACTTATTGACTGTGGAAGATTGCCAGTGCAGCACAGTGATCCTTTGAATCACTGAAACTCACTGGCAGTGTATGTCCAGAGGCAAAATGTAGACTGTGCCAAGTATTTTCTTCAGCTCTCCTCTGACCTCAGGAAACTGAATGAAAACATTCGGACCTGTCAGTACTGGTACAGTGTTCATTTCTGCCAACTATGCGCGTTGTTTGTAGTGTATGAGTGAACTCTCCTTGGTTCAGCAGAAGTTCACTTGGAAAGCTGGATATATATGAATGTGCAAGGAACAGTCAGGAGGAACAAATGAAAATTAATCGAAACAGGATGGTTACAGTGTTGTACTAAAAAGAAAATCACGCAATTTATAACCATATGGTGAGTTCTATGTAAGCAATATAATGATATGGTAAAGAACTTACAGATGGAAAGAAGAGAGACATCTCTATGAAAAATGATGAGGATTAGCTACTAAGAATTTTTATTAAGTGTAGTGTATCCCATTGCACCAATGACACTCACCAAACTCGAATGATATAGAAAAAGCATCATCCTATTCCATTTTGTATTTGTTCATCAGGACACTTATTGCACTGTCTTTTACAGCATCTTAGAGTGACACATGATAATGTTACTCATTGGTGCATGGGCTAGAAGATGCTGAAAGGTTGTTTCTTGTGACTACTGGTGCAAGAGCCTTTTGGTGCTCATAACTGTAGTGAACATATACTCCATTCCTTCCGGATACAAGAAAATACTGAAGCACTGGACAAGCAGCTCTCTAGCTACTCTGTGCTGAGTATCCTGAATTCCATCTTTAACTTCCATAAATTTCCTGAAACTCTCTTATGGTGCTAGCTGAGATCATAGCTTCCCAGTTCTGCAAGACGAGATTTCCTTATTCAGTAGAACACAGGTGCTGCTCTTTGTTCTTTGCATTGCAGTTGAAGCTGAGACCCCTAGGTATGTAGTAGGAGCTATTCTGGTTGATTCATAATGGCCATAGAATAAAGATGTACTGACTGTGTCTTGATGTACACAAAAACTGAAGAGCACAGGAACAAATGATCTAACTTAACCAAACACAGTGGTTCTTACTCTGCTATAACAGATATGTTTGCAAGTGAGAACTATGTAGAATAAATAGGTCTTTCTGCATATTTCTGAGACTTGCCCATTCTAGACCTGGCTTGTGCCACCTTAGTAAAATTCTTCCTCAAGTATTTGTTGTTTTCTATTCAGATTCCTTCTGCCTTTTTTCTATGCATTTGTCAACAGATCAACATCATCCAAGAGTACACGAAATAAATAATCTCTAGAAACAATTACAGTACCTTGTTTTGTGCAGGGAGGAAGGCTGCTGCTCTGGGTCTGTCCAAGGTTTCTGCAGTACAGATGATGGGTAGGCTGAATTTATAGTTTGCCCAACCTGTTCTTCAAAGGTTCTTATGACTCATGACTCTGCAATTTATTTTGCCCCGAAGGCCACATCCCTATGGAAGAACTGAATCATCTCAGAGTAGGATGTGAAGTGACGGTGAGAGTGATACCATACAAGAACCTTACAAAACTGACTGCAGAAATATTTCTATAAACGTTTTTGTGGCAACAGGCTAGTAACAACTTGAACCATCACTGCTTGAAACAACATTCCTTTTGCAATGTGGAGGGTAAAAAAAATGCAGTGGCATGACCTACTTATGATTCCCCTCATAGAAACAATTTCCAAGGAACAGACAGAGAAAAGACGGTGACATCATATTTGTGAGTTTTTCTATTGTCCGTTTCCTACTGATAATAAGTTAGTCATTTCTGGTGGGTTCCTATTTTAGTAAAATGAATTTTGTTAATCTGGGGGGATTCTAAAACTGTATAACCGGGGAAATGTTTTTACTGTGAGATAATGAAGGTCGAGAAACACTCATCAGACACTTGACTTTTCTTATCACTGCAATGACACTAGAAGCTGATGTGGGTTTCAGATTAGACTTCTTTTTTTCTTGTAATGCTGCCTCTGTTTCCCTGTTCTAAGTTGAAAGCAGCTGTTTGCCCTACGTAGCACTTCAGAGATGTATTCTTTACTTTCCCCAGAAATTGATATTCTGATGAACACTTTCTTCTTGCCTTGGCTACTGAAGTGTTTCCATCATTAATTCTCCTCACAGTCACACTGTCCTTACCTCCATTATCCTGTCCATCTCAGCTCTCACCTCTGACTGAAAAATCCTAAAGAATTTCATTCTTTATCTCCCTGCTCTGTTGAAAATATCACCTTGAATGCCTAGATAAGAGCTGCTTGTCTTTGAGGGATTCCTCCTCAATATTGAGAAAGATTCACCCCCAAGGTCTCACCCTCAGCACAAACTGTTTTCTGAAACCTTTCTTCTGCTCTGAGGTCTTTGAATATACATGTGGCCTTGCTTTGTAGGGGAGTGGCTGCCACAGAGTCTCTCGTGCTAAGGACTGAGCTATGGGTTTATCTGCCAAGTGTTTTCTATGGCAGGAGAGGTTGCTCACACAAAGGGCACCTTGCCAGTGGTGAACGTTCTGCATCAATGTAATCTGGGAACTCAGAGCTTTGCTAAAGTCGCTTTCCTATAGGTGAGCAGCCACATAGCTTTCATAGGATGGTTCTTTCCTGCCCCCCGGCTGTTTTGAAATCATAGCTACACAAAAACAGCATGTTTCAGTGTGGGTTGTAATTAGATGTATCTGTTAAGTTTTCCAGAGAGCAAAGTAGTGTAGGAGAGGTGTTCACTGCAGAATTAATTGCTTCCATTGCCTGGGAAAGTTGTAATCTGTTTACATTGGCCTTAAATGATTTCCAAAGCTTTAAATAATTTGAGTCATCTCTGCAAATTTGACTGTGTTGTAGAACAAATGAGAGACACACTAAATAAACTTCATCCCTCGGAGCAGTTACTTGGATTTTCTGTTTTTAAAGCAGGGATGAATTTAATTTGCTAATTAGTCATAGTGCTTGCTCTGTTATAAGAAGTCAATGACGTGTTCCACATATGCAGAAATGTGGGATTTGAATGAATGAGAGGATTTTTTTTGCACAAGGTCTTAAAGTTGCCTTTTAAAAATGCCTTTTAAATAGCATGGCTGGTTATTACTGAAAAAAATACATACAAGGTAACTAAAATTATATTCATCTAAAAGGAAGATATACAGTAAATCAGTGTGATGACTTGATATCATTTTCCAGCATCCTGTGAAATTACCAATGCTAGAAAATACAGAGTTCAGTGGGAGGTGCTGAGGCTGACTCAGGAGCAGTGGTTCCCTCACTCCCACTCTATACTAAGTCAACACTCCAACATGCTCAAAGGCTTACGTTTATATTGGTAGTATCCTTCCTGTGGGAAGTAAGCCTGTGGCTCATTCACTGTGGTCATTCATGCTTCCATTTTGGCAGGACAAATATTGGCAGCACATCAGACACCCTGACCAGATCTCAGCTATGTAAGCACATTTCTTTTTCCTTTAGTTTCCATGCAGCTTAGCACAAGTCAATGCAACTTTCCTACACAGTATGCTTTTTGGGTCATTGGTACCTGGGATCAGGAGTAGGTTAAATACTTGTAGTCTGCGTAGATCATTTATAAAGTGATCAAATAGTATTGGAAGGTTTTGAGAGAAAGATCTGGTAGCTTCTGCTTTCACGCAGTATTTTAAGATGCAACTTGCCATGGCTGCTTTTCATGTACGTATGTTTTTTAACTACCGTCCCTTTGTAATTCTTGAAAATCTGATTGAATGCAAACCTAAGGTGTTTGGTATTTGAAAAGAAGATGGCTTGAAGAAAAGCTATTCCATTTCTCTGGCATCTTCTAATATCTTTTATTTAACCAGTAAAAGTGCTGTTTATTTATTTGGGAGGGAATGGCTTTTAGTTCAGCTGCCAGAGCATTCTGCTCGTGTTCTTGGCTCAGCCAGAGCAGTACAGTAAGTTTTAAACATGAAAGGATTTTAAATGTCCCAAACCATTATAAGGACTTCAGGAGATAAGAGGGGTGGGGAAGACGGTTTTGAAACCTGAGAATATTGAAATCCTGTGGGAGGGCAGCTTAACATTTAGTTTCATCACAAACCTGTAATTGACAAGGGCCAGAACAGTACAAGGAATAGGAACACAGAGGCTGAAGTAGTGGTGATCACTGACTGGGTACTTGGAGTGGGTGTGCAGATTTTGGTGTGCAAAGGAGCCTTTTTGTCACACAATGCAGCAAGATCTTGTCCTGACCTTGCAAATTAAAGTGTAAAAACAGTGTATACGTCTCAGCTGGAATGGTTGTATTGTAATGGATTTTGATTTATGTCCTAAGAGATTTTTGTTACGGATAAGTTTGTATCATCGTGAAGTCCCGAGTAGCTTTTAAAGTTCAAAGAAGATTACTTCTTTGAGTATCTCATTTTCCTTCAAAGCTCTGAGTAAGAACACACGTCTTTATTTTGAAACAGTGTAGATAGTGATCTAATGTGTACATATTACATGTACATTTGCCAGCCTTCCCTTGCCAAGCAATCTTTGCTGACATACTCCAATAGCATTTAGAATTTGTGAGTTGTTAAGAGGTGTGGTGGTGATCCTGCCTAAATATCACTGAGGCATTTTGCTCCACACCTGCAGAAAGCAAAGGTGTGGTGAGATTTGGCACATGAATTGAGCACTGGCATAATTTGTCATACTGTACTATTACCGCTGTGCGCTTTAGCTTAGATGCTGTAATTAGTAAAGGTAGTGTTTTTCCTGAGATATTCAGTTCTGATGACCAGTGCGGCACTTCTGGGGAAGCAACGATCTCGATATCTGGAAAGAGATTAGTTTATCTGGAAAGGAATATACATGTTGTTCTCACATCTACCAGTGTGTAGTTTTCCTTTGAATGAATCAGATGGTGAGCATTTCTTAAGTAACCAAGGTAGCAGTTAAAACCAAAAATATGAACAATAGCCTGAATTTCATATAGCTGAACAGTACATCACTGTGAGGAATGGTTTATGTGCAGATTACATGCACTTTAGCATGTAATCTCTCAAAGGGTGTAACTGTGTCACCTACATAGCTGCTGAATCAGAAAACCAATTCCCGCTCCTGAAGAGGAGCCACACGTGGATGTGCAAGAGCAGCATGTAGAGGAAAGGTTCTCTTTTAAGAAATCAGCGTAAACACTTGCTATTTCTTCATGCAGCTCAACCACAAATACTCCTGTGTGGTGGAATAACCACTGTTTCGTAAGGCAGTTGATATTTTCAGAAGTTTCAGCAGTGAAATGCCCAAATAGTCACTTGTGTACATGTACTGGCAATCTTTGCTGTTCACTAATCTGCTTGGCCCCTTATTTGTATTTCTATTTAGGATGGGAGTGATCTGAGCTACCTGACTAAGTGCACCAAGTCTTTGTCCTGGAACGCAGTAACCCCTAAAGGGGAGCTTGGAATAGATTTTTCCCTTCATGCTGACAAAGATGGGCAAGACGGAGTGTCATCTGTTAATATCATTTGAACATCTCTTATCAGTGCCTTCATCATTGCAAAGTTTTCCCACCCTTCCACCTCTCACACTCTCTGCCTGTTGCATAAAGCATTTTAGTCTGTTGAGACCTGGTGTGCTTTTTACATGGTTCAAGTTAGGTTTTATGGCTCTATTGTATTTTGGGCTGCTGTATCTTGAGACTTCCTGCCTCTTTCAAAAGAGCTTAACTCCAGATGTGTGGCTTGAAACTAGTGGCACTGTTACCTTAAATTGCTCTAGACTCTTCTTTCTTCTTGGTCTATCCCCCTTCATTTTCCAGACCCCTGGGCATAGCCTCAGAGGCTCTCTTAGTACCTCTTGATTTTGCAGGTGCTAATTGTTGCTCTAGGAACATAGACCTAGCTGTAGACAAAGCCTCTTTACCTTGGACTTAGCAGCACAGAGGAAACATTTGACTAGCATATGGTGTGCAAGGAGGGGCCAAGCCCTTGCTCTGAGGTTGGAGAAATGGCGCTGATCACCTTCCATTCCCTATCTTCTGCAGACACATGTGGAAGCAGATTGGACTAAGTATTTGAGCAACACAGGAAAAAGGCTTTCCTCCCACTCCCAAACCTTTATTTCCCTGGCATTTGCTTTCATAGAAACAGAGCTTGACCCCAGATCTGCCCTCTTGCTTCACTACCTTAAGAAGCTGGTAGAGATTGCTGAAGGACAGGGAGCAAAAAGTGAGGGTAGGAACAGTTAGCAGCTTGGGGAAGGGGCATTACTGGAGAGTTACAAACTGCCCACAAGAAATGAGGCAGCAGAGAATCAATAGGAAATAGTCTGTTACGTACAGTCCTGTGAAAGTAAATGGTACCTCCATAGCATCCCTTGTCCACCTTTAATTCCCATATATCTGCCTTCCTTACAGGAAGGTGCACTCATCTGGCACTTCATTATTTTCCCTCTCATACTGATCTCTTATCAGAGCCACAATTATTAAATCTTACTTATGTGGATGCCTACATGTGTGACGTGGTGTAGGGAGCCTGCTTTGGCAGGCAGGTTGGACTCAATGATCTCTAGAGGTCCTTTCTAACCCCTACAATTCTGTGATGCTGTGTGACTTAAGGAGTCAGCCTTCCAGTATAAGGACTTGCTCCGTTCCTGTTGTTGGTATGGTACCCATATTAGAAGTTCATTGCATTGATTTCAGACTGTGGGTTGCTATTGCTTACATTTAGCAGAAGTGGCAAGGTGCTCTGTGGGTTGAAAAAAAATATGTAAAAGCCCAAAAGTAGTTTGGGATCCTTTTTTCATCAGGAGTACCATGAAACTGTGAGTGTTTGCTTGTGTCACAATGCAGTTAGACTACACAGAATTAGAGCCTTTAACTTGTGGCATTTAAGAATATACTAGTTAGGAAAAGAGGCCAGGTACAAATGATTGCACATAGTTATCCACATGGCAGCAACATGGAGCCAAAGTATAAATTATGCTATTGGGTCTAAAAATGTATAGTGTGCAGCTATGTGTTGTCTAGCCTTTGCTCTTAAATATTGATAAATGTGGTAGGAATTTGTTGTTCACATGGTGACTAGGCGCTGCTTAGGATTTACAAGGATAATCTGTAGACGTTGGTTCAGAAGTATTAAAAGTGAGGACAGACAACAAGAGCTTTGTGGACTGTGGGAGATAAAATGAAGAACTGGCATGATTTATTCTCACCTGCAGCTAACTCAGTTGGTAAGAGATGGTAAAGCCAGTTTAATGGCTTCCACTACTGCTGTGCTAGTGACATTTGAATTTATATTAAAATCAAATTAATCAGAAAGCTCTGGGTTCTCCAACCATGCAGACAGGCAACAGTTGAATAGGGAACGTTTTGAGCTATCTGATATCTCTTTGAAGTTAGCTCTGCTTTGAGCAAGGTGCTGAACCCGGTGGTTTTCAGATACCCTTTCCAGCCAAAGGTACTGGAAATCACACTAATGACCTGAACTTTGGGATATCAATTCTTGCAAATTGCTGACTTTGTTCAAGTGTGTAATTTTACTTACATTCTTGTCTATTTGGAGAATTAGGACTAGAACAAGTGATAGGACTCAAGGGCCATATTTTCTCATCTTTATAGAAATTCATTATGTTAGTTATCTTCCTGCTGATATAAGACTGCAGGCAGGCAAATAGGTGTGTGGTTTTGTCTCTGCAACTCACTAGTCCACTGTGCTTCTTTGATTTACTGCAGATCTATGTGGGGTGTGGTGACAGAGCAACGAAAGACTCTTACGGTGAGTCCTAAAGCTGTGAGTCTGAGCCTTCTTCTGTAATTGTGCTGAAAGTGATGTTGAAGATAAAAGGGCATGAGATAGCAGAGAGCCAAAGGTGCAGTGCTGACCGTTTCACTTCTGTGGGAATGGAAACTTTGCTTTGCTGGGTGATGGAGGCCAGATATCTGTCACTAGCCTTGGGGCTACATCCAGGCCTATCCTTCCTGTGCTGGTTATCAGAGAAGCTCATGCTGCACCTCAGATACGGAAGGCTGTTGACTCTTGACTGCTAGATGAATATTTCAGTGTTTGAGATCAGAGGATTCCAGTGTCCATTCCTTTGTGGATATGTGGTTTGCCATGTCCCAAAACAGTTCCAAAGTTTTAAGATTTTGAAAACATGGGGCTGAGAATTCAGACTCTTATCTTTTCTTGTTTGTGTATGAGGGATGGACACACTGCACAGCTGGTTAAGGAAGTGGCTCCTGGAGACACAAACACTTGCCTGTTGTTGTGAAGGCAGAATGCAACAGAAATCAGGTGTCAGGAGTGTTATCTGTTTATACACACAAACAGATACACTTTTTTGCATCTTTTGTGTCAGGAAAAGTATAATTTAATTGATAAGAACCTCAGTGCCCTAGACATAGTGCAGTTTGGGAATAAATCCGGTGAAAAATAAATGTCCTGAGGATTTTAAATACTCTGTTTCCACGCCCAGACCAACAGAAAGTCTGTGATGATATTAAACATCATTATAATTCTTGTAATAGGTTTCCCTGCTTGTTATCTCCTGACCTGCAATTGACTAATTTACAAGAAAATGAAGGAAAGCATTTGAACTATTTATGCACCAGTGAAGGTGTTGTCATGTTATCTTCCTTCTTTTGCAAGATCCTGTTTGCTAACAGTAAGTTAAGGCCCTAGGTACTGCCAAAGTATGTGTTATCTTGTGGAGGGGGAGAGCTAAAACAAGTAGAACAAGCAAAATGCCTCCTTCAGACCTCATCCACTGCCGCACTGTGGGCTCCTTCATAGGCTACACCTTTTGGTAGAGAAGCACAGAAAACCTCCTGTTATAACACGTTCTTTTGCTCTTCCTAATGTAGTAATACAAATCAGGCTCTGTAGCTAGTGGGTGAGCCACAATCCAGCTGTTGTCCCATCCCATTGCCTGAGGTGTCAGTGCAATTGGGTTGTGGACTCCCACAGTCCAACATGGGTTAGGCATCCTCATCTGAAAGCTCTTGGCTTCTGAAACTTTTCTTCTGCAGCTGCAGCAGCAACTAAAGGAGAATTAGAAAAATTTGAAAGTCAGCCTCTTCCAGCCAGTGGCTGGACTCTTCTCACTCTGTCCCTGTGAGGGTACAAGCAACAGGTGGGAGAAACAGAAGCTTTCTTGAACAAACCCAGCTCCTGTAGAAGAGCCCTCCAGGCATGGTACAGGCACAGAGAAGTGGCTTTGAGACAGTGATTTACACCATGCTCAGTTCTTCTCCTGCCCGAGCCAGTGGTGCTGCCCCGTAGCTACATGCCACCAAAGCCTGTTCATCCAGCATGCCAGCCCTGGTGGGTCACAGATGGGACAACTGACTGCTATTGCTGTTAGCTATTGGTTTATTTTGTTCTGTTGGCAATGAGCTGTTCTTGAGGAAATCTGAGCTAAGACAGATCTCTGGGTGTCTCAGTGGCAGCCAAGGTCTATCCCAACACCCCAGCAAGGACCAGGGCAGCAGCAAATTGGACACACTGCTCCAGATGTGGTGTCCCAGGTGGTGCTCAGGAAGGAGAACTAATTTCTTCCCTCACTATGTTCTTTTAGCTAATGTGGACCACTAGGTTATTAGAATAAGTTGCTATGGGGGACTCTCGTTCAAATTCTCACTCATTAGCACTTGTTCTGCAGTTGCTGCTAGGCTGTGTGTCCATGCTTATTCCTCTTATTCCGTCATTCTTTCCCTGATACGCAACCTTGCTGTACTTCAAATACTACAAATGAAATGTGTTTGCTTAAACGTGCTTTTATTATGATTAAAGGAACAAAGGAGCATATTCGCAAGACCCATTACATATGGATACAAGGAAAACAATTTGAATAGTAACATACAATAGTTGGTCATAATGATTAAGCCAAAGTTTAGGGAGAAATGTGAATTACAAGATTTTTATAATGCATCTTTAGAAAGTGAGGAAGAGCCTTGTAGTATCAGGAACGCAGAAAAAACATTTTCCTTGTCAGCACAGGAATGGTTGGTGACAGTTGATAGTTAAATCTGAGAGATTTGGTGTGACTAATTCTGGAGAGCTTGGTCATACAGATACCTGGCTTACTTGGAAGGCTGCATTTTTTCCCCATAAATCTTCTGCTGATGTATCAGGTGCATTTTTTATGATGACTCAGTACTGTAAGTCCAGATTTCATTCCCTTAACCATTCATTCATGAGTTAACAGTATTACTCTGCGTAAGGGAAGGGTGAAGTGCACCTGTTCTCATAATGTAATTTCTTTTTTTTTTTTTTTCCTAGATAAAGCCCTAACTTTTATAAAGTCTGGATGCAGCAGAGAACATGCTTTTCATTTTACCCCTGATACTACAGTGCTCTGGGTCTTGCTGAAAGGGACAGACTCTTTATACTTTCTTCTTTTTAAGGGGAAACACATCTGCCAAAGAGGAGAATGGCGTTGGTTTCGATGTGCTTGACACAGAAGAGGAATGGATGGTCAGCCCTAAATTCTTCAGTAGCATCCACTCCAGCCTCTGCTGAGCCTACCACATCTCTGCCCGCTTCATTGATTTCTGCATATGCTGCATGGACAGCTTGAGATATCTTCAGGCTCCCTACTGAGGAGATGCCAGACAGATTGGCTGAAGAGCTGAACAGGTCAGTAATTCCCATAGCCATTAAGAGAGATGTGAGGTTGTATTTCTCCTCCATCTTCATGCGAGGTAAGTACACTTTGACCTTCCTCTCTTCCATAATACTAGAACTGGTCCATTCAGTCAGTTTTTCAAAGCTGATTGTAGACTCAAGCTGCAAGGAAATGACAATGAGATCCATGGGATCATGACGTAACTTCTTTCATGGCAGTGCAGTACTAGTTACTATTATGTGGTTTTTTTGTGTACGTCTTTTAAAACTGATTGCTCTTTTCATGGCAAGCCATGCTCAGCATAGGCTATTGCAGGACCCACTGGAACAACTCTATGCTTCTATGCAACAATCACGTATTGAATCATAATGAAATTTGTGCCGGTTAAATGTTTTAGGATAACTGTGTTGAGAAGAGCTTTGCAACAATGTGTTTTTAATTATCTGAAGCCAACTTCTAGGACCATACCTGCTCAAGGCCTGAGACATCATCAGGCAACAGCACCAACATGCTCATTGTTCCACTGGCAAATGGAAGCTCCAGGATCTTCATTTTCTCAGAAGCCATTGATGCCACTTTAAATGAACCAATCTGGTGCATCATCTGCACAGGTTTGCTTTCTTGCTGGAGATCCAAAAAAAAAAAAAAAAAAAAAAAAAAAGGAAGAAAAAAAAGAAAAGAGAATATAAGATGACTGATTGCTCTCATGCAGGAAGCCTTTCCTAGGAAAAGTGGGAATCTCTCAAGTTATTTCTCAGGAGCCTTGCAATGTCATGAATAGTGTGGAGAGAGAGACATAAGGAAAATTCCCTGGTTTTGATATAGTGTCTGAAAGAGATGCAGACAAATGAGCAGATACGCTAATGCAGTTCCATATTACAACATGTCTACTCTTCATAAATTCTAGCTGACATCTTTAAGGTATGCCCATATACCTCAGTCACTCTGAAAGGTATTGTTTGTGTGTCTTCAGCCTTAAATGCTTTCTCCCACAGTCCCTTGAAGGCAATGGCATTAACCAGGACCATTGCAGTTTGAGAATCCACGGAGCTTGGCTGAAGGATGTTTCTGATAATTCCTTTAGGAATGAACAGGAAAAGAGAGTTGTTAATCACATTGGCAAGCACAGGGTAGATAGTGTAGAGTTTGTGGGGAAGAGGATATAGGGGCAAGGACATTGGTTTGTTTTTGCAACTGTTCTTCCAAGGTTAATTTTCTTGTTGCTATTTTCAGTAACTCTTGTTTCTCTCTCTATAAAGAATCACAACAAAAGATAAAAGACAAAGAGATTTGTGTGTCACAAAAAGGCTAAACCTGTGTATTTTGTAATAAGGGGAAGAATCACTGGCATCTCTCTTATCCCAGAATGGTCTCCAACCCGAACAGTACCAAGACACATAGATATTATATGCTTCAATCAAAAGGAGTGATTTTGTATTTTCATCTTGTGAATTAAGTATTCTTTTAGGCTGGTCGAATATGGTGACAGAAGGGAAAATACAACAGCTTGCCCTTACCGTTTGTCTGACTTTCTACCCAGGCATTGATGAGGCCTCTGGCTTGATCTGCAGCTGTTTGAAAGTTGACGGATTCTAAGCCTCCTCTATACAGTTCCTTCACACATTGCAAGTATTCCTGTAAGGCAAGAGTATTCAGCTTTCAGATATGGATTTTAAAACATTTGGCAAATGTGAAATGCAAGACTGAAATTAACAGATATAAAAAATATAGTAGTGTAAAAGGCTATTTCACACTGTATTACTATATGCTATGACTTATAGTGCATTTAGTAGTGTAATATGCTATAGCTGTATTGCCGCATCCTAAGATTTTACATTCTTTTACAAGCCTTGAATTCTCTTGAAGACTGTAGAGTTTCAGGTCTGTTATAGAGAAACGTTTTTTTTGTCCTCAATTCCATATGCAAAAACAACAAATAACAAACACTAACAAAATTTTATTAGTGGAACATAGACTTCTGTTTGTTTTTGCATTACTTTGGCATGGAAATACACTCAGATCAGATTTTAGAGCAACTTACCGGCACGACTGTGTATGTCTCTTGAGCATAAAGTCTACTGGCAAGGCTGAACGAATAAGCATCATTTTGTTTGGTGATTTGGTTGAGTATGTCTCTAAGTGAAGAGTGAACATTTGCAGATGTGCCACACTGAATACAAAGAGAAAGAAAGATGCTGTTATTCTAGTCTCACTACTTAGTAGATTTTACACAGTATATGTACAGCGTAAAGTAGTTAGGATACTTCTGTTTACAAAACTATTGTTTGTTCTGACTGTGTTATTGCTAGTAACTACACTGACGTGGTCCTTTTCTAATATATACAATTTTGTGCTGTTTTTCTTCTGTAATTCCCTCATACTTTTCTCTGGGGAACTCCTGACTTCCTGCTGCAATAATCTAGCTCCAGCAGATCAGGCAGGCTTTCTTTTTCCAACCTGACTTGTTCATCCAGAATCATCTATCTGTCTTGCTTAAGCACACAAATATCCGCAAGTTTCCTCATTCACATAGTATTTTTGTCCTCAGTTTTATCTTCTGTTTGTTCTGAATCCCCTGTTACTTCCTTTCTTTCTCTGTTCTTACGAACAAAGTGTTCTCCTAACTGCTGGATTCAGAGCACTAGCTGCTCACCAGGGAGGGCCTGGAACAGCTAAGAGATTGCTTCATCTACTGGATTTTACTTCCGTAGGAAAGGGACATGGAGAAGGAGGTGAAATTGTTTCTGTACCTGAGCTTCAATACTGTCTCCGAATCCTGGAAGTTTATCAAAGTGAACAACCTGTAATTGAAAATAATAGTAGCTGAAATAACGGTTATGACAAAAAGAAGTTATGTGATACAGTTTCAAGATCTCTGGCTAGTGCATTTGTGTAACACTCTGGGAGCTGGAGGTGGTCACACTTTTAGATAATTCTGGTTCCAGATTTTCAGCCTCTGAGCTATGCAGTTTCCAAGGGACACTATCATATAATTTAGTGCTGTGTCTCCATTGAGGAGGATAAAGGATTTAATCTTTAACTGTAGGCTCACCTTATTTATCTGGGTCCTGGTGCTGTCTTTTGCACCTAGGAAGACCATGGCCAGAGTTGACAAGATGGCAAAGGGGGAGTAGAGCATGTTGTCATTGGCATGGTGGACTTTGAGCTCCTTGAATACATCAAAACAAAATTCCATGCTTGCTGCACCGATGGAGCCCATGGTGAACTCTGAGTTGTCTAGAGCAAACAGAAGAACAATGAAAATGTAAGGATGGAATGCTGTACATAGTCCCATGCAGGGTACTCTATCAGAGGCTACAACAGTAATTTACGAGAAGTTTTTAGTCAATTAAATGTAAACAGGTAGTTTTAAAGTAATTCTGTTGTAATGTGTCTGTTGCTGTACCCAACTCATGCATGTTCAAAACCATATTCATAAATGTATTTCTTCATGCATTTGCATTTGGTTATCTTTCGGGTAGCAAACTGTCTCAGAAATCTTAGATCTACATGTGGTTTCTGTTTACCATTTAAAAGCAGCCAAACAAACAGTTGCCTCTGCGTATTTTCATTCAGTGACAGCTAGTTCAGAATTCTACTTCGTTCAGTACCTCTAATCAAAACAAGAAAATACAATCTGATAGGCTTGCAAAGCTGGAAATTCAAAGGGCAAATTTTGTTAGACTTACTCTGGGTTGGGACAGATATATGAGAAATCAGGGGCTTGCTGACTGCTTTTTATTTTTGGGAAATAAAATAAGTAAGTGCAGAGAAATACCTGTTTGTTGCACACTACTTGCTATCAGTAGATATTCAAAAGTATATAAACCTTTGTTTTAATGATGGAAGAATAAATAGGGAATTAAATTTGTATGGTTTGTATTCTAGAGAATATTCACATTAAAATAAGCCCCCAAAATTCACTGAACACCATGATTTTGCTCTCAGTGCACTCTGTAGGGCTAGAGCTTAATCAAGCAAACTGCAAAGCATATCAGATAGTGAATGACAGGATAAGATGTTCTGAAATTAAAAACATACTTTAAGCACAAAGAATAAACCTCCTGACAACAAGCACAAAGAATAAACATCCTGACAACAAGCAAAATTATTTTACACATAATAAAATAGTGCAAAATGCATACACAGGTGAGAACTTTTAAAGAGAGTATTACGCAGATGCTTCATCCTTAAAGGTATGACACGTAACACAATAATTATTCATTTTTATAAGTTTAGGCACAAGCAAGAACTAAGATAGAGAGAAGGTAATTTTAGAGTGTTGCTTACCTTTTGAGCCTGAGCACTAAAGGCAATACAGCTTTCCAGCTGTATGTACAGAGACTGGCTGAGCCCTGCAGAATATATAGCCTGAATTGGGACCCACCCACAGATTCCCTTCAAAAGTTTGACCTTTGACGCCATAGAAATAATTTAATGGGATTGGGTCAGATTTTAGTTTCAATAGGTCCATTTTGGATTGAAGGGAGAGCAAATATTAGTTTTTAATTCTGGGTAACAAAGTGTTTTCTGCCAGTTCTTCTAATCCGTCAGGATTGCTGGAGAAAAGACTGAGAAATACTGCTCATGTTCCATTGAGTTCAGTTACAACCAGATAATGGGATCTTAAAACAGAAAAATGTGGGAACCTTAGGGATGGAAAACATAATTAGCAATTATTAGTTAGTCTGTTTATTACTATGGTTGTTATAACAGACCAGAAGTCTGTTTCAGTCAGTCCTTCTTGAATGTACAACATGCATCTAAGCCATGCTAGGCAGGAGATAAGTGAGAACAGGACTTGACCTATTATTTTCTTGACAAAATAGGGGAAATAAAGAAGCATGTATGTGAAGAAACCAATTGAGATGAGAGTGAAGAGCAGACAAAATCTTTCTGTAGTTGGAATATTTAAATATATCTTTTGATGGGTGTAGACGCTTTATAACAAGCTTTTCTTCTGAGGGAACTGCAAAACATAGCTCCATTCAAAGCAAAATAATACTCAATTCCAAATGAGTTTATGGTATGAACTTGCAATGTTCCTCAGAGATCTTCCATGATCTTCCAGCCTAATGGCCTGGCAGATGACAGAGGAATTGTGAAATTCAGCTGGAGGAGTGTTCATGGTTCGAGGGACAATCATAATATACAATAGCAAATATATTTCAGTTATAGAAGCTTTTGTTCTGTATTGAAATAATAGAATTGACAAACAGTAAAGAAACCATTCTGACCTCTGTAAAACACTGTTTGATTTAAAAATGGGGGAAAAAAGTACAACATAATTCTTCAGGACATACATCACTGTAGTTTCTGTTAAGCAGAAGAATTACTTTCCTATACCACTAGCTGAAGATTAGTCAGCGTCATTTTCTTTTCGTTTCTCTCCTTTCTTTTGTGAAAATTAATATACTGTACAAATCAGCATTCTCCTTGCCAAGTCTGAGGACTAAAGCAAGACAAGATGGTAGTGGAAATAATATCTTTTTTTTTGCTGAATGTCTACACCACAGGTATCAGCTGATTTTTTTGTTTGTTTGTTTCATTTTGTTTTTAATCATGTCTGCTGCTTCTATTTCAGCCACTAAGGAAGTCTGAAAACCTTCCCTGCTTTTTGCGATGATAGATGTGCTGCTTCTCAGTAGATGTTATCTCTATCTATGAAATATATATTAGTCTGTAGAAAGAAAAAGGAGATTGGGAACAAGTCTTTTCAGGTGCACTTCTCCATAATCCGGAGTCAATCAAACACTAATAATCTATATAGATATACTACATATATAATTGGAATTTGCAGATTGACACAGATCAGGTAGTCCTGTCACACTGAAGTATCCTGGTGAAATAACATGAAAAAGAGAGACTGTTCTGGCTCTTGCTAAGGCAAGGAACTGCTTAGACAGGGAAGTTCTAGAGATGACATCCAGCATGAAAAACATTCTAAATACTCGAAGGTATCAAGTCTGACTTGACAGACAAGATCCAGAATAACTTCTGTCTTAATGCTACAGAAACAGTTGAAGGTATCCACCATGGCTGAAACTGTCTCAGCAAACAGCAGGTCTGGTCAGAAAGGACAAGGTTTTTTCAAAGCAATCATGCCATATATAGTTAAGCAGGTATAATTAATAAATAAATATATATATTTATATATAATATAATTTAGTGTCTTTCCTCCTTTGGATGTTATGAAGAAGTACTTCTTTAACAATTCACCATGATCTGTCTTAAGAGTAGTGAATAACAACAGGCTGTTTCTCAACCAGTGTTTGAGTGTACCAGTGAGCCAGAGCACTGATCACCGTGTTCCCTCTTTTGTGTCCCATAGCAGAGAGGATATCCATTTCATTTTGTAGCTCAGCAAGTTGTAGTGGATGATGAGTTATGGTAGTGAAGGTCTGCAGGAATGGCCTCTGCGAACAGAGCCCAGCAGCTGATGGTATATCATATGAACCTCAGTTCTGTGCCATTATTTTAACTCCTTATTCCTTTTCTGTTCAGGGTCACTTTGAGTTCATGGCTGTTTTTTTGTGTTTTTCCAATATTGGTCTTCCATTACTACATAAGAGACGGTATATCTGATTTAGTCAAATCTGCCTTCAGAATGTCCCTGAAGCCCTTCTTAGACAGTCTCAATTCTCCTTCCCTTAATCTCTTTTATCATACATGGACCACATACCTGTCCAGACCTGGGTCATATGTCCGTCTTTTCACTAATCTCCTGTACTTTAAGACATACAAAATATCAAGAAAATCAATGCAGTTATGTCAGTTATCACTGTCACAGTATTGTGCTGCAAATACAAGAATGATCCCAAAAGTTTTTTTTTAAAGCTGCTCTATTTGGCTTCCACATAGTGTCCTTATTCCAGACCTACAGAACAGTTTTCTATTTGACTTGCAGAGCTTTGTTTTATGTGTCTTCTAAAAGCCATTTTTTTCTCTACAAGAAGTAGTTGGTGGTTTGAAACAATAAAGATGAGGTGTGGAAGATGAGAATTTCTGCTTCTCTGTCAGATAAGAAAGATATCCTACTCTCTTTCCCAATGAAAGGCCAACTGCAAGCAACTAAAATGGAACATGAACAAATGAGGTCTTGATCAAAGCAGGCTGTCAGCATACCTGCATAGCTGGTTTGACTTGGATACTAGAGAGAGTAAGCATCAACCTTCTTGCAGTTGGAAGGCTACCTGGGATAGGTGGGAGTGGATTGCCCTGCCCCGCACAGCTGTGCAAAGGAGTACAAATAGTTTTGTCACACGTTGTTTGACAATGCTTGTCCAAAGAAAAGGTCAGCTAAGGCTCTGCTGCCCTTTCCTATGCCAGGCATTTCATTGTGGGCCTGTCCCTAAACCAACAGTCTCATGAATAAAGACTAGGAGACCTGAAAGTAATAAAAGTACGCTTTATCCAAAAGGATATGAAGTCCAGGTGAGCTCACAGGTCAAAGCCTCTTATCCAATCACTAAAATCTACTCAGAACTTGAGATTTTGTTCTCCTCAATTTTGACATTAGGAAGGAGTACAGTAATTGTTCTCTGTTTGTTGCCTATTGCAAGTGTGGAAATTGCCTTTTCTTGAGGGAAAGAAGCAATTGTTCATGGAGAGAGAAATTATTTTGCTCAGGTTACAGATGAATGTCTAATGGGTTGCCATTGCATACCTTGGCGCTGTAGCCATCAATGATGGTTTTTCTCTCAGCTGTTTTATGAGATTGTGTTGTTTCCCCTGTTTGAAGAAACTCAGGTGACTTGTCAGGCTCCTTTGGATGTGAGTTCATGGTCCACCTGGCATCTTTCTGAAGCAGTGCATTGCCATTCTGAAGAGACTAATATTGTTGCCTGCTGTGCTGCTTTGGTCTTTGACAGACTATGACAAGACTGTGAAAAAAACTATTCATCTTTGCTCTTAATTCTCAGTAGGATATCTCATATCAGACCTTACATTCATTTTAATCTGATTTAGCCTTCATTGTACAGTTGATGATTTTGTAAACCTTCCTGTAGATATTTGATCTGATGTTGGTGTGGTCTTCATGGCATGGCATTCAATGATTACATCCTACTGGCTAGTAAAAGGTTGGGTGGGAGAATTTTCCCCCAAATCTGACAGCCTTCCTCATTGTTACTGAATGAGTTGTAGCCTCACCTACATCTAAAGCCTTTCACGTAGGAAAATAAAGCCTCTTTAGGAGGAAGAAGAAAACAGTGTCCAGAGAATAGTCAGGGTGGTTGAGGAAGGTTTCTGATTTGAAAAAAAGGACACGTTTTCAGAAAGGGGAAGGAGGAGAACCCAAGAGATTACAGTTCTCTGTAGTTATTGAAAAGGTAGATTGCCAGTGCATTTGTTCACTGTGATGCTTGTAAGAAAGGGCACTAAGACTCTGTATGTATTGCTTAATGTACCATTTGTTGTGCCTAGCATAAAGAGAGAGTAGTATCAGTAATCTTACATTCCCTCAGGGAACCCCTATCTGTTCAGTGTCAGACAAACCTCCAATCAAGGCATGATTGAATAGATTGATTGAATAGATTGAAGAATATGATAGGAAAAGCCAGCATGGATTTATCAAGGACAGGTCTCTGCTGATCAGCATTTTCATCTTCTATGATAAAATGGCTTATTCTGGAAACAAAGGCAAAACAGAGGATATTGTATGCCTTGACTTTATTAAGGTCTTCAATATGATATCCCAAATTATTATTGTAACAAGATGGGAGAAACATAGACTGAGTCAGCAGACAATAATGTGGATGGAAATTAGCTAGGTGCCAGCAGCCTTCCTTCTGCACTGACCATAGGGTCTGCTGGATTCTTTATCTCTCCGTGTTCTCACTTCTGTCTCCCAGCTGGTGCTGCAGTTTTTCTTCAATCTACTCTCACAGAGGTGCAGCCAGTGTCACTCATGGCTTAACTCTGGCTGGCAGCAGGTCTTTTGGGGAGCTGTCTAAAACTGGCTTTGATCTCACATATGGAAGTTGGTTTTTTTTTCATAAAGACCACCCTTGAAGCTTGTGCTGTACTGAAAACTTGTTGACCAGATGGGTCCATAGAGACAGGGCAGAGCTGAGGTCAAGCTGGGAAGCAAGTCTGCAAGCTGAGATCAGCAGGCCCAATATCTGAGCAGGGCAGGGCTGCAGGGAGGTGGATGCTGGTCTTGCTATGGCCTCATTCCAGCAGGAGTTGATGGTTCCAGCAGGCTGAATTGTGGTCCTGGGTGTGGGATACCTCATGGGAGGTCAGTGTCCTCAGAGCTCAGAAGCAGCATCCCACCTTTCTGAGCAGAGTGCATCCTTCCTCCTTACAGAGACCTGGGCTCAGGAGAGGCTTACTTTAGAGAGATGCAGGGGATGTGGGTGGTAGTGTGCTGCTTTAGAGCCAAGGCAGGGACAGAAGACAGGAAAGGAACATGGTACAAGTGGCCCTGATGCAAGTAAGGGAGGGTCACGCTATATCATGAGGAGCCCTGCTAGAGATGGAGAGGAGAGCCTGGCAGGATGGAAAGGGGCTTAATCAGGAGCCTGGGCTGAGTAAAGGGTGAGTACTGTCCAGAGATCAGAACCCAGAGCAACGTGAATCCCTCAGGAAGTTTGGAAGTGACAATGTTCTGAGGGGCCAGAGGGGCTCCTTAGGGATTTCCACACCTGCAAACAAGAGTCCAAATCACAAGGAAGTATCATACCATGGGACACATCCATAGTCAAGCCAAGAAATCATTTCTTAGGTCAGGATTAGGATCAGGTCCAGCAATCACCCAGCAGGTCACTTAGCAGCAGGGCACAGCCCAGGTCACACTAGAAGTCCTTGGCCAGATTATGGGCACAGCTGTGTTTGAAATGGAGACTAGTACACACCATTCTAGTACATCTAACATAGCATAGGAAAGAAGTGAAGGTTCAAGGCAGACCTAAATGGAAAATGTGGGTCCGTAGGGGTAGGTAAAGGCTCCAGGTGAGGTTGGTCATGGCACTTAAAGGCTTTGTTTAAAGCAAAGCACTCAGGGCTTTGTTACCTAGTGATGAGCAAAAGAGGTGGTACTGGGGATTCAGCAAAAGTTTGGGTCTAAGTTCAATTGTGAGCAGGCCTGGAGAGAGACACACATACAGATTTCCTTAGGGGGGGACCGAATGACTAAGGCTCAGCTGAACTGGGCTTCTGTTGTAAGTAACAGTCTTGACTTGGGGAGCGTTATGTAATTTGTTGCTATTTAACATAAAAATTGCTGATTCAGGGATTGACACAAAACAATGAAGCAAACTACAGAATAGATGCTTAAGCCTTTAATCTCCCTTTTCCCTACTCACTTCATCACTTCTCCTTCCCTTCCTCCTAGTTTCAGCTTCCTAGTTGCACTCTCTTTTTCTCAGTCCTTTCAGTGATACAGTAGGCAGTGTAAGAGGCTGGGGTCAGTATATAATCTATATAATCATTTCTGTCTGCCAGTGGTTGCTGCTTACTAGATTCTTCTGCTCTAGTGTGCTCCCTGGGCTGCAGTTCTTCCTGGCTGTCCTTACTCCAGTGTTAGCTGCCTGCAGGATGCAGTCCCACCAGGATGATGGTGACCTTTGTTGGTTGCTCATGGCTGCAGTGCCTTAGAGGTCTGTCCTCTGGCATGGAGCACCACCTCCCAAGAGTGTGTCTTTCCCTTTGTTCCCAACATCCCCTTCCAGATATCTCCTCTGCTTTGTTTCTCCAAACATACCTCTCATGTCCCCTTTTTGTGTTTCTAAAGTCTTTATTTTTTGGGTCTACTTGCATGTCCTCTGTCCCTAGCAGCTGCCACCTTTTCTTAGTTACATTTGCTATGTATTACATTTGCTAATGTACATTAGCAATGCTGCTACACTTTCTAATTATATTTGGCCTTAAGTTGCACCAGGGTAAGTTTAGGTTGGATATCAGGAACAACTTCTTTACAGAAGGGGTTGTTAAGCACTAGAATAGGCTCTCTGAGAAGATGGTTGAGTCACCATCCCTGGATGTGTTTAAAAACTGTTTGGATGTGGTGCTCAAGGGCATGATTTAGTGGAGGGCTGTTAGGGTAGTATGGTTAGATTGTGGTTGGACATAACGATCTTTAAGGTCTTTTCCAACCTGAACAATTGTATGATTCTATGCTGGAACAGAGGTGCCATGTGCTTTTCTTATTAGCTGAAAATCTGGTGCACAATGAGTTGTTTTGTTTTTACAGAGACACCTGCAGCTGACCCTGGGCATTTCAGGGCTTTGTTGCACAAAGATCACCCCCAATACCCAAACTGAGCCTGTTTCCAGTACAGACTGCTGGGCCCATGAGAACAGTGTATGTGGGAGAGCTCCTCCAGTGAGGCTTGTCATTATTGTTAAAGCTTACTCTTGTCCCCAGTGTTCTAACACTGTTTCTTGTTCCATGACTTATATAGCTAATTTTATTTTCTATGCATTTATTATTTGCCAGTGGATATCTCTTCCACAGTTTTCCTTTTAAAATCATGTAAGATTTCATCATCCCCTCACTTGGGGGAAGCATTAAACTAAGTATCTTGATTGTGACCCTTACCCAAGCTACTTTGCCTGCCTGCACCAGGCCAAGAACCTCACTGTGCTGGAGGACCCTGTAGTGCATAAGAGTCCCTTTGGATACCAGTAAAGAAGACACTCAGAAACTGTAAGGCATTGGTTAAAATACAGTTTACTGGAGCTAACACAAGAAGAGAAAATGAGATAGCACAGATAATTTCACATCCCTTCAGAAGCTGGGAATCCTAAGTTGTGCAGTTTTGGACAGAGCTTTAGTCATGGCAGATTGCATAGATCCCATCCATCCAGAGGTTCACTGGCATTGTAATCTACATATTTTGTTAGAACATTTGTAGAAATAAGCAACACTTTTGGGCAAGAATGTATTTATATGGATCCATGCTATTCAAGATAAAGAATGTGCCAGAGGCATCATCACCTGTTGCCATTCTGGGGCCATATACGTGGGCTTAACCTTCTGGTTTGATCTTTGGCCTACCCAATCACTACATATTTCTCTGGAAATTGCTGAACTATGGCTATAATATTGGGAAATTTAGCATTTAATCCCTTATCAGGCCCTTCTAGCCTTACTGTCATGGTCTCCTTCCCTTGCTCTCAGTCTGCCTCCCTTGCTGAGCAGATTGACACTTGCTGTTCCTCAGCAATAATCTCTGCAGTTTATTTTCCAGACTGAAGAATCTTAGATCATGAGCCACAGGAAACACCAAAGTGAACTACTGCTCCATGTCCAATCAGTATTTCATTTCAACACCGAAGTCTAGTTCAAGAAAACTGTGCTTTCCCAAGTAACTTTTGAGAGCCCAGAGTAGCTCTGGACTAGGATATTCTCTTGAGTGCTCTTCCTCTGGTAACTATGACTTCGCATGGGGAGTCTTGTAACTTCTGCCATAGATTTGGTTTGCTTAGAAGAAGGTAGTCAAATATGTGGAGAAGTGCAGAATAGATGCAGATGGTCTCCATATAGTTCTGTGATGGTCCCTTCTCCAAGTGATGTGAGAAGGGAACGTACACTTAGTCCAGAGAGCACCTCTATTGAGGCATTCAGGAGTGTGATTGCACCTGGCTGTTTTCATTCCATGGACTAGCAGTAATGCATCTCTAACAGCGCTGGGAGAGTATGAGGTGAGGTAAACAGACAGAAGGCAATGTCTTGACATAACAACTTCAGTCATGGTGTCAGGGAACAAAAAGGACTTTTGAACGATACCTGAACCTGGGATTCATTTCTGTTATCCCATGCTGGGCTTCAGAGCCCATAGGCACTTTTGTAATGCCCTCCTCTTTCTGAAAGCTGACAAACATCACTTTTTATCCTTAGTGACACCTAATGGCCTTTTAAAAACAAGTCAAATGCTACTATTTCACGGTTAAGACATTAGGTGGACTCTGTGCCTTGAATACCCTCTTGTGTATAGTTCTTGGAATTCATTTATCATTTCTGCCTTGATTTTCTTCATCTTTTGCTTTTAAAAGATCAAACAATTGAATAGCTGTTTTTTTTAGTTTGCATTATATATTAAATGCCTCCATAGTAAATGTGGGTAATTTTACTGTTATTGTACCTAGAAAGTGCAGAGTGGCATACCTGCATATTTCAATTCCATAACAATATTGTAACTGTTTAGTAACCTTACACACTGTGCTGCTCAGGACATTATTTTACCAGTCCTGCCTTTTTTTCCTTTGCTGTTTGTTAGTTTGTTTGGTTTTAGTTGCAGCAGAACTGTATTGAGTACTTTCAGCTATAAGAGGGAAATAACATAAGATACACAGTAAAACTTGAAATGTCATAGCTCTTAAAATTTTTTTTTTCACTTGAATCCTTATGCAAACTGACCCTTTCTGACCCTCTTGGGAAGACCAGTAATTGCATTTATCCATTTTTAATGAGGATTAAATGTGCTTCAGTGCTACTAATGTCATCATTTCAAGTTATAGGTAGTGCTAACATGGCCATGTGTTTGAGGCAGCTCTGAAGTACTGAAATGCTTTTTCAGTATTAATACTGTAATTTGCAATTCTGCATGTGTATCCCAGCAGAAAACTCTGTCCTTAACGCTGGTAACCATTATAATTGGATAAAATACAATCTAAAGAACCTTTACTCTTAAAACTGTGAAATAGCATGCAGCATCTCTAGAAGAATATCACATGAGGCAATAGTAAGTTTCTTCATGTGATTCTTGTCAGCATGAGAAAGCTGAAGCAGTCTACCTTTTAATACTTTTAAAGTTCTATCTTGCAGGCATCACCTTGATGCGTTTACTGAGGACCCTTAGATGATTTCTGTAAAAGTTCTCTGGAATTGCAGTAAATACAAAGAAGTTTGGTATTTCATATGCTACATGAGGAGAAGCTCAATGGGAGAATAGAAGCTATAGGATTTACCTTGATTAAACCCAGTTTTTGTTGTTTTTTTAATCTTAAAGTATCTAGTAACCTCATATGTGGTCACATTCTGGTTTTGAAAATAGGATCAACATACCAGCTTGATCACTTCTATCAGTAATTATTACCCACTATATCATATTCTTTAGGTTGTGAAGTACAGTAACCCAGAATAGATATTGACATGTTTTGTTTGCAAAGCTTTTAATAGAATAAATAGAAAGACCAATAACTAACATTCACAAAATCAGTGATATGTCACTGGAATGAAAATGGGAAACTAATATCAATCAGGAAGATGTTCTGTTTGGAGATGATTTAAGAAGAAATGGTAGACTTTCTGTATGCTCCCTCAAAAAAAAAAAAAAAAAAATGTTACACAGCCTTAAAGTATTTGCAGCACAAATAAGACCAAATGGTTCACTGGAAGACAAATGGTCTGCTGGAGTTTGAAATTTCATCTGCAAGTTGTCCAGGCTTCAGTTCAAAGATGTCTGCCCAGCCGATTCAGTGGAACGGAACAGGATTTTCCTGAAAGCTATTTCAGAGAACTCCTATAGAGAAACCAGATTCTCAATAACAATGGCAGGATTTCACGCACACACATGAAAAAAAGCCAACAACAAAGCACTGGCCCTGTTTCACAAGTTATTCAAGAACACTGGGAACGTATACACCTTGGATATGAGTCCCGACTGAAGCTCACAATAAATTCCTGCACATAAGGATCTGAAATTTCACATGCTTCTTCAAGAATATCACCCTAGAAATTAAAGGCTTTCCACTTGGATGAAATATTGAATTGAGATTATGCTACGATGCTACAGTAAAGAGATTTGATTTCTGAGGGGAAGGTCAGCATTATTTCCAACTCTTTCTATTTTTAGGGAGACCAACATCTACCAAAGAATAGAAGAGTATTGGTTGGGTTGTATCTGATCAAGAAGAGGAATGGATGGTCAGCCCTAAAGTCTTCTAACTCAAGGGAATGCTTTATATTTCCAGTTGCCCCTGTTGAACCTGCTGCCTCAGTGCCTTCTTCATTGACTTCCATGAACGCCCCATGCACAGCATCAGATATCATCAGGTTATCTACTGAAGAGATGCCAGTCAGATTGGCTGAACGGCTAAATAAGTCAGTCATTCCCAAGGCCTTTAATATAGATGTGAGGTTATATTTTTCCTCTATCCTCATGCGGGGCAGGTACACTTTCATGCTCTTCTTTTCCATTGCATTGGCACTAGTCCACTCTCTGAGTTTTTCAAAGTTAATTGTCTTCTCAATCTGCAAAGAGAAGGAGAGACTGAAACACATAAGGCAAGAGTACAATGGACATAACAACTGTATTAATACCACTTGTTACTATTCATTTATTTGTGCGAACAACAGAAGTGACACTTAAGTTGATATTTATTTGTTTATCCTTTATGCTTCCTCCTAATTATAGCCTACATATCATCTGTCTCTGTCAGCACAGCCAGGGGTTGAGAGGACAGCCAAGGGTCTGAAGGCAGCCAGCTCTCACTGAACTCAGAACTGGTTGCTATCCCCTGCCAGGGCCGTACCCGCTCCAGGCCAGAAACCTCATCAGGCAACAGCACCAACATGGTCAGCTCTCCGCTGGCATATGGGAGCTCCAGGATCTTCATTTTCTCCTCAGGCAGTATGGCCACATTAAAAGTATCACTCAGACACATCATTTGCACAGGTTTGCTTTTTTGCTGCAAAACAGAAGTATGATGCAGTGTGAGCAGAGAGCAATTTTTCTTGAGTTTTTCCAGTAGTGGTGCCCATGTCCCTACCTTTGTCATGCTGAAGGGCATTTCTCGAGTGTCTTTTGTATTAAATGCTGTCTTCCATATCCCTTTGAAGTAAATGGTGTTAATAAAGACCATAACTGTACCAAAATCAATGGAGCTTGATACAAGCAAGTCTTTGATCTGTCCTGTGAAAAGGAAGCGAAGCAGTAAGTGCTAAGACACAGCCTGTCTGGATTGCATGAATGCCTGCAATGAAGGGCATGGTGAGTTTTGCGGGAGTTTGCTTTCATAGCAATAATCAAATGCTGTTCCTTGTTGTGCCTTTTCAAGACATTTTGAGGAGAGGAAGACAAGGGTATAGATTACAGTAGGTAGGAGAAAATATCAGCTATTTTTTTACTTCTTACCATTTGTCTCTTTTTCCACCCAGGAATTTATGAGCTGCCTTGCTTCTTCTGCAGCTGTTTTGAAGTTAACTTCTTCCACTCCTCCTGTATAGAACTTCCTTGCACAATTTAAATATTCCTATAAGCAGAAGAATTGTGTTTTACTGTTAAGAACTTTACAATAGAAGAATGTGAAATGAGAAATTAATGAAATGGAGAATGATGGTTAAAAGAAACTTCTATCCCTACACTTGAACAAGTTGAACAGCTCTCTTGCTGTAACTGATTCTTTAAGCTGGACAAGGCTACTTCACATATTTAGTTTTGAGCCTTTTGTCTTCAGATAGAATTCTATGTTAAAATTTTGAAATACTTTCTTTATTTTACCATAAACTTCTGTTCTGCAAACATAATTAAGGACAGACAATACTCATCTTCATGCCCACCTTCTCTTTTGAATTCTGTATTCCTACATTCATACTTTTAATTTCAAAACCAAAACTTTCTTTAAGAGAGATATTTTGTGTCTAGCTTTAAAAGAAAAATTGAACAAAATATTTTTATCAGTTTCAGTACTCATGCTTTCAAGTCATTTTCCTCCCTTACAAATCACCTTTTTCATTAAAAGACAATTTTTAGTGAATGAACAGCAATTTTGATTGCTCCCTGTAGCTATTGCTGCATGGGCATATATTAGAGAGCCATAGAATCACGGGGGCTGGAGGAGATCTCTGGATGTCATGTAGTCAAAGTCCCTACAGGGGTTGCCTACAACAGGTTGCTCAGGAAAGCATCCAGATGGGTTCTGAGTATCTCCAGAGCCCTTATGCTATTGCCTGGCCCCTAAAAGCCACAGAAAGGTTTGGACTCATTCTGTGCCCAAACCAGTTCCCATTGTGGCTCACAGTAGTGCTGAGTCCCAGTCAAGCCCAGTGGACAGTCTCACTGAGTTAAAGTCACACTTCAACTCACCGGAAGAACTGTGAATGTTTTGTCAACATAGAGTTTGTCAGCAATCTCGAGTGAGTATGTAGCATTTGACCTGGTGATTTCTGAGAGGAGCTTCTTGAACAAATTGTGGATGTATTCAGAAGAGCCACACTGAGGTGATGACAAGAAAACAAGATGATATGTCACGTTAGTTCCTCCTTATCTAGAAAATCAGACCCCAGAGGGCTGTCCCCATCAGTAAGTCAGGCCATGGTGGAATTCACCCTCAGACCTGGGCTGATGATGGTGCATTAAACAGGCAAATAAACCTATCTCCAAGTCAGTTTCTTAGGCTTTAAACAAGCATGAGTTACACCCTCTTTTCCTCCTTCCATATATGTGCTTGGATTGAGAGCATTGCCATCAATTTTGACAGTCTGAAACTGCTTGGAGCAGAGGCAGAGTAGTTCTAGTTTTGTCCTGAAGAGAAAATAGGAACAAATGGAGAGAAGTTATATCTTTACCTCAGAGTCAGTGGCGCTTTCAGCTCCTGTAATGCTATCAAAATGAAGAGCCTGCAAGAGAAAATGCCAGTGATAAAAAAAACAAGCATTACCAAAAATGTTAGGCATTTAAAATTTACATGTGATGTTTGGGGTTTTTGGCTCAAAAACAGAAACAAATGAAAAAAAAACACAGAGAACAAATGCTAGATTAGATGAACTAAAAGGCTGCAAGTGAGCTTGCAGCTGGTTCTTACTTCACATTACCTTCTGAGAAACTGGAAATAGCACTATTTGCTTAGATTGTATTTTTTTCAGTAAGTTAACTTAGTTGTGTATTATGCACTATGAATAATGTTCTCTCTCTTCCTTTCCTCCAGGGTTTTATCTTTTTAATACAAAAATAAAAAGTATGGAAAAAATGTGATCACATTATCTGGAAGATGTCAGAATTTAGAAAAAATAATACAGTTCCCCATCTAGTTGTCCATCTGGTGAATTAAAAGGTGACAGCCTCTTGAGTAGATACTATGTTATTGCTTAGAAGGAATAACAAGCAGAAGTAGAGTCCACTGTCCACTTAACACCAATATAAGTAACTTACCTTCTTCATCTGAGATTCAGTGTTACCTCTTGCCCCCAAATAGACCATGGCCAGGGCTGTAAAGATGCTCAGAGGGGAAAAAAAGATGTTCTCATTGACATGATGGACTTTCATCTCGTTGAAAACATCGAAACAAAACTTTGTATTTGTTACACTGATGGAATCCATTCTGAAATCGGTGTTGTCTAAAGCAAACATTAAAATGTATAAGTTGTATATCAAGGATAAGTCAGTGCACTTGAGTCTTTGTACGCAGTGCAAAGCTTATTTTCAGTAAGTAGAATTCAGTAGTGTGGATTTAAAAGGCTGTTTTGTTCTTGGATTTGTGAGCAATCAAAATCCTGTATAGCTACCAGTTATGTGTAGGCTGGTGACTATTTTATTTGAAACTTGAGTTATCCTCTATACACATGTTCTGTGTTGAAAATATTGCAAAGACTTGCCTTGAAAGAAGCTCATTGACAATTGTTTCTCATCTTATATAGAAAAGAAAAAACACAGATTTGTTCTCAGTCTTCATCCATCTGCAACTCCAGATCAGGTTCTTCACTATAGTTTTCAATATCACTTTTAAGACCACTTAACAGATCAGCCCTCTGTGATGCAAACTACAGTTACTGACAATATATAGTGGGTAGGTCTGGAAAAACACCACAAGTTTTTTCTGGGTGTACTTCACCTTCATGTAAATGGAAACCGGATTCTTACACCAACCACTTTATCAAGGGTCTCAAACCTCATCATTACCTCCTTCTTAAAAATAGATTAGGGAAATGGAAGCACAGTGATAGAAAGAAATAAAGATGTACCAAACTCATCTGCTTTATGACAAATGCCAGTTAACTAGTACATTTTCCATTCTTGGTTGACTTAGTTATATCTCACTTTTCAAAGACTGGTCTTTAGTTTTATTGGCACATTTTTTATAAAATCCGCCTTTTAATAAAACAGAGATTGTTTAGTCTTATTTCATTTGCAGATACTTCACATCTTCAGTACTAAAACATTTGTTCTGCCTTTTTTTTTTTTTTCCTGACACTCTTGTGCAATTTTCCCTGTAGTTTCAGCTCATAGTGTTTTATCTAACAGTGAAGGGAAATAAAGCTCTTTAGAACATGAATCATAACCAAAAGGAATGCTTACCTTATCAACTTCACTTGTAATGATGAGTACAGCTTCTCAGCTGTACGTGGTACAACCTTGCAGAACTCCTTGAAATATATCCTGTGTAATATCATGACACACCCCATGCTGCCTGTTCTGTGTTTACCAGACCAAATGATGGATGGAACTTAATGTCAGAAACATACTTTTACTTGGTTGAAGTCCATTATTCACAAGAAAGAAGGAAAGGAGGAAAGGAAGAAGAAAGGAAAGAAGGAAGGAGGGAAGGAGGGAGGGAAGGAGGGAAGGAGGGAAGGAAGGAAAGAGGAAGGAAGGAAGGAAGGAAGGAAGGAAGGAAGGAAGGAAGGAAGGAAGGAAGGAAGGAAGGAAGGAAGGAAGGAAGGAAGGAAGGAAGGAAGGAAGGAAGGAAGGAAGGAAGGAAGGAAGGAAGGAAGGAAGGAAGGAAGGAAGGAAGGAAGGAAGGAAGGAAGGAAGGAAGGAAGGAAGGAAGGAAGGAAGGAAGGGAGGAAGGAAAGAGAGAAAGAAAGAGAGAAAGAAAGAGAGAAAGAAAGAGAGAAAGAGAGAAAGAGAGAAAGAAAGAGAAAGAAAGAGAAAGAAAGAAAGAAAGAAAGAAAGAAAGAAAGAAAGAAAGAAAGAAAGAAAGAAAGAAAGAAAGAAAGAAAGAAAGAAAGAAAGAAAGAAAGAAAAGAAAAGAAAGAAAAGAAAGAAAAGAAAAGAAAAGAAAAGAAAAGAAAAGAAAAGAAAAGAAAAGAAAAGAAAAGAAAAGAAAAGAAAAGAAAAGAAAAGAAAAGAAAAGAAAAGAAAAGAAAAGAAAAGAAAAGAAAGAAATGAAAGTTCCAGAATGAAGGATGTCATGTGGCACCTCGGTGAAAAAGATGAAGCATACTGAAAAGACTGGAACAAATGATAAAAGCTATCCATTGAGATTTAAATACTATGTATGATTTGAGTACAGAAGCAAATAGTGTGGCATAGATAGTGAAAACAAAGCAAAAAATGTGTGATATTAAGTTATGCACAGTGTCTCTAAGGAATGGAAAGTTAATTTCCCTTTTTTCCTTCTATAGTGAGTACTGATAGCTCAGATCCCTCCAGCAGTCACCATTCTGAGAACATAAAAAATGCAGCACATGCAGGACTGCTTGCTGTGCTATACCCACCCTGTACTTACTGCAACTTTTTATAAAGTCACAGAATCAAAGAATTGTTTGAGTTGGAAGGGACCCTTAAAGACCATCAAGTCCAACTCCTCTGCAATGAATAGGGACACCTACGGTGAGACTTTGTATGTAATTATCTAGTTCTTGCGCCTGGTGCCACTTGCAACCTGAACTGCCTAAAACAATTTGCAGAGCAGTCTAGCATTGCTAGAGCAGTCTACCTCAGGGCACTTGTGTGCCAACATGGTCTGTGAAGACTGTCAGTAGAAGACTATCAATAAGCATATTGTATGAATCCAAATTAATTTTGAAAAAAATATTCAGAACATCTGTATTTTAAAAAATAAATGAAAAATTGCAGAACTTTAGAAAGATGTCTTGTAGCAAAAGAGATTGAGAAGAGAAGAGACTTGTGTTGCTTTTTAAATTCAGATATTAGGATATTCAGGATCCAGTCAGAAGCAACAAGAAAAGTGTTTGAATTCATTGCTACAATTTTGGATGCTGATTTGAGTTGTTCTTTTCAAACAGGTCAGAGCACCAGGTGTGAGGTTCTAAATGTGTCTTTTGCACATTCAAAGAACATTCTTACCAATTGTCCACAAGTAACTTCGTGGCACATCAGGTGAAACATTCATGGTCTGCAGGACAGTCGTAATATACAATAGCAAGCATAAAGCAATCGCATAAATCCTTTGAAATAAAAGAATGGGCAACAAACAAGCTACTTTGACCTTTGAGTATGCTGTACATTTAAAACAGAACTCCAAAGTCAATAGACAAATTGCCTCTGAAACTGTCTAGAATAAATTATGCTTTTTGGAGAAAAGAGGTGGACTCCTTAACCCTTTTAGTTGTCTGTGCAAGTGGAAAGCCTCTGAATAGTCCATATCTTTCTGCCTAATAGAGTCCTCATTAGTCTTGTTCAACTTAAGATGCTAAAGCAATACTAATAACAAAGATCTCTGTCTGTCTGATACGCTTAAGTACAACTATTATGTTACATGGTATCATCTATAGCTCTGTCCAGTTTGGTACAGACGTTGCTATGCAGCAGCAATACTTTTGAGTGAAGATCATTAGGCCTTAAATCATATTGGTAGCCCATCACATATAACCTATTATAAAGGGAGTGAGCTATTCTCTTGCTTGAAGAGTACTTAAATTAGTCACCACTGCTGTGAGTTCCATTTTGCTGAAGATGATATCTGTGCTGGTGGAAAGACATATCAAGTGATTGAATGTCTCTGTTCCTGGTGAATATCTTTAATCACACAGTTTAGAGCACTCCCCACACTGCAAGATGTTTCTGTGGCTGCTGCCCCTTCTCCCTTTCTTGCTTAAGGCTGGCAAATCATCTTGTTTTCTGTTCAGACAGGTTTTAATACTCACGGCAGTGGTCTCTTGTATATATATATATATAAAAGTCAAAGGGTTATCCAATAAGTTGTACATCTACCTTTTGAGTGTGCCTTAAATCTTTTTACTATCAAACTGTCTAGCAGCATGCTGCAGCTTGCTATAGAAGAGCCCCCTGGGCATTTGTATACCATCTGCCTGGATCATGTGTTTGGGTCATCATACACAGCCTATAACTCAGGATCTAAAAAGATACTACAATTGTGCCATAACAGCTAATTCAGAGCACTAATGCTGTTAGTAATTAGTTTAGATCTGATGTGAAGTCCAGCAAGATTAAGCAAGCCTTCCTGTAGGTGAAATGCTTTCTGGTCTAGCTGATGGATTGCGCTGTCCAGCACGGCTGCGTAATGCTGCACAAACACAAAAGGATGTGTTGTTATGACATGTCCTTTTTTTGGCAATGCTTGTCCCATGAAAGAGGTCATCTAAGACTTAGCTGCTGTTTGCTCTACCAGGTATTTCACTGCAGGCTAGTCCCTAAACTAACAGGCTATTTGACATCTGATCCTTTCCAAAAGAATATGAAGTCCAGGTCAGCTCATAGAACAAAGTCTCTCAATCTATCATTCGTTCTATGCACAACTAGAGATTTTGTTCTCATTTATGTTTCCACTGTTTTTCTAGTAACAAGGAGCTAATTGATCATTTAGTGTTTGTCTTGCTCACAATGATTGCCAGTGATTTCTTAGTTGCTGTTGCAGAACTTGACGCAATAGTTATCAGTGGTGATTTCCCACTCAGTTGTTCTGTATGATTATGTTGCTCCCTTAGTCCAAAACAAATCAGTGTCTGGTCAGGCTTTTTTCAGACAGAAGCTCACAGCGTACCAGACACCTTTCTGCAGCAGTGCTGTGCCATTCTGAACAGACTGATACTGTTGCCTGCACTGCTGTCTTAGCCTTTCACAGATTGCGACAGTGATTTCTCCATTGAAGGCACATTCAGAAAGACCCCATGAAGGCTTTGGCCGCAGGTATCTCATACATAGAACAGTAGTACATCTTGTCACAGAATCACAGAATATCCTGAGCTGGAAGGGACCCATAAGGATCATCAAGGCCAACTCCTGGCTCCACACGGCAACACCCAAAATCCAAACCCTATATCTGAGAACATTTTCCAAATGTTCCTTGAACTCAGGCAGCTTGGGGCCAAGAAATGGGGTCTTAATAGTCCAGAAAATAAAAATGCCAGTAGCCTTTCATAGGCTTAGGCAAAAATTGTCTGGAGCCACAGGAAGGTTTTGAAAATGTATTTATTTTGCTCATCATCCCACCCACCAGGCCTACTACCCCCTTCATGGAGAACACTTTTATCCAGACCTTTGTATGTTCTGCCCCCTGCCTCGTCAGTGGTGGCCAGGGCTCAGCCATCAGTATTTTGTTGCAATTTTTGTTCAGTATCACTGAGTTTCCACTTTTTCCTGTCTCTTGATTTCATTTTTGAGAAAGGGGAAGCTTTATATTTGCTTGTAAGCATGAAACCTTTGTTTTTTTTCCAATTTCTCTATTTTTACCTCTTCTGTTTTTCAGATCATTGAGGCATATCTTTGTACTTCAAGCAATTTCCAAACTAATAATCATAAAAGGGCAGCTTGCAAATGTAATCTTTCTCAAGTCTTCATATTGTTTAAATGAACTGGCTTTTAAATTAATCAGACTGGATCAACTACTTCTGATTTAGCAGAAGGCTGTTAAAATTGGGGTGGTATGGTTAGGTTGCGGCTGGACTTGATGATCCTTAAGGTCTTTTCCAACCTGAACAATTCCATGATTCTATGATTCTATGGACATAGGAGATGCAAAAGGTGAATGAACTACTGATGGTAAACCTTGAGATGCTGATATTTCTCTTATCTTGAAACTGTTCTTATGTTTGGTTTTACCATTGAAAAACAGCTGAGTATCCTGATAATACACAAAATATACAAATATATACAAATATACAAAAATATATGGATGTTAGACCCATAGCACCAGCTGTTTTTACTCTATAGATCACCTTTTATCATTGACACTGAAGTGGTAACACTAATGTGGAAATAGGAAATGTTAACATTAGAGTTCCTCCTCTCAAGACTCTGGATAGGGAAATGCTTTGCCTAGTAGTTATTGATCTATTTAACCTTTCTTATGCCTTTCAAGTTATATGATTTTCAGATTATTTCATCATCTAGTTGGACTAGATGATCCCCTGAGGTCTCTTCCAGCCCCTATGAATCTTAAATTCTGTATAAAAGGGTAAAACTGTTAGAATAGTTGTTCACTGAAATATTTACCAAAAAGAAATGCCAGGTCATCTTTAATACCTGATGGAATGGCACAGAAAAATGCATAGGGATAACTTGTATTCTATTGTGCTACTTCTTGTCATCTGAAATACAGGAAGAATCAAACTCTGGTTGTAGGTCTTTGGCAAAGTTCTTGAAAACAGGTACTCCTAAAAATGTCATAGATGCCTGAAAAACTTCATGTCTGCATGCTTTGTTCATTCTAAGAATAGATTTCTTGTGCTAAATCACATTTTACTCACTGTTGTTAAAATGTTAAGATAATTTTAAGAGTGTGTGGTTCAGAAAGGTAATAGAATTCACACCAAAATCGTTTGTTGTTTTCTTTTATTATGTTAGCCAAAACAAAATCAATTGTATGCATCTAAATCATTAATGGATTATTAGAAGGAAAACAGAATATAATATTAAGCCATAATATTAAACATCCCCTCTAGACTAGAGATCTCAAAGCCCATGTTTCAAGAATGGTAACATTGTTTTGTTAGCGGTATGTTACCAGGGAAAGGGATGAGCAAAGCTCATTGCTTTCTGTGTAACGAGCTCCCAAGGACTTAGGCTCATTCTTACTATTTATTCCTTGGGTGAAAATCACTTGTCACCTTCATGGCTGCTAAGTGTCTTCGTTCTTACCAGCTTGTTGGCTCAGTTATGCTCATATTAAGCCATTCTGAAATCAGTATAGGAAGGGAAGTGTGCTTGGTGCTGTGTCCTCTCCTGTGGGTATGTCTTTTCTATGGAAGAGATAAGATTATGCTGTAGCACTACAGTAAGGGGATTTTGTTTCTGAGGGGAAGGTATGTGTTATTGCCATCTCTTCCTCTCTTTAGGGAGACCAATATCTGCCAAAATAGACAATAGTGTTGGTTGGATTGTGTTTGATCAAAAAGAGGAATGGGTGGGCAGCCCTAAACTCTTCTAACTCAGGGGAATGCTTGATGTCTTCTGTCATCTCTGCAGAGCCTGCCACCTCAGTGCCGTCTTCACTGAGTTCCATGAAGGCTCCATGCACAGCCTGGGATATCTTCAAGCTCTCTGCTGAAGAGATGCCAGTCAGATTGGCTGAATGGCTGAACAGGTCGGTCATTCCCAATGCCATTAAGACAGATGTGAGGTTATATTTTTCCTCAATCTTCATTCGGGGCAGGTACACTTTCACTCTCCTCTTCTCCATGTTATTGGGATTGGTCCACTCATTGAGTTTTTCAAAGTTAATTGTCTTCTCAATCTGAAAAGAGAGATAGAGAATAAATTGCCTGTAATGAGAGTGCAGCTTCTTTCCATCATTCATTTTGATCAAGGCTATTATTTTGAAAAAAATGGAAAGTTTCCCAAAGTGCATCCTATCAACATCTTCCTATTGTATCATTCATTTCTCTAGTATTTCCTCTGTCGATGCCCCTTTATTCAGTTCTGCCTGACACATCCCCTTCTGTACAAATATTTTCATGTCTCATACAGAAGAATATAGCAATTTCACTACATAGCAGATTGGTCAGCTGGTGAAAGAGATCGTAAAAAACATGCCATGACAATTTATATATAGTGGATAGTATGGAGCAAACACAAGCATTTCTGCATCTACTTTGATATTCTGAGAGCAGCTTATTCAAAATATTTGATGAGAATATTCTCAAAAATATCATTAGGGATTAATGAACCTCATCAATTATAGTAACATTTACTGAGGAGTTTATGTAATAGCCCAGATGAAAAAACTGCCTCTACATGCCCTTCTATAACATTACAGAAGCCCTAGGCTCCTTTACCTTTCTTTGCTATACTCTTTGTTTAATAACATTGAGGCCAGGACTCTCCTTAGAGGCCAACCTCTGCCTGAGTGCCTGGAAGCACCTGAGCCACTGTTGTGCTCCCCTGCCTGGGCAGTACAGCACAGCCAGGGTGTGAGAGGACAGCCAAGGGTCTGAAGGCAGCCAGCTCTCACTGAACTCAGAACTGTTGCTATCCCCTGCAAGGGCCGTACCCGCTCCAGGCCAGAAACCTCATCAGGCAACAGCACCAACATGGTCAGCTCTCCGCTGGCGTATGGGAGCTCCAGGATCTTCATTTTCTCCTCAGGCAATGTGGCCACATTAAAAGTATTGTTCAGACACATCATTTGCACAGGTATGCTTTCTTGCTGCAAAACAGAAGCATGAGACAATGATGTGAGCAGGGGAGACTGGGCTGGATCCTCAGGCTGTGTCTCCATTTTCCTCTCTTGTCTGCAGGTGTTCTTTGGGTGCCTTTTGCCAGCCCCCCTTGGGCTCAGCCCCATGCCCTGCCAGCAAGGGCTCCAGAAGAACCCTGGATCAATGACTGTAAAATGGTGTGTGTAATACCCTTCATGGCTTTTTGTCCTGCCCAGAAGCAGTGACCGTGTCCCCTACCTTTGTTATGTTGAAGGACATTTCTTGAGTATCTTCTGCATTAAATGCTGTCTTCCACATCCCCTTGAAGTAAATGGCGTTAACAAGGACTAGCGTTGTATTAAGATCAGTGGAGCTTGATACAAGCAAATCTTTGATCTGTCCTGTAAGAAGGAAGCAAAGCAGTGAGTTCTAACTCTGGTTTACGTGAATGCAGCAAAGGGATTGGAGGATACTGCTTTGTGGGGTTTTGTTTTCATAGCCATTTCCATAGGTGTGTTGTGTTTTAGAAATCAAGCTGCAAGCTTGACTTGACTTCCTCTTCTTTAAATGATGACATGCAGAATTCAAGTTCATGAGGGTGATTTCATACAGAACAATTGACACTTAGCCAGGCATTTCTAAAAGGAGGCATGTAGGCTTGAATGTTCACACATATCCCCAGGAATATCTCAAATGTGCTTGGAAAAAGACTTGCATAGAACAGAAGGAAATGAAAAACAAAGCAGGGATACAGATCTTCCGTCTCTCCCTGTGTTTCCTTCTCATAGTTGATTCTTGTTTTCTTCCCACTTTATTCCTGATAAATGTATGCACACTCCTAATCATTCCTTTTCTTACACCAGTCTAGCAACTGCATTATTTTCTTCCATGGAAGCCCATTTCTTACCCATCCAGCACATGCATATGCCAGTATTCTAGGGAAATTGGGACTAATCTTGCATGAGTTATGCTCTCCTTACACAGAAAGTGCACACTGTGCATACCCTGGCACCTCTGCCTTTGGCATATATATTTAAATACATGCACTGTCACCAAGACACAAAAAATGTGCAACAGAGTCCATCCATTTCCACAGGAAATATCCATTAAAGGAGATGGAGAGAATTATTTTTCCAGAAGTTGTTCAAGTAAAGTAGTAACAAGAAAGTATATTGAAGTATATTGTAAACTCTTCTCTGAGCTTACCTTCTGTCTGCTTTTCCACCCAGGAGTTAATGAGCTGTCTGGCTTGGTCTGATGCTGTTTTGAAGTTCACTGTTTCCAGACCTGATCTGTACAGTTTCTTCACACATTTCAGGTAAGCCTGTAAAGACAGCAGTTGTAGACACCAAGTCAGTTTTTAGAAAGACTGTAAAGGTGAAATAAAATGCAGTTAAAATGTTCCATGTCTTTTTTAATTATGCTATGGTTAGACTTTCCTGTACAAAATGGTTAAAACTGGGCCAACAAAATTATTCTGGTGCAAGATATGTTAAGACCTTTAAGATTTTCATTACTTTGCCAGTTAGGATTATGTAGTAGAAATGCTGACATATTGTCTTGAAGAAAAACAGCTTCAGGTCCATTAGCAAGTGCTTTGTTAGGATAAAATCCTTTATTTTGAAGCATTTTTCTTTATTTTTAAAGATAAAATGTATTTGATTGAGAATAATTGTATGCTTTATTTTGAGAATGTCAAATGAAAAATTTAGACCCTTTCAATGATATTGTTTTTGAAGTTTTCAAGTGAAGAAACATACTGAACTCTAATTCATTTTTGAATAGGGCCATCTTTTTTCCCTGGAAATGCTTTCTGTGAAGGCTGTTGTCACAGCTGCTGCAGAGAAAAAAGATGTAGAAGTCCACACCACTGAGGTGAGCTGGATTAACAGATACTCTAGTCTGTGTTCCTGGGTTATGTGTTTATGCAAGATTTAGCAAGAAATCATTCTGATGTACAACTCACCGGTAGGATAGGACGTGACTTTTCTGCATAGAGTCTGTTGGCAATGCGGAGTGAAGAATTGGCTTTTGATGTGGTAATATCAGAAAGAAGTTCTTTAAACAGCATGTGCATGTTCACAGATTTGCCACACTGGGTTGGTGAAGAGGAGGAAAAAGGGTATAAATGTTAGCTTATTTTACTAGAAAGACAACTATTTATAAGGCACAAATCACACAGGAAAACACAGTGTTCAGGCATTTGCAAACAAAATACATTAGAGTCTAAAAGCTCCATGGGAGAGACGTTATATGTATGCAATTAATTACATGGAAATGATAGCATTTGGTAACACTCAGTCTTGGTGGTAACAAACAGAAAATGTGAGTGATTTGTCTGAGTGCATTTTGTAAATTGTTCTACATAATCCACTAAATGCTCTAGCAAAAGGGAAGGGAAGGGAAGGGAAGGGAAGGGAAGGGAAGGGAAGGGAAGGGAAGGGAAGGGAAGGGAAGGGAAGGGAAGGGAAGGGAAGGGAAGGGAAGGGAAGGGAAGGGAAGGGAAGGGAAGGGAAGGGAAGGGAAGGGAAGGGAAGGGAAGGGAAGGGAAGGGAAGGGAAGGGAAGGGAAGGGAAGAGTGAAGTGAGAAAGGGAGAGAGAAAGTGAGAGGGAAAGGGAGAGGAAAAGGGAAAGGAGGAAAGAAAAAGGAAAAAGAAAAGGAAAAATCTTGTCCTTTGCAAGCCACATCTTGTGCTTGGAGAACTCAAGTGGATGAAGATAGGCTTTGGAACATGGCTTGTATTATCTTTCCAATCACATCAAGTGACCATGCAAAAAAGCGCATAGATGGCTCATGTGCTGTCCTCCAACAAGCCCTACAAGTGTGCAAGCTCCTATCATAGGAAGATATCCTAGCACTCAAAATTCCCTTCCACTATCCTATAACTTTTTCTGGTGCAACATGTGAAACCAACCTTCTTTTTATGTTTGTGTTTGTTTGTTTGTTAACAGATTTGACTTTTCCACTTGCATATCCTGGGTTGAGAGCATTAGGTAGGGATCTGAAGCACAGTCAAAACAGTTTTAAGTTCTGTTCTCAGGAAAGAAAAAAAAAAAAAAAAAACAACTATGTGAGAGAAAAATAAATGTACCTTAGGTTTCTGTACCTTTGTCTGAATGCTTCCTCCAAGTCCTGCAATGCTGTCAAAGTGAAGAGCCTGCAAATGGAAGTAGCAGAAGAAGAGATTAAGTATGCAAAGTCCACTGAGAGTCACTGTTTTTTGTGTTCAAGTTCTGGGCTTGGAATAACCAATGGCTGAACTGAGAAGTTTCATGTGAGCTTCAAATTTGTTTATTGCATGTGCTACTCTGAACATTTTTTGATAGGACCTTACAATTAGTTCACTTATTTTTCCAACTAGAAACCAGCTATGCCCATATTGTTCTAACAACTGTGACTCCTTATATCTGAATGTTTCTTCTTTTATACATTACAATTTGTTCATTTTCTCTGGAAGGAGTCAGGTTTGTGAGATAATAAATGCTGAAGCAGGGGATCTCCTTAGTAGAAACCATTCTTACCCTTCGTAGTGATAAGCAGTGATAAAAGTTAGCTTCGGATCCAGACCTCATGGCTCAAGGTCCTTCCTCTAACCAAGTTTAAATCCAGTGGCAAATGTACAATGGCTGGCCTCTCAATTGGAAAAAGTCTCAAAGATATTCCTGGATAAATTGTTGTTCTATTGACCAGGATCAAAGTAAGCTTGCATTCATTTGCACAACTTACCTTTTCCATCTGGTACTCAGTGTTGCCTCTTGCTCCCATATAGACCATGGCCAAGGCTGCAATGATGCTCAGGGGGGAATACAACATGTTCACATTTGCGTGCTGGTCTTTCAGCTCATTGAATACATCAAAACAAAATTCTGCATTTGCTGCACTGATGGAGCCCATTTTGAAATCAGTGTTGTCTAAAACAAACAGAAATATAACTGTGTGGTTTTGACGTGTGGCACTTGTAGTAAAAAGTACTTTCCATGGACCAGATTTTGCTTGTTCACTGCTGTTTCTGTGATGCCAGAACAATAATGTAAAGCCTAAAAATTCTGCAGTCATTAGAAATATTGTAAACACTGACCCATTGTTTCCCAAATATGTGTTTTTGCATTCCTTCAGAAAGGTACTGGTTCATTATAAAAACACTGTGTTATACTTGCCCTTTAGGAAATAGATAGTTCCATCTGTGCTTCAGTATGATGAATACAGTGTGGATACTATGGATGAGTTTCCCTATAGCCATCCAGAGAGCTCTGAATTATTTTTGAGACAATATAAACACATTGCATTTCTTCTGTGTCTACTCTGGACCATACTCTGGATATTTCAGTCAATTGTAGTCAACTCACAATAGTCTTAGTTTGTTTGAAACTACTTCTTTATACAACTAGGCATAAAATTGGAGGTTGTTTTCCTGTAATTTGGAGGAAAAATGGGAGTGAATTTCATTGTAAATTTAGCCAGTTGCCTAGATGCTAAACTATTGCTTTTTCTCTACATTTTCATTTTTTGACATTTAATCTCTGCTGACTCCATTTTTGTTGTTGACAAACAAACAAACAAACAAACAAACCCACAAGCATATATATGCCATATATAGAGTTTGGCTAAATTGCTTAATGCACTGTAAAGCTGCATTAGATCAGCCTGTTAAAGGTCTTGTACATGCAATTTAATGTCATGACTTAGGGGAATTTGTTGAAATCTACAGTCCTTCTCTTTCTTGAATCTGAGACCAAGAAAGCTGAATACTGCCCTCCCCTATCTAAATCAGTCTAAGTTGGATTAACAGCATGTCCACAGTTTGGAGCAGATGTGATCTACTATGTGACCTGTGTGGTTCCTTTTGCAAGCAATTGAAGAACCACCAGCTCTGTGAATCATCCTACTGTACCCCACCTGTTTTCTCCAGGGAGTGCGACTGAGAAAACAGAAATTTTTTCTTCCAAAAATATTTTTTACATATCTGTCTTATATGTGGATCATACCAGAAGTAATGTCTGCTATTTATTTTCATGGAAACTACAATAGATACAAACGGCATATTTAATATTATTCTAATAATTACAATAACTTTATTTCCTTGAGAAGATTGTCAGACACAAAACATTATTTTTCAACACAGCCACCACACTTAGCTATGCATTTTTTCCAAGAATGCACAAAAATCTGCATTTACTGCTGATAAAAATCTGTACCAGTGGAGGTGAACCACTGTCGCTCTCACCACTGCTGAATCACACCATCCACTACCTCACTGTGCTCACTTCCACTGTGCGGTGTCCATAAATGTTCAGCAAGTATCGATGAATATCAGTGGGTACCATTTTTTCTACATGGAGAAATTCAATGACACACCTCTGCTTCATACACATTTCTACGTCAGACACTATTTGGTCAGACTGCCCCTCTGCTGCCACCTGTCACACAGCAACAACACGTAACGGGATGTTGGAAGGTTCAACCTCCAGTGCCATACCCCCAACATCTGCCTCTGATGTTGTGGGCCAACATCATAAAATAGGAGGCAGCCCTATTTTTCCTTTTAAGATCTTACACATAATATTTCTGTTTTTCCTTTGCTGTTTTTTTCCATATACAAGAACGCAACTTAGAAATTATATTTTATTTGGAGAAGTACTTACAGAAAAACATCAAAGAGGCACGTAATAATCCAGCTTGCCGGTTGAACCTAAGCAGATTCTCTGAGTTCTTGGTGATATATACAGTACCCTTTCGGACACTCCCCCTGTTAGCCTTCTAAGAGTCATCCTTTGAGTTACTACCCTTTGTCACTGCCTTTTGATTTATTGTACTTGAAAACACTGAGTAGGCCAACATTAGACTGGTACTCTATTTGGAGAAAGCCAAATTTTATTTTGTGAAGTAAAACCTCATAGAAGAATGTAATTATTCAGGTTTTTCTTGTATCTTCCAGAGCTGTACCAAGTTCAAGTCTAGCATGTCTCATGCTCTGCTTCAGAATTTAAACATTAATTTGATTGAGCCATGCCAATAACTAGAGCCAAATGAATAATGAATACACACACATTAAATAATAATAAATAAAAATAAAAGGAGGATAAACGTAGTATACTTCAAAATAAACTGAGTTGTAAAATCAGATTAAAAAAAATAAATAAATCAAATCAAGTGATTTTCACCATCAGATGAATCTAAGGATCCAAAAATATTATGAGAAAATAAGATGTGATTAGAGGAGACCCACCACTGTTCACCATTTTATGAGCACTTGCTGCTAAAGATGAGTCAAGAGTAGTCCCATATTATCAAGGAGTGCAAGGAAGTGCATCAATCCCTGGAAACCATTCTTTTTAAGACTATATCTCCTTTCCAGCTGTTTAGTTTCTTCTCATCTCTGGGGCACTGTAATTAGGGAATTTACTGTAACACTGCTCCCAGGACGGATGAAGGGAAAAGTGTGATATATATGTGACCTCTCACTACAGTGTGCAGAGAAACATAGTCTCATGGATGGCAGCCACTTGATGTAGAGAAAATAATGCAGTTCCAAGCAGAGCCAGCTGCAGGATGGTCATTCTACTCAGAGGATTTTGTAATGGGTGGTTTTCCATGTAAGAATAAAAACAAAGCTTTATGAGTTTTTTAAAGAATAAAATGGTACAAAAAATGTTTTGGTCTGCTGAAAGAGTTTGAGGACTGGAGAAGCTTATAGTTAGTACTTGTTAAAAGCACAGCTCCATCAAATTCTGCAGCTAGGCAAGACCAAAGTTTTTCACTGGAAGTTGGGCTATATCTGGTATAAGCCAAAGGCTTTACAACGTACATGTGAGAGGAGAAAGCACATTTTGCTGAAACTTCATTCTTATGAAAAAATTCAGAGCAGAAGTGTTGGGATGAATTAGAGAACTCAGTGTGGATAGGGAAGAGGTAGAAATACGGGGAACAGTCTGAAAGTATTTGCTGCTTTGCAGAGGCGGACCCCAAAGTATTCAGAAATTCAGAAATGAATGCTGAACCTCCAGTGGAATAAAAGGGATGATTGGTGGTCAGCTTTTGATTTTCATTCTTCATAGGTCATGGCAACAAGGCCCATTGTACATGCACAGGCTATTCTCATCGATCTTCTGTACCTCCTATTTTACTATGACAGGTAAATAAACTACCAAATCTGTCTGAAGGAACATTCATGGTCTGTTAGACAATCATAATGCACAATATCAAATATAACTCAATTGCAAAAAGCTATTACTCCTAATTGAATAATGCTCTTGATGAGCACTAAAGAAAAAAAAAAAGCTTCTGTAAAGGCCGCAGGAGTGAATAATAGAAATCCCACATTTCTGCACATAAGACAGGCAATACGCTGTGGTAGTGATACCAATTGGTGAAGGTAAAAGGGAGCTCCTTTATCCTAAGCAGTGTGTTTTGTGTTGCTGAAATTCAGTCATGCATATACATGCAGACCGTGATAACTGGAGTGGCTTTCAGTTTCCATGCTCAGAATGAGTATTTTTTATCTGTGAATGTTACAGTAATCATGTGGGGGGAAGGGAAATCTACAGATAGTCAGCAGGTTTCCTCCTATCTTGTTTAATGTTCCTTTTTCAATAGCTTTTACTTTATCTTGTCAAACTTTTCCTGCCTGAGGGCACAAGTTTTGTTGCAGTGTGTAGTGTCTTCCCTTACACTTCCATCTTCACATGTTTACATCAGGCTTCCAGCTAGAGGTCAGGTGGGTGCTCAAACATGTTTTCAAGTGTTCCTTGAAGAGCTTTCCTGGGTACCCACAGTCCTCTGTATACTTGTTTTCAATGTCTTTGTCCTCTGTGGGCATCTTTGGAGCATGCATCTGTAGAGCACAACCAGCCCTGCACATATGGACAGTATTTTCATCTCTTGGACTAACGTCTGAGATTTTCTCAATAAACATTTTGTTTTGCTGTCTCTGCTAGAAGAGGGCATGAAGGTGTTTTTGGTATGTTCTCTCATTCAGTATGTTTGCCTTCTTTGTACATTCTACCACTGCAATAGCACAGTCACCACAACAGTTTTGCACAGGTAAGATAGTTGAGGCAGTACACCTTCTCCAGAGAGAGGTCTGCCGCTAATCAGGTCTTGCATTTTTTCTGCACTGAATGTTAGTGCAAAGCTTGTCATAGAAGCAGCCTGACTATGATGATCAGAATGGACTATCCATGCACAGTCCTCAGCAGACAAAATGTGGTTTTGCAATTTCAGATAGGGTGTTAGGCCGGGGGAAATCAGAGGCACCTCTTGAAATTCAAGAGTCACGAATACAAGCAAGACAAGTTGGTTAAACTCTGTTCCAGATCTGTGTTTGTCCCAGAAAGAGGTCAGCAAGGACTCTGCTGCCCTTTTCCTCTGTCAGGCAGTCCATTGTGGAGCTGTTCATAAACCAATGTGGGGTTTGCCATTCTTCCCTAGTATTGGCAAAATCTAGGGCATAGTAAGCAGCAGAAAATGCAGCTCTTTCCAACATTTATCCGTTCAGATTTTCACATTTTATCTCCTGTGGTTGCTCAGCAGCTCCTGTGTAGTGCTTGAGGATAATGTTTGCTTATGCCCTGGACCTGTTCATGCCATAGCTTGTCCATCTGTGTCACATTTAGCAGAGGCTATTCTGGCATCTCTCAAAATCCTTTAATGAACCAAGATGTGGCCAGAACAGCCTCATTTGCAGAATTTCAGTTGCTTTTTGCTCTCATGTTATTTGCTGTGCTGGAGATGATCAGCTCTGTTGCTCATACACAGTCTTAGGCAGCTGGCAGTGGTTGACTTGGAACCACTTTGAAGTCAATCAGCACCTTGTTATAAACCACTCAGATAGTCAGCACTTCTGTCCTGGAGTAGAATTAATGTCTAAGCTGCCCTTCAGAGCTCATAGTAGCTTGTATGTCAATGCGTATCATGTTTGCACAGCAACCTGAGGTAAGAGGTGACCAAGCACATCTAGCAGTCCGTTACGCACCTTGGTAGCTGGTCATCTCCAGCAACAACTCAGTTTGATGTAATAAAGCTATCAGTAAACATTTAAACATTGGTTAAATGTTTTGTTGTTGTCATCATTTTTAAGTTAGAATACAACTAGAAAAAAAAAAAGATTACATGAAGAGAAAACAGAATTGTTCTTTGTGTTTGTATTTTGTTCCTGTTTTTGGGATTACCTAGATATTCCTGGAGCAAGTTTAAGAAATCTAAGATCATAAATGATTGCTTCTGCTGCAGTGGGCTGAGTGATAATTATTTCAGTCACACTTTCCCCTTCAATTCACACTCCAAATTCCTTTTCCTGTTGTCAGACTGGTGCTCTTCATGGTGATATTTTGTAGTATTTATCCATATCATAGATACTATAAAACTTGTTCTCTTTGAAGATTAATCTGAAAAATGTGTAGGTCTGATTATACAGGCTAATGTATGCTAGCACTGTTTATTTCACTGTTGGTCTTTTTTGTTTTGTTTATTTTGCTTTAATACATATTTGACTCAAACCAGACATACACCATGGTATGTGCTGAAAAACACACATTGCTATTTGTTACATATTCTGTTCATCAGAACAGTCCACAGCCTGTATTTGCTGTACTCTTCTTTTACCAGCTAATTGGTGTGCAAACTTTGCCTCTGCCAGTAACTCTCCTGATTCAGGCTATATTTCATGTAAAATTGCAGCCCTGCGAGATGTAGCCATAGACTGTCATGAGTCTTCTTTATTTAGCAATCAAAATTAAATGCCCAGTACTGTAATTTACAGGGTTGTTTGTTTGTTTGTTTGTTTTCCCTGCATATCTCAGCACTTGGGAAAGCTCTTCAAGTCTGCAGTACTGAAATAGCAGTAATACATACCTAGCAGTTATTTTCTTCCCAACTGAGAGTAACAGGAAAAACAGGGTTAGTCATCAAAGGATATTTTTTTTTCCTTAATATATATATATATATATATATATATATATTAATTAATTAATTAAAAGGTATTTCTCATGAGTCTGTAAATGCTGGATATTGGTTGCTACCAAATTGGATGTGGTCCTTTCTTTTCTGCAGCCTCTTAGCTATGCCTTTAAAAAAGTTACTCCACATCTGAAAGGTAGTTTGTGGAACTAGGCCATCAGTATATTTACCATTTTTTTTTCTCTTTATTTAGGCTTTGAAAGTCTGAAGATTGAATGGACTTCAATTAGCAGTTCAGGCCCGACTGGCAGCAGCTCGGGCGTCCTGGTGGTCAAGCTGGTGGCGGATCGTAGGACCGTAGAGGGCTGCAGCGGTGCTGATGAGCCTTCTTACGAAGGCTGGTGCTGGTGCTCAGCTGCAGCGCCTGCACCAAGGCCTCCTCGTCCAGACCATGTTGACAAAGGAAGTTCACCGTGTCATTTTTGAAGATAAAAAGTGACTTAGTGTGTGTGATGTTTGTATAATAATACCAGTTAATCACAATTAATAAGGAGCAGGTATAAGAATGGATGATAAATGGATTAATACTGTTAGTAATTATGTTGTTCATACTACACAACACACAACTGAAAAGAACCAGCTGTTGAATGTACACAGTTGCTACTTCCTTTAAAACAGCGAGGTAATGTCAGAAAGAAACCTGTAAATGAGTTAAAGGAGCTATTGGAGTGAGTCCAGGGGAGAACCATGATCAGGGGGCTGGAGCACCTCTCTTATGAAGAAAGATGGAGGGAGTTGGGCTTGTTCAGTTTGGAGAAAGCACTGGGAAAGTCTCATTGCAGCCTTCCAGTACTTGTAGAGAGCTTAAAACAGGAGGGGGAATTAACTTTTAGAATAGTTCAGTAGTGGTACAAAAAGGAGGAATGGTTTTAAACTAAAAGAGAGAGAATTTAGGTTAGATGTTGGAAGGAAACAATTTACTCATTGAGTGGTGAGGCGCTGACACAGCTGCCTGGAGAAGCTGGTCACATTCAGTGTCTGGATGACAACCGAGCTCAGTGGACATCGAGTTGTGTTCTGCTGAGACTATACATTTTTTGAATGGCTGTGTTAAAGCTTGTTGGTGAGGTGCTGACAGCTCACTGTTGTGCTCCAGGTCTACTTTTGGAGCCTCCTGTGTTGCTGAGATTGTTTTTGGATGCTAGGTGATCTGTTCCGTGTCATGTCGCTTTCCCTCTCTCATGACGTACCTTCCTCATTCATACACCTTGAGTGCTGTTGTATGTACTAAACTTGCTTCTCGGTGAGCTTAAATTCTGCTGCTGATCATGCTTGCCTTATGACTTGCATAAGGACTGTTGTTACTGAGTTGTGGTTGAATTGATGCTGTTCCCCAGAAAATGGTTTTGAGGCTTCTCTCTTTCAGCTAGCTTTGAATGCAAGTTGAAGTAAACCCCTTGAAGATGGGAACACCTCCCTCTTTTCACGTACCATTTTGGATGAATATATATAAAATGTCTAAGAAGATGTTTCATGGAGAAGTAATCAGAAATGTATGGGCTGACTGACAACAAGTCTGTTTCCTTTTGACACAAAGAACCACATAAATTAATGTTTGAAATTTAAATCATAGAATTACCCAGGTTGGAAAAGACCTTGAAGATCATCAAGTCCAACCGCAGCCTAACCAGTACCCTAACTCTAACAACCCTCTGCTAAATCATATCCCTGAGCACCACATCCAAGTGGCTCTTAAACACAACCAGGGATGGCGATTCAACCACCTCCCTGGGGAGTGTACTAGCACTGTCTAAGGACCTCATGGGACTGATATCTAAACCTGTTTCTACTAAGCACAGTTCTTTTCAGTGGGAAACAATATTAAAAATATTAAGTAGAATTGGAACTGGATGGTCTTTAAGGTCCAACCTACGCCATTCTATGACAGGCTGCTTGCTCTCTTCTGAGCTAGAAGAGAATCTTTGCCATTAAACTGATGCAAATGCAGTAGGTGATATTGAAGATCAAGAGTGCTCTCTGAGAGGTTTTATTACACAATACATCAAAGTTGGGTGCGTAATTAAAAATACATCGTGCTTTGATCTTATTGGCTGTTGGAGCACTTGAATAAAGAAACACTGAAAACCAGGATACTTCTGTTGTGAGGTGACTTTCATTTGAGTTTTCTTTTGTGATGAGCCTTCTTATTTTAAAGGAGCATGATCTTTGTACTTCTACTTAACACCTTAATTTTTTTATGAATTCAGAATGCTTTAAGAGAACTCGCTGTGTCTGTTTCTGTTTTTGCTTTTGTCACTATTAGCATTGAACACATGAATGTGTGTTCTGCTTTAAGAAGCTGTCTGGACACAGAGCAGAAGAGGAAAAGCTGCCTCAAAGAGATGCCGTGGTTTTTAACTCGTGAACAGTCAGTTTGTTCATCCTGACTATGCAACTTTTTAAGAGCCTGCATGAATCCTGCTGTAATCTGAGTCTGCCGCGCTGTGATTTATGACACCTTAATGCAGGGATTTAGATTTTTGCTTGTCTGCCACGGGGCACCAATTTTAGTAAAGAGTTAGCGAGGGGACACGAGTAACTTGAGCACAGAATCATTTTGCTGCCACAGATAGGATTTAAGCCTTATAAACCTGAACGTTCTGTTTTATATACGGTAAACATTGCCTCTTGTTTATGCCATTTAACAAGGAAAAAAGTAGGCAGCGGGTTTGGAACTTGCTCCTTATGAATGATAGCACACAGAGCATTCATGCATAATTTTTGGGGGTCTGCATATGTATGCTGGTACCAAGTTATTGTGCCACATTGGTCCAAGTGCAAAACATGAAGAACCACCAGCAAGTTGTCCTTGAAGTTCCCATCAAATGCCCTTTGAGTTTCTATTTTATTTCTAGGAGTCCCTTAGATTTCTTGTTATTCAAGACATTTGTCATGATGCATCAGATGCAGCGCAGATGGGAAATGAGATTTTGATCTAGAAATGTGTATTATCTTTTACAGAACAACTCTGAAAAATGAGTTTATCTGTGCAGTTGCCTGGGAGAAGCCTTCAAATGCCTGATGCCCTTTGAAATCGGGAATAACTTGGGGTAGCACTATGGGAAGACAAAACTGGACTTAGCATATTTGGGAAGCGGTTGGAATATGATGAAACAAACCTGGATGTGGCAAATGGAGACGCAGCTCCATTTCAGGAAATGCTGTGCAGTGACCTTGCCTCTGTTTATGCTTGGTCTGACTTGGATTCTGGAAGTGCTCTGAGCCACATGCTGTTGCTGTTGTTTGGTGACACTTTACTCCTCCAGTAGTCTCACAGTAGGCTATTTGGGGTGTGAGGAACCAAACAAGTTGAGTAAGAATAGCATCTGCTCTTATGTAAGTGCCAGCTGCTGCCACTTCTGATTGCATTTATCTCAATAGGCGGTGTGTCAGAGCCACGTTCATCTGCTGTCCTGACAATTTCCTTTGGACATAACCTGACATGTTGCCTGAGTCTCTTGTGACACAATGCGGCTCAGTGGTACTGGATAGGACAGTTTTAAGCTGCATCTCAGGGAGCTGCTTCCCTATGAGGCACCTGCAAGTACTGATGCTGTTGGTGTTCCATCTCAGGCCTGTGAACCTGCATGTGGCCTATTGTGACTGGGTCTATCCATCTGCAGGGGAGGGCTCTTGCACCACAGCATGTTTCCATGTAGTGTAAAATGAATGGCAGCTCGTCATGAAGAGGCTGAGAGACATGAAAGGGCTGAGAGACATGAAAGGGCTGTGGGGCTGTGACGCTTGAGAGACAATCTGTTTTCTTTGACTGCCATCTGCAACAGCTGTCTTACCAAATTCATGTGACTGAAGAATGAATAAGAAAGGACTCTGTGAACAGGAAGCCACAGGCAGGTCCTTAAACAAAGTCTATCTGATCTTCCAGTAACGTGATTTAAGAACTATATTAGGTTTCACAGACACCTTCTTGACAGGATTTTTCTTTACAAACATCCTACTAACCCAAACAGTTATTTGTGTGCTCTGACAATGAGAGCTGTAGTTGGCTCCAGGGGCACCTGTATTTCATTCACATAATCATATATCCCAAGTTGAAAGGAGCCCATAAGAATCACTGAATCCATAGCTAGTATCAAAGCCCAGAAGCACTGTTTGCTGGGAATGGGTTTGAGGAAAAAGCAGGAAAAAAAGTGAAATGATGGGAAATAACAGGCTTACAGAAGAATAGGGTAGGCTTGACCTCTGTTTGATGGGCTGAATGATTGACTGTGAAGAATAGAGGGAAGAAGCCAAGAATATGTCTGTCTGCATCAAGCAATGCTTTTGAAATACAGTGTATGTTATTATTAATGCAACTTTTGCTGACCCAGCAGTTGGCAGGGTGGGAGAGGTTATATGCTGACCGAGGACTGCAGAGCAGATGGCAAGTAGATCCTTGTTTTAATGGTAACTTTCAAACAGGTTTCTTCATCGTTTCCCTACTAATTTCTTTGTATTTTTTTTCCCATAAGTAAGGGGCAGAAGGACACATTCCTGTGTATCCTGTCCCTTCCTTAAACAGTAAAACATTTTATCTGAAGATGGTATGTCCGATTTGACTGACTGAAAAACACCAGGGTTCCGTTTCTTTTTGGCTTACAAATAGCATTTTCTTTGCTTGTACCGAGATAAAACATTTGGGTTTTTGACCCCGCTGCAGAATGTGCTGATTGACACAGTGGAAAAAGCCGTTCATGCCGTGTGCAGGAAAAAAAGTGATCTCTGCAATCTCGAATGCCTTGATTTAGACTTGTGTTGACCATAACAAATCTCTTCATCTGTGTCACCTGATATCAATGAAGTGTGAGTTACCACTTGAAGTGGAGCTATAAGAAGAACAGCAAACTAAATTCTACTTTTACCTCTCTCCACTGCCAGTATTAGAGAAATAAGAGGGGCAGTTTTCATATTCATTTTTGATATATTGGGGGTTTTTTTGCTTTCAGTGGTGCTGAGGCATGAATACATTCTTTTGTCCCTTTTGTAGGGAAACATCAAGTCTCCCAGGACTCTCTGCTATCTGTAGGCTTGAACAACACTCTGGAAAATGCTTACGTCAATCTCGTCTTCTGCCACATTCCCAGGAGGGAAAGGGCTGGTGCTTTGAGCTCCTGGGGACAGGAGGGGATCTGACTTAAGTGTTGCACTGAGACATAAAATGATACCTCTTCCGAAGACAGGAACCTCTCAGTAAACTGAAAGCAAGGATAAACGATAACATATCTTTCCCCTTAGTTTCCCTTTTCCCATCTTAGGCTGGTTGCCATGTTAGAGATGTGGAGATCCTTTAAAGAGACAGAGCAGCACTGTTAGGATAGTGAAAGAGGTCGTGCCAGCACCAGTGGCATCTGATAGATGGTGTCTTCTGCAGTCTCTGTGCTAGAGGATCAGGTTTGAAGCACCTGCTGCTTTAACCTCAGGACTTAGAATGTCTTCTGAAGCAGTTTTGTCAGCACCTGTCCTGCTCCTCAGCTGCCGAGGCTCTCCAGTGTCCTCACCTCCTCCTCTAACAGAAGTGAGGTTGATGGAGAAAACACCTGTTTTTCTCTAGCAGTACTTTCAAGCTGAGGTAATACAGCTCAAGGCATACAGGTACACCTGAGAGGAGCAATGGAAGGTCTGAAGACTGTGCCTGTGTTTAGGTGTGGTGAATTCGCTTGCAAGGTAGTGCTGGAGACTGCCTCTGTGCTTTAGTGGGTGCAGTGAAATGTGCTATAAATAAATGACAATGTGACCGAGCTGCCTACAGGGAAAGAAAAACAACAGAGCTGCTTACTGAGACCAGCCAATGGTTTGTTCAGGCAGCTACCCTTGGCTTCCCTGGGTTTGATTACTCTTGACTATTTAGATTGAATTACATTATCTCAAGTATGCATATAGTTTTTCAGTGCACTCCTGCTTTTGTAGAGAACTGCTTTTCAACGTTTTTCTGTGTCATGGAAATACAAAAAGCTGTAACAATATTTATGTAGCTTTTTCTTTCTTAAATGCGATAGCACTGTGAGCTCTTCTGCAGGTATCTCAGAATAGACTCGGCTATTTATCCTTTAAAATACTCTAAGGAATAACTGAACAATGAATTGCAGGCAACCCATCTCCTGTGACAACTGTGTATTTGGAGAAGAGTTTTTCTTCAATGGTGAAAGAGACAGCTGTCATTGCTGGCATTTTCAGTGTTGAGACCGAGTAGGCCTGTTACTTAAAACTGCAAGCCTTAGAAATGTGGTGTGGAATTGGCAGCTACTTCTAGCGGAAAGTTTTTGAGTCTTCTGTTGTCTACAGTCGCATGAACTAAAATACCCTATTCTCTGAACTGTCAGTGCTGTCCCTGTGTCCAAAATATGTCTTTGTTCTTGATATACTGTCTTCAAATGATTTTTGTAACAAAATTATCTCTGCTTTTTCAGACTACCCTGGCACATATAATCGCCAACAGCAGCAAAAAGAGAGGCATGAGGTTTGTGACGCTGTCAGCCACAAGTGCCAAGACAAATGATGTTCGAGATGTCATCAGCCAAGCCCAGAATGAAAAAAGACTCTTCAAGAGAAAAACTATTCTCTTTATCGACGAGATCCATCGGTTCAATAAATCTCAGCAGGTATTGTACTCTACTGCTTTTTTGGGGAAAAAGCCATTGTCAGAACATCTGTGAAATTCCCCACTTTGCCTTTGGGTGTTAGCTTGCTTTGGGCTTTTGATTTTAATTTTAATGCTTGTGGTAAATGAATTACAGAATGCTGTGTTTATGTCTGTAACCAACTACCGCACATCAATGTGCAGTTCCTGTGTTGCAAAGATTTAAAGAATAGGCTGAGCTGTACCTGTAGTTGACTTGTGTAACATCTTTAGGTAACATCTTCCTGGAATTTTATTCCATATCAGTAACATTTGCTGTACATACCTTCATTTCAGCCTCCGCCGTGGCGATAACATTCTGTGTTACCTTTTAGAAAGGTCTGGAATGTAGATGTGCATAGAGTGTTTTAATGCTGTGCTCAACTCTCTGTGGTAACAAAGAAAATAAAGGCATAGCAAGGTACTGTGGGATAGTATATTGCTGCAGCTATCACTTGGGTGTTTGTTTTCTATTTCTTTTCCTAGGCGTTATATTTTTTAGTCATGCCACAGAAAGCTTAAATTCTGTCCTGAAAGTTAAGGACATGTCCACTGTTGTGGAACTACGACGTGGTTATGAAACTGTGTTGTGATCTTCCTGTATTTTCTGAGGTGTTCTATCGAATTTGGTGGAGAATTGTAACCCTAAACATTGGTTCAGAGTTAGAAGTAGCCTCATTCTTTGATAAGACATTTTCATGTTACCTTTTTTGCCGAACAACAAAATAAAGTTATCTAAGTAAACTGTAAGTTTGCAGGCTTTCCATGTTTCCTTTTTAGCCGGTAGAGTTATTCTCAGTGCAAGCATGGATTATCAAGGCGAACAGCCTACCATGTGCATGAAATTAAATCATTTAATTAGCTGAGCAGATGAGCTGCCCTGTCAGTGAGGTTATTTGTCACATCAACAGGAAACCCAAAGACCCGCAGCACAAGGAAAAAACTATTTGAAAACGCTAGGTAGCCTACTCACATGGGATGTTTCAGGTTGTCACTGATTGAAATCAGTTGTTTCTGCTTCCCTCCCATACTCAGGACACTTTCCTTCCTCACGTTGAGTGCGGGACGGTGACTCTGATAGGAGCAGCGACAGAAAATCCGTCCTTCCAGGTCAACGCCGCTCTTCTGAGCCGGTGCCGGGTGATCGTTCTGGAGAAGCTCTCAGTTGAGGCGATGGAGGCAATTTTGCTGCGGGCCGTCAAGTCCTTAGGGGTCCAGGTTTTGGGCCAAGGCAACCAGCACAGCAGCTCTGCGACTGGCAGCAGCAACGAGAGCTCAGAGTGAGTACTTTATGGGCTGCAGGGTGTTAACATGCACAGCCTGAGGAATTGACTGCCTGCCAGGGAGAGGATGAAGCGCTTAGGGGGGGTGGGAAGAGAAACCCTAGCCACTTCTGATAGTAAAGAAAAGAAGCGGCAGCATATGGCAGGGGCAGCAGGGTGACAGGAGGGGAGAGAATTCAGAGCACTGGCTCTCCATCCAAAACATAATCTTACCGTCTGGATTAGGACGGAGTTTTATACTTGGATCTGTAGCTTCTGGCTCACCCCCCAGGATATTTAAGTCCATTCCTCTGCTGAGGATTTGCTGTGGAAGCCTGTAACTGACTCTTTTTCATGTCCTAATGTGCATTACTTCTTGTTACGGGTTGTGGATGCATCATATTTCCACTTAGTAGCAGATGGGGCATCCCCTTTTAAATTAACCTGGAAGTGTGTGACAGAAGTTGGTTGTTTTCTTATATTTTCTTTTTTTTTTAATGAGATCAGGGAGGATGCTGCTTAAGCATAAATGCAACGTTGTGTTCTGTTGTGTGCTAGGGAGAGTATTTGCTGTGAGATGTTAATCGATTTTATTTTTGTGTACTACTAGTCAGTAGTGCATGTGATGTGATGGTAACAGTGTAGGCACCCTTTATGTGTGAAAGAGAATATATCTCGTCCTTTCAGTATTATCACAGAGTGTAAGCAATAAGGATGGCTAACTGAGATACTGTGGATACATCTATATGTTGTGGTGATATGAATCTTAGAAGAGAGGGCAATAGAACATGTCATCTTTAACATAAAGGCACAGCTGTGCCTGTGGCCACACCCTGACTGAGGTTCAGAGACTTTCCTTTCTGTATAGGATTAAAGTACGAGGCATAGTTTCAGTTGCAGTTGTTTGGGTTTGGGTTTCACTGGATTCCCTGTATCTGTAACCTCCTGTTTGCAATAGATGATTTAAACAGCACAATGTGGTGTTTATCAAACTTGAAGAAGTCTGGCAGGCAGACTGTCAGACTAACACAGTTTCAAAAATATCTCCATGAAGAGAAAGTGGCCCACATCAATGACCAAGTGGGAGCCATATGCTTTAAGATGAAAACAGTAGTCAGAATTTAAAAGCTTGTGTTGCAATCTTGTTTGAATTTTTTATTTGTATTTCCTACCACTGGCTGCTTTTCAGCAGTAGTTGACATATACTCTTGCAATTGAATTTGGCATTATTTTTTTTAAGCCATTCCATCCCTTTTTCTGATGCAGTTTTGGGCTCATTATTAACTCCTCCTTGCTTCACGCCCCATGCTATTTTTGCTCCTTCATTTCCTCTCCACCTACCACTCTCCAGGAGCAGCTGTGTCTTCTTTCACCTTTTTTTACCTCACCACATTTAGGAAGCAGGGCTAGCAGTAGACGCAAGTAGATGACAGTGTTCAGTCTATCCTGGGGAACAAATGAAATGGATGTTATGAAATACATCTGAGTTGGTTGTTCACTTTGCTCACCTCTTTCTGGAACTGGAAAAGGTGCTGTAACACTGCATGTCCCCAGATGTTAAGTATGTCCACTTCAGAAGGGAGGCAGAGTTCTAGCCAAAAGGCAGAAGAGGGGTGTGAACATTAAATTATGGTTTTAGTCTCCTTAAGGTGTAAGTTTTCTGTTTCCAACCATGTACAGTGTGAAATTCTGCATATGCTACTAGAAATCTGTTTATGAGATGGTCTTGGTATCCTGCCACTTCTGTGACCTTGTTCAGGTTTTGAAAAGGATGATGATTCTTTGTGGTCTCTTTTACCTCGATGGTGAATGTTCCTTCGTTTCTATAGATGTCTTGTGTGCTCAGTGAGAATGCAGTCATTGCTGAATTTCATGGATTTCGTTGTCTCTGCACTACATGTATATGTAGCAGTTATCAAAAACTCATCCCTGTTGGAGCTGGTCGGACTGCCGAATGGGGCAAAAGGATTATTACAGGTGTGCTTGCTACAGCTTTTCATTGCATTGAATAATATGGGATTGTTTCTTATTTCTCCTATGTTCTATGAACAGTCACTGGTGCCTCGTATTATTTCGACTTTTTTAATTGGATAGATTTTACTGAAAATCAGGTACCACATATGAAGCTGTTCTCCATTAAAAAAACCAAGGGATTCAAGCCAAAGATCATGATATAACTTAAGCATTTCAAAAATTAAGGAGATCACTCATAGCTGTTACTGGGTTTGAGTTTGAGTCTTTACTCTTTCATGTGTTTTCCTTCCCCTGAAGAATTCCTGCATTACTCACAGTGAGATGGTTTGGGATGGGGTCTGATATTGTGATGTCAGCACACATCATCAAATTTGGTCCATCTTGTGCTCTTTGGGGTCTTTGTCTCTTTTATTAGTAAAATCAGGAGTGCTAATTTACGGTCATGGAAAAAAAGATGAAATTGAACACCCTCCATCAGGATGGAAATATGGAGAAAGCAGCATGGGTAGGATGGGTAGGAACAGCAATGCCAGCAGTTTGTCAATAACACACAAACTTAGTCTTTTTTTATATTTTTTTAACTGATATTTATTAGGTGTTATAAGCAGCAGGCGGAGAGGTAGATGTTGGGCTCCCAGCCCGCCGGAGCCGTGCTGTGACAGCAGTGCGGTGCCGGCCTAGCGCCGCCGCCGTGGCCGCCTCTTGCAGGGCGGCGCAGAGTCCTGGGTGCTGCTGCGGGCCTTCCTCTTCGGGGGGCGCCGGGTCCCCCCAGACGAGCGGTCCCTGCCCTGGGAAGAGGGGCCCGCTGCCGCCGCCTGCCCTGGCTCCTCCTGCTGCTCCTCCACTGAGGGCGCTGTGGTGGTGCTGGGGTACCCAGGGACCCCAGTAGAGCTGCTGGGCAGCTCCTCGGTACTGGGCCCAGTGTGGCTGGTGGAGTGGCCTGGGCCTGAGGCAGAAGGCAACTGATGGGAGGTGCTGTTGATGGAGCTGGCTGCAGGGCTGTCCTCCCTCCTTCCAGCAGCTCGGGCGTCCTGGTGGTCAAGCTGGTGGCGGATCGTGGGACCGTAGAGGGCTGCAGCGGTGCTGATGAGCCTTCTTACGAAGGTCAGCACATCGCCGCTGGTGCTCAGCTGCAGCGCCTGCACCAAGGCCTCCTCGTCCAGACCATGTTGACAAAGGAAGTTCACCGTGGTGCACTGTCCCACTTCCACTTCCCACCAGTCGTTGCTGGACACCTGCTGCAACTCCTCCTGCAGCCACTGGAGCAGGGGTCCGAGGTCTTCCGGATGATCTTGGAAAAATGCAGCCCAGACCTCGGCTGGGAAGTTGTGCTCAGGTGGGATGAGCACCGGCTCTGCAGGCCCCTGCTCATCCTGCAGGCCGTGATCTGAGTGTGCTGCGGGCTGCGGGACAGCACACTCGAGGTAATCATCGTCCGACCTCACCGAGTATCGGATGGTATCGATTTTGTGCCCGCATACGGCACAACTCGGCTTCTTGCTTGCCCACCAGATGGCACAGCCGTAGCACAGCTGGTGCTGGCAGGGGGTCACGTAGGTGACATCCTCCCGGATTTGCCCGCAGATGGGGCAGGTCCAGTTGGATGGCACGTCCATGGCCCTGGGCTGTGCGGTGGGCTGGGGAGAGCTGAGGTCAGGAAGCTGCTCCCCTCACAGGTGCTGCAGCAGGCAGAAGGTGTTACAAACTGCAAGAGAGAGAGAGACACCATCGTCATTTGCTGCCCCAGTCACTCATTGTCAAAGCCTCCCTGTCCCTGTTCCCTTCCAGCCACTGTAGGAAGTGAACAAGAGGCCCCACGGGTAAAGGCCAGCCTGGGGAGGGTCCTTCAAGAAGCACCCCCAGCTGCCGGCATGAAGCATTGCCATGCTGCTCACCTGCTCTGCTGCACGGTCCTCTCCTTAATGCCCCGGCTGCCTGCTACCAGCAGGGTCCGGGTACAGCACAAGTGGCTCTGAGACGGCACCTGAGAACTGCGCAAGCAGCACCCAGAGCACGTTTCAGCTCCAAATTTCGCCCTGTCCACACTCCAGTCCTCGCACACTCGCTCGGTAGGAGGCCAGGCACGAACTGCTGGGCTGGGCTGCTGCGCCTGCATAGGAGCAGCGTGGGCCAAGCAGTCACAATCCATCGCACGGAGATGTCACAAACCAGGGCTTGGCCGTGTTGCCAGCCCTCACCTTCACTGGGGGACATCACCACCCATCCCACAGTGATGCCGTCATCCATTGCTTGGTCATCACCATGTGCCGGCCTCACCTGCTGCACCAGCACACATTTCTGGGGTTTCCCCAACGCTTCTGCCTGTCCCATTTAATCCCCCCAGCTCTTGTGTGCCTGGCATCTGTGTTTCACATCAGTACTTCTTATCAGTGTTCCGGGGCCTGGGCTGTGTTTTCCCACATGCCCCATCTTGTAGCTCTGGCCATGGCCATGGCACACAGCCCCAGGCTTATACAGCTAGAAGGTTTATTGTTCAATAAAATTTCATACTTCCCTCTGTCTCTTGGAGTAGGTGATCTTGGAGATCTTTTCCAGCCTTCATGATTCTATGATTCTGTGATCCCCAAGATCGCTGTTGAGTGAACCTTTCTCTTCTGTGGAACATAAGGTTGTGTCGCTGTCCCCAACATCGTCCGCATATCATAGAATCATGAAGGCTGGAAAAGATCTCCAAGATCAGCTACTCCAAGAGACAGAGGGAAGTATATATAAACCTTCTTGCTGTATAAGCCTGGGGCTGTGTGCCATGGCACACAGCCCCAGGCTTATACAGCTAGAAAGTTTATTTTCAATAAAATTTCATACTTCCCTCTGTCTCTTGGAGTAGGTGATCTTGGAGATCTTTTCCAGCCTTCATGATTCTATGATTCTGTGATGCCCAAGATCGCTGTTGAGTGAACCTTTCACTTCAGTGGAACATAAGGTTGTGTCGCTGTCGCCAACGTCATCAGCATTCCTGTATTTAAGCATTTGTTTTTAGTGTTCAACCTTAAGTGCAGTGCTCTGGTGTGCTGAAAAGACAGCCACTGCAGAACAAGCATAGGGCAGCTAATTAGCTGGGGTAGGGTAGCAAAAGGGGACCACATTTGACTAGAATAGAGAACTACCATTACTAATATGCTTTCATTATTGAGATGCTGAGTAGCCTCTGAGGTAACTGTCTCTGCTTGTCAGAGTGCTGGGAAATAAACTGGCCACCAGTGAACAGGTTGTGTGTGTGTGCCTTGCCTGAATATGGAATGTGTGCAAGATCAAATGGCAGTCCCAGCTGGATTTGTTCAGTGACTACACTGGGTTTGCTTGCTGCATACCCCGCACACTTCCATTACCAGGCCTACACTGGTTACCTGACACACATCAGGGATCAGTATCCTGATCCTGCTTAGTTTGTGAAACGTGATGAAATAAAAGCCTAACGTGCTTCACATGTAACTTCTGTTGCTGTTCAGCTGATGTTGCCATGTCTGCACTGAGTGGACGAGGTGGCTCTGCTGACATCTCCACTGAGGTGCCAGAAGGTTTGTTACAGGTGCACTTGTTGAAGCTTTTCATTGCACTGAATTCCTCATATTAAGCTGTTCTCTGTTTTCAAATATCACAGAATTCAAGCCGAAGATCATGATGTAACTTAAACATTTCAAAAATTGAGGAAATGAAATGGCTGTGTGCTCTTACAGGCTTTGGGTTTGATCCTTTCCTCCTCCTATTTATTTCCATGAAAACTAGCACAGGTACAAAAAGCACAATAATGTTATTTAATAGAGCAAATCCTCAGCTACAAAACACTATTTTTCAACAGTCACCACTATTAGCAATGTGTTTTTGTTGGAAATGAACAAGGGCCTGTGTGCCAAACCTGTAAAAATCTGTCCCCGCAGTCAGAGTTGATGGTATGTCCAGGCTGCAGGAAATCCAGAAGGATCACCCACTCCTATATGGGGCTTGCTAAGTCACAGCCTGAACCAATGATTGAGCACCTCTGAAGGGACAGAGCCAGGTGTCACACAGCAATTCACCTGTGCAAACTGAAGGGGTTCCACCTCCCTAAACCTTATTGAAAACACAGAGTTAAGGAGGAGTTGGAATTATGATTGTTTTCTTCCCACAGCAGTAGTTTTCTGTTACTTGAGTTAGGATATCACTTTCAGCTCAGTGAGTGATGGATCCTGTAGGCTTGTTTATATTTTTGTCTCCAAGTATCATCAGTTACAAGGTACCAACGTTGCCCAATGGCATCCAGTGCGCACTCTGAGTTAATTTTGGAGGGTGAAAAAAGTACAAGGCTGCCCACCCGTGTGATGATTGGGAGCTTGGGAAGAAGTCAGAACATATGCAAGTTGTTCAGCCTCCCTGCTCTAAGGTGTGGGGATGTCAGGGTAAACTGAAAGTGGGTAGAGCAGCGGAGCTTCTGAGGACAGTGCGAGGTTAAAATGTAGAATACAAGGACTTAAAATGTGAGGTTTTAATTCCTCAGAAAAGCTGCCATAATTCAGTTATTCTGAGCAGAGGATGTTTTTCTGAAGTTCTGAGTGTGTTGGGGTGGAGATCACGGAATAGGGAGCCATTACATTATTTCACATCATTGACTCTCATCAGTGCATTGTGCCAACAGCTTGTTGGTTTGTGTCTCTTGATTTCCATGTAATTTGATGTATGCGATACTTGACCGTCTTGCTCCATCATGCTGTTCCCTCATTCCAACACCAAGAAGGTGTTTGAAACTTCTTGAAGAAGGTACAGTTCTTTTGGAGTGCCAGCTTAAACTCCGTTGCCTCTCAGCAGACTCCATAAACAAACACCTCAGCTAGCATGGTGCACAACGAGGGAGGAGCACAAGGTGGGATAATGCTACAAGATCTTCTTCTTGCAGGTTACCTGTGTACATAGAGGAGAAAGCTCTAAGTACTCTTGCCTACCTTTGTGATGGTGATGCGAGGACTGGGTTGAATGGACTTCAATTAGCAGTTCAGGCCCGACTGGCAGCAGGGAAGACCACTCTACTGAACTTTACCGAAGGTGGTTCTGTGGATGGAGTTCTGATAACGGAAGAACACGTAAAGGAAGGTCTGCAGCGGTCACACATCCTCTATGACCGAGCAGGTGAGTGCCTGACATGGTTTCTGTGATGTAGCATTTGGAAGAGTCTTTATAGTTCCTGCTGTTTCTTCCCCTTGCTAGCAGTTGTTCTGATGAAGCAGCAGATACAGTGAAATGTGGTCTAAAAACTGCTTTTTCTTCACACTAGAGCAGGCTCAGTCAGAATAAATTGAAGGGATGTGATGCTGTGTACCCATGATAGTAGCAGTATGCACTTGAGTATGCTGTGTTCACAGAGCACGCACCAGACAATTAAGTAGTGTCTGGCCAGAATCAAGTAACTATGAATTCAGTTTTTATGTGGTTACTTAGTTTTGCTCTCCTTAAGCACTATTTGAATCATCATCATAGAGTCATAGAATGGCCTGGGTCGAATAGGACCTCCAAGATCATCTAGTTTCACCCCCTCTAATATCCAGTCTAAACCTCCTGTCTCAGTTTAAAACCATTCCCATTTGTTCTATCACAGTCCACCCACGTACACAGACATTCCCCCTCCTGTTTATATGCTCCCTTCAAGTACTGGAAGGCCACAACGAGGTCTCCCTGGGGTCTTCTCCAAGCTAAACAAACCCAGTTCCTCAGCCTTTCCTCACAGGAGAGGTGCTCCAGCCCTCTGACCATCTTAGCAGCCCTTCTCTAGACCCATGACACTGCTGAAAAAGACCTGGATCTAGCTGTGCGTGTCCCTGTTCACTGCAAAGGAGTTGGACTAGATGGCCTTCAGAGGTCCTTTCCAGCTCTAAGGATTATTTATTTCATTTTGTGTGCCTTAGATTTGAGCTGCTCACTGTTTTCAGGGCCATTCCTAAAAGGATGAACCCAACACACCTCATAGGTTTCAGCTGCTCCTAAAAGGATGAACCCAACACACCTCATAGGGGATTTGTCAGGACTGTGTGCTGTGATCTTATTTCCTCCAAACTTTGTGATGTGCCATCATGATATACCTACATGTCAATGGTTTCTGGGCCAGTTTGGCCCATTTCCGTGACTAATGGGGCCTGATACAGGTACAAGGTCATCTTCCCAACATCTTTTCCTTCTCCTGAAGGAAAGGTTGTATGGTATCAAAAGCAAATTGCTTGCCCTGTAATGTTTAAGCAACAGAACAAGCCACTCTTTGCTTCATCTGCTGTTGCTATTACCTGCTGGTGTGCTGATGCACTCATGAGAGCATGAAGGTTCTGAAAACACTGATGAACAGCATGATTCGTGTTTAAAGAGAACTTGGGAAGCAGGTTCTGTTTACCTACTGTGATCTAAGGAAATCTGTTCTGTTCTCTTAAATGTATTTTGCTCCTCTTCCTCCAAATAGCTCTCTGTATCTCTGCTCCCCCATTCTAAACAGGAGAAGAACATTACAATTGTATCTCAGCCCTGCATAAGTCAATGAGAGGCTCAGATGAAAATGCCTCCCTCTACTGGCTTGCTCGAATGCTTGAAGGTGGTGAAGATCCACTCTACGTGGCAAGGAGGCGGGTGAGGTTTGCAAGCGAAGATATAGGTACGTGCTTTCAGTATTTCCTGGTTGGGATGGTGTGTTAACTAAGATGTGCCAGTCTTCTGACCTTCAGAGTTTAGTACTTGGGGCTAGGGGTGCAATAAATACCAAAACAAATACTCCAACTGCACAACAGTTACAAAGTACATGAAATGCATCATGACCAACAAAATCTAAGTATATGCAGACAGAAACCTACATTTGATGTCCTTGTGGTGACAGCTGCAGGAGGAACAAAGATTTTAGAGGTTAGGTTTTGATAGTGTTCTTTCATTTCATGCCATGATTGTGGGACACCTTGTGTCACAGAGAATATGTGTGGCAGGGATGTCTGGGTTTTTATTTGTTTGTTCCATTGCTTTAGTGAATGTGGAAGCCAAAAGCCAACCTTGATGTGCAAGCCTCATGGTGGGTGTGTCAGTAGTTTCAAGGTATTTTCATTATCCTAAATAACAGAAGCAGCAAGATTTTTAGTACAGAAGTGATGAGTGGAGACTTAATACATCTGGTGAAGCTATGTCTGTATACCAATAGCTCCTCGTTTCTTTTTCACAAAGAGAAAGTGAACCCTACACTACCTGCTGCTGCTGCTCAGGCCACCACTGTGTGGCAGCAGATTGAGGCTTTCAGAAGGAATAGGGAGAAGACACTGGGTGGAAAGTATCTATCTCATGTGCTGCCAAGTACTGTAGCAGGTGATCCACCACCTGGGACTGCAGCTTTGAAGTGAGCGTGTATAGCCTTCCATGGCAGAGAACAAGAAACACTGTGATTCTAGTAAACTGACTTTAACCTGCTTTCATGTAATCCCTTCTTATAGGGCTGGCAGATCCTTTGGCTTTAACACAAGCGGTTGCTGCTTATCAAGGTTGTCACTTCATTGGGATGCCAGAGTGCGAGGTAAAGGCTTCATCAGTTCACAGATCTAAGAGTAATGTAAATTGTAAGATCTAGTTGTAATGACCAAAAAAGAAACAGAGATTGCAGGGACAAGGCAAATAAATGTATTGGCCCATTTCAGACAAGGCTTCAAGTAAGAAAACATTGTTGCTCTAGCAATAGAAGCTGTCCTTGAAATCTCCCTGTGCGTGTGTTGTCATATTTCAAGTAATTTTGTTTTGCTCTGATTCTTGTTGTCTTACAGTTCTAAATGTTCATACATCCTGTTGTAAAGTAGCTCTTCTTTTCTAGTAGCCAAAGTTATGAAGGACTGTATTGTTGTGAAATAATATTAAAATAGTAGTAGCAGGAGGAGGTCAGTATACAAACTAAGCCCTTGTCATGCTACTCAGAACGTCTGGATAACAGACATTAGAGCTTAAAACATATCATTTAATGCTTTCCCCTTCCTTGTTTCCAGGTCATTCTGGCACAGTGTGTAGTGTATTTTGCAAGAGCACCAAAGTCTATAGAGGTGTACAGGGCATATGGTAACGTCAAAGAATGTCTGAGGATGCACACGGGGCCTCTACCACCTGTTCCCCTGCACCTGAGAAATGCCCCGACGAGGCTCATGAAGGACTTGGGCTACGGTAAAGGCTATAAGTATAACCCCATGTACAAGGAACCTGTGGTGCAGGACTATCTGCCAGAAGAGCTGAAAGGAACAGATTTCTTTAAGGAACGAAGAACGTGACAGCCCTGCTCCGAATGCTTTCTGTTTTTGTGATGCATACATTTGTACTGGGATGAAGATTTCCCTGCTGATTTCAGCCCAATAATTCTGGAGATGAGAGTACAAAGTCACTCGGCCCTTGAGATACTCTTGGTTTTTCTGCTGTCATTCCAAAGGAGTTTTGTAAACCATTGCAGTTAGGCAGTGTGGAAACACAAAAGGAAGCTTTGCAACTTAGTTCTTTCACCCACCGGTTCAAGGGAAGTGGAGGAAAAAAAGGTGTTTTCCACTTTGTCTCTTGTAGTGAGATAAGGAATATGGGCACGCTGCTTCTCAAAATCAGAATCCAGTTTGAGCTTTTAGAATGTTTATTTTCAGAAAAAAGAGATTGTGTTTTCCTCTCTTGCAGTAAAATGCAGGAAAGAAAATACAATTACAATGTAATCCTTCTTTTTATGATGCCTCCAATTTTCTCCAACAACATTTATTCAACTAATAAAATCAACGCTTTTTCATTTGTTTGAATACTCTTAAGAGAGCAGAGTGGTTTTGAAAGTCTGAAGATGTTTTGACTTTATCATGTCTGCTTTCTATGGCAGACATAAACTAATTTTGGAACTAGAGCAGTCATGAAAATCAGTGAATTGGTTGTTTTTTTTTCTCTAAACTGGAGAGGTTTGGATTTAAAAGATGGTCTGTTCAGTGGATTAGGAGTTGTTTGGCTGGTTGCATCCAAAGGGTTGTGATTAATGGTTCTGTGTTGGTGAAGGCTGTTCACAAGTGGTCTCCCACAGGGGTTGGTCTTGGGACCGGGGCTCTTCAGCATCTTTATCAGTGACGCAGACGATGGCATCGAGTGCACCCTCGGCAAGTTTGCAGATGACACCATGCTGAGCGATGCTGTTAATAATTTGGGAGGTGGTGAAGCCATCCAGAGGGAGCTGGACAGGCTCCGTGTGAACCTAGTGAGGTTCAGCCTGGCCCCGCACAAGGTCTTGGCCCTCTTGGGCTGAGGCAGTCTCTGCTACTTCCACAAACTGGAGGGAAGAACTCATTTAGAGCAGCACTACAGCGAAGTTCTTGGGGGATGAGAAGATGGACATCAGCCAGCAGCATGCGCTTACAGCCTGGAAGGCCGACTGTGTTCTGGGCTGCGTTAAAAGAGGAGTAACCAGCAAGGAGATGGAGGTGATTGTCCCCCTCTACTCAGCTCTTGTGAAAACTCACTGGAGTACTGTGTCCAGGCCTGGAGCCCCTGTCTCGCTCCAATTTAGGAGTGAGGCAAAGGTTCTTTTAATAATGTTATGCCCGGCGTGAGATTAAGAAGAAGAGCATTCAAATGTTGATCCGACCAGTTTATTGGAAATAATAGACAATTGAGGGGATGGGGAAGGGAGAGCAAAATTAGGGTGATGGGGAAGGGAAAGTAGGCGATAGAAAAAGGTAGAAAAGAGCAAGAATTACGTTAAAGCGGGGAATAGTCACCTCCTGGATGCAGCAGCGTCCCGTAGCACGTTGTTAACGTTGGTCCGGGGCAAAATAAGCGTAGGGGAGAGCAGCAACAGAGTAGCAGGCTGCAAGCAGCAGATCGGTGAATCGCAGAAAAGATGGTCAGAGTAGCGAGGTCTTCAGGAAGTGGAGTCTCGGGCAGCGAGGTCCCTCGGAACAGAGTCTCGAGCAGCAATCCCAGAAGAGGTAATAGGCAGCAGTACGACAACGGTAGAGGAATCTGAGGTCGGATACCTAGATGCCCAGAAAAACCGTGATTTGTCCGTGCCCTTTTTATCCTTCTTTCCAGCCTTCGAGACATTTCGGGACGGCTCGGGTCAGAGTCTTGTGACTTCCTCAAAGCTGTCAATCTTCCTTGAGATGGGCCAACAGGAAAGACCACTTAAGGGCCATTAGTCCTCAGGGATGGCCATCTTCCTTGAGATAGGCCAACACAAAAAGACCACTCAAGGGCCATTGATCAGTATCTTATCTCCCTTTCGTAGCTCCCGGACTTGTCCATCTCCTGTGTGTCTCCATTTCAGCAAACTTTGAGACAGTAATGTAAAAAGCATGGCTTCTTACAAGCCCCACAGTACAGAAAGGACATGGAGCTCTTGGAATGGGTCTAGAGAAGGGCTGCTAAGATGGTCAGGGGGCTGGAGCACCTCTCTTCTGAGGAAAGGTTGAGGGAACTGGGATTGCTTACCATGAAAAAAAGAAGGCTTCAGGGAGACCTCACTGTGGTCTTCCAGTATGTGGAGGGAGCATATGAACAGGAGGGGAAATGGCTGCTTGTGAGGGTGGATAGTGATAGAACAAGGGGGAATGGTTTTAAACTCAGACAGGGGAGGTTTAGATTGGATATTAGGAGGAGGTTTTTCACACAGAGAGTGGTGACACACTGGAACAGGTTGCCCAAGGAGGTTGTGGCTGCGCCATCCCTGGAGGCATTCAAGGCCAGGCTGGATGTGGCTCTGGGCAGCCTGGTCTGGTGGTTGGAGACCCTGCACATAGCAGGGGATGGAAAATGGGTGATGGTTGTGTTCCTTTTCAACCCAGGCAATTCTGTGATTCTGTGATTCTGTGATTCTGTGATTTTGAAGTTGCATCACTTCTAATAGTTAGTGCAACATTTTTGTTAATGCTTTTGGAAAAGAGATTCCTGACAGTAAAGTACCCTTCTATATTTTGAGTTGTGTTTTAGCATGAACTTTGGATTGCAAAGCTGAGCCACGCAAATTGAATGCCTGCTCTTACAACAGAAAAATTGGCTTTGTGCTGCTACTGAAGACATACGATGGAATGTCACACCTGCATGGTGGGCTGGAACCTCTCTGAGGCTGGGAACAAGCCGTGCTCCTCAGAGCAAGCCCCACACTCCTCCAAACTGCACCAGGCTGCGGAAGACCTGGGCAGTTGGGACAGGGACAGTTAGCACATCCCAGGGCTGCGGGCGTGCAAGATGATCAAGGCCAGGTCTCCCTGATACTGGGGAGCCTATGGCTGTGCCCTGAGCTCCAGCTGTGGCCTCCCCAGAGCTGAGCAGAGGGGCAGCATCTCTGCCCTTTGCACGCTGGCAGCACGCTGGCACCTCATGCAGCCCAGGGCAGCACTCAGGTTTGTGGGCAGCGCTCCTTGCCGGTTGAGCCGAGTGTCCGGCAGGACTCCTGGGTCCTGTCCAGCTGGGTGACCCCAGCTGCGGTGTGGCCGGGAGGTGTTCCACGTCAGGTGCAGAAATTTGCCTTTCCCTCCACTGCTTCTGATGATGGGATTATTGGAGTAAGGTGTGCTCCATCCCTGACCATTACTGGGGCCCTTGTATATTTTATTAGTGCTGTCAAGAGTGCTGAATCACGGTGGAGGAAATAAAGTTGCATTGCTGTACCGACCTCCAGGACCAGAAGTGGGAGAAAGCAGCATGGGTAGGATGGGTAGGAACAGCAATGCCAGCAGTTTGTCAATAACACACAGACTTTGTCTTTTTTTATTTTTTTTTTAAAATGTTATTTATTAGGTGTTACAAGCAGCAGGCTGAGAGGTAGATGTTGTTCTCCCAGCCCGCTGGAGCCGTGCTGTGACGGCAGTGCGGTTCTGGCCTAGCGCCGCCGCCGGGGCCGCCTCTTGCAGGGCGGCGCAGAGTCCTGGGGGCTGCTGCGGGCCTTCCTCTTCGGGGGGCGCCGGGGCCCCCCACATGAGCGGTCCCTGCCCTGGGAAGAGGGGCCCGCTGCCGCCGCCTGCCCTGGCTCCGTGCTGGGCCCTGCGGTGCTGGTGGAGTGGCCTGGGCCCGAGGCGGGAGGCTCCTGATGGGAGGTGCTGTTGATGGAGCTGGTTGCAGGAATGTCCTCCCTCCTTCCAGCAGCATGGGTGTCCTGGTGGTCAAGCTGGTGGCGGATCGTGGGACCGTAGAGGGCTGCAGCGGTGCTGATGAGCCTTCTTACAAAGGGCAGCACGTCGCCGCTGGTGCTCAGCTGCAGCGCCTGCACCAAGGCCTCCTCGTCCAGACCATGTTGACAAAGGAAGTTCACCGTGGTGCACTGTCCCACGTAGACTTCCCACCAGTCGTTGCTGGACACCTGCTGCAACTCCTCCTGCAGCCACTGGAGCAGGGGTCCGAGGTCTTCCGGATGATCTTGGAAAAATGCAGCCCAGACCTCGGCTGGGAAGTTGTGCTCAGGTGGGATGAGCACCGGCTCTGCAGGCCCCTGCTCGTCCTGCAGGTCGTGATCTGAGTGCGCTGCGGGCTGCGGGACAGCACACTCGAGGTAATCCTCATCCGACCTCACCGAGTACCGAATGGTGGTAATTTTGTGCCCGCATACGGCACAACTCGGCTTCTTGCTTGCCCACCAGATGGCACAGCCGTAGCACAGCTGGTGCTGGCAGGGGGTCACGTAGGTGACATCCTCCCGGATTTGCCCGCAGATGGGGCAGGTCCAGTTGGACGGCACGTCCATGGCCCTGGGCTGTGCGGTGGGCTGGGGAGAGCTGAGGTCAGAAAGCTTCTCCCCTCACAGGTGCTGCAGCAGGCAGAAGGTGTTACAAACTGCAAGAGAGAGAGAGACACCATCGTCATTCGCTGCCCTGGTCTCTCATCATCAATCCCTCCTTTTCCCTGTAACACTCCAACCACTATAAGAAGTGAACAAAGGGCCCCACGGGCAGATCCCAGCATGGGGAGGGTTCCTCAAGAAGCACCCCCAGCTGCCGGCATGAGGCATTGCCATGCTGCCCACCTGCTCTGCTGCACGGTCCTCTCCTTGATGTCCCGGCTGCCTGCTGCCAACCAGCAGGGTCCGGGTACAGCACAAGTGGCTCTGAGACGGCACCTGAGAACTGCGCAAGCAGCACCCAGAGCACGTTTCAGCTCCAAATTTCGCCCTGTCCACACTCCAGTCCTCGCACACTCGCTCGGTTGGAGGCCAGGCACGAACTGCTGGGCTGGGCTGCTGCGCCTGCATTGGAGCAGCGTGGGCCAAGCAGTCACAATCCATCGCACGGAGATGTCACAAACCAGGGCTTGGCCGTGTTGCCAGGCCTCACCTTCACTGGGGGACATCACCACCCGTCCCACAGTGATGACGCCTTCCATTGCTTGGTCATCACCGTGTGCCTGCCTCCTGCTGCACATGTGCCAGCAGCACTCCAGTCCCAGCACTGAGCTTTCCCCAGCACTGCTGCCCACTCCATTCCCCCAGCTTTTCTGCACCAAGCTCCTGGAGAGGAGCTTTGCAGAGAAGGACCTGCATGTCTTGGTGGGCAATATATTAGCCATGAGCCAGCAGCGTGGCCTTACTGCCCAGAATGTCAATGGGATCCAAAGCACTTGAACAGGCTTCCTACAGAGGTGATTGATGTCTCGCATCTGTCAGTGTTCAAGGGCCATTTGGATTATGCCCTCATTAATGTTTTAAGTTTTGGTTAGCCTTGAAGCTGTCAGGCAGTTGGACTAAGTGATCTCTGAAGGTCACTAACAAATGAATTATTCTATGCTTTAGATACCATCTCATCTTCCCAGTGGAGATCTTAGTTCTTGCACTGCCTGTGCAGAGTACCTCATGAGGATGATGCACCTGCAGTGTAAATACAATGTAAATCTATGTGATCAGAGAAAAAAATAGAAGGCATCAAGGCTTCACAGGTGCTGCAGGCGTCCCTTGAGTATATTGGGAAAGGTGAATTTTAAGCCTTCCAGCTGCTGCCTGCCTTTTTTGTTTCATTCTTTATGAATAATATGACTTTCCAACATACTTACTTGGAGTAGATTGTGTAAAAACTTTTCCCCCTTGTATGTTGTATAAAATATGAAGTACACTGTATAAAAACAAGGAACAGGGAGACCAGCAAATTGCATTTTCAAATCTTAGCCAAACTATAATGTGGGAAGGCCTTCCTCTGCCTCCTGAGATGGAGGTGGCAATTTCATAACCTGTCCACAATTCTAAGATATCTGCCTGGCCATTTATCACATTTTGCCTTTTGAGAGAAAGCGATTATCAAATTCCTTCCTGCTGTTGTATCAGGTCATTTGCTGGAGCAGAAAATTTGGCTTTCTACATCCTGGGATTTCTGCAAACATGAAATATAGAGGTCATTCCCATGAAGTCTCACAGCCTCCATGTATTACTACAACATGTTCTGCTCCTGTTCCAGGTATCCTTTTAGTCCTGATGCTACCCCAAGGAGAATGAGGGCTGAACAAGCTGCCTTCTCCCGGGATGAGCTGGCTCTGACTGCTTCTTTGCTGATGGAGGGCTGTGTTCTGCTCTGACTTAAGTGGAAGCCACTGCAGCTGAGTCAGGCTCCCTTCACAGATTTTTCTGAGGAGAGAGCATGCATAGAGAAATGAAGGGCTGACAAATAGTTTACCAGGTACAAGCCCAGCTATTCTGGTTTTATCCTCTAAAACAAATATTTTTCTCTTCTTGGGGAGGAGACACTCCATAGATGTGGCTGCATCTCATGAGCACACACTGCTGAATCATCTCAAGGATGTGCCAAGTATCTGCAGGAAGCATAACAGGAAGAGGGAAACAGAAAAATTCACAAAATAAGCATCTGACTCAGAGCATTCAGAGGGGCACTTCTCCGTCTCACTGAATAATTGGTGTCCCAGTAATGTTTTCTCCAGGAAGCCTTGGTGCTCCCAGAACAGATGATGGAGCTACACTGATAAAAACAGCACATTTTTCCTCTAACCTCTAGCTCTTCATCACAGTTTTCAGAAGAGCTGTGCAATGAGCCTAAGGCTCTGATGTTTTGTTCTGGGTTTGAAATGTGTACAGCCAATGAGGCTCTTCTTGAGCTCCATGGTCGTTTTTGCTCTGCAGCTCTAGATGGATGGCTTGCACAAAACAGGTCCAAAAGGCAGCAAGGAGGATTTGCCCAAGCTGGAGGCATGACAGTGTTTACCTAGAGTCTGACATCCTTGCCATCTGCAAGGGAATTTACAAAAGGAGAAAATAAAATACCTGCAGAATTTGGGAATTTGCACATGCATGATAAATGAGACATTTTCTTTCAGATGGCTTTTTGGAGGTATATGCTTCAAGCCAGCTTACGTCCTATTTAGTAGTGCCACATCCTTATCTTGAGTGTTGCTTCTCCTTACGGAATTTATCTGTGGTTCTTTATATTAAAAATGTTCTTCACTAGTTCTCCAATACATATACTTGGAAAAATACAGTTCGAAAATCTGATTTCTGAATCTGTTTTTCAGAAAGCCTATGAAGTCAGTGATGACTTGCCTTGTTATAGGTCACAAAGCATGAGTTGTGAATGTTAGTTAGTTAAACCTCATGTAGAACTCCATGAGGAAGATAATACTTGTGTTAAACCAGCAACTTAAAAGTTATGTCTATCAGTCAGCTGCTAATTCTATTTTTCTCTAATTGTCTCGCAGACTAAAGCATTTTCCACGTAATGACTGACTGTGATTTCTTTTGCTTGCATTGCCCTTTTCAAAACTTTTCTTCATTCCTCAGGGCTGGAGTGACCTTTATATCTATATAAATGCCTCTCAGATCATTACACTTCACCATAAAGCAGAACTCAAGGAAGAAAACCGATCACTCCACTATGTAAGTAATTAACCTTCTTTAGAAATGTGTGTTTTCACACCGTGCATACAAAACAGGTACATGTCATATCCCATCTACCTTCCAGTCGATGAGTTGGTGCTTCAGATGCAGGCTTATATCTAAACAAATAAATGAAACCAAAGCTGCTTCTTGCATAAATGTTTTATATGGCACAAGGATAGACCCAGAATACATCATGGGGAGAAAGCAGTACAGTTGTCAGTAAGTAGGTGAGTTTGCTGTATTTCCTGCTTGCTTGTGACTGCTGCTACAGGAAAGGGAATTATCAAAGTGAGATCTCCACTGTGCAAAGGATTTGCCACAGATATGGAGTATGTGTAAGCATAAAGCATCTCCAAAGCCCCTCTCTGCTATTCAAGACCCACCTGGCAGGAAATCAAAAACTACAGAGAAAATAAAAATACTCCAGTTTTGTTGGCAGTTACTGAAAATTGTTACAAACAGTTCTCCTCAGGTAGCAGCATAGAAATTCCACCTTTGCCTGGCAAATAGTGTACTAGATTACATGGCTATGCTGGAGAACTGTAGGCTATACAGGAGTGTATGTCCTCCTTGAGGAAACAAAATGTTCTTCATATCCAATCAGGTAAAGGGAAAATTTACTCCTGTTTTAGATTCAGATCAATATTTGCCATTCAAGGCGCATAACAGGAGGGCATCCAATTGATGGTTCTAGGCTAAGTTGGTTGTAGTGATTACTTTGGTCTACAATCATTCATAGGATTAAGAAGGTGCAGGGGGAAAAGTAGTATTTCTGATTCTCATCCAGGTTTTCCTCACAATGCTAGAAGTTGGCCCTCATTTTAAGGTGAGCAAAATTTACCAAGGAAAAGCATGGTATCTGTGGGATTGTGCCTAATAAAGAATAAGAAAGGATGGTCAGCCATAAACACCTCTGTGAGGGGAAGAGACCTCCTCACAATGGTAGCTCCTGTAGCAGCTGCTGCTGTAGTGCCCTCCTCATTGACTTCCACATAAGCCTTATGGACAATGTTTGACAACATCAGGGATTTCTCAGACAACGCAGAAAGATCAGCTTTAAAAGTGAAAATGTCGGTCATTCCCATTTCTTTTAATACCTCATTGAGGTTAAAGGTGCCTTCAAGCTTGAATCGGGGCAGGTACACCTCTACGATCGTCTCAAACATATGTTTGGAAGACAGCCACACCGTTAAGTTTTCATAGGTCATTGTGCTTTCAATCTAGAAGATGGGGAAATAAACAAGATTAGATTTTTGCCCAGCTTTAATTCAGGCAACCAGCTTTCAGACCAGCTTAGCCGCAGTCCTCAGCCTTACCTGTTCCAGCCCACTGGTAGATCCATCTTCTGTGTCTCCTGGCAGAAGGATGATCATGCTGAGCAACTTCTGAGCGTAAGGGAGTTCAAGCACCTGAGTTTCCAGCTCCTCGATATAGCCTAATTTAAACGTGCCTTTCTGATACATCATCTGTACTGGCTTTCTCTCATTCTGTTTAAAAGAAATTGGAATGATCACTCAAGCAATAGTCCTTAATGTTTAAACTTCAGGTGCTGTATTTGTGTTTGTAGCAATATATGTTACAAAGCTAAACATTTTTCTTTATTTTTTGCACATACAATGACACATTAAACATCAGTTTTACTATTCATGTATAAAGGGGATATTTGTTTGGGGGGAAAAATAAAACAAAGCAATTTCCCTGCAACTGACCAGATAGTTCAGTGGTTTATATACTGTTACTATTACAGATAGTATTATTACAGATATTATTACTGTTACAGATAGTGGTTTAATACTGTTACTCTGCAGCCAAAGAAGCTGATGCTGATGGGATTTGCAAGTCCTGGTTTGGAATGGAATAAAGAAGAAATGGCACTGCAGGAATCAGGTTGCCATATATCAGGTAGATGTTTTAGGCAGGAAGCAATAGACAGATTAAGAGCAAAATCATAACCACTCTATATCAGGCATGTTCTTCTAGGTCTTCTAATCCTCACTTTCTTTTGTGACGAGTTTGTTCAAATCCTGTGTAAAGGTCCAAGATTCATTTCACCATTAGCTAACTTTGTACTTAACTTCTAAATCAGTGAAAGAATCTTAGTAGAGAACAGTGTTATTTAGTGCATGAAGAAAAGTGTATACAGATTCTCCCTATCTCATAGTTTCTGTGACTGCAGAAGTGCTCCAAATGTTTCTCCCTATAGTCCATTTTCAGTATTCATATTCAAAAGCTTATTTCAAGTAAAATATTTAAAATATATTAAGACCAAAATTATAATTTCAGGCTTGTGTCTTAGTAAATTGCAGTGCAACAGTATAACTAGCAACGCATGTCTTTCTGACCTTCTGTTTTTATAGATAATAAACACTTAGAAGACAGTTTTTCCCATACAAAGCTCTTCAGATTCAAATCAGAGATAAATCTGAATTCTTTGTGGGTTCGTTTTTTTTGGTGGTTTCACTATTTAATGTAATGTAGGCACAGCATATGGAATGAAGGCAAAACTGAATTAAATAAAATGGTTTTGATAATCTTTTTTGAAGACATTTATTAGACTTAAGCTGTACAGAGCTTGGATTAATGTGGTTGCTAAAGAACTTTTTGCAGCCATGTTGATTTAGTTAAGCAATGAAAGCTTCAATTTTATACGTATGGTGGAAAAAAGGAATCAAAATTAAAACATATTGAAAAAACAAACTTACTTTTAAACACTGCAAATACTACAAATAAACCAAAATACTCTGTGAGGATTTTTCATGTTTCAAATTCCATCTTAATCTATGTGGCTCATTAATATGTGGCCTCATTTTTTGGTTGGTTTGGTTTAACCTTTCTTTTGCATAGCTCATACTAAATTGTATGGGATGCATAAAAGCCAGGATGGCCCCACGGAGCCTGTATGAAATTAGATCTTTGCAACTGGCTTCTATCCGTGACAACTGCCCATAGTGACTATGATGTTCAAAAGTGCTGATCACTTTGTGTTTTGCCAGCTGTTGAAACAAAATATTCTGAGTTGTTGCAACTTCTAAGACTTGCAGGGTTTTTTTTTTTCAGTAAGGATTATGGCTCTCTTTGGAAAGCCTTCCTTCTGTCTCTACCCAACAGGAGAAAAAGGTTCAGTTCCCAGCGCACCCATGCCTTCCTCACAGCACAGCTGAGAGCCCCCAACTTTGTATTTCTGTATCATGCTTATTCCAGTGCGAGGGTAAATCATGCTATGATTTATAGAATGCACTGTGTACCTGATGCAGTTTAAAATCTCTCTGTACTGTATTTTTCTCCTCGAACTTGTGTTCCCAGGATGCTTTGAAGTAGATTGCATTTGCCAGCACCAGAATGGCATCTGTGTTAATCACGCCTCGAGCAAAAAGTTCCTTGATTTTACCTGGAGGAAATTTTGGAAAACAGAGGTGTTTATTAGTTGTTATTAAGACTCTGGATTGAGATTCAATTACTTATCTGTGAACTTAGCTTTAGAGTGCATTAGAAATCCAACACTGTTTCTTCAAAGAACAGGGACAATAAAAGCAAAGAAATGGCAAATTCTTCAGCTCTGTTACCTAGGACTGGCCTTTTTGGAAGAGGAAGGGGCACAGGACCATCAAATTAGCCAACTGTGGGTTCAGTGGCAAAATGAATGTGCCAGGTTGCACCAGTCCACAATTAATAAAGGCACAGCACCATTAATCCTCTGTTTCCTGTTACCTGAGGGTGTCTTTCCCTTTACACTTTATTTTCTGTACAGAGGTTGATGTAGGATTTCCTAAGTGAGCAGGCTTTGTACAGGCACACAGGGCAATGATGGTCTGGGGTTTGCAGCTCTTTCCCACATTAGTTGCAGGCTGTTCTGACAGCCCAAGGACAGGTTTGGTCAGGATATGACCACTAAGAAATCAGGAGCCTTCAAATTTATTCATCCGTTCCTCGGTAAGTTCTGGCTTAAGTTCAGCTAGAAGATTTATAAGATTTTCAACCTGCTGATGTTGCAGCTCTAACAAAATTAAAGTGGTATATTTCATGTTCAGCTTAATTAGAAAAAAAAGCCAATGACCTCTATGTGCCTGTAAAGGGCAAAAGCTGGGTGGGTGTTACTTGATAGTGAATCTCTCTGGTGGTCACATCGCTCATCTATGTTAGCATTGCTCTGTGTACACCCAGGTCCTGAGGTGTCTTCTTTCTTTGCTGTGTTATTCCCAGTCTCACTGTGAAGCTCGTAACTTTCATCCCCTGCTTTCCTGTATCTACAGTGTTGACGATTTCCAGAAGCAGTTAATGTATTTTATTGATTTATTAATCTATTTTTTTTAATCTAACAGTACCCTTGGAGGTTCTGTTGCAGTTATCTTGCTAGGCATGTAGGTAGGAGTGCGGCAGTATGTGCCAACAAACACATTTAATTCAGAAATAGTTTAGCTGATAGATGACTCAAAAGAATGAATGGGAACAACAGGCTATCTTTGAAATGCATAAAAAACTAGAAACATGAACAGGACTTATCATATGCTGAATTCTTTTTGAAGGAGTACTGGAAGAGGGAAAAGATAGATAGCATGGCTACAGTTTTGCTTTATTTTACCTTCTGTCTCACTTTCAACCCAATCATTAATTTTTAGCCTGCTTGCTTCAAGATCCCTTTGAAAGTCCATTGTTTCAAGGGCTGCTCTGTATAGTTCCTTACTGCACATCAGATATTTCTGTAAAGCAAAATAAAGACTGTGCATTAGCCAAACCCATTCAGAGCTTATTCTCTTTACCATGAAGTCAACAATTTAGAAACGTTTTAGAAATTACGAGGGTCTTCTTAACTGAATAAGACAAAATTTGGCTTTGGAAACATCAACTATCAGAAGCTGAATCAGATCACTGTGAAGAAGAGATAATTATTGTGTCTTTCTTCTTATTTATCCACAGTTTTCCCTCTAGACAACAAGCTGGGGGTCAGTGCCACAGAGGTTACAAGGTACAGTTATCTTACCTGATTCGGTTCAAATCCTTGTTGGAGAAAGAGGTTGTTAACCAGGCTTATAACGTAGTCTTTGTCAAGGTTTTGCAGTTGTAAAAGCAGTGTATGGAATGCTTCATGGTAAAGATTCCCATCTGTGTTACACTAGGAATATTTCAAACACACCAATTACAAAGGTTCCTCAGTATAGCTTTGGTTGTTTATCTGCATCCTAATTAGATTGTAATGTAGGGCTATCTCCCATTATTATTATATTTAAATTCGGCTAATCTAAGCTTTGTGGCCTGATCTTCCTTCTGGTGGGGGCTTTGGATTTGATTTTATGGAAGACTTTGCTGGTAACAAGGTAACACCTTCTATAGAGCATAGTGGTTCAGGCAGACCTTGTGCATGGGATCTTGACTCCCTCCAGTGGCAAACTGTGGTGCTTTACAACTAATAGGCTACAGTGAAGTGAAAGAAAGGTTCTTGTACTACAAAAGACATACCACAGAGGGGGAAGACTCTCTTTCCTGGCTTAGTTCAGGCTTGTTTTCTGGGACTACACCTTCAAGCTCAGATTCAAGGCTTGTAGTTCCTGCAGCATCACTGATGTGGAGAACCTGCATTTGAAGAGGTCAAATAATGGCAGTTTTAACTGGGATAAAGGTGTTTTCCATGTTTGAAAGATTTACTGCACTGTCTCAGATTAATAATGTAGATTTATTAAAGATATCATAGAAAGGTTTGGGTTGGAAGGGACCTCAAAGCCCGCACAGCCCCAACCCCGTGCTGTGGGCAGGGCTGCCACCACCAGCTCAGGCTGCCCAGGGGTCCATCCAATCCAGCCTTGAGCACCTCCAGGGATGGGGCACCACAGCTTCTCTGGGCAGCCTGTGCCGGTGCCTCACCGCCCTCTGTGTGAAGAATATACACCTAATATCTCACCTAAATTTCCTCTCTTTTAGTTTGAACATTCCATCTCCATTGCTTTCCTAAACTAAGCAAGAGTCTTTCAGAACCTCATAAGGAGAATGTGTCTTCCTTGGCAGCAGCTGACCTACGGCAGTATTATAATACAGTGAACAAAGATCCACCAGGACACAGCCAGAGCCGGCTACTGCCTTATGCTATGTGTACTGTAAGAGAATTGGTCTCTTACTGCTCTCAGAAACAAATAAGAAATAAAAGACCATACACCTTGCATTGCAAGGTGTAATAGGCATTGTGACCAGAGGAACAGACTTCTGCATGCCCTCCATGTACCCCCAGGCCCTGTGTACTCTATAGGTGAGATGTTTTGAATCATCTGAATGTCACAAGGGATCACAGCACACCAAGCACTGCTCTCGAGGCTGCAGCTGAGCTTGTGTTTATCCTTGTTTCCTAAGCATGCAAGTCGTGCTGCAAAGCCCAACGTTGCCACTGGGGGAACAACAAGTTATGTGAAAGCTTCTCAGAACATTTCAGCAGTACTTACATTTTCTATCTGAGCAGCAGTGTTGTTTCGTGCCCCTAGAAGGATCAGGCCAAGGGAGGTAGAGATGCTCACTGGAGAGAAGACAATGTTTGAACAGCCTTCTGCTCTTCTGTTGACTTTATTGTAGAGATCAAGGGAAAACTCAGTAATCATTCTAGAAATGGAGCCCATTGTGAAGCCTGCAGCTTACTGAGAACAAAAAGGGAAAGGAGAAATGTGAATCAGCTGATTGCTTAGCTGTATCACACCGTGAAATATCTATCTGCCCTAAAATCATCCCATAGTCGGTTGCTAAATAGTAGAAATGTGCTGAAATCTGAGTTTGAAATAGCCAGTTTTGCACACATCTATCAATTCCCACTCACATGGAGACAGCAGGATCAGGAAAGAGGCCCCAATACTCATACCATATGGGGATTCCTTAGAAAGAATTGTTTTTCCATCTTATCCCACAGTGTATCTGATTTCTTCCAAAAGAGAGTTTCCCATCTTACTTGTTCTTATATGTAAGCAAAAGGTTGTGGTATTTAAATCAGTCAGCTGTGGATTTCCTTTTACAAACTAGTTTAATGCGTGTCATCACATCAACTCTTCCCTCTTATAACAACATGATTAGTGACAGATAGGGGTGACAGAAACTACACAGGCATCTAACCACATCTGGTAATCTGAGCTACAGTGTGAAGGATTCAAACAAATTCAAATAAAATTACTAGTAATTATTTTCAGGCATGAAGAAGGAACATGAGCAGCTGTGGATGCTACTACCTATGGAAACATGCACTGTTTGCAGTATACTTCATGTCTCCTCATTGATTTGATAGGAACCACTGATTCAGAACAGATAAATAATGGCAGTTTCCCAGTAAAGCAATAGCTCAGCAGCCCCAGAAAGCATGTAAGCTTCCTGTTCAATGGCAGGACAAGATCTGTCTCATTCTTTTCTCTTGTACTGGAAATACAGCAGTCTGATGCCTTTCCTATGGGTCATTAAATCCACCCTGGTAAGAAGAATTTGGGATGAAGTTACAGCTTGATCTTTTCACGAAGAATACCATCTGGAAAAAAAAAGGGGGGGGAGGAGGGGGAAGGGGGAGCTTTTAAGAAGCCCTTATCAGTCCTTTAGGGAAATAACTGCAAAGCTGTTGTGTGGATAGCAGTGGAGTACTCAAGTTTTTCCTCAAAACATGCCATGAATAAAAAAAACACATAAATTTTAGTGTCAAACAAAGGATGTTCTGGACAGCACACCAGAGAGATGTAAGAAAAGCAAAGCATATGCTCTTAGCTGTTTGCAAACATAAGTAACTGTGGCCTGTGTTCTAGAAAGATATTTTAGTTAGGGGAAAATACATAGTGCAGTGTGGAGAGAAAGCACTCAGGTCAGGCTGGCTCTAACTTTCAGTCTGCATTGGGACAAGAACTACTCAGTGCTCTGCACTGACTGCAAGGATGCAGAGCACACTCTGCCTCTCATTCAGGTATGAGACATGCAGGAACTTTGCATGAGAAGTGGAGGCACAGGCACCAAAAGTTACCAGGGTGTGAGAAGTTGCTGTGGCTCTGCTGAGATCTGCTGAGATGCAGCACGCTGTCTGTGCAAGCAGCTGAGCTTGCAGCAAGTGCCAGACAATGGGAATGAACTTAGCCCAAAACAGGCTTAGCCTAAGATAGATTGACAGGAAAGTCAAGTTGTTGAATATACGAAGGTGCTGACACGTGGTGAGTGCAGACATCTCTTTCCTTTTACCTAGCTTGAAATAGAAAGTTTGTGTATGTTTCATTCTAAGACACTCGTTTCACCCTGATGTCCAGTAGTATTTCGTAGGAAAGCTTAACATAAGTGGGTAGTCATCCTACCGTAAGAAAGAGACATTGCAGTAATCATTTGTCTTCTCTTCCACCTTTGTTAGCTATTATTCACAACCTTCTGAAAACAAAACTCAGCACTTCTTTTATGTTAACGTATGTGTTGCTCCACTTTCACAGCTGGTGAAAGATCTGAAATGGATCTGTGAGGTTGTTTACTGTGAATGTAGGTCAGGATGCATGTTGTAGGTGTGTCCAGACCTCAGAAGGTACTGAGGAGACAACAGGAGCTAATGAACTTCCTCAACAGAAGGGAGGCACCTCCACCCCAACCCACAGGGAAAGAACCAACCACCAAGCATAAAGAGAAAGCCTGAGAGCTGGAAGCAGATTTTAAAGGCAAACGTCTGGCATACAGAGGTGTCCACGCCTTTGGAAAAAGCAGCAGACTGTCTTCAGAGTGACGTCCAGGTACAACCACTACCACCAGTTCCATGGCTTCATGTGAGCTATTTACAGGGCTACCCCAGAAAGGCAACACAACAGTAAAGGGAGAAGGGATGTGGGCTGGAGAAAGAACTTTTCTTAATAGAGACCCAAAGGATTTAGTCAACTTTCTTAATGGATATTTGGGGAGGGAGAATGTGTAGGTATGATTCCACATCATTAAGCCATGCTTATGATCTCTGTAACCATTTGTTGGTGAGAGTTTTTCCGCCACCACGAGGACAAAGTAGCTTGGAGAACATCTAGATATTGAACAACAAATGAAAATGGTACTTTTAAAAGATCTTGGATTGGGAAGGAGAGAAAATAGAAGATCAAAAGAAATGTTCCAGGAAGATCACAGCTGTTGTTCTGCACCAGACAAACTGTTGGCACAGAACATTAGCGATTGTGCAGAGGCAGCAAGCAGGGCTGTGGTTTTATGGCTGATGAAGGGAGGTGTTTTGCATGATGGCTCAGTAGCTGTTAACACAGTCTGGGAGATGGAATTGCTGGTGTTGTTATACATGAGCTGGGAGCTACCCAGGAAAAGAGCCTCCTTCTGTAGAAACCAATCTATACCAAAAGCCTCATAAAGGTAACAAATTGTTTCCATGGCTCCGTGAAGTGAAAAATGCTCCTTTTCTATAGCTATTCATGCTCTGTTCTCTCTGTAAAGCTTGTTCTAGGCTGAAGATGAAATCAAGGCAAAATTTCTCAAAGAATGAGAAGGTACGCTCAAAGCTATCATAATTAATAGATGTGGTAACTTACATTATGCAGTCAACAGGAGGAGGCAGTAAATGTGGATGTAGATGTGGATGCTTGAAGATTGGTAGCCTGGTTTGTAAGGCAATTCAATATGTAAAAAGGGAAAGCAAGAAAAAACCTGTTTTCCCTGATGCTGCATGACAATTTCAATTGCATACCTACTCTTCTTCTCATTAAAGTGTTTTAATATACATTTATTTCTCACAAGCAAAGGAAGAGAGAAATGATATGTGTTTACCCTAGAAAAGGATAGCGCGACAGATAACTCAGAATCCTCACATGAAAAAGCTACGGTTGGTAGAAGTTAATTTCTTATTTTTCATACAAAAACTTTCAAAGTGTTTCCGTGGCTTTTTGGGCTTAAAGGGAAACAACACGTAAGAAAAATGAAATTTCCTTTAACACAGAAATTCTTACCTTCCCCATGCAACACAGAACATTTCCAAAGCAATGTGCTTTAAATTAAAACCCAATACATTTCAGCACAAAATATCTTTTCTAGAGAAGTTATGCCACCAAGTCCATCTCCCAGCCAACTTAGCCCCTCATGCTGCTGTTTTTATGCAGGAAAGGGCTTTTCCTGACTGGTTCTGTTACTTTGCATCAGTACCTCCAGGATGTATCTTTTCTGCTTCTTTCTAGGCTGATTATTCCTGCTTGAACAGGCCTGGATGTACATTGGCCATACAGTGGCAAGCTATTTGTTATGCCAATGTGTAGTTAGATAAACTGCTCAGCAAATTTTTGAACACCACTGCCAGAGCCAGGAGCAAATATGTTGATAGTGAAGCATCCTCATTACCAAAACAAAATCTGAAGAATGCTCCACCCTTCCTATTATATGCAGCCATTGTTTAAGAACATAAACAAACCTGGCAGCACAGACCAGGGTTCAGAGGAAACACCCAAGCACACAACCAAAGAGTTGCATGCCCTCTCTTGTCTAGTGAACATTGTAAGGCTTTTCCTTGTGCCATGGAAATCTGAGTGAAGAAGGAATATTAACCTGTTTCTATTAATTTATGGGTGAGTTTACCCAGATGATCTGCACCATCGCTTCTCATAAAGCCCATTTTTTTAGATTGAGTTGGGTTGTTCTAAAACAGCCCTTTTGCCCTTCTGGTGATGTAAGCAGAAAAACATCTGTGTGTGGTATAAAACTGTCTGTGGCAGAAATTTCCCTAGGTCCTCTCAGTCCAAGCTAAGAGGACCTAGGGAAATTTCAGTCAAAAGTTTGATGAATGTAGGCAGGCATCTTTAGATTCACAGCTTTGGGCATGTGTTCCTAAATCCCCACCCATGACACCCCAGAGAAGACCACCTCCCCTTGTGAAGACCACCCAAATTTTAGCAGTGTCTTTTGCTCTCTCCAGCCTTTGAAAGTACCTCCCCCTTTGCCCCATCTGAAAACATGAAGTTTACCAATTTTTAGACTGATTTGGATCTGCTCCCCCCCACTAAAAACATAATAATAATAATGTTTACCTTCTTACGCAAAGAGGTCAAATGAAGAACACAACAGCTGAGCTCTGGAGCACCTTCCTGTGTATACTCTATTATAAATTTCTTCCAGTCTCTTGTGGGAAAATTCAGTCTCTAGCCAATTGCTGATAAAGGCTGCATGTTGTAATTTCATGCAAATGTCATCGTGCAGTTTCCTGCAGAAGACCAGGAAACCTATATCTAGCATTGTGCTTACAGCATTTCGCTCAAAGCTGCTCAACTAGTTTGGTAGGAGGCATCCTGGCAACATCTCCTGACTGCAAAGCCAAGTCACCCTTAGCTGGAAAACAGCATTAACACCTGCTTTCTGGGCATGGACGCCAGGTCCATGGCTGTAATGCTGTGTAAAGTTCCTTTTGAATTTAGTGGTGTCAGGATTTGGACACTGGGTTGTGCAGGGTTCTTGCTAGGATTTAGACATCCCTTGTTTGGGGCAGAGCTTGCTTGCAGAGATAAAGCAAGTGAATTGGAAATGCATGAGCTTTATGTTGCCTACAGGTAGTAGGTACTCACTCAGGTACAGAGCCAGCTTTCTGCGTGTGGAAGGATTTTAATTAGAGAGAGGAAGAAGTATTTCCTTGATCTGTTACAAGAATCCCCACCCAGGGGGTATTCTTTTAAATTGCTGGAGCTAAGAATAGGAGTCCAAGAGAAGCTTATTGCATGTGTTTATGTCACCAGCATGTAGTGAGATGCAAGGAAAGAGATGGGAAGCACAAATCTTCACACAGTATCAGATCTCTTTAGTAATATTTTCCTCTTTTTCACTTTTTTCTGTTCCGTTTGCATTCACTTGGCTGTTTGCTTTTCCCTTCTGCATATTTCTTCAGACTTCTTAGACTTTGTTTCTGCGTCTTTTTCTTTCTTTCTGTATATTGCCTTTCCCATTTCATTTTCCATCTTTTCTTCTGCTACTTTTATGAATCCTAGCCACTTTTCAGTCCCATTCTTTTAATACCTTTCACTGCTTTCCTCCTTCCAAACTCTGTGCTTTCTCCCTCCCTCTTATGCTGACATCCTTCCTCCACTCATTTCTTTGATTTACTCTGTATATCCCCTTAGATCTTCTTTCCAATCTGATTCACTGCTTTGCCTCAGAACATTGCACCATTTGTGCAAATCCTGACCTTTCTAGGCCCTTAGGATATAATCACAGAATCGTAGAGGTTGAAAGGGACCTCTGGAGATCACTGAGTCCAACTCACTCCTACAGAAGCTCGTTAGAGTAGGTTACACAAAAAAGTGTCCAGGCAGGTTTTGAGTATTTCCAGAGACGACTCCACAACCTCTCCAGGCAGCCTGTTTGTGTGCTCTGTCACCCTCAAAGCAGAGAAGTACTTCCTCATGTTGGTATAGAATTTTTGCCCATTTCTTGTCACAGGATACCAAAAGGAGCTTGGTCGCACTCACTCGACTTTCGCCCTTTAAGTATTTGTAATCACTGATAGGATCTCTTCTCCAGGCTGAACAGTCCAAGGTTTCTCAGTCTTGTCTCATAAGGGAGATGCTCTGGGACCCCGGTCATCTCTGTGGCCCACTGCTGGACTCTTTCTCCAGAAGCTCCATGACTTTTGAACCAAGGAGCCCAGAAATGGACACAGTACTCCAGATGTGGCTTCACCAGGGCAGAGTAGAAAGGGAGGATTGTCTTCCTCAACCTGCTGACCACATTCTTCTTAACACACCCCAGGATCCCATTGGCCTTCTGGGCCACAAAGGCACACTGCTGGCTCATGGCTGACACGTTGCACACCAGGACACTGAGGTTCTTCTCTGCAGAGATCCTCACCAGCAGCTCAGCCCCTAACCTGTACTGATACCTGCACTCATCTCTCCCCAGGTGTAGGATCATACACTTGCACTTGCAACATACCTAAGGATCAAAGCTGCACTGCTTTTCCAGCCAGGTCAATTGCTTGCATGCGGCATTTTTCAAGTTTCAAAACCAGCTGCTCATCCCCAAAAACAATTCCTGCTACTGCAAAGTATTTAGATGTACCAGTTCTCTTCTACAAAATGCTGGGAGCAGGAAGTGGGCAATGACTGTGCAGCTAAGCAAGTTATGAGATGACTAGACTGCATAACACTGCAGTTTGCAACTGCCTGCAAAAGCCAGCCATGGCTTGCTTTTTTCCATCAGGCCAGTTACCCATCATTGGATAGTAATGCTGTGTTGAAAGGTGAGGTGGAGTAGCTTAGTGATCTGAGCAAGTCCTCACCTATGCTCACTTTCTCTGTCACAGCCAACGCCTTTTAGTACAAATACGTTTCTATACACAAGCTCCCACACAGGTTTTCCCATGTCCTCCCATGCAATTTCTTGCCCACAGCCCAGAGGCCAGAATGGGTGGAACAGTACAATACCCTGTAATGGCATTTCTCACATTAGCAGCAGCTGTTCTGATATTTCCCTCTCACATGCTGCAAATTGAATAGGTTTTACATTGGAACTTCTAAATTTCCATAGAACTGGAAGGGTTGAGGAAACAGGACTAGTATACTCAAATGCAATTGCTGAATGGAACAAGGATTATGGCATAACCATCTTTTTTGGCTGTGTGATTACATCAAAAACACAAGGCTGGCCTGCTGGCTTCAAGGGACTCACAAAGACAGATTACATCACAGCTCTACCTACAGCTGTACTTTCTGGCCCTCCATGGACTATTTGAGCCTATTTGTGTTGTTGCTTGTTTGGTTTCCATCCACACTTGGCTCCTTCAAACTGGGCTGTGGCATAAGCCTAACACCTTATCTGAACTCACTTACTAGGTATAAGTATTTTAGATCATCTAAGATACCATTAGTAAAAGCTAAAATTCATGATGATTAGCAGCTTAACAAAGCAAGATTAAATATTAGTCTAGTCTGGACTTACTACTAGGAAATAAAAATTATTTTCCAGAAGCAGAGAGAAAAAGCAGATATGGAAAATGGAACAGCTTTTCAAGGCTTTCTGTAAACTGAGACAGCTTCTTATCTGAAATATCAGCTTGCCTTGCATAGGCTGGGGTACCTTAGTGATAGTCAGGAGGTGGAGGCAGACAGGTCTCTGCTTGAGGCAATGTTCCAGTGTGCTTTCATGGGATAGCCCTCCTTGGCAAAGGCACCAACAAGGAGCTCTCGGGGAACATACGTGGATGTGCTAAGTGTTCTGATCAGCATTTAAATGGAGTATGAGCTGGATTGAATGGATCCTGCATTGCAGTATTTTCACTATCTGGAAAATCTGAAAATTGATCTGAAAATCTGGAAAATCACTTAATCCTTGTGACTAAAGGCTACCTGTGGTTTAGGAACATCAGGAATCAAAATAGAACTCTCTCCAAATCCATAATAGCCACTGTGCTGTTCTCTGGTATGGGAAGAAAGGAATATGTATTAAAGGTTGTATGTTCCCCGTTAGATATCTCTAGGTTCTTTCAGATCTGAAGAACCAAGGGGAACACTCAGTTAAAATGGGCTCTTCTTTGAAGATACATAATTGAACTCACTCTATATATTGACCAACTAGTTACATACTCCTTAACTGTCAGCTATTATCATGTGGTCCAAAAGGGCAATTCAGTCACATATTTAATTTCTTCTTATATTTATTTTAACTGTGTCCTGAATTAATCTATCGATTTCTGTTCCTATCCTCTGTTGGAGGCTGAGTGAAGGAGAACAGACTGACACTGGATGTACTACAGACATTTGACACAGGTTTTGTAGTGCTTTATTCCAAACAGTAATTAGGTAAATCAGTACTCAACATATGCAGCAGGCAGTCTTTAGATAGAAATGAAAACTTATTACCATAATTTCCTATGGAATTTGGAGACTGGTCATTACAGCGTTAATCTCACTCAAGTCAAAGTCTTTATTTCTTTCTTGAATCCCAGAGGTTATATAAGCATGTGGAGCCTCCTTAATGCTGAATCCAGGAGCGACAGAAAATCAGTATCTGAAGAGTGTGGCACTTTCACTATTAATCCAAATGATTTCTATCCTAGAACTGCATAACCTTCTTTTGCTCAGAATATATACAACAGAGTTCCTCTCAGCTGCAGTGAACTGGTTACCTCTGCCACGTCTGAAGGAGAATGAGTGAAAAAGTCCCACACAGTGCAGTGCAACTTCCCCAACCTACGAACTGATGTAGCTCACACTGAAGAGTCTTCTGGGCATTTTATCATTGCCTCTTGCATCCATGTGTGCAGCTGCTGTTTCACAGAGGCAAACTCTGAGTTGTTTAGCTGCACTATTTCACCGTGCATTAGCAGGGTCCAGCAGAGCACCCTGGATCACCAGACTACAGCCAAGTACACGAGGACAGCTATCACACCACATGTCCACATGTTCCCCTTTTAGGCACTGAGTATGAGTCCTGAGGGAAGGTGTTTTGGGTATGAAACGGGAACGCAGCTCTTCCCCCCAGAGCCTTTTCCAGCTTTTTGTCTTTCAAAAACAGGTTCTCTGTTCATTTTGTTTTGGAAAAAGATGTCACAGAGGAATAAAATATTCTTGTGGATGAGGATGGGATACTTCTTAGTAAAATATCTTGTGTTCTGCACAGTGGGAGTCCTTCAGCTTAAGGGGATTAAACAAAAGGAAATGAACTAGTTCTGCTGCATATGTAGAGTACATGGTATTACCCTGTTGATATATGAACCTCATATATCAACCTTAGAATTCCTTTCAAAGGTGATAATCAGGACACCAAGCTTTACAGGAACATGCATCATCATAAATGTAATCGTGGTTTTCTTTTTTCATAATTAATATTCCCTGCTTAAGGGGAACAGAATCTGCCTGAAAGAATCACGGTGCGAGTTTTGTTGTGTCTAAACAAAAAGATAAATGGGTGGTCAGCTTTAAATTCATCTTTGTGTTGCAGAATCCGATATCCTGGTACCTCTAGAGACTCTCCACCCTGTTCATTTACTTCCAAGGAGACTTTATGAACGATCTTTGACAAAACCACACCTTTGGTTTCACACATCTCAGAGAAATCTGATGCGCTCTCATTAAAGACATTTGTCATGCCGAGGCTTTCCAGGAGTGGCTTCAGGTCATAATCGCCTTCCACACTAAACTTTGGAAGAAATACATTCACTTTAGTGTTGGCCATCATGCTGGGATTGGTCCACTGTAATAACGTCTCAGGGGTGAGTGCCTTTTCCAGCTGAGGACATAAAGAACAAAGGAAATGAATGCGCAGTCGAGAGAAAGTGGGAACAAAAATATCATTTCTGAACTCTTTACTCTTATCAAACCCCAAAAGACAAAGTCCAAAAGACAACTTTTGCCTGTAGCATTCAGAGCTAACTTACACTCTCAGTTACACTGATGTAAAATTTATTTCATCTATAGAGCAGACTTCCAGAGAAACTCCATTAAATGTGCATACTCTGATTATTGGTTCTTCACAAGCGTCTGCTATGGAATCAGCTCAACAACCTAATGAAGGAATCCAAGGAATACCAGGCTACCCACAGCTGACTAACTGACACAGCTGTGCATGGAAAGCATAATCTCAGTACTGTTTTCTTCTCTCACCTTTTCCAGGCCAGTTGTCTCATCTTCGATGTCTTTGGGGAGCAGAATGAGCATACTTATATGTTTGTTAAGGCATGGAAGTTCAAGGATTGAAACATTTAACTCTTTTACATAACCCAGGCAAAAAGTAGCTTCCAGATTCATCATTTGCACCGGCTTAGTTTCAGTCTGCAAAACACAAGAGGAGACAGTCGAGCACTCCTTTTAATTCACAAAGAAGATGAGAGAGGATATTTGCAAGCTTGCATGAAAGTGGTACACTGATTACTATCATGGAATTTGTTGGCTTTCATATGTAACGATAATCAGCTGTAAGACTCTACTAGTGAAAGCTGTTGGTACTTGAAGAGGAGTGGCTTTCCTGTGACAAGGTGCACTTAATACAACACAATGGGGATGTGCTTTAAAGGAAAAAATCACCTACTATTAGTGACGTCAGCGCTTGTTTCACTAACAGCTTCAAACTAGCAATGTAACAAGAAAACTGGCTTAGGTACTTTTGCAACAGCATATAGGTTTTGATAGAGAGTGCTGTAGTAGTAACAGATATTTCTCACTTTCGTCGAAATTTCCTTAGCACAAAACTGTCAAACATTTATTTGAGTGGAAGCAGTGCTGTATTTTATTTCAGGACATACCTTGTTGACTTTAAAAGGACATTCTTTGATCTCTGCCTCTGGGAACTTCTTCATCCAGTTTGTGACAAAATAAGCTGCATTAACTAGGAGGATCTGAGTCTGGTCACTTACACTATCCTCATTCAAAATATTCTCCATTTTGCCTGTGAACATGGTTAAGCTGGTCATTAATACAATAAATTATCAACATATGTGAGGTTTTAACAGAACATAGAAACACTGTACTGAATACAAATATTTCTACCCTGCATCTCACAGATAGCAATTGTAATTATAAAGGGAAATCCCCAAATAGAAGCATTTAGTTCCCTAGCTGCAGCTTCATGTTTGAAGCGGAATTTGGGATCAAGATAGATCTTCCAAGTGACATTTTTACTCGGTTTACATAAAACAGAATAAAAAATATACCTACTGCTTTTGTTTCGTACTCTAAAGAAGGTACTGAAGCTTCAGTGAAATGCAACAGATAGAACTGAAAAAATATTTCTCATTTAGAAAGCAAGACTTCAAGGGAAGTTCCAGTCCAGTTTCTACTCACTTTTGGAGTATTACATGAGAATAAAATTACCCGAATAAGAAACACCGCTAACTCTCTAATTACAGTTCATAACCAAATAGGGCCATGGATTTAAAAAAGAGAACGTAATTCTTTCCCTCACTTTATTTTGTGTCTGTTCAAATGCTGTCATAAGATACTGAATTCATCATGCTGTGGATGTTAGTCTTCATTCATGCACAAATCACACAGGCAGAGCAAAGTACTTCCCCGTGGGCACCTGGGCCACATTGGGATGGATGAGATGTGACTCAGGCACCCATATTTTCATATTTGTACCACATGAGGGCAATAGGCAGCAACCGACCCTGGAGCTACCTATAAACAGCATGTACATAAGCTCTGCCTTGGGCACTGCGTACCAGACCTCTACCCCGCACAGACTGGGCAGGTTCTGCCTGGGAGCCCTGATGGTCACTGAGAGGCACTTCTTGTGACTTAGCGGCTCAGAGTTACTGCAGGAGAAGTGCCGCAGCCCTGTTACCAACGGAGCGTCTCCAAGTAAGGAATATATGTTCACCTGTGGTCAAAATCAGCTGTGCTGCTGAGATGAGCTACTAATTAACAGCCTGGAATTCAGAATCCAGCACATACTCTCCATTAGAGAATGAGGCCAGGATTTGATGTATTGGTGTCAGATGTTTGTGAAGCTCCACAGCCAGGAGCTGTCATTGTCCCAGACTTTCCCAATGAAAACAAATGAGATGCTTTGCCAAAGGCTAATGCAAGGTCTCCCTCCAGAAAAGCTGCAGCAGTAAACGATTTAAAAACATGCTAACACAGCTAATCCTCATGAATCCAAATAATAGGTGTAGTCCCATTACTTTCACTGTATATTCACTTCTAACAGCAATAGTTAAGAGATGTCGTGAACACAAGATATCATTCTTCAAAGGGGTAAGCGGCATCCCCGAGGTTAGGCCCTACTCACCATCAGTCAACTCTGAGAGAGATTTATTGATCTTCTGTCGTGTTTCCTCAGTTTTTTCTTTGAACTCCACCAGTTCCAGCTCCGATGGAAAAGGCCTCTTTGTGGAGTTAACAAAGTCCTGAAAGACACGAGGTACAACATCTAACCTTCCTTAAATGCTCTTCCCTGGATGACTCTACACTGCCTGCAACACCAGTATCCCAAGCTTCCTTATGTGTTGGCGGAGAGTATATTACAAAGAACAGCTAATAGCTAACAGCAGGTGACAGCCAGGATACAGAGTCACTTTCAATAGATTGCTCCCAAGACTGTCCAGTTACATTGGCTGCTAAAATAACTTTGGTACTTCATGAGTGAACATGTTGCTGGAGCTTGAAAGGATAAGGCAGCCTTCAGTCTAGACCTGGGCAAAAGGAAGGGATGAGACAAAGGCCACAGGCTGCTCACAGTGTGCCTGTCCTTGTGAGATGAGATGCCCACTGCTGTGGACGAAGCCAAAAAGCAGGCAACCTGATTATAATACCATTTAAGTATGCTGTTAGTCTTCTGAAACATCACTTCTAGGCTGAAGTTGCCTTTGCTTGGGGCCCTATTCAAAGGCAACTGTGATAAAACAAACACAGCATTTTTCTCAATCGTTTGCAAGGTCCTTAAGTTTCATGGCCAAACAACACCTTCCACACTTGCGTTCTTTGAATAACCAGGCTTGTGCCTCCTCAGTTAGACTGAGAAAACTACTCTTCATTCACTAATTACTTGGGTGTGTGGACTAGACACACACTTGCACCACCATCTTTATTTAAAATCCTTCCCACTCATACTTATATTGCAAAGCCCTTGATGTGGCATAGGAGTCACACTGCGTTCAAAGTCTACTGCGCCTACTGACCTAAAACATAGTAATGAAAGAATTGCAACTGTAGCATTGGCTGTATTGCTTGGGGTCAGAACAATCATCCTCCTACAAACTTTCATTACGCTCCTCCTCATCTGAGTCTAGTCAAGCAAAAGGTAATAGTGAGAGAATGTATTTTGAATAACATTGAAGTCCGGTTGATCAAGCAATACAAGCACTTTTCTGCAATACTTACTGTGGTAGGGCTGAGAGATTTGTCTACATAGAGCCGCTTGACCATTTTCAGTGCAAAGAAAGAGGTGAGTTTGGAAACATCTGCAGTTACCGTTTGAAACCCAAAAGAAACATCTTTGACGTCTTGTAAATGGAGCACCTGATAATGAACATAACACAATACTGAGCGCCTTTCTTTTTATTATCTAAAAATTCATAGAATCATAGTATCATTAAGGTTGGAAATGACCACTGAGATGATCTAGTCCAACAGTCAACACCATGCCCACTAAACCACATCCCTCAGTGCCACACGTACACATATATTGAACAGTTCCCTGGGTGGCCTGTTCCAGCACCTCACTGCTCTTTCAGAAAAATAATCTTCCTAATATCCAACCTGAGTCTCCTTTGGTGCAACTTGAGGCCATAACCTCTCATTCTATTAATGCTACCTGGGAGAAGAAGGCAGCCCTGACCTCACCACAGCCTCCTCTCATGCATTTGCAGAAAGTGATACGGTCTCCCCTGAGCCTCTCCTTCTCCAGACTGAACAATCCCATTTTCCTCAGCTGCTCTCCTGTAAGGTCATTGCTCCAGACCCTTCACAGCTTTGTTGTCCTTCTCTGGACAAGGCTGGCAACAGATGATCCTTGTTTGTGACCTGAGCTTTGACTATTTGTATTCAAGCTAACAACACAGCTTCTAACTCTTATTCATTACTAAAAAATTAATTCAACATTCCAGTGAGTTTCCTTTCTGGTTACTTCCTTAAAAACTGCTTACCAGATGGCAAGGTTTTCTGATTATTGACACACAACGTCATGTGGTATTTCAGCAGAAATCAATCAGTGGTGAGCTTTGATAGGCAGAATGTAAACTAGAGGTAGGGCTGCTGACCCATCTCCCAGCTCCTGGGAATCACATGCCCAGCTCCAGGATGTTCTAACCTGACTTAGAACTCTCTGCTTTTAGGTGCCTGTCTGTTGCAAGTTCTTTGAGAGTGCATGTTCCATTAAAAACAGCCCACCCAGCCCTCCTCACCTTCTCCAGCCACATTAGTGACCTCCCTTTCCCTTTCAGCCTCACTCCTGCTCTTTCTCCCTGAACACACCATGTCTTTACAGACACAGTGAATCACATTGAGAAATGTGAAACAAAAGTGCACTTGCGTAACAGAACTCTGTTTGTGGAAGTGGATGTTCACTTACTATGGGATGGCTCAGCACAAATGGCAGGCAAAAGTGAAAGTGAAATTAAGCACAGGTTAATATTTTAAGCTCTTCCACTGGAAAGACAGCACCTGAATTTTGAAATGGTGAGGAAGCCTCAGGGTGCCATTTAAACTAGAAATAAGATCTAAAAATCATTAAACACCCAGCAGGTCTTTGTGGTTATATCACTTTGTTGCTGTGCAAATGGGCACATTGCAAACTGTAGGATGTGCTGAGGCACTGGAGGCCGTGCTTCAGCAGGGTGCCGTCAGGGAAACAGAAGGTACAGGGAGGAACTGCTAAAGGAAGAAATATGTATTCAAATCTGTGGAATGCCCCTGAGAGCCAGGTGATAATCAACATATAAATGCGTGCTGAATTTGCTTCTCATTCACCTCTAGGTAACTGCAGAGACTGCGGGCACTGGGATAAAAAGAGGCTGTGTAAATCCTGGCTCTCACAGAGGCAGTCGTGCAGCCTCTCCATGCCACAGAACAACCTCAATAAACTCACTGCACCATCACCATGATGCTGCTTCATGGTGCTGTAAAACCCTTGGGCATCTAGAGCTATTTGCAAGGCAAACCACTATTCAAGCTTCACTGCCTCCTACAGCATTATCTTCCTCTCAGCCGGCAGGAGAAAGGGGAAATGGCACAGACAGAACTGTTAAAATGACTTGGTAATGGCAAAATTATTTCCAGTGCTGGTAAGCTTAGGCAGTCCTGGATAACCACAAAACAATTATCCAGAAAATGCAGTGACTTCAGCAGCGACATTCAGCCACAATCAGCACTCTGCTGAAAGGAGACAAGGCCTTAATGCAACTGCTGAGGACTCTGCCATGTCCGTGTCCCCATCCACCTTGTAAATGCTTGAGAAAAGTGGTTTTTTTTTCCCCATATGCCAGTGACTTTCAGTCTCCTTGATTGTGTGGATCCTTGGAATGTGGAAATGTTCTGGAATTTTGGATAGACAGTTTTCTGTCTATCCAGGAGAACCAGCATTCCTGTACACCATTAACAAGAATAAATAGGAAAGCCACCTCTGATAACCACATAATTTTGCCGCTACAGAGCAGCATGCTGACAGCTCACCTTTTTCATTTGGTCTGCAGTGTCACCCTTTGTAGCTTTATATGCCAGAGCCAAAGACGTGGAGGTACACAGTGGGGCAAAGACAATATTGGTTGTTTTGTCCTTCTCACATAGCTTTTTGAACATATCAACAGCAAAAGCAGTGTTTGCTAGTTGAAGAGCATCCATCGTCATTCTGAAACAGAAAAGGATAAAGAGAGATGACCTACAGAGTGAGCTCTTGTTGCAGCAGGGCTGGCAGGTCACTGATTTCCTTGATGAAGGAGGCTGGACACCAGTATGGGGACTGGACAGCTTGAGCCTACAGTGGTAGGCAAAAAAGGCCTGACCAATCCTTCCCAGTCTCAGACAACACCAGCAACATTTGAGGAGAGTCTCGTTCATGCCCAACCAAGGTAGCTCAGTAAAAGCCCTTACCTTCAAGTGACAGCTGGCAATTCTGCATAGTATATGGAGCCAGAATTACCAGACATACATGGAGAAATCTGGGTTGGTCAAGGTGACCCACACATATCGAGTCACACTGGATAACATATGGATTTAATGTGTTTTTAATTGATACTCTTCAAATGTGCCAACTTATAAGGTACTTTGCCTATGCTTTGGGCTCTCCTAGTGCTTTGATAGGCCTTTAAAAGTTACACAATCTTTCCTGCCTCTTGCTTTGTGTCTAATTGTTCATTAAAGCTTTAGCTGTGGTACATCCTCTCTCTAAGGGGTGATTCCCCATTCTCCCTACCCTTGTTAGAAGTCTCCAGAAAGCTGTCTGGTCCTGTAGGTTGAGATCATTCTAGAAACTCTAAGTACTCAGCCTCCTACATAAATATTGCTATGTGCCCACTCATCACTTACAGCGAGGACTGCAAATATTTTCCTAGCAGTTCAGAGTGACTGCAATTGCTGCAGGGCTGTTAGCTGATCTATGCAGTCAGAAATGGAAAAGGTAGTGCCAAGAGACAGATGTTCTGAACCATGTTCTGGGAATGCCATGGAATACTCCGATCTTCCAGACTGCTTTCTTAGAACTAAAACTGCACTTTGGTGTAACTCCATTTGTGTAGATTAAAGACAACAACAGCAAACCACAGAATTTCGGTCAGTATCACATTGGGCTTAAGACCAGCAAGGACACAGAAGATGACAACTCCTTTAGGACAGTGAGTTTCACACTCTTCTACCCCCAGAATCGTGTGTCCCTAAAGAAAGGGAAAGGGAATCTGATAAACTGGTGTATCAGATTAGGGCAAAGATTGCCAACAGAACTCAGTTTCTTCAACATGTTCTCTGCCCAGGAAAAAGAAAAACGGCAAAATATCAGAATATATATGGCATGGAAAGGTTCTTACCCAGACATCTATTCACAATAACATTTCAGGCTCTGACACAGAAGATGTGAACAGGAAAGTCGGCTATTTACCTGAAACATTGCCTCAGTGTGAGGTTTGCTGATCTTCCAAGAAGCACCTTAAGGACAGGGATTGCTCTCAAATAACTACTTAATGCTGCAGTCTTAAACATTTACCTGGTTCATACCTTTCTCATCCTAGATCTCATCAGATGAGTAAAGATCTCCCCAGATGACAGCAGTTAGGTAAGGGAAGACAGAAAGGGGAGGAGAGGACATCTGAGCAGGGAACTGTCTCCGGAGCAAGGACACCTTCTCCCAACCACTCACTCTTATCCCTCTTTGGAATGGCATTTTGAGTGACAAAAATCTGCATTCGAGAGCGTGCATCATACTGCCCAAACTCTGCTGAATATCAGACATCACTGTATAGAGATGCTGTGGCAGTGTTCGTAGTTGAGAGTAGAGATTTCCAAAATAATCTGTGGTATTTATACATTTTTATAGGAGTAACAGAACAGGGGAGTGTTTTGTCTACAACACAGAAGAGAAAACTTTGACTTCCATGTAAGACCTGTTTGTTTTGAAAAGGCCTTCCCATCTCTGTTTTCATTAACTTACATATGTATATATTCTATATATTTAGTAAGGTACCTGGCTTAATTTTAGCTAAAAGACCTTGAACAAGAGGTTACTGACATGTATTGCACAATCTAATTAAGTGGAAAAAAGGATACTGGCATAAAACCAAGGCTTTTTAAATCCAGATTTGAAAAACACACTTACCCAGTGGTGTGCTCTCACATAGTGCTCTGACTGTTGGCATTAGCAACAAAGTACTTCCTAATTAGCTCTGAATGCAAAGAAAGCAATAAAGCTTGAGGAGGAAAAAAATATATATAGCACTGGAGAGAGTTGCCCCCAAATAAAAATGATGAGGAGGTGTTTGCAACATGTAGAGGACTCCTGCAAGACACTGTTCAAGCAGATTGGGTCTGTCCATCTCGCATGACACTGGCAGTGTCCCGAGATGCTTTGTAATGAAGATTACCCTGGGAGATCCCGTTTTACAGTGTCAGCAGGAATCAAGCTGGTGTCAGAGTGAGGTCTGGGAAACGTTCTCAGAGTTTTTCTGGGTGTAAAAGTGAGAACTCAGCGCCAGTCAGCATTACAAGCATCTCTGTCATTCCTGTGGTCACAGCTTCTCGCATACAAAAGCAACTCATTACCAGAAAAGTCAAGCTTGTTAGAAACGATGAACTCTGCATACGTCAAAGGAGGAGAGAGCTTTGGGCAAAATAGTGGCAAAGGACAGTAAAATCAAATATGAAGATCTGGGACTGAGGTTGCAGCAGTGCAGAAAACCTTTTCTGCAAGGTTTCTATGTTCCTCTTCAGTGAGGAAACCTGGAGGTACTTCGTGGTGAGCCTTTTACAGACCTTCTGTTCACTCAGTAACTGATGATGCTTCCCAATGCCTTTGTTACGCTTAGAGAATCCATTCCTGGTAGTGGCAAGGCTTATCACTTATTTATTATTTCGTTCTTTTAGTGCTACTACTGATATAATGCACATTCAGAGGATTTTGTTGGGGAAAAAAAAAACAACCCTCAGTTTCACCCTGCTGTTTCAATAAGGGCTGGATAGCAAAGAATAATCTCTTTCTCACCATCTTTTTTAACTGCATCTGGTCAGTCTTCTTTTTTAATGCTCCATTTATTAATGACATATGACACACAGAAGCTCATGACGTTCATATGCTTGAAAGGAATTTACCGCATGAAACATTACAAAATCTTGAACCTCTTTCAAGCCCTGAGCACCCCAAGCTGTGTCAGTGACTCCACTGCAGCAAGTTCTGGCTGAGTGAGAAGGGTCTGAGGCCCCCCTCAAGAATAAAGCCCATCGGGTGCCCACGAGCAGTCCCAGAAACCAGACCCAGCTCCGGAGTCAGTAATCACAGGAAACTCTTACACAGGGAGGAGTCAACAGAACTGGAATTGAAATTTCAGGAAGGGCTGCTTGGATTCTGGCTGAGTCCCTGCTTTCCCAGGAGAGCAGCAAGTCAGCATTCTGAGAGGCCCGCGGCACGGTGGCACCTTCTAAGCACAGGCAGCCTGTGATCCACCCAGCTTTGCTTAAAGCTGTGATGGGGGCTGCAAAGTTCAAGAAACACGTTCAGATAGAGGAGGAAGCTGAAAGGCACTAGAATCGGTTCAGAAATAAATAATTTAAAGGTGCTTAGTAGCATAAGACGCTATTTTGCTTTGTCGCTCCTGAATGCAACCAACAAAAATAAGGCTTTGTTTTCTATTTGCTTACTAAGAGAAAAGCTAAATGTAGCTTATCTTCGAAAAATTAATCAGAAGAACAGCAACATCTCTGTGGAAACCTGACAGGTCACGTCAGCCGAATGGTAAGAATCATCTGATAAAGTAGAGCCAGTGTTTCTTTTATTCTTGCCTTTGTTAAAGAGCCTGGAGGAGAGCACACCCAGGGCAGACAGGGTGGTGGCCATCCAAGCTGGGCTGGTACCGGGGCTGTGCACTAGGGCTACGGCTCAGGAGCTGTGAGTGAACAACCTGCAGTCATTTCAGTTTAGATAAATGATATGAAAGAGCCCACATATGAATGGGGCATTCCCCCTCCAAACTAGCTCATTTAACATGATCTTACTGAAGCTCTTGCTTGGATAACACAAAATATAAAGGAACAAAACTCTTGTGAGCCTCTTCTTTCTACTTCTACACAAATGGCAGCTCTCTACCATGCAGGCTACACAGCACCGTGACAAAGACACGATTTCCTCTGAACAGATGTTTCTCACAATGTCAGACCGATGCTTTACTTTAGTGAGAACAGAGTGTTCATCAGGTTGTGGAAAAAGCACCATCAGCAACACAACTGAGAAAGTCACTCCAGGAATTAGAGAATCTCCATAATACATTTTATTGTGCCTCAACAGTCAGTGAATTTTTCCAACCGGATGAGCACGCTGAAGATAAAGTAGGTAATAAGCAGGCTTAAGCTTTTGTCCTTTGAACTAGCAAGGCTTAGACAAAGCAAACAGAGCAAGGCATACAAACCCATGCAAAAAACAAGAAGAAGATTCTTTTGTAAACTTCTAAAACAGTCTACACCTACTTAGAGATATGGAGCATTGTCGCGGCATCACATACAGCCTGCTTGCCTGATTCAGGAAAAGCCATTTGGAACAGTCAACAGGTAGCCTAAGCGTTCTAATAATTCCTAATATCTTCACAGTCTCACCTGTCAGACCCCACTCACCGTCAGGGGTAAGGAATGTAGATGGGTCAACACAGCAATGCTGGGACAAAACCAAAATGTTGTCATTTGAGCAGGCTCTTTTCTACCTTTAATTCCACATTCCACAAGCTTCCTTATCCTGCTCAATCTATGAGATTGTGTTTCACGTGAGGGACTTTATAAGTGTTAGTTAGGCATCAAAGTACCAGAGGAAGAAAAGGAAAAAAAATGCTGTACTTACTTTGCAAGGGTATAATCCTGGTAAATGAATCAACGAAATGGGTCCGACACGAAGAACTAGAGACCTGTGGCGAAACCTTGCTGAGCAGAAGAGTCTGTTAGCTTGCCTGCTCATTGACACCACTCCCACTTTCCCAGCCCTAATTACGCACACACTCTCGCTTTTTTTTTTCTTTTTCCCCCTTAATCATTCTTCAAGCAGCTCCTAAACTGGAGGAGCAGTATGAGTCACACCTGAGTTGTCTTTGCCTGCCCAGCTACAGAGCACAACAACATGCTCCAGCAGGAAACAGCAGCCCAGGCACATTGCCTGCAGCGAGTGCCCTACAATAGGCACCAGACGGGAGGGAGCAAAGACTCTGAAAGAGAAGGTGCAGGAGTGAAGGAGCAAGTGAAGGACCTTCTGAGCAAAATCAGTGCTCCGAGGTATATATATATATATATAATATATATATATTATATATATATATAATTGTGAAAAAGACAGGCAGGGAAGGCAACCAAAATGTGTGATGGCAACCCAGCACTTTGCATCTGTGTATGCATTCATATAGTGTCTCAGTGTTGTCTTTGTGAGGGTTGTGTGGTGTACTTGCTTGCCTCAAAAGCCCAAGGCCAGAATGGAGCTCATGCTCAAAGAGAAATATCTGCTTGTCTTGTTGCTCTCAAGCAGGAGATTTCAGAGGGAGGAGAAAGCCACAGCTCCTTTCCAGCATCTCCAGAATGGGAACCGCTGCGTTCAGCACTCAGTAGCTACTTGATTACTGATGAATCCAATGGCTTGTGGGGGGGGGGAAGAAAGGGAGAGGGAGAGGTGGTGGTGCAGCTTGACAAGCTTGACAGTCCTATTTGAATTGAAAAATGCATGCAGTCCTTAGCAAGGAAAAGGTAGTCTACTCTGCTCCACACTGCTTCTCCCAGCATGGAGTCTAACTACCCACCACACTAACAAAAACTTCCTGGAGTCCAAGTCAACCTTAATGAAGAAACTGCCACCCAAAACCACAGCTCCTGTCCACACCTCACCCATCCCCGATGGCCTGTATGTCCTTAGACTACTGATGTGCTACAAAAAAAGTAAACATTATTGAGCTTGCTTTTAAGATTGCTATGCCAGTAAATGAAAGGGCTAGGAAACCAAAGTGTCTTCCCTGACATGATACCTCCTTGGTGGCAGTGGTAACTGAGGAGTTGTTATCTCCTTCTCTAATGACACAGTCCTATTTTGTTTTGAGCGTAAATCACACCACAGCTTCCTGATAAGATCCCAGCAATATGTTCTTCCTGAAGACTCATTATTACCCAAAAGAAATCTTATTTTCCTTTCTACTGAGATGAAGTAGGGTTCAACTTCATTTATTTACCAGACAGTGAACATGAAATTAGTATGCTGTACTGTGGGTGAATTCATAACAAACACTAAGGTGTGGATGTGTTTAAGCAATTCAAAGAACATTGAGAACAGCTGGCTAAAATGTGTCATCTGGGCAATAATTGTCACATATCTAATTACGCCTTACACTGTGAGAGAAATTTTGATAAAAATCTACCATAATATTGGCTGCCAGACTCTCCTCAGATGTCTGCAGGTAATGTAGAGCCAAAGGAACAAACTTTCCTTCAGGCCCAGGTCTTCCACTGTGGAGCGGTTCAGGAGATTCTGGATTCACAGTGGTGGGTAGTGGCAGACAACAAAACTGCCTTGACAGAGATAGCACAGCTCATCACCTTCACCTCCTATCACCATCGCCAGCTTTATCACCATGTAGGCTGGAAATACAAGTGGGTGCACTGGTGTATTCTAAAAGCTGAGCGGGGAAAGGTGAAAGAACTCTCTACATTACAAGGCTGAAGGTGCATAAACATAACTACACTCCAGTCACTTCCCTTTGATAGCTGAGGTCTGGCACTTTGTAGCCTTACAGAACCTTTCTGCCTGACCAAGCTGCTGCTGCTGCTGCGAAGTGAAACACCCTCATTATTGCAGTCCAAAGTTTCATAACACAGACAAGCCACAGTCTTTTGACAGCACAACAGAGGAGCTTTCATCTTCCTTTTACAGGTCACCAACATTTTCAGGTCTTCAACAGCCCAAGGGGAAACGCAAGTAAAGGCCTTGCTGGGCACCAGGACACAGCAGCCACCTTGACATGCCACCACCTGGCCACGCAGTGTGCAGGAGGGACACAGCCGCCCGGTGACACTCCTGTCATTCTGTCTGCTCTCAACCCCAGCTCTGGGCTCACCCTGCCACTCCTGCAGGGCGTTGTTCCTACACGCTGCCAAGTGGAAAAGACAAACAGCTTCCTTTCTCCCACCCCCTGGACAGGCTCGTTTAGGTCAAAGAACGCTCCTGCAGCTTAATACAGTGCTATAAAGTCGTTCAGCTCCAAGTGACTGCCGTTATCTTTTTTTCTTGTTTTATTTCCCTAATGCATTGACACTTGAGGACACGTCTGACTGCAGATTTCATGCTTTGGAGACCATGCAGGAAATCAGCTACAAGTGGGAGGGAATAAAGAGCAGAATAAACTGGGGCGTTTTTATTACGCTGCCAGTCATAAAGGGTGCAACCCCTTTTCACCGAGCTACAGCTTTTACTGCAAGCCTGAGATGTTGGAGAGAGCCGCTAACAGGTTATTTGCATGCCTTGGTTTCAATACAACAACCTGCTTCCTCAATACAGTTAGAAAAAGCAGACTACATTCACAATGTCTGTAAGTTGGTCTGTACAAATGAACTTTCCATATTCACTGTGTATCTGGGTCTACATTGTTATTTAGCCATAAAGATAAGTCACAGGCAAAAAGAGTTTTCAGTTTCTGCCTAGTAAAGGTCAGTCTGACAGTTCCAAACCACACCATGATTTGCAACTACAAGAGCACTTAGAATAATCAAGTGTCATTCGATGATTATATTGAGAGAGATGCAAACTGAGCAGCAGCAAGCTCACCTCTCTTTTTTTCCCTTTCTTCCCAAGGCATTTGTGCTGAGATGCACGAGGGATGGTGTCACACAGCAACACGCTGCTTCAACACGCACAGCAAGAATTCAGCCTTCTGCAGACATGTCTGCTGACGTAGAAGGGTTCCTCACCAGTGAGTATTTCTAATAATAGACAGGAAATTAATCTTATTCGTTTGTTTTATTGAGCCTGTTCTTGTTTGGGGCATACATCTCATCAGGACAAAATAATAATAAAACAACTCTGAAATAATAGGCATAGCCACACTATACTGTGCTTGATTATAGATCTGGTTAGCTCCTAGCTGAGTGGAGGTGTGATGTTCAAGTTATCAGGGGCTCATCTATCAAAGGAAAACCTGCACGGGGTAAGGACTGCTCATGTAAGGAATGTGGAAACTTTGAAGAGAGAGATGACATTGGCAGAAGTGCTTTTCCCACAAGCAGCAGAGACCAAGCAGACCTCTCCCTCTGGAACTGAACTGGTTTCAGGTTGGAACATTAGCAGCTTACATGGCTTCTGCTGCCCACAGCAGCAGGCCTGGGCTCTGACACACAGCTTCCCTTCCAGCTCTGGGTTTGCTCTTGAGTGCCTCCTTAATGTGTGCAGAGGAAAGAGGTGTGAGAACTGGGCATTTCTTCCCCCTCTTGCTTTTATCCAGTGTCATCAGTAGATGAGTCACTTTCTCCTGTAATCCAGGTAGTTATGAAGTGTCTGGGTGATTAATGTGGGTGAGGGCACACACCTTCCCAGAGTTCTTCAGCACAGCTTCACAGATGAATATATACATAATAAAGGACTATCAAAGCTGAGAGTCAGTATTTGCTGAAATAAAGACACTGGAAATGAGCCTGCCTCCATGGTCTGAATTTTCTCCAGCTGTGTTTTAAGGGGAGGACAGAGCTTTGCTTGTCCCTGAATGCAGCTAAAAAGAGGAACAAACATGTTAATTCTTGCTTCTTCAATTGGTATTTGGCAGATCTGCTAAAGGCAACAAAATCAGTGTACATTCTTATGCACTACTTGAAGTAAAACACCCAACACCGTCGCTGTCTCATCATCCGCTTATAAAAGCTATGCCTGCAAACCCATCTTGACATCCAGCTGTAAATCTTAACAAATAATGGCCCTGAACCTCAGCTAATGTAAACTGATTAGCACCATGAAAGCAAGTGAGCTATTCCATCATTCAGCAGCCAATTCAGCTCATGACACCACTAACCCAGGACATATTAACCCATAAAAAGGAAGAGTATGAAAAAGTGTGAATGACAAAAAAAAAATAGCCATATTTAGCAAAAACAAGTGCTAGGAATTAATAGAGTTTTCTCTTTCCCATTACATTTACCCAGGCAATATGTAACCTACTGAGAAATAATTTTCGTCATTCTTCTGAGATCTAATGGCCCCATTAAGCTTGATGGGATGACTCCGATTCATGCATAATCCAGTGAGTTAATAAACTCCACAATAACATTTATATAACAGGCATTAAGTGACCTGAAATTAGGTCTATAGGAACTTGTGACAACACAAATACCCTTCCATTTTTCTTTCTTGGTTCAAGATCCAAAGCCCACTGCAAAGGTGGCTACCAAATTCAGTGGGTTGTGGATAAAACACACAAACAGGCTTGTTAGCGAGACAGATGTTGGAAGATGTGGACAAGATGTTGTACATGTAGAAGAATTATAGACAGTTAATGATGGAAAAATAGCCTGGCTCAAAGAGCTTCCTTCTTAAGATGAATATTACTCTGGTAAGAGTGGCTAGGATGAAGATAAATGACTTCCTATATAGTTTCTGCTAATTTCCATACAAGACATAATTAAAAGGCTTTGGGATGAATAAGGAAGGATCTAAGAGGAAAATGCTAACCTAGAAATCTGGTGCAGATCAAATCATGGCAGCTACATAGCCGACTATTCCTGGTACAGCCACTGGTCTTCGGCTGTTGTGGGACTTTTTGTTCTTGCAGGAGAAGTCCAACAGCAAGTTTCTTACCACTGTGGTGCTCAACCCTTGGTACAATGCCACTGTACCTTATGTATAATGGAAAGAGGGAATGTACTGTTTGTATGTCTTGGATGGCCCCATTTCCTCATACCTTCCCATGAATTAAACAGTGAGTTCTGCACTTGAAGTCTTCTGCAGTTCTAAGGCAGGCAGAAGGCATGTTTAAGCTCTATTGCTTAAAATACCATTTAGAAGAAAATAACAAGACAAACCACAGCTCAGGAAAACAAAATAGTTGAAGGAGTTGCGTTATCACCCAGTCCCAGCTCTGTTCCCTTCATGTCCCTAATTCAGACCGCACGCCATGCCGTTAAGTTGTGAATACTGCTCTCTACAGTCACACAGTGAAAAAAAGAATCGTTGGATCTACCATGAGAATGGAGAAAGTCATCTGGAAGCATCAGAGGTAAGCAAGTCAGCTTTAAAGCTTACTCATGTCGCGTGACTCTTTGTTTTGCAGTTAAGTTGTTGTATTGTGTAATGGAACGGCAAAAGTTATTCCTCTGTCATTTGTCTAGAACAATCTGGTAATGCTTTTATAAGTACCTACAAGAATAGAATTGCTTTTCCGCTCCTCACTGTCTAACTCAAAAAATTTCATATAAACTCTGATGAGAGCAAAAACCAGAGTGCTTTCCTTTGCACAGAGGGGAGGAATTCCAGAAGGAAAATCTGGGTCTATTCACAGATTGGTATCTTTTCAAGACTCACACATGAAGTTTAGCAGTCATTGAGCTTGAACCCCTGCATGGGAATATGCAAGTACCAAATTAACTGGACCCGTAATTTCTCTTTGGATTACAGCACATATTTGTGGTGTTTTAACATCTGATTAATATGAAGTCCATAGAGAGGGTGACATCACACCTCAATCACTGAAATCAAACTAAACGTATTAATTATCTGTGGCCTGGAGCTGGCAGTACGAGAGGAAATTAGCAAAATCTGATGATTATTATTAGTTCCTTTTTCTGTTTTTTGGGGCCCTCACATATTTTGTTAGCACAGTCACGAGTGCCAATTTATGGTCATGGAAATAAAGTTGGGATTCTATTCCCTCCCCCAGGTGCAGAAGAAGGAGAAAGCAGCATGGGTAGGGACAGCAACACCAACAGCCTTGTCAATAACACAGAGAATTTTTCTTCTTTTTCTATTCATATATGTTTATTTTCCTACAGCGTCTGATGCATAGACGCAGATGTACGAACAATCCAAATCACTTATTCTATGTTCTAATATCCCTTAAATACATTGCCAAGTTTTCTCAGGTATCTTTCCCACCCCCTTTACATGTCTACAAAACATCCCACAGATGTTTTACTCCTTAACCACACATGCGGGTGCTTCTCCAATCAGAGACATGAGTCGTTCCTAGCCACGTGCTCCTCTTCCAGTTTGGATTGTTATCATCTGTCGATCACGCAGCTCACTTGACTTTTTTCTCAATTGGAGGCGTCCTCGGCATTCCTTTCCCATGCTGTTTATCTTGTTCTGCAGCTTGTGCTCTAAATATTCTTTCCTGAATACCCACATTTCTTCTGCAAGCAGCAGGCCGAGAGGTAGATGTTGTTCTCCCAGCCCGCCAGAGCCATGCAGTCACGGCAGTGCAGTGCCAGCCTAGCGCCGCCGCCGCCGGGGCCGCCTCTTGCAGGGCGGCGCAGAGTCCTGGGTGCTGCTGCGGGCCTTCCTCTTCGGGGGGCGCCGGGGCCCCCCACACGAGCGGTCCCTGCCCTGGGAAGAGGGGCCCGCTGCCGCCGCCTGCCCTGGCTCCTCCTGCTGCTCCTCCACTGAGGGCGCTGTGGTGGTGCTGGGGTACCCAGGGACCCCAGTAGAGCTGCTGGGCAGCTCCTCGGTACTGGGCCCAGTGTGGCTGGTGGAGTGGCCTGGGCCCGAGGCAGAAGGCAACTGATGGGAGGTGCTGGCGATGGGACTGGCTGCAGGGCTGTCCTCCCTCCCTCCTGCAGCATGGCTGATTTGGTGGTCCAGCTGATGGCGGATCACAGGGCCGTACATGGATGCGGTGATGCAGATGAGCCTCCTTATGAACGGCAACAAATCACCATTGATGATCATCTGCAGGTCCTGCACCAAGGCCTCCTGGTCCAGCCCGTGCTCACAGAGGAACTTCATGGTGGCCCACAGTCCCACTTCCACTTCCCACCAGTCATTGCTGGACACCTGCTGCAACTCCTCCCTCAGCCACTGGAGCAGGGGTCCGAGGTCTTCTGGATGGTCTTGGAAAAATGCAGCCCAGACCTCGGCTGGGAAGTTGTGCTCAGGTGGGATGAGCACCGGCTCTGCAGGCCCCTGCTCGTCCTGCAGGCCGTGATCTGAGTGTGCTGCGGGCTGCGGGACAGCACACTCGAGGTAATCGTTGTCCGACCTCACCGAGTATCGGATGGTGGTAATTTTGTGCCCGCATACGGCACAACTCGGCTTCTTGTTAGCCCACCAGATGGCACAACCGTAGCACAGCTCGTCATAGCAGGGCATCACATAGGCGACATCCTCCCGGCTTTGCCCGCAGATGGGGCAGGTCCAGTTGGATGGCACATCCATGTCCCTGGGCTGTGCAGTGGGCTGGGGAGAGCTGAGGTCGGGAATCTGCTCCCCTCACAGGTGCTGCAGCAGGCAGAAGCTGTTACGAACTGCAAGAGAGAGAGAGAGGCCACGGTCACTCACAATCCCAGGGGAAGGAAGCTGATACCATAGTCCCTCAGCAGCCTGGTCCTGGTCCCTACCAGTTGCTGCAGGGGCCATGTCCTGCACCACTCACCTCTGCTGCTACAAGCTCACCCTGTGCAGCCCCAGCTGCCTGATCCAGGCAGGGCTGGGGGAAACACTGGTGATACTGTGGGATGGGCACCAAGATCTGTTGCCAGCAGCCACACAGCAAAACACAACCAACTAGCTCAGAGCTCCAAGTCTCGCTGCTTTGCTCAACTGGAGTCCAGGCACGAGTGCACACTGGCCTCTGCCAGAGCCCAAATCTACACAGGGAGGGCTAGTGAGGTCACAGTCATCTCCATTGCTGACATCACAACCCCTCGGTAGGTGACCTCACGTTCCATCACTGCATGTACTGGGGCAGCGGCCTGGGCCTCCATCGCCCTCCACCATTTCATGATTTTCCTTTTTAATGGTCATATACTTGGGGAAAATAAAAATTGCACTTATTTACTCTCTCCACAATAATCCATCTTCTGTGAACTGTTCATTCTTTCTGAAACTTAAAGAGACATTTTTTGCCTCTTCTACATGCATTTTTGGAAACCTGGTAGTAATTTATCACCCTTAGGTGATGAGAACATCTTCCATATACTTTGGAATTGTTCTAAAGCTTCTGTAGATTATCAGAATCTTAAATGATGTCTAAATGAAGGAGTCCAAACTGTACTGTCTAAACTTTTACTTCAGGCTGCAGGTTGGGGCACAGTAAAGTTGTGGCACATCCCCTTGACACAGAATCTGAAGACTTCTCAACATCCAGTACATCAGGTCTTGCCCTGAGGTTCCCCTTTGCCTCTAGTGCCATAGGTGCAACATGGCTTTATTTTGGCTCCAGTCTTTCTGGTGTCAAGTACAGCTTTAGACCTTTTCTTTCTGTGTTTTACAGCTACAGCACCCTGCCTAAACATCTAGAGTTCTGAGTGAATTTGAAAGAAGGGATCTTGGGACCCAGCCCTCCTCCGCTATGCTGGTTAGCTTCTAGTTCAATTAAAAGTGGTTACAGAAGGAAGCCTCTCCTCCAGGACTACTGTACCAGCATCATTCCCCAAGGCACTGTGCTCCCAGCAGACATGTTCCCTGTTACAGCCTGTGGTCTGGGTCTTCTACAAAAGCAATGTTTGTGCCTTTCGTCACACCACATCCCAGTGCAGAGGAGGCTTGAAGGCGCTGTGACCAGACTGACTGTGCACTGAGCACTCCCAAGCTGCATGCCTGTTGTCACTTTCAAAGTCTCCTGAAATACAATGAAAAGACAAGTGGTTAGAGAAGAGATATTGCTTTATTTATGTGCAGGGTGCAAGGTGGAGAATAGCACCATCCACATCCATAAGCCAAAAGTTCTCAATACTCGCCTATTTAATACGTAAGGCACACATTTGTAGTTACTTGCAGCTACCACAGTGGAGCAGTATTGCTGACAGGAGGCCTGGCTGTGCTGTAGACAGGACTTCTTTTATTGATGCATTCACCTACTCTTGGCACGAGGCGTTCAACCAAGCTGTGGTTTGGCTCCTCTCTTTCCATACCAAAAACTGATAGCAGGAAGCATTCTCCACAATTCATTCAGCCTTAAGGAACGTGGAGATCATGTGTGCCTGTGCCACCTAGTGTCACAGTGATGTGATTTAACAGAGTCCCAGACAATTAATTAGCAGATGGGCCTCACAGAGGCCAATAAGTACTTGCTGACAGACAGTTAAATGTGACTGAGCGTTGTGCCCTAGCAGCCCAAAGGGCCAACCACACCCTGGGGTACATCAGGCCCAGCACTGCAATTGAGTGTGGGAAAGGGTCTTCCTCTCTGCTCTGTGCTGTGCAGTCACACCTCCAGCACAGGGTGCAGATTCTGGTGCCACGGTATAAGGATATCAGACTATTAGAGACTGTCCAAAGGAGGACCACAAAGATGGGGAAGGGTCTGGAAGGCAATGTGTGTGAGGAATAGCTGAGAGCCCTTGGTCTGTTCAGCCCAGAGCAGAGGAGCTGAGGGGAGGCCTGATGGTGGCTGCAGCTCCTCACAGGGAGCGGAGGGGCAGCGCTGAGCTCTGCTCTGTGTGACAGCGACAGGGCCCGTAACATCATTAATATAATTTATTGTCACTACACTGAGTTGAACACAATAGTTCACAATGTTGAACACAATGACAGACTCCTGGGCTTCTCAGGAGTTTGTCATGATGTTATTACTCAGCATTCAGCCAGTATTTCCTTAGGCACAACTAGCTGCAACGTCACATCATAAGCATGCTGTATGAGTAAGATTTAATGAAGTCTAACACTTAGCCTGTTATCTGTAAATACAAGTGCCTTTTCTGATTTCTTGTTCTTTTTTATTATTATTTTTTTAATCAGCATTCTTCAGCATCCTGCATTGTATGCACATACGAAGACATTAAGCACGACCAGAGAATTTCAGGAACAAATTATGTCAACCTTCCTAGATATCGGACTGACTGTGCTTTTGCCTTTTACTCTCATCTCAGAGCAGACATGACTGGGCTTAGCTGGAGGTGACTTGCAGAATAAAACTCTATAATCCAGAGATGGGTTATAAAGCAGGTATGTTTATTCCAGCGCCAGGTGCAAGGGGGATAGCTCCATCAAACTTGCACACCGACTTGTAAAATCGTGACACAGATATAGGTACATCTAATACATAGTCAATGATTTCTCGGTATTCTGATACATAGTCAATAGTTCTCAGAATTCTGATACATATTCAATAGTTCTTTAGCATGCAGACCCCCTCTTGTTCTTATCAGGGGGATGCAACTCCTCTTCTGGTCGTCCGTGAGGTCTCACTCCTTATCTGCATCCTCCCTGCTCTCTCAGGCCCCTTGTTTCCTTTACTTGTTACCTTTAAATTTCCTTTACTTATTTCTATAACTACCTTTAACCGTCCCCCTTTTAGCCCCCTTTATTCCAAATTCCAGCAGAGCATCTGTTTCCTGCTTCACTGTTCAGAAGCAGGTAGAAAAATGAATATTGTGAACCTAAGAAGGGTTTCCCCAGCAGTATTACAATTAACATTGGGAAGGACATGACATTAATTTAACACAACTGTTGCAGAAGTTTGTAAGTCTGAAATACGTATAGCAAGTTTACAAGGCTCGTTTATAACGTGCCGTGCTTTCTGAGACACGTCATTGCTCAGCAGGCTCCAACAGCGGATAAAGCCCAGAGCACAACCGGCTTCACAACCACCCCCTACGTCAGCGCTGGACCTGAGGTAACCTCCTCCCCTCAGCCCTACAGCTTCCCGCCAACCCACCAACTTCCGCTACCGGGCGGGGCGGGGCGGGGCGGGGCGGGGCGTGCTGACGTCAAACGACGCTCACGGGGCGTTGCCCGGAAGCGGAAGCGTGTCGGCCGGCGCTGTGGTGCGGAAGCTGCTGGTGGAGGCCTTCGGTTCGGTTCGGTTCGGTTCGGGGCCGCAGTCCGGCTCGTGTCGTGTCCTTCCGCCATGTCGGGCAACCTGCAGGTACAGCGGGTCCTGTTGAACCCCGGGCTCGGCGGGGAGGGGCGCCGGGCTGGGCCTGGGGGTAGAAGCGCTGACATCAGCCGTGGTGGGATGACGAGGAGGCCTGGGCGGGGGCTCGGAAGTGCAGGATGGGCCCGGGGAGTGTCCTGCCCTGTTGGGAGCTGAAGGCCCCATGGCCTGTGGGACGGGGCTGCGGCATGCTGTGAGCTGGAGCCGTAGTTTGGACTGGGGGTATATGAGCAGTGTAGTGCTTATATTGACCGAGCTGGGTGGGATCTCACTGCGGTTTTCCAGTACTTGATCACAGAATTATCAAGGTTGGAAAAGACCTAGAAAATCATCCAGTCCAACCATATACTTCCCAGCTAAATCATATTCCTCAACACAACATCCAGTCTCTCCTTGAACACTCCCATGGTCGGTGACTCCACCACCTCCCTGGGCAGTGCATTCCAATGCCTGACTACCCTTTCCAAGAAGTAATACTTCCTAATGAACAGCCTGAATCTGCCCTGGCGCAGCAGGGGAGCAAGACTGACTTTTTGAGTGGCCTGATGGAGATAGGGCAAAGAGGAATGGTTTTAAGGCATAAAAGAGGAGATTTAAGTTAGATGTTAGGAGGAAACTCCTTACTCAGGGTTGTGAGAATCTGGCACAAGGTGTCTGGAGAAGCTGTGCTGCCCCATCCTTGGAGGCACTCTAGGTTCTATGGGGCCTTGGGCAGCCTGAGCTGGTGGGGGTAGCCTTGACCATGGAAGGGGCATTGGAACTGGATGGGCTTTATGGTCCCTTCCAAGCTGAGCTGTGTGAAATTGCAGGGCCCAGAGTAAGCAAAGAGAGCAAAGCCAGTGTTCATTCCAAGGGTGGTGTTCATCCAGCTATCAAACTGTGGCCCCAGCAGATATAGCTTGTGCCTCATTTATGGTTACAGCTATGCCTTATTTTGTACAACTTTCATATAAATTATTTCCTGTTTGATACTGGTGTTTTTCATCTCATTAGCAGGCTATGAGCCTTCCTAATGCAAAAAAGTAGCAGAGCTGAGAGTCTGATACCTAAGTAATTATTTTCTTGGTTTTGTTTAAAAAGAAAAATACCAGAAACAGTCAGTACATGATGTAGGCCTTTGGTTTTATATTTCAGAGGAGCAAGGCCCTAAGATGCCCTGTTAGGAGAGTTTACCATTGATCAGAGACAGTCTTTACCATTTAGATCACGGAACAATAGCATTGTAGAATATCCTGGGTTAGAAGTGATACACCAGAATCATAAAGTCCAACTCTTATTTGCTATTTGGGTATAGTGTCGTTTTTGTCATAGCTCTGTTTTTGTTATACTGTATCCAGGAGTCTTCACAATGTTCCTGTGGTAATTAAATCACTAAAGTAACAGAAATTATTGTTTGGAATTTATTTTTGTTGTGCTGAGTTAGAATGGTTTCAGCAGGGATAGGGAGGTGATTGTCCCTCTCTACTCTGCTCTTGTGAGGCCCCATCTGGTGTACTGTGTCCAGGTGTGGAGCCCTCAGTACAAGAAAGACATGGAGATTTTGGAAAGGGTCCAGAGGAGGGACAGGAAGATGATCAGGGGGCTGGAGCACCTCCCCTATGAGGACAGGCTGAGGGAGCTGGGCTTTTTCAGCCTAGAGAAGAGAAGGTTGCGGGGTGACCTCATTGCAGCCTTTCAATACCTGAAGGGAACTTACTCCCAGGAGAGGAGTAAACTCTTTGAAAGGGCTGACAATAGCAGGACACGGGGAAATGGATCCAAGTTGAAGGAGGGAAGATTTAGGTTGGATGTTAGGGGGAAGTTCTTCACTAGGAGAGTGGTTAGGCCCTGGAACAGGCTGCCCAGGGAGGTTGTGGATGCCCCGTCCTTGGAGGTGTTCAAGACCAGGTTGGACGGGGCCCTGGGCAACCTGATGTAGTAAATGTGTATGTTTGGTGGCCCTGCCAGGCAGGGGGGTTGGAACTACATGATCCTTGAGGTCCCTTCCAATCTGGGTCATTCTGTGATTCTGTGTGATTCTGTGGTTTGCAGAAGGCAACGCAAGGTCAGCAGTGAGGAAAGATTTAAGTTCTGTATCAAAGAAACAGATGTTTGTTCTGTTTCCAGCACTTGTCACAAAGGATCCATAGTGTTACTCGTCAGGTGATTGCTTTGAAATTGATTACTCTCGATTTCAAATGGATGCAACGAGAAGATCTTTTCTTCCATAAATGCAAGACAAAGCAATAGAAGAAGAAACTTTGCTCCTTCTCTGATGGTTACAGTTTATCAGCTTAGTTTTGACTGAGACACATCAGAGTGTCTGGTTTCTGTTGAGAGTATGTGCACAGCAGTGTCTAGTGAAAACCCTGTGATGACACTGAACAGATTTGGGCACCTCAGCACAGGAAAGACATGGAGGTGCTGGAGCAGGTCCAAAGAAGGGCAGCGAGGCTCGTGAAGGGCTTGGAGAATCAGCCCTATGAGGAGAGGCTGAGGAAGCTGGAGCTGTTTAGTGTGGGGAAAAGGAAGCTGAGGGGAGACCTTATTGCCCTCTTCCAGTACCTGAAAGGTTCTTACAGTGAGAGTGGGGCAGTTCTCTTTTCACTAGTGACATGACAGGACGAGGGGAAATGGCCTCAAGTTGCGCCAGGGCAGGTTTAGGTTGGATATTAGGAAGAACTTTACAGAAAGGGTAGTTAACTACTGGAATAGGCTCCTTGAATCGCCATCCCTGGATGTCTTTAAGAGCTGTTTGAATGATTTACCTGTGTTACAGAAAGCAGTTGACCTGGCTAGTAAGGCAGCACAAGAAGATAAAGCAGGCAACTACGAAGAAGCCTTCCGCTTGTACCAGCATGCTGTGCAGTATCTTATCCATGTTGTTAAATGTAAGTGTAATGCGTTGGGTGATTAAGTTTTATATTGCCTGGAGTAGTCTTCTCTATTGACATCAGCGTTTAACTTCTGACTATCATTGACATTTGTTTTCTGTAGTGTGGCTGAGGTGTTATATTATGCAGCTTGTATCCTCACTATATTGCATACCTGCTTCTTTCCTGTATGAACTCTTAGTTGTATCCACAGGTTGTTTTTTGCTTATTAATTCATGTCATTTAGTTTCCTATGGTTTTTCCAATGGCATTTTTTACTCATATCAGTCACGCTCATCACCTTGGCCAGCAAAATGTCATAGCAGTTTGAGGGGCTGAAAAAGCTTCTAGTGCCATCATCCTTACTCCTGTTCAGTCAAGTTTTCAAGGCGAGGCAATGTTCAGGTGTATATTTGATTTATAAGTGATTACTTACCATTGATTTGTAGGTGTTAACTTCTTTCCTGTCACTTCTTTCCATGGCGTAGGGGTAAAAATAAGTCAATGAAACGTTTGGATATGTGGTAAGCCCCAAGAGAGCGATCTTGATACAATGTAAAGATGTTTTCTGAATGATGCACGTGTATTTTGCTGTTAACAAAGCATTGTTTCTCTTCAAACTCTCAGATGAAGTACAGGGTGATAAAGCAAAGCAGAGCATTAGGATGAAGTGTACGGAATACTTGGACAGAGCAGAAAAACTGAAGGAATATCTGAAAAAGAGAGAAAAAACTGCACCAAAGCCAGTTAAAGAGTCTGGTCCTGCTGATGGAAAAGGGTATGTTTTGGGGAAAGGTAAAGCAAAATACTTTCTCAACTCGGCTTATTCTGCGATTCAGCTTTTCAGAGATCATAGCAAATAGTGTTTTTGAAGTGCTTCACTTCAGGTAGCTACTAATGTTGAGGTACAGCGGGCTTAGAAAGAAAAAATAATGTGAATTAATATCACAGGCTTTTTGTTCTTGTTTGCTACACCTTTGAATGCTTTCATAGGAAATTCACTGAAGAATGGAAGCTGTTTTGCACTCATACTTGCTTTTTGGGCTCAATGACTGTGAGCCTAGTGACACAATTCTGCATGCGAATATCTAATAACTAGAAAATAAGTTCAGATTTGGTCATGATTTCTGTAGTCTGAGTTCTATCTGTCTCTCATCTGATGAGAGGTAACGAGATTCTGTCATAGGCCAATGTTCCGAATCGCTCTATTGCCTCGCTCCTGCCTATTCACTGCTTTCCTTCTATTAGATCTGTTTTTCGTTTTGCACATCTGGGAGCTGAATCAGCCCACCTGAACAAGCAGAGCCTCTTTCGTATTTTCTAGGGTAGAAGAAAGGTTTCACAATGGTGTCTCTGAGTGAGGTTGCCCTTTCTGGTAGCCTTGAACAGCCAGCACTGCTCACTTGTCTCTTGAAACCTCACCTGAGGTTTCAGCGTCTTTCATTGTCTGCTCATATAATGGGTTTTATTTTTTGAGCTGTTCTGCTGGTTTATAGTGGAAGGAAGCACGAGGCTACATGTCTCCATTCCATTTGTTCCCTATCTCACCTACTTCATTCTACTTTTAACTTCCAGTTTTCTGACAAGACTAGAGAGTTTTGTGATACTTAGTGGAACTGACCAAGTCCAGTTGCACTTTTAAACAAGGAGTAAGTGCCAGCATCTGCAGTGAAACCATTTTGCTGCTTCCACGGTGCTTTTGTTTCCTAGAGGCTGAGTCAACACACGTATAAGTATGCTAAGAGGAAGGGCTCAGGTCTGTAAGGAAGTTGAATTGGTTGCAGCGAGGGGGATTAGAATGTAATATAGAAAATCAAGGATATAAACTTGTAGAAAGCTGAATGAATCTAAAATCATAAGGGTTTTCATTCTTCTGAGTGATATTTTTTTCTGCTTCTTGCTTTCTGATCTGTAACGCAGGATAGCAGTCTTGATGTATTTCAATGTTTCTTTTTGGTTTCCAAATCAGGAATGACAGCGATGGGGAAGGAGAGTCAGAGGATCCTGAGAAAAAGAAATTACAGAATCAACTTCAAGGTAACTCTGAAGCCTCTGTTTGTTTAAATGGAGGTGACTTTGGTCAAGTGGATTTCTAGTTGCTTGTTGTATTTTCACCAGTTAACTTGTGTCTTTAAGTGGCTCAACTAGTGTACTCTACATCCAGAAGTACAGCCTTTATGACAGTGTGGGTTTGCATGCCATGAAATTCAGTGGTGAATATGTTGAAATCGTATCATTTATCAAGAAAACATTTTCCAAAGGGAATAGTCGCAGGATCCCACATGGCTCTTCTGTCAGACTGTGCCAGTTTATGTGCTGACATATTGCCTAGAGGCCAGAGCTACAGATGTCATCCAAGTACGTAGTATAAGCAGGACCATCTTCACAGAAAGGCTTGAACTCAAGTTGATAAGGTGGGAAGATGGATTCTTGTTTGTTCATAGCAACAGGCAGGATTTCCTCATGTTGCACTGATGAGGGTGTTACTCAGTTGCGTAACATAATTGTGTTTTTGAAATGACGTGCTGTACACATGCAGTGATGCAATACGCAGCAGTAGTTTTTTACATAGTAAAGAAACGGCTTAGCTTGATACTCCTTAACGGTAAAGAATTAGTAAGAGCTTCCCTGGCAGATGATATGTATTGATATGAAGAAACTTCATTCTCCTTATTTTCACTATAACAAAGGTGAGATGCATTTGTCTGATCTCTCAGTTTCTGTCATTTCAGAAGCTGTTGTACACCTTTGTAAAATGTATTCTAGTTTTGCTTCTCTACACATTTACTCAATTCTATGTGTAGCCCTATGGGACAGTTTCCTGTACTTTAAAATCAATAAGCGTTGGATTCTTAGCCTGTGCCTCACTATAACCATTTTGTTTCTTCCCAGATTAATCCAACCTTCGGTTTCCTATGAACCATAAGGTTCTTGCTTATTAATCCTCTTGCTTTAAACATCTGAGATGTGAGATCTCTGGTGTCTTTAAACTTAACATAGGAGCCTCCTATACAGTGTAAGCTCTTGGCAGCCCTCACTTTGCTTATCTTCATTTTACTTCCCATGACAGCTATGGCTATGCCCTGCATTCAGTTTTACTGCCTTGTTACTCTTAGCTGACTTTGTCTTATGGAACTTTCCACACCTATGGCTGTGTATCAACCAATTCACAGAGCTCTGAAGGCATAAGGGGAAAGTGACAAGAAAATAGCTTGCAAAAGCTGGTTGTGAGCTTATAGAAAACCCTTTGTAGAGAAAAGTGGCAACTGCATTGCTAAGTATGCTTGAGTACAGAAAGATAAGCATTAGGCCATTGACACTGGTTCATTTGGAAGATTTCTCTTACCTTTTGGATTTGCCTTGAATAGGATTTCACAATCTGCAGCTGGCTCACCAGCTCCACTGTGAGCTGTCCCATCTAAAAGATGCCCAGGTAATGGAGTTTTTATCTTCAGACTGACTAACCTGAAGTCTGGAGAGACAGGGGACATCACAGCTCAGCAGCTAAAATCAAATGAAGTAATTTGTGGCCCGGGGCCTGGCAGTAGGAGAGGAATTTAGCCAAGTCCAGGTGACGGAATTATGATTAGAGGAGCATGAGTTCCATCTTCTGCATTTTGGGGACCATGCGTGTTTTGTAAGTGCTGTCATGAGCGCTGGTTTATATTGGTGGAAATAAAGTGTTTCTCTCCTCCAGGATGGGAAGACGGAGAAAGCAGCATGGGTAGGGTCAGCAGCGCCAACAGTCAAAAACACAGAGACTTCTTTTTTTGTTGTAACAGATGTTTATTAGGTGTTATAAGCAGCAGGCCGAGAGGTAGATGTTGGGCTCCCAGCCCGCCAGAGCCGTGCTGTGACGGCAGTGCGGTTCTGGCCTAGTGCCACCGCCGGGGCCGCCTCTTGCAGTGCGGCACAGAGACCTGGGGGCTGCTGCGGGCCTTCCTCTTCGGGGAAGAACACAGCCGTAGCACAGCTGGTGCTGACAGGGGGTCACGTAGGCGACATCCTCCCGGATTTGCCCGCAGATGGGGCAGGTCCAGTTGGACGGCACGTCCATGGCCCTGGGCTGTGCGGTGGGCTGGGGAGAGCTGAGGTCGGGAAGCTGCTCCCCTCACAGGTGCTGCAGCAGGCAGAACGTGTTACGAACTGCAAGAGAGAGAGGCCACAATCACTCACAGTCCCAGGGGACTGTGATGTCCCAGTCCCTCAGCAGCAAACCCTCCTGATCCCAGTTCCCCACCAGCTGCTGCAGGGGCCATGTCCTGCACCACTCACCTCTGCTGCTACAAGCACAGCCTGTGTGGCCCCAGCTGCCTGATCCAGGCAGGGCTGGGGGAAACACTGGTGATACTGTGGGATGGGCACCAAGATCTGGTGCCAGCAGCCACACAGCAAAACACAACCAACTAGCTCAGAGCTCCAAGTCTCGCTGCTTTGCTCAACTGGAGTCCAGGCACGAGTGCACACTGAGTGCTCACAGCCGGGTGTTTGCCGATGCTTTCCTGTGCAACCTACTCTAAGGAGCCTGCTTCGTCTGGGTGTATGTCTTGTTGATCTCCTTTTAGGAACTGTACTCTTCTGTAGCTGCTGTTGGTATGTTTGCTGATCAGTTACAGAGTATCATTGCATGTCACAGAACTTCTAACAACTGTCTGCTTATTGATCTTTTTTTGTGGTAAAATAAAAAAAATGAGAAATCTTTGTAGAAGTAATATTCATTTGACATCTCCCCAGGGAGGTGGTTGAGTTGCCATCCCTGGATGTGTTTAAGAGCCATTTGGATGTGGTGCTCAGTGATACGATTTAGCAGAGGGTTGTTAGAGTTAGGGTACTATGCAGTGGGGTTGGACTCGATGATCTCTAGAGGTCCCTTCCAACCCCTACAATTCTGTGATTCTGTGTGTTAGGCTGTGGTTGGACTTGATGATCTTCAAGATCTTTTCCAACCTGGATAATTCTGTGATTCTATGACTAGCATTGTTTGATGCTTAAATCTGTGTGGAAATGTCTTGTTTTTATTTCATGTGGACATATGCATAGATTCCTTTTTCAAATCTATAGTAAGCAAATAGTAGAACAACACACATCACTGATTTATGTGATCTTATAGGTGCCATTGTTATGGAGCGGCCAAATGTGAAATGGAGTGATGTTGCTGGCCTTGAAGGTGCCAAAGAAGCTCTTAAAGAAGCAGTGATCTTGCCCATTAAGTTTCCACACTTGTTCACAGGTCAGTATTACAGCGTTTATTTCCTAACTTAGATACTACTGTTGAAGTAAGCTGTGTGAGCAGAGTCTAAGGAGAGCATTATGCTGATATATCAGAGGCTCAAACTGAGCTGGTAATGATCTATCTGATAGGTGTTTCTTAGATACATACAGAAGTCTTAGTAAATTAGGGAGCCTTCATCGTAAAGATAGACTTGCTCTTGTTACAGTGTTTTGATGATTGCTGATTTCTTTCTTGCAGGAAAGAGAACCCCCTGGAGAGGAATTCTTCTGTTTGGACCACCAGGAACAGGAAAGTCTTACCTAGCAAAAGCTGTTGCAACAGAAGCGAACAATTCCACTTTCTTTTCAGTATCTTCCTCTGACCTGGTCTCAAAGTGGCTGGGAGAGAGTGAAAAGTAAGTTGGAGTTGCCAGAGTTCCAGGAAAATATTACCAGAAAGAAATGAATTTTTCAGGGCTAGATGGGGCATTCTAAAGAAATAAAATTTGAAGGAAGGTTCATGTGTCTTGTTAAAGCAAATCTTAGATACTGCATTGAAGCACAGAAACGTCAGCTAAAAGTACCATAATGCACTGTATTTGGTGCTGCGGCAGCTGGACTGCTCTTCAGTACTCAAGACTGTGTTTAAAACTAGTTCAGACAAAGATATCAGGAGCACAATGGTAATCAATGAGCTTCTGAACCCAGCTGTGATTGTACAATGAAGTGGTTTGAGGTGCTGGGATACTTGGTTTCTAGTCACCTTCTGGCTCACCTGTTGCAGTAGCCCTGCAGATAACACATGGCCTTTCACCCCACAGAGGTGCAAAGGTTTTCTTCTACATTCTGTTTTCAAACAAAATCTTGAAGCTGTGGAAGGTGGGCATGTATGGGTTGGGAGAGATGACCACCTGTGAAATACTCACTCTGCATGTTTGTTTGTTACGATGCAATGTGTTAACGTGGCCAGGAAGCCTAAAGTGACCTTATTCTGTGGTATCTCACTCAGCATCTCAGCATTATGCAGAGTTATTGGAGCTGAAAGGATGTTGTATCTTTGAGTAGCTCTGTTAGTATCTTACGTGGGATTCATTTTGTTTTTTATTTCTAGTTTTTTCTTAACAAAATCACTGTATCATAATCCAAAGTTACGTGTTCTTGCTGGTTTGCACATTAAGATAACTGCAGCTATTTCCTTTTTTAAGATTAGTGAAAAACCTATTCCAGCTTGCCAGAGAAAACAAGCCCTCTATTATCTTCATTGATGAGATCGATTCGCTGTGTGGGTCAAGAAGTGAAAATGAAAGCGAGGCCGCTAGACGGATTAAAACAGAGTTTTTAGTCCAGATGCAAGGTAAGTTTAATGGCTTTCAGAATCAAAGGAATTTGGCTGTGCATAAAATACACAGCTTACATGTGAAAAGATCTGCAGCTTTACCCCATTGCGTTTTGTAAATGTTCTAAAACATTTACAGGCATTCTCTGTTTATTTTCTAAACGGTGAAATGATTTCTTCCTCGTTATAGGGGTTGGCGTTGATAATGAAGGAATATTGGTCTTGGGAGCAACAAACATACCTTGGGTTTTGGATTCTGCTATCAGGAGAAGGTATGTTGGCCTATGATTTATATATTTATGTTTATGGTAAGAAATCTGCAACCATTGTGAGGGTTCATCCTAAGACTATTTGGGTGAGCGAGCTACTTGATCCTTGCAGACGCAGCTCATGAGATGGACTGAGTCAAATAATGGGTGTTTAAACCATGTGGCCTCCAGAGGTCGCTTCCACCCTGAGCGAGTGTAGTTTCATAGGAGGAATAAGAGGTGAAGGTGGTACTTAAAATTTCAAGTCATTCTTTGCAGTGAGAACGAGTATCTCTCATTCTTGTCCATAAAACTTGAAGGAGCTTGTAGAGCGTGGCAGTAACAGAATTAATTTTCAATGGCTTTGGCCTGCTCTGTCACCTATAGGAAGTCAGTAGTGTTCTACAGAGCTTGGAGTTGGTTACTTCCCTGGTGGGAGGTCATTGTCTCTTTGAGAACAGATGCTTCAAATGAAGCACTGCAGTTATCAACCATTCCTACCAACAACTATATTGAGAGTAAGCAGTTTCATTTAGGAACAAAGTATGTACTGATTTGCATAAGCTTCTTTCCATTGTGCACCTGCGTGAGCCAATGTCTGTGCAGTGTTTTGCTTTTATCTTTTTCAAACCAGGTTTGAGAAGCGTATTTATATCCCTTTACCTGAAGACCATGCCAGGGCTGCCATGTTCAAACTTCACCTCGGGTCGACTCCAAGTCTCCTAACAGAAGCAGATTATCGGGAGCTTGGAAAAAGAACCGATGGCTACTCTGGTGCAGATATAAGCATCATTGTACGCGATGCACTGATGCAGCCTGTTAGGAAAGTGCAGTCAGCTACTCACTTTAAAAAAGTAAGTAAAAAAACCAAACGTTTTTCATATTACTTCAACTCTGAGAATTATCTTGCTCTGAATAAGCTAGAATAAGTGTGAACTGAAGGTGGGCACTTTTCTCCACATAGTTACGAGGAATACATTCAGCTTAAGGCACCAAGAGAAAGGAACACTTAAATACAATATGGTTCAGAACGCAAGAGATCTATTTAAGTTCCAGAGTTTGCAGTGAGAAAACCTTATCAACCTGTTAAAATATGCCACCACCCTGTAAGTTTGCTGGTGGGAAAGAATATTTGATAGGTTTTTTGATGAACTTTTCCCAGTTTAAAATCAAAGAATAATTTGAAATGGTATTTCAGAGCTGTGACGCTGTTGTAAACTGTATTTGCTTAAAAAAAAAATAAGCGGCTGTTTTGATATATCAGAGATTTTCTGGATTACTCCTTCCCTTAAGCAGCAATGCCTAAAGTATTTATCCATTGTTGTCTTTAAACGATGATGGCATTTCTGACCAATGGGTTGTCACATTTGAGCCTTCCATTGAAATTTTCAGACATCTGAGGCGTGTCTCACTACCACAGAACAATGAAATAATCTCAGTTACCACAGTTTGCAGAGCAGCCAAAGGCAATTCTTACCTCTTTTGCCAAAAAAGAGAACAAACCTACAGTGCTTTGAGTGTTCTGATGCAAGTCTGTTCCACTTGTTTTGTTTGTACTTTAATTGGATGCAGATTCTTATTTTTATAAGAAAAATCTTTGCTTTATTAACTATTTCCATAATAGCAATTTGTCCCACTTAAATAGAATCATGGGATGGCTTGGTTTGGAAGGGACCTCAAAGCCTACCCAGCCCCAACCCCATGTCCTGGGCAGACACAGGGACCAGCTCAGGCTGCCCAGGGCCCCATCCAACTTGGCCTGGAGCACCTCCAGGGATGGGACACCACAGCTTCTCTGGGCAGCTGTGCCAGCGCCTCGCTGCCCTGAGTAAGAAGTTTCCTCCTAGCATCTCACCTAAATGTTCTCTCTTTTGGTTTAAACTATTCCCCCTTGTCCTAATTGCCATCTGCCCGTGTAAAAAACAAAGTTGGTCTGCCTCCTGGTTCTAGCACTTTGCTCAGTTTTTGTAACTCACTGTAAACCACTGCTTGTTCCAGATGATTGATATCGGTTTGTGCAAGTGAGTTCCTAATGTTATAATCTCCACTTTTCTTTGCTGTGCTTTCAAAACAGATTGGAACAGCAAATCCGCTTCTCTGCTATTTAACAACAAACAGTTGTTTTTTGATCTTTGTATATGTTCTGTGTTCTTGGGGATGTGTGATACTTCAGTGACAGATGATAGAACTCCGGGTCTTAGATGTGCACTGCAAAAAGATAAGAGGCAGCTGGTGCAGATTTTGAGGTTCTGTCTGTGTATCTGGAAAAAAAAAGGATGGTTTCTGTTCTCCCGCTAGATGGCCCCATTTTCTGTCAAGTACTGTTTGAGGTTGTGTCCAAAAAGATGCCCACAACTTTGTAGTGCAGTAAGTAAAAGCTTAAAAGGACATCCGAGGCAGCTCAACTTGAGGGACACTCAGTAATAACTGAGTATATAATAGTAATAACATTTAGAAATGTTAACCAGTGGTGAATGGACTCCTGCAGTGATGGATGACTAAGAGGAGAGTGGTCTCCAAACAGCAGTGCTGATACGTTGGCTTTCTACAGACATTCCTACCTTAAAGGCTCATTGGTTCTGACGTGATATGAGTTCAAGTATCTGACTATTGCTGCGTGTTTCCTAAGTGAATGATGCCAGCACCTTTTCACAGTTCCACTCTGCTGGATAAGACTTCTCAGTGGGTGGGGGGAGTCAAGAGAAAATGAAGGGAATGCTTTTGCTCTAAAGACGTTCAGTTTATTTGTTTATGTGTTTATTTATTAGGTAAAAGGACCATCAGTGTCAAATCCAAACACAGTGGTAGATTTGTACACCCCTTGCTCTCCAGGTGATCCTGATGCTGAAGAAATGACATGGATGGATGTTCCAGGGGATAAATTACTGGAGCCTAAAGTTTCCATGGTGGGTTTTGTTGTTGTGGTTTTTCTTTGTGGTGTTTCTTGCTTTGCAGAGCCCTGAACATACTCAAGGCTTTTTAAAGCCAGCATGCAAGGCAATTGGCTGAGCCCTTTGTTTATAGACGTGCTTGGACGTGCCAGATGACATATTAATCCCAACACAGCATGACAATAGAACATGCTTATCAGCAAGCCAGCTCTCTGTCACTGATAAGCATTTATCATTGTCTAGTGGCATGTAGTATAGACAGCACCCAACTCTTCCTCCTTTAATTTTTCTCTTATTCCTTTAAAGCCTTCAGAATCCCTGCCCCATCATATGTTATTTTCCCATTGCTCTACAGCATCGTTGTTGACACCGACAAGTGGGAAGTTATATTCAGTGTAACTTGAGAAGAATGTGCTGTGGGTAAATTTTGCCCACAAAAGAAATGCAAGCATAACCAATACAGTGTAAAAATCTGGTGGATATAATGGTAGCTTGGATTATACTTCATCACAGATGATGCAGCTACATTGCTTCTGTCTACAGATTAAAACATCATACTTGAGAGAGATTGAATTTTAAATGCACTGCTTGAAAGGTTACAAATTGCTGAGCACTTTGTATATTGTATATTGTACCCCCAAGCAGCAGAAGGTTCTGAGTGTACGTGCACTGTTTGAAGGAAGGACTTGATATCAGATTTGTGCTCACTAATTGTCTGTCTTCAGGAGTTAAAAAGTGACCCGTGTGCAGAAATGTTTAAATAAGAGTTCCTACCGTCAACTTGTTTGAAAAGGCTTTTTAAAGCTTACTTTTCTTTGCAGTATTGTTAGCAGTGGTACGTTTTCTAAGCGCATTTTCTTGCTTTCTTTCTTACAGGCCGACATGCTCAGCTCACTAGCTAGCACGAAGCCAACAGTTAACGAGCAGGACCTGGAGAAGTTAAAGAAATTTACAGAAGACTTTGGTCAGGAAGGCTAAGCCAAAGATGTCCGTGGATCATTCGAACTTTTGCTTTCTTAAGTATTCTTGTGTCTTTATCAATGGCACTCCAAATAAATGCCGATAAACTCTCTCCTTTCTTGTTTTGCAGAAGGAATAGAAGATCTGTTTGCAAAGACCCTTACGCTTTTATATTGTATTGTTTTCTTCAGACGTCTATTCAGTGTCTTCTATCGGAAAATAATACCGAAAATACAATTTTAGCAAAGTGATGTGGCAACTCATGTGAAATATTTGTAATTTTTCAATGATGGGTTCAGTTTTAGCTATTCTATTAGGCCTGGGCATGAGCGAGTTTTGAACTTCCAGTAGGCTCAAAAAGAAACCCTTTTTTGAGGGTGCAAAGAGAACCGATTTGCCAGGTGTTTTCAGTAGCCGTCAGCCCACATGTTGATTACTCCTTTCATTTAGAGAAATGCAACGAGATTTGGTAATTGAACATAACTGTGTGTTTGCTGTTAAGGTAAGAAAGAAAACACTGTGAGGGGAAGACTGTATGAGCCAGTGCTTTGTTTCAATACTGATGAATGCGGTATTCGGCTTTTTCTGCTGTGCTGTGTTAGAAAATTTTGCCTTAAACAGCAAGCTTTTGTTTTTAACTCTTTACTAGCTGATACACATGTCACTATGCAATTGAGCAAAGATGTTCGTTACATGCAAGTATGGGAAAGATTTTCTGATGGCTGGTTTTTTAAATCCGGTTTTATCAGAGTTTTGGCTAAAGGTAGGAAAAAAAGCATTGAGTAGCACTTGTAAGATTCTGTATGTTAAGGCTGGCAAGGTATGGATAGTCCTTGAAGAGTGTAAGGGAGGCGTTTTGGGAAGCAGCATACTCTCAGGGGTGAGGAGCATGTAGCACGATATAGCCGCAGACTTTGCAGTGATAGGTTAATTCAGAGCCCCGCTGATCACTATGGCGTCCAGGTTACATCAACTTAGCGCTTCATCTTTGGGAAGAGGCTGGCACTTTAGTGCAGAAGTAGCGCTTCTGTTGATTATTGTTTTTAAGAACTACAGATTGAAACGTGCCTGAACTTACAACGCTACAGTGTCAGCACTGAGTTTGTGCCTTGTAAGTTTGCACTGGCTGTAGCTGCGAAACATGGTTGGGATACCCAGAACGCTCTGTTCTGTAATGGTTGTGCAACTCTGTTGTGCGTATGCTTTGTTTAAGTTGCATTCAAAGAAAATTGCACACTTCATGTGCATATGTTACACGTACACATGCACATAGATGATTGTCTTTTTATGGGTTTTGGTTTCCTTTATGTACATATTTTGTGTACTTGATAAATCATAGGATGGGTGAAACTTGCTGTGCTTAAATGAAGTAAAATGTACAACACCAGTTCTGTTCTGTGAGTGTTTCTTCAATGTTACTTTCAAGAATTTATCGCTTCAGTTTAGGCTTTTGTTTCTACGTTTGACAGCTAAGCAAAATACTTAGAAATTCTTTCATCTGCGAGGTGCTGAGCTTCTGTTTACTAACAGAATGAAATGTTCTTTCCAAAGTCATTCAGTTTCACACAGCTTTACTTTGGTCTTGCACTGGAAAATGTGAATGTGATTCAGTGAGCTGCAAATCTTTTTGTGGACCTTTGTGGGCCAGCGGGGAAATTCCAGTGGAGATGCAAGTTACTGTGGTTTGTAAACTTAATCTTAGTTGCAGCAGGGTTGTTTGTTCTCAGTTGCCCCTGGTGAACACTTCAGAAGTGAGCCACGCTCTAGCATTGCTCTCACCTGGAGGACTGAAGCTGCTGTCTGAATTACTTGTTAATTGACCTTCATAAATGACAGTCCTTTATGGCAATCTTAAAATTCTCAGGAAATGTGTTTCTTTGTTGTCGTCGTAAGTCAGTTTATCCTATGGGTTTCTCTAAACCTAACTGTAATCCCTTATCTTTAATGTACAAAAGTATGCTGTATGTTTTAAACTTGCATCTTGCTGCTTGCTCAGTTGTGGGATGACATCTGTAATGGAAACTTTGGTGTTTCAAGTTGTTTTTAGAAATATTCCAAATAAACACCGCTGGTTAGAACTGCAGCTGCAAGGATAACTTTTTGTTCTGCTGTTTTTGTACGGTGAGAATAAGTTGATCACATATTCCTAGCTAAGTTATCCCAGAAGATGTAGCTAAATGGCTGTGGGGGAGGTAGGGAGGAGGTGTCATTTACTTCAGCTTTCAGGGTTAATCTGAACTATGAAGGCTACTCCAAAGGTGGTATTTATTTTATTATATCAACCCATGGTGTCAGAGGCAGATGCTGGTGGTTTGGCAGTAGTGGTTGAACCTTCCTACCAATATTCCATGATGTGATCTTGCTGTGCGACAGATGGCAGCAGAGGGGCAGCCTGACAATGGCATGTGACATGGGAGTACAAATGAAGTAGAGGTGTCATTGAATTCCTCCACACAGGAAGAATTATGCCTGTTGACACTCATCAATGCTTGCTGAATATTTATGGAGACCAAGCAGTGGATGTGAGCACAGTGAGGCAGTGGGTGGTGTGTTTTAGCAGCAAGGAAGTTGTTTCAGTGGAAATAAATAGGAGGCATTCAGAGCAACCTATGTGCTCATAAGCAGCAACAATGCTGCTTGGTTTATGGTTGATTAAAGGTTATATTTGCTTTACATAACCAGAACCTCTAAGCACTGGATAGATTACTTCTATCTTTCATGCTGTCAGCTGTGACTTTGTCTTTGACTACTTGGCTTTGATTTTCCTATCATTATTCAACTACCAGTCTTCAGAACTGAGTTGATTGCTTTTGTTATAATGAGTGGAGCAGAACACACGTCCTCTGGGCAGATACCCTTGAATCAGCTTCTGTGCTCCTGTCAGTCAGATGTACCTGATCATAGTTTGCTCTTCAGCAGCTGAAGCAAAGAAATGGCTTAACCATTCTCTGTTTAACCACTGTTTAATCTACTTTTTGTGTTTGTCTTCTTCCTAATGAAAATTTGCTCCGCTATGTATTTTTTACGTTATTTCTGAAGATTATCCTGACGGGGAGCTTTTTGATGGCTCTGAATTGTTGAAATATGCAGGAATGCCTTGATTTCGCTGCATAGTCCTTCCTTCCTCCAGAATGATGACCGTGGTTTCATGACTGGCTTCCAGACGTGTTTGTCTTAACCAGATTCATCCTAGTAATCATGGCTGACTTAGAGCCGCTCACATGACATACATAAGCTATTGCAAGCATTGGTGGAGAGTTTGCTTTCAGTTGTGCTGCTTTTCCAATAGGTACTTTATTACTATCAAAACATACTTCTATTCTTGAGCAGATGGTCTACGTTGTAGCTACTGTGCTTTCACCTTGATTTTTCTTTAAAAATACCTCTTCACACATAATATTTCAATTATTATTCCACAAATTCTCTGTCGTCATAATTATGCGTGTAAAAATTCTTAGTTGTTCCTGTTGATCCTCTGTCCTGGCATTTGTGTACTGACAGCCCGGGTATCAGATAAGCTTGTCCTGTTATTTTTCTTTGACCTAATTACAGTTTTGCCTGCCTACCTCTACCCACGCGCCCTTCTGATAGTAAATTTTTGACTAGGTCACTGTTTTGTACACTTTCTGTTTACTAGAATCACAGAATCTTTGGAGTTGGAAGGGACCTCTGAAGGCCAACTAGTCCAGCTCCCCTGCAGTGCACAGGGGCACCACAGCTAGATCAGGTTGCCCAGGGCCTGACCCAGCCTTGCCTTGAAAGTCCCAGGGGACAGGGCTTCAACCACAACACTGGGTTCAAATGCCTCACCAGCCTCGCTGTAAAAGAATGTATCCTTATATCTAACCTAAATCTTCAGCATCCATCCATTGGTGCCATCTATGCACGGTACCTGCCACGTGCAGGATCTGCTACGTTCTTTTGCAGGAATACTAGACATTTTACAGCTCATTTCTTTGCATGTCTCAGGCACTAGTCATGAAAATAAACATCAGTATCCTACCCGCATCATAGCAGGCACTAAGCTCTCTCATAGAAGTCCAAACAGGTGTTGGTCATGTTTTGAGACTTCTCCAGGAAATAAGTCACGGGCACCTGAACATAGGCCTGATGTTGCTAATGAAGCCAGGGTTGAGTTTTCTTTCCTGCTTGGTGACCTATCACTGGGCACCGTGCCATGGATTGGCAAGACCTGCTTTTGCTTGCCTCCTCTCCTCCTCTGCTGCCTCAGCTAATTTAAATCTCAGCTATTCAAGGCAGGGACTTTGCTTTCAAACATGCTCAGTGTCACATGTGGTCTGTAAACTATAAACAGTAATTTCCACTGACTCATACTACTGTAGGCAGATGAGTGTCTACAGGTAATGAGTTACAAAAAACGGTGCTGGAGCAGTCACCTTTTACTACTGTTCTGGCAGTGTGCTGCAAGAACCTTAGCAATCACCAGTCAACCAAACAAGGGACAGAGAAAGTTGCTATTAATGTCACCATCTCACAGAGGAAATAAAAATGGCAAATGGAAACTGTTACTTACAGCAGTGATTTGAGCTCGGGAAGAGGCGAGTGAATCGTTTGCGTACTTGAAAGCTAGGGGGGAAAAAAGAAAATTCCAACTAGAAATGATCATTTCCCTTCACCACCTGAAGGCTTGAGCACATTCATTATGAACTCTTTACACGTGTGCTTGCTTTCGTATGGTTTTGTTTGTTCATATCCAGCCCTACTCTACCTCTGTAATTAAGAAATGTTTTTGCTTTTGTTTTTGTTTTACTTGCCTGGAGGCCTCCTGCCCATGGTGCACGTGGCTGCTGATAGGAAACAAGCAGGTGGCCTGCCAGCCAGGCTCGTGTAGTTGCAGAACTGCAGGAGCTGCCACAGGAACCACAGGGCTGGTGTCACAACACAGCCAGTGTTCGGGGAGGAGCTGCTGCACAGCTCTCTTTGCCAAGCATTAGTAGCGTAGAGAGGTGCCTGCTTGTTCCAGGTGTAGATGGGCTCTGTCCAGCAGCTTGTTCCATGTGTAGATGGGCTCTGTCCAGCAGGCCGTTAAATTCTCTGAGCTTCCATGCTCTTTCTGGGCACAGCTGTTTTGTTCTTCCTGGGCAACCTGAGGGTCCGCATGGGGTGAATCTGTCCATGAAGGAGTGCACAGGTTGGGAGATGCTGGTCCTTGCTGCAGCTCTCCTATATCTAACGCTAAGGGGAAACGACTGCTGGAATGACTGCCACAGTGCTCATGCTCTACACAACAATCTGATGTATTTTTATGCTTTAGTCTGTGGTGTCAGCTGTGAAAATGAAACGATTTCTGCAGGCTTTACTGGTATTGGGGTTATTCGCTTGAGTCTTTGTATAGAGCACGCTCGCTTCGTTGCAGTAAGCAGTGGAAAGGGGTGATGCTGCTTAAAGGAGGCAAAAGGTTTTGATGGGGCCATTCCTTTGATGGAAGTGTTAATTGACAATCTGTGCCTCTCTCTTTCCTGCTGCTTTTGGGTATTTTCCACCTCCTTCTTTCTGCCCAACTAGTTCTCTCATGTCAATTTCTTTCTTTTTCTGGCTGATTTATTCCGTCCTTCACACTATTTTTTCCCAAAGGGAAGATAAGAAGCTGATTCCTTTTAAAATCTTATTTCAAAGCATGTTCCTATTTCTTCAGCTTTTCTACCAAAGTGAGCTTATGAGCAGCAGAACAAAAGCTGGATCTTTCTCTGATATTTTTTTCCCCTTTTTCCATTCAAACCTACAGGGCAAATCTGTACATAGCAGCCTTTTTGCAGGCTGACAACAGGAGGGCAATGGTTCATGCCATTAGGGGGATGGAAACAGCCTTAAGAAGTGCAAGCAACTCTGACATGTTTGGTATAACCCACTAGGGGAAAAGGTTTGAGGTGCAAGTTTCCTTGCATTCAGCAGGCTGTGTTGTACTCAGTCCTTGGGTTAGAGAAGTAAGCTAAGAAAAAGAGATCTTCTAAATTTCCATTGCCTAACAGCGGCTTCTTTGCCAAAGATAATGGATCACGGCATGATCTTGAAGTAATTTTGGTGCTATGGGGTTGGCCAAGCAGGCCTAGAAATGGATAACTCTGGCAGCCAGAAGCACAAATAAAATCTCCAGAGCACTGCAGTAGCTTCACAAGCACTGGAACTACCTGAGAATATCGCTTACAAAAAGCAAGATCAAAGGAAACCAGAGGCTTGCTTGAAGACTGCAAATCATTAACTGGATCTTTCGTGATAAGAATCAGTCACACGCACAGAACAGAAATGGCTTGACTGGATGGTGTGTGGTGGTTTAACAGGTAGCTTAATCCCAGAGCAGATCAAAGTTGTGAACCTTAGAACCCGTCACTCTTCAAAGATTACCTCGAGGTGTGCTTTTCTTAAGGCAAAAGATTCTGCCTGCTCTGGAGAAACAATAACTGCAACCACATGGCTGGACAGGAATCAGGAGAGACAGTAATTGGCCATAAGTTGCTGGAAGGGTAGTTACAAAAAATGCTCCTTACCTGGCTAAAAAGTGAAAATATTCCTGAAAATCCATATTCAGTGAGGTAGTAATGATAGCCACAGGTGAAGGACAGCCTCTCAATAAAGGCAAAATCCAATAGTGCTGGAGCAGTGCGGTGATTCCTGAGCGATCCTTCTCTGCTCTCTCAGAACGGCAAATCTTTGCCTTGCTCCTCCATAGAATGCCTGGGAAAGAGGGCAGCTGTTATGAGGATGGGGAACTGGGAGGTGTGGGATAGGGTTAGGGCCTCAGCCCTCTCTTTCAACCTACATCACCCCCAACACCATTGTAAATCTATAGCAGTGTCTGACACCTGAGTGCGAAGAGCAAACTGCTCCAGTGTGGTGCTTAGTGTAAGCAGGTGTACCAAATAGAAAGAACCATGGGTACTAAATGAAATCCAAGATCATTTTGGTCCCAAGTTTAACTTATGTCTATTAAAATTAGACAGTAAAGACTTCCTTCTACCACTGGTTTGAGGTAAGTTATTTTTATTTTAATAAATACATTGCTCAATCTGTGAAATACCTGTACAGTTATTTATTTGGTGCGAAATCAGTTGTGACACATAATGGGCCACCATGGCCACCAGTTATGAATGGAACACTCGGCTGGTAGCTGGGCTACGTATGTATATATACTACCTGCTTTTGCACCGCAGAGTTGGCCTCCTCTGCCCCAGCAAACAGCCTTGGTTTGACCTGAGCCTGAGCTGCTACAACCACCCCCTGCCTGTGTGCTGGCAGCCTCCAGCACCTGGGCCAGCAGCCCAGCCTGAGTTCATCGTGATAAGGGCATGCGGCATAGCTGCAAGCTGCAGAGATTGCCGGAACCCATCCCTGCTGCAGGCGAGCACTTTCTGGATGATACGCTGAGCTTGGGAGGGCAGGAAATCTCCTTCTAGGAATGCCCAGAAGATCATCACGATAGCACTCCAGCAGACAGGGTACATATGGTATTTTGACCTGCATAATGCTCTGGGAGCTGTTTCACCCTGCTTTACGTGGGGTAGCTGATGATCTCTCCAGCACGATGGGCCAGTAAAGAAGCTATTGTTCAGCTACAGGGGGTTTGCTTGTTTGTTTGGAGAAGAACAGCAAGACAGGCAGCTGGGTGTGATAAGTATTTCAGTCACAGTGCTTTAGTCACTACCATGTGCAGATCATTATTTCTTTCCCAATTCTCCTCTACTGCCAGCGTGTTATGTAAATCCCTTTCTGATTTCAGTTCTTACATTCCTATTAGCTCTTCTCCTCTGGGACAATGGGGCTTTTGGCCACCTAGACTGCCATTATTCTAAAACTTGAAGCTTTGCAGGAATCCAAGAACTGCCAACGTGCCTTTGATGTCTTGTAATGATTACTGCAACAGACCTCTTAAGAAATGAGCACAGAACACCTCTGCTTGCTACACAAAAGAGAGAAAGGTTGGAGAAGAAATTAAGTTAATACAGAAAAACAGAGGGTAAAAGTTGTTCTCCTTGGCCATTGAAGTTTCTTCTTCCTGCTTCTTTCCCTAAAAGCAGAAGAACTGACTGGATGGAAATCACATAAAGAACTCTCCAGCTTTTTTTCCCAGTCACTGTGTAGCCTACACATCCTGGCCTTTTTCCCTCCTCTCTCCCTAAGGTGAATATGACACAACCAGAAAATCCAGCAGATGAGTACTCAAGTGCATTAAGAAGATCTGTCCAGGCTGCAACCTCACTAACCACTCTGCTAAAGCTTTATGCCTTCTCTTAATGGCATCTTAAGACAGCCCATATCTCTTTTGTGCGTACCTTGCATGCTTTGGGAATAATTATCTTCCAAGAAGATCAAAAGGATACCTCTAATATCAGTCACATGCACTGTAGTATCACCAATTCATACAGTTGTTTCCGTGTTTCAATGACTGCTTTTGTACTTTGGTTGCTGCGCTTTGTTCACACTGAGTTATCCCAACCCACAATATTGTTATTGCAAACGTCTGTTGAAAGATTTAAATGAGCAGAAGCGAGGAAGCAGAAAACCACGGCTGGTCCTACAGTTTGGGCACTTCAATCTACTTGTATTTGATTTTCATCTCTAAACACATCACTGTTGTGTTGAAGCTTCTTCTAAGGATTAATTAGCAAAGCAATTAGCGTGTGTTAACCTTTTTGTTTTCTTACCCATCCCCAAGGTACATACATAACCTTGGTCAGTTTGTGCTTCAGAATTACACTTTTGATGTTGTTAGCCAAGGTCAGATTGATGAAATACTGCTCCACACACAACCAAAGTTTGAACAAAAGCAGAGTAGACGCTGTCTGCACTGTCAATCACAAGGTTGTAAAGTGGCCACTTAGCCATAAGGAGAAGACAGTACTGATTTCTCCATAAGACTTACCGATGGGACTCCTCATTAATCTACAAGGGCTTTTGTAATGTTTTGTAACATGTGATTGTAACTGTGATGCATATCTTGCTTTTGAGGTCTTTAAAGGCCCCCTACCAATATGTTTAACCTCCATTTTACTAGAAATTAACTGCAGACGATTGTTTCTATCCATGCCCTCGCCTCACGTTGATTCTGAGAGCGATACCACATTGTGAAAGACGGATTTATCTCCATCTGCTTTATCTCCACGCTGCTGACATTTGGGCTTTTCAAGTCTCGCCGTATTCTGCAGTAGTTATCTAGGAACAGGCTCTATTACATTATCAATCTCCTGTGTTTAATGAATATTCTACAAAAGATAATACATACACCGTGTTGTATGTAAAGAACGAAGTCGGTATCTCTGCCTGCTGTGCTTCTAGTCCACATCCTACACCATCTTCTGTTGGTTGGAACTGGTGGTCGCCTACAGCCTTTCTTTGGACACAAGCTTTGTTCAGCGCTCTCCCCATCCTCGCTGTGGTGGCTGTTACCTCAGCACACACACCTTCTTCCTCTCATTTCCTCACACCTCCACCCCACAGCACCACGCTCAAAGTCTCACCAAAGTCCGATCCTGGCTCAGTCCCATTCCACAACTAATTCCTGGATTCTTTTGCTCCATTTTCCTTGCTCTCCCCTTTAAGGACGGCCTAATCCCTGCCCGCAGCCCTGCTCCCATTTCCGCCTACTCCCCGCTCATCTGCATTACCCTCACACCCTTCCCAGTGCACTCGTCTGATCGTAATCTCTCCAAGGCCAGGACGCTGTGTATGCTGCAAACTCCTTTCTACAAGTCACAGGCTGCTCAGCGTTTGCAACATAAACCGCTTCAGGAAGCTCCTTTGGGCCATAAACAGCAAAGGAACTATTGAACACAGGCAGCCATACTAACTCAAAGGCAACGAATCATTTCACTTGAGCTCCAGGCCGTTTTGGATTTAGTTTATCTGATGATTATGCTTTGAAAAACCACGTTTGTCCGTATGATTTTCCACACGAATGGCCGCCCTCGGCTCTCAGGGCGCGAACCCCACACGGAGCCTCCCGTCGGTCTCCACACGGAGCCCCGCCCGCTCCTTTCGGCGGGAAGCCCCACATGACACGAAGGGGCGGTTCTTCCCTCTCTCCTCCCCCTCCATGCTCGGGTCCCTTAGGGGGCGCCGTCCCGCTCCCCGTCTCCTCCTCTGGAGCTCCCTCTTCCCCGCCGCCCTTTGCCTCCAACGGTCCGCCCCGCCTACCAGCCATTCAGGGCTCCTCCCTTCTCCTCCTGCCTGGCCCCGTGGCGGCGCAGTGCGGGCGGTACCGGCCGTAGTCCCGGGCCGGGCCGCGCTCGGCGCCTCACGCAGCCTCAGGGGCCGCGTCACTTTACACTGCCCGCTCCATAGCGGCGAGCCCGGCCCGAGCCATGCTGCTCTTGGCGGCCGCCTTCATCGTGGCCATCGTCCTTCTCCTCTACATGGTGTCGCCGCTCATCAGCCCTAAGCCCCTCAAGCTGCCCGGCGCGCACGTTGTGGTGAGTGGAGCGGGGCCTCTGTTCTCTCCCAGCTCCCCGCTCCGGCTCACACACCGCGGGGCAGCGCTCCGCTGGAGGCGCTGGGCGGGATGAGGGAGCGGGGAGGCCGCGGCCGCCGTGTCCCGGGGAAGGCCCCGCTGCGTTTATTGGAGCGCGGCCCTACGTGGGAAGGGCTGGAAGGGGACCCGGGGTGAGGAGACGGGCGGGCTGACCCGAAGGGAAATGGTGGGACGGCACGCAGAGCGGGTATCCGTGTCCACGAGCGACGTTTGGCTTGTCTGTAATCAGCGTGGCGGGGCGAGCCGCTGGGAGGGTTGATTCGGGGAAACACAGCGGCTGAACGGCTCCCCAGTTCTGATAGTCAAACGGGTGTGTGATGGGGAGCGGCAGCCGGGGGGCTGCAGGTGCCTATGGGGCACATGGATGCGTGATGGTGAGTTGTGGCAGCTGTGGTCATTCAGTCGGATCTCGGGACTTAACTGGGGTGTGTGCTGTGTGGAGAGCTGCGCTGTTTGCTCCCCCGTCCTTGGAGGTGTTCAAGACCAGGTTGGACGGGGCCCTGGGCAACCTGATCTAGTAAATGTGCATGTTTGGTGGCCCTGCCAGACAGGGGGGTTGGAACTACATGATCCTTGAGGTCCCTTCCAACCCGGGTCATTCTGTGATTCTGTAAATCTGCTTTTAGGAGGTGAGTAGTACATGAAGATTGCCCTTGTTACTACAGGACTAGGGGGTAATGCAGGAGTTAGACCTTTGAGGTGCAAGGGAATTGACAGCTGCTCTGCATTTGGGATTTCTTTCTTTCTCGAGCTCTGTGTGGTGCCTTGCTTGTTTGTTTTCGTTCTTATCTGCCTATTTGTTTTACGGCTGCTCTTTGCAGATAGAGCTGTCCTTGCTCAGAGCTGTCCAAGTTGCAACAGTATTCCCGAGTTGCTTGATGCAATAGGTATTGCTACTGTAACTGGCTTTACAGTATCGTGTCCTGCCTGAGATATACAAGCGTGAGCAAAGGTTCCCTGGTTGAGTTTCTTCCCACAGTGGTGGGAAATCATTCTGTACTGCGTAAAAGCAAAAGGGTCTTCTGCAATGCTTACGTGGAAACTGAATAGTAAACGATGAAGTATTCAGTGTATTCTATTCAAGAATATTGTTTGCTTGCTTGTTTGCTTGTTTTTAATCTGATTATCCCAAATGTCTTTTCTTTATGTCGTTACGCATTTTCCAAAGCTACTCTGCTGGCTCTTCTGTTTTCAAAGAGCTGCTTCACTTGGCTCGCACTGAAAACAACAAAGAATAATCTCATTGGAGAATCCTTCCCTTACAGCCACAACTGCTTATTATATTAGCCACGTAAGCTGAATTTGATACAAGTGAAGGTCTCAAAATGACTATTCATAGGGTTGTAGAATGGCCTGGGTTGAAAAGGACCACAATGATCATGTAGTTTCAGCCCCCCTGCTATGTGCAGGGTCACCAACCACCAGACCAGGCTGCCCAGAGCCACATCCAGCCTGGCCTTGAATGCCTCCAGGGATGGGGCATCCACAACCTCCTTGGGCAACCTGTTCCAGTGTGTCACCACCCTCTGGATGATTAACTGCATTGATATACCAATAGAAGACAAGGCTGTATGTATTGGCATCTCCTGTTGTCCATTTCTAGAGTCACTTCTGTGATGGAAGCACAGCCATCGGGTTGACTCAAGCATCAGGTTTCATTTAGTAAAACAAAATGCTTTTAAATGTATATTTACTTTTGTGGGCTAACTGTGGTAGGAATGTGAGGATGCTCGCTGCTTGTAATTGTCTTCCTTTCACTTTGAGCAGAGCCTTTAACTTGGAGGTAGTTGAGCTTCAGCATGTCTAAGCCACAGGAGTAAGGGCCATCTCAGGACTAGGAGTAGTTTCAGCATTACTCTGCAGAGCCCATCAGATAATGGCAGCATGCTTTGGGTGTTCCTGGAGTTGACCCATCTCTATGTCTCAGCTTTATAGCTTTTGCACTGGGAGCACTGTGACCTGTTGCTTGGATGCATCTGGGTGGTTCAGCAAGAGGTCATTTGGAGCCCAGTCAAGCACAGCAGCAAATCAGAGCAGGCTACAGGGATGTTACTGACCTATCTGACACAAGCCCTGTCTAGCGTTCTTGGGTATGACTGCAAATAAAAACTTCCCTTTCTTGTGTGAGTTTAGACAGAATCACAGAATTATCAAGGTTGGAAAAGACCTAGAAGATCATCCAGTCCAACCATTCCCAATACTTCCCGGCTAAATCATATCCCTCAGCACAACATCCAGACGTTTCGTGAACACTCCCATGGTCGGTGACTCCACCACCTCCCTGGGCAGTGCATTCCAATGCCTGACTACCCTTTCCGAGAAGTAATACTTCCTAATGAACAGCCTGAATCTCCCCTGGTGCAGCTTAAAACCATTCCCTCTAGTTCTGTCACTGATTACACGAGAGAAGAGGCCAACCCCCAGCTCACTACAACCTCCCTTCAGGAAGTTATAGAGAGCTATAAGGTCTCCCCTGAGCATCCTCTTCTCCAGGCTGAACAATCCTAGCTCCCTGAGCCGCTCCTCATAAGGCCTGTGCTTCAGACCCCTCACCAGCTTAATTTACTTAGAAAGCAGTCATTCTTTATTCAGAATCCGACACTGTTAAACGTCTCCAGAAAAGAACATGCGTCTTGAAGTCATCCACAAGGGTTAGTTTAGGGAAGAGTTGATTAGGAGCTGTTTTGAAGTGACTTTCTCTAATAGACAAAACTCTGTTTAAGCTGAATTTAGTCTTTATAAGCTCTCGACCCACTGGTGATGGCAGACAAACTAGACAAAAACAGTGGACTATGTTGAAAATAAGTTTGCTGAGGTTACATGATGACCCTTGATGTACTGAGCTGTTGTCTTTGAAGGATTGCGATGAAACACTCATAAGAAAGAAGAGTTTAGTGACTCATGGGACTGTACTTCTAACTCTTCTGACTTTACTGCCTCCAGGAATATGAAAGAATTTTGAGGGTAGCGAGTCTGAAAACAAAACTGAGGCACGTGCAGATGAGACTGGGAGCCTTTGTTCTTCCACCGGTTGGCTCAAGGGTGTTCCATTTCTCATAGTTGAAATAGAGGTGATGCCGTACTTTCTCTGAAGTCTTTTGTCAAGAAGAGCAGTCGGAACACCATCTGTGTTTTGTTTTAAATGGAGTTTGCAAATAGATTTTTCTGGAGGGTAGTGAGGGGGGCGTTAAGGTGACTTTAACCTGTTTATTAGTGTGGGGATGCTGCTATCACCTTGCATTTGTCTGCAGGTAAACTGTTTATTTCCTGTTTGCGTGGAAGACCACTGAGAATTATGGTTTAGAGGAAGAAGGAGAGGCTTATGAAGGCTTAGAACTGGGATCCCTACAGAAGGGCATTGAGGCAGTTCAGTATCCAGACGTGAACTGCGAGACTTGGTCTACAGGGGCCAGCTGTCAAATTAATCACAGAATCGTAGGGGTTGGAAGGGACCTCCAGAGATCGAGTCCAACCCTGCTGCCAAAGCAGGCTCCCTACACCACATCGCACAGGTTGGCGTCCAGGCGGGTCATGAGTATCTCCAGAGAAGGAAACTCCACCACCTCCCTGGGCAGCCTGTTCCAGTGCTCAATTAAGGATGTTTTAATAAGAAAGAAGATAACTTTGTGTTTGTTCACGTGATGTTTTTGGCAGACTAGCCATGATTGCTCATTTTATGAATGCTTATTGTAGCTAGGCATGGAGGGACAGGATGTAATTGCATCCTTAACGTTAGCAGTGATTTCAAACTTATAACTATTACTTTACTTTAAAAATAAGTTAATTAAAGGCAAATGAGAGTGGCTCTAAGTGTGCCTGACATAAGAAAAATGGAAGAAGTACCACTAAGATGAAGCTGGTTTTGGAAACAAAGAGTTGCCTGATGATAATGAGATTTTGTTTTTCTATTCATACTTAGTGAGTAAACTAACTTTTGTGTATCTTGTATCCGTACTTCACCGGGTAATATTTGAGTCTCAATACACTTCTAGAGTTTCAATTTGACTTTTTATGGTATAGGGATGAGAATAATGGACTAACTGACTTTCAAATAACTTCTAGGTAACCGGAGGCTCCAGTGGAATTGGAAAATGTATTGCTATTGAATGTTATAAGCAAGGTGCTTTCATAACACTGATTGCAAGAGATGAGGTAAGCGTATTTATATTTTTGTTGGCTATGCTGTATTAATGAAATTGGTGTGGTTGAGGAGTAATTTGGGAATTGCTAATTATTCTTTTTCCACTCTATGCTTTAAGGTGATCCTGATAATTTAATGTGTTTTCAGAGTAGAGGTGGCTGCCTTTTGAAGAAGTGTAGCCTTACATACAACTTGTGATGGCTGAGGGAGTTGGGTTTGTTCAGCCTGGAGAAGAGAAGGTTGCGGGGTGACCTCATTGCAGCCTTTCAATACCTGAAGGGAACTTACACCCATAAGGAGAGTAAACTCTTCGAAAGGGCTGACAATAGCAGGACACGGGGAAATGGTTTTAAGTTGAAAGAGGGAAGATTTAGCTTGGATGTTAGGGGGAAGTTCTTCACTAGGAGAGTGGTTAGGCCCTGGAACAGGCTGCCCAGGGAGGTTGTGGATGCCCCGTCCTTGGAGGTGTTCAGGGGGTTGGAGCTACATGATCCTTGAGGTCCCTTCCAACCTGGGTCATTCTGTGATTCTGTGTGATAAGCTTGCCTTAAAACTCTTCCATTGCTGTCACATGGAGTTGATGTTTTGTATATTCATGAATCTCTAATATGAACATGGTAAAGCGTTATTGTTAGTTGATGATAATGTCCTTGTTTTTAGAGAATGTTTCTAGGGCTTCTCAAAACACTGATACATTCTCATAAGTGCGGTGCTTTAGCTGTTCTTATTATCCATTTCAGAACAAGCTGTTACAGACAAAGAAGGAAATAGAGAAGTACTCTGTTAATGACAAGCAGGTAAGTTCACTGCTACCTATAACTGTGGTGTTTCAAGGTAGTCCCTTCACCATCACTTCAGTAGCCTGGTTATTAAAATCAAGCTGGTTGATAACAATAGGTGAGGCTTCACTTGAATTCAAGAAATTCCAATATGTCTATGTGTGATGTTCCAAACTCTGCTACATTTGATGTTGCCTGGTTAGTACACTAACTTTTTTTCCTCAGAGAAAAAGATTGGTATCTTCAGCCATAGATGTAATAGAATTTGTTTGATAGCTGTAATTTGCTGTCACTTGATAAGTGTTTGTATTGCTTAAGATTGAGGAGAATAACCTACTTTTTTTCAACACTGAGAGATCATAAATGCCGCAATTGTAATGGGGGAATAAATTCAGGTATTTATTTTCAGATTTAGTTCCCTATGTTGTGCTGTGTATTGCTGTTTTCCTGGCTAAGCACTGAAGGTAAATACTGTACTCAAGCTTAATGCACTGTTTTAGTGCATTAGTGCTTGCTGGGGTATTAAACTTTTAAAATAGGGCGGTTTTCTATGTTCAAAAAACACAGCTTCAAAATGAAATACTACAATCTTTTTTCTTAATGCTCATATCCAAAGGAAAAGAGAAACAGTGTTGCGACCATTGTACCTTTGATTTCTTCTTTCTTGTGTTACGGAAATTAGTTCTTATTTTCGTTATTACAAGTGCAAGCAATTTGTTTGTGATAGGGCTTTTGGTGTCTATTGGGTGTAGTAAATCACGTCGTTAGTCTGGGGAATTAATAAGTTGGATATGTTCTCTTGAAAAGATAAGCAATGGAGAAAGGTGGCTATCTGGAAGCAATAACGTTAGTACTATCTGAAGTAAATGAAGGTATTAAGATTACTCTGTAAGATTCAATCTTTTCTCATTCCTGTCAAATGGTTTGAGATGGTCTTTCTGTGCATGTTTCCTTACCCAGATCAAATTTATTTTGAAATATTAAATCATATGAGGGGAGAGAAGGAGCAATATTATGTCCCCTTTTAAAAACAAATGAACCCAGGTAATGATTTTCCTTTAGCTGCTCTGGCCTTTTCCCAGGGTTGACGATGACTTTGATCCTTTGTCAAACACTGTCACAATGCTCTTGTTAATAATCTGTCCAGGCATGACAGATGTGGGCTTACATTTTTATTTTCTTAAGAAGAGTACCAGGTATGTTCCCACAAGAGTTTCAGTTAAAATTTCAGTAAGTTCAAGACTGAACAAGCTTCAGTGTGGGCTAAACAGGATTGTTTTAGCAGTAGCAGATTTAGACTTGTCCATACTTCCACTGGCTGCAGGGGGAGTGCCCTAGTGTACCCATTGTTGGGTGGTAGTCATTGTCACAGGGAGGTCTGCCTGTTCTAAATTCAAAGAACACAAATAGCAAAAGCAGGGTGTCTGGAATAGTGTATAAGAAGCTGACAGATGAGGGCAGCTGAACACACAGAGGCTGTAGAAGAAGATTGCTGAAAATATAGTTGTCTGGTGTGGATTGCCAGACCATGGAGGCTGTTACATTTGCAAGATACCAAGCTAGGGAGCAAAAATCCAGAGGAAATACCAGTTTTTACATGATTGCATGCTGTATGCATTCTGCTCATGTATGTTTATGTAGAACTATGTTGCACTGAGCACCAGGCTTCTGGTGTCTACATAACTTTAGGTGTTTGATCTGGCGTGTGTTCTCTGAAAGCCATTTCTATGTGATTTATTTAGAATGCTGACAGTGCAGCCTTTACAAATAAAGGTGTGCTGTGGAATGAAATACTTGCCCGTAAGTTTTTGTGAAATTTTTTAAAATCCCTTTCCTTGTATGGGGATGAAGCACCCCCCCTATGAGGACAGGCTGAGGGAGTTGGGTTTGTTCAGCCTGGAGAAGAGAAGGCTGCGGGGTGACCTCATTGCAGCCTTTCAATACCTGAAGGGGAACTTACCACCCGGGAGGAGAGTAAACTCTTCGAAAGGGCTGACAATAGCAGGACACGGGGAAATGGTTTTAAGTTGAAAGAGGGAAGATTTAGGTTGGATGTTAGGGGGAAGTTCTTCACTAGGAGAGTGGTTAGGCCCTGGAACAGGCTGCCCAGGGAGGTTGTGGATGCCCCGTCCTTGGAGGTGTTCAAGGCCCGGTTGGACGGGGCCCTGGGCAACCTGATCTAGTAAATGTGTATGTTTGGTGGCCCTGCCAGGCAGGGGGGTTGGAACTACATGATCCTTGAGGTCCCTTCCAACCTGGGTCATTCTGTGATCTGTGATTCCTGCTTACTTCACAAATGAGCTTTTATTGAGAAATGAATGCTTTAGGAATGATCAGACAGTGTGCTATTAGAACAAAAGATGAGCAACTGGAATGAGGATATTAGACTTCCTGGCAACATAATCTGTTTATTAGGACCACATTCATAGTGCGTGCTCTGGACTGGAGGTAATCAACTTAATGTAGCAGAAAGGAAATACAGTAATAGGAGCAAAAAGATGAATTGTATAATGTGCTGGTAGCCAATACAAGCTTTGGTAGTTCCTGAGTATATTAATCACAGTATGATTAACTGATTTGTAGTCCAATATCCAATTTTCATATGGAACTGTGATTTTTAACCTTGCTGTAAAGACATCCAGATAGTAAATCAATGTAGCTCAGCTGTTATTTTTGTTCTCAAACTTATGTAAAAGATAAATATTTCTAAAATCTACAAATGCCCTAAGGAGAGATGCTTGCTGGCCAACCAATGACTTGCACCACAAGTTTACTCCAGTGTCCAGCTATGCACAGTGCTGGAAGGCAAGAATAGCCAACCTGCTGCACAGGAATGGCAAGCAGATTCTGCTTATGGAGCTGGGAAGTGTTGCAGTCTGACCAGAGGCAAAACTGACAAATGACTAGCTGCCAAAGCAGTTAGTTACACTTTGGTAAGCTTTGCTTCATTTTTGGTGGCATGCTTCATGACAAGTGACCATGATGACACTTGTTAGAAACTGGTGATGACTTTGTTTCACTTTAAATAGCTTTAAATGAACTGAACAAAGTAAAGTAAGGCATAGGGAATGAGAATGTAGGAGTCTCTGTTTATGTTGTTGTGTATGATTTATTCTCCTTTCAAGGTACTGAGTTACACCAAAGCTTTGGTTGTTTAGCAGAGAGGAGAGTCTCTTTGTAAATCCCTGGCCAAGCTGGAGTTGGCAGTGATCTTACAGTTGGTGATACCCCAAAGTCAGTGCTTTGTTTGGCTGCAATTTGACTAGAAGGCACTTCAAAACTTAGGTTCTGAGATCATGTTGCTAAATGTAATCAGCAGTTTTAAAGAAAATCAATACTTCCAGCTGCAACAAAACTTAAGACATTGCTGTCTCTGTTTGTTTGTTTTGTTAATTATTTACTTATTATCCCCTGGGCCAACATCTATTTTCAGTTTCTTGAATCATTCAAACTAAAATCCACAATCTCATGTTCCCAGACAAGGAGTAAACCTTACATCATTTCTTAGGTATATGTAGCACTGTGCCACTAATCAGATTTTCCTAGTCTTGTTTTTTCACTTTTGTCCCTGATATGACCTAATATGACGGGGCCAACCATTCTTGAACTTAGATTATAAAATGCTCTTTCATTTTCCTTTTTTAGGTTGTGCTGTGTATTTCTGTTGATGTATCTAAAGACTATGAACAGGTGGAGAATGTTCTCAAACAGGTGAGAAGCAACTGTTTCACCTATGTGTATATGTAAAGGTCATCTGCGTGATGTGTTTCAAGTGATGATATATTTTATAATGACACCATACTATATGAATGCTTTTTTCCTGCTGGAAAGTTTCACTTCTGTCCTCTTGCAGGCTCAGGAGAAGCTGGGGCCAGTTGACCTGCTTGTAAACTGCGCAGGAACATCAGTTACAGGAAAATTTGAGGATATCGAAGTGAATTCTTTTGAAGTGAGTGATCATTCTTTATTTCATTGCAAGTAATTTGTCATTCACCTGTTCTAAGGAATAGATTATTTTACTGTGTCTTTCCAGACTGTATGAGTAGAGATGTATTCCATCAGTGGTGGTTTTTGTATGCATTTTTAGATTCGCAAGGATTGCAGCTTATTTTTTTTGCCTGATTAATAGTCCATGGGCGGTTCAGAACAGTGAATTCTCCACCTGGGGTAGGGAAGAACCTCATGATGGCAGGAAAGGTTGATGTTTGCTTTTATTTAACGAGCTCTGAAAGACACTGAATTTCACATGGTCTCTTTGTTCCTGATGAAGGTGTGTGGGGGTTTTTTTCCACATGTTTTGAATCTGTTGAAGAAGAATCCATCTTGTCAGCATTCAACTCTGAGGTGTACAAATAGTTTGTAACTTGGTGCCTCTTGATGGAAAGAAAAAAACAACACTAAAACCCAAACCAAAATGTATATTTTTGGTTACTTTGAATCCCACCTCATCAGTGAGCCATCTGAAAATGCTAATTAGACATGATACTGAATAGACATAATGGTACAGTAAGTGTAACAGTAAGTAATGTGTTTTATTGCTTGTATAGGCCACCAGTTGTGTTTTAGGTCTTTGGGAGAATGAAACAGAAGAATTCATCTTACCTGCCAATGATGAGAGCTTGTGCATACATATGTAGAATTGTTCCTCTTTCTTTTTTTAGGAAGCCCTTCGTTTCAGTATGTTTTTGTTCATCGTTTGTAAATGGATTGCTTGACACTGTCCAAGTCCAATTTCTTGTGAAAGCCATAATAGCTCACATTATCAGTATCCTGAATGCCATTAGCATTTGTATGTGCAGTGCATTTCTTTTTGTCTTACAGTGACATTCTTAACTATGGGATGGTTTATGAAACTAATACAGTAGGAAACCATTGTTTACTTTGCTAACTGATAGGAAAACAAATCCAGTGGAGTTTGGTGTTAAAGCAAGCCTCAATAGGGATTCTGAGAAATAACACTGAACATCTGAAGAATGCTGAATCTGTGACTCAAATACCATTTTAATATCACTTTTTTTTTAACAGAGATTAATGGCAGTCAATTATCTCGGTAGTGTTTACCCGAGTCGTGCAGTAATCTCTACCATGAAAGAACGGCGGATGGGAAGGATTGTGTTTGTATCATCTCAGGCTGGGCAATTAGGCCTTTTTGGTTATACAGCCTATTCTCCAACCAAATTTGCTCTTCGAGGATTGGCTGAAGCCCTGCAAATGGAGGTGTGTGAAATGACTTATGCTTTTGTTTGCAAGCAAGAACGCTTATGTTTTCACTTGCAGCTAAGCAAATTTTATTTCAGTGGTCTTGTGCAACTCTGCTGATGCTTGTTATGTTGGTCCTTCTTTGAGAGCAGGACAACCATATTGCTCTGCACAGGGCTGTAGAAACTGAGCTACTTTCATTTGCATAAGAGAGAAGAAACTCTGTTTCTAGAACTGAAGATGACCACATACAAACATATATGCTCTATTTATCTTATATCTAAATGTCTTCTAATTTAATGAAAGGGACTTAAAATTAAGCAGAATGGTATTGAAGACCCCATGGATATGTGAGGGCTTGTTACTAAGGGCACTGATTCCCAAGTTGGTTGCAAGGATGTAGTAAATGAATGGTATGTGAATCATATGAGACAGTAAGCAAGCTTGAATGTGATAACAAAGTCTGTTTGAAGTAGTTTGCTCTTCTAGACATTGGTTTATGTGAGCTTTATATATTGCAATGTTCTAAGCTTACATTTAAGTTGAGACCAAAAAAACCCACGTTGTTTTCATTATTTGATGGGGTGAGACTTCTAAGTATGTCACTGCTGTAAGACAGGTAAAATTGATTGGGAAGTGATTTTTCCTTAATGCCCATTTGATTCTGGACCCTTGCATGGTCACTGTTATCCTATTCCATTCGGTGCAGTGGGTTGTGCTGGTCAGCAGAAGAGAGTTGTGGTCTGCAGAGCAATCAGACTGCACAGTCTGTCTACAGGCTGATGATATATTTTTGTTAGTTCTTAAAGGTTTTTACTAAAAGCAACACAACCATCTCTTTAAAATCTGTGTTTTCTTCCTTGTTTGACAAAGCTCCAAGTCTTGAAAGTGTTGTGTGTGGATGATTTAATGCTACAAGCAATCTGAAGAAATAAAGCAAAGAAGTGTAAAGGCTGTCAGTAATAAGATAATGTTTCTTTTTTTTTGTGAACTGCAGGTCAAACCTTATAATATCTATATAACAGTGGCCTATCCTCCAGATACTGACACACCAGGCTTTGCAGAAGAAAGTAAAACAAAGGTAAATGGTTCTTCAGCAACATTGTAATTTTTTTTTGAAGGTTTACTTTATAATAAATTCTGTGTTTCAGATATCATTCACTTCTGTAGTACTTCTGGAAACAGTACATACTAAAATGTTTAAAGCACTTAAACACTTCGGTTTTATCAACTTTGCTATCTGGCATAGTTTGCTCTGGCTTTAAATGGAAGAACTGTTTAACTTTTAATAGCTGAAACACTAATAAGCTTTTCTGCATGCAATCTGAACGTTGCGAAATAGCAAATGAAAACCACTGTAACTTGTTTTGTTATAAAAGCATGATGAGCCAAAATAACGTACCTATTTTGCATCTTTTGGTATTATGCTGTTAGGTTGGTCATGACAGGTGAAAGGAAAACTTCAGTTCTTCATTGAGGTTTGCAAACCAACTATTCTGTGTGAATACATGCTTTGGCACAATTTTATGTGCAAAAAAAGCTACTATTAATGTAGAAAGGGAAGCTCTCATTCCGTTTGGCACTGTCTCTTTTTCAGAGGGGTGTATCCATGGCTGCCTTTTTCATTTTGCTTAGGTTAAAGCAGGTTTTGATCTTCAGAAGTTTAGTTGCTCCTCATCACTTGGCGTATTCCTGCGCATAAAATGTAATATCAAAAAGGGTGCTGGCAATACTATGTTTAGGCCCCTAGTTTACACTGATTTATCTGCTAACCAGAGAAAATAGCTAATCTACAGATACCAGTATATGTTTAAGATGCTCCATCTAATGTCATGTGTAATAGGGAATTGAGGCTGAATTTTGTCTTGCACCCTTTCTATAGTATTCAGTAGGGACTGTGTAACACAATTCTTTGTAATTTCTTGGTACAGATACTCAGTATTAAACATACTCCCACACAGCCACATAAAGAATTAGACATCTGCAGATACTTGTGTAGCTTGCACATTCTTTGTCTTCATAATAGCCTACTGCAGGGAAATACATTCTCCAGCAATGTTGTGTTAATCTCAGATTTCTGTTTAAGGGAGATAGTGATATATAGCTTTTCTTTATCGAAAAGGCATTGTCTTTTAAACACATATTTATGCGTTGTTTTAGCACACGTGAAGTCGTAGTGTTGTGTGACTACCTGATAGTGTGCCTTAAATCACCGCAGTATTCTGTCATTTAACAGTTCAGAATGTCATTCATTATGGTTGCATTTATTTAGTACTGCTTAGTTTAGAACATCTGTTTCTGTGGTTTGCATCTCATTAAGGCTAAGCTGTTTTATTCTGTAATCATTGCTCAGAGCTAGTTTAAGCACACACAAAAAGAAGTCAGCTCCGAGGATGCTTCTTCCTTGTGTTTAATCATTAAGCTCTTTTTCTGTGATAACTGCTTGACAAATTATAACAGTGCTTTGACTGGCTAATCAGATGAAGTATTTGGTGGTTGAGCTCTGCCTGCCTTTTTCTCAACATGTCATTAACTTTAGTGAGACGCCCCTGAATAGCTGCTGATTTTTCCCAAACTTAGAGTACACGCAATACTTTCAGTATTGTAGTTTACTTTTGACATCTGTCTCTTTCATGGATTTTGTTGACACTGGCCAGTGAATTAAATTATGCATGGGTTATGAAATGGAGATCTGGTGACATATGCCATGCCACCATAGGAAAAAGCATGTAAAAGGTGTGTGTTTATGATTTCCTCTAACAAAGACACTGACTTTAAATGCGTATATTAGGAAAAACCACTGAGCCTGGTCAGCACATCAGGATTCACAATTTCACAGATACTTCAGATTGACGTTGAGAAAGAAGCCTGTAATTAAGTTCTTCCCTAAAAGGGTGGGATTTATTTTTTTGTGTGTGTTTCAAAGGATTAATCACAGAATGCTTTATGCATATTAAGTATTTGACTAGGTTTGAATGCTTCCATTCAACTTCATTAAATCTAATTCAATTCTTCTCCATAACAAATCTACTTGTAACCGCTCTTCTTTTCCTAATTTAGTGCAGTTTGTTCTTTATCAACTGAACCATTTATCTTAATATATTTATCATTTAAACAGCGTGCTATGTGTTTAGCTCCAGCACTATAGAAGCACATAAATGACAAACAAGCTTCTGAATACTTCTCAAACCTTTTTACTGCTTGCTTTTACAACAGATCAGACTTATTTTTTTTTTTGTAAAAGAAATTGTAATTGATAAAATTGCTGTGGCTGCTTTCTTCCAGTAAGGTAAAATGACACAAATGCTCTCAAACACAATGAAGTGAAATACAGCGATGGGTTTTGGTGGATGCTGTGTGTGGGGTTTGAGAAACAAACAAAAAAAAATTAAGTAACATCCTACAAAACAAATTAATACGGTATTTTAGGCCTATTTTTTACTTTATTAAAAATAGAGGCATTGAGGAGATGTGGCTTAAGCATTTTTCTGGCTTCTGAAAATCGTATACTTGGAAAGAATGCTATCTACTATTTTGTTGGTAATAAATTCCAAGGGGAATAAGTACTGCCTAAAAGCTGGCAGTTCTCTTTGTAAAACTATAGTACTTGTGAAGCTGCTTTTTCTTTTAAGTGGATGTTTTAGGTGATGGAATGATACAGCTTGTTAGCAGCAACACCATCCACACTGGAAGACTCAGAACCAAAATTTGTCCTTCGTATTTTCTCTCCTGTATGTTCTTAGTCTAACTTCTAATGACGTTTTCCTATTAAAGCCCTTAGAGACAAAGCTAATTTCTGAAACCTCGTCTGTTTGCCAAGCGGAACAAGTCGCCAGAGTTATAGTCAAAGATGCCATAGTAAGTAAATCATTTCTTAAAGTATGACCTTCATAGGAGAGACTAAGATGGCTTGTAATGCTTGCTTAAGAGAACGACTGAGCTAAAAATAAAATCAATTTACAAGAAGTGGTGTCTCTGGTTAGTTTGAGCAGGAAGTTTTTTTGCTATTCTTCTTTTGCCACTGTGCCCACAAATGATTTTATGCAATCTTTTTGAACAAAAATGTATCCAATGTTGTTCCTTAGAATAAAAGGATACCTAAGTATGATACAATGTCTCAAAAGCAGGTTATGACTTTATTTCGAAGCCCTGAGCTATATTGGCTTTTCGTGTCTCAAATACCATTTGTCTAACCTCAAAAGCTTATTTGACTGTCTAATTTTTCTTGAATATGGGCTTAGATCAAAATGATGTTACTATAAATGGAGGATGTCTAGTCTTTTTGGCTGTAAATGTCTAAAGTATCTGATCCATGAGTGATTAAAATACAATAAGATGCTCTTAGTTATAAGGGAGTATTGCATTTTTGAGGAATTGTACAGATTTGTGCTGAAGATTGCTTCCTAATAAAATAAGAAGCAAACACCAAGGGCGTTCTGAGGTGGAAATAAAAATGGAGTTTAATATCCTTAAAGTTCAGCAATTGAATCTTAAAGTCTAATTATTCTACAATTCTAAATAATGTAAGTGTGGTTTTGAGAAGCTCTTACCATAGTTCCACAAATACAGCAGATAAGTGCAAAATCACATCTGGATTTGGGCTGGTGAGTCTCAAAATCTAATATGTCCTTACATGGTATTCTGCATTGGTAGTTAAGGAGAATCAATCTCATTTCTAATCATAAGCATCTGATCTTTTCATACCATGCCTTTCAGTGCTCTGGGTGGTCTGTTAGTTGAGATTTGACCTTTATACGGCCAAGCCCTCAGCTGAGAGACTAAAATTGAAACTAAAAAGTAGTTCTTTGACTGTAGGAACTCAGTTCTCTCAGGTGCATGTTGGGTAATACTTCACTTGAGTGTCATCTTCGCTACTGCTCCGTATAGATAACTGTGGTTCAGGAACACCACCACCTCCTTTCACTTCTTCAGTCCGTGGTGGTTCTGCAGTGTTTCAGTAAGTCTGTTTTCCAGCATAACCTGCTAGGAGAAAAAATAAATAAAATGGGAGAAGCCTGAGAGTTAGAGTTGGAGAGCTGCAGTTTTTTCTGATGAGTAGTCAAAAAAAAAAAACCCACCTTTTTCTCCTGGGGAGCCTCCCCCTTTTCCATTAGTTGGATTGCTTAGTAGGCAGTGTGTTTTGCAGTTTTGAGGAGAGCAAATTGAAGTCGTTGATAGAAGTGAAGGAGGGCCTGTTGCATAGTGTTTGAAGGACACCTCCTCCAGTAAGTCTCACACACCAGTAAACTAGTTTGAACAAAAGATTTAGCGGTGTTTTATTCTTGAGTACAGTAGTGATTGGTGATCTGACAGAAATAGGGAGTAATATGCTCCCTGTAAACATGTTTCAGAGAGCACTGTGCATTTCCTATATCAGTAAGCATACTTCAAGCCTTTCTAGCTTACCAAGAAATTCTTAGTAGTCTATCACACCACTGTTGTTAGGGAATGTCTTTCAGAATGTTGATGTATAGTACAAAATATTTCTTAATACATAGGTTCTTAATTGTGGTCATGTTTTTTTATTTTAACTTTGAGATATTCAACCGTACTGTCTTGAAATTAACTATGATTATCATAAATAGCTGTAAAATTAAGGCATGTCATGTTTTGCCACAACTGGGTAAATTACGTTTTCCTTAATTACTGTTTCCCTTCCATTCAGCAAGGGAACTTTAACAGCTTTGTTGGATCAGATGGTTACATGCTATCGATATTGACAAGCGGAATGTCCCCAGTCACTTCTATCACTGAAGGTCTTCAGCAGGTAAGGTTAGCAAAGGTCTTGTAGTCATAATTCCTCATAGTTCAAAATATATGGAATGTTATGCGAACACTAATTACTTTTTCATCAAGTAGCTCTCAATACCATGGAGAGCTCTCAATACCATGGAGGCTTGGATTTAGGAAACTCAAGCAATGTTCTTGAGCTGAAGCAGCAGTGTGGCAAGAAAGCAGAGAGAACTGCACACTGCTCAGTCCTGAAATGGAACACAGTTAAAGAAGTTTTCATATATATATTTTCTATTATATTACCTGTCTAGAACTTTTTTATTTCATGAGTGAAAAATATGCTACAATCCAGGATCAGAAGTGAATTGAAAGATGTTTCTCTGTTTCCAGGTTGTTTGCATGGGCATTTTTCGCATCATTGGCCTCTTTTACCTAGGAAGCTTTGACAGCATAGTTCGACGCTGCATGATGCAAAGAGAAAAATCTGAGAATACAGATAAGACTGAGTAATTTTTAATTGAATTGAAAGAAGAAAGTCAAACAGTCCTGGACAGCTTGCTGCTCAAGTGGGACTCAGCTTCTCTGTGGAAGGATGTAGACTGAAGGTACTTGGTTATGTGGTAGATGAGTCCTCTCAAAGGCAATGAAAGAAAACGGAAGTTTAACTCCAGAAAATGCCAAGCTATGCAAAAGAGTGATTGAGGATTAGCTTTTTTTAATTATTATTATTTTCCTTTGGTGATTTGAGCTGGAGAGAATTTGGGAGCTTGTAAGTCATCTGTAGGGAACAACTTGAGAATGGACCACATGTGGTAATTCTGGACAAATGCTTAAGTTTTCTCACTTTGGTGCTTATGTGGAAAAAAAGATAACTATACAGTGACAGAGTGGGCTGAAGTAGAAAGTCCCCTGAACAAGTCAGTACTCTCGCTAATGTTTCAGGACTGTTCTTAATTTGGAATGGTAACTTCTCCTTCGATGGCCAACCTACAGATCTTTCAGTCAAAGACAGCTTTCCTTGTTCTGTTCAGCACACAGTTGTGGAAACCTCAAGACGACAGATTTTATTCTATTTTTTTGGTGTAATCTAAGCTTTCTCAGTCTGGGAGTAATTAAAAAGTATGGCTTAATATATGCATACTTTCTAAAGGGAGATGAAGAACCCATTCCTACAGAGAAATGCTGGGAGGTGTAACTGGCCCTTGAAGTATGCTGTGAACAAAAAAAAAAGATCGAACCATTTTCAAGTGTGATTATGTCTTTTAACATTTTTAAATCGTTGGAAAAGTATTTGTCAAAGTTAGACACTCTTCTTATCTGCCAGTCTTTGCTCTGGAAAGGGAAGTAGCTTCGTGCTACTGTCATGCACATTATTTTTCAAAGCCGCAAATGATGAGCCACACCAGTAGGTGATGATAGAATCAGACACCGGGCTCTTAGGGTAGCAGGAATGTAGCTTTTGGGATTGGGGACAGGGAGGAGAGTCAGAATGGTATTCTGTGCTTAATTTCATTGTTATACGGGGAAAAACTTCTAACACAACAAGAAATTATTTGAAGTTCTCTCCTCTGCCCCTCTCCTCATTTGCTTGATTTACATTATATATGAATCAAGGCTGCTCCATAACTGCTTTAGAATACACGGAACACAATGGTTTGTTCTAATAAATCGCAAGTTTAACACTGGAAAAGCTTGATGTGTAACAACGATGTTTTAAGGGTGCACTATATACACTGTTTATTTAATGGACCACTATAGCAAGTGCCTTGTGAGCTTTTTTTTTCCCCAAAAGCTGTGTATTTTGTATTTATTAGCTCCACTGTGTTGTAAATGTCAAAGCTGCCATTTTCAGCCAGTACTCTGATTCTAAAATTACTGTTAAAACTTGGTGTTTTCAGTTCCTTGAAAGCAGTATTTAATTGCAAAGCAAGCAAAATTGATTGTTTTTAAGATGTTCCGTATATATCTGTTTTAATTCAGTTAAGCCAAAATGAGAAGTAATAGGTGGTTTACATGGAAAACTCTTTGAAATGTAACTTGTTTATTCTCCCTCTGATTTCAGTAGATCACTTCAAAAGCTTTTGTTCACGTAGGCTAAACTTGCTTTAATGTCTGTTTTACAAACGTATTTGGAGGAGTCACGCTGATACTCTCATTCAAAGTGGTTAGAATTTCATTGGATTGCAAACGTCAAGGCGTTGCAGAATTCTTCCTAATGCCTGTGTTTTAGGTCCTGCCTCTCGATTTTGTTTAGATCTGTGAAGTTGTGCATGCCTATATTATACAATTTATTTTGAGAACAGGTTATATTCCTGCATATTCTTTTTTTCAATCTGCTGGGCTTTAGTGCAGAGGAATCTAGTCTGCCTATGTGTTTTCTCTGCTGCTTAATGTGGATGACACATAGTGGAGCACTTATCATACATCGTCAATATTGCCATGTTTCTTAAAGCAACGTAACAATGCTGTTTGGACCCAGTTATCTACATTAGTTGTTATCTTGGTGCAAAAATCAAATATTCCCTTGATCATCTGCAAAAAGATACCAAAGTGAGTGAGTGGGTTATGCAGTAGTTTGAAAGATACGCTTCTGCAAGTGACTTTAGAGCAACACAAGCTTGAAGATCAGGTCTTGAAACCAGTAAGACTTTAGATACTTGAATTTTATGGGATCTTCAACTTGGGATGTTAAAAGGCTTGTGTTTAAGAAATAACCCAGAAGAATCAGAGCACACATACTCTGGTAACTGGGCCTCTTAAGAATGTTTCAGGTAGGGCTTCTTAAATCACCAGTCACTCTGTTGAAGATCTTGGCTGAAGAATGCTCCAAATAATGACTGACTGTAGTTCAGCGTGAGCGTTTGCGAAGAGGAATACTGGGTGAAAGTTACAGCCCTGATGTAAAGGGGCTTCAGCTCACACCTGATTTTTGCGTATCGCAAGAAGTCGTATTGGCTGTAAAATCATAGGTTGCATCCCCTCAGCGATACTAGAAATGTGAAGCAGGCAAACTTTGAAAAGAAACAAGTCAAGAATAGTTTCTCAGAATGCTCCAGCTTCTGTTGAACCGTATTAACGTGCAACATTTTAACTGATAAACTTGTCAGCTGTTTTATTGTCAAAATGGAGTTATACTGTCAAACGCAGCAGCCTTTAATGTCAACTTTTTCTTATCCCCATTCTAGATCTACCATCACACTCATTTTAAGGTCCAATATTAAGTGAAGGAGATGCCTTGTAATCTTGTGGAATAATGTTCGAGTAAAAAAATATATATATATTTTGCTACTTTAAACATTACGGAACCTCTGCATCGAAGCATTTTAGCGGTGTATTAAATCCATGAGGAACTTCAAATAGATGCAACGACTTTTTTTTTGTAAGACCGTCAGTAATTTAATCACTTGTGCCATATCAGGCAGTGTCTTGTCTCTTGTTTTCCTGGTCAGTCTTTAAGATTCACTTTGGACTTTGATAGTCTTCTCTACTCCATGTGGTTTCTAATGACTGTCTGTCTGCTTTAAACACAGATCTATTATAACTGCACATATAGTTTACTTTACCAAGGTGTTCATGTGCAATTGAAATAGATTTAATATTTTACTAAGACAAATGATATAGGTAAACTTTATTTGCTGTGAAAAAAAAACTTTAGGCACTTTTGAACGGTGAAAATACATAGTACCATTTGTAAAAACAAAGGAACGTTGTGCTTATTGCTTCATCTCTTTTGTGCCAGAACTGTAAACGAGTTTTCATATTTTATATTTCTCAAAATAAATGGAGGATCAACAATACCTGTAGCGCTCAAGTTCTTTGAAGGGATGAAGTGCGGTAGGTAAATTCATGGAGCAAGGCTTGGTGGTTTTCTTTTTGTAATCTGGGATTAATTCAGCAGTATCCTCTTAATTATGTAGAAGATTTGGGGGTGAGGGGGCAATACATCCCCCTCTATTTTGGCAGCCTAGGCAGAGGTGTACAGTAAATAGTGGGGGAAGATGTAATGAACTCCATTCAGTAGTGTCGCCAAACACGACGGGTGTGGCATTAAATTGATAATGGCATGTGGCATTAAATTGATAAAAATCTGCCTTTATTGTAGGGGCTGCTGCCAGAATTTAACTAGTGCTTGTGCTCTCTGGAAAGCTTTCATGACTTCTGGTGGGCCAAGTGGTGCTTGTTCTTTCTAGTGGGAAACAATAGGAATAAACAAGGTTAGGGTGGCTGTCTTTCTGTGACACTGTTGAACGCGAACCTTTATATAATATGATTGTATTACATTCCAGCTTGAGAGAAAGGCTGAGATAGTGCTAGTCATGGTGAAATACCCTGAAGATGGCTACTGTCGAATCCAGGATCACAGAAACTCAGCCTTTCAGAAAGCCATTCTCACTGATTTATCCTCCAAAATCAATAACGGTTAGAGGGGAGTATGCTATGTAAAATGTGTTTTAAAGCTGGAGGGGCTGGTGTTCGTTAGATAACAAGAAGTTTTATAACAGAAGGCAGCCATGTTGCTGGGATCAGCATGGGAGCTGCTGATGTTTTTCCTTTTTCAATAGAATTAGCAGGCAAAGTAGATTGCTCTTCATTCCTAAAGATTTTTGAAAGATAAAAATACGTAGCATTTTGTTTAACTAAATAAAAGAGCAAACAAAAAACACCCTTTCTGATCTCAGCGAAGAGGCCAAACTACCTGGCTAGGGTTGGTTTTGGTTTGCTTTTGCACAGGGGGTAGTACCAGGCACACTGAGTAGGTGGCTGTCCTTGCAGAGCCCACAGCAAAACCTTCTGTCACTTGCTTTCCTCTGTCGCTTGGGGGAGACTCTCATGAAACCAGAACCTTTTAAATGAGGTGTCTGCTTGGGAGCCACACCTCCCATCCTCTATTTGTTTGCTTTCCAACCTCAGTGCACTAAATTGGTGAAAAAGACTTTACTCATCAGCAGGTGCTGGGCTGGGAGGAGGGGAAATAATGCTATTTGCTTCTTGAGCAGAAACTTGCACTGAAATAAAGTGTTGTGGTTGGTTGTTTTATTTTTAATCCAAATGTTGCATGTCAGACTTGAAAGGGAAAAAGAAAAGCATCTTGCAAAGCTGGCTTGGGTAGTCTTGTTTTTGGTGGGATCCTGAATGAGGATCACAGTATCAAACCTGCTCTGCTGTACGGTGCCACCAAGGCAAGGCAGTCTGAGACTTGATTTTTCTAAGCTGAAAACAAGATTGTTTTCAGCTGAGGGGGAAATCCCCGAGTTAATTTTAAACCTTTTGAGTTCTATCTAGGAGCGCATTCTGTAGTAGAGCTTCTAGAGAAATACAAATATCATGGTAACTACCAAGCACCTAGAAGCAATTTCTTTGGTCAAAGTGAAGAGTTAAATCTGTGAAGGTAGCAGCTGTAGACAGTATTTAACAGCAAGTCTCAAAAGACTTGGCAATGCTTTAGGCAGCTCGCAGTTTACTTGCTGGGGAAATATGCTTTTTAAAGCTGACTCTGCTGCTGTGTATGAAGACAAGTGATGAGGAGGAGGCTTTCCAGAGGTGCCCATGGTGCCTATTAGCTTGAGCTGGGCACGGCCATTCTGCATCCCTCCCACCTTTAAGCTTGAATAGGAGGAAAGGTGGCTGAGGAATAAGTAGAGTAAAAGGAGCTGAAAGTCAGGCGTTGTTTGCTGTTTGGATCTGCTGGATGCTATCTAAACATCTCGTGCTGCTGCCTTTCTTGGAAAGCACAATTAAGGCCCCAATCAAGTAAACCCTAATTGTAGGTTCAGCAGGCTTCAAACTTCTTACGGTAGCACTCTGTGCTTTGCAAGCACTTCAGGCAAGAAGGATCCACTCCACACCTGTAGCATTTGCAACGCTGGGAGGATGAAAGACAATCTCCTGTTCCAGGAATGTGCTCTGTGAAGAAGTGCTCATTTGTTCCAGTTAACCTGCCCCTGTCCTGGTTAAGAATGGGAAAATGCATTGTCAATGCTTTTTTTCTTTTGTGTACTTTTTAGACAAGGGAAACCTTTTCAGAAAGCATTTTATACCACAGATCCTGGCTGCTGTCTGGCTGATGGTGTTAGGGAACTCAGCCTGACATTGAGTATCCCCAGAAACCATCTACCTGGTCATCTACCATCTACCTCTGGGCAACCTGTTCTTGTGCTTCACCATCCTCCATAACAGAGCCTGCTAAAGAGTCTGTCCCCTTCTCTTACAGCCCCCTCTTTAGATAGTTTTCTGTGAGGCCCTTGGGCCAGCATAGCACCTCACCACACTGATCTGTCCTGGCTGAGGCCTAGTGCGAGCGAGCACTCCTGCCTCTGAGGTACCTAGAGGTACCATTGAGGCACAGCAATGATTCCCTGGCTCACTTTATGAGTTTGTTCCACATTCCTTATCAAATCCTGAGCCTCTCGTGATGGTTTGCGCTGTGTACTGCCTTTCGCTTGGCTGTAGTTTTAGCTGTTGCTTTATCCAGGCAAGGTAAGAGGCAGCATCACAATGCAAACTTGTGAAACTTCAGTAGGTGCTCATTGCCCAGTCAGGCAGCGTTGTTGCTTTTAAGGCAGGTCAGATGCAATTAGGAATGGAAAGACTGTAGCACTGTATGTCATCATGTTTTGCTATTATTTTTTTTTACAGAGTCCACTTTGTCAGTCTTCAAGGCACAGTTTGTTTCCCATGACTCACCCTTCATGCCCTCCCTTCAAGTAAGCGGTTCCTAGGCTTTTCTCTTGAGGCTCTGGTCTTTTGGTACAGCCTCAGCTGCGTTTGGTATTAGCAAACTGCGATGGCTATTTTCTCATCAGCCTTTTCAGAAGGCCGGGATCTGTCACTGCCAGAGGGAAGCGCTGAGCCAGTGAGGACAAAGCCTCCTTACTCAATCTGTTCCAAAGGGACTATCTGTCTCGTGAAGTTTGCCGTACCCGCCCGCGGGTGGGCCGCAGCCTTCAGCCCGGCAAGGAACCGAGGGAGGCGGGTGGGGGGGTTGGAGGCCGGGACGTGCGGCAGCCGCTGGGGGGCAACAGCAGCGCACGGGCCCCAGCAGAGCAGCGGAGCGGCCGGCACCCGGCGAGGGGAGGAGGGAAGCGGGAGGTGCAGGCGCTTTAAGCCCCAAACGGGCGGCCTTCCTCGGACTGCTCCGAGGACTTCTTTTCCCCCACGAGAGGCGCGGAGAGGCGCTCCATCTCTCCGCTCCCGTCCCACTTGGTGCCACCCGCGTCGCCGCTTCCCCGCTGCGGGAGGGGTTGGCCCGGGGTGCTGCTGGCGGCCGCCCCCCTTCGCTCAGCGATGGAGGCGGGCCGAGGCCTTTTCCTTTTTTTTTTTATAAGCGCCCTCCCTGCCCGCCCTCACCCCCTCCCTATTTCCCTCTTTTCTTGAATGAAGCGTGAGGCGGAGCTCTAGGAAACCGCCGCGCCCGGCTGCGCCGCTCGGGTCCGGAGCCTCCCCCTCGGGCTGCGCTCCTCCCCGCCTCTCCCCGCCCCCGCCCCGCTCCGCTCCGCTCCCCCCGCCGCCGCCGCCGCCGGGAGCTCCCGCCCGCGCCCGCCGCCGCCGCTCGGAGCCGCCGCCCGGAGCCGCCGCCGGCAGCAGCAGCGCGGAGCGCCCGGAGGAGCCGCCCGGAGGCGGCGGTGCGCGGGGCTGCGCGGGCGGCGGGCGGGCAGCGGCCGCGGTCCCCACCGGCGCAGCGGTGGCAGCGCAGCCGGCCCTGCTCGGCGGTACAAAGCTGCTTGGGAAATGGCACCGCTGCCCGGAGCCGCAGTCGGAAGCGATCTGCCATTTCATTTTGGTTTTTTATTTTATTTTTTTTAAGCGGGCTCTTTTCGGTGAAAAATAATTAATTTCTTAAATCTGTCCCTTCTCTTTTTGATTTTTTTTTAATTTTTTTTTTACATATATATATTTTTTTATTTTTAACGTGTGTGCGTGTGCGTGCGTGCGTGTGGAAGCGCTGGGCTCCTGCGATCAGGGTCTGAATGAAACTACGTAAATGCAGCTGTCGGTGCGTCGCGCTGGAGGGACGAGCGGAGCGCTTCGGCCGCAGCAGCCTGCCTTCAGATGCGCCCCATCTGCTCTCCAGGATCTGCCGTCGCCGCGGGGCCTCTCGCCCGGCTGGGCTCCGGGCCGGGGATCGCTGAGCTCTGACAGATCGCCGGGCAATACACTGGGAAGCGTGCTGACCGCCTCTAGGTCCCGTCCCCATCCCACGGTGACCCGAAGCATCAAAGCATCGCGTTCCTGAAGACTTGGGATGTTTGGGTTTTCGTGTTGCTGTTGTTGGTTTGTTTTGTTTTTGTCTTTTTGCGGAGGAAACTTGACAGAGGAACGTATTTATAGCCCCGAGTAAGTACTTTTCAGAGCAAATTTAGTTTGTGTAACTTAACAGAGCGATGCCGAGGTTCCCGTCTCGGCGTTGAGACGGAGCGCATCCGTCCGCTCCCTTTGTGTCCGTGGGATCTCAGCACAAGGGAACATGCACCTGGTTCCCGGCGGGCGTAACACCCTCTGACATGTATTCTGACAGCCAGGAGGAAGCATCGCTCAAGTAGATTTATAATAAGTAATAAACGTGCATCTGGAAGTAAAGCGTTCGCCGTGTTTTAGTCCGTATTTATGCCGTGCATCTCCATCTGAGGAGGCAACGCCGAGAAGACGCACGTCCCTCTGAGAGCCCCCCACCTCACGATGAATGAAACAGTGCCCCACACCTTAACTGGATTATAATTGTTGCTGTTCTTAATTTTATTACCGTTGGCTGCTTTACTTTTGGGGGTTCGTCCCACTCCTCTCCTTCCTCTCCCCCTCCCACTCGCTGCTTCCCCTCGAAAACCATGGCTCACCCCGGGAGAAGAGGCTACGACAACCGCGAGATAGTGCTGAAGTACATCCACTATAAACTCTCTCAGCGGGGCTATGACTGGGCTGCCGGTGAGGACAGGCCGCCTGTGCCCCCGGCCCTGGCTCCTGCTGCTGCTCCTGCCGCGGTGGCTGCTGCTGGAGCCTCCTCCCACCACCGCCCCGAGCCCCCCGGCTCGGCTGCTGCTAGTGAGGTGCCCCCAGCTGAGGGGCTGCGCCCCGCACCTCCAGGCGTCCACCTCGCCCTGCGCCAGGCCGGGGACGAGTTCTCTCGCCGCTACCAGAGGGACTTTGCCCAGATGTCGGGCCAGCTGCACCTGACGCCCTTCACGGCCCACGGTCGCTTCGTGGCCGTGGTGGAGGAGCTCTTCCGTGATGGGGTCAACTGGGGCCGGATCGTCGCCTTCTTCGAGTTCGGTGGCGTGATGTGCGTCGAGAGCGTCAACCGGGAGATGTCGCCGCTGGTGGACAACATTGCCACCTGGATGACCGAGTACCTGAACCGGCACCTGCACAACTGGATCCAGGACAACGGGGGATGGGTACGTGCCTGCGCTTTGCTCTTCTGGTTGGTGGGCTCTGGGGTCACTTCAGTTGGGGCACACAAGTTTGCCCCATCGGAGCTCCCTGCTCTCCCAGCCTGCTGGTGAGCCTGGCAGTGGTGGGGTCCCAGCATGGCACGGTTCCGTTGTGGCTGAGGACAGCGCCAGGGGTGGTGGGTTCCCGGCATAGCGACCAGGTGTGCGATCATCCCCGTGTGGTCCTTGGGGTGACACACTAATGTGCAACAAGAGAGGGGACCAGTGCTAGACCGTGAGTGCTGCAGTGGCAGCTGGAGGTTGTGCCCGGTGTTAAGCCTGTCTTTGTCTCGCCACCAAACAAAGGTGCTGGGAGATGTGTCCATGGGATTGTTCTGGAAAAGCTGGTGTTTGTTGCGGAGTTTCCAGTATAGAAATCTCCTCTGGCTGGGGCTGGTTTCAGCATCCTCCAGAACAGGAGGGTTTCCACTTATGGAAAATGGACAGCTTTTATGCTTGTGGTCGGTCAAGCGCCTTTCCTTTTTCTCTCTCTCTTTCCAGAATAAATAACCCCATTGGAAGTGGGAGGGTATTTCTTTCCTTTTTCCTGTATTCATTGGTACACCGTGACAAAATGTGGTCCCAGCTGCTCTCCCACAAACTAAGCCCGCTGAACACGTGAAGGCTGTGATATCAGTGCCTTTCTGGGGAGATGAGCAACATCTGTACTGAAGGAGAACCTTTGGCATACAGCTGGAGTGAGTGCCAATCCCCTGGCACTGGACGTGTGTGCTCTAGGGGTGTTCTCCTATAGAACACACAGCCAGATCGGAGAATGGTTTCATGGTATGTGTGAAGGAACACAGTGCGTGTGGCCCGGTTAGCATGGTTGTAAGGCCAGTGTTTGCAAAGAGTTAACTTTTCAGTGCTCGGTTCCTTGTTAGGTTGGTGTTAGGCTCAATGTGCTGCCCACATTGGCCGTCTGTTAACATCAAATGCATTGCCTTCCCTCTGCTAAGCCCACCTGAGCCAAGGCACAGGAGCGATGGGACATCAGTGTGCCAAGGGTTTGCTGCTTGCTGTTGTTTTCCTCACAAAGCAGACACTGGGAGGAAAACAAAAATAAATCTGTAAAGAGTTCAGGCTGCCAGTGAGTTCTGCCGGTTAAGACACAACGCGAGCAGTGAAAGGGTTAGGGATTTCCAGCTTGCATGTCTGGGCTGGGATGCCTTACTCGAGCATAAGTCCCACTCCAGGCTGGAAGCCTGTGCACGGAGCTGGGGCCCTCGGCTCGCTGCAGAGCCAGTGAAGTCATCCTGCTGACTGCAGCGAGCTCTGGATCCGATCTATGGTCAGGCTAAGATGTTGTCCTGAGGGTGCAGTGTGTGGGGGGAAACGTCAATGATGAGCAAAAATGAGACCAGGAAAGGGCAGGTGTTACAAGGAGTCATTGGCCAGAGCAGGCAAAGGCTGGAGCTAATTCTGGATGTTTAGAAGCAACTTAGACTGGAAACACTAAATGCCTTTAAAAGGCAACAGTGCTTCCTATCTGTTTCGCTGTTTATTGAGGTTTCTTATAAACAAAAGCTCCTTATTCACGTGTGATGCCATTTACTGCTGTGTGTTACTTGCAGGGTACGTGTGGAAGATGTGCAAATTGCTCCCCTGTGGCAGCTTTTGCCTTGAATGGTTCGTACCTCCAAGTTAAGCGATTCACTAAGCACATGCGGAGCCTTCTGGTTCATTACAAAGAGTTAAAGACTGAAACAAAGTTGCAAGCACAGCCTTTAGGATCCTGTCCACAGCCTGAAGAAATCAAGGATGGCACAGCAATGGATTATTTCTTTTTCTAGTTTTCAGGATACGTCAGTGGGAAAGTATGCTTTAGTACAGTGCCATAAAGCTCTCGGTCGTCTGCTTGGCACTTGCACCATGCCCTGCAGGCAAACCTGATGGCATTGTATCAGTGGCTGCTCTTGAGCTCACCTAATAGGTGACCGCGTTTTGTAGGACCTCCATGTTGTCTGGGTTCCTGGAGCAAGCACTGCTGCTTGCTGTGGTCACGGGGCAGCCCGTTGTCATACTGAGGAGCAGTGTGTGGTCATGAGGCTGTGTGGCAGCAGGATGTAACTTTGGGAGAGAACGTCACACTTAGTCAGGAGCAATGACTACTCACATGTTACACAGCAAGCGAGTTGGACAGCACGTGCTTTTAGGGTGTTGTGTGGGCCTGGGGCTTACACCATCTCTGATGTCAGGCTGAGGTGTCCTTGTTGCTAATCTGCCTGCTCTGAATCCATTCTGGCTACTTGCTGGATATTGTTTTTAGAAGGGTATGAATCCTTTGTATTCCAAGGAGATAGAGAAGGGATTTGAACTACAGTGATCTGTAAGGAAAAAAAGGTCATGGGAGTGCAGGTGGGAAGGGGATGTAACTGTTGGAGTGCTTACTTCAGCAGTCACGAGACATTCACTGCTGGTGGTGCCTGGGGATTGATGGCGCCCACACAGCACCGTGGGTTTGTTCAGAACTTGGAACAAGCAACAGACGGAGAGTGCCTGTTTGAAGGCTGTATTACGAGCTTGTGGTTCTGGTGGCGAATAAATGCAGCTTTCAAAGATTTTCACATAGGTCAGGATGCCACAATATTGTACTTTGGCCTAATAACATCTTCCTGGTGTTACAAGAGAAATAAGAGGACCAGCTCAACTCTTCAATTTTGTGGTCCCCAGAATATTGCGTGCTTTCTGACTGACACCTTAATAGCTTCGTTTTCTTTTGTGCTGCCTGACGTCTTAATTGCAGTACTGCAGGCTTTGCAGTGGACTAGCGCATGTTGTGGCTTCCATGTTGATGGAGGGAATGTGAAATGTGGTGCAGCTGGTGCAGTGGGTACTAGCTGCATTTGTCTTGCAGTTACAGGTTCCCACTTTGAGCACACAACATTGTTATGCTAGCCCTTCTCAGGGGTCTGGTAGCCTAATGCACAGCTTCCTTCAGAGGGCAGTGAGGCCCTGGCACAGCTGCCCAGAGAATCTGTGGTGCCCCATCCCATGTCATTTGAACCAGGGATGTGATAGCTGTATGTTTCCATCCAATTCTGTTCTGTGATTGCAGCTCTTTATTCTGTTCCACAGTTCAGGGCAGACAGAGAGGAGGATTTGGATCCCATAAGTGGATCACAGGTGGCCAGTAAGTTCACTAGGTGCCTCATGTTCCTGTGAGTCTTTACCAGAGCCAGCTGGAGATGGGAAGCACATGGAACAGCACAGGTTCCCAAGAACTACGATGTCCCAAACCCATGAGGCATCCTCTGAGTCCAGCCATCATCACATGCATGCCAACATCATTCACAAATGTGGCTGTGGATAAGCCACCGCTTTGCCTAGCAGCCCCATCACTAGAGCCCTCTCTCAAGGTTTTCCTGTTAGACCTCCTGCAGCCTATGGGATTTAACACCTGCATTCCCAGCATCTCAGGAGGCTTCACCTGACAGATGACTGGTGGTTTTGCCAATATGTCTTCCCATTAGTCAACAGGGCTCCTTGTTCTGCAAGGGTGAGATTTCACGTGGTAGAGGAGGAAGAGGCCGGATGTCTGACTGCCGTGCTCTGGTGTGCTTTCTGAGGTGACCATCTGAAGCCCATGCATGAGTACCAATCCCGCATTGGTCTTCAGCACCTCAGCTTTGCTTTTCCTGTGTGTCTCCTTGTCTTGCACGTGGCAGGGCCCCACGGCCACACAGGTGCCACGGGTTGTGGCAGCGAGAAGCCTTGCCTTGGCTGAATCCCCACTGGGGCTAACCCCAAGTCGCTGTTTGACTGTCGAAAGGAAGCGATCTGAAATCCGCCGAGTGAAGTAAATGAATTGGCAGTTTCAAGTGTTGCACCTTCTGGGTCCTTTTGCCAGTTTTTGTGGCTTTGTGGGTTTATAATCGAATTCTCAAAATATTATCAAAATATTTTTCTTTTTGCTGTTGCTGGAGAGAAATCCATTCTGCGGAGGAGCTGCGTGGCAGTAGGGAGGAAAGAACCCAGGAGAGAGAGAGAGAAAATGACTGGTGTTTCTTGGTCTCTTTCAGCTCTGACAGCTTTCTGTGTAACAATGTTAAGTTGCATATTTTTTCAGTGGTCTCATAGTTGGTTTTTTTTTTTCAAGTTTTTTTTTGTGTGTGTTTTTATTATTTTTTTCAGAGATGTATTGACTGTGACCTTTAAAATTTCAGAGCCTCTGGTCTCGGTTATGGAGGTGATGTCATTTGCCTTGATCTTGCAAAGAACCCTGAAGTTCAAACAGCAATCCTATTAAAAATTTCTGCTTTCCTTTCAGTATTGAGAAAGAAGTCAGCTGTCTGTCCGCATTGGGGCAGGCCCCTCTTGAGATTCTGCCTTGGCTCTGCTGAAAAAGAAATTCTTTCATTTTGCTCTTGAAATTAGGAGTGCTCGGAGGCCCGAGGCAGGCGCAGCGGTGTGTGAATGTGTGCGTGGAGCAAGAGCCTTTTCTCAGGGGACAGGTAGGAGGGCCTGGTCTCTCTAATGCGATGCAGGAGCTGTGCACCCATGGTAGCAGCAGAATGAAGACCAGTGGCTTGTCCTTGCACTGGTTTTAGATCTGTTGGACCTGGGATGGTGGAGAGCGGTAGATGAAGAGATGGAAGCGATGCCTGGGTGTCATTTAAAGACCTCCACGGTGGCTTGGGTCCTGTGTAATGGTTGGTCTCTGGCATGCAGGCAGGCCGGCTTTTCTGCATGTATGTTCTCTTTTGGCCTTACTGGCACCCGCTCAGGCTGGCCTGCAGGCCTCAGTGCCATCTGGCCATGCTGCTGGTGGCCTTCCACTGTGAGGGTGACATGCACTGCACCTTCTGGCCTAGGGCAAGGGTGGGCACAATGCGAGTTGGCAGAGGGGACTCATGACTAATACATGGCACGATAGATGGGGTTAAATAACAAGTCTCCAATGGCAACGTGAGCTTGTCATAGAATTGCAGTGTGATGAAGGTGGGAAGGCACCTCTAGAAGTCATCAGTTCCAACACCTGACGAAGCAGGGCTACTCAGAGCAGGGTGCCATATCCAGGTGGTATTTGAAGATCTCCAAGCTGAGATCTTATTCTGTTTTCATCCCATTTAGTAATGCAGGTGAAGGTGAAGCATGTGACTGTGCTGATGAAAGCGCAGCTGCCTGGTCACGAGCTATTAGAATGAGCTCCCTGCTCTCTGTGCACAGTTTCATTCAGCCGATTTCTGGTCGTCTGCCTGTTCTGTTGCTCTTGCTCCATCTGCAGCTGGCGGCTCCCACCTTCCCCCCAGATCTTCCACTCTTTGCTGTATGCACTGCTGGTGCCATGATGTAAAGCTGCAGCTGTGCTTGCCATCGTCTCCACCAGTGCTGGATCACCATGAGGTGATCACCGGAGCACACAGTGGTCTTAATGTATGTATGAGCGCCTCACGGCAGCTCGTACCTGGTGACCTGGCAATGATGATAACACGTGTTCCTCAGCTGCAGCAAAATACTGATTATTTCTGAGGGCAGTGCTGGCCTGCTCTATTTTCCATTTCATATATAATAATAGGATAGATGAAGGTGTGCGGTGCCATAAATCTTCTCTTCCGCAGATAGATAGCATCCAGGCCTTCTTGGCAAACACGAATGCTGATGACAGATTTGAGGGATTTTTATTTTATTCTGGCTTTTAGTTTCATTAACAATCTGATGGCTTTTCTCTTTTTTTCTTCTTCTTTTTTTTTTTTTCATTTTTTCATATTTTTTTTTTCTATTTGGCTCATGAAAGACTGTGTAACCAGATAACTTTTCCAAATGCATCTAAAAGTCTGGAATTTATTTTCTGTTATTTTATACTAATACTGGTTTGCTTTTACAATGGTTGCGTATTGGTAGACTTAGTTAAATTCCTCTCCCTGGAAAGTTCTTTGCAGGTTTCTTGATCTTAAAACTAAGGAGTAAGAAAACAAACCTGATTTTAGAAAGTGTTGCCATTAACTTCAGTAGGAACAGGAAAAGGCACTTAATTGGACAATTGTAGTTGTGTTTACTTTGTATATGCAGCAAGAAAGAATAAGATCAAATGAATAAGCCACAGGTTTTCAAGTAACACAAAAATATAGCCTTTTCTGCAATGCATGGTTAACCTTTGGTAGCTGTTTCCATGGGAGGGCTTTTGGGAGAAAATACTAAGCTGGGTTAAAGGAAGGTTTAGGTATTTATAAGGGTAAGAGGAATGTCTGAACTTTAGTTTGAATAATAATAGTGCTTTGAAGGGCGATTGTACACCTTGATGAAACGGGATAAATTTAACATTAGCTGGTGAAATTGGATCACTAAGTGCTGAGGGTAGGCCTTTCTCCAGAGCATGTTATTTCATAGTTATCTATTAATTAAGCACACCACTGCATTTACTCCTGCACTGGCTTACTGAGGATCTGTTATGTAGAGGAAATGGTCAACGTCTTTCAGGGCATGCATAATCTTGTTGTTATTTTATTTTACCAGAGGAACCAAAAGAATGATTCCATTTTGCTATCTGCAAAGCCAACTTGGAGGGCTTTGGGGGGTACTTCAGTGAGTCATGTAAGTATGTGTGCCAGCTACAGTCAAGAAGAAAAGGCCCCAGTTTTCCCCGTGCGGTGATTCAGAGGCTGACACCTAGTAATTAGAGAATGCTGCTGAGAGTCAAAACTCAACATGGTGCTAGCACTGAGTGAACTGTGTGATTTGGGGCAGATTGTTAAGGGCTCTTTTTTTTCAGCCAGCCTAGCTTTGAAATGAGTGATCTTGCTAGTATATGTCATTACAAGTCTGGGAAATACAGCATTGATCACCACGGTATCATGAGTTGGCTGATGCTTTTTAGTTGGAGGAAAGAAAGTCATGCAAGATACAATGTTGAGCAAAATACCTGCCATGGTAACTTTAGGCTTCAAGTAATATTTGAATCAATATAACTGGGTGCCAGTATTCAAATTGGCTAACATTGAATGTTGTCATTGCTGGAGCTCTACAGCCTAGGAAAGACCAAAGTGAGTCCAATGGTGAAAATTCCTGGTGATGAGGTTTGACCAGAGAGGCAAGGAAGAAGAAAGAATTAAAAATGAAATGGAACTTAGACTTGAACTTGTTCTGATCTGCTGTTTGGATATATCTGAGGAGTGCTTGTGAAGCAAACAGATTAAAAAGATCTGTTTCAGCTGTTGGTCTGTAGTTCCTATTCAGGAAAAGGACAAACAACATGAGGAATTGCGATATACAGCTTTAGTTTCAGCACAGTTCATCTGGCATTTAATGGAAGAAATTTTCTTTCCTTTTCCATTCCCATAAAATGTTTGTGTAACAGCATCTATGGCACCTCAGAGGAAGCAGCAATGAGCTGTGTTGCATACAGAGATGCAAAGTGTCTCTGTGCACACCTGTTTCTTTGCTTCCATTTGCAAGCTTCAGTAAGCATTCAGATATGGGCAGAAAAAAGCAGTGTGTTTGCGTTTTTGTTTTTTAAGTAATCAAACCTTTCGGCTTGACCAAGAATTGTCCTCAGAACTTCTGAATTGTCCTTCTGAATTGAAGCTTATGGAACAAAATTCCTATTGCATGTTCTGAGGAGACATCCATGAGTCCTTGGGAAGTCAGGACAGGTCCTTGGGCTGGAGGCCAGTGAAACGCCTCTTTCTGTGGTACCAGGAGTCCTGTGTTGTGTCTTCAGGAGGGAGTAGTTTTTGTCAGTTTTGTCTGTTAAGGAAAGAACTTAAGAAAATCCATCATGGAGTCAGAGCATGTAATCTAAAATGTAGGAGAGGATCCTGTTTCTAGGTGAAAAAAAGAATTAAAAAGTATTCAGAGGAGAATCCACAACCCCAGAGAGGTTGTGGATGCCCCATCCCTGGAGGCATTCAAGGCCAGGCTGGATGTGGCTCTGGGCAGCCTGGTCTGGTGGTTGGTGACCCTGCACATAGCAGGGGGGTTGAAACTAGATGGTCATTGTGGTCCTTTTCAACCCAGGCCATATGTGATTCATATACAGTACTAAATGTGTTGGTATTGTACTTGGCAGAATAAGATAATCAGTGTTAAACATCAGTAACATTTCTTGACAAGATTTTTCGCGCAGCTCAAGTAAAAAACACTGAAAAACCTGAAGTAAGAAAACTCCCTGGTTAATAATGAAAGTAAATCCTGCATTTGTGCTCCAAGTGTCTGCAAATTTAAGTTCAGCTAGTCACATCCAAAGACACTTGACTGATGTCATCTAGCAAATCACACTAAATTATGCTGTCTAAATACCTAATTCCAGTCTGCTGATTGATGCAAAAGGTCCCAAGTATAGCCCAGAAGGAGACTTAGCATGTGTATTATACAAATTTTAGCTTGGTCTGTTCCAGTCTTACTTGCCCAGACCCACTAACACAAAGCAATAAATAGCAGTGCTGCTCTGAAGCCTGCAGAGGGAAATGCTTCCCTCATTCCCAGCTGGAATGCAGCATCAGGGGACACTGGGAAGGGAGGAAATGACACCCCCTGTTCAAATTGTCAGGTGGCAGTCAGACTGCAGATAACAAGCCTGGAGTGCACTCAGGCTTCTGCAGTGGCTCAAGGCTATCTGCAAATAGTCCTGCAGTAAAAGAATCACCTGCTTGGCTTTGGAGTGAGCGCACGGTATCCTGGCCTCATTGCAGCCAACAGATATATTTTTCCAGTGTGGTAAAGTTTCCCTCCAGGACATGGTAGTGTCCAATGTCAATACAGCACATGGGCAGAACCTCCATTCCATGTGCTACGAGTGGTGGGGGAACCCATTGAGGCATCACTTTGTTCCTTTCTTCTTATCATCTGGGGGTGGCTGTTTTGCCGGGAAGTTGCGATTTATTTTGCAATCAATGGGAAAATGTTTTTGCTTTCTTTTTTTCTTTTTTTCTTTTTTTTTTTTTTTCGCTTTTTTTCCCCATTTTTCCTAGAGAGAAGGATGTTTGGGTTATGGTAGCGCATCCTGCAGGCTGGGGCTGCTGTGACAGTTCAATGGGCTGAGCGAAGACGCAGCATTGGCATGCCATTATGCTGTGTAAATGGACTTAGGGTTTGTTTTAGAAAGCTCGCTCTCTTTTCCCCCTCTCCGCTGCCTTCTCTGCCCCCTGCAGACACAAATACATCATTCTCACAAATGAAACTCTTTAATTTTAATAACTGGCCTAGAGCTAAAACTGACAGTGAGAGAGGAGCTGTTTGGTTTGCTGTCGCTGACAGCTGGAATAAACTACCTGTTCCCTTGGAAGCAATGGACAGCCAGCATTTATTTTTAAGGACATTCTGATCCCTAAAGAAAGACCTCTCAGCAAAAACAGGAGAAACCAGGGCAACTTGGTGCTGTTGGCTGCTGTTAGAAGCAAAGCCCTGAGGGAGCTAGAGGAACATGGTGTGTAGAGGTCCCATTTATTTCTCCCTGTAGCTCAGGCCCTTCTTTTCGGAATGAATCCTCGTCATCCTTTGGGAGAGGCTCAGGGTCCCTCTGGAATAAGCATCCTGTGGTCGAAATCCATGCCAGGCTGGTTGGACAGAAGCGTTTCTATGCAGCTGAGTGGCCCAGGTTCTCAGTGTGATGTACTGCAGGCCCAGGTTCTGTACTGCGATGATGGAGGGTGAGTGATGTGTTAGGTATGAAATAACTTTGCAGTGACTAGTTTTACTTCTGGCTTTGTAGGAAAGTCAGCCTTCTTATTTTGCCAGTTCTCAGAAAAACATGGCAGCGCTCCCATTTCCTCTTCTCCTCCCTCAAGGCCTGCCACCCTTTTTATTTTTATTTTTCGCTCCCGGGGCCATTAGACAACATGCAAATTATAGTTAATAGAGCCAGAACAATGCTATGCTCCCAACAGGATAGATAAGGGTCAAAGCCATCGTGTGCCAGCCCTCAGTGTGATACTAATTCTGGCTGTGTCCGCTCAGAGGTCAGGCTGGAGGTGGCCACCGGCCCCTCGCTGCTCTCCTGCTCCTGCACTTTCTTACAGCCAGGCCTTGCAGCCAGGCTTATAGGTGGTTTTGAGGAGGCATGAGGATGCTGTGCTCTATGCACCTCTATCTTATGCCCCAGACCCTCCTCCTGGAGGCCTTGGAGCCACTGCAGTGAGATGGTGGCAGTGGGCGTTGCCATCAGCCCCTGGCCTTGGATTTGTTCCTAGCTCTGCCTTTGCTTTTAAACCATGGGCTCATGTCAGTGAGGTGGTTAGGGAAGGTTCATTGTGTAGGTGGCTGTAACTGTACTTAAAAGTGAATAGACTATAAGGTAGGATGGAGAAGGGAGAGTGCTGGGTGTCCCTGTGGAGGCTGGGGCCCAGGGCTCTTGGCTTCCTGGAGGAGCTGGCATCCTGCTGGTGTTTTGCTTTTGGAAATGCCAGGTGCCTGAAGTCATACCTTTAGCCCAGGTTTGAGTGAATGAATTAAGTGAAAAAGGCCACTTTGTGCTTTATAATGTACTTAAAGGAGTAGTTTGGGCCTTTTATTCCCTTACTTACCCCCTCTTTTTGACCTTGCCAGGAATTCTGCTAGATCCCCAATGTTGCAAACACAGATGTGCTTACCTTTAAAACATAGCAGGAGCCTTGCTGAAGTCATCGACTTCCAGGGGAGCAGAATCAGAGGACTGAAGCAGAAAGTGAAAGTCTTTAAAAACAAAAATGCAACAGAGAAGCCTCCTCTTATTTCCAAACTGAGTATAAATGCAAAAAGTAAACAGTTGGCACAAATGACTAATGCAGGTTTGTCAGGGGGTGAGCAAAAACATGCTGCATCCAAAGGCGTGTTTTGCTTTGAGTTTAATGGGGTTTACATCAGACCTGTAGCAAGACAGGCAAGTGGGTTTTTTTTCTACTGAAAAATGTCATTTGAAAAAATGTGGAAAATTCTCCTGTTCTACCTCCTACATGTTTCTATTGTCAAACAGTCACTGATCTTATTTTAGACTTGACCTTAATGTTCTTTCCACAGCACACAGGCTGAATGACATGTTATTCAAGTTCTCAGACAATATTATGATATATCTGCTGTTATATTTAGCTGTAACTTTCATTCTCCTTATAAACAAACCCACCTAAAACAACCACCACCTATCCAGGGAAAGTGTTTCCAGTCCCTTCGGTTTAATTTGGACAAATTTGGCATGAAAACATTCAATAGTTCCATAATAACCTTTGCAACAGGATGCCTGCTGTGCTGACATGCAGGTCTAGAGCAGCTTGTACCATGTGCCAGGAAATTGCATTCTTAAGAAAAATCTAGACATAAATTTTGAACAATCAACACTTAAATTTGGAGAAGTCTGGCATAAGTTGTAATCTGCCTCGTGGGTTTTTGCTTTAATAGCTTTTTACTTTCTGAGCTGTGCCTCTCGGCCCTTTGTGAAGGCTTTGCCTCTCTGGGCTGAGCCAGAAGGGAAGGCATGAAGTAGAATCATTCAGGTTGGAAAAGACCTCTAAGATCATCTAGTCCAACTGTCAGCCCATCCCCACCATGCCTGCTAACCATATCCCTCATTGCCACATCTACACGTTTCTAGAACACCTGCAGGGACGGTGACTCCACCACCTCCCTGGGCAGCCTGTGCCACTGCTTCTCCACTCATCTGGGGAAGAAATTTTTCCTCATATCCAATCTGAACCTCCCGTGGTGCAGCACCTTGCAGAACCCACTGTTCCGCATCAGCCACGGGCACCCTTCACCATGGGGCAAGTCCATTTGATGAAGTATGGGGGAACCAAACAGCAGATTAGCTCCATGGTGAGAAAGTTTTCCCCGCCATGAGGTGTCTGTGTTCATCTCACTGCAAGTGGAGCGAGAAAACAGTCAGTGCAACATGGGTGCCTGTCAAGGTCCAATGGCTCATACAACTTTTCTAAGACCCTCTTGAAGCGTTGAATATTCAATTAGAAAAACAGAGACATTTGTCCAAGGCTACACCCATGAGGTGCCTCTAGGAGACCGTAAAGAAAAGTGACATAATACACGCAGCTTGTTGGGAAAGAAAAACCTCTCTGTTTTTCCCAGTGAATCCAGTAAAGCAAGCGGCCAGTGTCACTGGCAAAATGCTAAACAGGATCCTGGGATGAGGCGGGGACTGGGAGGGGATGTTCCATCAATGTGAACGGGCTGGGAAACCATGTGAACTGAACCCCATCAGGAGAAGCTCGCTAAAACTTCAGCCAGGAAAAATTAAACAGCTCTATAAATAGCTAAATTGAATGCATTTGTGTGTGTGTGGATGCACACGCATGTATCTATGAGGTCATGCGCATAAAAGAAATACAGTAGTACTTCATGTGTTGTTTTCTTTTTAAGTAGTGGAAAATGTTTTAATGATTTTTTTTCCTTTTTCCTAGAGACAGTACATTATGTTCTGTCCTTAGGGCCAAAAGCACAAAGTGCCTATTTTCATGAGGAATCCTACAGAAGGAGGAAGGGAAAGTATTATGCAGTGCAGCGAGGGTATAGTAGCCATTCCACAGTGATTACACATCCCAGCAAAGGCTATACTAGAAAACTCAAAAATGTATTAGAAGCGGAAAACAAGATGTGTGAAGTGTTTCCTATTCCCTCCCCACATCTACAGCAAGCAAGCATACATAAAGGCTGTCATGGAGTTTAAATTTAACCCCTTATATTTGATAATAAGGCTGTACTTCTGTGGTAGGCAGCCAACATGCTACGCACACACGCACAATAGATTGAGGGATTCCTGCACTTATTAATTTTGCTCTCTCACAACTTCTAGCTGATTTTCAGTATGTTAAAATAGTCTGGTCAGACACAAAACAGAAGTGGCTGGAAGTGCTAAGGTAAAGGGGCAATCAGTAATGGACGTAGCTAATGTGAATCCCAGCCTGAATTAAAGTATAGAACAGATTTTAGTTCTGTCCTAGTGGATTGTGATCCGAGGTCTGACTCTCCCACATTACCTTTTAATACCTTTCATTCATCCTGTGAAGGCCAAACGATGAATGAAATCAGTCTTCTGAAACAAAAAGGCTCTTTTCCATACAGAATTCCAATGAATTAAAGGATTGGTAGAGTTGTTCAATTTAATTCAAGAGCAAGAAGCAGCCTAGGGTGTAATACCCTCATACCACGAGGGAATCAGTTTCGTATTTGAGTCTCCTTTGCTGCCTTGTTTTAGCACTTATGATACCATCAGCAGCTTGGTAAGTGATGTAATGGGCATTAAATCAGGATGACCAACGTAAACATCTGTCAGTGCATGTGAACATTTGATGTACGACCCAAGGGCCTGGTGCAGCAGTCAGTGTATTGGCAAAGAGGCTCTGGACGCCAGCGTCACTAGAGGTCGTGAAGCCACATGCTGGAGGGGCTACGTGCTGTCTCCCCTATGCTGTTAGCGCATAACTGAGTGCGTGACCTGGCTGCTTGCTCTCTGGTGTATTGCTTGGGAACGTGTCCCTCCAGTCACTCATGCTGGGCAGAATTCAGCCCAGCGCTGAGATTTGGTGCACAGCATCAGCAGCAGAGCTGTGGTTCCTCTCTGGGAAGCCTCAGCTGGCCTTTGTGTGATGCGTGGGCTTGCTCTTGTCCTCTGAAGAGCAGGGGAGGTTTGCAGAGGTAGCTGGTGTCATTCTGGGTAGCCACGTTGACTGAGATTCATAGTTCAATTGAAAACGTCAAAATGTCAGCTTTGGTTTTCTGTGCCCTTAGTATCAGAGGAGGCATTCCTTAGGCTCAGACTTTTCTGGTACTATTTTCATTCAAAAAGTCATCTTGTTGTCATGTTCCTGCTTGAATTTGTGATTTTTCTGTTCCTATTTATGAACCTAATTAGGTCCATGTTCCTATGTATATATATCATTTTTTAATGGGAGTCATATGCTAGTCGTATCTAGTGAAGCCAGATGTGCAAATTAGTGAATACGTACCTCCTCCACAGAAATGGGCAGCAAGGATCTGAAAAGCACGCTGCAGGGCAAGCGTGAAGTGACATGAGCACTGCCTGGCTCATGGGCAGCATGCTGGGATCTCTTGTTCTTTCTGGCAAGGTCTTTGGTGGAAGGGCAGCAGGCGTGCGAAGCGCCCAAGGAGGTGGCAGGAGGGCACGAATATACATCCTTCCTTCTTGCTTCTCCTCCTGTGGGTGTTTCAGCGCAGCAGAGCGATGGGGGGGCTCACAGCACCCGGGCCCCATCCATCCTGAGAAAGATTTGCTTCATCACATTGAGCTGCAGGAGAGCTGTTCACATTTGCTCTGCATTCTAGCTGTTAAAGGCATTATCATTTTCTCACACACACACACAAAATAGGCATATTTGAGTATTTTACTTCTTTTTAATCACTTCAAGGTGCTGCACACTTATAATTTACTTCAAAAGAAGTCTTTTGTCAGTCGTGAGTAAGTACACGAAGTAGCAAAGTGTAGACATCTTATTTCCATGGCTGTTCGAAAGAGAGCTGGCAGCATCCCTTTTTTTTATGATGAATATAATCTAGATGGCAGGAGAAGTAAGTAAAGTATTCACAAATTACTCAGACTTTTTGGAGCTGAAACACAAGCCCTTCAAGAATGCGATGTAAGCTCCATTAATTTGAAAGAAATTTATGAAAAAAAAAAAAAAAAGAAAAATATAAAAGCAAGCTGAAATATTTTCTCTCTTTAAAAAGGCACTACCAACTTTAAATGAAAAATAAATAAACCATGATTAGCTTAATGCATTCACACTAAAAATGCCAGAATATGATTATTCTAAATGAGAAGCCTGAAGAAAAAAAGCCACCCCTTGTCACCCAGGCAGATGTACACACACACACACACACCACACGTGCGCCATTTGGTTTTTACAGAGCGTGCTGTCAAGTAAGTGCTGCCACGGTCTTGTTTAATCAGTTTCCTCTTTTATTTGTGTACTGCTTGTAAAGTCAAGATTTTTAATAATTCATTCGAAATTGATTAGAGTTCAAGGGGAAAGTTTTTCCATTAAATGGCTGAGCCAAGTAGGGTAAAAAGCAGGGAGAGCAGAGGTTGAAAATAATTTCTGCCTACAGTACGTATTGTATATTGAAATGCCGCGTTCAGACTTAAAAATCAGGCTTAAATGGAACATCGGCAGTTATCATCTGTATTTTGGTCCTCCTCCTGTTGGCAAATTCATTCTGAGTCTCCACAGATGCTGCCCTGTACAAGAAGATAAGGAAGGCGATTTTTGTCCTTGCACGTGCTGCATCTTCCCAGAGCAGGGTGAAAAATTCCATTTGGGACTCATGACTTTGTCTTGCCAGCTGTGATTTAATCCTCTGTGCTCTGCCAAGATCCCTGGCAGTGCCCTACCGTTATGTGCAGCTCTGTACGGGGTGTGCTGCCCAATGCTGCCAGGGCTGGCACCAGGTGCAGCAGAATATCTGCTGTGCTGCCTGGCGAGCAGTGATGCCTCACAGCTACCACACAGTTGTAGCTTAAACAAGCAATGCTGGCTGGATTGGTGGTGTTGATGTTGAGGGGCTGGAGGGTGGGCATGGCATGGTACCAGCAGCTTCCAGCGCTCAGCTTCAGCTCTCTGTGGTTGCGCCTGTGCCCCGGGACAGTGCCTGCCATGGGCTTCTTTCTTCATGTTTTCCCTCCTTTCTCTTGTGCAAGAAAACAGCTACCAAAAGCTTGGATTCAGTAGTGTTTTTTGACTCGAAGCTTCCCTTTGAAACCCCTGTCAACACTTCCTCAACATTCAGCTGAAACAGTGAAACCAACAGGGCTTGAGGACTATGAAGCAGGGACGGGAGCCTGGGCATTGTGTTGCCTCCGGTCTCCAGAACTGTCCACACTACCTCAAAAAAAAAGCCTCTTTCTATTAATGAGAGCATGTCCTTCAGCTCCTTTGCTTTCCAGAAGCAGTCTAACCAGCTGTGAGCTGCATTGCCAGTAATTGCTGGGCTCTGGTTTTCAAATGCTACTCAGAGCTCATGTGGTGGGAAGCAAACACCTTACTGCTCCAGTGAGGCTCAGCTGGGACTGTCTGCTCTTCCCCTGTGCTAAGCATGCCTATTTGTGTACGCTTAGCATGCAAACCATCCTTTGGGATGCTGCTTTGCCTTCTGCTTCATCTAAGCCACTCGTGACTGTACAGAGTGTTGTCAAAGGCACTACAGAGTGAGGATGCCACTTGGGCTTGACAGAAGCAGAAGGTGACAGAGGCTTGGAGAAGAAAAAAGATCAAATAGCACTCTGTGGCCATTAGATCTGAGGGTATTTATAGGCCAACACTTGAAAGTATAGTCAGCAATGTCTTGGTTATGGGAATATGTTGTTTCAGTTCTTGAGCAGCAACAGCCTTAAGGCATGCCCCTGGTACCATATGAGCTGGATCAAATCTAAGCTGTTGGTTTATTGGCATGGGAAGGAGTTTGGTAAGCCCCAGAAGCATAATTGGAGCATATCCACCATGAGGGAAAGGCTGCGGTTAGTGAGAGAGGGATCCTACACCTGATGGGGCTCCTGGTTTTCTCATAGGAGTGGGCAAGGGACAGCTAGCTGTGGCCTGCAAGCAAATAAATAGTTTGATGCTAGGTGCGGTACCAGTAGATGGTGCTGAAGAATGGGTTGCACAGTTCCTAGGATTTGTGAGGATCCATTAAGACTTCTTCCTTGGGGGCTCCTTGCACACCAGTCCTTGTCTGGAGGACGCATTGCTGGCTGGGCACAACTCAGACTCAAAGGCCTGTGCCCAACATGTAACTGAGTATATTGCATCTTCAGCTTCTCTTGAATGGAGGTGCTTTGTGTTTCAAAATTGTTAGCATTGCTAGTGTAGCATTCCCTGATCGTAAGCATACTCTGAGCTGCTTACTCACTGGCAGTAAACAGTATTATTATAATGGCTTATCATAACACCCAACAGCTGCTTACTTTCAGGGAAAGGCCAATGTTTATTGGCCTCCTGCAATTGCCTCTATGCTCTTCTGTCATGTACTGCTTTTGTCTCGGAAGGTCTGCAGATTTTGCTGGCATGAGCCCGTTCTCAGAGGACCCTCACTTGACCTTGGGATGCTTTGAAGGAGATCTGAAGCCATCCTTTTTTACCTTGTCTTGTGTCCTACTCTCTACAGGTCAGAAGCACTGGAGTTTGTAATGGAGTAGGCCACCAGTATAGTGTTGTCTGTTTGAGGTAGGAAGCTGTCTGTATAAGAAAAAAAGTAGAATTTAAAATTGTTTCATGAAAAAATGGAATCTACACTTTACAAGCTCAGCGATGAGTGATTTTCCACCTTTAGCTTTATGTACTTTTAATGTTCAGTCTAAATTAGGCCACAGGAAAAGGATGGTCTATCTTCAAAGAAACAATTTGGCTGATTGCGTTCTTCAGATTCATGGAGAACAGCTGTGGGTGTAGAAGTAGCTCTCAGGCTTTCTTCCATGCTAGTATACAAGACTTGGGTGCAAGCTGGATACTGCTATTGTGTGGGAGTCAAAGGAGAGGGCTGGTAAAACTGGTTGGTGAAATTACTGGCAGAGCTCTAGAGCCCTGTTGGTAGTTTCAGAGGTGTGCAGACAAGGGGAAGCAGACAGGAAGAAAGGCATCCTTCCCATACAACTAGGGGACCTCACTGGATTTTCCTGGTCAGAGACCTCTTTGCATAGATGAATGAATACGTTCTTTTTCACTTCTGTGTATTTGTAAAGAAAGATTTCTTTAGGTCATAATTACAATTCCCTTCCCTGAAATGAAGCCCTATACATACTTGTGCTACTTATGGGAGGTACATCTTGTGCATATATTACACATTAAGAGGCCTTTGTTGGATGTTTTGAAGTAAAGTGTATTATCTCCATTGATATGGGAGAAGTCACTAGAGAGACAAAAGTAGGAACAGAAAGTAGTATCCTATGTACATTGTACTTCAGTATGTCTTCCTGCTATTTCTTGTGCAATGTGCTCTTAGAATTAAATTTAGAAAGCATGACACTAATTTTTTTGGACTTGTTTGCCTGTCATTTTTTTACATGAAGACTGAACTTATTAGTTAAAAGAAATGGCTTAATTTCCATGGAAGAATACCACTTCATGTCTTAAAAGACTTGTTTGTGATGGATTGTGTGAACACAGAGTGATAAGTCATGAAATTCTCCAGAGATGTGGTTCTATCCAATCTAGAATGTGGTGCCACAGGGGTAGCTCCACCCAAGTGTTTTGGGAAACCCACAGTGGCTCTGCCAGCAGACACTTTTCTTTTTTATTTTTAAGGTTTTATAGTGGCCGTTCTTCTATTTACAAGCAGCTTTTCATACAGTTGATCCAAGGCAGTTCACTGGTTTAACATCTGCTATTCAAATTTGGTACCCAACAACTGGCGCGTAGGTGGCTAACGTGTTGCGAGAGTCCCTAGTTTGACGTGTTTGGTGACACAGGTTTCTCAGGATTTGCCTGCTTGTGTGGTGTTTTTCAGAAACAAGTGTGGAAGAGCAGCTATTCCTGAAGGAGTCTGTGAACCAGTCATCTTTTTTTGTTGGAAAGAGGCCGTAACTGCTCCTGTATTTACAGCATTGCAGAGTTGGTTTTGGCTAAAGAGGAACAAAGCACTCTGAGTGTAGAGCAAGAGGGTCAACTCATGGAGGGATTCAGAAATAGCTACTCCTCAGCCATCCCATGTAAATACAAGCTCCTTTCTTTCACTTAGCTCTGTGGTTGTGCTGCAAGGCTTCGTGTTGGGCTAGACGGTATTTCATTTGGATTGACAGTCAGCTGATGCTTTGGTTATTTTTTCTGAAGACCTATCTTGGCAGTTTATGTTCCCTAGCGGTTGTCTGAAAGAGGACTTCAGAAACATTTAATTTGGCCGGCAAACTGAACAAGCTTTGTTTAAATAACCAGGTACAGAATGCTATTTGATGTTTGGAATTGTCAACAAATTATGTTGAATATATATTTTTTGCATGATCCATGTTAGTTCCCTACTGCTTCAAAGTACAGTTTCAGAGCTGAAGGTTGATTTGAGGATATTAAATGTACTAGGTTAGAGGTGTTTATATGTGAGGCACAGTGTGCAGTTCGCTGGGGTAGGTAGCTATTTACAGGTGATTCATGGCACCTAATTGTCATGATGCCTTCCTCTCCACCAGGCTGTGATATCTGTGTGAAAGCTGTGGAGGCAGTAGTTTCATGGAACTGCTTGGACTGCTTGGGCTAGGCAGAAAACAGCAGCTGAACCTACCCAATGCTGCAGTGGTGCAGAAAGACTGAGACTGTTTGCAGTTAAATTTGTATTTCATACATTACATTACATTGCTCTTTGTCTCCTTGGGTTTGCAAGTTACGAAGGTTTAAGCAGCCTTCTTGTTTATTGTTCCCTCTCTCACTTTCACATGACTTTTTATTGAAGGCCTGAGCACTTAGGCAGAGTGTTAGATTCAACATTCTTTTAAAATTAAATGTACTGGGGTGACCTAATCATATGCTAGCTGATTGACTGCAGGAATGTGCGCCATGATATTCTGTAATCTAGTTTAATGTTAATTCATTCTTTCACCTTGGGCAAGCAGCTTAATTTCTGCAGAAAGGGGATAACAGTTCCTTTGAAATGTTGACAATGAAGTGAACAAATAAGCATTTTTTTAATCTCTCTTGGTCAGGCATTCTCATTTTAGAAGGAACTCCGGAGTTTCCATTCAAGTGTGATAGGAGTCAAGGGATGTAGTAAGGGCTTCTGGCCCATTGAGGACTTAGTGTGCTTTCAAATACTGACCCTTTTACCTCAGCTTGATGTTGCACATGTGGGGTTTTTTTTTGTGTGAGAATGGAGTGAAGGATTCATCTCTTGTCTCCAGGGCCACATCGTTTGCCATCTTAGGTCTTGTGGCACGTAGACACTATATGGGTGGGATTCTTACTTCCTTTTTGGGCAGAGATGAACGCTTCATTCCATGTTTTTAGTTTTCAAATAGTATCTCTTTGTACTGAATAGTGATAACACTGATGAACTCAGCTCCATAGGGTTAAGTGCAGCAGTGGCTTCGTTTGCTGCTAGTGAGTTTGCCTCTTAACGCTTTGCCTGAAATTACCTGTGAAGTCCAAAGCGATCAGCTTGTTGTTTAACATCACAGCAATGAAACACCTCATGGCAGCAGAGCAACCTTTTACGTTTTTCATTTTTCAATTGTGTTTTTTAAACTTTGAAGTGCCGTTTATTTTGACACCTGATATTTTTCAAGCCACAATTTTATTTGGTGGGAATGGCATTAACATGTATTAAAGGCAGAAAAGCCTGAGGAAATGGTTACAAGCTATTCCCTGAATGTAAATAATTTCCTAAATTTTGAGCTGTACAAGTCTGATGTGTTTTAAATGGCCTTCCAGAGTGCAAAATGAAACTTACCGTGGCATTTAACAAGCAGTTTACAGAGGTGCTAGTTATTCCACTTGGCTATATTTAGGAGTCCAGGAAACAACAAGACAAAAAAAAAAATAGCTAAACATTCTTGAAAAGAAAAAAAAAAAAAATAAAATTAAAGGAACAGTTTCGACTGGAAAACTGATGTCTACAGCAAAAAAAATAAAAAAATAAAAAAATCACAGCTGCTAAATGTTACCAAATTGTAATAACTGTGACAGTTACATCCCAATCTTTCTGTCAGACGTCTTCAGCTGTGTGAAGGCCCTTGATTTCTGCAGCAGCACATAGGCTGGTATTAGAGGGTTCTGGTAAAACTGGATGGCTAGTGTAAATCAAGGCCTGTTGTTGCATTCCAGAGTGTGAAGGAGTCACTTGGAGAGGTGTATAGACAGGAGTGAGTTGTAGGATGTGTGAAGAAACCATAATACAGAGGCTTCATGATGGTAAATTCTCAGCTGTATACTGAGTCCAGTTTTGGACAAAATCTGTGAGGGAGTCCGAAGGCTTCCCCCATGCTCCTGGGGAACATAGCCCATGGGGAGAATCAAAGCAAAGTCTGCTCAGTCGGTCTGTGAAAGCACAGAAGGACTAAAGGATGATAGGGTAAGTCTTGTGGCAGCCCCAGAACCAGAAGGATACAAGAGCAGGATTGTCAGAGACGACATAGGCGTCCCCTCTAATGTAATGAAGCTGTCACAGATTTTTAGTAATGAAACAGTACAAGTCATGTCAGTAAATGAACTCGGCTTGTCCCTCCTTTGCAGCAAACAAAGTAGGTAAAGCTGCTGGAGCCAATACTTTGCACTCCGCTTTCTGAAGTGATGTAACTTTTACCAACCTTTAAAACACTGATCATGAATGATTCACTGTTTCTCAAGGGTTTTGGTCAGCTGTTCCAGTTTACTGGTCTGGAATCTCAAATCTACCATCCAGTCTCTCTGAACTTCCACTTTTTTGTTTAAAAAACTGCATTTACCATCTTTACTGAGAGAAGCTGTCATAGCACCAAGGTTAGAAATCCACTGTAATAGATGCTACTTACATACATGGGGAGACAGAGCACCTACTTTTGCAGATCTGTTATTGAATTGCTTTCCTGCTTCAGTGCAGTTCCTTAGGGCTGTGATTTCTCATCGTGGCAGTTTTATAATTGCAACCTCCCCAGCATCATGCAAAGAGTGTTTTTGTTGCAAGTGGTGAGGAGTGAATTGCTGGAAGCTTCCTTCCTTCACTGCCACCCTCTCTCAGAATCACCCCAGTCCATCCCCTACAAGCTGGCCAACGCCACCCCTCTATGCACTACTTACCCACCTCTTGAGTGAATGCCCATGCCTGACACCCAGGCCATAGAGCAGGGTGAGCCCCAGAATCCTGTGGGATGCCCAGGGGAAAGCCTGGGAGCCACCACCTGAAAGGGTGGGCTTGTGCTTGGCTCTCAGGCTTCTGCTCAGAGCGTGGCCCATCACTGCGAGCAGTGGTGAGAGGCACCCCTAATGAGGTCCCTCGCTGCTCACTGGACCAATTTGGTTTTAAGTCTTAATAACGTGAGGCTATTTTGTTAGCAGCTTTACTTTCCAAGTCTTTTCCCCTTCCAGCACCCCTAGGTACGGCTCTACTGGATCAGTTACCATCTGCTCCAGTGTTTGCATTTAGCCTGCAGGGCCCGTGATCTCAGAAATATTTCCTGTAAATGGAATCTCTCATGCCAGGCCTGTCACACAATAGATATATAATTGGATAAAACCTAAATTGAAAACAACAAACAACAAGAAGAAAACTACATGTTGTGCCATACACAGCGCGTGAGGCCGTCCAAAATGGGATACACTCCTTGTTTATGTCTGAAGCTGCTCTAGTATGTCTCTTTTTATTCCCCGTTTCCGTTCAACAAAATCAAATTAATGTAATAGCTCAATTCCACGGAGCATTTTTTCCCTCTTAATATCCAACTGGAGCAGCTTGTAATGCATTAGCAGAGCAGCATTACCTCCACAACAAACACAGGTATCACATTTTCAGTCCCAATCCTGGTTTGGATACTAGATGGAGCCCTCCTGGAGGTGGCAAATCTTTCTACTTCTCTGTATTTTGATGACCAGGGGCAAGGCTGGCTCCACGAGAAATCAGCAGGCAAGCCATAAGCAACCCATGCCTTGGTCAGCCGCAACCAGGGTCAGCTTGCAAATGACGTGCCATGAGCGATACAATGGAAAAGCAAATTCAGGCTTTGTGTAGGATGCTGCTCTCTGGGACTTGCCTTCAAGAAGATGCAAGTGGTGGAAAACATCCAGTCTGACGAATCTACACCTAAGCGTTAAAAACAATTCTGAGTAAATAAATCAGAAGATGATGGCTGTGATTTTCCCCTTGCTCATACTAGGAATTTTCTTCATCACCACTGCAAGAACAAACAGCGTGAATTGTGTCCACGCCACTAGTAATGAGCTTACAAATATATTTTCTCTTTTGTTGGAGAGACTGCAAATGCCGTACGATACTCATAGCTTCCAAAAGCTGCTCAAAAGTACACTGCAGAACATCAAAAAAGGAATTGAATTCAGCTTCAGTCAAGACCAGTAATTGGTTTTTATACTTTAAAAAAAAATCCCCAACCAAAAGCCGTTCGTCTGTCTCTGGTAGATAAAAAAAAGCCCTGAGTTTGGATTTGAGTGCCCTCAAAGTAGTAACGGTAATCCTCATAAAGGGGCTAATTTGTAAATTTTTCCCAACAGACTATGCCACCATGTTGTACTAACTTAGGCTTATTTATGATAAATGTAGTCTAAAGCACTGGGCATATAAACCTGGAATCCTTTTTAATTCCAACATAAAAGGATTACATTTTATCAGTGTAGCTTATCTCCTAGCATTCCGCCTCTTCTCTTACATCATTTTTTTGAACATTCAAAACTTGCTCTTCTTGTCTTTCGCCAATAGTTAGCAATTTCTAAATCAAAAGCAAAATCTAGTGCCGTTTTTGTCCATGGGGTATTTTACTGATTTCCATAAGGGCAGCATGTCGTCAGGAATGGTTAAATCTGGGCCCATAAATTCACCCTTCCTAAAAAATGTGGCCTGATGTTAGCTAGCAGCTTCCATTTACCCTTCACTTGAGCTGTAGGCTTAGTTGTTTGGAAAAAGATTGGGCTTGATGTGCCTTCATTAAACAAATAAAGCAAGCCAGAAGCAATCAAAACTGCATGTCAGTTCGTGAAGAGTGAGCCTTGGTTTCTTTGTCTGGAAGATTAACACTTCCTCGGGAGGACTGTAATAGGATTGATCCTCCCAGTGGCACTTCAAAGACACACGTACTGAAGATTTTTCCTGCGTCATTTATAGTACCTCTGGAAGTTCAGCCTCTGCATTTGAAGGGTAACAATCTCCAGAGCCTTCTTTCTGTGCAGGGAATTACCTCAGTTTGCTGGTGTAAGGCTGAGTCTAAGCTCCTGCGCCTGAAATCTGGTTCTTAGTTTGCATTTAAGTGCCTCTTTACACTGGTACGTTTTTATACAGAGATGTATCCACAAACTGAGATGTCTGCTGCCATGAAATGGCCTGGTGCTGAGGGTACCCTCCCATGAGTTTAGAGGCCAACTCATTTGTCTGGGACCTGATCCCTGCCACCAGAACCATGAATGTATCTCCAGTTGATCTTGGCTTAAAAACCAAAGTGGTATGATACTGGTGTGGAGACCTGGACTTGTCCTCCTGGTTCCCCTTGTCTTTCCTGCTCGCTGAGGGAAACATTACTCCCATTTTTAAGAAAGGGAGAAAGGAAGACCGGGGAACTACAGTCCAGTGAGCTTCTCCTTTATGACTGTGAGAATCGTGGAGCAGATCCTCCTAGAAGCTACACTAAGGCACATAAAAGACAAAGAGGTGATGTGAGACAGCCAGCATGGCTTCACCAAGGGCAGATCTTGCCTCATCAGTCTGGTGGCCTTCTATGTGATGGCTTCGGTGGTCAGGGAAAGGGTGATGGATGTCATCTACCTGGTCTTCTGCAAAGCCTTTGACATGGTCCCTCACCACATCCTTCTCTCTAAATTGAAGAGGTGAAGATTTGAAGGATGGACTGTACGATGGATTAGGAATTGGCTGGCTGGACGCAGCCAAAGGGTTGTGACCAATTAATGGTTCCATGTCAGGATGGAGGCCGGTCACAAGCAGTGTCCCTTAGTGGTCAGTCTTAGAATTGGTACTCTTCAATATCTTCATCAATGACAAAGACAATGGTGCACCCTCAGCAAGTTTGCGGATGACACCAAGCTGAGTGGTGCCATCAATACATTGGAAGAAAGGAAAGCCATCCAGAGGGACCTGGACAGGCTAGAGAAATGGGCCCATGAGAACCTAATGAGGTTCAGTAAGGCCAAGTGCAGGGTGCTGCTCTTGGGTTGGGACAATCCCAGGTATTTATACAAACTGGGGGACGATCGTCTTGAGAGCAGCCCTGTGGAGAGGGACCTGGGGGTCCTGGTGGACAAGCAGCTGGATATGAGACAGCAGTGCATGCTTGCAGCCTGGAAGGCCAGCTGTGTTCTGGGCTGCATTAAAAAAGGGGTGGCCAGCAAGGAGAGGGAGGTGATTGTCCCCCTCTACTCAGCTCTTGTGAGGCCCCACCTGGAGTACTGCGTCCAGGGCTGGGGCACCCAGCATAGGAAGGACATGGAGCTCTTGGAGTGAGTCCAGAGGAGGGCCACTAAGATGATCAGAGGGCTGGAGCACCTCTCATGTGAGGGAAGGTTGAGGGAACTGGGCTTATTTAGCTTAGAGAAGAGAAGGATCTGGGGAGACCTCATTGTGGTCTTCCAGTACTTGAAGGGAGCATATAAACAGGAGGGGGAATGCCCGTTTACATGGGTGGATAGTGATAGGACAAAGGGGAATGGTTTTAAACTAAGACAGGGGAGATTTAGGTTAGATATTAGGAAAGTTTTTCACACAGAGGGTGGTGACGCACTGGAACAGGTTGCCCAAGGAGGTTGTGGATGCCCCATCCCTGGAGGCATTCAAGGCCAGGCAGGATGTGGCTCTGGGCAGCCTGGTCTGGTGGTTGGCAGCCCTACATATGGCAGGGGAGGTTGAAACTAGATGATCATTGTGGTCCTTTTCAAGCCAGGCCATTCTATGATTCTATGAAATGCTGCAGTCTTCGGCCAGTTGGCTGAATCATGGGGTGAAACCCACTCTACATGTCCCTGACAGGCATCAAGGAAAGAGCCAGAAAGTCCCTGAGCACTTTGTTCATTTAGTTCTCGTTCTTCCGATGACAAGTTTTGCTCTCACACTGATTGAAATGAATGGGATTAGACAGGACGTACCAGTTATGATTTAATTTTTCACTTCAAATTTGCTGTCAACCTCCATAATTCTATTGCCAGGATTTCTCATAAAGCATCTTGGTATGTTAGTTAATACATTTAAATCTACTTAAAAAGACTCTCTCCTGGGAGAAAATGGAGCCCTGCTTAACATTCCTTATTAGCTTGCTTAGGGGGAAAAAAAACGGTTGTCCTTGCCATATTGGCTTACAAAGGGAGTTGCATTCTTACTCCATGTACTTTAGTAATTTGTAATCTTCCGCTCTAACTAGCTTATTTCCATGTTCTAGCGATTCAGTCGTTTTAGTATCTGCTTTGACTAATAATGCGGTGTGGCAGTGTAATTTCGATGACCACAAAATGTGCAAGCAAAAGTTGCAGACTAATTCTGGTACTTGGATGTACCCAAACAGAAATTTCCCGCCTGCGCCGCGCCGCTCGCCAAGCCCCTGGCTAACCAGCCAGCAGCACCGAGCCTCTGGGCCCCTCTGGCCTCGTGTACATGGCGAGCAATTGCCAGTAAACATTAAACAAGTGATGGAAAGCACCCTTCACTGGTACTTCTCACATTATGAAGCAGCACACAAGCCTTCCAGCCTCGGGGTGAACAATCCCTGTGTTTCCCAGCATTGATGCGGGGAAGTAGGACTTGGCCCTGGGAGCACGTTGAGAACTTTTTGCTAGGGCAGGATGGGATGAGGCTCTCTTTTCTTTGATGAAAGCCCAAAGGGAAGAAGAGCTGGGTTCTTGGAGCACCCCAAGGTTGGTACCCTAGATGGTGGCCAATGACATTGCCCAGGTGTGGCCATGTGTGCAGCCTTTGTGATGAAAGGGAAGTGGATGGGATGTTGTTGACTTCTTCCATATCAGGGTTGTGCTTCAGGCTCATTGCAATCCCATAAATTAAGCCTCTGCTTGCTATAAATTAACCACTGTATTAAGTGCAAAGTCCAGAAATAAAAGGACATAAATACTTGCATCTGAAAGCTGCATTGTCGTCTGTAGATGTTTAAGTGGGGATTTTATCCTTTAGATTAGGAATACCACTTATCTCATCCTTCTGGTTATTTTCACTGCCCTTCTAACTTGGAGATAAATATTCCTTAATGGTTTTTTTATGTGTTTTATTTCTTTTTCCATGATGATCAGATCAGTTCTGACTAAAAATGAAGCCAATTATCAAGAACAATAAATAAAATAAAAGTGCACATTGCTCCTCCCGCGCTGGAAGAAAGATCAGTAAGTTGAGACAAAACAAATTTAGTTGCCAAGTCTAAGTACCAAAGGCAGCAAGGAGAACTCCGGCCCCATCCTAATTAAAAAGATCTAAACACAATGAAAACATACTGTACTGATGTCATACGTTAAAATATTTATAATTGCACAAAAGGAATCGCAGCCGATTGAAACCATTTACAGAGCACACCATTTCTGTGAGCTGGAGAGAGGAGTGACTGAAAGGGCTGGTTTTGCTCAGACTTGAGTCTTGGGAAGGTTTTGCTGTTCCAGTTCCAGCTATGAGGTCTGATGTCACCTTTGCTTTGTTACCTGCTGGATACAGCAGAGTACTGTACCTTTACATCTGAGGACAGGAGATGGTTCTGCCCAGAATGGGCACTGCATTACTTTCGGCTAGACTAGAGTCATTTCTCTTGTCAAGATGCTGCCTGCTCTTTGTGTCAGTCCTGCAGAAGGGAAGGCTTACAAAAAGGCAGGGAATGGCCTCAGATAGGCTTGACAGGCTGAAGGTGTGGTTAGGCAGCAAGAAATGCTCTTGCCTGCCTGCTGTGGTAAACTAGTGGGAAAAACAGGTGTGTTGGAAATTGTGGTCTGGGAAAAGCAGAGAGGAAATAGGACAATCCACAGCCATACGTATGAAGGTGTTGGAAATGCGGACAGCCAAAACCTGCTTCACAAAGCTGTATGTAACAGAGAAGGTGGACAGCAGGCAACACTGTCTCATAGTGCTCAGTTGGCTGTTTAAACCTGGCCTTACCTGCATACATTTTGTGAATGGGAGCCACAGTACGTGTTCCCAGAGAAGCCTGCTGCTGATGTGCTCACTTAAATATTTTTGTAGTATGTAAATAGTTTTTTGGCTGGACATCATGTACTCTTTGGAGTAGGAAACTTTTCGAGTGTGGCTTAATTTAATATCTTCCTTGTTTGTGTTTGTATTTCTTGGTATTGATTTTCATAGAATCATAGATTCATAGATTCGTTTGAGTTGGAAGGAACCCTTAAAGGCCATCTAGCCCAACTCCCTTGCAATGAACAGGGACACCTACAGTGAGATCAAGTTGCTCAGAGCCCCATCCAGCCTGACCTTGAGTGTCCCCAGGGATGGGGCTTCCACCACCTCTACAGGCAACCTGTTCCAGTGCTTCACCACCCTTATTGTAAAAAACCTCTTCCTTATATCCAGTCTAAATCTCATATCTTTTAATTTGGAACCATTTCCCTTGTCCTATCACAACAGACCCTACTAAAGATTCAGTCTCCTTCCTTCTTACAGCCCTCCCATTTAGATACTGAAAGGCCTGTATGGGAAACTGTTGATCACAGCCTGAACCTCTGACTGACCACCTGAGGCAAGCAATGAGTCAGCTGTGGGAGCACAGGTGAAGATAATTCAGCTGTGCTACTGGAAGGGGTGGAGCTTGGCTCCACCTCTCCCATATCTCATTTAAGGGCTGACCACCACTAAGGCAGGATCACTTTCTCTGGAGTTTACTCCTGTGTGGAGTTTACTGTAAACCTTCCGCACTGGTGAGCATTTTCTATTTATCATAGGTTACCTTTCTATCACAACAGTCTTTCATACAAAACATCTGTTTAACCTCTGTCTACCTATTAACTATGTAATTGTATAACTGTACCAAAGTTACTCTCGGATCTCCCCAGAGCCTTCTCGTCTCCAGGCTGAACAGACACAGTTCTCTCATCCTTGTCTTCACAGAGAAGGTGTTCTGTTCTTTGGATCATTTCTGTTGCCATCCTCTGATGTGCTCCAACAGGTTCACATCTCCTCTCTCCTATGCTGAGGACTCCACATCTAGAGTTTCCTGTTTTTCTTTCTCAAATACTGATAAGATCCTTTTGTAGGTAAACTAATAAAAGCAGCTTTTGAAGTTTCTCCAATATTAAGGATCTCTGATGATGTGTGAAAATACTGGTACTTCTTATTGGCACTTAGAGAAGAGCACTTATTGCTTGCTGTTGCTAGTTGGAATTTTATCACCAGAAAGGTGATTGGAGTATTTAATTGAATAGCTAATAATAATGAATATCTAAAAAAATATATAATGTGCCATTTTTAGGGAAATAAAATAGGCAATGCCAATCTATATCATGCCTTCCTATAATATGAAATCACAAACCAAAATATAAATTATGCAGCAGAAGAAATAGGGTTACCTCTATGAACTTATCAGTAAGCCAAGAGATGCAATCCTGTTTATGCCCAGTTTTGCAAGAACTGAAAAAAAATGAAACTCTTTGTCAGAAAGAGATTGATTGCTTTGCAAGAATTCAAGAAAGACTAAAAAGTGTTAGTTGAGGTGTCTTAAAAGGCATTTATGAGAAGTGTGTGCTGTTTTTCAAGAGATAGTGGATCATTGTGAAGGGATACAGGTAATCAAGTGCTCATCTCTTTATCCAGCTTGGAGGTTGAACCAGTTCCTGTCCAAAACCTCTGAAAAACATGAGTGTGAGACTGGCCCCAAGATTGCTGAGAACCTGGAGTTTGGTGCCGTGCTCACATGGAAGAAGAAATTCTTCGCTCAGAGGGCAGTGAGGCACTGGTACAAGCTGTCTGAAGAAGCTGTGGTACCCCCACAGAATGAAGCCATTCTTCTGCTAGCATTTCCCACTCCACTGTGTGTTTACTCCTACAACAACTCAATTAGGCGGATGGAAATTACATGTCGAAATGCTCCAGGCTTCAGTGGCTTGCCCAAATTCACTCAAAGAGCTTTGGCAGAGAACTGCCTCCTGAAACTTGCTCGCACTCCGACAATGGTCTGTGTCGTCTCTTCACCCTGAGGGACAGCCAGGGCAAGCAGAGAGTCGCAGGCATTCAAAAGACAGTTAAAAAAAATAATCCCCTGTTTATTTAACTTTGTAACAATTTAATCAACATCCTATTATTCTTGGGAAGTTTAGATATGGCTCTACTTTTTTTTTTTTTTTCTTTTCCTTAATTCAGCTTGAGATACGCGCTGCTGGGGTCAGTGCTTTTACACAAAGCTTCAGCCTTGGCGAGTCTAACAGAGAATAAGCATATTTATATAATTTGTTTCATACAGTATGGATCTATTCCTACAATTCAGTGTTTAACAACTGAAGTTTACAGTGGACATAATTTGAGCAGGGAAAGAAGTTCCTCACTTTTCTTCAAATGCTGTGCTTGAGGCCACTCTGACAGATTACGGAGTCAGTTTTAAAGTGGACATGGAAAGAATGCCAAATTCAGCTTTCCTGGCAATAATTGCTGTAGAAAGAAGCTGGATTAGAGAAGCTGGAATAAAAAGTTGAGCGCTAAAACAAAAATGCTAATTACCAGTTTCTCTAATCATGCAAAATTAATGTTTTATGACATTTTAATATGATGCTTTTAGCCTTTCCTACTTTGTCAGTGCCAGCATCCTGTGAGCAGCTCAGGGACGCTGTAATTATGTGCTCCAGGCGATTGGACTTACCTGGCTGCTTTGAGCTGAGCTGCGTTTGTGATATTCCAACTCAGGCTGTGCAAACTGCCACCCTCTGGGAGGCAGAAATGAGAGCGCCCAAGAGAGAACCCCCAGCACTTACTTACTGTAAACCTTTGGAAAGGCCTGGGGAGAGCTCTGAGCATCTGGGGTGCAGCAACCTGGTAAGGTGGCCAAATGCAAGCTCTCAGGGAAGTGTATTCACAGTGCACAGTCCTAAATCTGCGTATGGGCACTGCAAGCAGCCCATGCAAAGTTATGGAGCATTGAGACCCCAGAGTTGGGCCCATCCCTGCCCCTTTGGTTAAGATGGAAACCCTTTGCAAATTTCTTAAATCTAATTTGCCAGGCATCATTTCCATTTCTTTTTTTGAAGACTGGTGGTAGATTTGTATCTGAGGGGACAGGCATCCACTCTTCACTATTTTTTAGGGCTTAACATTTTCCTATAGGTCAACATTAATTCTCTGCTGGTGCCTAATTTAGATGGCCCGATTGGCTTATTTTCAGGCTGACTGGGGTGCGCTGCTATTGAAATTAAATCTGTAGTTTAATTTTCCTTTTAATCTGTTTCTTCATCAGAGAGAATCATTATTTCTTGGTAATGTTCTGTAAGAGGAGAAGCCTGCCGTTCTTATTCCAGCATGTCATTTTACAAGTGTACTGCACGATTTGGACTTTATGCATTTCCAAGAAGTTGCTTATTTCTTATATTTATTTGGGTTTATGGTTATTAAATAGTGTGGGAAAGTAAGGGGAAAATGCTCTCGCTTCAGATGGATGGTGCAGCCTCTGCACAGCTCTGTTTTCCACCCTACCCCCATCAGAGGGGCCGGGACGTGAAACAGCTGGTGTGTCTCTCCAGAGACTAATGTGCTGTCTCTCGCTCCATTTTGTGCTCATAAGCCTCAGGCATTACTCTGTAAGTGCACTCCAGGAATTAAATTAATTTACAAGCTGGGGAGTAGGCTGTTTCTCCTTGCTCACAAGGCTAGATAGGACTGCTACTGTATAGCCAAGGCAATGGCATGGCCATGCACATCGTCCTGGGGAGCACCTGCAAGCGGGACAGCATGCAGCCAGCACCACCGCAACTGCATGGTGTGGTGGGTCCTGGTGGTCCTTGCTGTGATTACCATCGAATCACAGAATGGCCTGGGTTGAAAAGGACCACAATGACAACCTAGTTTCAATCCTCCTGCTATGTGCAGTGTCACCAACCACTCAACCAGGCTGCCCAGAGCCACATCCAGCCTGGCCTTGAATGCCTCCAGGGATGGGAGGAAATTACCACAACCTCCTTGGATAACCTGTTCCAGTGTGTCACCACCCTCTGAGTGAAAAACTTTCTCCTAATCTCTAACCTAAATCTCCCCTGTCTCAGTTTAAAACCATTTTCCCTTTTCCTATCACTGTCCACCTTATAAACAGTTATTAGGAGATGGTTTGGATAAGTGATGCCTCCTTTTCTCTTAGCCTTTATCTTGGCCATGGAGGTATTTCTCAGTTCACCAGTTTGCTTCTTCTAAGTCATATCCATCCATAGTTAAAATTGTTTTTAACCACCTCCTGTGTAAGTGACTGCTGCTGGGACCTGGATCGTGCTTTCCTGCATAGGAAGAGTGAGCAGTGCTGGTCTCCAGATCCATTCAATCTGCAACCTCAAGGACATGCTAGCTGGCCTTAACCAGCTAATGTGAGCGCTCAAGAACAGGCTGTGTTTTTCATGTTTTTGTGCCCATGTCAGTGACAGCCATGCCTTCTGTCATCACTGCAGTAGCTCAGTGGTTCATCCTTTCACCACCTTTCAGAACTCTCCCCTGTCCCAAGGGACACACTTTGTGTGCTGCTGTGGTGCCGCAGCCCCATGGCTCTGGCATCCTCTTTGGCAATCCCTGCAATGCCCACTCTTGTTAGTGCTGACATAAACCAGAGTTTCCCTTCAGCTGGAGATGGACACAGAAACCTTGTGGAGGGGCTGTGTGGTCAGTGTTTAAAGTAGGGATGAGTCTCGCATCATACCATAGCAGCTGGTAAAACTTGAGCAAAATATATTAAAATATGGTTTTGCCACCATCATCTCCTTATGTTTTTATGAGCTGAATACCTGTTAACCCGTGGACATCAGACAGCAGACCCAGCGCCACTCAGAGCTGTCCTTGCAGTGCTCTTCATCAGGCAGGCTGCTGAGCAACTGTGCAATAATTGAAGCCCCACACTTCCTGGGCATATTGTGGTGTTTCTGCATTTGTTGCTAGGGAACTGCACTGTATCTTGTGTTATGACTGTCAGGGTGAAACACACTCATTGTGTTAGTAACAGCCATGCACCTATGGGGACCGAAAGGGAGAGTTTCCCGTGGCACGGGCCCACCGTCTGTGTGGGTCTGTGGAGAGCCAGCAATAATGGCAGCAGCCCAGCTAAGAAGGCAGGAGTTGGGGGTGATGTTTAAACAGCTTCAAAGCATAATTCACACCGAGTGTCACGAGGCAGGAATGCCGGAGGCTGTTTGATCTTCCTCCTCGCCTACCTAAAGGTGAAGGGCTTTTTTTGGAGTTCCTTAAATCCCCTGAGAAAAGGTAACTATAACAATGAGCGAGCAGATGTGTAGGAGTGAGTGCAGCTGTAACTGGATCCAGACGCTCTGCTGTATGTAGGGACATGAAGGGAATGTTCCAATAAAATTCACGTAATAAAAACCCAAGCCCTTTTTTTTCCTGGTTAAACTTGGATTCACATGTGCAGCATTCCTGCGGACTTTGATGTGGGTTGATGTTAGCACCATGCAAAAACGGATCAGGAGAAAGATTTTTAACAGGCTGGGGGTACTGGAAGGTAAATCCACAGAGACCTGCAAATTTAAGCACTTGCCCAATTAAGACTTTGAGCAAACAGATATTTCAATGATGCAATCACCTTCACTGTATGAGCATGCTGCTCCAGTAAAGACATTCTCAGACTTTCTGAAGCCCATGCCCGTGTGGTGTTGTCACTGCCCTCACTTTCCTGTGTGATCCTTGGTTCCTGACCAGGTGAGTTGCTCCCTTGGCAGGGGATGGGAAGAGTGGAGTCATAGAATCATTAGGGTCGGGCTAACTGTGTCTCAGTGCCACATCCATCCTCTTCTAGAAGAGCTCCGGGGATGGAGACTCCGCCACCTCCCTGGGCAGCCTGTGCCACTGTCTCACAAAGAGCAGCAGTGTAGACCACTGCTTCTCCTTGTTTTCCTGTCGTTCATCAGCTCTGTGCTGAATTAGATTTTTACCAGACAAATTGCACAGTAGTGCCGTTTTGTTCCTGCCCCATGCCTGCTTCTGAGTGCAGGCTGTACAAAACATTTCAGTGCAGCCAAAAGTGCCTTCCATCTGCCTTGCAGCAGCTGAAATCCTCTTTGTGTACAGAAAACAACTTAACTGAATGTGCACTAACTGTGCCGGGACGCAGCAGGAGCGCCGCAGGACATCTGTAGTGTTTCCCTGTGTTGCGTCCTGCTCTGCCTCTGCTCCCCACATGCTATGGGGTACGACAGCCCCCAAACCCCAAAGCCTCGCTGGCTGTTTCTAATCAGCCCCCTCAGTCGTTAATTGTGGAGTGCTAGCAGGGTGCGTGCTCGTTAGGGCAATGCTCGGTACCCATATAAGGCTCTTCTGTGAGTCCAACTCTGACATAAGACTGTTTAATTAGTCCCAATTCCATCAAGCACTGGTCTGCATAACAACTTGCCATGGAAGCATTTGGTGATTTGTACATCAAAAAGGATCTGGAACAGCTGCCATGTCTTTCTGTGAGTTTTCCAAGGGAGGTGTGTATGTCCACTCTGTACAGACATTGATTAATTATTATGGGGGGGATACGAGGAGCTGAGAGAAGTCTAGTTGTTCTTGGTTGAGGTTTGACTGTTCTTGGAGACTTTGGCTGCTCTCAGACTCGGCACTCAAGGATGCTCTGAAAGTTCTGCCTTCTCTGCTCCAGGTATTTGTCATGTATGTTTTGACTGTGGGCTTGACAAGGGAACTTGGACTCATTTGCTTTAGAACATGCACAGCCTGGACATGCCATTGACAGCTTGTTCAGTGTGTGTTTTTTTTCCTGCCATGAAGACTTTGTTAGGTGACAGTGCCAGATTTTATCTGGCTGGGACTGGCACATGGCCACAGATGGACTGAGTTTCCCCTGCGTGTGGCACACAGCAGTTCCAATTCAGCACCTCCAGAGGTGCAAACACACTGCTTGTACATGCCAGCATGGACTGAAATAGACTGAAACAGACTGAATCATAGAAGAATAGAATGGATTAGGATGGAAGGAACCTTAAAGCCCACCCAGCCCCAATCCCCACTGCCCCAAAGGGCTGCCGCAAACCAGCTCATGCTGCTCCCTGGGATGTTTCCATTCACATCCCAGGGCAGGGACATCACCTCTGCTGAGTGTCAGCAGCGTGATGCTAGCTGTGAAGCTGTGGTGGTTCCTGTTCCTCTCGTGGGTGTGGGGAAGCAGAGGATGCAGGAGGTCTTCTAAAGGAACTCCTGGAAGCAGCTGCCCACCTTGATTGCCAGAGTCCTGCCAGAGGGGACAGTGCCAGAGGGGGGCAATTATTTAGTAATCATGATATCGTTCATTATGGTTATAGCTGTAGTGAATAGTGAAGGTTGACAGGAAAGCGTCACCACTGCGTCAGGATTTCCTTGCTAACTGACCCTTCTCTACCTGAGGAGAAAAGAAAATAAATGCTGATGGGCAGAGGAGGAGGGGAAGGAAAAGGAGAAAAACAGAAAGTCAATGGAAGATGAAGCATGAGATAAAGAAATTGTGAAAGAGACAGTCCAATGAGCAGTACAATGGTCTGTAGCAACAAAAGTTTAGCAAAGTTTCCACAACTCTGTGCTTTAGCAGTCTGAAGCCAGACGGTTTAGCTTTTTTGGTTTAGTGTTTGTAGCCACAAAAATGTGTATTATTTCCTCCTTACCCACAGTGTACTCAGAGTCATCCATCCAATACAGAAGTTAATCCCAAATAATCTCATCACCCAGAAGAGAGAAAGTGCCTCCAATTTTACAACCCTTTATTTGCTTTTTCTTCCATACATATCTTAATAGAACTTGTACTACAGTATTTTGGGATCTTTGACCCTCTTTGTGCTGTTTTCTTGGATAAACAAGTTCTTTAGCAGCAAACTGTGTTCTGTGTTCCTACCCATTTTCCTAACGGTGAAACTACACTTCAGAAGCCTGGCACTGGTATGGACATGCTCAGGTGGAATTAGTTCATCAAAAGGTAAAACAGTTCCTTGCTTATGTGACCTCTTCCCATGATTTCACTTCTTAAGGAGAATAAGATCCAAGGGCCTCGGTATTCTTGTCAGCTGGAGGTAATATAAGGTTAGAGGTCAGCTGGAAAGACTTTGTACAACTCTATTCAAGCTCACCTGTAACCACTGCTCTGCCCTCACATGTGCAGAGGTGATTATTCCATTAAGATTATCAGCAATGCAATAATTTGCTGCTGTTATCATTTAACTCGTCCCCAACAGGAGAGGTTCCCAAAACTTTGATCTTTTCTCCACCACTAGGCTGGTAGGCTCAAGAGTAGTAGTGTCGCATCAGGTCACATTCAGAAGGTTTTCTTTGCAACTGAGACATCTAAGAGCTGACTGATTGCTCAAGGCAGGGAAACTACGCTCTGGGACTAGACACGATGTCCTTCTTTGATCTCTGCCCATCCACTCAATACATTTCTGCTCAGAGGTTTAAAAAGGTTTTAGGGAAACAGGTTGAAGAAAAAAGCCACCTCAGTTCTCTCTGCTTCTGAAATCAAAAAATGAATGTTGCAGTAGTGGGAGTGTGCTAAATGCTTGCATCTTCATGCAAAGAAGATCATCATTTACCAGCTGTGAACCCTAAAACCCTGAAGTTTTCTGCGACAATTGCACATAGTGCAGAATGCCCATGCTTTCAGTTTTAGTCACTGTGTCTTTCCATCATATAGGGCTTTAAAATACTTAAAGAAAAATCCCCAAGCTATGCACAACCTCCCTAAAACCCATTGGTAGCAGTTTGGCATTAAACAGGGAGAATTTTTTACCCTGGGGATTACCCGTAAGAGTGAAATCAGTTGTGAAATAGACTCACCAGTTTGAATTTGATGCAGTCTGTCTGTTGACTTGCTGTTTTAAGTGCCTTTGGTTTCTCCAAGGCACTTGTTACAGTGGGATCAGAGACGCACTGTGTCTGTAACTCCGCTTAGATGGGCCTCTTGGGTTTCAGAGCCTTTTCAGGCTGCCATTTACATTGGCAGTATTGCCACGTCTTAAAGGGCTGAGTGTCGCTCTGACTAATTTTCTTAAGGTCTCTGCTCCTGGAGCTGGTTGCAGAGAAGTTCTCTGAAAGCTCAGCCCCTGTGCAGCCTTAAAGGGTCAAAAACAGAGGCTACATAACCCTTCCCCCCCTTCCAGAATTACATTTTTTCCAAACCCAATTTGTTATTTTTAAGCTGATGGCTTAGGCTGGGTTTAGCTCTCACGTGGGAATTCACTAGGGAGTTTTCCAGAGGGGAAACTCTGTCATCTGTGTCATCCTAAAGCAATTAATTCCTACAACTAGATCTGTACTGAGCTCTGCTGTCTTCTTTGGTGCTGGACACCAAGAGTAAGTAGACGATAGACACAGGTTTCTGTGGACAGCAGAAGTTTGTGTCCAGCTGTAGCATCAAGGTGTAGTTGATGCAGAATATCCTCTGTATTGTTTCAGGCAAAACTAGCTCTCAAAACAACACATATTTAAGGATGAGCCCATCTGACAGATGACTACAGAGAAAATACAAATGTAAATTCAGCCCCTCGTTAAAAATGGATGAAGCAACCTATGTCAAAAAGCTAGAACTAGGGAAGAAGGCAAAGCTTGCTGTGATGTCTGGCAGTGTGTTTGTTTTCCCTTCCTCACCATCTCGACTGAGAGATTTCATCTCAATTGTGCGGTGTGTCTGACAAAGTAGTATTTTCTGCAGTGTTTTGTGTTGAAACATAGCGGCTTTTTGTTGGTTTTCTTTCAGGAGAGATTTTTGAGATTATGAAAATTAAGAGCTCAGTATTTTGTCATTACATTCAAAGAATAAAAGATAAAGGACATTATGTTGTTAGCCCATTATGTTGTTAGCCGTAGGTAGATCCATTATAGCATTTATTAACTGTTTACTAGCTAGAGATGATTTTGCTTCTCTGCGCAGGATGGACTTGAGCTACCTAAAAATTAGGCATCCAGCAGGCAGACACTTTGAGAAGGTGATTCATCTTGTCCTAAAATAGGTAGTGTGAAGCTAGGTGATTCATCCAGGGGAGAAATCTATGCGATTAGTTCAGTCTAGACTTGTAGTTTTAAGACAACTCAGGCTAGGAAAAATGAATCTTACCCTACGTCACTTGAATTTTCGTCTGAGTGGCCTAATAGAGCAGGAGCTGGCAGTGACAGCTCAGCCAGCGATCATGCTTTGCAGCTGACACGGTGGTGTTTATTCCCACCTGCAGAATGGGTCCAATGCTTTTTACATACCCAGCAGATGATGGGTGAGTGACAGAATTCATGAGGGTTAAAAAAATGTATCCTTGGGCAAAACAGATGATATATGAAACCAAGAAGTATTGCCAGAATTGAGAAGACTACCCATCTATCTAAAGGCAATAAAAATGATGATGGCTTTTTTTTTTTTTTTAATCTCTTTCTCCATTGTGGGAGAAAAGGTCTGTAAGATTTTCCTGTTTCTCATTCTGCTGCTATATTTAAGAATAATTAAAGCCATTCTGGCTAAGGGTGATATAATGCATATATTCAGGAGTAGGCTTTCAGTTTAATTTTTCCAGCTGGTGGGCCTGTTAGCCCATTTATTTGACTAATCTTCACACGTTGACTGAAATAGGTAATTGCTCTGTTCCCCCTGAGACTTTGCTTCCATTTTTTTCAGGCATGAAAGATATTAGGCTGTGTATATTTTAAATTCAAATACTTGGTAGGATAGATTTATGTCTTTAAATACTATGCAGATCTCGCTATAATTCATTTCATATAGAACAGGAAAATGGATTAATACAAGAGTGCTAGACAAGAAAATCCAGAGTCTTATCTGATGAGACAGGAATCCTTTAATCCTCACTTCTGGAAGTGACAGCAATATCTCCCTTCATTTCATGGTGATTTCACATCTTTATCTTAATGGGAATTCAGAGTTTATTTGTTTGTTTATTCTCAATACGTTGAAGGAGCACCAAAATTTAATATGGGATTGTGGTGTAGATATTGAAGGGATTCTAGCCAGTAAAGCACTGTTGAACGTGGTGTAACAGCACACGCACATCCATAAGTTGACCTTACAGAGTCACTTGTACAGACTTTCCGGGTCCATTACCTCAAAATGAGGAGGCATGGAGCATGCTTAACAGTTGAAGGCTGAGGACTTGCTGTATTCAGAGCTGGACTTTTGCCAGCAAAACATTGCTGGAGGAGAGAAGCAGTGAGAGTTTTAAGGTCCAATAGTTCATAAATCACCCAGGATAGAAACACATGCTGTATCCCACGAGAACACCAAGATTATATTGTTGCAGCAGTATCCAAACAATATTCCAGCTCTATAAAATCTGAGGGTACTAAACTTATACAAATAAAGGTCTTTATCTCTATATGTATAGATAATATTTGTCATCTTAATTTGAATTTTAACATGCTTTTGCTGTCCTTTTTGTCAGGAACAATTAGATATAACAGCCTGTTCTTCATACAGTCCAAAATCGTAGTGTTCAGATGGTACAAAGCAACGATTGCCTAGTCCAGTGAAGTAGGCAATTTTAGCTAGTGGGCTGCACAAGTCACTTTGGAATTTTGCAGCAGATAGGAGAGGTGGAAGATGATAGGCATCAAAGTGTTCTTTGGCATCAAATGTGACTGAAGGACACTGCTATTTGAGATTAAACTCTTGCTTCCAGGATCAGTTAGGTTTCCTGAGATAAAGGTAAATGAAGGGAGTGATGTGGCAGGAATTTCTTCGTTCATATGCAGACCTTTTCCTAGCTTTATTTGGTTTTCACCAGCTGTTCATAGGTAGATATCTACTACAGTATTTTTCAGGCATAAATGAAATAGAATGACATATTCAGGTAAGAAGAAATCTGTGTGTGTGTGTGTAGGGATATCCAATATATGTTCCTCTAAAGCAAGTTTAATGTTATCTCAGGTTTTTTTACTAACTGTGAAACCCAGGAATTCTTTCTCGGTTTATTCTGGTGGGGCGTAGTTTTCTGAGTAATAAAATAGGGTTGTGCTTACGTTAAGTCCTTTGTTCAGAATATTTATCTTGAACTTTGGAAATGATTGAACTAAACCCAAGTTTTTGTGGGTACCTTTCAATATGTGGGTGTTGCTCAGAAACCTATTTCTTATTATTGCTGCTTAGGTATTTTGCTTTATTATTACAAAAAATGCAAACCAGAAGGATGGTATGTAATTTTCTTTCAAACGCTCTCTAAAATGTACTTTAAAATTGCTTTTGTATTTTGTAGGTTTTTCAGGCATTTGGTTACAGTTTTCTTACTTATTTGCAGCTGCAGAAACCCCATTTTGTAGTCTTGTTGTTTGAGAGAACATTCCAATATGTCAGCATCTGTGAAAAGCATGAAACACTTGGCTGTGGCCTGGAACCCATTGATTTCATAGATATCTTGTCCTCTGAATATTTTTTCCCATAAACATTAAGTTGCATCACATGTTCTGGTTTTTATTCCTCTTTCCCCATCCCCCTCCCCTCCCACCCAAACACTTGCAGCTGAGGAAAGAAAAGCAAAAATTAATTAAACCCCTTTTTCCCACATACACTTTGTTTTGGCTACAGAGTTTGATTGGCGTATTTTCTTAAAAGGCCACTATTATCATTGATAATAAATGGATGGAATCATGAACTACATCTTTTCCAATGCACTTAATAGTATAGTTTGCCTTAATCCTGTACCTCTCTGAGGTAAGACTTTAGAACTTAATACCGAGAAAAATCATAATCCACAATTTAATATGGCTATTATCTGGTTTTATCTGTCTGTGAAGAAGATTAAATTCCAGATGGTAGAAGTTATAATCCAAGCCTGTTACGATCACCAAAATGAACCAAATAACCAAATGGAAAATAATCTCACTGGAATTATTTGTTCAGGAGCTTATCTTCTGTGGCTGTCACCAGAAATGCAAAGTATCAGAAGTATATTTGAACCATGATGCCCCCAGAAGTCTCCCCAGAAAACTAAAGACAGCTGCTGCCAGACAGTATACTACAGTGTAGTCAGTGAATCATAGCATATCCCAAGGAAGAAACCCACAAGGGTCATAGTCCAGCTCCCAGCTCCACAGAGGACCACTCAAAGTCCAAACCCTGTGTCTGAGATCACTGTCCAAATGCTCTTTGATCTCTGGTACTTGGGTCCATGCCCACCTCCCTGGGCAGCCTGTTCCATGTCCACTGCCCTCTGGTGAAGAACCATTTCTTAATCCAACTCCTAAGAATGACACAGCTCTGTGGCATTCTACCTCTGCTCCCTGTGAGGAGCTGCAGCCGCCATGAGGCCTCCCCTCAGCCTCCTCTGCTCTGGGCTGAACAAACCCAGGGACCTCACCTGCTCCTCACACATCCTGCCCTCCAGACCCTTACCCATCTTTGTAGTTCTCCTTTGGATACTCTCTAATAGCTTTATGTTCTTCTTACTTTGTGGTATGTCTGTAAATATATGCATGTTTACTCTGTCCCAATTGCAGAATCCAGCATTTGCACATGTTGAACTCTATGTGACTGGTGATTGCCCTGCCCTCTAATTTGTCTAGATCTCTCTTCTACCCTTCAGAGTAGAAAGGGTCTTTTCCTAGCACATCTCTTCAGGCCAGCTGTTCTGTCACCTTGTTGCTGTCCATGAGCCTGTTCATGTCCTCATGGCTCCTTCTTGGAGAAGAGAATCATGGAATCACAGAATCATAGAATGGCCTCAGTTGAAAAGAACCATAATGATCATCTAGTTTCAACCCCCTTGCCACAGGCAGAGTCACCAACTGCTAGACCAGCCTGGCCTTGAATGCATCCAGGGACAGGGCAGGAGGAAGGAAAGAGAATGGGGGGACAGTGTTGAAGAATTTCTCTGCTGTGAGACTCACTTGGATGAACTCTGAGCTCAGTTTGCATGATGAGGCTTTGCAAGAAGTGCCAATAAGAACACCAGAAACACCGCGAGCTCTGCAGAAGGAAACTCTGCTCAACTGACTGCCACACTGGCAGGCCTGGTGGGATGCAAGGCTCTTTCACCTGCATCACCTCGAGGGTCAGCAGAGACCACCAGGATTCTATCCAAGCATACAGGCAGTCCCAGCCTCTGTCTCAAAGAAAGACATCACTAGTAGAGATTCGGCAGATGTGCTTTAGACTTTTGCTAAGACTTAGGGCTTAAGGAAAGCTATCGTCTAATCAGTGGTTCATAAACAGCTTCCTGAGAAAATTCGGCTGTGACATCCTTCTGAAATTGCATAAGTCAGTTGTGAAAAGCATGTCACAGAAGCAGTGTGTGTTTTAATGGGCACAACCTACAGAATTCATACTGATTTTACTTACTCCTCAGCAGTATCATATGAAATAGGGCATTGCAACAAGCTGCTTTGGAGCCATTGAGGAAGAGACTTCCTGTGCTACAGCTCAGCAGAGCCGTTAAAAACAATGCAGTATGAAAACTGTCAAATGTGTGATAACTCCTCCTGTTGACAGTGGTTTCCCTGCAAAAAAAAAAAAAAAAAAAAATAGCATCACAAACATGCATGTAGATAAGCAGTCCTATCTTTTTCCATTTTTATAGAAGAAGAAATTGAGTCGCACGGTGGCTGAATGACTTATCTATGGTCATGTCTGGTGGGAATCGGACGCAGTATAAGAACAGGTTCCCTGTTCCCAGCTTATCTCCTGCGTGTCCCAATCATTCCAAAGCATTGACTCCCAGTCAGCTGCAGATATTCACCAGTAAACAAGGTTACTTCATGTAGTCACATGCAGGACCCACGAAGGATTTATTTTTCAAAGGGCATGATTTATAACAGTCCCCTTTTTAAGGACTAGCAGTGCTTAGGTGAGGTTAAAGCAGTGATTATTCCGAAGTTCTGTTTTCAGTGCAGTCTCTCTCTGGATGGTTGCTGATTTTGTTCCATTTAAAGCATTTTGTGGCATGAACTCACTTTGTTTCTGCCCACATCACTGCATTCCTGGGATGTTTTTCACAGGCCTTAGCAAGATCATCTGACAGCAACTAGTGAGGTCAATGAACTTTATACACAATTAAACACTTGAAGCTGGGAGAATTAATTGTTATTTTTTTTCCCCTGCAAAGTTAGGAAAGGATACATGGTACGTTATAGTCTGTAACAGAGTCAATGTTATGTGTGGTAATCAAGCTAGTTTCACATGATTTAATGCTGAACAGAGTAAGAAAATGATTGCATCCTTTACATGGGCCTCACAGAGCAGTCACCACCCACACTGTTTATTCAGACTCGGAGCTCTGCCATTCACTGTGTAAGCCAGAGGAGGAAAAAAAATCCCTTCATGAACACTCTTGAAGCCATGTACTCTGAGTGCAAAGTGGAGTCGGAGGGAGGGATACAGATTTGGGCTTTTGGTTGCCCCAGTTCCAGGAGATGCAGTTTTTGACACACAGCCAGCAGCATGGTTAAGGAAGGAATATTCAGAACCAGGAGAACTGGGTGGAATAAAACCAAGCCGCTAAGGTTTCTAGCTATGCCTGGGTAGCTCTTCCTCCAGAAGCCCCCTCTGTTAATACCTGAACAGAGAGATGAAATCACCTCCTTGGCTCTGTGCAAAATCAGTACCATTCACAGAAAAGGCTTTTGGTGCGGTGGCTTTCATTAAAATTGCCTCCTTCTAGCATGAGAGGGAACTCCTCTGCTATGTTATGCATTCACTTTTGGTAGTGGGAGCATTTGAGTACCAGTACCTCGCTCCCTCGTGTCTACTCATCTATTGCAGAGAAAGCTCTTACTAGAAACAATTCTGACAGAGGGTGAAGGACATCGGTTACAGCCTTGTGAAATAATGTATGCATCTAGTGGTAGTGGTTTTACTCCTGCAGCTAACTTGATCTCATCAGGAGGGCTTTCGTTACAATTCCATTGGTATTTTCCATTTCACATTTCTTTACATACCTTCTGCCTAAGCCCAGGTCTTGAAAAGGAACCTGTCACTTTCCCAGGCACTTGCATTTCAACCCTTCTGCAGACGTAAGCCACTCTTACATTTATATCTGGGAGTTCCCCTAATTGGATGCAGCAATTAAACTTTATGTCTTAGATGCCAGCTCATCAGGGTGGCAGAGTAATTGGTTACTCCATCATCTGAAGCTGCTGTCGACAGACATTCCTGCTCCCATGGCCTGCTCTGTGCAACATGCAGTGTTGGAGCCACGACTGGGAGGTCTTATTCTTTCTTTCCCCACCTTTTAATTTCTGGTTTCTTTCCGGTCCTTTCTCTTTTATTCCTTCTAATTTATTTTGAATAAATGGGATGGCCATGTTCCCTTGTGCAGAATCAAAAAAGGCAGATAGTTACTTTTTTAATGATAGCTGCCTAGTGTATAGAAATGTAACGTTAGAGCAGCACCTTCATGTTAAATAATGCCTTGAAGTATTTCAAGATCCATAGAGTTTGTGTAAACCCTTGACTGGAATAGTTTGATTCCAAAATTCAGTATCTTTCACCTGTTTTTCCATTTAAAAACTAATCACGAGATGCACAATAGGTAAATCCACGTGCTTTTGTTCTTCTCGCCAGACTCTTGCTTCATAAATTAGAGCTGAGCCACTTTAAACCCAGAGATTTGGAGCGTCCTCCCAGCTGCCTTCTAAAAATACTTAGTGCATTTTTCCAGTCACCAAGTTTCTAAAAGTATGGATTTGTTTCACACTCATTGCAGTTAGACGCTATAGGGGAAAATCTTCTTTGAGGAGCATAAACTGGGCTCTCGCTGACTTCAGTGGGAGCTGCATGTGCAAATCGGGGAATAAAACTTGTCCAAAATGTCTCATAGTAGGAGGTTATAGGGCATGTGAGTTTACAGAGCACAGTGACTGTTTCACTCATTGTCTTCTATGTTATTGAAAGCACTTACATAAGTCAGTGCCTGGGGGGAAAAAGTTAGTTAATTAGCCCAAACAGAAATCCCTTTAAGTGTAGCAAGGGTTATTCAAGCAGCATTTGTATTTCCAGCATAATGCTGCATTCCCACTTTCCTTAGATATGTGACAGAAATGTTCCTCTCCTCCCGCCAGTTAATACGTTATTAATACAGAAGTCATCAGTACCAGAGCTATGTTTTTTTATTTCCACACTGGGACATTTAAGTACTTTTAGTTCACATTTGCCTCTCTCCTCTGCAGTCTGGAAATTGCAGTATGGACCATTTTGGCCTGTTCAACCTTGGTCAAACAACCACTTCTACCTTCAGCCCAGGCCTTCGTGTTTGACTTTGGTTGATAACAGTTGCCCCATTGAATCATTTGGGTTAAGAAGAGGAAAACTACTGTTTGCTTTGTGAACTGCTCCACAAGTCTCTTTCTTGAGAACTTTCTCTGTGTACAGAGCTTGGACATGGTTCACACTGCACAGGTGCAGTGCTACTAAGTCCCATTTCTTCTTGCCCAACTGAAATAGGGAAAACAACCCACAAAGGTAATATTACAGGCAGTTTGTTACATTAAGTGCAGAAAAACATCTCCATGGGTTGTTTTCTGTCCCATTTGACGAGCCTTGCCCTTCAACCAGGACAGAAGCTGCTTTGTCAAATGCTTTTTGTACCAGCTTAGCTCACAGGGACCTGGCTTTGGATGCCAGCACACTATGCACACTGTTCATACTTCTCCACTGGAAGAAAACAAGTGAGCCCACAATGTCCGAACCAGCCTAGCACAGTGCGTGGCTCAGGCAAACTAGGGCTTGGGGAGATCGCCTGTCCCAGTGGTCTCTTCTCAGGGCCAAATGTGGGGCATTTTAAATGTGTTCCTGAACTGTGTTCTGGGATGGTTTCTTGTTTTGGTGAATGATTTATTTCCCCCATATGTGTTTTGGATCACAACACTTGCTTCCTCTGGCTGACTCCTGGTGTCTCTGTGGTTGCACTGAGCTGTCGCCCTGCCAGGCAGGGACTCTTACTTTGCTATGACTCTGGCACAGCAGGGCCTCTTGGCACAACCGTAACCTAAAAGATCAGTAATAATATGTGGTGGAGACATTTCAGATGCCTTAAATTAAACAGGCATATGGAAAAAGGTCTTACATCCCATGTGGCTGTAAGGTGGATGCTTAATAGGGTCAAGAGGTTGCGTTGGGTGTCAGAATACTAGATGTAAATCCATGCTTTTGGATGATTCGGCAGAATCTGGGAAACAAAGGTGGAGATGGGATTTAAGACCCTTAATTCTATATGAATGTAGCTTTGTGGTTTAATGTGCACAGCAGTAGCTCTGTGGTTTATCATTTACTGAGAACTATGCTTTTCTAAGAAAACGCTCTCTTCCTGGTGCATATCTAAGCCAAGGCCTCTGCTGTCATTTCGTTAACTGTAAGGATTAGTATTTAAAATAACTGTTTGGTAGTAATAAGGCCAAACAATTACCCAATTCACGAAGCAGGTAAGTCTAACAGAAATCGTGTTGACTAAAGCAATGCATCGGTGTTGCATTTGAGCTTTTGCCAAGAAAAACCTGAAAGTTCTTAAAACTGGCTACAAGGGTACGGGATCTTTCCTTTGCTTTTGAGTCAGTAAATAAAGTCCTTAGACATTTTCCACTTGGGAACACAAGTGTAGACTTGTATTTATGTTTTTATGTGTGGTGTTTTTTAAGTGAAAAAGAATCCCATGATTTTGTCGATTGCTCAGCTACCAGCATGAGGGTCAGTTGATGTTCCTTTCTAATCAGGAATGCATTGTGAAACTGCTGTTGCTTGCAGTGAAAGGTCATCGGATCTTTAATTTCTGTCACCGTTTGTATTTTTCTAATAAATCACACCCTGTGATAAACTGAAACCACAGAAATGAAACTTGAAAACAAAACCTTTCCTTTGACCCACATATGGAACGTACACTTTTCCAGAAGGACGGTCATGTTGAATTTCAAACCAGCCACCTTTTTATTGAAGCAGCTGGTTACTGGGAGGCAGGCTAGATTAAGAAAATAAAGGGTGTACACTCTGCGTAGCTGCATGAGTTTGGGTTGCCAGAATATTTTGGTTTGTTTGTAAGCACGGATATTTAGTTTCACAATTAGTATTGGGGCCAAGCAATTGACAACCCAAACTATTTTGACTGCATTCACAACTCAGAAATATGCGAATGCAAGTTCTTAATGATATAGCTTGATGTTTTTGGAGCTAATGAGATGTATCTTCTGCTGCATCTCCTCAGTAAGGACCAAAACATTGCCTTGGTGCTGTGTTTTATGTACGGTAACTCCCACAAAATGCCTCCACACTATGGGTTATCAGTAAAGAGTATTTCATTTTCTCTTTCCATTTTCCCTTCTCAAAAAAGAAAAAACAATCTGATGCATAAGGGAAGTGCTTGCTTGCTTTCAAGTAGTGGAGCTGAACTGCTGTAAAGCTAAGGTAAGATGGTACTAAACTGGCTGCTGAGCTTTGTGGGTTTTTTTCCTGCTGGAACCAAGTGCAGGTTTGGTACAAGAGAGGCCACAGTCCACTGAACTGAAGTCCACTGAAGGCTGCTTGCCTTCACCTCTCCCTACCAGTCCCCCGCTGCTGAAGGAAGTGTTTGGATTTGTTCTTTACTCCATAGCAGTGTCCAGGGGCCAGAGGAGACCTGTGAATCCAGTTCTCCATCAATGAAATACAGTGTCTGTCCTTCACTGGTATTGCCCACTTTCACTGGGCTTGAACGGAAGCCTCAGTTCTGGCATCTTCTATCTTTGGTGCACTGGCCTTTGCAAATGTTATGTTCTTCTGTTTGGAGAAGGTATTTTTGGATGTCCTGTTGCTGTAACTGACAGATACTTTTTTCCCCTTAAGGAAAAGAGAAGACGTGCACTTTGTTTTGCAATTTCACATGAGACACACAAAGGGTGCGTTGTTCTAGTCCTCCCAGCACACCTGTAGGCTCCTTGTGTTGGCACAAAGGACCTGGCTCTCCTTGTAGCTTGCGCATGGCTGCAGAGGCCTCTGGTTCTCTGCTGGGCCTGGTACCTGTGATAGAGGGTTCCTGGCAGCTGTGTAGCCCATTTGGGTGTCAGGGGCCGAGCACCTTCACGAAAGCTACCCGTGGCTTCTGTGCTGCTCGGATGCTAACCAGTCATCTCATCTTCCCCTGCCTGCTTTCCCATCTGTCTGAACAGCAGGGCTGACAGAAGCAAGACCACAGATGCATCATTTCAGTTCAGAGGGGGCCTCTTCTATCTGATGGGCAGCAAAGATGTTAACCCTGATTCCCTTGCACAAAGGAAGAGCTCATCCTTGCTCTGCAGGTTTGTGTCTGTGCTGGGGAGAAGTAGCTTTAAGCTGCCCTTGCCTCCTTCATGTATCCTTCAAGGTTTGGGCATAAAGAAGGCCTGTCCCCAAGGAAAGCACCGCAGGGCTTGCTAGCATTTTGCATTGCGTGTAAACCAGGTGTTGTGAGAGAAGAGCAAAGGATACGCTTCCTCTGACAAGACACGCGCTGTTCTTTGTATACAGAGCGCTCATTCTGAGGAATGTGTGCTTTTTAGTTTTCTGTGGAAACAGCCCATCTTACCCTGAAGCACTTCCTCCCTCCCACCTGTGTTCCCATGTGCTCAGCATTGGCACAGGTGGAGAGCACACAGGTTTGCCCTGAGACCTCTCCTCTCCATCTCCCTCTGGAGAGGCTGATATGGTTCTAGTCTCCCACAGGTTGAGAGTGCAGCTGGGCTTCTCCCTGCCCCAGAAATCTGCAGTTCCCAGCCCCAGAATGGAAGAGACTTCTGTGCATCGCCCCTTTGGTCTTGCCTCTGCCCCATAACACGAGCACGTGGTGCAGGAGGTAACCGTAGATGGCTCTGATTCATTCAGCTTCCTGCCTCTCTCTAAGAAAAGGCTGTAAATAGCCAAAACCAGGGGATTCCAGTGAAAAGAAGGGGCGGGTACCCACCAGCGGAGCCACAGCCCCCGGCCTCGCAGAAGGCCGGTAGTGGTGAGAGCCGGGCTTCTGAGAAGCGGAGGCGGGCGCAGCGTCGCTGTCACATCCGAGAGGCTTCCTGCGGCAAACAGAGGGGAACATGAGAGGAGAAACCTCGGATGCCACCACCAGCACCGCTTTGCCTCTGTCCTCTGCCGCCCTGCATGCTGCTTGGCACAGGCGTGCTCCCACTTCTCATCTAAAGGCGAGCTGGGAGCCCATTGGGGAGCTGAGCGCCTTGTCAGCAGTGCTGCCTCCAACTGGCCGCCTCTTGCTGCTTCCGTGCCCTGGAGGAGGCAGTCCTAGCAAAGGGGGCATGAAATGGGCCATGGAACTGGTTGTGGCAGGGGCAAGAACGTGCGGACTGTGTGCTGATGAGGGTGTTGTGTGATGCATCTGGAGGTAGAGTGTGGAACTGCTGGCATGGGACATGCTTGTTGGAGGGCAGCACCATGCCACTGACCTCGAGGTGGCCGCATATTTGAGTTGGGCACAGAGAACTCGCTGGTTCTGTGTTTTCTCTGCCATTGGCCTCAAAATTAACTTTGCTGATGGTGAAGTTACAGGCAGCAGGTGGGAAACATAATGCTTTTTACAAGGAGTGGTAACCTAATACAAAGTTCATTCAAGGCTCAGAAACAAACAGGTGCTATTGAGGGTTAGCTAGCTCTGTCTTCCAAGTGAGTACTGGAGGGAGGCTTGTAGGTTACAGATAAAGCCCTTCACCCACAAAGAAATTCTTGATGCGATACAAAAAAAAATAATAATCCTCATGCAGTTTAATATATACCAGTATAATATTCAGACACATACTTGGCAGTAGAAGATGCAGTTGATCTTCTGTGTATCACTCTGGAAGAGGCTTAGATCCACCGTCACTGACTTCAGCAGAAAAGTGATCTGCCTTTCCCCACTATGTTCTCCACACTTCCGTACTAATGCATCCTTGACTCTTTCAGGCTGCTGAGATTGGTTTCTGTTCTTTTCCCGTTAGGAAATTCAACCTCCACCTGTGTTTAATTAGATACTGGATAACCTGGGTTGTTGTATTACGAACATCTAGGGCAGCAGTCTAGAAAAAGCAATCAGTCCTAGGTCAAAGTGCAATAGCTCCAATTTTAAGCCAAGTGAAGCAATAGGAAGTAAGTGGGGAGACCTAACAAATCCAGAACAGTCTTTTTTTAAAAAGCAACAACAAAAACCTAAGCAAACCCTGCTGCTCATATCTACTGTCACACAACACAACACATTTGTCATGCCACAAAGAAACAAACACATAAAATGATCCTTCTCAAACACGCGTGAAAATGGTTAGTTTTTCCAATGTTTTTTAATTCCTTTACCTTCCCCTCTTACTTCACTGCTTCAGAGCTTGTGTTGGTTTTACCTGAAGCTTTAGAGACACAGTTGATTTCTGTTTTCAAGTGTAAAGGAATCATTTTCCTTTAAATGTTCACGCTGGCTTTCGAAGAAAGTAAGGCAGGCGTATTGTGCATGCCTCTAAAGGAACTGGTCCAGTGATAATTTGGCATGTGTGTAGCCTGAGGTCCCATGCAGGGCATGCAGAGATCTGGAGTTTGCCACTTACCCTGGTGAACACTCACGTTAGAGGAGGGCAGGATTTGTAGGGAGAAGTGGCACCTTTCTCATGTTACTGTGGTAGTGCTGTATGTCCTGGATCTCCTCATTCTTCCTGGGTGAGGGCATTTGCTGCTGGATCGCAGGGATTGCTTCTCTGTCTCACTAAATTAGCTGTGAGCTGAGGAAACCACAGCAGGAGGAGCTTGCTACCTCATCATCTCAGGATAACCCATGATGCTGAGTTGTAAGCAAAGTCAAGTAGCAGGCTGCTGTTTCTTTGGGCTGAGAAATGATCTCAGGTCTTCCCTACAGCATGGGGTGAGCCCAGAGCCTCTTGGTTAGATCAGGGGGGTAAGGAAGAGAAGTATGCAGGCCTCTGGGTTTGTGTCCTAGGAGGAAAGTAATTGCTTCCAAATGCAGGCATCTCAGCATCCCCAGGATGAAGGCATCACTCCGCAATCCCAACATCACACGGCTGCTGCCTTGAAATGAGGATAGGGTATGGTTTGTCTCCCACATTTTATCTGGGCTAACTCAGCCAGATGATTTCTCCCACATCTTTTCTTACATGTTTTGGATTCCTACTGCTTTGAGCAGAGGAGCACTGGCATCCCATGTGGGCTGTATGGGAAATTGGTAATCACAGCCTGAACCTCTGATTAATCAGCTGAGGCAAGTGTCAGGTCAGCTGTGGGAGCACAGGTGAGAGTAATTTAGCTGTGCTCCTGGAAGGGGTAGAGCTTGATTCCACCTCCTCTAGACCTCGTTTAAGGGCGGACCAGCACTAAGGCAGAATCTCTTGGAAATTGCTCCCTGGTGGAGATTGCCTCAGCATTTCCCAGTGAAGGCATCCATTTTGGTGAATTTTTCCTCATAAATAACCTTTTGAATATCTGTTATCATTTTTGTATCATTCCACCTTACATGGGCTTAGCTAGGTTCTACCCCAGTGGAGAAGTGCATGTGGGGCTTTGGGCTGTCAAAAACATTTTGGCCTTCAGATGTGAAAATGTGTTACTCTTCCCCCTTCCCAAACCTTACTGTCAGGCCAGCCCAGCGGCTATACCCAAGCTCCTACAGCATCTGCTAGACTCTTCCTCCTTAGAAATGCCACAACCAAACTCTTCTTCTCTTGACTTTTTCCCCTGTGGATGTAGAGGGGTGCAATCTGTCTTACGCAAACTGATGATGATAGACATCTTCATATGCTTTCCAAGAGATCCTATGCCCCACATATGCTTCTCCTCAAGAGCACGTGGCCTCCTTTCCCTGCAGAGACTCTGTGGGGCAGCAGAGCTTGTTAAACTCACGTGTGCTTTGTAAATACCAGACTTGGTTTTTGCAATGCAGACAAATAAAAGTTATCTGCTTCTGACATGATACTGCAGCTGTATCTAAGTACCTTCCAGCCATCATTCCTCAGGGTTTTGCTGAGGCTGAATGCAGTTCCTCTGCCATTGAACTTACCACAGTGCGGTTTTGAGTGACTTCTGCTATGAGAAGAAAAGGAGGTCTTGCATTGCCACCTGCACACTGCCCAGGAGAGAGCTGGCTGGAGGGCAGTTACATGTGTTTCTGATCTGTGGGGAAGAGTACGCTTCTCCTTAGGTCTGTATAGACTGGGGATGTAGCAGCTGTTAACTCATCCACACTACTTGCCTGTGTATCATGCATATGTGGGACAGCTGTTCAAGCTCAAGGCTAGCTGTGGGTTCAAAAACATGAGCAGATCAGGACAGAGATGTTCACCACTCCTGTCCTGGAGCAATACTCTGTTATCAGCATGGTGCTGTGCTACCCTGGGCAATCTGTGTGGCTCCCAAATGTGAGGCATCCCTTCTGGATAAGCCTTGTTTTAGGCGCTGCAGGGCATAAAGCTGTTAGAGAGTGTTGAATGGAGGATTACAGAGATGGTGAAGAGTCCGGAGGGCAAGGTGTGTGAAGAGCGGCTGAGGTCCCTGGTTTGCTCAGCACAGAGCAGAGGAGCTGAAGGGAGGCCTGATGGCTACTGCAGCTCCTCAAAGGGAGTGGAGGGGTAGCGTTGAGCTCTGCTCTGTGTGACAGCAACAGGGCCTAAGGGAACAGCATGGAGTTGTGTCAGGGGAGGGGCAGCTGGGGGTGAGGGACAGGGTCTGCACCAGAGGGTGGTGGACATGGAATGGGCTGCACAGGGCAGTAGGCACAGTCATGAGTGCTGGAGTTTGGGAGTGTTTAGACAGTGCTCTCAGAGTTCACTGTGGAACTGTGGACATCTTTTTATACAAACATATTTTGCTAATTCTGTTGCTAATGCGTGTCACCAGTCCCTATAGTACTTCAAGCTTTGAGATACCAACCTGTTGAAGTTTGTGTCGTACATTTCCTTGGTTGGTGCATCGTTCTGTCTGATCCTAATAAGGTCATCTTTGTGCACAGCCACCTGCTAACTCTTAAGGCTGTAAACTATTTTTTTCTTTCTACCCGTCTGAATGAGATCAGTACTTATCTCAAGCATGCTGAGTGCATGACTATCTAAGATATTTTTGAATGACCACATAAGATATCCAGTAAATATCTCCGAGGCTGAAGTCACCACTGATGGTAATTCCTCTTTCTGTGCGTTACAAACAGATGGTTAAGGAGATGTTCCATTCACTGGTAAAATTTGTTCTGTAACAGATGCCTGCCAGCTGCCATTCCCTGCCCTGCTGCGTGATTTTATAGAGCTAACAAGATTAAGAAACTGTTGAAATCGATTTCTGCTTCTAAATACAGCAGATCTGATTCTGAAAGTGCTCGGAGGGCTCCATCTCAGGTGGTGTGAACTGGCACATCTCCAGCAAAAGTCAGTGACTGAGCTGAACCACTTCACCTCAGCCACGGCTCTGCCTTGAAGAGCAGCTCTCATACAGAAGAGCGTCATCACAAAGAAATCAGCAGAAGTTTCCAGAATAGAACAGCAGTGCAAAAGTGGGAAGAGGTGCAAGTTTGGGACTGTTTAAAAACTACCCTTAACTATTACCAGCCTTTCAAAATGGCTGATACTTCTTGCAACACACCATACACTGAAAACTCCATTATATCAGCTAGCTTTCTGCTTAGCCCCCGTGCCTTGGCAGAAGGTTGTCTTGCAGCCTTCAAACTTGCTCATGGCTGAATCAACGCTTCCCACCTGTAGCCACCAAATGAACACTGTGAAACCTCCCAGGCTGAAATCCTTCTGATGAAAATCTAGAGTGAACTCAGTATGAAACTGTGGAAGAACGCAGACGTGTATTCACAAGAATTCATGGTTAGGCTTTGAACAATCAGATGAGTATTAAGAGAGGGGGGGAAAAAAAGTGCAGTAGTTTAAAAATAACAAATCTACTGCATGGCAGCCATAAAAGGAAATTTGAAGGAAAGGAACAGAAAATCATGCCAGACTAACGCATTAGGAACAGCAGTTGATACGGCATGTACAGATGACAACATCTATATCTCCTTTCTCTCCCACATGCATGTAGGAAGCTTACAGAAGCATCCAGAGCATGATGTTGAAACTGTCAGCACAGTGTTAGCCACATCTTTTTGTCACTGTAAGTTTTGGCTGAATGCTACTTCTACTGCTGAAGTCTGTGACCAAGTTTTAAACTCAGGTCAGAGCTTTGGCAGTGCTCGTTTGAACAAGCCAACATAAAGCATCACAGGCTCCTCAAATGCATCTGTGACCTGGCAGATTTGAATAGTGAAAAAGGTGGTGTTCACTGTGACCCTTCCTTCCCCATTGCTCTTACAGCTCCTTTCTTCTAAGCAGATGCTTGAACTTCTACCATCTTCCTAGTCTTGGTACCTACTACGCTTAGTTCTCTGCATCCATCCCACTAGGGTCACCAGAATCCCATCAGCATTATTACTTCCCTCTCTTCTGCTTTGTAAAGGATGGAGATGACAGAGCTGGCTGCCAGCAGCATCCCACAGCTAGCTGGATGCAGTCACAGTTTCTAAAACATCCTCTTCCCTGGAGAGCCCCCCTGTGAAGTCTGTGGTGGACTGAGCTAATCACCAAAGAGTTCAAGCCTGCCGCAGATGTCCCCTGCCATTACCACCCTCAGCTCCAGCCCATCTTAAATCACTGCTATTTGTATCAAAAGTCCTTTGTGAGGGACACAGTTGCTCTTCTGTAGCTTGTCTACGCCCATCAGGTCATCGGCTGCTTACTAATTTTCTTTCTTTGTTTTTCAGTTTTCTTCTTAGGAAAAAAAAAGGGGGGGGGGGTGTGGAGAGGGGGATGTGGAATATGCAGTCATGATATAAATAAGGACCCTCATACATCTAAATTACACAGAGGAGCATTGTTACGCTTGATGTGATTTTCATTGTCAGCTCCTCACCTGGGACTTTGAGGGAACTTCACGCTCTGCAGGATAGGTATCTCTACAAGTTATGGCAGCCGTATTCAGACACACACATACACACACACATAAAAATAAACACAGAACAAAATGCTTTCTTTTCCTAAGTCCACAGGATGATCTTTTGAATTACACAGCCCTTCCTGAAGGTGACTTTGAAAGCCACCTCCCTCACTCCAACTGCCAGGTCCCCGTGCATAGCACACAACTGCACCAGTCCCTGGGGAGCTTTATCCCAGCCGAGACATGAAGAGCCCCATCTAATGGGGTCACCAGCTGCTAATGAAGTTGCGTGTTCATCAGCTGCAGCTACAGCCCTCAAGGAAGCTCCCCCACCACCCCTGCTTTGGGAGGCATGCTTTGCTGTGGCACAGCAGCTCGGAGGACCTACCAGTGCTGCCAGAGGCAATCTGTTGTGGGGGCTTTTTTCTCCCTCCCTCCCCAGCCAGGTTCTTCCTTCATTTCCAAATTGAATTGAGCTGAGTTTTAATTTTGGTGCCTATGTCAATTTGTCTGCTGGAGCCAAACGAGAGGGGAGTTATTCCGCTTTCTTCCTCCTGTGGAGGATCAAACAACAAATCTGTATAAAGAATTCCTTGTGGAGCAGCCTAAAAGCAAGGTTATGATTTTTCAAAGCAGTAGCCTTGTAAACCAAGCGTCTCTGCTGAATTTATGGAGCAGGAGCTCGTTAGGAATAATGATCTAAAACCTGACTGAAATCTCTGCAGCTTTTCTGACTTACACCAGATGAAGATCTGATCCGTCCACCTTGTTTTACATCCAGACACACACTTTTGTGGTGCAGACATAATTTCCTCTGCGTGCTTTGTTCTGTGACAAGCAACATTTACTGGGCTTTGTATGGCTCAGCATGAGCTTATAACAATTTTCTCTATGGCATTTATTTTGCTCTAAGTGATGTATATTGTGGCGATGTTGCTGGTACTTTGTTCAAAGCTCTAGTTCACTCCTTGCTGAAGCATGAGTGTGACATCTTGGGAGAAATAACTTCCACTTGCTCGGTGCTAATCTATCATGTTGACTTTATTTCTGTCAAAGCATACGGAGAGCAAACAGTTTCCTACCGCTCTGTGCTTTTCAGCTAAACACCTTTTCCAAGAGGCTGGTGAAATGCTTGTGTCATGGAAAAAAAAGCAGAATCCAGCTATGCACAAATTAAAGCAAGAGGTGCAGCGAATCAGGCATAATTGAGCACTTAACAGGTTCAGACTAGCCTGAGCTTAAGTGAACTGAACCACTGAACCCATCCAAGCTGAACAAATGCAGAGTGTTTGGGATATGCAGGTAAAACACACTTTAGTGTGGTGTTCTCTGTCTGCAAGCAGTAACATGACAACTTGGGCAGCCCCACAAACAACCTGAGTGGAGGAACTTGCTTGAAATCTCAGTTTCTCTGAGCAGGGTTTGCCCCTTTGCCTCTGCCAGTGTAACTAGGGATGCTGTTGGGCTCTTCTTTTCTTCTCAAGTGTTTGTCTTGGGATGTGAGAGTCCAAGGATGCTCTTGGGGTTTCAGGTGAGGCGGAAGAACAGCAGGTGACTTGGTTTTCTCCACAGGATCTTTACTATTGCATGTCTATGATATCTGTTAAGCGATGTGCTGGTTTTTTTCCTATCTAAAGATCCAGTGCATCAAAATCAGTGTGGGGAGTGCCCCAGAAATCTCCACATCACTGGAAACAGTTCTTACAAAGCTAGACATTAGGCTTTGCTAACCAGGTGGCGTTGCTACCACCCTATTGCAGCTGCTGATCACTCTACAGGATTTTGTGCTGGAAGATGTTTTTCTTTTTTTACCTAGGGGAAAAACCTGCACACAGCATTACATTCTGGCAGATGGCATGTGCCTGTCCTAGGTGTTCACAAGACTATTTGTATCATTGTTATGTCTAGAGTTAAGTTAGGATTCTTTGAAGCAGGTGTCAGAGGGGGAGAAAAGAAGTGCTTGATTTCCATTTAAGCTCATGATCATTACAGTATCCTTGGCTCTTGGGGGCAAAGCAGGGACACCGTAGCTCATCATTTCCTGGATTGTAGGGATCTATCTGTTGACATCCACAGATGTCTTCTTTCTTCAGGAAGCCATTTTGTTTGGCTGGTGGTAGCTGTGTTGGGTGCCACTGCAAACTGATTTGGACTATGTGAGAGATGTAGGATCATCCTCATCCAGTGCCTAATTTTAGATGTTTTGGGGTTTGTTTGATTGGTTTTTGTTTTGTTTTTAAATGGGAATGCTTCAACAGAAGACATATCTCCTCATACAGGGATGTTCTCCTACAGAGTAGTCTTGTAGGTCTATGAGCAGTGTGGGAATGAGCCATGGTTCTCATCAGAACGTGAGTGGTAGCACAAGAATGATAAAAATCCTCTTTTTGTAAGGCCTGATCCTAACAGCAGTCTGTGTGGATGCATGGGTCTTTTAGTAGGTCCACACACCTGATCCAGCTGTTGCAGCGTTCAGCATGACCTATTGGTGGCATCTGGAATGCCATCCTACAAGATGGATGGGAGGTTTGCCTCAAGCCTAAACACCACTCGGAATCTGATGGACTCAGTGGATGAAAACCCAAGTCAAAATCACAGCTGAACATTTGGCCTAGGCTATCAATATAGTTTTTATTAAATGTTTTTAAGGAAACTGGGTAGACAAAAGAACCTGTCATTGTGCCTCATACATCAGCCCTTGGATGCAGGCTGACTGGCATTTTGCTGGTGGGTAATAGCACGGTGTGTACTGCTAGCAGGAACATTTGGACAAGCATGGGTGCTATGGGATGTTAGTAATTTCTTTTCCCCATAAGCATTTTGATAAGTTTTTCTGTAAAATTTGATTACCGACAGCCTTTTTACAATGTGTAACTGGTGAATTTCCAGTGCTAAATGCATCGTCTTACAAACACACAGTGAAAGGCAAGTGAAAGAATGTTACACTTGAGACAGATAGGTTCATAGGCTGAATTGCATGTTCATCTATGAGAAAAAAATCCCCTCAAAACTGAATGGGTCTCAAAATACTCTTCTGTAGATTTTGGTTTTGCACTGCATTCTGAATTTGACACAGCAGAAAAATTTTCTGCTAAAGATAGAGGGGATTTTGTATAAACTGGCTTGCACTTCTTGCCCTATGTGTGTACATATTTATATACACATGGCTAATAGAAGACAAGGATGAAACATGGTTTAGGTTTGTAATAAACTCAAGCATGAGTGTAGCCAGAGGAGACTTTGGCCACGTATTCTGCAGATGCAGGTAGAGTCTCATTTCCAGTTTGTTCTGTAAACAGACCCTTTTTTTCCATTATTTAAAACTGCTCAGCTGCTTCCCTGTAAGAAAACAGCTGAGGCAATTGAATACAGCCTTCATCACGTAAGTGGCTCTCCTCTCAAAAGCTGCTTCAAATTTGATGCCATTCTAGGTTTTTTTCTTCTTAGCCTCATCAAGAAGTTCCAGTTAATGAGCACTGGAATCATTGCGTGGGCAGAAGAACAAGTGCAGTATATACTGTACTGTTATAAAATTACACATAAATATTTACATACCATTTAGTGTCACATTATGTTCAGTTAAGCTGTTGGGTTGGTTGGTTGTTTTGGGTTGGTTTTTTTTTTGCTGCTTTGCTCCAATCTTCCTTTGGCCATTTCAAGCATGACTAACACCTTTTGAGTTATTGTTAAACTTCCAACATCTCCTTGGTAAGGACAGTGTACGTGATGGGGCAGGTGGCTGAGCTGGGCTCAGCGGATTCATTTGCTGGGGAGGCTTAGGACTTTCCGGCTGTATCTCTGTGTTTGAGTTTCCAAATAATGCCACTGTGTTATCCGCACTGTACGCTGGCTCCATGGTTACAGAGGTGTCAATTAACAGCGGTGCAGAAGAGGACTCAGCCTGAAGCAGCTAACACGGGGATTTCTATTTTCCACTCTTGTAATCTTTACACCACTGAGAGCTGACAAAGACGCGGGTTGCCACGTATCCTTGTCACACCTTATCTAAATATATCGACCGGTTCCTACAAACCCTTATCTGTTTGCTCAGCAGGGACTCTTTCATTCACACTGAGGCTGCAGGGGAGCTGAATGGGCACTACAGGACGAGGCAGACCCAGGGGCTGCATAAAGCAGGGCTTTATAAGCCAAGTAAAAGAAAGTTTCCAAAAGTAAAGATCCCAAGCAACAGAAGGATTATACTCATGCAATATTACTTTTCATGCAGAACACATCTGGATCTGCTAGTCTTTATGCTGAGCTACCTTTATTGGCATGGACCTGTGATGCATTAGGATCCCTGAAGGCAGGTACACCCAACCTGGCAGGATCAGGTGCCCACAGGAGGCACTGGTTCTGCACAGGGGCAAGGCAGGAGAGGGGTCTCTTACCTCACCAGTGGCCTTTGTGCAGTCCCAAATGCCATCCTTGCACCCAGCACATATAGCTGTGCCTTGGCCTCAGCTGAGCTTTGCTCCTGACTTCAGAGGTACTGTCCTAGGCAGGGAAGTGGCAGGGCATCAGAACCAAAACAGCCTCTGTTGTGTGCACAGCTTGACAATATTTATTTATAGATGCAACCTTGGACTAAATGCTGATCAGTGAATGCAGCCCTTACGGCATGTGGGAGCAGCCTTGCTTGGGCCAATTTTAGCAAACTTGGCATCATGAAGAGGTTAACAAATTCTTTTGTACAGAAGAGCTGGATTCAATAAAGCGTTTCTGGGGCAAGCTACCATCGCCTGCCATACTGCAGTACATCAAGCAGGCCTTTTTTTTTCTTTTCATTTCTTTCTTCTTTGCCTTTTAATTTTAAATTGAGTGCAGCTGACTGCCTGTAATGCTGTTAACAATGGCACTTCTCTCCCTACAATAATGAAACATTTAAAATAGATAAAGCCAACATGAGGCTAATAAAAGTTTGCCCCCATCCTCATTCCTGTAGGGCAAATTTCCCCACTCTTAGCATTTGAAGTAGCGGGCGCCTATGAATCTGAATGTAATTGACTTCTACACACTATTACTCATCAGGGTAACTCCAACCTGGCGTCACTGGAGGCATGTGCTGGGTCTCACACATGCTTTGCATGGCCAGGCAGTAGTGGAGTTGTACAGAGCTGCAGTCACTGAGTGGGAACAGGGAGACTCAGACTGCCGGGCAGGACAGCCTTGGTGTGGCCCCAGTACAGCAAAGCCAGGAAAATGGGAAGGCTCCACATCTGGCATTCAGTGTCTTGCCACAGTAGGAATCCTGTGCACTCCTGTTGGCAAGCAGGGAGAAGGTGCAAGCCACCAGGTTCCCTTTCCACATTTCCCTTCTATATTGCTTGAGCAGCTTGGGTTAGGGGTCTACAAGAGTCCTCTGAATGCTGGTCTTTCTGTACATACAAACCATCAGTTTAAGACAAAGAGTATGGAGGGTAAACTGAATGCACGGGGCTCGTTGCAGAATGCAAGTCTCTCTTTAGCTTCTGTAGCCTTTGCCTTAGGCTCTGCATTGCTCTGCGTACATGCATCCTCACAAGGCCTTTTATTTTTCTTTTCATGCAGAACTGTTTCACAGCCTGTGTCAGTGTGGTGACACAGAGGAGCACTTTCCCCCCTTCTATCTCCCTGGGGCTGCATGGCTTGGGATCGTGTGCTCTAGCAGTTATGCCCAGCTGTGCGTGCCACTCAATGTTCCCTGCTTCTCCTACCCAAAACTCCCATCACTTTCAGAACTGCGGTCTGCACTGTTTTTATTTACACCTCTAGTAGGCCAGGAACTGTTTTTATTTACAAACCTAGAACTAGGATTGCTCACCACCAATGTTTACCAACTATACCTTCCAGCCCAAGCACAAATGACTCATCTTCACATTGCTCATAGAAAATAAAAGAAGGTTTAAAATACCCACAAAATTTGCTTACTCTTCAGGTGTAGCCCCCGGAAGGGTGAGGACAGCTTCCGCCGTATTCTGGTTGGAAACATTGCTTGCATGATGGCTGGAAAGTCAGGCAGTCCCTGGTCTTGACGATAGGCATAAATGAGGAGAGCGGAGTGAGGTCAAATCCTGAGTACATCTTAAGGAAGATGGTGGAATGCTCAAAGTGTTCCTGAAGTCAAGGGCCTTTTCTTGAAGTACAGCCTGACTGTGCAGTGTGGTGTCTGTAGAATTAAGCAGAAGGTCTTTATCCACACAAATGCTATGTTGGGTTATTGCCTTGTCATGCACTGGCAGCTGCCTTCAGGCTGCCATAGATGGCCATTTTGCTCCAAGCAATATGCACGGAAGTATCCCAGAGGTGAATCCCAAAATACCCATCTTGCTTTAGTGTGCTGCTGCCCCCCTTTCCATTTATGCACAATGACTAACGTGCTTTAAATGACAAAAATTTATCAAAAGAACGCTGAGTGATTTATTGTTGTGGGGTGGGACAAGATGTTGTTTAACAGCAACAAACAGTAACAACATTTAGACTCAGTATTGCCAAGGGAGCCCGAGGCGGTGCTTGCTTGCTAAATTGGGTAAAATGCAGGGATTTCACCAAATGCAAATGACAATGAACAATATGTATGACTCAATATATCCGCTGTGCTTTCAGTGTGCAGTCAGAGGGTGTTATAGCTGACCTTTTAAAGTGATGCTTTTCAAACCACATTGTTATGATTATCAAAGTGTTCATTTTAGACTACAATATTTGGAGCTACTCCCTTTAATATTCTCATGTAGTGTTTGAAGGCTGTTTCCCCTCCATTTATAATAGAGCTCTTCCAGCCAGCCCCAGGAGTGCCATACTTCTTTTCCTACCTCCAACCAGCGAATTAAATTTGCCATCAGTTCTCAGAGCTTGACGCACACCTCTGGAATACTTCAAGTCACGTACGGGCTTAACAAAAATAAGTATGATAGTGATTTTGTGAGTCCTTCCTGTGTGCCAGAAATAGTGTCCAAGAACAATGCAAGGCAATAAATGCTTCGCTCTTTAGCCTCAGTTTCCTTCTATCTAAAAGCCATTGGTGGCAATGGTGGTTGTTTGAAGCAGATCCCAATGCTGCAGCAGGGACTGACCCCAGTTTTGCAACACTCTGAGAAAAGCTATGCATTGAATTAGTGAATCCAAGCATACAAAAGGTACAAAAACATTTTAAAAAAAGGCTTGAATGAAATCGTGCTGATGGGCCTGTGTGGTACTTCTTACCCAGCTGAACACAGCAGCTTTCTGTGGTATCTCCATCGTGGTCAGCCCTGGCCAGCAGGGCTGACAGGCAATGGTTTTGCTGGGATGCACTTCCTCCAACAGCAAAGCCAAAAACTTAACAGGAACAAAGATCAAAAGGAAGGTGTGCAGAGCAGTCTGGCTGCACAGCAGTTTTCCTTCAGTAAATATCTTGGGATAGGCTCCTGCACAGGGCCAGCGTTACCACCTCATCCCCAAGCTGGGCCCTTCTGATGTCACTCCCAACACAGCCGCGGGTCTGGCAGAGGTTGGGTTGCCCACAGTTCAGGTGCAGCTTGGGTGAAGCATGAGCTGTGGTGGTCACACACTGCATCGGGGAAGAGTGAAGGGTGAAAAAATGGTGCAATGCTTTATGGAACTGAGGATGCCTTATTTTGATCGTGGAGGTCAGGCACAGGCGTGGGAATTCCCCAAGCTGGTTTATTTGTAGATTTGTTCAGACAGTTTCTTTCCTTCTTTCTTTCTTTTTTCTTTTTTCTCAACAAGTCGGCCTTTTTTTAATGATAATCTCATCTTGAAACTTGAGAGGAAGGGAATGTATGGGTGAGCAGCTAATATCAGTGAGTTCTGGAAACTCCCTTTTCATGATCTCTCTCATCTCACAGCTGTACTTTTTGATGCTTTCATTGCACTAAAAAGTTACTTGACGATACTGCCAATAAAATAACCAAGTCCATTCCAGTGAGATGAGTTTTATCTCAGAGTGAGTTTGAGAAAAACAGTGCTAAATAATATTGATATTTGTGACTTCCTGGACTTTGATATAATACATTATAAAGCAAAAAGACATCTGAAGTGTTAGGATCAGAGAAAGCAAAGCAATTTTCATTTTCTTGGCTGATCACATTGCTTGTTTTAATTTCATTTTAAGAGCGTATCAGTAGTATTTAGCGACTGAAGGATACAAGCAACTTACTGTAAACACTGGTTTAAAATTACTTTTAGAAATCTCTCTTTTCACAAAGCAATATATTTACTGATTTAAATCATACCCATCTGGACATGTTTATCAAAATCAGACCTTGTCTCCTATAAGCCATTTGCTGCCATTGCCACCCACTGGTCAGGGACAAATAACCGTCTTGTTACTGACCCAGATCAACAGATATCCTGATTAAACAGACATATCTTGCTATCCTTTGGCTTCCTTATTTCAGCATCTTGCCTTTAATGCAAAATCTGACAGAATTTTTATACTGATTGTGTCTTAGCAGCAAAAGTCATCATCTAGGAAAGGGGTGAAGGGGTCATATCTGACCGACCGTGAACTCTGACTTGGTAGTTTCATTCTTTCATCACCTTTTTAAATGCACTGTATAGAAACAAAGAGGATACCTTCCCTTCATGTTTCTGCGATACAAGGCACAGTTTTGGCAATATGTAATTGATGAAACTGAATTACAGACTGCAGGGAGCCATTTTTCTCACATAGGGGTCAGCATAGATGGGAATACTTTGGATTTAATGTTAAATTACTACAGAATCACAATAACTAACCTTATTAATCCCTCCTCATTTTCTTAAGAGTATCACAAAAAAAAATGTTGCAGTAATTGCAGCTTAACTTTGGAATCCCTCTCTCTTTTAATCACAACCCTTTATGCACGGTGATTTTGTGTGCTATTTTGTAACAACCGTATTAACAATTAATTTTATTAATTGCATCTGTTGTTTGCTGGCTTACCACTTTCCTTCATGAATGAAAAACTGATATAGAACTGGTACAAAATTCTTCTTAAGGGAGTTGCTCTTTGCTTAGATAGCCGTGAACAAAAGGTAAAGGCAGGACCTTGTATTTCTCTTTCCTGTGTCTTCTGGTGCCACCAGGTGCACGCCCTCAATGCTGAGATGACAGCCTTCTCTACAAATGGTTAATCAGAGCTAAATAAAGGCAATAACATTTTGTTCTCTGCATCATTAGTAAGGGGGAAGGAGGAGGAGGACGTAGGAGAACAAATGCATCTTTTGTTTTTAAGTTCCTTGGAACAATTCTGCCAGGCAGCTCTTTTTCCCTCTGTTTCATTTTTCTTTGTTATTTTCCTATCTAATTAAAATTCTACAATGCTGTCATGAAATTGTTGTCCGTTTAAGGTCACAAACAGCTTCTGTCCTAATGAAATATGAATTGCATTAGTTAATTGAATTGCACACTTATTGTGTGTTGTGAATGGACTGAGCTCCCTTTTAATATATACTGAGCGTCCTATCTGTCTGGAGAATGCGTGAACATTTAAAACTCTGCTATCATCCTTTACCTCACTCTGGGAAATTTAATTGACAATAGTTTTGTGTCTGTGAAGGACAAGGACCGTAAGGTCTCACACAGACAATTGCTAGCTGGGATGAGATCGGTTCTTCAGTGGTCTGGGGTCAGGTCACAGTCCCAGGCAGAAGCTCGAATAAACCAGTACGATGAGTGATGGCTGTGATATGTGAAAATCATAATGGAAACCCTCCATGAGCTTTGCAAGACAGAACTCTACCAGGATTTGCCTGCTCACTTTGCTGATATTACTCACATCTCTGCTAACACAACAAGCGTAGCTCTGGGGTCTTCTGCACAGATGATGTGAGTTTTCTTTAAACTGTGGTTCAGTTTAGCTCGTTGAAGACCTGGCCAAAGCCAAATGAAAACAGGGGAGATCTTTTCTGTTGACATCAAATCTGTGGAGAAAACAAATGCATAAGGAATTGCAGGCTCTAGCACTCAGCTCTCAGTCTTTACAATGTCTAAGATGGAATTATGGCATCTATAAGCACTCCATGTTCAGCTCTACTGTAACAAACCAGACCATTTTGGAACGTGATCATTAGCTGGGAAAACAGTAACACAATATTTTCCTTACAGGGATTTTGGTTTTTCACTTATTTGTTTAAACCGTTTAGCAATAAACACATATAGACACAGTTTTACAAAGGTAAGTATATATAAATACATACACGTATATATATCTAATACTTCATCTAAATATTTATTTACATGGAAAAGTATATATGGATTCTGCCTAACAGTTACCTAATATAATGGATCAGAATGTAGTAACTTCCAGTTACTCTTTAACTTGACAGGTGTTGAGTGCTATCTATTGTTCTGTCAAATAATGCCTCCCTCAACTTGAAATGACATTTAATTTAACGGCAAGCTGAAGGAAAAGATAAGCGGTGTTCAGATTGAAGAGCAGTTGAGAAATTTCATTATTACTTTACATGCAAAAATCATGAGAGATGCAAATGCAAATGGAAGTCTTTATTTTACTGGAGCAAACTAATGCGGGAATATAAAACCACCAAAGACATTTGCGGTGATATATAACTTGCAAAAGAAAATACGATGACCCTTTTTCCCATACTAACAGAGAAATTCATGTATACCATTAATCTAAGCAGGCAAGGACAGCATCTTTGCATGGGACTTCCCAGCTCTGTGCACATGCAGAGAAACCAGTAATTTCCCTCTGTGGGAGCTGATCTACAGCTGCAGTAACACTTGCCTTCCAGGAACACTCCTCCACATGCCTCAGTCAAGCATTTTATGACCACCATCCCCAGGTGATGAACCGAGATACAGAGATTACATGGGGCATTCACACTCGGGTATGTAGGCGAGGACTTTCCCTGTACAGTCAACAGAGGGAGAGGTTTCTCCAGGAGGCAGCTGGGGATACCCATGTTAGGCTCCTTCTTCTCTGGAACAGCCTCACCTTCTGGAAGAGTATCTCACCCTCAGTCATTATATTCACTGAACCTGAGGAGACCTTCCTGTGGGTGTAGTTGTTGCACTGCAGAAGTGCTTGAAGCGGGTGAACCCCTGCAGTTCATCTAACACAGCCACACCTGCTGAGGCTTCTGGATAAGGAATTCCCCACTCAGAATCATAGGTTGGAAAAGACCTCTAGGATTATGAAGTCCAGCCATTGACCCATCCTCACCATGTCCACCATGCCGTGTCCCCAAGTGCCCCTGTCCCTCAGTTCTCTTTTTGTGCTTTGAATTTTCTGTATCTACTACAGTACTGACAGGTCTCGCTGAGCCCCTGCTTAATATCACTGCTTGCATGAAAAGCTTCAAGAAGTGAGCAATAAGGAGTGGGCGTCTGCAAGGGTTGGGTGAGGTGCACCCTGACAGAGTGACAGTAGTGGGCAAGTGACTGAGAGTGAAAGTGGTGGGCTGGGGTATGAGAGGTAATCAGCAGTGGTTGGTTAGTGGTCTGAAAGGAAAGGAGTGAAAGTGCTTGCATAGGGAGGAAGGGAGTTGGGGAGGCACTGCCAACTGTGAGAAAGACAGCAGCATGCTACCCCTGGCACACTGCAGACACAGTTCTGTGCACAAATTTTATATTCTCTGAATATATTTCATGTCATATGTACACTCATACATCTATCTAAAAATACATAATAGAGTGGTGTGGAACTGAGAAGGAGAGGAAATAAAGGAGATTCAAGGAAGTCTGAAAACCAAAAATAAATGCAGGAGTCCTCAGGAGAGTAAAGAACAGCAAAAGACTGATTCAGCCTTGTAGGCTTCAACGTGGCTTTGTTATTTTCTGTAGCACCATCACGTACAGGCAGACAGTCTAGGGCCCTGATCCTATGGATGACCTCCATGAGAGCAGCAGCACCTGACAGAGATCCACACTCAGAGGATCCACACTCCCCTCTAACCCTGGCCCACAGGATCTGGCTGCCCCTCCAAGGCCTGGTGAAGCCTTATCTACCCCCATGTCCTTAACTGATCCCATTGGCCAGGATACGCAGTGGACACTGGTGGTACTGGGGCTTTCTGCCCACATGTTATCTCTGCAGCCAGTGACCCCATGCTGTGCAGGGAGGTAACTCCAGCTATAGATGACCATCAGTCATCTAAGTTGTATGGGAAACTGTTAAAATGAAGGCAGCTACTTGTGAAGAGTAGCATTTTATGCCCTGGCACAGGCTGAAAATCCATTAACAAGTTGTTGAGTTTTATTTTCAAATAAATCAAGAGCAAAGCTATCATTTTTTCTTAATACAGTTACTTTTTTTTTTTTTCCTACTTTCACTATATGTTTAATTGTTATTTCTTCCATTTGGACATAACCAAATAATTATTGTTTACTGTTTAGTTTTCAAGAATAGTTGTAAATAGAGAGCCAGAGGATATCTATGGGAAAAAAAACTCACCAATTCTGACGCCTTCAGTCAAGATGGAAAACATTGAGGCTTGTCACCAGAACTCCACAAAGGAGCAATCTCCAGAAAGAGATGCTGCCTTAGTGGTGGTCAGCCCTTAAATGAAATCTAGGAGAGGTGGAGTCAAGCTCCACCCCTTCTGTGAGCACAGCTGAATTACCTTCACCTGTGCTCCTGCAGCTGACCCGACACTTGTTTCAGATGGTTTAATCAGAGGTTCAGGCTGTGAATAACAGTTTCCCATACAACTATATGTATATTTTTTTTCTTAAGGATAAAATGTTGCTTATATTTCAAATGTCTATATGAATCTTAACTGAGGAATCCATAGGTTTCGTCTCAAACAGAGCCATTTTTATTCAAAAGAAGTTTGGAAAATCCTCTTTAAACACTGAGGAACACAAACATCCCCTGTCCGGCCAATATACAATTATATATGCCTTCTTCATGAAAATCGTGATGCAGCCAGCACAGGCTGTACCCACAATCTACTCACAAGAGGCAGATGTAATCTCTTTCCCAGCCCCTCCTCTGCCATGCATAGTCTTCATGAAGGACTCACGCTAATCCCTGGAATTCAGATATGAGATTGATGAAATCCTTCAAGCAGAAGGTTTCCAATTTTTATGATTTTGGATTAACTGTTACAAGGTTCTGTTCACTGTAGAAGAAAGGTCATCTCCTTTGAAGCTTGCTAAACTCACTGCCTCAGTGTCCCGTAACAATGAATCTGATGGTCTAATTGTAGATCCTGTGCAAAAAAAACTTTGTCTTACCAGCCTTGAACGTTTGTCATGCCTTTATGCATCTGAAATACCTTTTTTTTCTTGCATGAGGACTGGGAGCGCAGGGGCTCCATATCTACATTCACTCTCCCTGTAACTGATTATTCAATGAACCCCTTGTTCAGTTATTTGGTTGCTTACCAATAGGACTAGTTCCAGTTCCCTCTCTCTTCCCATTGAAAAGTTTTTTTCTGTTATCACCTCCTCATTTCTCCATTCTGGTTCCCATTAAATAAATAGAGCAGGAAATGCAAAAAGATAGCAATTCTTATTTTGACTTGGAAACTGCTTAAAATATGTTGCCTTCTGTTAAGGACCTTAGATCTCACAATGCTTCTGCTTCTTCACTTTCAAATATTCTGAAATCCCAGAAATGTCTGTTAGAAATTGAGGAAGCTCAGAGGATGAACATCATGTGGGAGGGGAGGGTGGCCCTTAGATACAGCTTGGCCAAGGCTTTGTTTTAAGAAGCCAGAGCCAAGGGTTAGATCACCTTCCTGAAGATGCTATCACAGAAGATGGTTTCCCATCGGTCAGAATGAGATGAGACCAGCAAGGCAAACACCCCCAGTCATCCCAGGGAATGCAGTCAAAAGAAGAGGAACTTGGCTTAGAACAGGAGACTCATTGGGGACTAATTTAATTTGACTAGATAGATCGACAAACTCTGGGTCCAAGACAGCGCTTTGACTAAGTCGTTCCTGGCTTCGTATGCAAGCCTGGCAGCTGGAGCTCCGCGCTTCTGAGTGTGGCCAAAAAGATTGTGTGAGATGGCATTTTACTTTGAGAGATAATGGGGATAACTGGGGAAGGGAGAGCCTAGAAAATGGAGAGAATCAGAACAGAAGTAGATGTGGCAAATAAGCCAGAAGTTATGAGGATCTGGGGAACATATTAGTCAGATATGTCTATTAAAGACATCTGTGTATATGGCAGCATCTTGTGAATTCAGAGAACGTGATGCCAATTATGATCATCAGAGAGTTGTAATTTTGGTAAAAGCGTAAAAGGGAATTCAGTAAATCTGGGAAGGTATTGGATGTAAGTGTTGAGTAAGTGTAAGTATTTAAATAAATTTAACAAGCTTAAAAGCAAAAGAACAATCGAAGTATTTGCCGTGGAGGATGATTTCAGTTATAATGGGCAGTAGGGAAATATAGTGCTACAAGATTATAGTGACCTTATGTTGACCTACAAAGTGTTCAGGAAGGAAAGACTGGTCCATAGAAGCAGAGGAGATACTGCTGTATGGAAGGATAGCATAGCATAAGCACTATTTAGATGAGCTGTAAAAGGCAAACACTACACAACTGAATCTCCAAAGACAAAGAAATTTGAAACTAGAAATTCAGAAGCATTTTAACAACTTCAGGAAAGTAAAGACATCAGCAGGTCTTCACTGATAATCTCCAGCTTAAGAAGAGGAAACAGAGTAAGCAATGTTGAACTTTAGCTGCTAAGAAAACTGTAGTATCAGGACTTTTGGTTACTCCCCTATGCTCGATCAAGTAGATCAGGATGAACACATAGTAGAAGAGATTTCTTGACACCTTGCACAACAACATCTTGTAAAAGTGAAACCCAAAAGGAAGAAAGTAGTCTTAACTCTGATATCAATCACAAACTGATAATAGCTGGCTCACTAATCTTACTGTCCAGGTGGACCACAAGGCTAATTCATTAAAGCCGCTCTTACATTCATGGATCAAAACTTTCATCTCTTTGAGGTGGTATTGCCTCACATTTTAAAAAACCTGTTACATAAGGACATACTTTACTATCTAAGAAATGAAACAAAGAGCAACTTCATCTTTTTCCTCCTGAATCTACTCTTAAAAAAGGACCAGAGAAGACGGACTTTAGAAGCTGTTCACTCACCCAGGAGACTGAAAACATTCAGAGAGATCATATGGCTCAGGCTACCAGCTTGACGATAAAGTTTACTGCTTGTGTTTCATCTTCTGTATGTTAGGTATTCACTGAGTGGGCTGAACTACAGCTATACAGTGCCCAGATGTTCCTGCTTTCCAACAGGGTGTTTTGCCGGCTTCACAGCAAACAAGATACAACTGATGTTGGCACCAAGCCTGATTTCAAACACTTCTGCCCAACTCTGCCTCCTTTTATAGGGTCATCATTGCAGTTTAGCTTTATCCTAGATGCAAAATGTGTGTTGCAGCCTCAGAGAGCACTAAGCCGAGCTCTTCTTCACATTAAACTCCCATCTGTGTCAGAACACAACTTTGAAGAGTCCCACTAGAACTATGCAGCCTCACAGCGCGTGTGACTTTGCAATTACATTCACCTAAGTTGCACTCAGCACTGTGGCATCCAGCTTCAGTTAAAACCTGCTGGGATCACAGCTTAAGCATGATTAGCTGGCACAATGACAACCTTGTGTTTGTACTAAGTTTGACTCTGCAGAGCAATATATCAGCATGAAAAGGTGTAACTTCTGTATGCATGCATGCTTTGCAGAAACCATGCAAGGCAATACCACATGCATGGAAATGAATAGTAAAAACAGGTAATGAAGAAAAGAAGGTCACATAGGCATAGAAGGAAGAATTGTTTGTGCTGGAAGGGTCCCTTGAAGGCCATTTAGTCCAACTCCCCTACAGTGAGATCAGGTTGCTCAGAGCTCCATCCGGCCTGATCTTAAGTGTCTCCAGGGATGGGTCATCCACCGCCTCTCTGGACAGTCCATTCCATTACTTCAACACCCTTACTGTAAAAAACTTCCTCTTTATGTCCAACCTAAATCTCATCTCTTTCAGTCTGAAACGATTTCCCCTTCTCCTGTCATAACAAACCCTGCTAAAGAGTCTGCCCCCTTCTTTCTTATAGTCCCCGTTTAGATACTAAAAGGCCTCCATCAGGTCACCCCAGAGCCTTCTCCAGACTGAACAGCCTCAGCTCTCAGCCTGTCCTCATGGGGAACAAGGAATCACACGAGGAATAGCTGAAGAAACATATGAAAAGTGAGTTCCTGGACAAAGAATGCAAAAAAAAAAGAACAACAAACCAACCCAAGATACAAAAAGGATGCAATTTAAGAGGTACAATTTAGGAATGGCTATCAGTGACAAAGGTGATAAAAGCAGCATACCAGATGAAACAGGTATGACAGGAGCCCATTTAACAACCCATGGTTATTACAGACATATAGGATGTCCATTTGGATGGGATAGAAGTTCAGTAAAAAGTGTGCAATGGAACAGTGCTTTACTTTAAGCAAACAACACCGGTAACCTATGCTTTGAATACCTTTTTTTCCTGCATTTCAAGCATATTAATGGTTTAATATATAATAGTATTATTGGTGACACTGGGAACACGGGGCTTTGGTGAATCAGTCGATTTGTTTCATCTTTAACTAATTTGAACCTTTAATCCTCTTGCTTGCGCAAAATCTTCTTCCTTCAGGTCAAAGTATTAAATAGTCTCAAGAAGTAAATAAGGAAAAAAAAAATACCAGAAAGCCCGTGGGGAACATTTAAATTAAAGTTATCTAATAGTCAAATCAACTTAATACTATGATCATAGGCTCATCTCAGCTTGTCTCACTGACTCCCACCACCTCTGCGAATAAAGCTGTGGGAATAAATAGACAAAACAAAAAAGGGATTTTAGATTACTTCTAGTTTCTTGTTGCTTTAGGTGGTTGCTTTTTTACTGTAACTGCTGTCATTATACAAATGCAGAACCTTTTAAAACAGAAACATGCAGACCAAAACATTGAAATTGTCCCCATTTTTCAGGCCTTGTTTGCACTGTACAGTATGCCCGTATTGGTTCAGCATCTGACTTCCTTTAGGGATATAAACTATGCTGGTGCAAATCCTTATGTAGGCAAAATCTTGCAGATATAACTGTCTTCTACCAGCACAACATATTTCAGTTAATGACTCAGAATACTCTTTGATATCAGTATAAATTGTTCATCCTGGGGGGGGAGGACTGCTTCTTTACAGTTAAAATGTAGATAAGTTCTGAACTTTTCCTTTACTGGGGCTTAAATCAGTCAAACCTATATCTAGTATTTCTCATCCAGAAATAACACAGCTTCTTTTCATCACCTTTTTGACTGTTGGTCCTTTTCTGCGTTCCTGCTTTGATTGTATGCTCACCAGAAAGGAGTCTATTTGAAACCCCCTTGAAAGCAGAAGTTCTGTTTCAAGCAACAGTAACCGCAGGATCAAATGCCTCCCGTCTTAAAAGAAAGAAAACTGATTCAAAAGCTTGAAGCTAACAAATGGCTTGCAGTTGTCCAAGCCGCTTGTATTTAATATTGAGGAAGTGATGCTTTTCTGGCCTCCAGTGATGCATCTCCTAGACAGGCAGGCACACAACAAAATGAAGTCTTAATGCCGTGAGCTCCTTGAGACTGCTGCAATAACATTCTGGCAGACTGGGCTCCCTTGGCTCTTATACTTGCAGCAATTTGAATGTCTCTTTCGGTTTAGCGTGATGCTTGGCAAGTTTCCCAATCTTACATTATCTGAGAAAGAAAGACAAGAGAAGCTGGTACGTTGGGGGAGCCTTTGAAGATGCTTCTTTGCCGTTTGTTCATAGCAAGACAGCTGGCTGCTGGTAGGAGTAGCGTTTGGCCAGCAGCTTAGCTTGAAAATGGTTCAACTGAGTTGCATCCAGGCACCAAGATGCTCAGATACCACAGCAATGTGTGCGGTACAAGAACCTAGATATGAGAAGATTAGATAGCAAATCAGACAGAATTTTGCATGTGATTTCCTGGGTTTGTCTAAACTTATAGCAACAGCAGTTAATTATAGGAGATTATGAAGGCAGCTCCAGGGGAGTTTATGTCACTTATATGCTGGATTCCAGCCATACATTGCCAGCTGAGGGTTGCCGCTGTGGAAGGAAGCTCCTCCTGTTGCAAAGCTGGTGGAAACAATCCTGGTGCCTTCCTGCTCTGGGATGGGAGCAGCAGGCATCTGTGATGGAAGCATGACAGAGAGGATGAGTATAATAGCTGAAATGTGAGGCAAAGAGACAGACACAGTTCATCACCTGAAGAGAGACAGGCACAGGAGGTATGGCACACAGGAGTTATTTGTGGTTAATTCTCTAGATAACTGCAGTACCTACTTCCAGATCTGGTCCTTCTCCCTCCACCAGACATGAATCCCTCAGCTCTTGCAACCGCTTCCTCTGGCACTTCATTGAGGGCAGATGAATGCTTTAATGAAATTCTTGAGGCTACTTGGAAGTGCCTGGGCAAGAGAGCCTGGCCTTCCAGCAGCAGCTGCTTGAGAAGGAGTCACTGCGCACATTGCTGCACAGAGAAGGCAGTGCTGTAAGTATTTGTGCACAAATGAAGCCAACAATTCTTTCTGGTAGATGAGCTGTGTCTAAGCAGTAGTTGCACAAGTTTCACAGCAGGAATAGTTAGCCTGCCTACAGTACTGTTCTTATGTACCTGCAGTACTTGCATCCATACACCTGCCCCTGGGCCAGCTTGTTTGGTGTGAGGTCGGCTCCCTCTTTCTCTCCTTAGAACTGCATTCTGCCATAAAGGCCCACCTGCATGTAGAAGTTTTCAGAGAAGCAGATAGCTACATTTTGGACCTTATAGCCATTTTTATCTGCAGCTTCCAATCTCTGAAGTCGTATTTATCTTAGAAAGTGGGAAAGCTTTCAAGCACTGATTTCATAGGTAATGCATTTTTCTTTTCTTTTCTTTTTTTTTTCTCTTTATTTGGCTGGTATTCATGATTTTGTTTCTTACTCTTTCCTCTGAGTATCTGAACTTTAGCATGACATTTCTGCTCCCTTGGAAACACTAGCACACCAAGTAATTACCAGTCTTTCCTGCCTAAGTGAAGGGCCTTCTGCTTCCTAGCAGTGTTAGTTCAAGGTCACAACAACTGATTTAAATACTTCACGAATTTGCATCTGACTTGCTGTCCACAGAACTTGATCATTAAGAGATCCAGTTTCCACTGGCACTCTCCCTTTCAAAGTTCGTCAACAGGAAATATAAATGCTCAGCTCTTTGTGAATGATCTGCAAGGACACGCAGGCGTTAAATAAATAAGTAAAGCAGTTAACCAAATCCTTTAGTTTCTGTTTTGAATGACTGGCCATAGGAATGCAGGCTGAGCTGTATTTCGGCTGTTCCCAAGGATGTGTATGTGTAACTTGTTGATAGCGGTACTTCAGGCTCTGGTGACAGGAGTGTGACCGCCCTCGTGTCCATCATCCTGCAGCAGCACAGCCTCTGCCTCCTCTCAGGAGCACCAGGCTACAAAGAAAACCATGAGGGCCCTGTTATTTCAGAGGGCTGGCATTCTAAATTGCCTCAACCCTCATCCTGAGCTGCCAATGCTGCTGGGTTGTAAGGAGCAGCATTAGACTTGCTCCAGCAATTAATGTGAGCATCTGGCACACAGGAGAGCTGAGGCTTCTGCCCTGCAAGACATGCAGGAGATCCAACTGATAGCAACAAAGCTCAGGAAGACCAGCTTACTTCATTGGCAACAACAGATCATCAGCAAAAGAAAAGAAGAGCCCACTACAGCCCTTAGATTTCAGCATTAAGTTTTTAAAACCTCACTGGTGCCCAAAGTTTATCTCTTTCACAGTAAAAATGACTTTGAGTGCACAGAGGAATTAAAGCATGTGTAAGGGTTGAAGGTGTGTCTCTGTCAAACATCCCTACTGTACTTGTTTCTGGGTGGGAGGAAGCACTAGAAAGGAGGAGAGAGCAGGTGGGCCCTGGAAAAGGGAATTTTTAGCATTTCTCCTGTGGGATGCCTGCTGTTGGTATTGGAGGTGGAGGGACAGAGATTATTTGCAACTCATTAAACCTTCTTATTTTGTTTTTGCATGGTGGCATTTGAATAAATCTAATGGTTGTAGTTAAGGTGTTACAACTGTGCATGCAAATTAATTTAAGAGCTGTTCTGAATAGCAAAACAAAGCCCTTCAATCTGTTTGCGAACCATGTCCTCACACCCTGATTTTCCCTGTTCTTTTCATATGGTCCCTCTTAGCTCTTACCCAATAGTACACGCAGGAGGGCTTTCTGGATGAACAGAAAGCTTGAAGTTTTCCCAGCCTACCCAATGAGTGCCTGTCAGGTAAAGCAACTCATAAAGCTGTCTTGGGGTGACAGTAGGATTCAGTGCACTGTGACAACAGGTGACAGGCAGCTGACTTTGTCTGAATTCCCACTTTCCTTGGTCTGCACAGCCTCTCCTAGCTTCTTTCCCTGCTTGGTCACCCATCACTGGTCTCCCAGGTCTTGTGGTTTTGTGGTAAACAAACAGATAGGAGTGGAGCAGAGGCACTCGGACCAAAAAACAATCTCTTCTGAGCTGATGCAGGCCAGGAACTTCTTTTGTGTTAATTCCCCATTACCACTGGGCTGTGAAAGGATGAAAACGTAGAGCAAGATTCTGAGAGGCCTTTAAGAACAGCACTAAGCAGAGCAACCCCACAAGGTGATCCAGTAATGCATCACACACTGATGCCAGAGATCTTCCCCCTGTTGTATGCTGGGCGGTGGCAGGGGGCTTACAGCTTGCTCCTACAGCACCTGCTGGGGCACTGCATACAAGGGTAGATATAGGAAGTGGCATGACAAATCCATTACCTGCCTTATGTCTTCCTCAAATAAGGCTTTCACAGGTGAACAAAAATGGTCTGGGCTGCTAATGAAGTGCTGCTCACAAAAGAAAACACATGCACAAATTCTTAATTTCCACATGGCCCCTGGTAGAAGCTACCTGCCCATTTAAGCCTACAGCACTTTTTACGTTGCTCAACCTTTATTTTATTTTGTTAGTACTTATTTATTGAACTGCAGATATATCATAAGGTTACTTTGTCATCAGATAACCTTCGCTGTTTCTTTCCCCTTGTAAATCAACTGATTGTCACAAGATCTTTTAAAAAAAAACCCAGCAAAAGCCTGCTTTGAGCCATGTGAGGAATGCGTGGCATTTCTGAAGATGGTGCCAGTAGCTTTGCCTGAACTTTTACCAGAGTAGCAGAGCAGTGCTGGCCGGCATGGGGCCGGAGCACTACGGCTGCAGCAATGCTTCTGTGTGCTGCGCTCAAGGCAGAGTGCAAGGCAGGCAAGCCAAGGGGCCTGGGGATCAGAGCACCATGTTTAGACAGCAAACAGGAGATCAAGTATTTTCCTAAGAGATGTTAAAACAAGCAGCAGGGAAAATGTGTGACTGGTCCCTCGTGGCTCAGCTGATGGCACAACCTGCTCAGACTAGTTCGATTCCACCCTCCACATTCACATGCACTGCCTGTCCTGGCAGAGACCACTCCGAGAGAGCCCTGCCTTGGCAAACCCTTGTTCTTTCTGTCTTTCTTTTCCCTGTTTACCTCGGCTAATACCTGTGCCTCAAGCCCTTTCGCTGCACTGCAGGATAAATGTATTAAACAAAGCCCTCTGTTGCCAAAGCGGTGGGCTGATGACAAAAGCTGTGCCAAAGCACTTTGAGCATTTCTACAAGCAGCTACTTTCAGTTCCCATTTCTCAGACTGTTACATGATTTAACTCTTTTGCTGCATCCTGAGAGTGACAGATACTGGCAGCTGGAGCATGTGGGGAACACAATGGTGTGCACATGTACATATTTTCCTTTATTAGCAAAATACCTGCCAGAACCAAATTGTCAAATTTGGGCTTTTAAATTAGGTACTCACATTAAGAGTAAATTATTGAGAGTTCAGACAAGACTTTGAGAGAATTGGGCCTGTCGTCTTTCAGACCCATTTTGTCATTATTTTTGCTTTAGTGTCATTCTAAAGCTGTGACAATGGTCCCAATACACTGTGTTTCTTTGCAAAGTGTACACAGAGCCATAGAATGGTTTGGGTTGGAAGGGACCCCAAGGAACATCAAGCTTGTGATGTTAGAGCATGAGCTCCCCATACAATTGGAATAACACAAGAAAAGTAATGTACAGTTGGAATAGAATCATAGAATCATGGAACCACCAAGGTTGGAAAAGACCTAAAAGATCATCCAGTCCAACCATTCACCTATTTCCAATAGCTCCCACTAAACCACGTCCCTCAGCGCAACATCCAGTCATTCCTTGAACACCCCCAGGGTCGGTGACTCCACCACCTCCCTGTGCAGTCCATTCCAGTGCCTGACCACCCTTTCTGAGAAGCAATATTTCCTAATGTCCAGACTGAACTTCCCCTGCTGTATCTTGAAACCATTCCATCACAGTATAGGAATAGTGCAAGAATAGTGGTAAATAGACAGACAGAGGTTATCTATAGGAAAAACTCACCAACCCTGAGGCCTTCAGTCAAGGTGGAAAACATTGAGGCTTGTCACCAGAACTCCTCAAAGCAGCAGTCTCCAGAAAGAGATGCTGCCTTAGTGGTGGTCAGCCCTTAAATGAAATCTAGGAGAGGTGGAGTCAAGCTCCACCCCTTCTGTGAGCACAGCTGAATTACCTTCACCTGTGCTCCTGCAGCTGGCCCAACACTTGCCTCAGGTGGTCAATCAGAAGTTCAGGCTGTGATTAACAGTTTCCCATACAGCTCCCTTACCAACCCTGCGATGCTTGCTTTGTTCTCCAAAGTGATCCACAAATCTCTGTGGCATTTCCTAAGTCCACCTCTGTATGTGAATGTAAACTCCTTAGAAATGGTTTGCTGAATTTGTCTGGAAGAAGAAGAAGGTGGCCTAAAACTGAATGGTTCTTAGTGCAACTGAGATATGTGAAAATACATGCAATTTCCTTCTATGTATGAATTATATACAGCTTCTACCATTCAGCCCAAGTATAACTCCAAAAGTAAAAACTAAGGCTGCTATATATCAGTGTTAAAAATAGAAGATGATGGGTTAAATGGGCTTACCAACCTTCAGAAAAGAACTTGTCAAGGACTGAGCAGAGCAGCTTTGTTTGTGTTGTTTGAACATGGAAGATTTTCTCCAGACTGCCTCCTCGCCTTCTTTCTTTCCTTAATGCTACTATTGCTCCCCCATAAGTGGCACCCATTAAATACCACCAATGAACTGCTGCAGTGACATTGCACAGCTGATGCCAGAAACACTTCACTTTAGTGTGGCCCTTTCCAGGAGTAAGAAAACCAGGCAACCTCCCCTAGGTCTGGGCTTTTGCATAGTGCAGAGCCACGTCTAACTGAATTAAGCAGAGACGCCAAGACAAAATTGCTGAAACATTTCTCATGCTGATTTGGTTTAACAAGAATGCAGCCTCGTCTGAACACTGCATGGCTTTCCATGCAAGCTGAATGATCCACACCTTCCTAAACCCATATTTAAAGAGAAATGGCTTGACCATTCCCCACAGCGTAGGTTTATCCTTCATCTCTGTCAGCTGTGGAGGAAATCTATCTGCCAACAGCTTCACTTTCCAGCAGCATGAACTGGAACAGTCACCCCCATTGCAATAACCAGTCAGATTTATTTATGTATTTCTAAGCGCATGCGTCAGTTCGTATGAAGAAATGTAACCGCGATTATTCCTTACCCCATAAATGTATCCATCTGAGTGCTATGTTTAGTCAGCCCCGTGCAAATAGTATTTCCATTGATCTGAATTTACATATACTTCACTGAGAGCCTGGCATTAACAAGGGTAGCAGGACATGCCCCAGTACATAGGGTCATCAGCGTAAGTATTTAAACAAATGACAAGAACACAGAATGAAGAAGATACGTTGAGAACACTATGACGAGAACCAGTTTTGTCCAAAGTCACAAACCTCAGATATCACTGGAGAAACAAAAGGGTGTGCAGATGCAAACTAATTGAAGCTGCAGCTCTAGGACTGTGTAGGGTATTGTGAAAACAGAGAATCCAGAATAGATCCATTTCTACCACAGGAAAAGGTGAGGGGTTAAAAAAAACCACCCGTATAAGGATTTGATCAGGTGTACCAGCGCCAAAGCCGAGGCAGTGGGCAGGTACTCTGCCAGCAGTCAGTGGGATGGTTTGTGACACCTTCCCTTCCTGCACGTTATAGTTTGATGAAGTAGACCTGGTTGAAGTGCCAGCATGTCAACACTCCCAGGTGTACAAAGACACTGGCCTTTCTAACGACACCAGCCTTATGAAACGCTGTGCCTTGGCGCAACACCACCAGGGGCTCAGCTGCCCTGATTTGCATCTCCTCAGTGCTTGGGTTTCCATAGAGGACTCGTGATCTCTTCAAGAGAAGAACAGCTATAGATTTGTCTGCTTTTTTTTTTTTTTTTTTTTTTAAATGTTCCAAGAACTTTTCTCATTTAGCTTCAAGATGACATTTTAATGAGGTTTCATTGCATAACACAACATCAGACGATTTGAGCAGCTCTCTTCGCTCACTCCCTCCCCAAATCACCTCTGAAATGAATTACCATGCAGGAATGAAGGCTTTAATGAGAATTTATGTTGCTCATACTGAGGCAGGAGTGAGAGAAAAGTCATTCAGCTGCTAAATCATGGCATTGGAGCGGATGTCATTCCCTCTCCCATCATGACAGATGGCAGCACGGTGTCATTCAGACCTGGGCAGGTTTCTTCAAAAGTCTGGAGCTGGTGTTTGTTTGTTTGTTTGTTTTGGAGTCAAAGAGAGGGCAGCAGAGAATAGCTGCAAGCCAGTTCCCGCTCAGTAAAATGGAAGGCTCACCAGCTCTTCATTCAGTACAATGTGGCTCAAGAGGATATCCTGTCAAACCAATGATAACGAGGGAAATAAAGTCACTTCCTCAACAGCTGTTTGATTCAGGTAGAAAAAGGAAGTCTTTACTTCCTCATGTTTGCTCTCCCTACCACCCCCTCAGCCATAAATGCATAAATGCCATGCTGAGGTTGGCTTTTCCCTTGGCATTGTTGGGGGGAACACTCGTGCCAATGATGCAGTGCTGGGCTCAGCATATGGGAAGTACTGACTCCTCTGCAGCCTTGAGGATAGGCCTTGCCTCTCGAACAGGGATGGAGGCTGAGCTGCAAAAGGACCGAGACTAAATCAAATCCAAATGCCAGTAACAAATGTTTCTGTAGTTAAAGATTATATTTGTTTCTTGAATCAGTACTGCCAAATTTGGGCCAGCAGACAAGAGAGGTAGTGCGATTGGGAGCCGCTGGTTTGAGCCAGGGCACCACTCAGGACACCATCATCACCATCGTGCCTCCTTATCTTCCATGGTGACAAACTCCACCAGGGCCTGAACAGGACCTACTGTCCCCGTGGGCATCTCAGTGGGTAGTGGGGCTCCTGGCCTACCCCTGGCCCACCATATAAACCCAGATGGGTGAGGCGTGCACCTTGGTGCATGGGGACCATGAGGAGCTCAGGCAGAATGTTCTTCTCTTTACTGCTTCCATCGTTCTTGCTGTGCTGAAATGGTCAACGTGAATATAGGCCATAAATGAATGACAAGCTTACTTGACTTCATAAAAGCTTCTAAAGAAATTACTTTCAAGCAACTTACAGGTCTGAATGAAGAGCTCTTTTCCATATAATTTTTAACTGCCCTGATACAATTTTACATCCAGGATATAACATTCCATTAAATTTTAAATAGTTAGGCCTTAAAGGCCTACAGCCCTTTTGTTTCCAACCGTGTGAGATTTCCAGAAGGCCTCACCAAGCCAAAACTTGCCTCGGTCCATTTGCCAAGGGGACCCTTGCTTTCATTATAAAGAGTGTTTTTCAAACGACATCAAGTGTTTGAGGCAATTTTGTTAAGCTTATTTGTTTTAGTGAGATTCTCTTATTTTAAACAGACCGATTTAGGTGACAAAAATCCAGTGACAAACACGTGGGTTTATAGAAGACAAATCCTATGAAACAGTCAGGATTCTGTTTAGGGTTCTCCTTGTGCTGAAATAGTTTTCAGTAATGGGTCCCTCCCCCTCTCCTTGTTTTAGTACATAAAATGGACATGTGTTTATTTAAAACAGGTTTGAAACTTAAACAAATAGTGACAGGCTGTTCAAACAAGCTTCGGAAATAGGTCTAATCAGGATGTTTGAGAAGGGGAGGGAGAATGATCATAAAGAGCTACTTGTAATATATAGTGCAGACACCATTAAGCTGGGTTCATGTTATTGTTGTATAATCTCAGCAAAAATAGTACTGCATGCTACACATTTTTTCTTGGTGTTCCTCTTTTGAACCATACGTTATACCATAGGTCTGCCTTGTCTTCAAGTTCTACTGTAACCCTCTATCCATCCTCATAGGGAATGCTAGGGGTTCTACTGAATTGTTAGCAATGGCCTCTCTGGCAAACTGGGCTGAATGTTGCTGAGCGTGGGTAGAAAGGCACAAAATATGCTCATTTTGCAATTGATACTGGGTGTGCGTTGGCTGTCATAACTATACAGAAGTGAGACTCAGCCCACAGAAAGAAACCATGGAAATGTAACATTAAGATATTTTCACGACTTGCATTTCCATGGTATTTTTTTTTTTTTCGTTTCCTGTGTTTTCCACCTATTATAATATCAGCAAGTTTTGAACTTCACCCTTCTTGTATTTTTATAAGGCATGATCGTGAACTCTCTATCCAGACAAAGCTCCCATGGAAGTCAGTGAGTCTGCACTGGCGGCAACAGGATTTAGCCCAGTCTGTAACATTTTAGGATATTGTGTTACTTCATAGCCTTAAGGAGAAATAAAGGAAGCTGTCCAAAGAACTGCTCAGCAAACTCTGTACTTCTCGGCTCTTCATCAGCACAGAAGAATATTGAGGCCAAGGTTTGGCAATGTCTATTTCAAACACAACACAGCTATGCAAAAGTTGCTGAATTTTCTCAGGGAAGAACAATTTGCGTTAAGACATTGGCCCCAAAGGTTAAACTGCCTTCACTTAAGAATATAGTCTTGGATACTCAAGTTTGAAAATGATTGCCTGGAGGAAGAAGCATTGAGAAATATCAGGAGGAAGACAATTTGGGTCAACCTGTTGGGCAAACCCCTTAGCTATTCTGTTACTGACACATTCACTCTTACCTACAACACGAGCCAATATTACTTAATATAAAAACACATTTGGAGATTACAAATGTTTTATTTATTTGCGTCTCACTTGGTCTAGTGAACAGGAGTCAAAATGGCACGATATAAAAAACCCTTACACGCCCTCTCGTGGTATAACCATAAATGCACTTATTTTAACAATATCTAGAATGGGCTAATGAGGAAGGCTATTTAATGTGTGATTTATGGGAAATGCATCTGGCTGAAAGGTTTCTATGAAGGGCAGAGACCTGTTACTCTTTGTTCTTGCTGTGATCCGTGACATGTATGCATTTTCAGAAGGCAGGTTACCGCCTAGCATAGTAACATTGCAAAATGTCTAAAGGCAACATAACATAAGTAGAGAATGTTTGCTTTTACAAAAATTTGGAAGCCTAGGATAATAGAGAATGATGTAAACCCCACAATGGATATCTGTCTGATGGGTTTATCTCTGTGGTTTGGGTGCAGACCTTAATTGGTTGCACAAGGATAGAGTTGTCCTAAACTCTGCTATTTTTTCTACACCCTCCCCCCCCCCCCACCCCCTTTTTTTTTTTAAGCCATTCAGCTTCATTATTCGTTGCTTTCATGCAGCACAGTGTGGTTTACCTCTCTGAGTGTTCTCAGGTTTCATGTTTGTAAAGAATGGCAGGCAGCTTGAAAGAAACACATTAAGCACAGAGTGTTACCGATCTGATCACTAGCCCAGTCAAAATCCCATTGTATTTGTGGAGCACAAAAACAGACCACTGCTATATCAGAGGAATGGCTATCAGGAACACGGGGCTGAGGTGTCAGCCCTTTTGGTGACAGTCATAAAAGGCCAGCAATAGCGTAACACAGAACTGCACCCTAACAGCTTCAACTCACACAGAAGAAACATCTCAATGACGGCTGTGTGGAGTCTTCTGAACCCTATCCCTAAGGAACACAATAAATATTAGTCAACAAAATAGATGTCCTTTGTCCAGTGGAAGCAAAAGGTTTGGAGAATGAAGTTCCAATCTCTTCCATTCCATCCTTCATGTGTTTTTGTATATACACAAAAGGGAGCCACAAGGGAGTTAGCTCCTGTTTAAAAAATGCCGTTACTGTATTTGCTGTTGGACAGGCCATGCCTAAAACAGACTGTAAGTAATTACAGCAATGTTTGTGAAGAAATAGGCAGGAGAACTTTGTGCTAAGCACTGCACAAAAACATAGCTCCCAAATCACTGTTTTCATACGTTGATGTGTTGTGGGGTTTTTTTCTACCAAAGTGATTGCTGAATGACCACTACATGTGAAGAAGCTCTCCTACCTCCCTGCAAGAGTTACTGTGATTCTGATGTTCCTTTATTTCCCTTTCTAGGATGCCTTCGTGGAATTGTACGGCAACAGTATGAGGCCTTTGTTCGATTTCTCCTGGATCTCTCTGAAGACCATCCTGAGCCTGGTTCTGGTGGGAGCTTGCATCACTCTTGGCGCTTATCTTGGACACAAGTAGAGTCACCCAGTTTATCGTGGATTACAAAAGTCTTTCAAAACAGCAAAATAATATTTTTTTTCTGTAGCACAATGGTATTTTATGAGCAAAACAACTTCCTGGCTAAAGATTAAATCAGCTATTACTGCCAAAGGAAATATCATTTATTTTTACATTGCAGGAAAATTATTTATTAAAATATATTTACATTTTAACCTGCTATTTTCAGAAACTCTGCAAGTTGTATCTGTCATCACATCATGTTGTTATTCTTAACTTTAAAGAGCCCCAAAGCATTTTAGGTTCTTTTTTTTTTAATTGATGCAGTTGTCTGGATCATTTTATCTGGAAAGAGCAAGTATACTGACAAAGACCTACCTGCTTACACTTAGGAAGGCAGTTACTTGAGCTGCTAATGGCTGTGTAATTGTATAGATCTCCTTGCAATTTTTGGGATGGCCGAGAGGGCTCTGAAAGAAAAGGTCAATGTGAACAAAGTTCTAATCCCGTCCTGCCTGCGAGCTCAACATGGTACACGCATGCAGTCAAAATGGTGACTTCTTGAAGGACACTTGGCTATCCCTACAGCTTGAAATGCAATTGCCTCTGCCTTGTAGACATGCGTTTTCAAGTTACCAGTCGTGCCATCGCATCATAGTCATGATAGCATCATCCTATACCCTACTATGTGTCAGCTCAAATGCTTTTCTTTATGGATGTGTGAAGTTTAATCTTTGGGGCTTGCAGGAAATTACTGTTCCAATGATTTTCTCAGCAGTAAAAAGTTTTCACGGCTACTGACACAGAAACATCAGGAGACCTTAAGTGCCTGCTTCTACAGAGCAGAGCTGGAGTCTGAAGACCTGACCTGCGTCCCACTTTAGGGCTCATATCTGCAACTAATCCTGTTTACTTACAGAGTTCCTCTGGGGGTTTGAAACCAATTAAATGTGGTCTCCAAATCCCTGAAAGTTGAAAAAGATTTTAATTCTATTTGGCAAGAAACAGACCTCAGCTGAGTTACAAATTAGCTCTGACTATCCTCGTTTCTCAAACCAGACACCAAAATCAAGTTCATTTTCATAACACAGAAAGAAAGTGAGCTTTATCCTCCTGCCCCTTGCCCTCAAAATTATTTCATGCTAATAATTTCCTAAGACTGTCTACTGAAGAAAAGATGAAGAAGAAACTCCTCTATCTGGACAGAGACTCTCTGACACCTCGATCTCACAGGTGCCTACTGTCATTTCAAGCGAAAACAGGGTGGAGGAAAAAGGGGAGGGTGAAGCCATCTGCCCCTGTTAGAAATGCAACGCAAGTACAGTTAATGCAGAATACTCAGTATACACTTTTATAAGCAGACCTGTGTCCTAAGACCAGGTGTGTTGATGTATGTCAAAGCAGGGCTTTCCATGTGCTCGGAGGGGGCCGGAATTGCTGACGAAGCAGAAGAATCCCAGTGTGTTGCATGGACTGCTCTGTTGAATGGACATCGCCATCTTCAATCAAACGCTCCTATTTTTTCTACGAAACTTTTGAAACCCGGGATTTGTGGGTAAATGGACATTCAGAGATAGAAAGAAAAGGTTTTAAAGCTCTGAATGTAATGTACCGTACAGCGCAGAAGTGCTAATAAGGGGTGAAAAAAGTAAAATAAAATACAGTGAATAAACTGTAGATTCAACCTCAGAATTTCAGATGGATAACTTTGTGGCATTATATGCAAAATATCTCCATTAACTTGGGAATGTAAGATGTTCAATGTTAAGGCTGTAGTTGATGTTGTGTCTTCAAAGCTGCTTTTTTTTGTTTGTTTGTTTGTTTTAAGAGTTGTACATCTCAGCATTTTTACTGCTATTTAGTCATGGCACCTACACTTTGTGTGAGCAAAGATGGAACGAGCTTACCTTTCCACTTTGAAATTACTTGTAATTTCATAGAAACATACAAAGGAGGTGTTTCAAAGATCACAGAAGTGGGACTAAAACTAGGATCGATTTTAAAGAAAAGAAAAAATGTCATAGAATCAGATGCACCTGCAGTGTTTTTGGAGCTTCTGTCAGAAGTGGGCATATGTGTGCAGGATTCATATGAGAAATATTTGAATTGGGAGCAACCAAGTATTGTGGATCGAGTGTGGGCTTTGTTTTTTTTTTTTCAGCTGCGAAGCTGAACGTGTCTGAAGCTGATTTCAAAACTGGAATTGGCTGCTATCGAGCTGATGTTTCATTTCACAAGCTAGTCTTTGTTTCAATTTATGCCCATACGCCCATTAAAGTTCATGAACTATTAGACCTCAAATTGTTTCAAAATTGTTTATTTTATTAAAGGTTTACATTGTCAAAAGTAGTAAAAGAGTAACTATCAATTCCAGTGCTGCTATACTACCAGGATAATTTGAATGGGTTTTATTTTTAATACCTTCCAATGGCAAAAGTTTTTTAAAGCTGCTTTAGAAATAATATGAAGACGACACGTGATGATACACATTTAAATGAATATTGAGGATTTTGTGTTCTGTTGTGTCTACTCACTGGACTACCCAGTGTATTGGTTAATGCCAGGCAAAAAGAAGAGTCACAATGACTGTTGATGATTTTATTTTATTAAAGAGCTAACGGAGTTTTCCCATCCTGACTGCAGAATAGTACAGTATTGTGGCTGCATTAGGTATAACGGTAGTTGATAATACATTTATTAAGAAACATAGTAGAAACATTGAATGTATATAAAAGCTTGAACTTCTTTAATAAAATCCTCTCCTCTCACTCTTGCATTTCTTTTGCAATAATTCCTGTCTTTTATATTCCTCATCACATCTTCCCATAGAGGTTTGGTTTTTTTCCCCCCACAAATTGCCTTATAGACAATTGCATGCTCAAAGACTACACTTCAGTGAAAATTCATCCTCTGTCACTATGTGAACACACACACCTGGTTGTTCCCAGTGTATCCAAGCCATCAAAGCAGAAAGTGAAGAAAAGAGGGAGGTTTCTGAGGATGGTTAGGTGTGGAAGACCAGAGGACAACAAAGGAAGACACCAAGAAATAGAGAGAAGCAAAGAGATCACCAAAATATCTCCCTGCTTAGAGGCGACTGTTAGAAGGAATTGGTTCATCTTTCATTCTTTCCCTTGAAAAAGGGTGATGCAAGGGCAGAGTAACCCATTACAGACTCACCACGATCATTTTTCAGTATAAAACTTCATTAATGCTGAAGGCAGTCTTTTGCGTAACAGAAAATCCTTAGGAATTTGAAAGTAATGCTTGATTTGGCTGTGTTTAATTTATTTGTCATTAATTCTTTTCCGCTTCATTTATTAAGAAAATAATGAAGGAAAATGTTTTGTTCCTGGGGAAAGGAAAAAAAAAAAGTATCTGTGCAGTCCCTTAAGATCTGTTACAGATCAGTATCTTGGGAATAAATGGAAAAATGAGGAAAATAATCTGCAAGTTCAGTGTTCTGGAATCAGAGCTGACACAGAGGATGTTTCTTAATAGAACAAGCACTGGATCTAGCAAAGGAGGAACAGGGCTTGGGGGGTAATGGAGAATAATATACAGATAGGGAAGGGGGCTGGAAGATGTGGAGAATGACACTGGTGTGTAAGAAAATCTCAAGTTTCAGACGATGCAGGAATCCACCCAAGATGGCCTGAAAATAAGTTCTAACTAAAACCAGCTACAAACCCGTGCACTGTGATGTGACTGCAATTACTAAGAATGTTCAGCTACAGAATTGTTTTTAAATTATTCTACAAGTACCCACTCATTACAAAAGCTCATTTGTTTGCCGTTGCGATTTGAGATTACGCAGCCTGAATAGGATTGCACTAATAGAGAACAATGATGGAAAAGTGTTTCTTTGAAACCAGATGTGCAAAGGAAACGTTGATGTGGTACGGTTCAAAGAATACAGATCCAGGACACCCAAGCATACAGTCTCCCAAGCTGAGTCAGTGGGAGTCAGATACGCATAAGGACTACCTGCTTTGAGCCTAAAGCATGACACTATGCTTAGCCATGCACCTGCATCCGACTGCACAAGCCTAGAACTCCTATTGATTATAAGTGTAGTGAAGTAGCATGTTTAAAGCCTGTCTTTTTTCCTCTCTCTGTCTTTAAACAAGCTAGCAAAATGATTCATTTGTATTACAAGTTAATGGCTCGGTAGTATATGAAAATTTAAACATCTTTTGATTTATGAGTATAAAAATTCTTTCTCGTTGCAAAAGCCCAGCTTTGTTTTTCATTCCTATCTCTCTTTCAAACAAGGCTAAACAAAAGGAAGACAAAGGAGCCAGTTTAATCTGTATTTCTTTTAAATCACACTCCTATACTAAGTTAATGCAGCTTCATCACACAATGAAACCTTTCTTGGCAACTTATACAGCATTAAGAATTCCACAGGAAAAAAAAATGTATATTTTTATAATTTAATTAGCATATTTTTTTTTCTTTTTCTTCTGAATATTTGAATTTTAATTATCACCAGCATAAATGTACATAAGCAGATATCGTTTATCCAGTACCTTTGGATGATGTATGTACGGTAACGTAGTTTGTCAGTTTATCATCATTTAATATGATTATGTCGTTCTTTGTCTTTAAAATGTTATAAGAACATGCTGCCATTAAACTTTCCATGTCTGTCTAGTTAATATTGTGAAAAAATAATAAAGCACACTGTGAGTTACTTGTTTTGCATTTGACTTGTTTAGGATTGGTTGATAAAACACGGCTCCAGTAGTTATGAGGGCAGTTTTGTCAGTGAAACATGGCGTTTCCTTCCTGCTTGTTCCGTTGACATTCTGCTCTATGTTAACATCTTCAGGCTACAGTGACAGTGTTGAAGTACAGCTTACCCACATGTGTTCTCTGAATCTCAAATATCCGATGATTTTGCAAAGCTCTCCCTGGAACTGGGAATGCAACCGAGTTAGAGCTTTCCTAAAAACAAACAAGATCCTTGCTAAACTCCATGGCAGCAGACATGACAAACTGTACATCTTTGAGGTTTATGCAACAGAGGAATATAAGCAAAACTTTACATTTTTATTTTTTTAATGCTGTGGTATTTTTCGAGCTAATATCAAAATGTTTAATAGATGTGCAGGAATGTATTTATGAATGTATTTATAACATTCACCTTTGATGGTCTAATGTATTTCTGTCCAGGGGCTGCCCATAAGGTCAGGGGAGAGTTGATATTCAGAGTAGTTCAGGTGGGTCCTTGGTCTGCCTGGACTGTCATGATGGAAGATGGAAGAGCTCTCAGCTTGCTTTGATCATTAACAGACTGGTTAATTGGGTGCTTCATGTTCCTTAGCTATAACTCCCTCTCATAGCACCCCGTCACACTCACTACAACACTCAGAGCTGCAGGGCTGCAAGTCAGTGCCTTGACTGAGATTATCTGCAGGCTGACATAGTCTAATCTTTTCCTTTACTGTGGTTCATGCTGGCTGGAACCACGGATTTAGTGAGTCTGTCACCTCATGTCACTCCTTTCAGGAAGGTTCACCAGGACTTTGAGCTTCGAATGATACTTTGGGACAAAATCACTTCTAAATGGGATTTACTATGGGCAGTGCTTGGAAGAGCACCAGTGGGCACCCTCTGAATACAGTGTCAATTATGCACTAAAGACATGCATCAGAAGTATCTGTGCTGCTGGCAGCTGACAAAGGACAGGGTTTCACTTTCACTCAGGCTGTTAGGTTCTGTTACTACTTTTCTTCTTTCTCTTGATCCCAAAAAAGAGCAGCCAATATCACATCTGTGGACACAACCTCATGAAGCTGCTGATTGAAGACAGCAAAAAAAAGCTCCAGAAAAAGCTACAATCAGTCAGTACTCCCCGACATTCATCAAAGGTGTCTGTGCCTCAAGATACAGTAACCCAGGTTTGATTAGCTGCCGCTGTGTGAAATATAGTACACAGACATATCATCTATTAAGGAGACCCTGAGGACGCTGCCACCCGCTCTGTCTCATGTTTCCAACGTCTTGTTAAAAGTGCCATGAGACTCTTCTATTTCTTTACCAGAACTACTTTCCATCCTAGTGGAAAGGAGCTGTAAAAGCATATCATCAAATCTCAAGAGGGATGAGAGGAAAATAAAACATCTTCATTACTGCTGCAGGTTTGTCACAGTCCTGTTTAGATACAGGGAGGTGTTCAGCTACTCTGACCCTTAGTTCACAGATGTTGCGGCACACATTCTGTGGCTGTAGTTCACATACAAAATAATAGCTGAATTTGTTAATGAGTATTTAACTCTAGGAATGTACCCAACTACTTGAGGGGGGTTTGCAGCCCAGCATGCTCAGTGCGCTGTCATGCGTGCCCAGCTAGTGAGTGGCTCAAGTTAGTAGTTTAATCCCTTTCAAGAACAATTCAGACACACATGCACAAACATCTACCCTTATGTCTGCATCCTCGAGGACAGAGAAGGTGTAAGAAAACAACTTGAAGCTTTCTGAAAGAAGCCACAGCAGAAGAATGCAATAGATTCTGCCCTCCTGGCTCCAGGACTGAACTGCTGAGCAGAGAACGAGGTTGCAAATTGCTTTACAAGTCAGGAGGCAAGCAGATCTGCAGTTCTGCATGCACTGCTATTTCTTCCCTGACTATTGTTTGAGACTGAAAGAAGACTGAAGGGACTTGGAGGAAGGTATCCTCAGCACTGTCTTATTTCAAGCTAAAACCTAAGGAAGGAACATGTGCTGAAGTCCCTTTGAGGAGGTTAAACTAAGTTAGAAAGCCCAGGTAAATTACTTTAGTGAGTCTCTTCTTTCTGCCTGTTTAGATTATTCCAGTTATTGTAAAAAGCTGGAAGGCGAGCACCTGTGAGTAAATGCCTGCCTCATTACTGGAACAAAGCACAGTGTGCACAGAAGAACAGAAAAGGTCAGAATAAAGACAAAATGAACATCAGACCTGATAGCTGGGGAGGGGTTTGGCAACCTGGAAATTACACTGGTAGGAGCATTTTCAAAGCAAGCTTTTGCCGGCCTCCCTTTCCAAAATATACACCAATGGTTTCAAGCACTGTAAATCATCAGAGAAGTTCCACTGCTGGCCATGTGCTGCAGTCCCTCTGAGACAGCAGGCTCTCAGCCTGGTAGTACCAGTAGTTCCTGCTGTTGTCTCTCGAGCTTATTCAATATTTAATGAGAATGAAATTTATTCCAGTGTGAATGGCTGCTGGATAACTGCTTGCCATTTGAATTTCATCTTACATCTGACCCTAACAGGAGTTAGCCTTCTGCTCATAAGTAACATTTGGTATCAAAAAGTCCCTCTGAGGAGACCTTACTCAGGGCAAAAGACCAAGTAGTCAAGATCTGTGCACTGCAACAAACTGACTTGCACAAACAAACAAGAAAAGATCATGTGGTTCTTAGTTTACTGCAGCTTGCTAAAACTGAGTGTGAGCACTAAGAACATTCAGAATGGCTCTAAAAAACCTTAAGAGGATAAAAACACAAGAAGTTAGTAAAACCATCAGTATCTTTTTTTATTATTATTATATCAGACTTCCCAAGGTACAAGCACACTCGTTTTTATCCTGTGGAGCCGGGTGTTTGGCTCGATGATCCTTATGGGTCCTTTTCAACTCAGGATATTCTATGATTCTGAATACTGAGTGGTGTTCCTAGCTAAGTCCAACCAGAAGACGCCTCTTCACCTTCAATGGGAAACCTGCTCTGAAGCCAACCCAAGCAACTCATTAAAAATATATTGAGTTGCCACTCTGCCACTTGGATATGCTTGAGAAATGTATTGATATGCCTTCTCCTAAATGTGTCCTCCAAAACTCCCACTGCACACAGGACCACAGCAGTGGGAACGCAGTGTCTTGATTACTGTGAGAAACACTGAAATCAACACTTACTCCAGCAAGTCATGGTCTTGCAGACAAAAATGTACATCTGGAGCCCAGAACTGGTGCAAAGCCTTGGAAAGCCACAGGTGACAGAAAGTGGTTGGTATATGTTCAAGGTTTGTCCTGATTACAAAAAGACATGTGATTCTGTTTCTGTCAAAGCAGCACGCAGTTCATACATAACACATAAGGTATTTAGTCTGGCTAGAGGAAGATGAATTCCACCTGATTCAGCATCATCTAGTTAGAATGACACAAACAGGCTGCATCCCATTCATCGTAAATCTCTACAGCAGAAAATTAGAAATAATTGGTCAACTTGAGCCAGCAGGGGTTACACTGGGGCAATAGGTTGTGCAGTGCACTTATATTCTTGCATGCCACACAAACACATCACATTTCTTCAAAAACTGCTTTTTTTGGTCGAGTACCACGAACCCTCAACTTAGATTTACTGTGCTACCAAAATGCAATAAGAAATCTGCATGCACAGAGCTGCATGTCCTATGCATATGAACATAAGTAGTAAAATAATAATAATAATGATGACTTCTGGGTAGTTTGGAAAGGAAACAGTGTGAGATTGGAAAGTAAACCAAAGGATCACATGAGATGCCCTAACACATGATAAGGCATTTTGGAAATAAACTTTACAGTGTATTTCCACTCACTTCCCTCAAGGCAGCGTCACTCCAAAAGGCCAGGCTGCATCACAATACTGTGATCCCAAGTGATGTGATCTCATAGCACTGTTAAAGGCAAATCACGATGACTTTAAAGTCTCTTCCCAAACTGCTCCTCATCCACTCAACAACAAAGAACCCAAGAGCAGGAACCAGCAATGCAAAACACATCAAACAACCCAATGCAATAGTTTTGGCAAGCAAGCTTTTGTAGCATAAAGATGCCAGCACCCTGTAAAATGCCCGGCAGGCAGAGGAGAAGCCAGGGTACCGCATCATAATTAATGTACTTGGATGATTTTCACCAGGGACTGGAGCACAGACGCTTTCTGTAATTCTTTCAGCAGAGCCCTGTTAACAGCCTGTGCCGTCTGCTTCAGTGCGCAGACGGTGTGGCCTGAAAGGGACTGCTGACTGCTCTGTTCTGTCCTCTCACAACTCTGCTTGAAGCCAAAACTGGCAGAAAACCAAGGTGTTCTCTCATGAGACTGTAAATTAATGTTGCTGAAGGAAACAGGCTTGTAGTTCATGTGGTTCTGAGCTTGCCTTCCATCTGGCGTCTAACTCCAAATTCCCTCTGCACCTAGGAATAAAGCAGGTGAGGTGTCTGGTCCACTCAGCACCCCCTACACATTACTGATTTCCTTTCATCCAGGTCTTAAAAAAAAATCACTGTTCTTGCTACGGTTTTGAAATGTTAGAGGGATTTTTTTGCTCTTAAAAAAGCAGCTGTTGCTGCTTTGCAAACATTCTTCTCATTAGGTAATTCATTTAGTGCTAGCAGAACACACGGCCTCCTCCAGCACAGCTCTATAAGAAGCTGGTTATTAGACACGTAAAAAATGTGAGTATGAGAAAGAAACAGATGTATTTTAAACAAAGGGGCTGAATTTTAGCTCCTCCTGGCTCCTCCTCCCCACAGACAAGGTATCTAATAAACCCTTCACGCCAGCTGCTGACCACCTACATCAGCACTCCTTTACATTCTCCCAGTATTTGCATTAGGGACAAAAAGTATCAATCTTTAACTGAGGCAGCACTGCTTCCAGTTATGTCCTGGTCACAGCTTCCAGGTGTGAAATTAGATTTCAGCCTTGTTCCTTTGTGTCTGCTTTCTTATTCTCCAGCAAGATGGAGGGGGAAAGTAAGGCAAAGCCAGAGATGCTCAAGATTCTCAAGAAGCACATATAGGAAAGAAAAGAAACAAAAGGATACAGCTACCTCCAGAAAGAGATGAGACAGTCTCAGAGTTTCAGGTGGATCCAGGCTCCTCTTCACGTCACACATTTCTCCAAGCATGCATCTAACTCAAGAACTATTCCCACCATTATCTACTGCAAAGCCCCCATCAGCATTAGCTGGGGTAAGACCTACTGCATGCACTTGAAATGGAACCACCGGTAGCAGCAGAACAGATTTAACTGTTTGTTACACAAGGTTATTCCACTACCTAAGAAAGGCAAATGTCTTTCTTCGAATATTTTTGCTTTTCTTAAGCTCAAATTGACCATGGGGGAGGGCTCTGTAGCTGGAAAAAGTCAGGAAACAGTTGGAAAGAGTCAGGGAACAATCCCAAGTCCTGCTCCTCCCTTACTCTGGCAAAAACACATCTGTCCCTTTACAATACGCCTAAGTCCCTTTGAGAACCTCACCAAGATACAGTCACAAAGGTGCTGGAAAAATGGAACATAACACACAGCTGCTACATGCACTGCAAGTGAGCAGAGTTTGTGCAAACACAGATGTGCTTAGGTCTAAGCATTACCAATTTCTTCACTTATTTTGCACGCTTGGCTAGTGATATTTTACCCGAAGCTTTCCCAACTCATTCTGGAGCTCACATCTTCATGCGTCTTCAGAAAGTGACTATGAAAGGCATGATCCAATTGCCCCCAAATCGTTCAAATTCTCTGCTACAGGAGAAATTGAAAAAAAAAATAAAAAAAAATCAACAAAATAAAAATTAAAAACATCCCTGGCTCAACTCATTTTTTTCCACTTATTAACTACTTGGGAAGAACAGACAGTCAAAAATATGTCACTTTTGGCAAGCAGAAGTATACACACCCACACAAACAAATACCTGTCCTTCATTTTCAACTGTGTGTCCACTGCCGAATCATCCTTTCCTTTACTCACAGCTGACAATTGCACAGATGTCTGTAACGCAGCTTGCTCATAAAGACACATTCATTGCAAGGAGATACATGACAGACTTCACACTTAACAGTTGTCAGCATAACTTCATTAATATGTCTTAAGCATCCATTTGCCCACCCCCCACCCACTTCAAAAACAAAATTAAAACCCACTTCTCTTCTGTCATCACATTCTCCAACAACCATCACCACTCACTCAAGTGCTGGGAAAATAACTCACTTCTTTTTCCTTAATCTCCGTCGACTGAGCCTTCTTCCAACAAAAGCAGTGTACAAACAAGCTCAAAATCACAAATGAAAGAAGACATTTTTATTTCCCGAAGACCACATCTGTTGATCTTGTTGACCCTTCCAATTAAGTGCTATGATTCACCAATGACTAGTAGCACAAACATACATTCACATCCTAAATTCTGTCAAAACATTACAAAATTAGACAGCACAGAGCAGCTAATGCTGTCATTTTCATGATGTGCCTATGACGACTGTAGCTGGCAAAACAAATGTCCTGGTGTTATAAAATTCCCTTTAATGCATAAAGTATTTCCTAGAAAAATAAGCCCACATGTTTCAAAGACAACAGGGTGCTAGAGGTCAATTATAAAAATGTTCTCTGCTTGTTAGAAGAGGCCTAAATGCCCTTGCTTATGAATCAGAGGGAAGCTTACCTTATTGATGCTGGAGGTAGCAGCCCCATATAAAAACCACAAAAGGGACAGGACACTAAATAGGGATGCTTGTATCTTATATTTGTCCAAAAACGATCTGAGCACATAATAGTCTACAGACAAAACCAACTGTACAAAAAAAAGAGATGTTGGCAGATTTCATTTCTCTAGTATAGACACTTACCAGTCAAAGCTGTTTATGACTCATGCTGATGTTAAGTTTTATCTTAAAACAATCAATTAAACCACCTGTTGGTGTCACCAGTGAAAAGAATAATGAATCTGAACACATCCACTTCGCCATAAAGGTTTATTGATAGCAGTGACCTTGGACTCGGTTACAACACTGTTCATTTCTCATGCTCTGGAAAGAAACAAAATGTCTATCTTTTTATAACTACATGATCCAAGAGACAACTACAGCACAGAGTGAATTCAAGCAGGACTCAGTCATGCAGATGAGGGGTTTCCTCCTTCCTCTTTCCTCCCTACTCCTTCTGGGCTTCGATTTTGCAAGATGTTTGCAACTTTAGATCCTGGAAAGAGCTAAGGGTGTTGTGAAGCTCGTACAGGCCAAGCCTTTGATGACCTTCTGATCTGGAAGAGCGCTATAACTTGTAGGGAATACAAATGCAAGGAAGTGGGACACCAGCAGACGGAATTTTTCCTCTCTGTTGAATTTGGCTTAGGAGGGAGTCCCAAGCCTAAGAACCCTCCCACTGGTGTCTTGTTGAGCTTCTTTTCCTTCTCTCTTATGGTACATGATAGGGGAAGGATATTACACAGCTGGAAGCTCCCCAGAAAACGTTGGAATAGCACTCTAGTGGAAGTAAAAGTATAAATCTATGGAGGTTCTGAAACTACTAAAACTGCTATATCAGAATTGCAGAGTAAAGTAAGCTTGTACTAAAGGCCACAAAGGAAGAAAAGAATCAAGTTCTGGAAAACAGAGTTCCAGAAAATCCAAATTCATAGTTACACTTGAGAAAAATGCAGTCATCCTGATAAAAGCAAATATATATTGATATATATTGATATATATATATATTTCCCCCTATATATATATAGGGGGAAAAAAAAAAAGAAAGGAAAAAAAAAGTCTAAATGCAAAAGCACTAACTCTGGTGCTGATTTCTACCTGTACAGCCAGCTCAATGCTGCTGAAGATTTAACAAATGATGTAGTGATTATTTGATTGCCCCTTAACACCAGCTCTAAAATAAAAGGGGAAAAAAACCACACCACTTTTATATGCATAGAAAAACAACAACAACAAAAAAAAGCCTTAAAATGTATTTTCCTTCAAGCAAGCTGTAAATTGTTAGGTTTCAAAACAGACAGAGGAATCGAACATAATTTGTCTGGTTTCTAATTGTTGAGATAATTCATAATTAAAAGCTGGATGGGGCAGAATTAGGTGCTAGGGAAAGATATTTGGGCATACATCAACCATCTGAATGGACTGAGACCAGATGAAAAAGAGAGAACAGATCTGCTATTAAACTTCTGCCTAGGCTTCACTGGGGCTGTTGTTATAAACTTCGAGTACAGCTGCACTTAATGAGTTTGTGTAAAAGCAGACATCATACAAATGGGAGAAAGTAGGAACTTCATCCAATTAGATAAGAGAGTTGGCCAGCAGCCTCCACCAAACTGAAAAGCTCTTCCAATTTTAGGGATGAGAGCTAATTATAACTCTATTTTTGTGAGCGTGCGATGCTACTAAATTATTGAGAAATATTGTCCTGTCAAAGAAGTATGTCATCTGCACAGACTTGATCGTTAGAGATAGAGCATTTGCCAGAGAGAGTGATAAGCCTTGATAACAACAGAAGGCATTCTGCTGTCGAACCTCGGGGTGCAAATGGCTCCCCTGCTTGAGATTCTTCTCAAATCACTTCTTTAGTTTATTCATTTGGGCAGCTGGGAGGGATGGCAAGAATTTCTGTTTCTCTTCTTGATAGTGAGGAAGGCATATGGACAGTGGTAGCTCCAGTAAGTGTGCTTGCTGGAGAAGGCTAGTTCGAGACATTCACCACTGAAACTAGCATACAGACCGGGGGACTTTTTCTCACTCTTTTGTTACCGTACACAATACTATGAAGACTCAGAAGCAGCTGGATGTGAATGGATAGAACAGTTCTCACTGCTGCTTCATACTGACCAGCTTCTCATCTGGAAAGTGTACTCAAGGAAATGATGTTCCTTCTTCTGCTGTCTCGGCAGTCCCAACACACCTCCTGAGAACATCACAGCACATCGCTCAACAATACAACACACCACAGCTACTTTGAGTGCACAGCTCCTTGCAGCCACAGCCTAAACAGCCCTTTTGGCTCCATGTCCAAGCAGGCCACACAGACACCTCCCAGCAACACTGTCCATTGCGTCCAGTGATTTTCAAGAACCAAATGGCATTTTGTATAAGGAGAAAGAAGAGTGATAGTCCATGTGCTCATTTGGTGAAAGTGCACTCTCAGGGCAGCAGGGAGGGGAAGTGAAATTAGAGAACATATTAACTGAGCATTGGAAAACAGGCTCAAACACTGGAGCTTTATTTCACCTAGTTAACTCTGTTATTTCACTTCACTTGTGACGCCTTTGGAATAAGGGCTTATGAGCACCGCCAAATAATGCCACTTTAATAGCGTAACTCCCAGGCCCTGTGCTTGCTGGCAACCTCTGTAGCCTGTCAGCAAAAAGTCAGCTAGTTTTCTTCTCAGGACAAGAGGAAGCCACTGAAACTCCCTGAAAGAAGCCAAAAAAACAAAACACACAAAAACCAGAGCAGACGGAGTGCACCAGAAGGCTGAGACTGCTAATAGGACAGCTGTAAACTAGGATGAAAGACTTAAATACAGGATTAAAAAGGGGAGTGAGAAGAGTCCAAAAGAGCTGTGTTTGTATCTAATCAAGCCATGCTTCCTAAACAATACATTTTAATTCAATTATCCTACAAGCAAATAAACCAATTAACTTAGACTTATATCGCCAGTAAGAAAACAGAGCAAGAGGCATCTCAATAGACTTACAGCAATCTTCTGAACTTTGAATGAAGGCTACCAGTGCAGTTCCTAAACTTGACACAGGCAAGAGAGAGGTTTAAGGCTTCCAAACAAAGATTCACCATGTGAATTTAGAAAGACTAAATAAAAGCTGAAGAGCCTTATTAAATGAAAGGCAAATCACCAAGAAATCAGCTTTCGGGGATCAGCTGAACTGCTGCATTGTACTTGCATGGAAAATTACCCAGCAGCTTTTTCTGAACCAAGAAACACAAATCAGTTTTGCTCAGTGAATGCATGAGCCAAACTCTTCTATTGTGATGGTTTCAATAGAAGCTCAAATAACTTTGACAGCCTGGAGGGGGAAGGGTGTCTCTGACCCAGTTTCTATATTACAGTGTAGTTTGGGTGATGGTGGTACGAGTGTTTACAGCAGAACCTCTTTTCTTCAGTTTCCCTCTCCTGCTTGCCCACCATTGCTTTGTTTAAATAATCCACAGCTGTTATCATGCGTGCAAGAATAAGATTAATTGAGCTTAATGATTGCTGGCGACTTCTTATATGCATTCAGCTGGTGATGTCTTCAGCGCAGAGGCCCTTTACACAGTATAAGAGGAAAATTTGTCTTTTACTTTGGCTTTCTCATTTCATATCCATTTTGAAAGCAGAATTCTCGTTTCCTCTGGACATCTTTGCTCAAAACCTCTTAGCCTGCTGTGAGAAATTCTGAAGGTCAGACCCTCTTCACTCAATGGAAACTACATGATTTTTTTTAGGCTCTTGGCCAAGAAGTTTCTTGCTACTTCTCACGCCACTGATCCAGGAGAAAACACGACCTCTCCTTTGTGTGGAATGACAAAAGGCTGCAGAGGCAGAAAATGGAACTACTGAACAATGCGGTAAATGGTTGAAGAAAGACTGCGCATACACAGGTGGCATGGAAACCTGGATTCTCCTTGTACAGACATGTAAGAGCAGTGTTCCCTCCAGGCACCAGGGCAAGGAATGAGACAGATAAATTGGGATGAAAACACTAAAAATCGGAGTGAGAGTGGCAAAATCCAAATGATATACAAGATACATGCAGCTAAAATGATAGACCTTTTACAGTGCAACGGTTGAAATATACTTACGACTCTGAACACCCACAGTAATTATTTTCTCTTTAAAAAGCTCTCGCTGCTAACCACATTTCAATGCTGTTTTTAACAGATCTTGAATTATTATGAACCTTCACTTGTCTGCTTTGATATGTCACAAGCCATCACTAACCTGACAGCTCACTGGCAGACTTTCAAGCATTTTCAAAATTAAGAAATCAGCCTCGCTACGAGTGCTTCCTCCACTTCCAGCCACTGAAACAAAACCTAATTCAGGGCACTGAAGACTGCAGAATCAAAAATAAAGCTGAGAGAAACTAAAAGGTTACATTGATAAAAGGAATGGAACAAAGAGGAAAAGAGCAGTAGGAACAGTTTTATGTTAGCCAATAGACTGCTTAGAGATGTACTCTATGGCAAGAGGTAGTTCAGATTTTAAGCCCTGAGATACCCAAATGACTCTGCTATGCACAGGGTGGGATCTCACCAGGTGACTTGCAGAGTGGGTGCGCTAATTTGGGGGCTACTGCGTAATCCAAACCCATGCAGTGGGAGGAGGTGAGCCAGCAAAGACTGCTGAGGATATCCTTGTCTAATCCTGTCAGACAGCAAAGCAGCCAGTCACATAAGAAGCTGTTGTCATCAGCCACATGAACTTTTCCCAACTCTCTCTTACTTTACTTGGCTAAAGAGTGTTGTCCAAGGTTTTGGTATGTGGAAACTGGCCACTCTTGTAATAGTCAGGTATATTCATTCCAAAACAAAGAAGAATAGACTAAGACTAGAGAGGGGAAAGCACAAAGAAGAAGATGCAATGTACTTTTTTTTTTCCTCCCATAAAAAATATATTTGTATTCTCATTCTGTCTAAGAAATCAGGTACCTGATTTGCTTTTCTCTTCAGCAGCTTTTCTTCTTCTTTTCTTTTCTTTCTTTCTTTCTTTTTTTTTTTTTTTTTTTTTTTTTTTCCATTGAGGAAAAAGAGATAAGTTGGAACATTTTGATCATACACCTTACTTGCTTTGTTTTAATCCAACAAGTTTTATTTCATTTTCTCAAAATGCATCTTTTGCAAGCACTGCATAGCATCTGAAAACTCTCATTTGTTAAGGAAGAACTTCTGGTTAGAACGTTTGATCATTTTTCTGGCAATTCCTTCTTCATAATGTCTGTGTCACTTTCCTGGGTCATGTTAGTACACTAATTTCAAGGCTGTTTTGTTCGCTTGGAGGACAGAGACATAAATATGCTGCCATACCTCCTAGTTGACTTAAGGCTATTCACATACCTCTGGGCTCTTCAACTCCAGCTATAAAATGAGTATTATAGCAACTTTCACCTTACAGAAACACCATGGAGGGAGAAGGTATGAAATAACCCACATGAACCAGGCTTTAGAAGGGGGCTGGAGAGGATGACGATTACTTGATTCAGATTGACTTAACTATGATGTGAACCTGCGCAAAGCGGTGTTATTTCCAGAACAATCAAAGCCTTAAGATGCTCCTACTTTTGCAAACAGCACCACAAAATCTCTAATAGATTACAGATAGGCAGGACTTCTGTTTTATATCTCAGCCAGAAGACAAGAATCATCTTGCTTCTCAAAGGACTAACAACATGTCGCGGGTCAAACAGACCGTAAGGGAACACAGCCAGTACTACAGAGTCAAGACCTATGGAATAAACACCATAATTCCCAAAGCACTTCAGTTTTATCTCCAGTAGAAAAGCCAGGCTCAGCCCTGCTTTGCTAATGGAATATGAAGAGTTTTCTGCCTGTGATGTTGTTTAAACACTATTTGTGACTCCCCTCATTCAATTTACAGTGTTTTCTGAACAGGGTCTCGGCCCCGAAAAACGATGATTTAACTTACTTGCTTGTCTTTGAAACCCCTAGTCTGGATTTTTACTCATCTTCCTCTGAATATTCCCTCCCAAGAGCTGCCCTGGATGCAGAAGCAAGGCAGCAGAACTGAGTGCACATGTACTCACAGCACCCAGTCCCAGGAACAGGCCTTCAGCACAGAAGAGAGCCCAGCGGCTTCTCTGAAGCAAATTATCACCTGGTATCAGAGCTGATGGGAAAGAGGAAAACAGACAAAAACTGAAAAAGCAAAACAGACGATTAAGGAGTAAAGAATGGCAGATGAAACTAAAAATAGTCCCCTTGGCAGTTATAAAGGAAATTCGTTTGACAGGAGGCTGCTTCTTTTGTCAAGAGTGGTTTGTTATGCAACAGATGATACCAACACCGGCTTCTCTTATCTTCATTGTCAGTTTAACTGACAAAAAGGAGCACAGTTTAACATTACTGGAGCCACAGCAAGACTTACCATTTGTTTGTTTTCAGGCATGTGAATGTTTTAAGAGACAGACCAGGGATAAATACTGGTGAGAAACTGTGGTGCAAGCTCAGCTAAGCAGTTCTGTGAAAAACTTATGAGTGCAAGTTCATGATTAAAGGCAGCAATTAAACCCCTGCCCACTGCTGTTCTGGTTCCCCAACCTCCCACTCCGACATTACCAAGAAGGGAATCACAGTGACTTTCCTGCACAATGGGAAGCTTAACGCTCACAGGTTCTTCTGCACACAGACATCCAGGGATGTCCTTTCCTGTCCCCTGTGTTTTGCTTCTCACAAGAACATACAGGGCTGGAGCCTTCTGGACAAAGGAAAAAGCAAAATATAAATGATCAAAATAGTTTCATTTGCTGGTGAGGTCTGCTTTTCCCTTATTTTTTGTCCCAGTGCGGAGCATTTGGTAACATTTACGCCTCTAAATTTGAAGGTAGGAAGTAGAAACTAAGAGGATTTAAAGACACCAGCTTAACATCTTCTTTTCCCAGAGGGAAATGATAGAAAAACCATGGAGAGAAGAGGGAGAGATGAGACTCTCAGCAGCTTCCCTGGCAGTCCTCCACAGGAGTGCAGGTGAGGCTGCATGTTCCTTATTAAAGCGCCTTCTGGCAGGCGCACAAGCTTTTAGAATGCCTGCTGATTGTGGCTGCCAATATCTGCTGGTAAGGAGGTAAGCAAATTGCAGCCCGTCCAAGTTAAACAAGTAAAGGCTGGGGCTTTAAAAAGCACGAGAGACCCACATACGCACACACATGCTAGGTGGGAGTGAGCACTTGGATACAATGCAGATGCAAGTAAAAACTACTCTAGCTGGTCTTTTGATTGGGCTTCCCTGAAATACTCGTTTACAGACCCAGTATAGTGCACTGAACAGTGGGTTAGTTGCAAACAAGGCACTCTCAGCCTATTCCTTTCTCTGAGGAAAGCAGAACGAGACTGTAGCCCAGCAGTCTGTCTCCTAGGTGAACAACTGAAGGCATCCTCTGTCCCGAGCACCCCAAGTGTTTGCTGGGAAGATAAGAGTGTAAGATAAATTGGTGATTAGATCTCCCAGTCAGAGGAAAGCCTTCAGTGAAAAACACGGGCAGATTTCAGCTTCTTCCTTCAGACTGCAAGCATACAGTGTAGATGCAGGAAATACTACAGACAGATTTCTTTTAAAGCCTTCTAGAAATAACTCGTTCCGTTTCCCACTCAGTGAAGGGGGAACTCAGTGCAGATGCTGCCCCACAACAGGCACACCTGTCATTAACGGCTCAGGCCACAGGATGCCACTGTTGCATTTCTTTTTCAGGAGGTCAAAAGAGAACAACGACAATCGGTGTGAACTGGATACCTAAGTTTAATGCCTCTTTCCCCCCCTTTTTAACACCGTGTAGACATTTGCCAACGTTACAGCCCCAGGCAGTCCAGATGTAAATAGCTCAGTCCCACAGCATTGTGTGTTTTGATCGGGAACAAAATGTTTGGATACCTTTTAAGGCTACATTATTGCACACAGCATCTCTGCGCCTTCATAAATTTTCTACGGACAAGAACCCTTTCCAATGGCTGCCAGGAGTGTTGACTCCAATCCTGATCGTTTTGACCACAAAACAAATCTCCGCTGTTATTGGATTTTATCTGTGTTCAGATGAGAAAAGAAAAACACTAGATGGGAGAGCAGATAAAATGAGAGAGAAGGCAGACTGCTCATAATTCTTACCTCTTGTAAAAGAGGAAAGAAGCTCCTACCATGTTAATAAAACTTCACAAATATTTTACTAATATAAATACTTTCATATAGAAGTCTGGAATGTAATGTGTTCATGCCAGCAGACAGTGAAGTGGCTTGAGCTCCCAGAAAGCTCCTATTGCTATAATTTCATGTGATTTACAAGCTGGCACCCAGAAACATGCCCAGGACAAGAGATCTCCAGACAGGTAAAGACAGAGGCTCTTCATCAAGCTATATCAGTGTGACTTCTAGAGCAAGGCATGGATCTGGGCAGGTTCTAAGTGTCTTTGAAAACCAAATTTCAGTCCTGAAATATTTTTACATTTAAACTGTAAACTATTAAAGAAAATGGTGTATGGGATTGCAGCTTCTGTGAGATTGCTGATCTGTTTTTCCCTTGTGAGACCCCATCTGGAATGCTGCAGGCAGGGCTGAGTCCCCCACACAAGAAAGATGTGGAGCTGTTGGAGTGGGTCCAGAGGAGGCCACTAGGATGCTCAGAGGCCTGGAGCATCTCTCCTGGGAAGACAGGTTGAAGGAGCTGAGATAGTTTGTCCTACCTGAAGCCTTCTGAAGATAAGCAGCTCTTTTCCTTCATTTCTGTCTCCATAGCTGATGCATTTGGGCTCATCCTTGTTTGCTGCAGCCAAAGACTTTGCCGCCCTAGTATTATTACTCTACTTTCTATCATGTTATAGCATGACAGTGGGCTTTATGGTCCCTTCCAACCTAAGCTTGATGCTATGATTGATTCTTTTAAGATCAGCACAACATAGATGTAATTCTTGATAAAGGACTCCTCAGAAAGGAGAAAAAAATTTAGCATAACCAATCTCAGATTTCAAAAGCCATTTTGATTTTGCTCATTATTTGCAAATAGGAATGATGGCTTGCATTTGAGTGTAAGAACAGGAAAGAAGAAAACGAATGATGAAGTTTTCAGATGCAGCTTGGGTGGCCAGTAACAGCAGGACTTGAGGAAAGTCAGCATGACAATGACAGCTGTAATGATGCAGAGTGTTACAGATGCTGATGTTATAGCTCCATAGTTCAAGCTGATATAAATAAGAAGGGGCCCATAGATGACATCCTTCTGGGATTCAAGGCTTCACCCTCACAGCCTGCAATGTGTTTTGGATGTGTTCCAGAAGCAGCCTATTCCCCAGCCAGAGTCTAGATTGTGTGGCAAAATCCCATCTTTCTGAAGGCCATACTGCAAGATCTTTAAATCAGAAATAAGTAACTGCTCAGCAGACTTTGGGAAGGACTTAGCCCATGGAAAGAAACAGCCACCAACCAAACAAGTTATAGGCTACCTTACACAGAAATAAAAGAAGCCTTACAGTGGTTTGCTATGCTTTAATAAGAAGGATTTGTAGTAGCATACAGTAAGGATTCCTTTTGCTGAAGCAGTACTTGGTGTTGTGCTGTTTTTCTCTCCATGACAGAAGAAACTGACCAACACATAACAAATTACTTTGTTTCAAAATTCAATTTACCTCCATCCAAAAGACTAGAGATTTCAAAATCATTCCAAGGAAGAAAAAGCAATAAAAGAAAGCCTTCAACTCAAATTCTTTCCTTCTTGTTTCTAACAGCAAACAACAGACTTAGTGTGAAAGCAACACTGAGAGAGGGTAGGAAAAAAATTTCCAAAGCTAATTTTAGTCCTGCTGATCTCAGGAGCTCAGTGTTCCCGTCAAACTGAACCACTGTCCCACTGTCTAGATGGAGAAATCTCCCCACGGAGACCTGGTTGTGGCACCTTATACCTTAGGTCTAGTTTGGTTGTCAGGGTTGTTATCATTGGGTGCTTTTCTTGGATGGATTGGTTGGGTTTTTCTTCTTTTTTTTTATTTTTTTTTCTTTGAGCAAACATCCAGGACTGCATTGATCCAAGACACAGATGTTACCTACTACAGTAAATCACTAGAAAAAAATCAAAATGTTTCACACTTCATTTTCTGTAAATTACTCCCTCCGGACTCAGCAGTCAGCCAAAATTCATCCACAAGACCTATTTCTATTAAAAGGAGAAACTGATGGCACAATCAGGTATATCCTTGATACAGAATTGTTTCTTTGCATACAAGAGGGTACTTTTCCTGCAAGAAGTTAAGAAGAAACAATGAAAGCTTTCTTTTCTTTGATGGTTTCCATCTAAATTCAGCCAGTACTGTATCCAATCCTTCCATGAGCTTTCTATTTCTTATTTTTTTATCTTTTTTATTATATATTTTTTTATATTTTATTTTTATTATCTTTAGAAACATATATTCCTACCACTAGCACTGCTGATTTCTTCCAAACCAGCTTCCTGTACTGTGGGTTGTTTGGTGGGTTCTTATGTCATATATAGATAGCTCCACTAACTATTACCTCAACACCTTGTATTCACTTCATATTTTCTCAGGGTAAATCCCTTTGGTTATACATTTAAGATTTGAATGTAGACCTCAGCACGTAATTTTGGGTGGATTTTGGCTCTGTCATTTCAGCAACTTGGTTCCATAATGACCTTATCCACTTTTTAAACTCCTTCTTATCTTGGCTGTCAGCTTCACTGAATCTTATCCAGTCTATAATCGCATCCCTTCAGCTCCACGCAGTCTTCCATCAAACAAAAATGGCACCACCCTAACTCCTGTTAGCCCAAAAAAGACATGCTTTATCAAAACCACTTGTTAAACTGTAGAGGTTGGCTGCCAAGATTCTTTCATATTTCAACCTCTTCTTCCACACAAAAATAGAAGTCAATTTCCAACCAAGTCTTCCTGTGATTATTATTATTTTTTTACCCTCCATCGAGCTTATTTCCTGCCACCAAGGGAGAAGTATCCACTGTTGTATGAACTTTGCCTATGTAAGGGGAATCAATATTCCTTGTATCTAGTGTCAAGAGCAGAGCAGATTTCCCTTGCCAGATGTAAATTACGAAAGGATTTTCCAAAGGTTTCCATCATACAGATGGGAGAACAGAATTAATATAAGCACCCTAATCGTCTTCAGCATGAAATCTGGCAAACTATCCCATACTACCTTTAATTAGAGACTTAGATTAAGAAGCAGTAAAGCACTCCTGCTATTAAACTGTCTGCTACCAGAATCACAGCCTCAAACTGAGAAAGCGTTTTATTCATTATGTGAATCAAGTGAAGTGCCTGGTAACTGGAAAAAAAATGCAGTGTCACATTCATTTTTAAGAAGGGTAGAAAGGATGACCCAGTGAACTATCAACTTGTCAGCCTCTACTCTGTGCTTGGGGGATCATGAAAGGTCATGGAAGAAAAGGACCACAATGATCATCTAATTTCAACCCCCCTGCTATGTGCAGGGTTGCCAACCACCAGACCAGGCTGCTCAGAGCCATATCCAGCCTGGATGCAGCAGACGTGCTTGAGGGATGTTATGCCATCCAGAGGGACCCAGACAGGGTGGAGCAGTGAGCACAGGAGAAAGAACTTCATGAGGTTCAACGAAGCAAGTGAGAAGCACTTCCAGAGGAGGGTGACCAAAATGATCCAATGGATGGAACACACACCTGACGAGGTCAGGCTGAGAAAACTGGGCCTGTTCAGCTTAGGGGAGATCTGACAGTGGCCTTTTTCTATATTAAAGGAGGCTATAAGAAGGAAGGGGACAGACTCTTTAGCAAGGTCTGTTGTAACAGGATGAGGGGAAATTGTTCCAAACTAAAAGAGGAGAGATTTAAACTAGACATATGAAAAAAAGGTTTTTCCAGTAATGGTAGCAAAGCACTGAACCAGGTTGCCCAGATTGATGGCAGATGCCCATCCCTGGAGATATTCAAGGTCTGGCTGCACAGGGCTCTGAGCAACAATATGTCACAGTAGGTGTCCCTGTTCATTTCAGGGGAGTTGGACTAGATGGCCTTTATGGGTCCCTTCCAACCCAAATGGGTTTCTGATTTTGTGAAGTAACTAATGGTAGGCAGTAGCATCTTAAGCTGCAGTTCCACATTAAAGCTTCAGTTCCATTAAGCACTCACCACTGCCAAGAGAGGTAGCCTTCTCCCCACATCCCTCCCCCAGTTTCTTCCCTCTGAGACGTGCTTTTGCCAAGTCCTTGTTCCAGCACACATTTGATTGCAGCACAAAGCCAATTCATCTCACTAAAACAGCAGAAAGTAAATTGGTTTTGGCTGGAAAGCAAGCTGAATTGGCTTACTATGTGATCAAGTGAGCACCAGAGTTGGTGCAAGACAAAGAGAAGACAAACTGTATGGCTAAAAACAGGAACAGTAAAAGAGGACTAGGAGAGATGGGAACGGTAAACAGCAGAATAAGCTGTTAACACAGTTCAACTGGAGCAGGAAATCATAGCCGTACTGTGCTCCAGCAATTTACAAAATGCATGTGCAAGTACTCAGTTCCCGTAGCCATCTCCTCATTCCAGGGGCAGCAGTTCCTCTGATACCCACAAATTACTTAAAGGGGATTTTGCATTTAGCCCTACAATAGGGCCGCACTGTAACAGACGCACATCTTAAGCCCAAGTTCAAGAAGCACTGGTACCCCAAAGCGTGTTGCTGTATAAGCCTTTGGAAAGCCAAAGATTTTTCTTGTCCCAGCTCTCCTCAGGGCTCTGCCTTGCACCACGGGCCTCAGGAAACTTTCCAAAGCTGCAGATTAGCTGGGCACCGTGCCACGTGAGCCCTGCCATCCTACTGTTCCAGCACCAACAGCTCTCTCTGTGGGACTGCACAATGAGCATCCAGTACACAGCAGAGCCAGTTCATGGGTCTGCCCATGGCTCTCAACACAAATGGAGATATCCTCTTCCAAAAAGGCTTTATGTTTGTTGGTTTTTCAAAGCCTGAGGACAGCGGGCATCCTGAGGAGCAGCACAGAGTTCCTGTGGGGAAGCATCATAGGCTGGCAGTGCAGAGACACAGCCCCACATTGCTTCAGGAGAGAAAGGCCTTTCAGTGGAGCACCACAAAAACAGACTGTACATTGTGTGTTTGCATGGTCAATTATCTACAAAGCAGCTTTACACCTGAGGGAATTAAGCAGCCAAGATAACAACTAGTGCCACAGCCTCTGAACAGCACGTTGCCACCCATCTGGACCGGTTTCTTACATTTTGTTTTGCATCATGCCCTCCACATCTCACATTGCAAGCCTTCCAACCCCAAGCACTGCATGGAGAGGAAGCCGGCTTTAATAGGAAGAGAAATAACTTTAAATAGGCAGCTGCCTGGGAGCCTGAATTCTCACTTTACTGACCTTCTAGTTCTATACCCTCTCAGGGCCCCCGCTTTCCAGGAAAACCGAGGCCTCCGTTTATTAAAGTAAACAACGGCAGGGCCGCTCCACGGCCCCGAGGTTTCGCTCTCCCCCATGCCTAGGCCGGGTGGGCTGGCAGCAGGGCCACAACCTGAAACCAGGCAGCTCCGAGCAGGTATGGCTCCTCCCCGTTGAGGGAGGAGCGGCGGAGGTGGAGGGCGGACCCGGCCTCAGGTGAGGGGCTGCGGGGAGAAGCGGGCGGGAGTCCGAGGGGAAGGGTATGGTGTTGTCCTGCTGTGTTGTGAGGTCTTAGCTGCCTTTCAAACAGCTCTCTGCTCCAAACAGAGGAGCCGAGCTTTCCCCGAGGAGGAGAGTCTCTTTGTTAGCTCGCCGGAAAGAAAAATCGACTTCTTTCCTTAATGGCACCCAGAGGAGAGTGAAGGGAAGTCATTAAGTAAGTGAGGTCTGAGCATGATCAGTCAAAACCACATCGACCGTGGGTGCTGCTAGGGCTGGCAGCTGGAGATGAGGGGTGCAGAGTGACCTGTCACAGCTTTGGGCTCAAATAGACAGCCTTCAGCAGGATCTGTTCTGGCAGGACAAGGGAAAATGGCTTCAAACAGAAAGAGGGGGTGTTTAGATTGGATATAGGGAAAATCTTTACAATCAGGTTAGTGAAGGACTGGAACTGTTTTCCCAGAGAGTTAAAGGGCACCTCCCTTTTCCCCTCCTCCATCCTTAGAGACGTTCAGGTCAGGCTGGATGGGGCTCTGAGCAACATAATCTAGCCATAGGTGTCCCTGTTCATTGCAGGGGAGTTGGACTAGATGGCCTTTAAGGGTCCCTTCCAACTCAAACGGTTCTGTGGTTCTGTGATTCTCTATGTGGCCAACACACCTTGTCCTTGAAACAGAAGTGGGAGAGTAAGAGCAGATCTTACAAATAAATTCAGCGTAAGAAGTGTTGAATATAGAAAAATGTCCTGCTTGATCCATAGGAAAAGGTAGAGAAAAACACTCCATTGAAGTTATTTGTGGTTTAAAGAAGTTTACTTCCTACTCTTCTTAAGGAAACCTTTACTGAGTCTGGAGTCAGCATGAAATGGATGCATTCTGTGGGGATTCTTGTCAATGAATAACTTTGAGTGGAGCTGTAAAATGAATCAGTTTTATTCCTCTGGTGCAGGAAGTGAGTTTTTAAAGAAAGAATACATGTAAGAGACAAGATGGCGCATGCTGGGAAGCGATACCAAGATAAACAAGGCAGTTACCATGAGAATCATGGATCTGACGGATACGAGGAATACAGAAAACCAAGAAAACAGAGCCCATACAATGGAAGGTATGTCTTACCACCTTAGAGGAGCGTATCACAGCAAACCTGCTACGTTTATCCTTTTGTATGTTTGTTTTTAAATACATTCACATTACAATAGTAAAGAAAGCATTTACTTGAAATCGTGAAGCATGAGAATTCCATGTTAAGAATCAGTAAACTATTTTTCGCTTTGGAATTTTAAACAGTTTTTAATCTTTCTATTGAACTCCAGGGTAGCTGCAGGCTAGGAGGAAGCAGAAAGAGGCTGTGTGACACAGGCAGACCTGTGAATTTCATAGGGTTGTCTGGATAAAGCCAGATCACAAGTCGTTAAAGTACAGCCATGGCTCTTTGTACAGCTGCTTAAGGGATTGGTCAGCAGGTGACAGTAAATCAAGGCTTGCCAATACATTGTATTCTTATATGTTCCAGCAAAAGGACTTACTGAATGTGCAGGTTGGTCTAGTTCAGCTTTGAACAAGTTGATGGTAATCCAAAACAAAATCAGTTTAAATAGTTGCAGTCAATAAATGTACTTATTTAAGTGCCTCAGGTAGTTCGTGGCACATCATAGCAGGTCAGCCACCATCAATGCAAAAAGTAAATAAGCAAATGGAAAAATCAATTTTCAGGATATTATTCTCCTCCTTTCAGCCTGGATGGCCTACAGCATATTAGAACTGATCTTAGACTGTTTTTATTTGAGGGCGTGCTGCTAGCTGCTTTGTAGGAGATCTGCAGTTGTAAACGTTAGCAAATGAGTTCTGACAGAAAGGTGTTCTTCACACCTGCTGAGCCTATGGGGGGCATGTTTGCAAGGTAATAATAGAGTCAAAGGGCAGGGAGGAGATAGGTACAGTAAAGGTTCTTTAAAAGCTGAAATACTGAGATCCATCCCAATAATACACATTTAAGCAAGAAAAAAGGGGATGAGAATAAAAAGCAATAATGGGGCACGCTTATATGGACTAGACGGAGTACTTTGCTGAGAATAAAAGATGTGGATAATAATCCTATTACACAAACTACTTAATGTATTTTTTTTTCTTCCATCTCTTTTAATTCATGAAGGAAAAAAAAAAAAAAAGAGAGAGAAATGGGAATGGAAATCAGCCTAAGAATCATCTTCAGAGGCTGAATGATTGCTCTTAGTGAGAGCATAGATCAGGAGTGGATATAGTTAAATTATCTTGCAACATGTGAAAGGATAGCTGTAAATCGAACCACTTCTTCTTAGTAAGGCTCTTCTCTGAACTTCTTGCTTTTACTGTTGCTTATAAATGACAGGACACACTGGAAAACAGAGAAAGCAATATAAGGGCTAACAGACCATCCCCTAGATACACTGAGGATTCAAGAAAGGGAAACTGCAGCTACAGATCTGTAACAGCCATGGAGATGGTTCTTGAAGTCAACCAAGAAACTGACAAGAACCAGTCTTCACTGCAACTAATCAAAAAGATTTTTCATCTTTTTGGTTTTGGTTTGTTTGTTTGTTTGTTTTTAATGGAGTTTGGCTTTACAACTTTCCCCTGCTTACCAATCTTGAAAAGAATAACTGATTTTGTAAGGAAGTCACAGTATTTTGTTGAAGTCTTAGATTTATTGACCAGAAGATCTCCAGATCCCATAACTGAAGAGATGGGAAGAGTATTGAAGGAACTGTAATTTGGGTGCCTAATGCTCTCATCCCTTGTGAGCCAAAACTATCTAGCCAAGGTATGTCTTTCACAATGCATTTCTGTCTGAAACTTCTATAGTATGCTTTCTCTCAGTGCTGAGGAGGAGTTGCATCACCCTGAGCTGGAAAGTCCTGAAGGAAAACAGGAGCAAAGGCAGCCAGAAGAGGCCCATTTTGAGGGGGAAAAAACATCTAGAAGAAAGTTGTTGTTTTTTGGTTGTTGGTTTTTGTTTTTTTTCCTAATTGTGCTCAGATACTGAACATGAGGGGAGGGTTTTTTTTTAATTTTGTTTTGTTTTGCCTGTTTTGTTTTCTGGCAAGTAGCGAGATACAATAGAGAGAAGCAGCTGCATCAGAAAGTACCAAAGGGATTGCTTTCAAGTTAACTGGAAGACTTATAAATCACACGGCTTATTTAATTTATGTGACACAGCTGCGCAGGATGCCTTGGTGGTTGCACAAGACCCAGGACAAAGGTCAGAAAAATCAGGAATGTTTCAGCCAAAAAGAGCTGTTGGCAACTACACGTGGAGTTGTTAGCATTGGTCTTGTTATTGAAGGTCTTAATGAAAACGTAAAAAACTACAGTGAACATGATTTAGTGTGAACCCATAAGATAGTATTTTTAAGTTAAATCTGAACTTGGATGAAGATAAACCATAGTGCAGCGATACTAGGAAACAAAACTACAGTTGGAAATGCTGATATGTGGATAAGAAATTCAAGATAGTAATCGAATAGGAAGGCTTAAAAAAGAAAATGTGGAATGAGACATAAAATACCTCTTAATAACTCAGCATCATCCAGCTGTACCTTGAAAAGTCAAGTTCAAACTCTCCTTCAAAAGAAAGAGAATGTTTAGATTAGACCAAGCGTTTACAAAACAATTTACCGTTTCTTTTAAGCTAAGCGTTAACTCATTTTAAAAGAGCCAACTGCACTTTTCATGCAGAATAATATGTAAATCTCATCAACCTAAAACGTTCATTAGGCTTGAGGGAGCCTATATGTCATTGCAGCATGATCTAGTTACTGTATATTACCCATTTACTCCACTGCAGGTCAGCAAAAGATACCCGTGGTGGCCAGCACTCAAGGGCTTCCACCGTTTGCTCAGAGCCGTACTCTAAAGCGTCAGCAGCGTCACAGGAATACTTTGACCCACCACCACAGTATTACCCCACCAAGGAAACATGGTCGATGAAGTGTTCAAAGGTATGCACAACAAGAGGTACGTGCGATATTTACTGCCTGCCACTGACTCCTCCCCTTCCCAAAGCTCTGCTTGGTTTCCCTGTCTGTGATCAGAAGTGCAATAAAGTAAATCCAGGGGAATATGTAAAACATGGAAATGAAATTAATGAATGAGATGGCTGCAGGTTAGTAATTGTAATTTAGTAATTGGAAGGATCTAAAAAGCCAATGTACAGAGTACCATAGATTCTTAGAGATGTATGTCCAGAGTATGCAGCTGCAGTGTCAGCACAGGTGATGTGTTGTGCAGGAGGAGGTAGGCTTTGGGATTTGGGAGTAAAATGTATTTGCATCTGTAGGCAATCTAAATACTGCTGTTGAAGCTTTGATGCTGGGTTATTCCAACACATTCTTCTCACACTCTCTACTAACTCTGTATTTAATACAGTCATCACTGATGCACCTTTATAAATTAACAGCATGTGAGGCAGAACTGTTTCACTGACATGTAATCCAGTAAAACAGCTCTTCAGAAATAACTGTTATTTTTTCATAAGAAGATGGGTACAGTGGGGAGAGAAATGACCATTAATGTGGGGGAAATTCAGCCTTAACATTTAGCAAATTCAATCCTGTAAAAAACAATAACAAGAACAAAAAGTAGCTAAAATATGCATTTCTCCTTTAAAGTTTTGGAAAGGCTCAGTATGGTCTAAGTGGAACGCTGAGGTTCACAGTCTTTGGTCAAAAGCTGATAAGGCTTATGAAGAGCTCAGTGTGACCTGTACTTTCTTTTCTCCCATTTGCTTCTCATTATTTCAGTGCATCAAGCATCATTAACGTTTTCAAAATATCCCAGATTTGGATGCATCACTTGACGATGATGATTTCGCTTCCACCCCTCCCCCAGGTATTGCTCAGTGTTTTCCAAAAGCTTAATGGCTGAGCTTACAGTGGAGGAGGGAAAAGAGATCACATAGAAAACAGACCCCTTAATTAGCAGTTCAGTTTCAAAAAGAAGAAAAAAGAAAAGAAATTGGAGGTTGGTAAAATCATGAGAATTGGACCCACTCAGCAAACTTCTGAAAGTACAGGCAATTTGGTGCAGTTTCTTAGACTTGTTTTGCAGCATTCTCTGTTCCCTGCAATCAGATAGCAAATGTTGTCAATGAAAAACTAACACGAACTTTTTGAAAGGAAGTCAGCGCATGTGAGCTATGACTTCTGACAGCATCGAAACTTCCTGGAAATGCTTTTTAACTTTCTTTTGCCAATGGTTTATCAGCAGTCCGGTGAAATCCCCCTTCCCAATTGCCATCATTTCAGAATAAAGTAGTATCAAACAAGGACAGGAAATCAAGTGACCTACCACAGTCTCTTCCAAAGCAACAACTGAAATGTGAGCCTCAGCCCCTAAGTGTGCATCACGCTCCTTTCACTATGTATCTCACTTTTCCTTTTGCTCAGCACTACATGGATGCTTTTTGTACAAGTTGCCTGGCTTGTCAAACTATTGAGGAATTCTAGACAACCAGAGCTCTAAGCAGTATTTACTTCAGCAAAGCACCGTGCTTCTTGCCTGCAATATCCCAAAAAACTAATGTTGAGGTTTCACAAACAGGCTGTTATGAAACCAGTGATCCTTCTATAAAGATGTATAAAGATTATACATCCTCCCAAACTATATCTTAAAGTGCAAGTTTGGGAGGATTGTAGCAGTTTGGACTTATAATAAGCAATATTCACTTCAGACTGCTGGAATTTTCTGAACTGAAAACCAGTATGCACTTCACTTGTGTTTCATACCTTTGTACAGTGTCCACCTGTTTAATTCTAGGGATGTGCTCGCATTCCACTGCTAACAGAGGTGTAACTCGTGACAGGCAGCACAGAACGAAGATTTCTCTCTTAACTCCATCTGTTTGAAAACCAGGCATTTCCTTGTTGTTTTCATTTAACCACTACAAATCTGTGAGGCGATCTTTCCTTTTATCTCATGGGAGTTTGTGTCCTTTATGAGCTTTTGGCTGGAGGCTTTACCACAGGCTCTTTGGAAAATCAGATACACTACCGCTTGGATTGCCTTTCTTCTTGCATCTCCTGATTCTTTTGAACCGCTTCCCTCTATGAAACTTTTGACTCTCCCTTGCTCCAGCTTTATGTATAGTTTCTATGTTTATATTTAATAGGAAAGTCACACTTGGGGTTCTGCAGATCACAGATTCAAAAGACAATAAAAACAAAGAAGTTGGCCACCTTCCACCTCTGTATTACACAACAGCTTATAGAATAGTGTCAAGCTGCGTAGGTATTTAATATGATTATATGAGAACTGGAAATAAACCACTCTTGATAAAGACAAACCATTCATTAGCTAAGAAACTAGTGCTTGGGTTAACCATTTCTTACAGCTGAAGCACAATAGCATATGCTATTTAAAACAACACAGAGGTTTTGTCCTTAGAATACTTAGTGCTTAAATTCTTTTAGAAAAACAACTTGTTTTTCGCTGCTGGTGCAGATTAAATTTCTATAGTTCTGTCTAATGCTTAGAAAAATTAAATTAGTAATAATGTTTGCTTTGTCAAATTCCTTCCTTTTGGTTACCAGAGAGAAGTGTTTGGCTGCCATGCTCCTTCCTTCACATTAGAGAGAACAAAATCTGTGCCAAACTCAGGAGGGAATTGCTGATCTTATATTGGTAATGGATATTTGGTAACTTTTCCTCAAGAACTATCTTACGTACATTGATGTGAATGAGGTGGAGTGATGCAATTGTAGTGTAATGCTGCTTTTAGTTTTGCTGAAACGGTGAAGGTAAACCAAATTTCTCCCATCCTCAGTCACTGTCAGATTCAGAGAACAGAGTACTTTTGCCCTGTACAGAATTGGACTTGTACTAATCAGAATTTCATTGCTAACATTTTGCTGTTTTTTAATTCTTCAGCCCAATTGGCGCATAAGGGAGATAGCACTTTAAAAGATGAGGAGAAATAATGGTGGTCTGTAACTGAGTAGTAGAAGTACAGCTGGATCTCTGATCTTTGCTGCCACAAATAGAGCTTAAAGAGGGTTTGTGAATAGTGTCTGATTTCTTAAACATATTGTAGGTGCTTCCAAACTATCATGTCTTTAGCCTGCATTACAACAGCTGCAGTTGTTAAATCCTTCAGGCTGATTTCCTTTCAGAACAAGGCAGCGTTATCATTTGTCACAACAATAAAAGCCTCTGACTTCAAACATAGCCAGGAGGAAATATCAAACCAAATTTATTAGGAGGAGGAAATAGAATTAGGGAGTAACAATGACTTTCTCCAAGATATACTCGTACATTAACAAGCCAGCATTAATTCAAATGTAAACATCTATAAGTTTTTGTTTTCACAAAGCAGTCCATGTTTTTCCTGTAGCTCAGGATGCTGGCAAGTACTCTCAGACTGGAAAAAGTACAGAGGTGAAAAGTCACCCTGAGCAGGGGGATCTCACTGTTAGACACCCGCTTTGAGGAATGCCATTGTTCATAACAGTTATACTGATACCATTACGGTGCAGTGTTATGTCCTGATGCTGATGTTCTTTGAGAGTCTGACCTGAGAGCAGGAGGGAAGAATACTCTGCAGAACACTGCGTAACATCTGATGCCGTGGAGCTCTGATGGCAAGGAAGAAGTGTTTTGCAGGAGGCATTGGATTGAAGTAAAAGCCTTTCCGTAACTCTACTGATGTATGTTGAAAAACATTGAAGGGTCATTAAATGCACGCAGTGCAAATAATTTTATGGATTAAAAAAAGTGTTAGAGAAGTATATTCAGCAGTACAAGATAGATCTTTTCAACAGCGTGGTCAATAGGATACATATGTTTCTGTGGAGGCACCTAGTGGGATTAGTCTTTATCTTCACATTTTGCCTCTGCATTCTTAGCTCTTTTAAATTGTGCTTAAAGCTGTCATACGCTGTTCCTGTAACAGTTAATTTATTTCAACATATTTTTGCTACGAGGATGGAGCGCTGCATTCCCCTGTAGTCTCATTTGTAGTTAGGCAGCATTCCCCTCCTATCTCTTGCAATGTATATTTAAATCCAGGATGACTAACGCACTGAATTTGCCATCGCATTTTTTAATCCTGGAATTGGAAAGAGAGAAGACATTTATAGGAGGAATTGGATAGAGCTATACAAATGAAGATAATCCAGACGATTCAAAATGCTTAATGAAAATGGCACATTTACAGGATAGAGTGCATAGCAGAGCTGCAGGTAACCTTCCTGTTCCGCGAACTATTTCATTTGGAATTAAGCCTTGTTTGCTGTGAAATACAAATAGCCAATTAGCTCTATAAAAACGTGAAGGAGAGCTACAGTAGATACAGGTACGAGTTTCTACCTTCAGCAAATAGTTGCATTGTCAAGATATGGGTCTTGACTATGCCCACATTTTTATATAAATTGTTTTCATCCCCTTTTTTTCTTTTTCTTTTTTTGCTTATTTATACTATTGCTTTTAGAGAGAGGAGAGCTACAACTGAGAATTTTCACCTATGGTAGCAAGGAAAGATCCTTGCAAAGTCATGTTAACTTTTAGTGTGTGTTAGACTTTGGTCCATGGTTACCTGCTGGGAAATCATTGTTAAGTCTGCACTCTACCAGTGTAAAACAAGAGCGATACTATCCTTCTTGCAAGACCACTAGGTTTTTCTTCCTTTCACATTACTCAAATTCTTAGAAGCAAGAAAAATGCTTCTTTGCACAAAGTGGCTCTCAAAGCTAATTGATGATACAGCAAAGCAATGCTGTATTAGATGCGGTTGTATTTCTTGAGCAACTGATCGCAGCTGCCTTAAAGGAGGAAAATCCACCACCCAGTCAGGAATGCTGCTTACCAGGTATGACAACCTACAGCTTGTGAAGTGAGTAAGGAGCTCCAGTTTACAGATTCCTCCAACCTGATCTACCTTCAGCCAGACTGTGGTTACTTAAGGAGCAATAACCCCCCAATCTTTGTACTTTCAAAAGGTGGCTGTGTTTTGGTTTGAATGAAAGGAGTGCCTACAGAAAGTTGGCATAAGTAACGAGCCTTTCATTGTTTTCTGGTCCGCCCAAGTTTGTTTTAGTTACAAGATATTTGTTTTACTACTTGACGGAAGCATGGGTACAGTAGGAAGAAAAAGTGCCTCTTCCCAAAAGGCAGAACATGAGGTGACTGTGCTGAGAATACCTGTACTACAGATATGTCTAAAGCGTTTCACAGACATTGCATTTAAGTCAGTATTACCAAGTGCTACAGTTTAATGCACAACTTTCTGCTTTCCACCTCTTAGAGGGTTGTGGAAGGTGGCTCATGCTGGGCTAATAGCAGAAAAATTAAGAACGTGCTTAGAAGTGATGCTTGAAGGAGCTACTGGGGGGGAAAAAACAGTAAGAGTAGCTTACTCTTGAAACTGTCTCAAAGGCAGGTAAACCAGTTTCATACGGTGATTGGAAACTGTGTGGGGATTGATGCTAGTTCTGCAGTTCAAGCCAACCCTTTGCTGTGACAGCTGGATAGAGCAGGTAGGACAATAGTTGTTCAAGAGAATATTACACACACAAAAAAAATGAGACTGTATATTTGGATTTGAGCATTCCAGTTATGCTTGTATGACTTCTGTGAGTCACTGAAAACAAGGCTGGTTATCCTTTGAGATTTCCTAGTGGAGAAACCGCCTTTAGTGAAGAGGGACAGCATATTAGAAGATAGTTGTTCTTTTTTTTTTCTGGAGCACATGAATAATTTAATTTTCCCAGTTTATAACTATTTCTCTCTCCATTTCCAGTAAGATGATATCTCAAACAAATGAGCCTACATGTACTGGGTGCTTTTGTGCCATTAAAATTCAGTTGGCTTTGAGTACAAGTTTCCCTTGGGTCCTTTGAAAAGCCAAGATGCAGTGAATGACTGTTGGTCTCACATTGCCTAACTCTTGCTTTTAGAGTTGTTGTTTTTATTCCTTCTTTGAACATCGGGGAGATTTCAGCATAACTCAGTGAAAGCTAAATCCCACCAGTGACTGAAGAACACGGAGACCTACACAGACAGTGGTGGCGTGGGGAAGGTTTGTTTATGAGAAAGCTCTGTATTGCCCAGAACTTACATCAGTGAAGTTGGTTTCATTCTCATTACTGGTTTCAGTCAGAGTAAGATCTTGCTTTGTTCTGGTGTATATATAAGGGATGTAATACCATTAGCAAAATAGACAGTTTAATACTTTGCTTGCAGATTTAATACTTTAATCTGTTTTGACTGTTTTCTCCATTTCATTTCCTCTTCATTCTCCTCCAGTTTTTCTTCCTCACTGTTTCTGTCAAACTTTTGTCCCCTTCCTTCCAAAAGGGGAATATCTCTCTTCCTCTGATGTTTCCTCCCTCTCCCAGCCATCGTGTTCCTCCTCCTGCCAGTTTAGCCCAGAGGTGACCAAAGCTGTGCACCGAGCTGTGTACTTACCCTCTTGTGTGCATGCAAAACCTGCGCTGTCAAGAGAAGTTCAGTGTATGAGATCCTTTTCAAGACTGACTGCAGCTTTTGTAACTCACTATATTTGGTCAAAATACTTGTCTGCTCCTTTGGAAAAAATCTAAACAAAACACAAAACCCAACAGTACCTCTGAAAAGCAGACAGCTACCCAAACTGGAAGACAGAACAACTTTCAGTGAGAAGTCTGAGTGAATTCATTGTACTGTGTGTGCTGTAGCCTTTAGTTCCTCTCTTCCCTTTTCCTCGAGCGACCCCTAATGGGATGTGGCACCACTTTTCTATGTGGGTTGAGTTTCCTCATCCTACCTGCTTGCCCTGTGGGGGCCTGTCCTGGTCTATGTCCCTGGCATAGATGCAGTGTAGGTTTATGAGACAAAGCACGCAGATTAAACAGCTCACTACACCTGAAAGGGAGAATTTCTGATTCTTCTTGGGCTGTGTTATTTCCCCTGCTAAACTTGTGCCAGCACAATTGCTCATCAGACCCTCTGTGAGTCACTTCAAGTTGCTAAAGTGGCAGGAAAAAACAGCAGCACACAAGAAAGGAGCTGAATCGTTTCCTGCTCTTTTAATTTATTAAAACAGCTCTTGGAAGGACATTTTGCTTGGCCAGAGTATTGCTGGGTAGGGGAAGAACATGATGACTGCTCAGCCAAGGAGCTGTTAGAGTAACATCAGCTGCCTGTGGATCTACATGCTTACAGCCTGCCTGCTTGTTTTGCTGCATTTAAGTTCACCATTTGGCATAAGACAATGCCATCGATCAATGCGTTAATGCCATGGCAGTAGCCAAGCGTGCATGCAATACAGAAGAGAAAGGAAAACGGTGAATAATAGATAAATAATATAAATTGAAAAACTGCATTTGATGGAAGAAAACCTATTTGATACAGCAGGTATCCTACTCATAGCAGTAAAGATTGGGTTCAAACAGAGCTAACGGTTAAATTGAAACTATCATCACCTGCGGGTCTGGATTTTATGGAATAAGTGGAGCAATCCACTGGAAAACTCCCAGCAACATAATCCATGGCTTTCAGGCCTCTTGTAGATTGCTCCTGGTGGAGATTGCCTCAGCATTTCCCAGCTAAGGCATCCACATTGGTGAGTTTTTCCTTATAAATAACCTGCCTTATAAATATATTTCCCATCACAGACCTTTAATTCACAGCTTAGTTCTAGATAACGTTCATCATTTTAGGATTTTCCTTTGACATGGGAGTTCTTCTTATTGGACTTTCTTATTGTTTTTCAGTCAATCCCTTGACTTAACACATTGCAGATATCTCCTGGTGGAGCTGCTAATGAACCTCTTTTCATCCCTTCAGCTCCAATTAGTTCTACAACAGGCATGTGTGAAAGCTGTTCAGGTACATATAAAAGCCACCCAACCTGAGTGGCTGCTTTAGGCCATTTTCACACGTGCCATAAAGCACCTACTACTGCAGTTAAAAATGCAACAGCCCTCACTGGTTTTATTTTTCATTCCATTGGCAAAGGGATACATCATGCCAGTCCTACAGTAGCAGCTCAGTGAAGGTAAGGCTTTGTATGAGTACTTAGGAAGTTTTGGAACAGCAGCACTGAGGATTGGAATGGGTTATTTTCACAGAGTTATAAGTATGGAGAGATTTGTAGCAGGTGCTAACTCTTAACAGTGGAAAATTGCCCTTTCTAAAGCTCAGCATGGGGAGGTACAGGAAAAGCTGATACTTAGCATAGCCAAAGGCCCTTGTCAAACCACCACAAGCACCTTCCAGTGAAGGGAAGCAGCAGCAGGAAGGTGCTTCTTGCCTCAGCCCTCTGGGAATAAGAAGGGGCAGAACAAGAATACCTGATAATCTATCATCCCTCATGCACTGTTTCAGCCCTTTCTTTTTAGCCCATACAGCAATGGAGCCACGGCTCAGGAGGAAAATACCATGCTCATCAATGTTAATAGTTTAAAATGAAAGTCTGTTTGCAAGATGAAGTTCCCTCCCACCTTTAAAGGCAAGCATAGGACAGCTCTGTCAAGCATCTTACATTCTTGGCTGTCAGGCTGCAGCAGGATAAGTCTCAAAATTCAGTAATTAGCTTCAGGACTTGAGAAACAACACATGATACACTATGGGTTTTCATTTCCTGAATAGGCAACTCTAGCTGTGCTACGCTTCAACATCAGTCATATTTACTAATCTTAGTCTGACCCCTAGTGAGCTGTCACAGAATAATCAGATTCATCTAAGCTGTGCTGGTCCTTCCTGACAGGCAGCTGCTACAGGAAGCCATTTCTCCTAAATTACTTTTACTGGTAGCTTAGCACAGGGCAAAGAAGATTCAACTTAGAAGTCATAAAGCTTTCTTTTGAAACTGGACATGTGCAAGAGAATACATGAAGTATCAAATTCCCTTACCTCAATACATCAGGTATTTTTGTCCTTTTCCCCCACTTTTTCTCTGCCATCAGTTTATTAATATTTATGAAGAGATTTTATTTCTGAAAGAGATGAAGAAGAGATGCATAAGAAGTTGAAATTAACAAACCCTTAGGCTCCAAAACGTGTCTGCTAAAGCAGTAAACTTTGAAGGACCTAAATAACTTGCACGATTTGTTAAAGCTGTTGGAGGATTGTAGGGTCTTGTCAGCTTTCACCTCTGCGTTTTGTTCAGACTGTTTATGCCAAGTAGTTACAGGCCAAAATACAATCGTTATTCGCTTTGCTTGGCAGTAACACAAGCGCAGTAAAATCTTTATGGATTTTTCCCCTCACGGAGTCACATTTATCAAACAAGCTGACAAATTTTTAGAGAAGTAATTTGCCCTGACTTCTGAAATGTGCCCATGAGAGCTGACACTTTTTTTTCCCCCCCTTCTTTCCCTGAAAGAAGCGCTCTGTTGCTGTAGCCTGGAGGATTGTCTCAGTAATAGCGCTCTCTGGTTATGTTTTTGGATGTACTTTTATCACCCCCAGTTTGCACATGATTCTGATGTCTCTTCTCATCTTTCTGCTCCTTGCAGGCATTTTGAAGTTCGTGGAAATCACCGTTAACCTCCTGGTGCTGATTTGCGTGGGTGCTGCCCAAGCTTCTGTTGCAGGCTTTACTTCCATTGGCGGCTTGGGCATTGGATCCTTTAACCTGAATTCAGCCTATAGCCCCTTTGAGGGCACGGAGCTCCGGGAAGTGAGGGAGCTGGACATGCAGATCACCCAGATGAGAGCCCCCTGCGTCTACGGCGGAGTAACCTTCAGCTTAGCAGCAGCAGCACTCACACTCATCTTCCTCGTTGTGGGGGTGAAACCCATCCACCGCCTCAAGATGGGGCTGCTCGGTGGTGAATGTGCCTTCAACCTGCTGGCTGGCGTGGGCTACATCGTCGCAGTTGGTCTCTACTTGTATTTTGTCACCCAGGTGAATGCCACAGAAGCTTGCAAGAGGCGAGAGAGGCTGTACGCGCGCCGTGGTTACACCTCCATGAACTGCGTGGTCCAGGGTGGCGATGCAGCTGTTGGCCTCTTTGGTGTAGCTGCTGCCTGTTTGTACTTTGCCAGCTTTGTGGTCTGCATCCTTGCTATTCGAACTGTGCGGGCCTACCAGAGTCACGCAGCCAAGGCTCAGCACAGTCCCAAGAGCAGCGTTAGAGACAGAAGTGTCAGAAATGACCGCCCCATCCACAGGACCTCTGAACGCTCCCACAACATCCAGGCTCTTGCCACGTTAGTATGAAGTCAGTTATGGGCCTGTGCCAGGGAACAGCAAGCTTCAGTGAGGGGCAGGCACTAGGCTTTGTGCCTACGAGGCAATGAGTCCAAAATCCCCTGTCCAACAAGGTACTGGAAGTATGTCTCGAATCACCAAATGTAAATAAAATGTAATAAAATAGATACTGCAAGGATATTCTAACAAGGCTTTTTTTGTTGTTCTTTTTGCATCGGTCTCTGAGACAGACTCCTGCCTCTAAAATGTGTTTGATTCTAATGTTTCCACACTGCACAGAGCAAATCTGAACAACAGAGGACTGTTAACAGGTTGTAATTGCAGTGGTGCCAAGCTTGTGTTAATAACCACTCACTTTATTCTCTCTTGGCATAAGGAATTGAATGTAAATCCTGTATGGACAGCCAGCTGTGCAGAGAGGTCCTTGAACAGATCCCGTGCCTGCTGATGCATCCTGTTGATTTAAGCCACAGTAGTCACAAAGCAGAAGGCACTCAGGAGCCTTTCTGAATCGTAACCTGAGCTATACTTGTGACCTGTTTCACTTGGAACAGTGAAATATTTTATCTTTCAAGTCATGGGGTCATCACATGGCAATCATGTGCTCCCGTAGGAGTGCTGCCAAGACGAACTAGCTGCAGCTAACTTCAAAGGCAGCGTCTGGGTCCTGGCTCCAGGTTTGCTACATTTTTCTCATCTCACTGAGCGCAGATCAGACGGTAAGAGGCAGCGCATTTGTCAGCTATGCTCTTAATGAAGATACCGCTTGCCTCTTTAGCACGGCTTGGCCTGCTGACTACAGCTGATGATGAGCAGAGCCCAAGTCAGGTAAGCGCTGTCTGCCATTGAGCTTTTCAAGGAAGTTCTGTAACAATGACAAAACATTCACATATCCTTCCAATATCTAAGCATGAAAAGCATGAGTGAACAGCTGTAATTGTATGCCCCCAGGGTCGAGAAAATAAGAGAACATCTTTTAAGAGTCCTTTTTTTTGAGGAAGATAAAATAGATCACTGGACTTCGTAGATGAGAGAGTGAGAAAAAAGGACTATTGCTGGAGTACATAAGATTTGTCAGCTTGTGGGGAGGAAAGAGGCAATTTTGAATCTGGTTGTGATCTTTCACTTTTGTGTAGCTCAGAATCACTGACTAGATGAGGCCCTTTTGAACCATCGTATAGTTTGTTTTATACATTTTATATGTACCTGTATATGCACTCTCACAAAAACACATATCTCAGAGTATTATAGTTGAGCTAATATTCACCTAACAAGAAAACATTACAGTTCTGATAAGGGAATGATTGCACAAGCCTTTACTGCAAGTATTTAACATTGATATAGTATCTTAAACATCTCTTTAATAATCAGAACTTCAACAAGCTCTATAGCATGACTATGGAGCAGACAGGAGACTTCTTGCAAACTTGCTGTGACTCGCATTAACGATGATAGCCATGAAATTGAGGCTTTGATTTCTAGCTCTTTGCCCAGAGCCAGGCCTTCACTGTGAGCAGTAAGAGATGGAATCCTACAGGGATATCTGGCATCCAGCTAAAGCCACATCTAACCACTAGTGGTTCAAAAAAGATGTTCGGCTTCCATCCATCTTCCTGCCAAGGCAACCCTGTCCTTTTCTATGCAGCTCAGCTCCCTGTCAGTCTCATCTCTGCCTTCCACTTCCTACTTTTGCACCAGTCGTTGGTCTTGGCCTCCTCATGCACGGCTGCAGGGCCTGCTCCCTATCTCAAGACTCCACCTGCAGCCGTGGTGTTTCCTTTCAAAGAGCAGAAGGTAAGAAGTGAGAAAGCTTCATGGAACATGGGCCTCCGGGCCTCTCGTGTTAGCAGGCTTCACCTACACAGTAAGAAATACCCACTGCCCTAGTTCCTTCCATTTGTTACGGTGTTGTAGGGACTGGCGGCTCTCTTAGTCCTCCTGGATGCAGAACCCTGGGGGTGACTCAAGTCTCAGCTCAGATTTCTGGATAAGGTTTGGCTACTGTGTTGTCCCGTGATGTTTTCTGTTGTAAGAAGCAGTGAGCCGTGAGCAGATGTTCCAGATTTCAAGAACAAGGACAGGTCACTGGGCCTTCCAGATCTGTGTGGCAGAAAAGCATCCTGCCTGATGAGTGCCTGCAGAGTCCTTGCCTGGCAGGAGAAAAGCCCCACTGCGGACGGTCCCTGGTGCCAGGCACTGGGCTGACTAAAGTAGATGATTTATCTCAAAGTCACTCTGCACTCCTGTTGGGTTTAAACTATCAATTCACACCTGTCTCCTTTGGTGCAGGAGCAAACAGCTTCAGTCAGTCTGGGAGTAAAAATCCCATCTGAGCTCACAGACGTTTGTTATCCAGAGAGGAACCCCTCCCACGGCCTCGGAGAGAGATGATCTCAGTCAAAGCACTGAAATGTGAAGTCATTTTTCTGACAGAATGCCTCCCCGTGCCCTTGTTGCGAGGAGGAAGCAGAGGGCACAGATATTTGAGATGTCTGTGTTAATAAAATAATTTAAGAAAGACCACACCACTGATCCTGCATCCCTCTGCTCTGCAGAAACGGCTGTGAAATGTTCATCCTGGTGGGCTGCGACTCTCTGAGCATCCATTTGCCCAACTGTCTCCTTTATTCAAATAATTGTCTTAAAATTAATTCAGTCTGGGGAAAATCTATTCCAAAACGGAGCAAATTAGCATCCCAAGATGTGAGCTGCTTCTTTCTCAATGTGAAAGGCAACGCTGTGGGGGTTGGGGCCAGTGGAGAAAGAAGATATTTGCTCCTGAAAATAGGCTCAACATAACCTTTACATTTACTAAATAATTCACTCATCTGGAACCATAAAACCATCACGGCTAGAAGGACTGTGAACATTCCCAGAATATATTAACTTTGACCATGACTTGAGCCTTTTCCAGGGCAGTTTGAGTGTATCTGATGCAAAGAAACAACTCTGAACACAAACCGGTTGTGTGAGAGCAGAATTCAAAGCTCAGCTTTAAGGAAACTGCGATCTCGGTTTACGTGAGAAACTGCTTCAAAGTGATGAGGATACACATACAGGGATTAGAAAACCAAAGAACAGCTCAAATGGAAATTGTCCTTTTGTTAATCCATGTATTTTATTCCCAGCGCAGCTCTACCTTCATCTGAACTTGTCTCCCAGCAATTTTCCACCTCAACTCAGATTCACTGTAAGTTGAGCTCTTACTGCAAAGCGAACCTTCTGTAACTCCCATCTCTCACCTACGTTTGAAGATCTTACACATCCCCTTTCCTAAGGCTCCGGTAACTTATCAAATAGGACCGTAACCACGTTGCTTAATGACAGCTGGGACACTCGTCATTACTCACCTCTTTCACATCCATCCATCTCCAGCAAAAGGTGGTATTCAATCTGTTACAGCGGCTTAATGCCTGCCCAGCATAAAAGTGTCACAGATGCTCACCATCACCCATCATAAATAAAACATGAGGCTCCTTGCAAGGTCTGCAGATCGTCCCTGCGTTTGATGGAATTGGTTTTGGCGTGTGACAGTGCAGGACTGGAAAGTCGCTGGATGCCCTTCATTACGACAAATGGGCTATTGATCTCCAGCTGTGCCATTAGCACACATTGCACCTGCTGCTGGAGCTCATAGGATACGTTTGAAAGCTTAAGCGAGGGGAATGCGTCTGTGCACAGGTAATTAGTCTCTCGACAGAACGTACAAAGGCTCACAAGACAGACAGGCACAGGTACGGACCATGCGTCTGAAACGGGCTTTGAAATGCTACTTGAGAAAGGATCGCAGAGAGGTTAAGACACCTGCATGAAAGCCTCAGTTTTCGCTAACCCATACTGCTGTCCAGATTAAACAAGGACAGCTGAAGTGTGGGGGGAAAAGAAAGGGCTGAGATTCACCCTGCTGCTTATTGAGCACTGCAGGTTCATTAGCTTTGAACACCCTGCGCGCCTCTCATATGCATTACTCATAGGCTTCCCACTGTACCCAGGTTTATAGTACCGAGTGATGCCTAAATTCATCATCTGTACGCCCACAGCTCTTTGTGCCCACACAGCCCTTCTCTGCAAAGCATTGAGGGACCCGGGGCAGCAGCTTCCCAGCCCTCAGCGTGTGGGGGCTCTTGGCACTGAGTGATGGCAGCCACATGACACGGGAAGAGCTGGCAACAGAAAACTAAGGAGCTTAGGGCTTCCTAACTGGAGATCACCAGTGTGAGCAGTCACTATTGGGGCACACAAGCAGTTGGAAAGGTGTTATTCCTTCCTGGAGATCACAAGAATGTGTCTGTGGGCACGGCTGCCCTGGCCTTACCAGGAAGCTCCTGCCACTGCCAGCACTGCTGCTGTGCAGAGCATTGGGCCGAGCCAAGGCTGCTGCAGAACGGCTTCATCTGTAGGGTCAGCAAGGGCATAGGAGCACGGGTTTCACTTGAGTCCTTGGCAAGGAAGCTGTAGCCATATTCTCCCATCCCGTGGTAACACAAGGGGGAGCCCCTGTAGCTTTCAATTAGCAACGAGAGCAGCAACACATTACTTTCTACCCCACATGCAAAAGCTCAGCTTCAATTACAAAGAGAGGCCTGAAAGCCACTTCTTACCTGCATCACAAGGAGAGTGCTTCTAGCTCAGACAGGTGCAAGCCACAACTTACCAGGAGAGGAAGGAACAGCAGGCCTAGTGACTTCAGGCTCGTTTTCCTCTGTCCTGCTTTGTCATTTCAAGGCACTTCAAAAACCCCACACAAAGACTATGCTGGTACCAGAGGTGACAGAGAAACCTCGTGGTCATATTCTGCACACCGTGATGAGAGATCAGGGCGATCCCTTTAACCCCTCATTAAAAGGCTCTGCCACAGGGACTCGCCAACTCCCAGCAATCCCATCAGCTGCCTGTGCTTGTACCCAGAAGGAACAGTTTTGGCTGCTAGGGCATGAGCATCCATTTGTTCTTAACCTCAAAAAGACATAGTTGGTTTTGCTCTCCGTTGCCATCCAATTTTAAATACAGAGCACCTCACCATCTATTCTACGTATGCAGCTCTTTGGGATCAAGAGGAGCATTAACCACAAGGATTTTCTCCCGTCTCTCCTTTGTAGGGTTTACAATGAAACAACATCTTACAAGTCACTGACTCACACACTTCTGCTGTACCAGCCTTCCCCCATAGCTGCGTCTTAGTTCTCTTTAAAGCACTCCACAGCATATATTGAACCAGTGAAACAATTCCATCTGTTCTGTGAGTCAACGGTGATGATTTCACTGTTAAAACACAGGGACTTCTCTCTGTGCAGCTGTGCTAAATCCAACAAGAGAGAAGGGCATGCCGTGCTCAGAGCATCAACTTCAGACAGCACCACAGCATTGGGGCCCCACTGCTGGAGGTCTGTCTAGTCCTGCCGGGCACCTTACAGGCCATGGTCTCAATCAGAATTATTACAGGATGGCTTCCTAGCACCTTCCTCACGCTCCTGCCCAGCTCTCCCTCCAGCACATGCAGGTTCAGGCACAACCCACAGGTCCTCGCTGCACAGCAAGCGCCAGCACGCAGGTAACAATTGCATCAGTCAGAAGCAAATCGATTAATCCAACAATACCGCAACAAATTGGCCCTGGAGCAAGTCAATTGAGTTAAAAGGCAGGACAGAAAAGCAGGTTAACTGAGAAAAGCGTTAACACAGTCATTTAATGGAAACCTTGACGTTCTGGCTCCAGTCGAGTGCAAAAGATTCTTTTTGGGTCAGCTACTGGCCACACAACCCCCTCCAGCCAAAACGCTGGGATGCAACTCCAGCTCAGAGATCAGATCTGCTCAATGTAAGGCTCAAGGGCCATCCCTCAAGCTCATCTCTCCATCCACAGCAGGCAACATCTAGGGAAAGCAGGCTGACTGGGCTAAGGATGCTGTCTGATTTGCTCCTTTAAGTCCTGCTCCATTGCTAGGAATACCTCAAGCCTTTCTACACCCCTGATCTGCAGGCTGGGCACTGGGTTATTTCAACCGAGCCACTCCAGTGAATATTTCCAAGCCCAGAGCTGCAAGTTTGAAGCCAAAAGACATCATCAGTGACTGGTACAGAGATACAGGCAGAGACGCAGGATCAAACATATCTGTGACACCTGGCAAGGCAAACCATAGCCTCTCAAAATGATGAGCGGATGCCACTGTTAGAACCTAGATTTTACTTTGTATGGGCTCAAACACCATCCCCTCGGTGGGGCTGACCGAAGCAATTCAGGACACAGGACATGAAGGCCATCCATTCAGATATCACTAGAGGACAGCTGGTGTCAGGGGAATTCTTAAGGAATGACTTCTAACGGTGCGTGACACTTCAGTAACACCTACCCCCCCTCCTGGATGTGCTTCCAAAGTGACAGCGTCATGCTTTGGAAAACACACACGTACAATTTGCTAGAACATGATGTGTATGAGTTGAAAGCACAATGGCTGGCGAGCAGGCTGAGATCATTACGAAGAGAATGCTTAAAAGGTAATGTATGGGGCACTGCAGTAGCAGCACGGCCATCTCCAGTAATGAGGGAGACACTCTGCACGGATATTTGGCTCATTCCGAAAGCAATAAGCCACAGGAAGGCAGCAGCACCACAGCACTGGTTACCAATGAGGAGCCCTTGCCCTTCCCTGAATGCAAAAGCATTCATGCCGATGGGTTGCTCATGCACAACAAAACGCATTATGTAAGAGCACCACGGCAGAAAGCAAGAAGAAAAAGCTTTTATGCCACAAAAAAGACTTGCATGCAAGCAACGGACTATCTCCTTAATACCATCATATCTCCCTACTTAAAGTTACCTTCTGGGAAACAGCACAACTAAGTTCACTTTCCTGCCTCCAGCTGCCTACCTCCTCCTGTCCGTGCATTTCTGTTTGTCTCAGATACAGCTGCTGGCAACTTTCAGAGGACTCGGAAGGTTTGATTATGAAGGTAGCGTGGCGCTGTGTTTCCTTCAGTCGAAAGCCTTCCCCTCTGTGCAGCCCCCCACGCCTCACCCCTGCTACAGCCGTCCCAATTCTGCTAACAAACCTGCTTCTTTTTTCAAGTCAGATAGGTCCTGATTGCTCAGATTGTCTAAAATGTTCTGTGCACTTAACCATAAACTCATGTATGAGTAATGCACCGAAATGAAGTCGGTGACCTCAGCTCCAGTGCTCACCAGATAAGAACACATTACCATCCTTTGTGAAAGAGGGCAGAGATGTTGAGAAAAGTCCCAAGTTGCAAAAATTGTACCTTGTTTTCCAAATCCCCCTTTAAATCTGGAACAAAACACCCTTCACCCTGTTTAAAAACACTGAATTTTGTAGAGATGTTCCCAGACGGTCAAACTATTGATCCAGTTACAGGAAGGGGAACAAGAGGGCCCTATGAACGCATCAATCCCTCACATTGTGACTGGCTGAGACAGACCACTAATACAAATGTCTTCTTCAGACAGACAAGAAACCCTCTGCCCAAATCCTGTCACTTCAGTGCCACAAAAGCTCTGACTTTGGAATGCAGTTCTAAAAGGGACTGTGCTGGAAGCAGTAGGCTTTGGCATGCTCTTGGCTTTGGCCATCTACACCTCACCTTTAGAGACTGAGGAGGGAAAGCAAGCAGTTGGTTGGAGGCAGCACTGAGGAAGGGTGTGGGACCTTTCCGGCAGGATTCACGAAGAAATGCCCCTTTGCTATCAAACTGCCTCTGAACTCACACTCATTTAGCACGTACAACCAAATCTGACTTTACATAGTTATCTTTGAGCTCTTTTCCACCTTCTATTTTTCCTCCCCTCTCCATATCCCGTGATCTCTTTCTCTCTTTCTTAGCCCATATTACCCCTTCATCATTTCTACCTTCACTTGCTCAGTCCCAATGGCACTGATTCAGAGCACCGCTCCTCTTCAGTCTTCTGGTATTGTCAATACTACGGTGAAGGGCAGATCAATAGTGCTCCATTTGTACCGAGAAATAAAAACTATGCTAATTCCTCGTTGTTGTCCAGCATCTCTTAAGGGTGTTTTGCACAGCCATTGGGTGACTTGCCTGCTAAGATTTCTAAGACCACACGTAAGGTTCTGCAGTTACTGTGGGAAAAAAAGCATAGACTAAGATGGAAAAGTTTTAACCTGACGCAGTCTAAACAGGCTGTGGTATGATGATGGACTCCAGCGTGCTGCTAGAAGGCTGCTGCTCAGCTATTCAGACAAAAGCAGACATCGTTTGTAAATTTCATATTTATTATAACAAAAATTATGACATGTTCATTTGTGCATTCGGCTTTAATATAACTCTTGGTTTGTAAATGTTCTACAGCAAATGAGCTCTATACAATCATGCTGGTTGTGGCAGCAATAAGGAACACAAATAAAACGTGTCTGTAAAAGGATAGAAAGAGACCAGAGCACAAAGTGGGTTTCTTTCAATGGCCTGTACCATCTAACTCTAGCTAACCTGTACGCAGTCGCTCGGTTCACTGTGCTCCACGACCACGGCCCAAAGAATTGCTTAAGAAAAAGGTCAGTTTTTCAGGTTGTGTCCTTAATGCCAAGGCTACAAAACATGTAAGCATCACTATACAACACTGAGCTATTTACAGTAATTTCCCAATCAACTGTTCTCTCAGAGAAAATTAGTGAATCTCAGTGACTTAAGTCACCTGAAAGAGTAAAGCAACTCCTAGGAGTTAGTCTCCATATTCTACAAATGTCTATCATTTTCAAGACCAAAAAAAGCCTTTTCTCTCAAAGAAATACAGTATTACAATATTACTTAAATCATTTAGCACTGGCTACTGCCCTGCTTTTCAAACAAAACAAACAAGCCATTTTAAAAAATATTACATCATCATCTGTTTCTCAGCAATATATTAAACCTTTTTATTATTTTTTTTGTTGTTGTTTTTACATTTGATATGTTAAGGGAAGATTAACTATCTTAAACTTTACTGGTAAAGCATCTCTAGAAGAAAGTCAATGAATATTAAACCTAACAAACTGAAAAGCTGCAGTTATCTGTAGTGGCAGGATAAAGAAAAGGAAGTGTATAAAGGAAATGTAGAAGGGAAACCCCTGCTGTCGCGTGCGCCCACTGGGTCCTGCACTCAAGTCTCCTTGCCTGTTCATTTCTGAGCAGTAGGATGGGTCATAGTGGCGTATCGTAGTAGTCTGCCAGGTGGTCCATCTGGTACTGCCGCTGCTGCTGCTGCTGTTGCTGCTGCTGCTGCTGTTGTTGTTCCTGGTGCTGTTTCATGATCTCTTTGACCTCTTCTTCCAGCTCTGGTGGGATGATGAACTGGTCATCTGGGTCCGGCTGTGCCGGAGCAGCAAAATATCCCCCTGTTTTTCTGAGCGGTGCGTCTGTTGCAACTTCAATCAAGTTATGGCTTCTCTCTTGGGGTGCCACAGAGCCATTGCCCCTTCGACGCCCTATTGTGCCTGTGGCAGAATATTCGGCTTTCTTGGGGAGGCCGGGCTCATCTTCGTTGGCACTGATGACAATACCTTCATCACTGGCTTCCACAGGCACTTGGAGAAGCTGCTTCTCCTTCGCTCGGCTGCAATGGATGTCCACCTCCACTTCCACACGGCTGCCGTTGGTGAACACCCCCTCTATTGGCTCCTCATCATCACTGTCAAGGCCGTTGTCGGAGAAGGCGCTGGAGAACGTGGCGCTGGAGAGCTGCCGCTGGAAGGAGTTGGACAGGCAGACAGGATGTAGCATGCAGCGCTGCTCCCCAGGATAGGCCGGGCTGCTCTCGTTCATGGCTACCTGTGGAGGTTCATCGGAAGCTGTGGACCCCACCTCGCTGCTCATTTCTGAGGTGGAGATCTCGCTGCTGATCTCTGAAGCCATGCCGCTGCTTGAAGATGGCATCCCAAGAGCATCCGCTGGCCTGTCCTTGATGACCACATTGACAGACTGGGGGAAAATGCCTGGGCTGGGCGGTGGGACCCCATTAAGTTCACAACAGCAGAAGCTGTCCTCCGTAACATTGAGCTGAACCACAACTGCACTGATACTGTCGTTGCAGCCGTAACTTTGGGCCAAAGTGCAAAGCTTTTTGGCAGCTGCCAGTGCATCAGGCACATTTCTGACTGCTTCCACTGCCTCATCCATCGAGAGGCTGTCCCACAGCCCCTTGCTCCCCAGAATGAAGAACTCATCTTGTGGAGTTAAGGTAATGGACTGGACGTGAGGACGCGGCACAACACTTGGGTGAAGGAACGTGTATCCCAAGATTCTCGTTGAATCTGTCACACCATTCACTTTGCCATCCTGAAATTAGAAAGGATAGAAAACTGGAAACAAGGCAGACAGATACACGGCTCTCCGATCTCCCTGCATTTTACCTGTGCCTGTTTTTGTAGTATCCCAATTACGGCCATTTACTGATGGGCAAATGTAAAAGTGACTTGCAAGGAAACAGAGCTGGGATGAGAACACAATGATGGCTGCTTTCTAACCTTACACTCAGCTTCCTACACCCCATTGGTTTGTCATCAGCACCACCTATGCAGACCAAGAAAGCAGAAGTCTGCAACAAAGACCCATCTATTTCGCTCCTGCAGCTGTGAGAGCCAACTGGACTAATGTTTTACCTGTGAGTCAGAACTGTCCTTCCTTCGCCCACAATATCTGACTTTATACAGGGCAAAGTCACACACAGCTCCATTTGATATAGGGGCAGGTCATTCAGTTATTACTCTTCTCTTGCAGGTGTAACAATTGTAGGTTTCATCTTGGCTCATCACTTCAGAAACAAAAGTTTGTTTCAAAAAGCTTCAAATGAAGGAAGTCAAATGCAGCAGAGAGCGAGTCTGCATTTTGCAGTCAGCTGCACCATAGTGAAATGTTTTACATGCTCTAATTACTTATTATGCTTCCACTGATACATAACAGTTCCAAAAAGAGGAAGAGTAATGTTTGAAGGGAAAGCACCAGCAAAAATGGGCATATTTGAGAAGTAAATCCCATTCCCATCCAAATCCCAGGTTAGGATCTGTGCTGCCAGAATGAGCATAGCGAGCACCTCAAACAGCAAGCCTGGTTACTTGGCAGCCTGTGGAGAGAGCTGTAGCTTGCTAATTGTGTGATTGAGATGAACAGCAGAGGTGAGGATTTACGCTCATTCGGTGCATATGATGACAGCAGCAGTTATTATACAGCAAGTAACCACAGAAAAATATACCAAGACTAAAAAAGGCTTCCCCTTTAAAACCTTGTCAGCTTGTTAACTTCCCTATTAAGGTTCTAACAGAAGTGATAAGCCATCAACGAAGCATGAAATCAATGAGTCATCTCAAGATTCAGCACAGAAATTTCCCTTTTCCTTTACAGAGCATGAGCGTGGCTTAGTGATGCACACTATGTTGGAGTGACTCCTTTCTAACTTGTCACGTTTGAGATTCCAGTCATCACCTCTTCTTGGCAAGACTAACAAGCACACGATTTTATTACACACACATACCTGCTCATGGGTGTACAGCCATGAGTTTTTTGCCCTTTCCTCCCCCACTGAGAGGATACAACATTTCTCTGTTCTTGTGCATATGTCACACAAGGCAACGCATAGCTGACAGTGGTGGCTTTAAGCTTGTAAGAAGGCAGCAAATAGCTTTCTCCCCTCTTACGGCCCTCCAACTGAGCAAAGGATAGGTTCTTCCTTTCAGGCAACTGTTGTCTACAAGAGCCACTTGTCAGAGGGCACCTCTGGGAACAGACAGCTCAGACAACAAAGCCAATCTGCCAGGAGTAAGGACTCTCCTGCAGTAAGGATGAAATAGTTGCAAGTACTCAGCTCTTATCTTTCTAGATTGAGGGGATCTTTATGACAGCACCAACACATTATTTGCTCTCATCATCTCAGAGGGAAGGTGTCAGCTCCCATTTTACCACAGCATGCTCACAATAATTCACTCTCGAAAGCTAACCAAAATCTAGCGTGGCAATTAGATGGAAAAACAGCTTAATTGCATGATATGAACCACCTTGAAAGGAGAACTGCTACTCTGGAACTCGTATTATTAATACCATCTCTTACAGGTTACAAATACAGATATGTAATTTCAAATACCACCATGCAAATATCCTCAAAGGAAGCTGCGACTAGTGGCAGTCTTCCTTTTACCCACACCAGAGTTCTCTAACCTCTGTGATAATGGCCTTATGCTGCTTAATCCTCTTCAGCTCTTCTTCACAACTCATCACATAACACCTGGACAAAGGCAGAGGTTTCCCATTCCGGCAGAGTACAGTTTGGCACTTCCCCACATTTGCTGAGGTTAACGTGAAGCATCCACCAGGGTCCATGGGATCATGTTTTATATGGCAAAGGACAGCAGAGCCTCCAAGCTTTTGTCCAGCTGTTCCAAGTTTCCTGGAATTTGAACAAAACACAGATTGTTCTTTAATTGAAAAGCAAGTGTTATGAGTACTACTGAGAAACAACTGCTATTCTGCAACCACGAGCACTCGGGACACTGACTATTGGATCACTGGGACAAAAACAAAAGTCTCCACTGAAGACCGTGACACTGTAGCAGTACTGCAGAGTCATCACGTACAGCACTCAAGCTGTGTGCTATTTCCAGCCTGATGCAGATACTCCAATCTTAGAATCAATTTTAGAAAAATCTCTGCACTCCAAAGAGCCGCACAGTCAGATCCCTTTCTCTGCATTTGAAAGAAGTCTACTTTAAAGGTCACGCAGAGGGAAACAAAGAGGGTTAGAGAAGTGCTGAGGGCTAATAAATCGAGTACAGGTAGAGCTCACAAAGAAAGTCGTGTTAAACAGAGTTTGGGCTCCTGAAGCTAAAGATTTTACTATGAAAAACTGTAATTTTAACTGTAGAGATCCTCGTTTTGAGCAGAAACAGAAATCAGAGGTTCATTGTTTTGTGATGCCTTCAGAATAATGCTTTCAAAGATTCAATGACCAAAAAAAAACCCAAAAACACAGTAGCTATTAATTGCACCATAAGAAGGCTCTCTTTTTAGTCTCTCTTTTTAGTTATCATGTTGGTTGCTAACATGTTAAATAGTTTAAATTAAGACAGGGAAGGTTTAGGTTGGATATTAGGAGGAAGTTTTTCACTCAGAGGGTGGTGATGCACTGGAACAGGTTGCCCAAGGAGGTTGTGGATGCCCCATCCCTGGAGGCATTCAAGGCCAGGCTGGATGTGGCTCTGGGCAGCCTGGTCTGGTGGTTGGTGACCCTGCACATAGCAGGGGGTTGAGACTAGATGACCTCTGGGGTTCTTTTCAACCCAGGCCAGTCCATGATTCTATGAAACAGGTTCTTTGAAATATTTGTTTACTGTTTTAGCAGGGGTCACAATAAAAACAAAACAGAAATGAGGACAAAGAAGTGTGGATAAAAGTAAAGTTTTCAGGATCCTGTCATTACAATGTAAGTTCATTTGAATACTAGTAATTTTACTTGTGTAAAATGAAATAGGACTGAAGGTCTATCCTTGCCAGTATGTTATTTATCAGGGCCTTCTCCTGCAGTAATTAAGAACTGGAAAGCTAATTACAGAGTTTACTAAAATCTACATTAAAGCTAAGCATAGCTGGCAACAACTTTTGATTCAAAATGCTGGGGAAACAATGCACAACTAAACTTGTACCCGGGCTTCAATATGCTTTTCTGTTTATTATTATTTTTTTAAGGCACTTCAGGAATGCTGCATAGTATCCGTAATAATCCTCAATGAATGGCTGCATGCAACTAGAATGAATGCTATTTCTGGTTCACCAAAGGAATGGTCAGCTTACTTTGACTCGAGCCCTGCCTCCCACAAATACGGCTCTTTTGCAGGAATGTACATTCCTGTGAAAGTCCACGAGTGGGAAACAAAGCCACCAGTAAATGCCTTCAGTACTCAATGTTTATATTGTTTTTGAAGGTTTTAATTAGATGGCAACATCCTCAGCTACCACCCTAACCATGGCAATTATGCGAGGCAGCATTTTTTCCTTTGTTTATAGGATTCAATACATCCTGCCACACCTATTTTCCAATATCAGAATTTGAATATTTTCCCTTCCAAAGCTGTAGTTACTGAATGACAAGAGATGCTACTTTCAACTCTACCCACTTCCTTCATTTGGGAGCTGGTCATTTGCTTTCTCCCTTGTTTCCCTGACCCCTTCATTGTCTTTGCTCAATTCCCTCCATACTCCTCCTCCACTCAGTGTCCCTCCAAGCACAATTTCTTGTTCTGTCAAGAAGAGCGTGCACACACACACAGGTCTCCAAATTGCCACACACAGCTGCTACTGCACTCACATCTATTGTGTCACAGTCTTTTCAGATGGGTCTTGAATAAGTAATATTCTTAGGTCAAAGGAATGAAAAGACAGTCTCTTTTTTTTTTTTTTTAGGGAGTTGAAAGTGCATGTTTTAATATTTGCATGGCTTTAAATAACCTGACTTGGTACAGAAAGAAACAGAAAGAATCAGCCCAAGCTCTGCAGGCAGTAAGGAAATTTAAAAGATGGTCGAGAAATTCATACCACTGTCTTGACTACAGCACATTTGGAGTCACAAGACAGAGATGAGAAGAACTGAGGTTGGACATCCTTTATGTTTGGCTGGGTGGGAAAGGCTTGAGGTTTTTTTCCTCACATCCCAAAGGAACAGAAGGCAATATCCAAAAAATCAGCAATGAAAGAGTATAAAGTTGCCAAAAACTACCTTTTTCTCCCCCCTTTCCTGTCTCCCTCCCACTTTTTGTAGCAAGTGAAGAGCAATTCAATCAACCTGAAAAGGAACAAACTGCCCAATGAGCATACACAAGGTAAAAAAACGCTTCAGATCCAAGACTCACCTCTGCATAACGATGAAAGTGTTGATCATATATTCCTCTTCATTTTTTGTTTTCTGTAGCTCTTCTGCCAAGATGTCACTCATGGTGCACTGCAACAGATATGGTACTTCCACATTGCGGTCACCGTCAAAAACACCATAAAGTGCCTCTCTGTTGTCACAGAAGTTATTGGCTGACAGGGCTGCCACACACAACCTAGTAAAGCAAAGCAGAAGAACAACAAGATTGCTATCCAGAACTGATTTCTCATCTTGTCATTCTGAGAAGAAGCAGCCCGGTCCAAGAGCCAGTTTTAACCAATTCCTTTCACAAGTTCCTCACAATTGCTTTCTTCTGTGGAGAAGAGGAAGGCCCATTCAACAGTGCTAAAATGGGGAGAGAAATGTATTGAAAATTCGAGCCAAGACCTAAAGATTCTTCTTCCTTTTTTGCATGTGGACAAATTGCCTACTTGTATAAAACAGGGGACAAGTCTTTGGGGGGGGGGGAGGAGGGAATACATCCCAAACATAATTAGCTGAAACTGCACTTGCCCCACTAAGAGCCATCTTTATGACTCAGCACGCTGCTGACCAAGCTGTGTGTTAAATTAGTAAACAGCAAGGAAAGGTTTGCTTGGCACCTGCTAGGGAAACCTAGGTAGCAAAAGATTTCTACAAAGGCATTTAAGGAACAATGAGATTCGTCACTTTGCCAGTGACACAGAGACTAGCAGACTCTTGGTGTGTTATTTGTCAAGTGCTGCCTCAGTCACAGAAGCTCCACATACTATGAATATTCAGTTTTGGCCATTTTAATTCTTCCATTAGTATCTCTGATTTGCTTGGTAAACATCCTTTAATTAAAGATAAAGAAGCTTTGCAAAGAGGAAAATGCTATTAAATGCGCTGATCTTTCGCAAGTACCAAAGGCTTGCATAGAGAAAATGTGTCGGTTACACTTGTATCTTAGCAACATTCCTGACAAAGAAGAAAGCTGGGAGCCAGGCAGGGGCCCAGTATACAAATATAGAGTCATGGCATGGCCTCTGCCTTTGTGAGGCCCAAAACATCCCCAAACTGAAATAGCGGATCTCTTTGTATCTGCATAGAAGCGCTCTGCTGCTAGGATGCTTGTATAATAAGAACAACGCCAGCTCTTACTTGTTCTTAACTCCTGACGCCTCCGTGTAACCGTGACTCCACACAGCCGGAGCTCCTGAAGCATCACCAGCTGAGGGCTGGTCAATCTTGAAACAACGGATATTGCTGTAAGAAGAAAGGAAAAGATGCACTGGATTCACAGGCTGACACGATTCAGCTTAAAATGTAAGAACCGCAGTTTTTTTCTTCCCAGTTCTCAGCAATACATTTAATAGAATAAAACAGAGCAGGACATCTAAAGCAGTTGCTCTTCTGTGTCTGTCTACAAAGAACAAAAAAGCAGTAAATAACGAAGCCTCTATAAGGGTGTCAGATGCACTGTTTGCTTACCCAGCTTTTCTTCTCCCTACCCTCACCCCTAAGCTATTTGTTTACAGCTCAACCCAGTGGGAACACAAGGCCAATTTGTCACCAACTTAATGGAAGCCAGTATAGGGAGTGATTTTTCAACTAAAGCCCTTTACACTCACGTTAAGAACAAGTTTGTATGACCTACATCATCCTCTAAATTAAAAGATAAGTCTTCAGAAGCAGCAACATGTAGTAACAGCCTGCTAGGAAAATGCCCACAAGTCAGAAATCAGCTCCATCACAGCACTGTCCTGACTTGCAAGAGCAGGTCTGCAGCCCAGGCTGTGAGCACAGACCTTCTGCCTTCCATAATTTTACAGCCCAGATTTTACCTGGGCTCTTGATCCTCTACCCTCCAATTTACTACCAACATAGCCTCTAGCCTGAAATTCAAATACCTCGCATAGCGCAATAAAGACTTGAAAAAGGACCATCCCTATCTGTTTATTCGCTTCTCTTCAGAGCCTGGCTTTGCAGGGGAGGAATGACCTGCCCTGTGCTCCCTTCGCTCTCTTCCAAAGGCAGGGAAAGCAAGCTCCCTGCATACAGCAGGAACTTCAAAGGCACCCAAACCTTTCATGAGCCAAATGAATCATAAAAGGACAAGCAGAAAGGTCTAACTGTTCACTGAGAGGATTCATTTTTCCCTATCCAAAGCCCCATCTGACCTGAGCACACAAGGAAGTCTTTTTCACGTTTCACAGCCTTCCTCAAATAACCCGAGGGTCTGTCACTTCCACTCTGATTTCTTTTAATGCAAATAGTCAGGACATACATCAGCTAGGGCCCACTAAAAGCAAATAAGCCACAAAAATCATGTTAGAGCTATCAGTGTTTTGAGCCCTTGGCTTTGCAGCCCTCTGTGTGACAAACATAAGGCAAACACCTCACCAACAGCATCAGAAAAGAAGTGTCTGATCCTGATCAAACTGGAAACCTGGATCTATTCTTAAGTAGCAGATATTCTACATCTGTCTGTACCTGCAAAATACTATGACATACAGCAGAAAATGCACTTTCTTCACAGGCTTCTAATGCAAGGCACTTATCCTGCAGGGCAGAGGAGCTTGGATCAGAACGGTTTTCCTGTTTCCTCTTGTAGCTGGGCTGACTGACCCTGGGGCAGGTCAAGGACCCAGGGCTGTATAAATGCTTTCCAGCAGTGATAAAAAAAAGAGAAAAAGCTACCTCAATGCATTGCCTTCATCTTCCTCACTGGTGTAATTACAACTAGACCATGTGCTCGTAAAGGAACGGTACCCAGCAGCATATCCTACACAGGGAGATGAGCTAAGGCCTACATACAGTATGCTTTACTTTCCCCATATTCATAATGTTATAACTGAGCCAGAACTCTTTCCTAAACATCACAGTAACAACATTTATTTATTCTTTTTACCCCTCCCCTTTTCATTATAATTGCGACTGAAATCCTTATGTCCTGTAAGTCACTTGGCAACATCCTCCTAAGTGTGCAAGCTTCCTTTAAGATCTCCATACACGGGGAAAAAAAAAAAGCAAGCACACATGACAGGACTCCTCTTATCAGAAGCAAGAATACATATTAACCTACTGCCTGTTTGATTCCTGCTGGGGCACAGATGGAGAACTGCCTTCCACATGCAGAAGAAAGATATAAAAAGCACCAAAAGCACAAGTGTTTGTATGCCTGCCACAAAAAGTAAGAGCAAGGAGCATCTCCTCTCTCACGTTCAGTTCTGGCAGTGCACTGTACATCTATACAGACATCCGCTATATCCCAAAGGAGACCTGAAACACCTGACCTCAACTGAAGGTTATTTACTCACACAAGAATAGCTCTGAAGTTGTAAGAAAAACAATGTATTAAATAATGAAATATATACATGTATGCATAAGAAAAGTTTCTATGAATTAAAGACAGTGCAATATGGCAGTGAAAATATGATGTGGCACTGGGTGATGCTAATCTTCTACTGCCCAGGTCTTAGTTTTGTATAACTCTGCTATAGGGCATGAAGCCTGATTAATAAATAGGCAAGAGATGAGCTTGCCTCTGTTGACGGTTGGACATACATAAGAGTCTGTAAGTTCAGGTACCATTAAGGATGCTCTGGTAGCACACACACACTTCTCTACAAATCACAGCAACATTCCATTTCTGGCATACAATGAGCAGCCCTTTAAGAGAAAAAGACATCGCTTCTAGCCTTATTTCCTCCCTCCTGTGTCTGCTGCAGAATACGGATTCTTGCCTTTTATCTATAAAAACTTATTATAATGGGACTTAATACTTCAGTGCTTGATCTTAAGCATTTAAAAGCAAACTACACAAAGCAGCACTCAACCCTCAGAAGGTTATCAGCCATTCTTAGTATCATTCAGTATTTAGGGATCAAAGAGACTCAGAATTAAACAGAGCTGGTGCAGCTCCCTCCAGGACATTAGAAAGGCTCAAAGCAGCACCACTGTCCAGAGATTTTCTGTTCTAGTGCAACAGTCCTACCACATGCTGCAGGAGGCAGCACAAGGCACTTGGTGCATTTCAGTTACAAATGGCGCTTGAGTCACAGAGCAGGAAACAAACGGACAGGAAGTAAACAGAGCATCCCAGAGAGGGATATGATGGATTACAAGAAATGTTTTGTGAGGGGGTAACAGGAAGCACAGTGGCAAACAGATGAAGAAAAAAACATAATAATAAGCAGCTATCAGCATCTCAGTGGTGGAATCTAACATCAGAAGTAACATGGACATCAAACTAGTTTCTTCTTCTGCACCCTCTCCACTCTGTAAGTCAACTTACTTCAGCAGCTCAAGGGTTTTGTGATCCAAGGCCAATCTAGGGTTTCCAGTCAGGTCCAGCTCTTGCAGTTTTGGAGGCAAGTTTTCAGGCAATGTAATTTCACTCAGTTCATTGCAGCTTAGATCCACACACTGCAAAAGGAAAGCAATCAAATAAGAATCCAGCTGGCATTAAGATCAGTTTGTGATCAAATGCAGTAATGTATGTTGTGTGAATAAGAGAGACCGCAGTCGAGACCTAAGATGATTCATTTAAGTGATTCTTCATATGGCATCTACAAAGTCTTCTTCCCAGATGCCTGGGACACCCAGAAACATGTTTGCTCCATTTCAGTTTCTGACCAGGTGTAACCTTATTGCAAAACTAGTAAAGTTTGTCTCTGCTCTTTTCAGGGGCAAATATGATCACCGTATTTTTATTAACAGATGAGTATTAAAGAAAAAAATGTTACTGATGAAAATGGTTTGTAATAGAAAATATTATAATAGAAAAAGATAGCAGACAAATGAGGTTAGGAATTCTAAGGTGCTGTCACAGCAATCTCTCCTCTGAAGTCCACTTATTCAGCACAGGTACAAGCATACTCTGAAGCTGATATCTACTGAAGGATTTGGAAAATAAGAAGTTACAAATACATGGAGTAGGGCTGAGCAGAGGAAAAATAACAAAATACCAGAGCAGTTTTAAGTGTGGCTTTAACTTAGAAGGATTCATGCTTAAATATGAAGTTATTTTAATAAGTAGAAAAAGATTAAAACTCAAGTATTTATGGCCTCAAGTTGCGCCAAGGTAAGTTTAGGTTGGATGTTAGGAAACACTTCTTTGCAGAAAGAGTAGTTAAGCACTGGAATAGGCTCCCCAGGGAGGTGGTTGAGTCACCCTCCCTGGATGTGTTTAAGAGCCATTTGGATGTGGTGCTCAAGGATATGATTTAGCAGAGGGTTGTTAGAGTTAGGGTACTATGGTCAGGCTGCGGTTGGACTTGATGATCTTCAAGGTCTTTTCCAACCTGAGTAATTCCATGATTTCAGAAAAAAAATGATTGAAAACCAGCAGAGAATTACGCTGGCTATGCACCAGCTAAGTACAAGCCAGGTAGAACAAGTGCCCTAGAATGACAAAATCCCAAACCAAACTGTGTTGAAGTTGCATATATGTATGGAAAGTCAGTACACAAAAACCTGAATAAAACCAGCTCTTCAAACCTCTATACAGCAGGCATAGCAAGCAAAAACAGCCAAAATTTTATTAGAGGACAGAAGAGGCTGATATTTAACCAAGAATACTATCCACGTATTTCAGAATGATAATTTCCTATTTTCAGCCTGGAAAAAGAAAACAGACCTTAAAACCTCTGGTAAAACTGTGGGCTGAATAGTTGGAGGTAGGCTGCAGGGAGAATTTTCTTAGCTGCACACTTTGACTGACATGTAATTTCCAATCATAAAAGCATGAAAACAAAAGTCTCTTAGGTAAATTCAAAGATACCAGGCCCTAAGCTGAACAAAAAAAGCATAAGATAACCCAGTAAAATTTGGAAGAGAAAGATCTCCAAATGCTGTTAAATATATGCAACACACATAATGACCCAAATCTCAAATCCTGAGGTTGTCTGATATGGACGACTAATCATGTAGGAAGAACAAACTGCTGACATTATCTAAACTTGATATGGAAATCAGAATTTAAAATCCATCATACAAACTAAATAGCAGACAGCTTAGGAGAAGAGTTATGCAGATGAGCTTTTTTGTTTGTCTTTTTTATTTCTTCGCTGCTCCTTGCTGCTTCCAGAGTGCCAATAATTACCTCTCAGAATAACAAAGCTGCCAGCAGGCCTTGCTGTGCTCAACACCATCAGAAATCTGATGGAAATGAAAGTATGAAAGTGGAATAAGGAGTACAAAATGAGCAAAATCATTGCATTGTTCTCAGTACATGCCCAATACACTAAGGGTAGTAACAGTCTGCTGGATATCCCTTGGTCCCCATGCAGTGATGAACAGTTTATCCATCAAGTCAGGATTTCTCTGATTTGATTTGTATTGTTCAAAGAACAAGTTAGCAGGGACTTTCTAATAGCTACATTAAATGTAGTCCTTATTCTACTTTGTGGGCAAGTAGCAAATCCCATTTCCTAATTGATTCTAATTGATTCTAATTTCTTTCTCATTTTGCCCCATCCATGGAGCATCAGAAGAACAAGAGCAACTGTGTGCAGGACACCATGCTAGGGTGGGTCAGGTGGTGCACAGTGTTTAATATTCAGCATTTGCTCAGTTGCACAGGTGTAAATGCAGTGCACCTCGTCCATGGCTGACAGGGGCTTGAGTTATCTCCACTTGTGACCGATGGTGGGCACATGAGAACTCATCTCAACTCTAAAAAGGTACCATGCAAGGTATCTCAGAGACATCCACAGAGCTTTTTGAGGCAGAGGACAACACAAAACTTCTGTATCCTTAATTTGAGCAAGTAAGATCAGCTTAGAGACAGCTGTCTCACTAAATGACCTCATATTTGGAAATCCTGGAGTTACCTTAAGTGCAAAAGCATGACCTTCTGTAATTAGCTTTCCCTCTGGAACAATTTCAAACAAAACAGTAACTGCACTACTAGCTGTTCTAGTAGCACTGACTCAAAAAATGTAATGTCAGCCTCTCAAGCTAATTAAGTACAAAAGCAGAGCAGCCATTACCTCAGGTAACATTTTCCCAAGAAATCATGGGTGCTTGAATGCCACCTCAATTGAGATTAACCATTATGTATGACAATCACAGTCATAACATGAAACTATACAACTCTGTGCTTTACTACAAGCAGGCTTCTTTCAGCAAACTACAAAACCTGTACTCAAATTTTAACTTCTTAACTTGCTTTGGAACATTACAAATGCCCTCCAACATCAAAGAATGAGCTCCAGTTTAGCCTAATAATATATTCAGCCAGAAATCAAAAGCTCAAGCTCCAGCCCTGACCCAGAAAAATCACCAAGAGGCAACAAGATACCCTCTGCCTACAAGCACAGCTATCTGGCAACAACAGAAGCTCATTTCAACTACGTCAAAACCAGACTTAGGTACTGACTAAGGCACAAAAGTGAAGTCCCACAGCACTGCACCCTCTCAGATGAAGGCAGTCCCACACTATTCCTGCAGTCTCAGAACTGTCAATGAAATCCATGCCTCTTTCTTTCACTGAAGTAACTGTAGGGAACGGTCAGAAAGAAAAAACACTAGGTCTTCATGAACGCTTTCCTACTCAGCTACAAAACCTGATAGAACACCAATGCCTTTATAAAATACTCATTCCCCAAAACGCAGGAACAGAAAGGAAGTTGTTGGTTATTCCTGATCAACGTGTTTACATTATCCTCCTTTCTTTTTCCATGGTTAAAAACGCCCTCACACTTTTAAAGAAATATTTACCATGCAGAGCCTTACTCTCCCACCCCAACTCTTCCTCTGAGAAGAAAAGTTTTACTTCTAATTGATTCTAAATGGCCTGCAGTTTCCTCTGACCATTGTTCCAAAGAGGGAGGAGTATTCAGAAACCCACATTTGTTTGAGATTTCCTGGCTAAAACCACAAAGCTCATCTTTTTGTGTACTCACTGTCCAACCATTCCTCCCGCTTCCCTGCACGACCCCAGACGCTGAAGGACACCGAGGAGTCTGAGAACTCAGCCTTTAGATTCTGCAGACTGTATGAAGGACACAGAAGTTGTTCTGATCTTGTGAATAGTTAACCAGCTTTCAAAGCCAGGGAACAACTTTTCAGTCATACCAGAAGCTTGGTGCACTGCAAGTTAATCTCTCAACTCCAAGCAATGGAAATAACATGCACCCCAAAATACTCTACAATGTGGCCAAGGGAGAAACAGAAACTTAATTCACAAAAGCTACACAGTAGTGTTCTTCAGCACAGTCGAGCAAAGAACGTGTCAGGAAAAGTTTGGTAATATGCACAAGAGATGGATTAAGCATTCTTCCAGTTTTACAAAATGACTGCAATTGTGAAAACAGAAGTAGCTTGCCTAACTACCCAAATCTGGTGCTCGTGGAATTTCTCTTTGTCCCCCAGGCCTATCCTATTTTGCAGCTTCAGCATTTTTTAAAACACACACTCTAAACAACGTCCCTTCCTAAAGAATTAGCAATTGCCAAAGCAGCAAGAGTTAGTTATGCATATTATGTGTGTTAATTATGTATAGCTCTTGTGACATGTTTAAGTCATATTGCAACAGGCTGTCACAGGAAGACAACTAACACTTAATTGGCAAAGAAGATGGGATGTGGTAAAGATGAGTGTAAAACCAGATTTTGAGGCACTTCCTCCTTTCCTCTCAGAGGCAGGATGGGGGCGAATATTTTAAATAGTAACCCAGACAAGAAAGCAGCTGTCAGATCTCCTCCACTGAGAATATATTATCCTGCAGCAGCGAGAGACCAAAGGGGAGAACAGAATATGGTCAAGGGTGCATTACTACTGTATACTTCACAGCACATTCACGCCTTACCTTTATTTCAGCAAGCTGCATGACTTCTGGGAAGACTTCAATGCAGTTGGAGTGAGCAATTACAGTATGCATGCGTCTACAGTTCATGATGGTTGTTGGAATGGCTTTCAGCTTATTACCACTAATATCAATTTCCTCCAACTCTTCCAGCTTGGCCATTTTGCTATGAGAATGAGAGTTTTGAGATTTTTTTCTGTTACTACCGATGCATATTTTGTTCTGAAGTGGTGGTAAAAGCAATGGTTTTCACTATTTCAGTCCAGCAGTGCCTGTTGCCTCTCCTCCCATCAGATTCTAACAGTCATGGAATTAAACCTGTGCTTCTATCAATTTTCATTACGCTACTTTTGAAACAGCTTATTTTGCTTACGATCGCTCTATTCATCAGTTCACTTCCACTCTTCTTCCTCCTTTCCTCCAGCTCCAGCTTGTCACTTCACCCCAACTTCCCCCCCCCACATTTCCTGGCACCCTGCTCAGCTCCACCCACTTATTCATCTCCCTCCTGCCACTGAAGCCCGGTTGCTCAAAACCCCACATCAAGGACAGCAATGTCTCTTCCTTTATTTATTGGCATCTCCTTTCCAAGGTTGTACCCCATCAGCTTTACAGCGCATCTTACACTTGAAAGACTTCTGATTAAAATAGTGAACTGAGAGTACAGCAGTTTATCTAAATTGCTGCCAAGGGAGAATCTCCTTCAGGAGCACAAGGATTTTCTCCCAGTGTGGAAGGACATTCCCAGTGCCAAAGGACATTTCCAGACTGTTACGCTTACAAGTCTTCTGTGAACAGAATCCCACCAGCTGTAAGCAAAGCGACCAAGCTGGGGAAAACAGAAGGCCTCCTTGCCTGACTTTAAAAGCATACTGCCGTCATGCTGAAAAATACTCCAGGTGCAATCAAAACACGCTAACACTGTGTAATGCAAATGGGTAGCAATGTGCAACAGGGCACAGCAGATGAATCTACCCACTGCAATGTCACCACATCTGAAATACAACCTATCCCACCAGATCACTGTGAACCTTAGTTTTGCTATGAATATGTTTCATGTTGTCCACCAGTGGGCCAGGGCAGTAAAACCAGTTACTCACCTTGCAGGGAAGCTCTGTAGGCGATTATAGGCCATATGCAAGATTTTCAGGTGTGGATGGCCTGTTAGCAAGGGTACACATTTATCCGTGAGGTTGTTATTGGTCAAATACAATTCCTGTAAGATGCTATGGGTCTCCTCAGAAAGAGTGGCTGGGGGAAGCATTTCCAGTTTGTTGGCGGAGGCATTAAGAAATCTCAGGCTGCAAAGAAAAGTTGTGAAAGGGATTTCAGTTTTGTGTAGAAGTATGAACAAAAATTACATTTGTAAGTTAAGATAATTACAAAACAAAGGCCAAAAGCACAAGTTTTCTTGATAGAAAGATGTGAAGTCTAGTCTTTAACCGATAATACTTCTGATTCCATTTTTAAAGGCGCCCATTTATATGAACAAAGCATCAGCAAAATGACTGTGTCAAATTGCCTCTATCCCTTTAAAACCACAATACTGTTAACACTGCTACAGATGTACCCTCAGGTAGGAACAAACCACATCATTTCCATATCTGTTCCACATAAAAATGAATTCCAAATTCATCATTAATGAACCATGACAGTATAGCTACCCTTCAAGTGACTAAGAAGTCATTGGTAAAGAAGTCAACTAGCTTCTCAGAATTTTAAATACTAGCTAGGGATTGTTATTTATGTTTTGCTTTATTAAACCTGCAGGCCTGAAGTGACTACAAAATATGACAAAGGGTCTTCTTTGAATATTTAGACAAGTGAGATCCAACACTAATCACAAAAAAATCCCAAAGAGTAATTTATCTTAAGTGTTTTAGAGAGAAACAGAGCCAGTGTTCAATTACACTAAAAAGTAAGATGCTTGCTGATCTGTGCAGCAAGCAAGCCAGATCTGTATGTAGTTCTGGAGCACCCTTCCCCTAGCAGAAATCCTTGTCAGTGTTTTCTGAATTCCATGACAAGCAGCAAGGACTGAACAAATAGGGAAAGGAAGTTACTCTTTCCCTCTCACAGGACATTTCCCAGGGTGGGAACAAGGTCTGCTGAAGAATAAGTATTGCCTGCTCTTCTCAGCAAGATTCTGCACACAGATGATTCACATTCTGAGCGAGTCCGGTGATGGCAGAGGCAGAGAGGGAAACATGCTGTCGGGATCTTAAGGGTTAAAATTCATACAATTCCAAACAAATGGAAAATTAAGACCATTTAGCCTTTAATAATTAACCCTGGCACAACCGTGCATTTTCAAGAGATACAAGACTGCTCTTCTTCCTTCCTCCCTTTGTGCTTGAACTTGTGCTACTGAAGTACGCCTGCCAGGTTGCAGCACCCATGTTCAAACCAGTCTGCAGTGCTTCTACCACGTAATGGGAAATGGCAGTCGCAATACTTACAGTTGCACTCAAGAAACAGGACTCAGAAATGAGCTAGCTGAAGCCTTCACAGCCAGAGATCAGGACACAAAAGGCGTATGTGCTCTTGTCATCGATCTTAAGAGAAAGCTATAAAATATTGATAGCTCTTCCCCTGCTCCACCTAAGCATGCAGCAACTGGCACTGACCTTTAGGTCTATTAATGAATGAAATGGATTTGCATGAGCCGCAGCTGGTTGAAACTTGCTCAGCAGCAAATAAGGGTCAGACGCTACGGAGAAGTCACATGGAATGTCAAAGGATTTAAAAATATATATATATTTCCATTAGAAGCAGAAATCTCTCAGCACTGCACAGAACCAAAAGTAGGTTAGCTGTTTTACACAGGCAGAGAAGTCCACCATGGAGAAACAGCTTAATCCTCAGGCTCATTCATTATTCACAAGGGTGGTAAAACTCCAAAGGAGGAGGGGAAGGGAAGGATTAATACAGAGCAGGGAATAAGCATTTGAAAGGGTTTTTTCAATGTTATTTATTTTAAAAAGATGCTGCTCAATTTTGCCTGTTAGGCATGAACTACACATACATTAAGCTCATTCAAAGTTGGATTACTAAACTGAAGCGTACCACATCAATGGCCTCTGTATTTAATTAAACATCAACAAGCACACCTAAGGCCTAAAGCACGGACAACTACTGCTCGGACAACTTGCTTCTGAAATCCATTATAATCTTTCCTCTTTCCACAAAAAAGGCGCTTTGATTAACATTAAGGCCATGGTATCTTTTGTGCTGCTCAAAGTACAAAATGGCCATCTCCAGCTCAGTTTAGAAAGGCTTAATCAATAAAGAGGTTTGAGGATGCAGGGAAAAATAACCTTTTACAGGAATATGACAGAGATGAGAAAGTAGCAGCAGAACACCTCCCAGGAAGAGGCACCTTAGGAGGAATCTGTATTTTAGGTATGTTCCATAGGCTACAGTGCTTCAAAGGTACCTTCTTTTAATGACTAAATGGAGCCACACAGATAGCCAACCTAGAGAGCATCCTACAGCTATGAAGTTCTAAATGCAAAAGATGCAAGTTTGTTCAAGTACAGCTAGCCCAAAACACAACTGCCAAAGCTGTAAGGAAGAATGCTGTTCTGATAATGCTGAAATTGATACAATCTACTGTATGGAGTTCAAATGAAATTCAGAAGAAAAAATTAATCAAAGAGTCTTGGCTGTTTCTGTTGAGTTTTCAACACTGATGGAACAAAACAAGACTCAAGCTGTTCCTTCACTGGCACTAAAGTGGTTGAAATCTACAAGCTCCTGCCAGAAATAGGCTTTGATGCACATATTTTTCAATGGAAAAAGGAAAGAGAAGAGCTGTTGCCCTGTATCCTACTGCCTCCCAGCCTTTTGCCAACAATGAAAATAAATCCTCAGTATTCTGACCTACTGCTTAGTGCCTTGATTCTAGCAACACTTAGGTGGCTGGAAGCATTTCCCCAGCAGCTTAGGACAGAAATCCTTTGGTAGCAAAGTATCTCACCTGCACCACACCTAACAAACACCTTCACACGCACTCTCTCAGCCAGGCAGCACTCAGAATTAGGATACTCGCACAGTAATCTCCATCTGTATTCTAATTCTAATGATATCTTTTTGGAGGAGAGTATGTTGTTTATTTACATGTTCCTTTTGACCAGCTGCTACATTCAAATGGTGAAAACATTCCCTAAAGATCCTTCTTTCAAGATATTCTCTCAATTAAAAAAAGAGACACCATCCTTTGGGCAGGGAACAGAATGAACTAGCAGATTGCTCCTGCACACAGCTTTGTTGATTCCGTGCTATTTTATGTTAAAAAAAAAATAAATCTATTCTTGTCCATCGAGCTTCACCTTGCACTGATTTAACACAGAAGTCCTTTTTCAGCTTATTTTCACACCCCTATTTCTCCATCCTCAAGCAGCGTGCCAGCTGCACATCTTATGAATGCCTTCTGGAGGAGTGGAAATTTACTTGGGCACAACTGTTCCCATCTCACTTGTGCGCGGACTTTAACTGATTCACGTTCCTTGAAGATATCCCACTCATACTGCTTATCAGATGGGAGCAGAATGTCAAGTATTAAGCTCAGTCCAAAACTAATTGTTTCCCCTTCCAGTTCCACCCACACCACTACACCATAAGCTCAGCTCATGAAAAAAAAAAATACAGCATCGCTACAGAAACTTGAATTCAGCAGCTTGCACACATACCGGATTATAACATAGTGAGGGGAGTATGAATTAACAAGTATGAGAAGAGTGTTGGGGATTAAGAAAGAAAGGCATTGGCAGAGAGCTGCCAGAATTCTTCAGCTTTGACAAGGTGCAAATTCTCCTCTGGTGTAATAATATAAACATTGAACTCTGGCTAGAATAAGTCACCTTTGGTTTTATGGGGTATTAAAGTACAATCCCTTGTTAGATGTAACTTCTCCAAGACAGAAAACAAAGGCTGTCCCAAAGAATACACTAGAATCAAGGACATGGACTGAATTCAACAAAACAGGCCAAGTGCGCATGCAGCATTCACATGTCTTTCCTATTTAAATCCTGAGAACTCTGAACTGAATTTGAACTTCTGAAAGCAAAGAAAGAAAGCCTACTGGAAACTGCTAAAGGTTCTATTTTCTTTTTTTCCTTCGACATTGATGTCTACTCTAGCATGCACACAGGCTAAATATAGACTGTTGTCAGGTTTCACTCACACAGCATCTCCCGGCTCCTCACCAGTTTCTGAGGCAGCCTGGCAAACCTGGCTTTGGCAAACCGGCAAACACAGCCAGCAATGGAAAATAATTAAGTACTCCAAAACACTTAGGAACATCTAGCATTAGTAAGACCAACAAGACAACGTTATCGTACAGCACAGTAACAGCAAGACAAAACTGAAAGCACTGATAAATGTTGGAAAGAATACTGCAGCTGTAAAATGAAATATGCAGAGAAATCAAGTTCTCCAGTTTGGCCTGTGCCCCAAGATCTCCGTCAGCAGAGAGCAATCAAATCAAAATTTCTTCTGCAGTCCCTTCTGCAGAGACATGCCCTCAATTTCTGAGCAGATAATCCTAAAGTAATTTATGATTGAGGTAGCAAATGTGTGAGAGAGAAACATTCAAGACAGGTGTGACTGGGGAGAAAACGTCAAAGCAGCTCTGCCAACCTATTCGAAAAGGGTATTTCTGCTCCTGAAATAAAAAAGAAAACAAATACGGATGGAAATGTTCAAGTGAATCCTCTTTCCTGTTGATGAACTACCAAAAAAAAAAGGTAAAAAATAAAAGCCCAGACACTTGACTGTTGCTGCTACCTCATCTCTTACTAATCTATCTTCAGCTGTGTCACTAAAAGATATTGACAAATCCTCCTGCAAGCCCTGCCCTACCAGCAGTGAAAGAACTGCAGCTAAGCATCTCTGCAACTAAAGAATGCACAGCAACCACTGAAAGAGCTCTTTGCATTCATTTGAATTTGTTTTCTCCTTTACTTTTGTTGCATCTGTGATACGTACGAAAAGGCAGCAATTGCTGTGGGTAGAAATAGCAAATATTAAGTGTAAATGGGTCACCTTCCAGAACTCCAGCAAAAAAAAAAAAACAACAAAAAAACCCAAAAACAGCACAGAAATGCCCAACAAAAAATAGATTCAAACAACAAAAAAAATTCAAAGCAGTTTAAAAGAGCTGAACAAAGTTGAAAAGAAGAATCATGAAGCAGCTTAGGGGACAGGCTCCAGACAGGCTCTACAGCTGCCACTACAAAGCAACAGAAAGCCCAAGATGGGCAGAGTACAGCTACACACCTTCACTATCCAACTACCACTATTGCCAATCTTGTGGCTCTTAAAAGAGTCTGACTATAGCTACAGCATTCATGCTAACTGGAAAGGAAGCTTATGCAATGGGTAAACCCTTGACCTTCATCGCTATTTCCCCATTTTTAAACCTAACCTGCCATTACAACACATGAAACAGGGGTTTAAACAAAAGGTGCAGGGTTACAGGGGCAAGAAAAAAAGGTTAAGGATCTTGCTTGGGAGCTTTTCCCCCCCTGCAGCCATAGCACTTGCATGAGTTCTCTATTTCTGCAGCATCTGGTAATGAGAAATGAACAGATTATCTGGCTGTCTCCATAGTGCTCATCTTGCCAAGAAAATCCCCACCCAGCAAGAGAAATCCGTGCTAACATGATCAAGATGTGCACACTTTCAGCGTAATAAACAGAACCAACCTCAGTCTTGGTCAGAGCAATGTCTCACAGAAAAGACTTTGATTTCTCCTCAAATAACAGTTTAAAGCAGAAGAAAATTACAAAAAGAAAAATCAGACCAAGGGAATACATTATACTCTTCATCAGACAATCCAACTTTTTAATTGGTTTTGAAGAATTAAGGGAGAAGACTGATCGATGTCTGTAGATTTTATGAAAAGAATACATTTTTCAGTATTTTATTTCCATGAAAGTGACATTCCCTGTATGTGCACCAGCGCCCTGGCATTCTTGCCTTCCTCAGGTCTTCTAGATGTTGAAGCCCACCAGTATTTGCCCAAGGCAATTCAGAGCCACTCAGTTAAATAGGATTGAGAAGGCGAAAGTGTTCATAATTCACAGCATGCGACTTCGAGACAAGATATTATCTGTCAACCATATAGACTTGAGTATCTTCCTAAAAAACAAACTCATCTTTTCATGCTGCAAAAGCTAAGTTGTTTTACGGAGAGATAAGGGCTCTGCAACATGATTTGTCCAACATTACACAGTGGGAAAAGATCATGGCAGAGTGCACAGGCGACCCCTTTCTCTTGACGTGTCTGGCAGCACAGATTGTGCTTCCCAGGGAATGTTTTGAGAAGAGTAAGTTTGTTGGTTTTTTTTCTTTTAAAGCAAGCAAACAAAACTCCTCAATACCTTTCCCCAGTCCAGACTCATGGTTACTGACAGATGAAAACATTTGAAAGCAAAGCGAAAAGAAAGCACTGTAGGAAATTCCAAACCTACAACTCCTACATAGAGGTCTGATCCGCACTGGTATTTTCCTTCACATGCATCACTTCTGCAGCATTAATAGGAATGCCAGCATGGACAGAACATTAAATGCAGTCAAAAGCAGTAATGGGGTAGACAATATGAGATTCTCCTCACAGCTGCTTCCATACCACGAACAAGGAGGCTTCACTGCCACAGCGGATAAGCTTTGTTGATACCTGTGCTTAAAAACACATGCCCTGTGCTGCCTGAAAGCTGCATAACATCAAGGCTACAGATGGGAAAAATCCCTAGGTCTGCATTAGCCACTTAAGAGCATTTTTTTCAAAAGAATTTTACAATTTCTTTTCAGTGCACATTCAGACAACGTATGGAAGCCCAGTCTTAATTTTAGCCTGTGCTTCTTCACAATAATTACAAATGCAGCATTGCTAAGTTTCGTTGTTTTGACTGCACTTTCATGTAAAGTCTCAATTATAGCAGTAAATTAACAGTGGAAAAATTTTGCTGGTAATCAGTTTGTTCCTAAGGTTGTACCCTACTTAGGGCTTAATGGGAACAGGCATGCAATAGTCTAAAAGAGAAAGTGTAAAAATCAAGACTGAAATGCCATGATGGCTCCCAGAAACAAAACTCTGTCCTAAAGAAATCCCTCCTTTGGGACATAATTTCCTTGGATTCAGCAACCTTGAAACTGTGAATCCCAAAAAGTTTAAACAGAATGTTCCCACCAGAATGAACAGTATAAAAATGAGGGTTTTTAGTATTTTTAATTAGACAATGATTTGTGATGGAGAGAGATCACTGTTCCTCTTGCTTCCTTGCATCGCTCCAAACCCAGGAGCTACATGTTCCTTCTGTCGCAGTTCAGACCAGAAATAAAACCCTGCAGCACAAACTCTGGCTGTTAAATTATGTATAGGTTAAAATATTCAGAAATACCAAGACTATTTGTTAAAGTGCAGAGGTGCAAGGAACACTGACACCAAGCAGGGCAATACCATCCACCACCCAATTATGCTATGAATCCCTGGTATTTTAATCACAGTCACTTCACAGGATATGTTTAGATCAAGGAAGAAAGATTATGAAGACTTTGAGACTACAGGAACAGCAGCGCAAAAACAAGAAGCCAAAAATCAGATGAAGTGGTGACACCAGCTAAATTAGCGACAAACATTTGAAAGGCATAAAAAATTCACAAAGCGAGGACACAGGAATAACTGAGTTATTCTGACAGCCTTATGCACAGATCTTGTTTTGTTTGATGGGTATAAATAAGTTCTAGCCTGTGACTGAAGGGATGGAGTGGGGGTAAAGCTTTCACACTCCATCAAGCAAGACTAAGAAATATATATTTAAAGAAACTGCCACTAACTCATCTCAGTGTATGTAGTAGAAAATAGCATGTGCTTCTCTTTACAGTTGGATTTCAAGAAGTAGGTGTTCCAGCAGGAGCTCAGTAGAGGAAAAAAAGCTACCATATAAGGCAACAAAACTAGAATAAAAAGCACTTGTGTTTTGGTGAGCTGGGCAGACATCTGTCCTTCTCACACAAGGTTTGGCAACTTTCAAATTGGAGGAACCCTCACATTACCCTTTCAGCTACGAAATGAAACACAAAGTAAGGTTTTTCATGCACAAGCTGGAATTCCTTTACATTTACCTGTCAGCTTTCAAAAGTAGGTTAGATGGCAGCTCAAGGAGCTGGTTGTGTTGCACATCCAGGACCTCCACTTGCATTCGTTCAAGCCGATCTGGTAGCCTTCCTAACAAGTTATGTCCTGCCAGCAGTTTACGCAAGCTGCTGTTGTAAAACAACCTGCAAAAAAGAAAAAAAACACCCCAAATAAGAAAAATCTCAGCTCAAGATCTGCTTAGTGATCTTCAGTTTGATGCCACAGTTCATTACAAGAAAGTGATTCAGCCAGCTGATTAGTAGACACTGTATTAGTTACACGCAGATCTCAGAATATCTTCCCACTCTCCACCAACTTCTTAAGAAGGTAAAAAGGTTGTTCAGAGACAGGTAAGGAGATTTAAGGATGACTAAGGAGTGAAAGTAGCAAGAAAGGGTTACCTTATTGCAGTGTATAAGACATGAACATTTAACACAACAGTGAACTAGGGTAATTGCTAACAAGGGCTGCAGAAAGCCTCGCCTGTGGGATCCCTCTAGATAAAGAACTTCAGAAGTGTGGGAGAAATAAGTCACCCCACAAACTTCATAGTAGTTGATTCATCATGCACTGATTCAATCCAATGCAGTTCCCCGCCCCATGTTTTCCTTTTCCCTTAATACCAGACAAACATAAAGCCTCCTTTCCAGTTCTACAGCAAATGAAATTTATCTAATCGGCTTTACTTTCTTGAGCTTTTACAACCGATAGATGACCCCAAGTCCCATCCCCCACTCTGCTTTTGTGGGATGTTATGGTATACTAGGGATAGGGAAAAAAAGAGCAATGTGAGGGGAAAGACTGGTTATCAAACAGTAAAGCTAAAATCTGTGATATAAAACACTTGAAGAGTTTAAAATCTCCACCAAATAACCCCCAAAAAGGCACAAGTGTCGATTTTGAGCAGAAATCACTTTCAACAAATTAAGAAGAATAAAGATTATTCTGTCTGCCACCTATCTTACATTCCTGCTGCCACAGTCTTTAATCTGGTGAGCCTGAAGGCTGTGCTGACCCATTTCAAGGATTCTCAAATTACTCAGCATTACAGCAAAAAAAATCTTCTTCCCTCAGTTTCAATGATCCATAGACCCATTAAGGACCTTCCTCCTCCCTCTTTCCTACAATCCATCAGGTCACTGGATTACCGTGCCAAAATAATCAATGAAGTATGCTGAGTATTTTCCCCTTGACAGATATGGTCATACTCTACATCCGCGTGCCAGTGTTAACAGTTATCTCAGTTGGCTGGATCATCTGAATTATGACCATGGATACAGGTCAACTGCCAGACACATCATTCCAGAAGGCTCAATACAGGGTAAAAAGATTTATCATACAGACATATGCATATTTATTACGCTTTTTGTATTCAAAATATATATATCTATATATTTTGTAATTCCAATTTTACACAAATGTGAGAGATTTTATAGGATCTGCCTCCCTATTCTACTTCATTTAATAATCAAGACTGGCCGGTATCACCAACACCAAACACTACAGGGGAAAAAAAACAACAAGAGTTGCAGGAGAATATCTCCAGGAAAAAAAAAAAAAAAATCACACTTGGGGTTTTTTTGGCTAGGTGGGGGCAGTGCCATTTTTAAATCAGCAAAGTACAAGTTACAGTGAAAGCCTTAACAATCCACTCCTGTATGGAAATGCATTTTATAAATAATTCAAAAGAACTAAGTAGGCCTTTGGGAGATTTTTTTCTTGCTTTCAAAGTTGCACAACCACCAAAGGAACTGCACTCCTTGAAGAAAACTTGAAGCAGCAACACGCAGCTGAGGAAGCTCCTGACACGCCTGGGACAACCAGTTCTCAGGCCGGGTGAGGAACGAGGATTTGTTCTCCCTCTGAGCAGCCTCCCCACTCGCCTGATTCCCACTGAGGCTCTGATGGGATCTAATGGTTTAAGTGTAAGCACGCTGCTCAGCATCAAGCATCTTTGTACAAAACATGGAGCTGGATGAATGCTTTCACTAAACCTTTAACAAGCCAGCATTCAAGAGAATGCAGCGTTGAATATAAGCAGATACTTTCAAAAAACGGACAAAAAAGAAACAAACCAAAAATATATACAGACATCTGTTCACTGGTGGCAGCAAGGTCATTTTGGCAACCCTTAATTGAAACATTTCTATTTTTCATTGGGGAATTCTCTGACATCAGTTCCATTATGATGAATTTGTCTTGCTTTTTTAAGCATCCTTTTAGTTATTTTTCAGTACTTTTAAAGCAGAAGTGGGCTCCATTACAGCTCAGCAGCATACATTGCTCCCGTTTCCTTTGAGGAAAACATCAATATGCAGGCCTCTCTCTAACTTTTTGGCTTCAAGGCTGCTTTTCTATTTCAAGGGGGGCAAATAGAAACAGCCTCAACCATGGTTTGTTTAGATTAGATGCAACCTTCAGCCTTCCAGGAAATTACTGGGCAGTCAAGGCTTGAACATTTGTGGCTAGGGTTGCAAGCATCCTCCAAGGAGAGAGCTGTTTGTTTACCTGATGTGTTTTTAGAGTGCTATTCCATACAGAGGAAAAAAAAAAAAAAAAAAGCAAGCATTAATGTACATGAACTCACACTGAGCACTAGTATTTTTCTTGATACTTACACGAAGTATATATGCCTGAGCTGTTTGCATTTTAATTCAGAGCCAAGTTTCCCTAAACATTAATTAATGTTTAAGGCCATGTTTCAAACTGAGCCTTAAAAATGAGCTGACTTATTAGGAACTAAGCTATCTAGACACATACTACAAAGAAGAGCTTTCAAGAGATAAGCTGTTTCCTGGGGTTAATGATAAGATGGCAGGAGAGACAAGTGGGATGTTGACTGTACCTAGTTTTCAGCTAATCATTAATCTTCCAAAGATATCCGGTATGCCTTGATATTCCTTGCTGTTATGAAGTGCAAATGAAAGGCAAATGAACTTTGGCTCCCCCCACCTTCTGAGTAGGTGCAAGTTTCACTTTGTGTGGAAAAAACAGTGCGATTAACAGTCTGTATGTTATGCCATTAGTTTGCTCAGTAAATCTCCTCACATCCTTTTCTGCCCGGATTCCTGAAACCTATTCTCTTCCCATCTCCAACACTAAATCCCCAGACTCAGACAACACCAACTTTTTTGTTTCTGATGCTCTTTAGCACAGCACAGCTTCATAAGGAAAACAGCTCTTCATATACTAGCTGTCCATAGTTTTTAGTGGCTTAGTACATCCCCATGCATTTTCAACACTTGTGCCCAACATGCTCTCCCTCTTTCTCTTCCAGTGAAGTCAGGCATTATAAATGTTCAATACCAGAACCTAACTGGTATTTGGACTGGGACTATCTAGAAAATAGTTGCAAACAGCCATTCGTTATGTAACAGATTTCCCTTCTTGTTCATTTCCATTCCTACCACTTTATCAACTTTTAGAGTCTTGAAAGGGAGATGATCCTTATATTGAATGCAGTTGCTATGCATGCAAAAGCTTACTTGCTTTATGAAGCTTTACTCTCTCCTCTCAACCCTTTTTTATATCTGAAACTCAAACTGGGCTGTAAAACAGTCTCTAGACACCACTAAAACAGAAATAAGTTACAAGTCCTGAATGTCTAAATTGTCATGTAAAGTTATGTCTGTAAATATTTAATATTCAGTATTAAAAATGAAGGGCTTTCCTCCCTGAACGGCTTCAAAACTTCCATCTGGAGTTCAAAGGCACTGCTTTCTCTGCATGAAAGTAAAAGAAGAAAGGCTCAGTGGATGCTTGTGGCATGATGACACCCCACAAGGTAAAAAATAAAATCAAACAGAAGATAAAATTTGCCTGACAATCACTGGAACAGACTAAACACTGAATCAGCAATTATTTCTGAACTGCTTATCTTGTACCACATTCTGCAGCTGGTTTGCAAGACTCACCGGGCAGGCAGCTCACTTATCCGATTGTGGCCAACATCCAACACTTCCAGTTTTTTGCTGTCACATACCCACTCAGGCAGGTTTTCCAGATTATTTCTGTGAATAAATAACACGATGAGGTCTACCAGATCATTATCAAAATGATTCTCCTACACATATACTTCCTGTGATCATATCCTCTAAGGACACTGCAGTAAGACTTACAGTAACAGCATAAAGCTAATACATTATTACCTCCCAAGACATGTAGCCTCTAACCAAGAAAGGAAAAAAAGCTGCTTTCCAAGTATTAAGGAAGGAGTATTAAGAGTATCAGAGTATTTAGAATGAAGTCATCTTTCCAAAGGAAAGGAAACTATTTCAGTGCACATTTGTGAGACACCCTTCAAAAAATACTCATGGTCTCCAGCAGAAACATCTCTTTGATACCCCATAAATTCAATTTTGAAACCCAGTTTGCTGCTCTTCACTAAAGAGAGTAAAACATTCAGTGCATCTATCTTAAAAGTCGAGGGTTTTGTTTTTCTTGCATTTTTCTTCATTGAAGCTAGCCATTCTAAAAGTTAAGTTCTTTACGTTTTTCCAAATAGCTGCACTGCAAACATCCAGCTACACACAGTGGGGCACTCTCATATCCTGCCTTAAAGACAAAAGTCAGTAGTGTAAAATAAACGTACAAAATTGATTGCTCATGCATTCCCATATCCACTACTTTGGTTAGCATACAGAGATGCAAAAATGGGCATCGAATCATATTCAAGCTCTTGCAGACTTTAAATTCACTAACAAGACCCTCAACACACAACATGATCCTCAACAGTTTAAAAGAGCTTTAAAGCAGGCTAAAATTAAAAATAAATAAGTTAAGAGGAAGCAGGGAACAGCTGTTGGGGTTTTTTTTACTACTGGACAACAACTGCCTTTGAGAATCAGCACTGTTGTATCTCAAGGTCCAATCCCTACCTTCACTTCAACTCTGTAAACACTCAATGTTCCTTCTCCATAAACTTAATTAATATGTATTTCACAAACCCAAGAAAGAAGAAAATACTCTTACCTAGAAACATCCATGTAAGTCAGGTAATTAGGAACTGGATACACATCAAGATGAACAAGTTCTAGGAGGGGAAAATAAATATGATAAAGCTTTGCAATTTGCTAGTCTCTAAAAGGTACTTTAAGTAGCTAACACTCAGGTTTCAGTCAGTAAACTAAAAAAGTTGATATGGGTCTGGTCTTTTTTTCCCCCCCTCCATTATTATGTCTGAGTATGCTTGTTATATCAGGTTATATTTGATATGACAGACAATGCATAATTCATCAGAGAGGAGAAAATAGAGAGTTAAAAAAAAACAAAACAACCAACAAAACCCACTATTGCCCCAGATTTGTAGCTTTGCTTCTGCCACCCAGGTTTATCTGCTCTAGCCAAATAGTCAGTACTCTAACTTCTTTTTTCTCCTCTCCATTAACAGAACAGCCATGGATTCTTTGCTCTGAAAGAGTAAGCTAAGGAACACTTCCAGAGTCCTCTAGGTTATTATGAGGAGACAAAACATTTTTCTATCCATTACCCAAGAGTTTCTGGTTACAAGTAGTCATACAAAACCTTTCATAGCTCCTCAACTACAGCCAGCAGCATATTTTGATTGCCTCTATGGTTCACACCCTAAACTTTCAGGTAGCTAAGCTGATGCTTAGCACCGGTGTTGAAACAAAATCAGCAGATGATTAAGCTTACAGAAAATCCACTGAAGTGGATATAATAAGCATCACTGTTCCTTTGGAGACAGTCTTAAAACAAAGTGGCTGTGGGTGCAAAGAGAGGACAGCATCATGCTCTTCCTGCTGGCAGTGTGACCAAACAGTTGATAGCAAGATCCTGGCTAACTTGGGTTCTCAGCTCACATTGCACAGCACATGCTCAGATGATATTAACTTTCCTTAGCTACAAAGATTATTACATGAATATTTTATGAAAGCACAGGCCTGGATATCGTTAAGATGACAACCAAGCATTGCAGACTGTTCAGAAAATTCACAGTTGCCTGAGCTGGTGTTTTGTTTATTCCACACCAAACTACTCCAACTAATAACACTGGTAGTGAAAATTGAGTGTTCTTAAGTAACAGCAGCTTCTACAGAGAGATTAAACAAATCTTATTAACGGAACACAGGAAATAGCCAGCTGGAAAAGGCTATGTCGTTTGTATTATAGAATGCAAACAGTTACTCATGATAGGTTTTGTAGCTTTCCAGTAAGAGTAAGTAGCCAGAAGTAGTAGCAAAAATATGTTTAATTTGTCTCACAGACACTTGCCCAAACTTGAAGTCCAGGGAGAAGCAGTAAATTCCTTATTTACTTCATAAAATACATAAATGACAGCTTCAAGACCCCTCCCTGCTGACACAGAGAATGCTGGCCCAATTTCTAAGATTTTCATGGTTTCGCAAGCTCCAAATCAGTGTTATAGCGCTACCTGGAAGTCATTTCTGAAGCTCAGAGTTGTCAATAACATGACATAGCATACATGAAAACCTTTTATCCTGGAGTCATTTCAAGAGACTGCTGACTCCTCTCAATTATGTGCACTGTATTCTATAAGCATCCCACAGAGAGCCGGGCACAAAAGCCAGAAAGCAGATGACAACACAGCTGCCCTGGAAACACACTTACCATTTGAGGAAGCATACAGGGCTTTGAGAAAATATCCACTGATTTTCAGAGTTACCAGTTGATTTCTTTCACAGTGTAACACTTCAACATTGTTAAATATCGTGGCATCCAGCTCTCCAAGTTTGTTGTCTCTGAGGTCCAACTGGGTCACGTGGTGGAGAAAGTCTATTTCATCAGCCTCCAATCTCCTAATTGAATTCAATCTTGAAGACAAAAAGTGAGATTAAATGTAGTTACATGAGAGGGTCCTGCTGACAAACTAATGCTCACTCCACCATCAGTTGCTCAGGATTAATTTAGCATACCTCAAGGTTCTAATGAATTTTGATTTTTAAGTAAGTTTTCCTACCTCGTGGGATTTCAAAAATAGGATGGATCAGCTCTGTTGTTTTACCTATCATGAGAAAAGAATGATGCCACCGGGCTTCTTTCTGAATTACCTTGAAAATCATTGATAATAAGCTCAACAAAAATCTAAGTGCTATTGTTACCCTGTCTATAAAAATAAAAGATAATCTGTGTCTGATAGTATGAAAAAGATAAAATCACAGGTGTATCACAAGCATCTCCTGGAAAGATGAGAGCCTAGCAGACAAGAAGTCTGTAAGTGTTCACGTCTCCTACTTTATTGAAAGGCCAAACTGAGACTCATGAATTCCCAGACTTGCTTGCCACTTCATCATGTTCCACACTGGAAAACCAAGCAAAAACCCAAGACAAGTGGGTCTGTCAGATAAAGAAAACAGTTGTTTATCACACCTTCACTGCAGTGCAGTTGCTGCCAACATTCAGCAACTTCTGGAGAAGTTACAATTGAAACAACATCATCTTGTAATAGCTATATTTAAGATGGCAGAGTACTTCAAAGAATTCCAATTCTCAGATCTGAGCAGAACATTAAAATCAGTCCGTCAACTTGCATTGGTTCGTTATTCCTCTCTACCTACAGTTTTGCTGTTGCTCTTTATTTCAGACACCACCCTCCATACAACAGCTGTATGTTTTCAAAGTAACGATATTTTTCCACTGAATGAAATTACGGAATAAGCCCCATCCACTGTCACAGGCTATTCTTTTCTGTTTCCAATTTACAAGGCAGTGCTCACTTCTGATTTCAATGAAGCAAAGCACTTCACAGCGCAACAAGTACAGTTTACAAACATAACAGACATGAAATAGCCAGGACACCTTTACAAAGACCTTTGAGAAGTCATAACACCTACTTTGATCACTTTTATACCTTCACAAGATACAGTCTTCAACTACACTAAACCACACTGGTTAAATAGTAGACCTTAACAAAGGACAGGAGAAAGTGAATTAACAAGAAGTTATGTGTGATAGAGAGGTGACTTTTTACCATTTTATCTATTTTCTTGACATACATATGATCGCCTTTCCTTGATTCCAAAAGCTGACAACTACAGAACAGTACAGCACGTTAAGTTTTACCTGGAACGGTTACATTTAACTAAGCAGTTCTAAAATCCATCACTATTTGGATATCGTAAGTAAAGGTTATGCATTGAGCCTTGCTCAACTGCTCGCAAAATCTGGGTTCTCCCAAGACAGTAAGAATGACCAGCACACAAAAGCCATTTGTAAATAGGGATCTCTTTAATATCTGCTGAAGGCATCAATAAAATACTGTCACTTGTTGTGGACTAGGCCTTGTAACACACCAAGAAACATAATCTGTTTTTGCCCACACACTTTGAATTTTCTTTTCATCATCTTACATATCTGTAATATTTCAGATAGAAGCTTTTTTCAGATAAGTAACTGTAATTTATAGTATAGTAATACTGCACTAACTAGAACTACGGGAGCCATCAGCATTCCATGCACCATTTCATTTTATCTTTTGGTGTAAACATTCATGTCCTTCAAAACTCATGATCCTAAGCGCAACCTCTTCCTCAAAGAAAAAACACTAAGTCTCTGCAAGCGCTGCAAGTTATGCAACAGTCAGAAACATGATCTAATACAACAGATTCATGCCCAGAGGTTATTATGACAACTAAATAAATTGTTTCAATACCACTAATTTAGATTCAATTTAGATTTCTTTTTCCTCATTTTTCAAATACTTACCTTAGGTCCACATGTTTAATATGAGGCATCCTTTTTAACACTTGCAAGTTGAGTGTATCCACACAGTTTCCTGACATACAGAGTTTATCCATAGCAGTCAGCTTCTCTAATACTCCTGGAATGTCAGTGAATTCGTTGAAGGACAGACTCACATAGCTGAGCTGATGCATATGCTCCAATTCATCAGGAAGGGACTGGAGAAAGTTACCATCCAGCAAAAATGTCTGCAAGCTATTAAAGATGGGGGGAGGGGAAGGGAGAGTGAAGAATGTGAGTGACCTGTTAAATCACATATCCTTCCTATAAACACACAAGTCTGCTGTGGTTACGGTGAAATAAAATATACAAAGGGCATAAGAAAAACAAAGGAACAATGGTTTAACATCTGCTACAGAAGATACTGAGCAATTAAAAGCCTTGCTAACTATGAAATTTTGGCCATGCTAGTAGACGCCTTCAAACACCTCCACATATTTGATGACTGAAGCATGTAAGCAAGGCTTAAAGATTCAGTTCACCATGAGTGTGACCCTTGTGTTAAATACTGGGGACTTGAAGAGTTTCAGATGCAAAGTGAGCTTACTCGTAGAGCAGAACTGCTTCTATATAGATCTTCAAGACAGTTTCCCTTGACACAACCCAGTTAAGCTTATATTGCTTTTCATAGCAAGATTATGTGCAGAGTCATGTTTGTTGCCTTTATTATAAGACTGTGTACATTAAGTTTTAAGAAAGTACTTGCTTGTGCATCTCGCCTACAACTGCTGGAACATTTCTGAGGGCATTGCAGGACACGTTGAGCTCCGTCAGGGTTGGGATACTGCAAACTGCCAGTGGGAAGTCTCCTAAATTATTATTGGAGAGGTTAAGGCTCTTCAACTTGGTGAATCTACAAAGAGATGAGAAGAAAAAAACAGAGAAAAAGTAGTGGAGCATAATAAACACCTAGTTGCTTTGCAACAATTAATGTGAAGTAAGACTGGCTATTTAAATAAAAATCACACGCGCTTTTAGTTTATGTACTCCAAACAAGCATGGAAACTTTCAGGTACTCAAGTTCAGCACCACTAGCAAGAGGATCAATCATGTTAAGCTGGTATAGGAAAAGAGGTCCTCATGAACAACACACTAAATGCATGTAACACAGGTCGGATCCTTGTAATCCATGTAACATACTTCATTTCTAAAAAGGTCTTCTGTGGCATCTGATCCTGTACTAAACACTGCTGAATTTCTCAACACATTTTTTGATTGTAAGACCACCTTAGTGATGCTGGTTATGAGTTGCTGGAAACCTCACTTATTTCAACACAGTTTTGTAGTTTTGTTCAGCTCAGCTCCATTCATGCAAATAGATACTACTGCCTTGCAAACAAAAAACCTCATTATAATGCATCAGGGTTTGAATTAAAAAAAAAAAAGGGGGGGGGGGGGGGGGGAAATAAAGCAAAATTCAAGTAAGACTTCTGTAGCGACAGACAAATTCTCTGGATTTTGATTAGGTGGTATCCATCAGGATGTAAATGCTTCATCTCAAAATGCAGTCCTCGACATTTCACAAAACTCAAAATTCCCTTGGTTTATCCAGTCAGCCACAGAAGCAACTTGTGTTTGCTCACCCTATTAAAAATGACCAAGAATGAACAAAAAAACCAAGAAGAGGACAATTCAATTAGCCAGCACCCATGTTCAGCAATGTTATTATGGTTGCCTAACAACCACTGGGAGGTATGCTGAAAGACAAGTAAATGGATGAATGAAAAGATCTGCGTCAGAATCTGATACATGGGAAGAAGTTTCTTTTCTGGCATGGTTTATTCCATAATATTTTATTTAAACTTAATTTTCCCTTCATTAACTCTCAAGCCCTTCATTTTGTGAGCGGGCTTTTATATAACATGAAGCAAAACTGCACCTACAAATCCTCCCATTTCACATGAGAGTGGTCTCAGATAGTATGTGCCTGTGCATCCGTAGCCTCTGTACTGACCCAACACTTTCTAATCTTAAAGCACTTCTTCCCCAGTTAGAAAACAAGAACAGAAAATGCATTGAGCATTAAGTCACTTACAAATCTTCAGCACCCAGGCCACTGAATAAAACAACATGAAAACACAAATAGTGCCTCCATAGCACATCTCAAAGGGGATGTGGATTTTACTTACCCCAAGAGACAAACTAAACACACTTAATATTTACAATTGTTTCAAACTGACATGGGAACACTTTGCCATCTGTTGGTATTTTGGTACGAAGATGGAGACAAAAAAGAAGGAAAACTCTTGGCCAGAACTAGCATAGATTTTGAACATCCCATATTATGCTGGAGGCAGAAGAAGTTTGGAACAGAGTTAGATGGAGAATAAATGAAATCTTGCAATCAAATTACTGCTGCAGGGAAAGAAATGCTACCGTGCAGAAACAATGACTAATGCATCTCTAGAGGGAGAACGGTAAAAATAAAGAAGAATGCTAGGGTAAGCTAGCTGATGCTAATAAGGGCTGTTAGCCACACACACACCAAAAAAGTTAAATGAAATACATTCCTGTTCTCCTATTTTAGGAGAAAGGGCTTAAAAATCTTGAACCTAAAAACTAATACCCACCATCCTGCATTTATCTTGAAGATTACCTAGTCTTAGGCCAAAGATAGAATGCCACCCTCAGCTCTGGTGGGACAGCTGCTCCTCAGTTATCTCAAAGTCAGCTACAAATACAAGTGCCAGTGACTATGAAAAAAGGCATTTCAAATGAGTTTTTCAGTATTTAGGTGTGTAAAACAGTGGTGAAGACAGGAAGGCAGTAACTAAAATCTGACAGATAAGTTTAAAAATGCAAACATTCCAACTTTCAAGTCAATCACAAAAAAAGAATTAACTAATTTAATAATCAACACGTAGGCTACAGCTTTTGCCTGTACTACTCTGGAGCCTCAGGAACAGTTTCAGTGCTTTTGCCCATCAGCCAAGTGAAAAGTGCAGTCTACTACACGACTCCAAACACAATCTTAAGATAAAATTACAGAAGATCGAGCTGTTACATTGACATAAGAGGATTTGAGGTGGGGAGGTAGAAAAGGAAGAAAATAAGAATACATGTTTATATCAACAAGCATCAAGGCAGGGTTCAACTTAAATGTATTTCTGCATGCGTTCTCTTGTGGAAAATCATCCCAGGTCCAGGGGAAACATTTTTTTAAATGTGTTGTATCTTTACTATCCTAAGGTATGTTTTAATATTAAGGGTCTTCCGTGACTTAATTTGTATACTGAACTTCCAGTAATCTAATTAATAAAGCCATGAACTGTACTGGTCAACTGGTCTATATAACACGAGAAGCATCTCCAATACTGGATACATATAAACCAAAATTACAGAAATAAGCTTATGTCAAATAATCCACAAAAAAAAAAAAAAAAAAAAAATTACTGTTAAATCGTACTTAAAGTTGGAAGACAAATACTTTAAATATGTTCATCTGCAACATGCTAAAGTCACATTCCTTCTTACAAAGCAGCATCAATTACAATAAGCAGCAGCATGTGCCCAAAGTTAGTCTGCCTCTCATCTCTGATCACTCACATGCCAAGCTAACTACGCCACAAATGGGTGGGCGCACTCCCGTTATGGAGCACTGCCATGCAACACATTTGAAACGCTGAATTGTTTACAGTGCTTCTCTTATTGAGATAGATTTACAGTCAGTAGCCACGCTATAGGTGCTGCTGATGCTATAAATCACAAATGAGAAAAATATTTTACAGACTTCATTTTTCTGATGCTGTTGAGTTTACATGACGTTGAGTTTCAAGCATTTTACAGAACATCTACGCTGTTTTCTCACCCCCAAGTCTTTATTCCTAACAGAAGCTGGGGAACACAGTGATGTTGCCCCCATAGGAAAGAAGAAAACATTGTTCATTTGAGGTATGACATGGTAATAACCTCACATCAAGTCAGTATAAATGAATTCCTTCCTCTTCTTCTACCCTCCCTGGTTCTAGGAGACGTTACCCCTTAGAAAAAGTCAAACTGAAGAACAACGCTGCTTGACATGCTGTGTTCCGTTAGCTTAGTAGACTTTCTATCGTAATGACCAGCGTAGAAATACTCATCTGGCCAAAAATAGTCCTATTTTAATCTAGAGCAAAGCATTCAAGTGTCAGCTCTTGCTTTTAAACACACAACACGACTGAACACTAATTGCCGTAATTGAGCAAAAAAAAAGCATACTTAATCCTGAAGCTGCCACTTCAGGAGTGGTATTAATTTGACATATGCAAAATGAGGAGAGGGGCTAACAAGAGTTGTTCATACCATGGCAAAGCAATGAGCTGACACGCTAACTTCAAATTCACATCTACTTGATGTGCACAAAGGGATTTCCATTATACGGTACAATACTTGTCTTTCAGTATGCTTGGAGTAGGGTAAGTATGTTCAAGATGGCCATACACCATGACTGGAACACAGCCAAAAAGCCTAGCCTAACAAAGCCAGTCTCAGCTTACTCTTACCAAAAGCACTTTAACTCTCATGTTATACTACAAACCCAACAGAACACACGGCTTACAGACTCAGACTAAATTAAACAATTGCTTTCCTAATGCCATCTCCAGCATTTGATTTATCTGATGATTGTGCTCTGTGGTTGCAGTTCACCATCACTTCAAGCAGCAACACTGCTGTCCCTCAGCTCCAGCATCATTTGCTAGCAGAACTATGGCACACGAGTCTCTGCTTACATACATGCCTGCTACTTTAGCCAGTAACGTAATCACAATAAATAGTCCAATTTTCTATCATTTTGCAGTTGCATCTGATTCATCCATCCATGGTGTATCACCTAAAGAAGCAGTGTGTCAGAAATAGTTCAGAGCATCTCCATTTACACACAGATGTGTGGCTGCAAGAGCCTTAAATATATCAGACAATTAATAAAATTTAATAAAAAATTAAACTCTCTTGCTCTGCTAAGTTCGTCAAAGAAAAGCTGAACAAGGGAAGACCGGTTCTGCAAAAGCTATGGAAATTCACTTGGATGCCTCAGGTGAAGGCTTTTCCTAACTGAGGTCAATGGCAGCACTCCAAGTTTAACAACAGAAGAGTTTTCCACAGATGATAGCAGAGAACAGGAAGGAGGAACTCTGTTTTGCTGGACAAGACTCCTGTTCATCTAGCAGCCAAGTAACTGATGTCACACCGCACAAAACCAGCTGGAATAAAGTCATCTCAGGCAAGGAGATCAGTTACAGAGTTTGAGAGAAAAGATCAATTCTGAGCAAGTCAGAAAAAACCTGAACAAATTCACCATTACTTATCACATTCCCCATCAGTTGAATGGATAAATGAAAACACAGTTGTGCCTGAATTTTCTTGTTCTTCCTTTTTCTTAAGCCCCACAGGGAAGGGGAGGGGAAAAAAAAAACAAAACACACAAACACAAAAAAACCACCCAAAAAACAGACATAGCTGCAATTCTGGTATTTTCATTACCCTTTATGCCAACGTGCCAGACAGTCATCCTGATATTTCTCTCTCCTCCTTCCATTTAATAATATAAAAGAGGCAACAATTCTGGCATGCAGACTTGAGTCTATATGCCAAAATTAATTGGTAGATTGCCTTAAAGAGACTGCGCTGCAGGAATAACCTTAAGCCCAGGCAGTGATTTTTCAAAATAGAATCACAGATGTTAAGCCAAATTTGGACCAACTTCAAGATAACAGTAAAGCTCTTATTCTATTACAAAGCTGGTAAGACAACAATAAAGACTGGAAAAACAAAGAAGGCTTTGTTAGAGGAAATAATATAAATCTGCATTATTGTTCTTTGTAGTTATCAATTTTTTGCACATACCTAGAGCACACTGCTTCATCAGAAGGGAAGGACTATCCTCATGAAAGAACAACATTCCTAGAAAAGTAAAAATGTGTTCTCCTCCATATTGGAAATGTATATTTGAGATGCAAAAACATGAAGTAGGGGATGGGTTTCCAACCTGAACACGATGACAGGCCACTCAGAAACATTTATTTCTTAAGACTGAACTGAAGTGTGCATGTGAATAGTTATTAGGGCAGCCCTTCAGAGCACGGTCTATCTGTAAAGCATTCTTTGTGCAATATGTGCTACTGAGAGCCTCCAAGTCTTTATAGCTAAAGCAAGGAATCAACTCTTCACACTATCTGTTGTTAACAAGCAAGTGCAGCAGCTATTAGAAAATAAGCATTATCCTAATAAGTTATTACATGATACCTCTAAATATGTGCATGTTGAAACTCATGACAAGAAAAGCCTCACTTTGGAAGCCATATCGAAAAACAATAGATAAGTCAGATTGGCACAGTGCAGCATAGCTGGATTCCATACACTTACTATTTTTCTGATGTGTTATTTAAAGAGATACGACCATTTTTAGCTTAACAGTTCCACTGAATTGAATCTGGTTAACAACTGCAATTTCTATATTTGCAATACATTATTTTAAAAAACGTGATTTTACAGCATGCTTGTTAGTTCCACCTATTTTTAATCCTACGACTACTAAGGAGTTCACTGCTTCCAGACTAAAAGCTGCTACCTTTCAGTTGGAAGTCAGGAGGAATTTCAGAGACACTTGTATGAATATCCAAGGTCCTTTAGTCTTCTCATAACTAAGGAATCAACTTGATATTCCTGCCACTAGCCCAGAACAATTCCAGCTGAGAAGACAGACAATTTCTGAAGGGGCTCTGGGAAAGAAAAATACCAACTGATTTTGAGATAAAAAAAATCCACATAATCATTTACTAACAACCGCAGTTGGAATAATTGTTCTTCAGATAAAACTATCAAGCATTGTTTTCCTTACTATTAAAGCACACTTCGTGACTAACTACATTTTCTCCCTCCTCACTGCTTTTTGTTTGCTTGCTTCCCTTACATCAGCCCTGCAGCATGACAGGATTAAAGATCCACATACAACTTCCTCTTCAATATTGACAAGCAAACAGTGTTTTCGGTGCAAACAGCTTTTTTTCCCCCTCAATTGCGCTGACTGAAACAATTATATATACAGTGTGCCCGGCCCACTGAAACAAAGCATCAGTAAACAAAGACTATGGTTTATTCATTTACTTCAAGCCTCTCCAAAACTAATAATCCCAAACTGTATGCATTTCAAGAAAAAAGAGGTGAAGTTTGATTGTAGATAAGAAAGAAGTCTGGAAACAGTGTACACAAGTCTCAATTTTATGGTATATTTTAACCATTAACTGATACTACAATAATGCAAGTTGTAGAATTTGTGACAACATAATGCCTCCAGTTGTTCCACCTGTGGTGTACTGTGGCTAAAAGCCCAAAGGGATTTATGGTTTATTTTGACTACAAGGCTATTCATAGAACCATAGAACATTTTGTGTCAGAAGGGACCTTTCAGATCACCCAGTTCCAACCCCCTGCTATAGGCAGGGACACCCACCTCCCTCTGGACCAGGTTGTGCAAAGCCCCATCAAGCCTGGCCTTTTATGCCTTCAGTGAGGGGTCACACACAACCTTGCTGCGCAAACTGTTCCAGTGTCTCATCACCTTCACCGCAAAGAATTTCTTCCTAATATCTAGTCTAAATCTGTCTCAATCTACCCCCTTCCAGTTTAAAACCATTTCTACTCGTCCTGTTGCTACACACCCTGATAAGAAGTCCCTCTCCAGCTTTTCTGTAGGCCCACTTCAAGTACTGGAAGGCTGCTCTAGAGTTCTCACTACTTTAGCCTGAAGAGACCCAACTTTCTCAGCCTGCACCCACAGGAGAGGTGCTCCAGCACTCTGATCATCTCTGTGGTCCTCCTCTGAACCTGCTCCAACAGATCAGTGTCCTTGCGCCGGGGGCTCCAGAACTGGATGCAGTATTACAATTAGGGGTCTCATAAGAGCAGAGTAGAGGAGCAGAGTCACAGAATCACCAAATGACCCAGGCTGGAAGGGAGCTCAAGGATCACAAAGCTCCAACCCGCCTGCCTGGCAGGGCAAGAGTAACCTCCCTCAACCTGCTGGTCATGCTTCTCTTAACATGACCCAGGATACAGTTGGCCTTCTGGGCTGCAAGCGCATGTTGCCTGCTCATGTTGAGTCTTTTATCAACCAACAACCCCAAATCCTTCTCCTCAGGGCTGCCCTCAAGCTATTATCTGCCCAGACTGTATCTGTGCTTGGAATTGCTCCTACCCATGAACATGACCTTGAACTTGACCTTGTTGTACTTCATGAGGTTGGCATGGGCCCACCTCTCAAGCCTGTCCAAGTCCCTCTGGATGGTATCCTTTCTCTGTACAGTGTCCAATTGCACTCAGCTTGGCGTTGTCTGCAAACCTGTTGAGGCTACACTTGATCCCACTGTCCATATTGCTTACAAAGATGTTAAATGGTTCTAGTCCCAACATCAACCCCTGAGGGATGTCATTCACCACCAGTCTCTACTTGGACACTGAGCCACTGACCACAACTGAGCATGACCATCCGGTCAACTCTTTATTCAGTGAGCAGTCTATACATCAAATCAATTTTTCTCCAAATTGGTGACCAGGGAGTCATATAGGACACTTCACACATACTATCACAGAACACATCTTTAACTTCTAAGTACTTAAATCTCGGAATTTCTCAACTATAAAATTCCTCCTATCCATCGTATGTAAACCCTAACCCTAGGTTTTATAGTTGCTTTGCAGTAGTTTGAAGGAACATAAGTGAATAAAAACAACTTTTGGTTTATCCGATCAACTTCTAACCCATATAGCCCGCAAAAGTTTTGAAAATTGTATTAAATTGGATGAAGAAAAAGAAGTCATACAACTGGCAATAAATTGTCAACTTCTCCAGATCCTCCTTAAGTAAAATCTCAGAAAATAAGACAGTTTTACTCTGTTAACTGAAATCTTTCTCCCATGCACATTTGAACCCACATTAGTGATGAAAATCGTAATTGTTTACTAATGCTGACTTTCTGCAATACTTTTTTGCTATTTCTAAAATTGCAGCACTAAGAGAATATTAAACAGACAAAACATCATCCATCACATTATTTATAAATGCTAATCCCAGACAGAATTAGCTGCACGCAGACAAAAATATTTAAGTATCTCCTACACACTTTGTAATATTTGGAGAAGACAAATGTTAAAAATTACAACATTCATTAATTGCGTATATTCATCATCTGATTTGTGCTAAAATTTCCACTTTTGGAGTGGAATTTCCATATTTGGATATTCATATTCAATATTCACAGAACACTTAATCCAGTATTCCTTTCAAACTGTTCACAAACTCGTGGAAGCACTGCCTGCTTTGTGAAGTAAACCTGTGGGGTTCATTCATCTTCCATCATGCCAATTATTTTGTTTGTATTTTCCAGAAGAAAACTGGAACTACACAAAATACAAAAGTCAGCATAATTCATCTTGAATTTTTGGGGTTCTTTTTCAAAGAGGAAGGGATTTAGAAATTAGGTTTAAAACATGCACTTGAACTGTCTATATCTACAAATATAATTCTGATGTACTCTGCAATTCAGTTACCACTGAAATTAAAATCACAGGTTTATATTGAGGATGGAAAATTTATCTTTCTGAATACAGAAAGCCTGCTGGTTCCACAATTCTGAGACACACATTAAATCATTCACATCACTGATAACGCTGTTATCTTATCTTTCAATTTGTTACATTCTTGGTGAGCTGCAGTGGAAAGAACACCTGGAAGGTCACTGTTACTAGGGAAGAAAAATTACAGTTGAGCAGAGAAAAAAGATGACAGGAATCTGGCTGAACTTATTAAATCTTCCATCAAGACTTTCTTAGCTTGAGAGATAACAAAAACTCAGAAGTGAAGTCACACACAGCCTTGTCCCCACCTAGGATGTTGCTGTTGAGAAACTCACCAACTCATTCTCTCACGCAAGTAACAGATTCAAGGATTACAGTCTGGCCTCAGCAGGTTACGTATAAAACAATTCAGTCTGAAACTGCATTTTAGATTGAAAATGGCTTCCAGAAAAGAAGGCAAACACTAAGTTTCTCATTAAATTTGATCTACTTCTAGCTAGCACACAAAGTTCACTGATTTCCCAAGCCCTACAACCTGATCATTCCTATAAAGGAGGAGGTACTTATTATTAAACCAGCATCACTTAAGGAAAGTTCTTGCCAGTGGTCACTTGGCTCCAAGGGCAAATAAAAACCAGTAGAACCAGTAGACTTTACCTTTGTAATTCACTAAGTGCTCTGCTTGCTGATGGGCTAGGGTTTAGCTTCAGGAAGTTCTGCTTTAAATTGAGATGAGTGAGGTCTTGGCTATAAAACAAGTTGGCAGGCAGATGCTCCAAGCTGCAGCATGAAAGATCCACTGAGCTTATGCGCTGTGATGCAACCTGGAAGTCAAGAGGTATACCAATACATTAATACCATAATAAAACAAAAACATTTCCTTCACCTCTACTAGAACAAGATAAACTGTTTTTAAATTGCAGCCCATGTCAGTGTCAGCTAATTCAATGCAGCTAATGTCACTGCTGCAGCTTGATCCACAGTCTTGCTTCACCTGAGTACTAAAATCAGGTCCACAGATGGCCCGCAGGGGGACAGTGCAAAGCTTTGTCAAACTAATATTGAAAATTAATCCATTTTCATCAATGAAGTGGGATACTCTATGACAAAATAATAATAATAATAATAATAAATTTTAAAAATAACCAAGATATTTGACAAGTAACAGCAGGAAAAATAGTGCACAAGTCCTCTCTGTTATAACACCGCTGGTCAGAACACTGAGGCAGAATATCACCATCATATCCCAGTTTCAAGGGTTGACAACTGACAACAAAGAGCAGAAGTAGTTATAACGTCTATATCTTACTGAAAAAACAAAATCAGAACAGCAGCGAAGCACCAAGCTCTTTTCATTGCATTGGAAAACTGCCAAGGGTAATTGATAAAATAGATCTGTGAACACAACATGCTTCTCCAGAAAGGAGAAGATAAGACAAAGTCTACAGAGGCCACAGAAATCAGGCACCTAGAGTTACATAAGGCTAGCATTATTCCACAACGCTGAAGAGTGTATTAATAAATGCTCTCATACAGTCTCATTGAAGAGTTATGGAGTTGCCTGTGTCACAAAGCACCACACCTCACTGAGATACAGCACAGTGAGGATGGTGAGCAAGGAGATGGGATCAAGAGCAGGAACAAAGAAAGACACGTTTGTAGCAGACATGGCCTAGATTAAAGGAGAAAATGCAAACAACTTTACCAACATCTTACATTTCTGGGGCTGCACAAATAGTGCTCAAGCAGTGATGTGCTCTGTTGGCCACTCTCTGCAAGCAATGCAATCATTTTTGCCACTGGCACTTTGATTGGCCTCACATGTTATGAGTGGAGAAGTACAAACACATCTAAGGGCCAGAAAGAAAAATAAACCAAAAAGCCTTCACAAACAAAGCCCAGTGGCAGTTTATAAGAGTCTCCAAACTCCAACCAAGGAGATATAATCTAATCTTCTGGGCAGAGACACAGCCCTTTCCACAAAGGATCCTGAACAGAGACAGATTATATTTTGCTGGCATAAGTGAAGTAGCTTGCCACTGAAAGGGAGGCCAAGGACTTTTTTTTTCTTCCTTTTCATTCCCTCCTTTCTAATGAAAGCTACACAAGCCCGAGGATAAGTGGGCTCTATTACAAACACACAGCCATGAGCTTCAAGAGGAACAGACGGTGCAGTGTTTTTCCTCTAATAACCCAGTCCTCCAACATCCATCAAAATGCTTCAATTTTTGCTACTCAATTAGTTCAGTCCTTTTGTCATTGTCGCTACTATTTCCTTCTCACACAGTATCAGAAAAAAAATAATTCATAATCTATTCCTCAGCAGTCATTTCCGAAAGGTAGGTATTCCACCTATTTATGGTGCCAGAACCTTCCCAGCACAGTGCACTTCTCATCACATAGAAAACTCTACTGATGAAAAAAGCACTGAGATTCATTAAACTCCAAGGAGAATGTGTCATTTCACGTGTAATGCTTACACATCCTGTTGCTCCAACTACTTGTTTGGAATGTGATACGAATAGCAATAAGCAACCCAGCAGTACTTAGCAAGGCCTGTCAGTCCAAAACATTTTAAAGTTCCAGAACTCATAACTCAAAGTGAGCCAAAAACTCCACATTCTACTGTGGTCTCAAGAAGGGATGCAAATACTTTTCCTGTGGAAAAAAAAAAATATATATATCTGATAAAAGTAATTGTTTTTATAAGTAACATCTCATTTGTTTGGCTTTTTATGTTGGTTTTGTTTGTTTTTAAAAGCAACCACTCTGATGTACAAAGAATTTCATTAATCATGCCACTGATAAATTGTACAAAGGCTCTTCCACAGATAACTCTGAATGTTGAAAGCGCATTTTAAGCAGAGTTAGTTTTGGAATTGGCTGTAATTTTATTGAAGTCTTCTTTTGTTGCTGTTAGCAAAACAGTACTCTAAGAATCATCTTCTGAATCATTACAAGGAACACGAACATAAATAAACAGTTATTCTCATAGGCAGAGATAAAGTCTTTTCTCTTTTTGTTATTCAATAGTGCTCTGTAACAAATTCCTAGAGAACAGAGGAAAAAGATGAAAAACAAAGAAGAGTGGCAAAGAACAACCTCTCATTCACCAGAAAATTTCATCAGTTGTTTTGAAGTTGAATATTGAAGCTCTGAATAAGGGGATATTTCAATCTTGCATTTCAACACATTTAAATGCAGTAAGGCTGCTCATGCATTTGTTTGCTGTTGTTTATTAGGAGCAAATAGTTCTTCTAACACATGACAGCTTTTTAAACAAAGCACTGGCTTTCTCCTACTCATTGTAGGGAAATCACTGCAGAATTACAGTGATAAAGGGTAAGAAATCTGACTGGAATACCCCTCTCATAGGCAAAGAATAAAACATATGCTGAGGAAGAGACATGATCTGCAGCAAGGAGGGTTTCTAAGAGAAGAGAAGAAAACAAGACATTCCATTGTTATAAAATATCCCAACAAGTTATTTGGGTTGGGTTCAACAAGTCTGGGCTCCAACAAAAATACTGAAGAGCCAGTGCGGTAACAAGACTTGACAGAAGTGCTTTCCAAATAGATGTGGAACAAATATTAAGCTCTCACTATAGTTTGTTAGGCGTTTCATTTTAAAATGCTTCCGAAGAAAAATAAAACTGTTCTAAACACTTGATAGGAAACCAAATGCAAAGGCAATTATTTTCTCCTAATCTAAATTAAAATGAAGTAAAGGTCTTTGACACAGGATCTGATGCAACCTTCAGCTCTCTCATGGTTGGACTAGATGATGCTGGAGGTCTTACAGACTTAATACAGACTTAATGATCCTATGAGAGCGTGTGTGTGTGTGTGTGTGTGTGTGTCTATCTCCCCAAACAGGATGAAGCCATTGCTCAGACAAATCCCTCTCGAACGTCTTTAATCACATCCAAATGTGCACACATCCCTGACACCTGCTTTCACATGACATCCCTATCACATTTACTGTAGAAAGAAATGGAGGGACAGGTTGGGGCAATGACATTCTCCATGATGGTATGACACAGTCTCACTCACTATCTTTGCCAGAGAAGACGTGAAACAGCTTCACAACAGTGCAGCTCCAACACAAAGCAAGATCTGTACTTCTGTAGTATCAGTTTTATTGGATTTTTAATCATCAGAAATACAATGAAACATGATAAAATACACAGCTCCTCCTCACTTCCCAAATCTGATTTTTAAACACTTTACAGTCAGTCATTTCGTTGTGAAGTCTTCCATTTTAATACCAGAGGAACTGCAGCACAGTATGGCCACCAAATAAAACTCATCTACACAGCCCTGGGTCTGCAGCATCTTAAGTTTTTTAGGTTTTTTTCAATCTCCAGGTGTGTACAGCACACTGAAATGCAGTATCCGAGAAGTGAGAAGTGGTATAGAACTGTAGTACACGTGAGAGAGCCTTGTATCTACAAGCTGCAAATATCAAATTGCTGTTATGACAACTTTTTCTGTGGTAGCAATAAAATGCAGCTTTATTCTGTAAATACCACTACAACTAATACTGCTGGAGAACTCTGCCCCTGCACATGGCCTACCTATGGGTTCACTGTGACTCTTCAGTAGATAGCTATAAAACCCCAAATACTTGCATCAATCCATATTCTTGCCTATTCTGACTCCACTGGGCTCAAGAAGTGCTTTCCTTTGTCCAGCAGTATAATAGCACCTCTGTCACCAAGCTGTGCAACAAGTCTGATTACAGTCTTTGTTTTAAAGCCTTGGCAATATCCCAGAAATGATCTGTCGCTGACAATGGATGTCAGCAATGGACACAGCTGAGCCCAGCTGTATGGACAAACACAAGCTTTGTTTACACAAGACCATCTTTTGGTGTGACCTGCAGAGTGAATTCAAACAAATGTAATTATATCTTTTTCCTGTTTACCCTCAGCCCATTCCCCACAGCTCTATTCAGATAAGAAATTACTATTTAGGACTTCAACAGAAGACAATTAAAATAACTAAACAGCCCACACTGTGAAGGCAGCCAAATTCTCTATTTGAACAAAGATATGTTAAATTACACCTGCTGTAGACATGCTAATAGAGAAGTAGTATAATTTTTCTCCTCTAGGATTTGTTTTTAAACAGCTTGATAACCATCACATCCCACCAAAGTACACATAAAGATTAACTAAACAGTGATACATACACTTGAAATGTCTAAACTAGCCACTTAGAGCACGAAAGCTCTCCTCCAAACCAGGCTTATTTCAAATCCTAACCCTCCTCTCCTCCCTGTTCCAGTGTCACAGCCCCATACAGTAGTGGGGCCTTCAGAGCAAGTCACAGGGCTCCTGCTCCACCCTCAAGAGCTGAGAAAGTGTGCAGGCTGCCAAGAACTTCAATGGAAGAGGAAAGAAAAGAAATAGGAAGGGTTTTCTGTTACTTTAAAGCCTTACATTTGTGTTTTTTAAATGACAACTCTACAAACAGAGGCAGTCCAAGGGGTGAAAAGTTCAGTGCTTTTCTGGCCTCTCCATTATGTTTTCCTACTGACATGAAAATAGATGTGTACTGACCAAAGCTACGGGCCTTGAAAAGAGAAAACAGAACTTTGCAGAGGCTTGAAAACACCTCAGCCGTTTAGAAAATGTACAGGCACAGGTAAGAGCAGGAACTGCCTACTGAAACCAGTGGTGGCAACAGGCACACGTGTCATATTGTCCACAGGCAGTCACCACCACTTCTCAACCCCTCTGTCTTCCATAGGTCAGGCTCATGGGCTGTGCAGCGATACAGACAGAAACCTCCAGCAAACACTTCGTCTTGATGAGGCTCAGGGACACAAAGGTTGTTCTGCTTGCCCTGCTCTCCTCTCTTTAGTTCTAAAGGAAGACATATACAGCATCCAGAAACGGCTTATTTTGACTTGAGGACGTTATAAAAAGCTGTAGGAATCCCAATGAAGACAGTAGTAACGCACAACCGTGTGAAATGGGGGTTGGGGGTAAGATGTGTGCAGGTAGCAAAGCAGAAGTTGTACTCCTTCACCCTGTATGATGGAAGCCCAGAAGAAATCACACAGATACAAAAGCCAATGACCCAGGTTAAGAATCAGAACCTGGTAAGTTCTGATTGTTCTGCTGGTCTGGGGCCTAAAACTGGTTTCCAGAACTAAATTCCTCTTGTTGAAGACCTTGTTCCTTCTCCCTCAGCCATAGAAAGAAGAGGCCTAACATCCCTAAAATTAGTTTTAACTAATCTTTTTCTTTCTTTCTCCCCCTTACTATATGGGTTAGAAAGGTTCTCAGCCATTCAATTTCACGACTGACTCAGATATAACCTTTCTTATACATACCTGAAGTGCAGTGCAGTATGCTGGTCCCTGCAGCCTCCCACCACAGGGAGTGGGATCTGTTCACCACAGACACTTAGGTCCCCTGGGCTTCATTAAGAGCAGAGTTACACTTTTTCTGCTCAGTTCCTAGCACCAAAGGCTACTGAAAACACTTTGGGGTTCTCCCGCATTGAACTCAGCTTAAAAGGTAACATTTGCAACACTTCATACAGCTTCTAGCTGGAATCTGTATGCTTTCCCACATAAAAGCAGGAATTGAATAAATTCAGCTTCAATATCAGAAGCTGATTTAGAGGCTTCAAGAATCATTGCTTGAAAGCTATTCCAGATGTGTGGGTGATAACTAGTTCTCCATTCTCACTCTTGGCACATTATTTCAATAGCTGCTCTTTACTGAAGGCAGCAATAAGGATTATAAACCCAAAATTTCAGCAAGAAAAAAAAAAAAAAAGAAGTGAAGCTGAAGTGTGACTAGCACAGAAACTAAAAGAAAAGGCTTGGTCAAAACTTACGCCACTCGGAGCCAGCTAAACTGTTTTTAAAAGGAGAAACAAACAGCAAACTACAAAGCTTCCCTCCTGAACTATTAGAAGAGACACTACAACGAACAGAAGTTAACTTCCAAAGCATCAATTGGCCTCTAACAACAAAAGGCATGAAAGGACGGGTTTTGCAGGGAAAGAGGAGAAGGAAGAATACTTTCAAGCGTTATAATCCAAAGAGAAACAAAACTGGCCTGAAATTTGTTTTGCCTCATGTTGTTTTCAATGCAAGTCAACAAGAGGCCACCCATAGTCAGAATGCGCAGATATCACTGCAGAACAAAGGTCCCAATTATTGAAGTTTTCACACATACACAAAAAAGGAAGTCAAGTTCCATACAAAGGCAGAGGTTTGTTTATGCTAGAATCCTTGCAATCACTGTTAAAAGGAAGCCGTGATTTTATTTTTAGGGATCTATTTTTAGAGAAGGCATTATCTCAGTATTGTCATTTTATGGTATTAGAGGGGAAAAATGGTTTCCTTTTTCCAAACTTAGAGTCACCACATTTCCTGTAAGAAAGGAAAAACATAAAGCAAAGAAGACCACACCAAAACAAACAGAAAACCTCCCCACAATGAAAAATGAGAAAATCTTTCAGGGATCTTCTTTCCTGTACTAGATAGTGAATCAGTTACAAACAGGCTGCCGATACCTCTTATATCTTGCAAATTTGAAAAAAACTAGATAGCTGCTGTTCTCAAATAAATCCTTTTTCAAGAGCCTTGGATTGATGAAAGGTTATTTTTAGAAGATGCCACTGATGTTGGAATTACACCACACTACTCACTCTTAGGTCATACGCTAATAGAGATTCATTTCCAAACCTCCAAGCACTGCTAGCATATCAAGCCAGCTCCTGCAGAGTCACCCATCCAGTGACCAGCAAATCCCTGACCTCCAACCCATCCCTGACATACACATAAACATGGTACACTAGAATCATGACTATACAGTCAAACACATCTCCAGAGAAAACAGGTTTGGTAATAACCCTGCAATTAAGGATTTTCTAAGGATGGTGCAACTCATTGCAGTATCTAGAAACACATGAGAAACAGGATAACTGGACAAGGCAATGAAGGAATAAGGTAGGGAAAACTGCTGTAACAAAAAACTGCCTAGAAGAATGAGTGAAGAAGCAAGTCAGAGCAGATCGACCATAGGGAAAAACACTACAGAGTGAATCCTGCATGGCTATTTTAGATACATCTCTGTATAAGCTTAAGGTGGATACAACTGCTTAGAAGTTCCTTCACTATTTGTACAAGATAAATTAAATTGAGATTTGGTTTTTTTTTCATAGTGCAAATGGATTTACATACACACAGCATACCTTACCCTGACATGAAAGGACTAAGGCCAATATGGCAGCACGTCCTGCTTCCTTCAGTTTGCTATTCTTGCTCTTTTTAGAGCTTTTAAAATATAATGTACGCTGCCAACACGATTCACTCTATCCTAGCAGCAGGATTCGGTTGTCCAGAATGACACAGACATTTCCACTGCAAGCTTAAAGACAAAGGTTACTGTAACAGAGGGGAGAAAACGTTCATACAAAGGTATACAGGAGAAAACTCTCAAGTTTTAGATTTATTTTATTTTTTTTAATAGGAGTGTTGGGGACTTTTATTTCTGTATAGGTACAAATCTACACACCCCACTCAACAGCTCACTCCCCAGTAAACACGCTATTGCTACAGCAGCAGCTGCATAATGCAGCTGTGGTCAGACAAAGGACAGCAGCATGCCCCTGTACATCTTCATCTACCTGTATTACACGCAGCCATGCACAGGCAGCTCACATGAAGCAGCCATGCATTATTCAGTCCTTGTCTCTCACTGCCTCTTCTTCTACCTGCCCCATTGAACTGAATGTTATAGTGGGAAATAGTTGCTGCAAGAAGCTGTCAGCACACTTCCTGCCCTTCCAGAGCAGAAGTGGGGGAAGTACTGCAGGGTCAGATAACTCAGCTCAGCATGCACAGGGATGCATGCTGCTTCCAAGAAAACAGAATCATGCACTGTACCTTTACTTCAGCTATGAAATACTAAATTTCTGAGATAGATGTAGATGTCTCCTTTTAATTATATGCCTTGGGATATGGAGGACTGATAATTCTTTTCCCACTAGCTAAATCATCTATGCCATTAGTCATGTAGTAGTCAACACACAGCAATGTCACGCACTGAAAAATGCTGAACTGAGTGTAGCTGTTACAAGTGCCATACAGCGGGAGCACACCGTGACACCCCAAAAACAAAGGCTCACAACTGCAAGTTCCACCACTCTGTTACACTTCACACAGCAAAACAACCTCTTCTCTGTCACGTTAACCACCACGTCAACTTTATGCAGATAAAATTCCTTAAAGCCATAAAGATGTCCTCCTACCCCCCTTGATCCTCAGTACCCCCTACGGTTGTATAAGCTTATTTTTCAACGTTTGGCAACAGAGCAAGCATATTAGATCACAAAGGACCAAGTTTGTTGCTGTTGTTTTCCTTTTGAGTTTCCTTAATTAGGACTCCGGTATTTGGAAACTGAAAGGAAAGAAAATGCACTCTGGTACAGAAAACTATCAATATTAACGAAGAAGCCACATTTCCAGCTTTTAAAAATATTCTGATTGAGGTTAAATCTGCATATCTAAAAGCGACCTATTTGGAGTAAGTATGCCACCAAGTTCAATATTTAGGGCAGTATTGGTGCAATAATTTTAGTCAGCTCTAAATGCAAGAGCTCTGTTCACCTCAAGATAAGCACTCGTACAAGAAAAATAATCAAAAATTTTATTCATAAATCTCTTCCAAAAATGTACCAGGGCCGAGCATCAGAGCTGCCTTGGCTACGATGTATTTGACTTCCAGAATGAATCAAATTATACCAGAGTGATGTTCATTTTTAATTAAGCTAAACCCAATCCACCGCAAACACAAATTCAAATCTTCTCCAGCATACATTTACCTATTGTAGAAGTGACACGCTAAGACTTCTCTCATTCTGCAATGCTCCTAAAAAGTCAACACTGCCAATATTCTGTGGGGAAAAAGACTGCAAAGCAAGCATTCTTTGCAAAGTCTCCTTTCAAGATTAAGCCTGTTATTCACATGTTAAAATAGCACCATTTGGCTCTTCTGAGGTACACAGACAACATGAAGTATTTTTCCATAGTTAAAAACTGAATGGAGAAATTCTAATGAAATATTTTAGCTTTCTTCTGTACTAAAATTTACATTAAAGCAAGTATCAGAAGCCTCTGTTTTCAGCAACATGCATCAGGAGCATGAAGGACTACAAAAAAGCTATCAGTTAACGTAACTAAGTTAATGTGAATGTCAGTTTGAAAGCTAATGCCAGCAAACAACAATTATGTTTAAAATTCACATAGATATGACTCAGAATTTATAAAAGTGCAAGCATTTTATACAGGCTCCTTTTAAATTGAGGCTGTGTAACCCACAGAACACAACTAGAAGCTGTACATTGGAAAGCCACATTTTCCCTCCTAAATTTGCTTGCCTTTAGACATACAACACTTTATACAGCATTTTCGTGGTGAGCAAGAGCATTTAAACTTCTCTGAGCTCTTGTTTGCACAATACCTGAGGCAGACTACCCCATATAATTTTAGTTTGTCCTCTGCATGACAGCCTTGGTTTGCCTGAACTACGAAACTGAAAATGAAACTTATTTGTGCACATAGACTGGGAATGATTAACCTTACAATTAAGCTTTTGGGCATGGGTAACATCAGTTGGAGTAAGTCACCATTACTAGTTTTTCTGTTTCTATTCTTCAGGAACTGTTACACAGCACAGTGCTTCCCACACAACTGTCTTGCATACAATCATACTTGTGTCTTTCAGTCTAAGGATAGAAAACCCAAACATTAAAAAGGCAAATAGAAGTGGCAACATTCAGTCTCCAGGAATCCTGAAAGCTAAGTCTCATTTTTGAGGAGACGGAGGAGTGGTGGGTTGGGGAAAATTAAGCCTCGTTTTCTTCTTGAAGTGTGCTTTACCAGAAAGTATAGTTTTCTCAATTCTGAGGGTCTGAAAAGACACAAACTGCGTATTTTATTTCTACCCTTACATAAGAAAAACAGGAGGATCTCATGAGTGCATGGGGATATGTTCTCATACTGGCTACCTTCCCAATGCTGTTAGTCATTTGGATGAACCAGAGAGAAAAAGGGAAGCACAGCAAGGCACCGAGTGAGCTTATGCTGCCAGTAATTCAGAGGGGCTTTCTGGCTATTTATCTCCACTTCTGAAGTTCATTGTTTTACACTACTTTTTCTCACTCATTAGGTTTGCCTTTCATTTATCTAATGTCAAAGCCTCCAGAGATGAAAGGACATTACTCTCCCAGACAGAATCACAAAGCAGCAAGAACTCAAGAATCTGCCAGACCATACCTTACCATCTTGCAAATGTGCACTGGGGATTTGTACCTTGAGTCTGAACAGACCCAGTAGGGATGCCAAAACAGAGCCCTTTAGAGAACTTAAAAACAGAGAAATCACAAAGGATAATTTAAGTGATGCATGCGCTAGGAGGTGCAGTAACTACTGGTCAAAAGAAAGCTTGATAAAATAATCAAGTCTCTTAAAAAAGCCCATGCAACTCAGGCTGTACCACTGGCAATATGCTGGACAAATTCATCACTGCAATCTAAAAAGACCAAACATTTCTAGTGTGTCAAAAACATTTCCAAATAGTACTACACAAAACCCAATTGCTTTAACATAGCAAAGAACATAAACAGCCCTATCAAGTAGTAACTAATGAACAGTTTAGGAACCACTAGAAAACCAAAGAGTGCTAACCACAACAAAAGAACTTGCATAGTATCACAGTACAGAAGTCAGCATAGACAGAAAAAATCACGTTCCTATTACCTGTTATCAAGAGTTCCCATAGAACTCCACGCTCTGGGCACTACAAAGAGCAGCACAAGTTCATAATAATATGAACCCAGAAGACAACATTGCAGTATGGAGGACAGAACTGAGGGTAACACTATAACTTTCATTCAAGAATTGATGTTCTCACCTTTGATGCTTGTCGAAGCCATCGTAAATATTCAGTGAAGTTATCAAAACAAATGTAGTAAGTCTGGCTTTGAGGTCCAGAAGAGCTAAACGCTAAGCAGTGCTGGTGCTTTTTCACTTCTTCCACCTGCAATAAAGGCATAAAACCGTTAGTGAACAATAAACCTAACCCTCTCTACAGAGTACCCCAGAGAAAATTAATGTGTATACAGGAGGAGCTCTTCAAGTAGAGTTGTACTAAAGCCTCTCAAGTACTTAAGCTGGATCTTAACTGTCAAATACTCATGCAATCTACACAAGCAAGAACTAAGATCAGAACCAAAACCTTTAAGCTTGCTTGTCTGTTTTCCAGAATACTAGATAAACTTCTAAAACAAACAAAATGTCAAAAAAAATTCCTAGCCACATCACATATTCTCTTGTCATATGACAAAAAGACATGCAAACTGAAGATGCTGCAGGCAGATAAATTTGGCAACAACTCCAGTTTGAACTGATAGTGGATGGCAACACTGAAATAAAATATGTTGCTACTATTTTCAACATTTAAGGTTTCTCTGGAGATTGTTTCCTTAAAACCTGATTTTTTGGTGTTTATTTGGGGGGGGAATTCTTTCCCCCATGTATCTGCAACCTTACTTCTGGTTGCTACCTTCAGTACAGCACGTAAGATGTAAAGAAACCATTATAAAGAAGGAAATTGCCAAGAATGACATCTTAATAGACTGAGCACTGTGGAATGTTTCCTATCCACAGCTATCTTTATGCAACCTAAAGGAGCACAATTTATACTTTTGATTATTAAAATCAAGCTTAACCAAATGCTTCTCTTACACCCCAATTAAATTCTTTGGCATTTCTCAACTCGCTAAAAACACCCCAGAATACATCATCCTGCTACCACACACGCGCAGTCCCACACAACTTATGGTCTCAGTGCCTCAGCACTGCATTCTGGAAAGCCTTTGCAAACCAGGAAGTGCAGAGTATTTATGAGGTTTAGAACGAATATTTTCTGAGTAATAATTTAAAAAACACCAAGTTCTGTGCCAAGCATCCTCCACTCAAGCTTTGTCAGCAGAAGCCCTCAGTACATTTTTTTTCTCTGCTTGGTTCTACTTTTCTTTTAAAATTTGCTGTCAACTTTCAGCTTTAAAGTCTTCATGCTTTATGTTTTGTGATGCATTTCTGAGCAAATACACTTTTTTTTTTTTTTAAAACTAAATAAAAATGTTTTCCTCACAAAAAGAAGGCCGACAAGTGCCAGAGTTCACACAGTGCTGCTAAAAAGAGGCAAAAAATGTCTCTACTTTGGTACCTCCATGGAAGAGCTGAAGAATCATGGAAGTGTCAGAGAAAAGAACTCATAGAAATTATTACTGTCCACATTGCTAGTATACACTGCATCAACTCCGGTCTGCACATCTTGTATCAGGAAGCTTTTTTTTCTCTCCCAGTAACTCCAAAGAATCAAACTTAACAGTATACAAAGTAAAACAGCATTATTTCAGGTGTGAATTCATCTTCAGACTAATGATTCTCTTCTTACTTTGGCTAATCAAGCCAATAATAGTACACTGAAATGACATTCAGGCTGAAACAGTAACAGTATTTTACTGTCTTCAGTAAAGTTCCACAGATCTAAGAACAGTTGAAGGTGGAAATGATCTCTGACAATCATTGCATCCAAATCGCCTGCTCGAGCAGGGCCACCTAGAGCAGGTTGCTCAGCACCATGACCAGACAACTTCTGAACATCTCTAAGAAGGAAACTTTACAACTTCTCTGGGCAGCTTATGTCAATGCTTGGTCACTGATGTAGTGGGAAAGAAAAGAAATTCCTTGGACTCTCCTGTGTTTCAGATGCATTTCATCAGAAAACAAAAAGCCAGTTTCAGCTTTTTGTAGAAGAATGCGTTTGCTGCTGCAAGCTTATATTCAATCACCACACTAATAATGCTGAAGATGGAAAAACAGAAAACCAACCCAAAACACAAATAAAAACTGCTGTTACTGCTAATTTTCAGATCTTAGAGTAACACAACATGGAAAAAAACTGATTAAAAGATGTGGTAAACTTCATACACAATACAGATTCGCGCATCCTTTGTGAACTTTTATACATATGAAACGCTATTATGTGTATAAAACACTGCACACAAGGCAGCTGAATGTATCCCCCTCACTTTTCCTTAGCATTTCAATCCAAACATTCCAAATCATTAAGTATGAATCTTACTGCAATTAAAAACTAGTTCTATACTCTTGATTTTCTCCCCCAGAAACAAGCCTTTGAGAGGTGTTAGGAATCACGGTAAATGAAGGTGATCTCCTCCACAAAATAAGAGATGGGGATTAAGGGAACAAATGCATATAATACAACTAAAAATAAAATCTTACTTTGCCACCAATTAGAGGGAGGACATGCATCTTTCCCGTCTGGCTTTCTTTTACTGATGAGACAATTAGGCATGTTCCACAAAGGATAGCTTGACGTCTTGTCCATCTGTTGACTGGCAAATGTATTTTCCCTTTTCGAACATTGTACATTCCTGAGAGCTGAATCCGCTCGGAGCTGCCAATGCTGTGGGGCTTTCCTGAAATGGAAACAAAAACATCCATTTAATCATGGAAAATTTTTGCCTCTTTCATTCAAGTCATTCTGGGACTTCATCATCAAGTTCTTTAGCTGTGGACCACAGTGAAATGAATGACAACAGCTTCAGAATCGAGTAGTTGATACTTTGTTACCTTCATTTGGTATGTGCCAAAGGGAGTGATGTACTGCATGCACACTCACACCTTTGCATTTCTATCCATCCTTAACATCACGGCTGAATAGCTTCAATAGCTACAGTATACAGTTCCTACTCTTTCTCCAGCCCATCTGTTCAGTCCAAAGACCAGAGCAGAAGTAATACACAATGAAAGTCACAGTGCACACAGATGCAACCCCTGAAAGACCCTGCTTCAGTCTGAGAACTTCAAAGATGAAGTAATTTTGTCTATACTACAGTAACTTAAAGTAGCTACCAAATCACAAGGCAAGATAAACCATTCGTTTTCCTACACTAATATTTAACAAAATTCTTAAATTAGTAAGTCAAAGCATTAATAACTGGCTGGTTCTCCAGAAAAGCAGGGAGTTAGTTGATCCTCACTTATAATACTTCCAATATTTTCAGAACAGTGCTAATTAAACTGTAGCAGTGACAAATGCCGCCCTCTATTACTATAACTTGCTATTACTAATCTTGTGTTCGTACAACAGCTCATTTGTCTTCATGAGTCTGCTCTTGCCTTCAGATTGCTTGAGACAGAAGACACCTACCACATGGCTGCCCCACTGTAGTTCTCTCACCCTCACCTGCCTCATGCCACTTCTTACCCTCGCCTTAACAAGTAGCCTTCCTAAATCTTCGTTACAGATTAATAAGCCAACGCACAGGCATAGTTAGCCTCACACCTTGCTCCATTCTAATAACCAGTAGCATTAAGACTACCAATGCCTGCTAGTAGTTTGGATCTGCTGGAATGTTACTGTTGCTTGAAGCTAAAAGACAAACCACCACGCTAATAAAATGTGGATGCCTCAAGAAAGCAGTAACTTCATTACCAAGCAAATTCAGATCCAACAATAGAAGCTGCGATTAAACACTTCTCTTAAGCCTGAGAGAACAGAAGGAAGTAGCAAATATCTATTCTTTATAAAGCCATAGTACTGTTAGGGAATACAAGTGAGTAAAATAGATCAACACAACCCTAACTAAACAAAATACCAAATCAATATGTAATATAAAAATCACAGTTGCTAAAGTAATTGATAGTTCATCTAGTCCATGCAAAATGATGGACTTGATTCTGCAAAGCACTGCTCAAAGAATCTGCTACACAACAAAAACACAGTAAAAATCTCTGTAATAGAATACAAAGTGCCCGTGAATTGCCAAAAGTATGGTTGTATAAGGAACGGTTGTCACGACTAAGGACAGTTTGAACTCAAAAGTGATATTTCAAGTAAGGTTGTCAACCATGGCATGTTTCTGGGCAGAAAACACCAACCCTCAGAAGTTCTTTTGGATTCCTAAGTGGGTAACAAACAACATGAGATCCCCACTGCAGTGCTGCAGCCTTGGCATGAAACATGAGAACACTCAGAAACAGAGATGTAACATTACCCTATGGACCGTACCGGCAGAATAATTACTGGGATATGACAGCAGGTGCTCGCTCTTCACAAAGGGTGCTGGAAAATTAGAGAATCTTCAGAAAAGCTACAGGACAAGAGCCAGGAACCTGACAAACCTGTTTCCTGGAACCAGATTAAACCATTTGTTTTCTTGAACTAGCTCCATGAAGTGAGGTACAGCTGGACCTGTAAAACTACCCAGTAGCATCTAAATGGAAGTTCTTCAAACTTCAGGTAAATTCAGAGGTAGCTCAGATGCAAGTCACATTAATAATTAGCATCATTAGTAAATGTTTACTAGAAAAGCCAGGACAGAGCTATCACAAAGTCTCCATGCTAGGTACGAACTGTACTTCCCTCTCACATCACAGACAGATTTGATGGGAAAATTACCAGGGTAAAAGTTTTTACAACAGTCCCTTCAACTTCTAAGCACTTAGGACATATTTTCCTAACAAATTCTGCCCATTGCTACATTAAAGCTAAAAGATTCTTGATAAGAACATACAAAACTAAAATATTGAGCCTATTTCATTATAGCAAATGATTTCTCTCTTCTTATTCCTGCCTACACTGCCACATAACTTGCAAAACCTCCATTTGATGTTGGATCACACCATGTTGCCTGAGATGGAATCAGCTCATGTATCATTCAGTTTTCTTCCTTGTAAAGGGTCATTACTATTCAGACTTAATAATATCAAAATGCTTCATTATCATGCAAAGAAAAAAAACAAACCTCCAGAAGCTGCTGGCTTCTTTTGTTTTTAACTAGAGGTTAAGTAAAGATCTTGAAATGCACTGAAGTTTTGCAGGTAATTCAGAGTAAAGCTGATTGAAAAGAAGCAAATTTGTTGACTGAAAGATAAGCCCGAACAGTGCTTAAGGGCTCAGCAACTTGCAAGCAAAAGAACATATAGGTAAGAAAAACTGAAACGTGAGCAGCTTATGGAATTAATACCACAACAAAAGAGGGATGGGACTCGGTGTAGCAATCCTAATGTTCACTGCTCCTCACTTCATAGAGGAGAGCAGCAGGTGGCAGAACATCACACCGCCGCACAGCCAGCTCCTGCCAGAGCACACCACTGGCACTGAGGGAGCAGGAAGATAAGGAAGACTCACGTGTACCCAAGCTTTTTACGACTTGAAACATAATCCAATGAGAAGGCCCCAGCAATTAGTGCAAATGGCCTTTCCCCTAAACAGGAACAGAAGGGATGGGACAGTACAAACGTCACCAGCATATCTTTAGGCGAAGGATCAAAGAGTGCAAGTTATGGTATAATCAGAGTGCCACCACCAAACATCAATTAAGCAACCTACGAGTGCTGGTGAAAAAGGATCACCTGTTCTGAAATCATCCCGTCTCAGACCTCCTACTTGAGATTCAGAAAACAGCGTGTGATTCACGTTACCGAATTTCCTTCAGTTTTAACTATGCCCAGAGGGAGCAGACAAGTTTCCAGTGGGCCCTGTGATATACTGAAGCTGACAGTTGCACTGATATAAAGGTAATGATGATCCTTTGTGACTTGAAACACAAATTCAGATCCTGCCAAAAGCTTGAAGATAATCACCGTTGCCTCAATCAGAGTGGAGACAAACATGCCAGAGCATCTAGAAGACTTGCATACCAGCAAATGTTTTTCAAATGCTGAGCCCAACCAGAACAGTTGGAGTGTTTTAGCAAGAAACCATAAAAAGATTATTTTTCATTCTTGTCAGGACTCCAAAACTACTGCAGCTCCTAAGCACACCCACAACAGGACTTTTGTTCCGCACGAAGCATTAGAGGAGATGCCTCAAGGAATTACAAACAGACCACTCATTTGGCTATCTTGACATTCATGGTTGAATTCCTCTCAGTTTTAGCTTGTCCTAAGTCCTGGAGGGAAACTACTGGTATTTAAAACAAGGACAGAGAAAAGCAGGGAATTTGATCAAAATGGTAGGACAGCTTCCCAGAACCATCAACCATTCACAGGAAGCATGGATGGGACACCAGACATCCTTCAGTTATCTTAAAACACAAAGACTTTGCAACAAGCAGTTCGAGGAAGCCACCACTACACCATATATTGACTCTGACCTGGTGCAAAGACTTGAAATCTTACTAAATACCCACAGCTACTTGCCTTGGATGCTGAGTAGAGCTCTTCATCCTAGCAATAGAAAGCATATGGAATATATTACCATCAGAAATTATGAAATACCAGCTCATTATGGGACATAAAGAGCATGTGGAGGAGAAAGCTCTCGAAGCTCTACAGCTGATTAAGTTGCAAGTACTTATTATTCCAGCCGGTTTGAAAAGTACAGCCAATGAAGTCTGCTTCTAAAAAACTATTTAAGACATTACCAAAATAAGAGTGGAAGAAAGTGCTGACATAAAGAGACGCGTTTACTTTTGTGCAGCAGGTTTTATTTTTATTGCTAATGTCGGTCTGACAGAATGAAAGCCAGCAGTTCTGAGAGGCACGTGGCACAGCTGGCCGACTCATTGGAAGGACCAGGCTGACTTTGCTGAGCAATCTCAGGTCCTGGTGGTATCAAAGGCTGAATGCTCAGTGGCAACAGCATCCAAGTTCAAGGTTTTTCAGAAGGGACTGAAGCACTCAGTCTCAACCCTGATTTAGGGTTGGTCTTTTTCAGCTGCAGCTGGGCCAGTAACAGAGGTCGATACACTCATCTGCACATGGCCAAGCCCTTGGACTAAGGCCAACATTGCATCAACCCTACCACATCAGCTGCTCGCTGTAAGCAGTCCCTAAGCCCTCTTAGGCAAACCCAGCTGCTTTAATTTCTTGTCTCCCTCTGACCAAAAAGAAAGGCCACAGCAACAGCCCAGGGTGAACAGTTTGGTATGGAGAACAGGGGAAGAGCACGCAGAGGCCAGATCTGCAGCAGTCACTGGAGAGAATACATAACTAAGCCCACCTACGGTTTTCAGTAAGTAATTTCAGAAACAAGATACTTCCCACACTAACACTTAAACATCAGGTGTTGCATTGTTTTTTTTTTTCCCCCCCCCATATCCACCACACACAAGTCAAAAGCCAGCAATCAGTTTGAAGGCATTGGTTGGAATCTGGTGAGGAAAGCCAGCTGGTTTCCCAGCTGATGTGGTGAAATCAACAGAGCAAGTGCCTGGAACACTGTTCCTTTGACTTGATTTTGGGAAAAACCTTGCCCCAGCCCTTCCTACAGACCCCCAACACACAACCACCACATGCATAGAATCACCAAGATTGGAAAAGAAATGACCTCCAAAATCATCTAAACCCAGCCATTCACCTACCACCAGTATTTCCCTACTAAACCATATCTCTTAGTACACAGCAAGAAGAGGCCGGCATACTGTTGCTGTACCCTTACTACCAGATTCTTCTGCAGATTTCCACTTCTGCCCAAATCCTTCAATTAAACACAGAGAAAGCTATTTCCTGAATACTTTTGAAGCATTTCAGTCATTTAAGGTTGTTCCCCCTTGCACTGCAGTCACACTAAGCATCGTCATGATGACTTCAGGCAAGGTCTCGGTGCAATGAGATGTGTAAAAATAAAGCAGTGAGGTGGATTTAAAAATAATAATAATGGGGGCAAGCATAGAAAGCACAAAAACCGCAAGTAAAAATCCTGATATTACTGCACTGTTCCCATTTTTATTTCAAAGAAAGCCTACTTAAGAGTTCACATATCTATCAGCAATCAGAAGATATTTTTGCAAAGGTAACAGATCGAGCATATACGAGGTGAAGTTTAACTAACCAAATCATTCCAAACTAAGGACTTGGATTTTTGCACACAAATCTGCTTAGACTCTTACAAATTCCTACAAGATTTAACACAGCTGCTGATTGATTCTGTAGTGCTCTGTGGAACAAGTGTTCAGACATCACCACATAGCCTCTATGGGCACGTAAGTATTAACACAGACTTTGACAGTATTTTAGTGCCCTCCATATTAATATGAGAGCTGGGCTAAGAGCTGAAGTGATTTATTTCCTTAGAAATCAGCAGTTCAAGCCCTAGTACTTGAAGCCTGACACCTTTTCACCCAAGACACAAAGAATTATATATTTTTTTAACTGTCTCAATTCAGCTTCTTATTAAATTAATGTTCTCTGTGTGACAGAGTAGAAGACAGACAAGCTTTCAGTCTTTATGAAGTTTATCCCTGTTTACTGGAAGATCATCCTTAAAGACAGGCATCATCACTGGGTGATATCATGCAATAAAACATACAGTCACCAGTTCTATAGGAATAATCCTGTGATTGTTCCTATACAATTCCTATGTAATTCCATTCACATTAAAGTTTGTATGGATTTCTTAGTACAGAAAGCAACTCTCCCTCTCTTTTTTCCCCATGAAGTTCAGTTTTTATTCACTTGATCATTTCCTGTATCTTATTCTCAGTACTTCCACACAAATGACCTGAAAATATGGTATCAAAGACATTGCAAACAAAATTTAACAGTATTTCTGTCAGGCATTGGGTGTTTCTTCAGAGGAAAATAGTTGCAGTAGATATAGTATCAAAAGCTCAGTATCAACCTGAATAAGCCAATAGCTTCTGAGGAAATAAAAAGGAACAGTAATTCAGCAGAACACGCTTAGACTCATCACTGACATAGCACGACTTCAGTGCCAGGATGATTTAGGTGCAATGGTGAACAGGATGCTGCATGCAATTAAAAGCAAGAAGCACAAGTTCATCTGGATTACTGTGCAAGGGGTAAAAGATCCAAAGCCTTTGAATCCAATTGTTTCATCTTAGCAAGTGAGTTAAATATCTAGCTGTTCCTAAGCATTTTTGAAGCTTTTTATCAGTTAAGTAGTATAGCACAAGCAAACAAAAGCCAAAGACTCATTAAAAACCTGCCTATTCTTAAACTCTTCAACAACACATTTCATGCTATCCCTGATTAGGATTTTTCTTTCTGCACCCACATACAATTGCATGCACTAAAAAGTTGAAAATTGAACAGATAGGGTCAAAAAGCTGCACTTGACAAGTTTGCTAGTGTTATCACTTGGAAAATAGCACAACTTTAGTAGGACAGAACCCAACAACTGCTGAATTCACCTTTCCCCCTCTCCCCCAACTCAATCCCCATAAAGTACAGTTGAAGAGAACGCTGGAAATGCACTTTTTGTGAAGTCATGCCAAACTGACTTCTAGTTATCACACTCCCAAAGTACAAAAAAGCCACAAGCAGAGTAAAATCCTTGGCAGTCCAAGTCTAATGTAATTGCTGTATTGGCAGAAGCTCTGAACTAACCAACTGTTCCAGGCAAAGCTGGAGTCTTGATGGAATTCAAGAGCAAAGTTGCACTGAAGTTAACAGCAGCTTTCAGGTTTGATCAGCATTAGATGCTCAACATGAAGCACAGCAAGTAAGCTCAAAATAACTACTTGAATGCACACTCCTCAAAGGAGGAACAATGACAGCCCCTGGCAGAAGTTCTATGTTCATCTATACGCTTTAGCATTACAACAAAGAAATCTCTGCTCCTTACCAGCAGAAGTTGAGCAAAGCTCCCCACAGCCCCATACTTACCTACCTTAACCTGAGGCTGAAACATGTGGACAGTCAAATATTTTAAATATATGGCTACAGAGGAACAAGCACTTTTGAGCACACTAGATTAAGCACTGTTTAATATGAATGTCACATATAATACAAATGTTCTCTGTCTACGTATTCTAGACTAAAATGCCATAAACCTCAAGATGATTACACTATTTTTGCATGTTAAATATATTCAAGTTCCAAGCACAAAGATTTTCTACCTGCTCTCTCATTAGAAAAAAACTAAATTTGGTATTCTACAACATATCTAAAAGCATATGGTGATCTACATAGCTATAAAGTTAAAGCATTTTAAGTATGACATTTCCTACAATAGACTACTGTACCAGCACTATTGTATAGATCAAAATCTAAATGCAAGTTTCATTATAGGACCTGGCTGATGAGCATCTTATGTCAAAACAGTTCTGTGCAGTATTACGAAGCTATTACTAGCACATGTCAATTATGTCTAGTATAAAAATCCCAAATAATTTTAAAATGAAGCAGTATTTAAAGATGTTAAATGCTGTCTGGTAAAGTCCCTTCAAAGTTTAGGAGTGTACAAAGAAGGCCAGATTTAAAACTGTCAATGCTCACAAGCATTACCTAATAAGTAAATAAATAATGGAAACTGTAAGTAAAACAGAGTGGCCACTTCAAGTTACAAGAAGGCAAAAAAAAAAAAAATCTAAACAAAACAAAGATAAAAATACAAGAAAAATGATGTTAGGGGGAAGTTCTTCACTAGGAGAGTGGTTAGGCCCTGGAACAGGCTGCCCAGGGAGGTTGTGGATGCCCCGTCCTTGGAGGTGTTCAAGACCAGGTTGGACGGGGCCCTGGGCAACCTGATCTAGTAAATGTGTATGTTTGGTGGCCTTGCCAGGCAGGGGGGTTGGAACTACATAATCCTTGAGGTCCCTTCCAACCCGGGTCATTCTGTGATTCTGCGTGATTCTGTTGGTTTTAAACACTGAATATTTCTAATTTAACTTTATTAACACAAGATTTCAACGCACTGACTAGAAGGAATTCCAGCTGGGCAATGTCCCTGTAGACCAGTCTTACTCCATCCTTTAAAGCCAGCCAGCTCAACTTGCTAGGTAAGCATACTTGTCCTCCTTAACTTTTCTCTTAACAGCAAGGGCATCTGCAAAGCCTTGTGCAGAAAAATGGACGGAAATGCAGAAACTGGAGCAACAGCTGCCCTCAGAAAGCTTCACTACCTTGTTTTCTGTCTGCTTACAGCTAACGAGGTGTTTCAGTTGCTGAAGAAGATGCCCCGTTGATCCTCTCTCAATTGACTTGTCATTCAAGTGTTTGAGTTTTTAATTTTACATGACAAAGGTTGGATTATGTTGACATACATTAAACGTGCATGTAAATGCATGCAAATACTCACTAGTAAAAGGCAACTTACATAAGAACTCTGTACTTCAGAGCACATTTCTGAGGGGAAAAAAAAAAAACAAAAACAAGGAAAAAAAGGCTGATTTTCTCAAGTAAGAGAACAAGGAAACAGTGGGGAGTGAGAGATAAGTATCACAAAGAAACATGAAAGGGAACATTTTTCTCAGTGCCTTTCTACTCCTGGAAACAGAGGCAGAGATGATTTATCACACTTCCCCAGATATCAGGATTGTCACTTTCTTCTGTTTTCCACAACAGAGACTAGAAGTAACCGGATAGCATATGGGAACTGTCTACGAGCGCATGTCATACGGCTTCATTACAAAGAGCAGGAAAAATAGAAAAACCAGAAGAGATTGGCTTTTTCCATTCCATGTGAATTAAAATAAACTATTGCACATGAGTCATCCCAAACCCATCAGTTTTCTGTCCAGAGCACTCCAAGGGTCCATGAAAGTACAACTCTAAGTGCTAGCTAATAAGGCACTCTGAATTTGAGAATTAAGAACTCCCTTTTTATTTTACACAGCTCTACAAGAAAAATACTGAGAGTTTCCACATCCATAGCAAGAGAAGAAAAAGCCTGTGCAAGGGTCCAGTTTTCAGGCACACTTAAGTCCCATTAAGAGCCAGCAAAACCACTTCTAAGGCAGGAAGTTCTGAGATAAAATTAAAACAAGATCAAAATTCAGCTTTGACAGGAAAGTGAGTGTGCTAAAAACAACCCTGTGAACTTGAAGTCAGCGAACGACTAACTCTGGCTCACGATAAGTTTAGAAAGAAATCCCTAAGTATTCACTTTGAGTGCACTACACAACACCGGCAGGATCAATCTGAAGCTGGGGCTACTTTGCAAAGCTCTCTGACCCAAATGAGTCTGAAGTGTCCAACCACACACCTGAGAAACCTATCCTAAACACCGAGCGCCTTTACTGGTGTTCGATAAGGCCTTAAAATACCAAGAGAGAAGAGCCGTCCAGCTGGACAATGTTCAGTGCAGTACAGAGCACAAGAAAGTCTGTTTATGTGTATTGATTGCGGTCAGACCATAACATTTCAATTTTCTGTCACAGAAATGAATGCTTTCCGTACCACTGGAAAAATACATATATATATTATAGCTAAAAGACATCATTTGAATTGTGTATTCAGAAAAAGCAGAGAAACTCCAACTGTCCCACCACTCGATCCATGTCCAATACTATCATGTAATCTGCTCTCAAGGAAAACAAACCCCCAACGCTTCTCCTCCCTCTCAAAAAGTACATCATTTTAAACTTAACATATCTAAATCTCATTAAATCTGCATTGAACTCCCCCATCCTGTAAGCAATCACAATAAAAACTAAAATATGCAAGATCTTATGTAAGCGGGCCCTATTTTGATCCACCCACTGTGACAGTTCAATTGTCTGAGTGTTTGGGTTCTTACGAAGTAAGAGATCATATCACATTTATTTCTCTGAAAGTCATTTCACAAGTTACCTCCGCGCAGTGGAATGCAAATGGTCTCAATTTTACAAGCATACTCGAACAGCAAAAATCCTCTGCTATGTAATCTCAGCAACCAACGTACTGAACTCAGAGAGAAGGAACATGTGAGCCCGGATCAGAACTCTTCTCCTTGCCTTTCCACAGCTCTGCCGTACTACTGCATATGTCCATAACAGAACGGCCCCCTTCAGAAATCACTGCTAGATCTGACCCTTGTAGAACATGCATGAAATCTGTTCAGTGAAATTTATTATTAGGGGAAAAAACAATCTTTGAAGTTAATTACAACTGAACTATTTACTTCACACAAGAAAAGCGTGTTGGGTGCCAAATGTAAAACATGCTGCCAGCTTTCAAATTGATGCTACTCTATTTTACTTTAGTAATATTCAGACTGGTATGTATTTTTAATGCAAGGTGCTGCCTGGTGAACTGAGTTAATGGATGATTTAATTAATGTTCAGGAATGTAAAGTAGGAAGAGATTTCCTGGAGCTGGACAGTTCACCTTTGGCTACAGAAAGGACGGTGGGACTTAAGCTGAAACATACAGAAATATTCAGCTGAGTGCTTTTCTAGAAATAGTAAAAGACAAAGAAAATCCCATTTATTTTTCCTGTGTTTCATTATTATTTGGACATGCATAAGCCTATAAAATGAAGGATACATGCTTGAATGCAGATTCCTTTAAATCTTAAGCAAAAACAAGCAAGAAGAGAATACTTCAAAAGAGAATATGTTGCCTCACTTGTTACATGGGAAAGCATATGAGAAGAGATAACACTAAAAGAGGACATTGCAAGAAATCAGACAAACTATTTTTTATCAACTTCAACTGAAATTAAAACTGCTCTTCTGTTCTTACTAGAAAGCCAATGCTGGCCTGCAGCGTTCTGCAGGATCCGGGGAACTGGGCTAAGTCCCCAGACAGGGTCCATTACTCTGCCCACACAATAAAGCTCATAAGCCTCAATCAGCATTGGCAAACGTATCTCACAGCATTAGGCAACACACCAAGTCTGCAGAAATTTGCCTGCTCCCCCACCAATGCTGATTCCCCAAAGAAAAAATGGGGAACAGCTGCTCAGTCAGCTCCTGCTGCCCAAACAACCAAATCTGTTCTCAGTTATAACTGGGCTAGGAACTGTTGTCATCTTCACATGGGGATGCTATTATCTTCATGTGAATTTGCATGTCTGCGTGTGCTGTTTCAAACAGAGAGCTGTTGCTGCTGCCACCAGCAGAACCAGCTTCTGTGAGAACCAGGGGAACCACACGCTTGATGGCACATGAAAACGGCAACTACAGACATGAAGGCATTGCTGTCAAACCCACATGATGAGAGGAAGACTCAGACCAGTGGAAGCTCTGCTAAGATTCAGCAGGGAGCACAGCAGGAACTTAGTCTCCACAAGAGGGAGAAGGAAAATGCTTTTCTCAAGTGCACCGGTCTGCCTTGCTCTAAATCCTACTCACAACTCTGAGTTTCCATACACTGGCCTCCTGCTGGCTTTTGAAGCAAAGTAAGCCAAGCAATGACCTGAAACGTAATTAAAGGAAAGGAATTATGTAGTTTACCTCATCCCATTTGCATTCTGCATTTTAAGTCATAGCACAAAAAGCTGTTTAGATATAAATTGTCTTGCTGCTCCACTTTCTCTGCTTCCATGTTTCAGTTTTTGCCAGTTATAGGGCAGAATTCACCATTGTCTCTCTGGCTTCAGCAGCGATGAACCAACCCAAGACCCATCCTAAAGCTTACCACATAAACTAAGGCTGAGTTTTATTAATATGACAGACACCGCTTTCTTGAAGCTACCTCAAATTCCTGGTAAAACTGATGCAAAACACATGATGATTAGATCACAGCTCAACCAAGAACTGAGTGTCATGTCACACGTCACAGAAGCTTGACAGGTTTCACAATTTGAAAACACTGAACAGTTGTCACAACAAGATAAAAAGGAAGCAAAAAAAATTTAGCAAAGCTTTGGGGGAAAAAAAAGGTGCTAGAATTGTAAGACACCTCTGCAGAGATGGATGGCTAGTACATTCTAACACTCACGTGTACAAGAAGCCAACAAGGACTTGCTCAGGAGATAAAACACCAACCACCCTTCTCCAAAAATCAGGCTTTGTTTGAACTACTGACGTGGAGATATCAGCATCAGGAAAGTGTTAACAGCTGTCACACGGTCCTGTCTCACTGAATCACAAAGTAGTTACGAGTCCAAGGGCTTTACATGGTTTCAAAATCATTTAACCGTGGAAAACAAATTCATTGATCTACCAGCACCTGATCATTAGAGCAAACAAATTTTTTTCTGGATGAATTGCTTTGCTTCTTAATCAAGCACTGAAAGGACTTATCAACTCGAAACTAGCAAGCCTATGTAACTTAGGCATTTTAAAGCCAGAATGAAGACCACTTCTACTCAAAAAAAAAAGATCCCTGCATTATTATTATTATTATTACTAGAAGCAATTATGACATGACTACAAAGGTATGCTTGTCCAGGACTTCTTAAACTAATGCAAAAGAGACATCCTGAATCCATAGGTGGTATCACGTTTTAGCCACTGAGGATTACATGCACCAAAAATTCTCATGTTCCCTTAGTAGAGATTGCTTGTGGAGAGCATGGAAGTAATCTCAGCACACTGTGCTAGGCCTCAGGATAATAGATTGAAATGCTAACATTTATCGCCAGCTTTTCTTGCCTTCTAGATTTTGTTTTATTCACCATTTCAGGGGGGAAAAAAAAAAATCCGCACGGACAAAATTACTTCTAAAGCTCTCAGTGCAATCTGAAGTAGAGCAGCTGTGTTCATCCAACTCTCATTAGGAGAAAATCTGTTTGGGAGCAAGGTAAATACAATTCTACGTAGACAGACTTTCTTCAAAATCTATTTTTGCAAGCATTATAGTCTCAACTAACAATTGTCACAATGATATCCTCAGAACAATAGCTCGTATTTCTTGGAAACGGTTGCACAAGATAGCTTCCCCATGACTAAATGTAATCATCCTAAAGACGGATCAGAGAGAGAGTCGTATCTCTTCCACAAAGGAAGGCTGCTGAAAGCTACAAACGTTTCAGCAGCAGTTTTAGGGGCATATCTGGTCAGAAGAATGCAATAATGAAAACAGTGCATTCTGGAAGTCTACCCTTTCCAACGAGCAAATAGTCTTTACCAAGTCACCTTCAGCTTCATCTGAACTACTCTGAAGAAAATAACAGTACTCCTGTTAGGTAAGGTCAGACCCACAGCATTTTATGTACTCCTACTTTCTTCTTATGCTTAAGTAATGCTACATGACAGTAGAAAATTCATTACTTAATTAAAACAAAACAGGAACAAAACATTTCTAAGTGCTTTCACAAATCTAGACTTTCTGAAAGATAAAAGGTGATACCAAGAGCAGGACTTGCACTTGCAAGACATGCAAGAAGCTGCAGGTGTTCCTCTGTCCAAAATAAGGGCCATACCAGACAGGAAAAATAGGGAAAGCAGGCACACAGACACACTCCACCCACGAACAGAGAAGAAAGTGGATTCAGAGCAAGTATTATTCAGTCTTCTACATTACTTATTACACTAAACTATTAGCATCAGGACTATACACATAAAAAGGTAATACACACAATAAGGTAAAACAAGACAGTGAATTCCTAAAGTAGAAGAATACCCAATCACTGCACCTCCCAATACTTCCTTTCTAGAGCACACTAAACCTTGAGGCTCTTTATTATTTCTTTAAGGCTAAAAATTATCACATACCTAAATACTGTCAGGTGCAAGGTGCAAAATGTTCTACGGGTGGCCATTATCAGCCTTATCTATCCCCAACACACCTCCTGTGTCACTATGTATCCCCAGCTCTATCCTACCCTCTTCTTCTGTATCCACAGATGATCCAAATAACATCTTCCAGCCTGCAATTACAATGAAGTTTGCCTGATTTTCTTTCCATTTTATTAAAGCATTGCCCCAAGACTTGTCATCCCACTGCTCTGAAACAAAAATAGTACGCTTTTGAAAAGAACCCAGCCACTTGTTCTTACAAAAAGGAGATTATCGTGCCAACACAAAGGTTGTTGTTTCTAACCGAGTTACTCAAGCATCCTGCAATAAGCCATTCAGAAGTTCATCGTTACTTGTCCAAACAGATTAGTCATATTAGTGCTGAAGCAATGGCATTATGTAAAAGGCTGCTTCTCTCTGATCTGCTTCATTAGCTTCAAATCATATTCACGAAATACAACATGCTACTTCAGCATGTCTGCGGCAATCAGCAGTTAAAACAATTTATTTTACCATCATCCATGATATATGAACACATGGGTGGCCAAAATATAGCCCACGGGTGCCAGGCTCTCAATACTCATCCAGAGCACAAAAGGTGCAGCCCATGGAATCCAGGAGCAGAGGTTCTCATCCCTTCGTTTCCAATTTAGTGGCTCCGTACAGAGGGGCAGCACACAGTCGGGCAAAGGCAGCAACAATATGCTGCTCCATTTTCTCAAAATTGTGGGTCATTCATATCTGCTGATGAAACCGAGCAATTCTTCAGCAGACAGAATTTAGATATTTATTCAACCTGACAGAATCAAGCTACTTAACAATGGGAAGAGAGCAGGGATAAAATAATGGGACTGGGATGTTATTAAGTAGAGAAGAGGTAGAACAAATACTGACATACCCCATTGTTCGCCTCAAATGTGCATTATTGAAGTCAGCCTTTGGAAACTAGGACAAGTGATCTGAATCATGAAAAAGGGCTTTCAAATATATCCTGTCTGGTCTTTGTTTGGATTTGAAGAAAGCAAGCAGCTTCCCTGAGTTGGCAAGCGTATTCTCAGAGCTCTTGTGTTAAGACCCATTTCAATTCATCCATTTGAGATAGAACATTTTCCACAGAAAACAGGCCAAAGTCAGCCTCTGGATTTGTCTTCTGCAAGAAACCTGTGACACGGGTTATGGATGTTGCAGTACGTAGGCCAGACAAAATGTAAAGATTTACTGAATAAAAAGCCAGACATTATTATTTATAGGATGATTGTATCTGGGATCCTAAACCTGGGTCCCAAGGTTCCGGATACACATTATACTGCAAACAAACTGGCTCCCTGGCTGCTTCACTACCTGATATATAAAGAAAACCCTATCCTGCAACTGATTAAGAAAACTCTTGGCTGTGGGCCAGACCACAGTGACAAATTCAACCAAGTCACTCCTATCTCAGCCTGTTTGTGAAGCAATTAATATTTTTGAAGTCACTACAATTTCTGATTCACAATCCTGTGCATCTAACTACCATGAGCTGTGTAACAGTCTTGGTGCTGATACCTCTGGCTCTACAAGCCCTGCATCACTGCCTCACTCACAATGCTACCCAACAAGACTCTAATTTAGACTACTGGGGGCCTCAAACTTGATCTAAGCATAGTTATCTACCTATAGGCCTAATAAAACATGGCATCATTTTAAGAGATTCTCATTTACGTATTTGTGCATACTGATATTCAAAGTCTCAGAAGGTATTTCGTATTTGAGGAAGAATGTATGCTGCTTATCAGAGAATTCCCCCAAGCCTGCTGCACCGTCTGTACAGCATGACTTTTTGGTAGATGGGATAAACCACAAGACTGCACTGTCAGTAAAGATTTGCCTTCCTTAACAAACCCCCGCTGGCTTTAGAGAAGCTAGTTCCCCTCTTCCAGTGCTTAAGAAATTTCAGTTTTTACTGGATGAGAGGTAATGGCCTCAAGTCACACCAGGAGAGGTTCACGTTGGATATTAGGAATATTCTCTTCCCTGATAGGGCGGTCAGAAATTGGAACAGGCTGCCCAGGGAGGTGGACGTGTCACCATGTAGATGTGGCACTGAAGGACATGATTAGTGAGCACAGTGGGGATGGGCTGATGGTTGGACTGGGCAATTGAGAGGTCTTTTCCAACATGAATGATTCTATGATTCCACTGGGGAAAAAAAAAAAAAAAAAAGTTGTTCAAATTATAAGGCTCATGAATAGCTAAAACTAAATGACATGTTGGAACAAAGCAACGTTCTTCCAGAGGGCTTCATCCCTTGAAGTATTCAGTACTGCTCCCACCATCATCTACACACAGAAATGCCAGAGCTGCCCAAGCTTGCAAGTTAAAAGATAAGGCATTCTGAAAGTGAGGTTATGCTTTCATTTCTGTCTCCATTCAGCATCCCTGAGATCCTCAAAAAGGACCAAATCTATAAGGGGCAAGACACACAGTTTCAGGAATTCCTTTCCTGTGACACTAAAACCAAAAATAGGACTCCATACTTAGTGCTTTCTGTTTTTCCATTCTGGATTGAGAACTTGCGGAGAGCAGATGTAGCATCAGAATCTGCTGGACAGTGATTCAAGGCTACTGGAGTGAGTGCTATTTCCTAACTTGCAGAAATTTTCCAGGCTTCCATTGAAGCAGGAGACTCCCCAATTTAAACACATTCATACAAAGACCCTGTTTATTCATTAACTTCAGTTGGTGTACCATACATAGCAAAAGCGAACACACCACACTAAATCCTGAAACAAGGAATATTTCCCACCCCAAAGCACTGTACTTTTTAATTAGAAAAAGGCAGACATATACCAGACAGGCATCTTAAATACCAGCTCCCTGACCAGCCTGGACTATTTCTAGAGTGCTCCTTTTGGTATGTTCTATTCCCGTAAGCACGTGAAACTATTTTCCACATGCCTCAGGACACAGCCCAGCACCTGGAATACAAGTGCTATCCCAAATCATATGATACCAAGACAAAAGTAGTGATATTACACCAAAACTTATCACAGTGTCATAGACACCTCATAACCACAGTCTCCCTGTTTTCTCCCTTTTCTATTTTCTTCACATGAACAGGAATTTCCAGTGTCTGCAACCTCAGTGTAACATACCATGTTGTTGCTAGTGCCTTGAAAAACTATAGGTAGATCTATTATAAGAACAGTGCTTCAGATTTAGAAGTGTTCGTCAAGTTTTTCTGTATTGTGAATTCATTGTCCTCACAGAGATCACCAAGAGGGCACAAAGCCCTTAGTCATAAAGGAATCAGCAATCCCCTACCACATGCAATGGGAGACTAATACCAGGATGACAGAAGACAACAGGTAATGACACCCACATGATTTCAGCTATCGAAGAAGTACACAGATGAAGATCTATTTGCAGACTACTCTACATGGCATACTAACGTGTTAGCCTGCTCCTCAAGCATATGGGAGTAGATATTAAGCTGCTACAAGAAGGTGAGAAAATAAGAACAGCCACCTGCTTCTAACTGAAGTTCTCCTCATGATTGCCTACATTTCTTGACGTTAGGCTTTCTAACTCTGCGTGATTCTATTTGCCCATGTTCACTTCTTGACCAGGAATCACAAGGAAACAGCTCCTACATCCTACCTGTAAGCATTTTTACTTTCTGTAGTTATAAAAAAACAACAGTTAAAAGACAGAAGCACTGAATAAAATAGGTCCATACTTAGATGAAAGAGACCTTCGGTTCAGACAACGTGGATGACATTCCACAGTGCATAATGTGGTTTTGAAGAACAGAGAATAAATCTGTCACTTAGAGACAGATAAGGCTGTCTTCTGAAGAGCCTTGATGCTGACAAACTTCAGCAGCTACAAACCCAGCTCAGATAAGATTTCCTCAAGTAAGCTCGAGGTTTAACATGAAGTATGCGTGCAACAGAACCTCAAAGCGGCTGCATTTAAAAACTGCATCCCCTTACCAAAAAGGGTCTATGTGTAACACTCACAGTTGTGATGAAAAGGTCAGATGACCCATCTCGAGCCTGAGTTCAGGGATGATGTAAGAGTGTAGTTTCAATGTTTGGAGCATGTTGTTTCATTAGGGACTAGGAAAACAGAACAGTTTTAGTTCTAACTTGAAATTTATTCAGTGAAGCAGAAGAGAAAAAAAGCCACCCATAAGTTTAAGTGCTCAAAATAACAAACTTCATCTAGAGCTTCCAGGTGATAAAAGTTCTTCCGTAACATTCATAAGCCAACATTTTGTCCCCAAGCACCTTAAACCAGAAGAGCAGTAATGAGCTATAGTCCCACCTTAAAATGCCTAAAATTATGCTGGCAACTTCAAAACAGCGATAGACTTCACCACCTTAAAAAGGCAAACAACAAAAGCTGAAGGCTGCTGATGTTGGGCATTTTCAGAGCCAGCTGAGAACTGGCTTCAGCAAACACTGGCCACAGAAAAATAGTTGATCCCCTCCATGGCAGAGGAAGCTGAGCTTGCAGCTGAGCAGAAGCGACAACACAGCTCCCAAAAATTATACTCAAGTTAACATCTATTGCTTACAAGAGTTTGAGTACATAAAATCTTTATTTATGCCCTGACTGAATGCTACACATCAGGAGACAGTCTGCCCCGAAGCAAATACAACCAACATCTTGCTGAGTTAAGGTTGCTGATTGTCTGTTTACCTTTTCAAAATCCTTCACCAACAATTCAGGCATTTCCTACCAGATTCAGCTTAGCTTTAATTCCAAGTCTGATGTCAAAGAATACGGCTTTCATGAACTGAAGACGCAGTTATCAAATGACCTAAAATCCCTCTCAAGTCCCATAGCCTGTGTTTCCTTCTTACAGCCTAAACCCAGACAAACTCCATGACCAGAGGACAAAGATATTTTATCTCTTAGGCTTTTTTAGGCTTTGTTCTTAAAATAACAGAAGGACTGCTGCAGGCAAGGACATTAAATGTCACATTCACACTGGGGAAGGGGTACAGGACAATACCAACTTAGCAATGGAGACAAAACCCCACAACTGCATCTCATACACACACTGCTCTTTGTCTAAGATTGGGGTTTAAACCGCTAGTCTTTTCCTCTCTTACTCTTCCTACCAAATACATGTCTTCACTCTTCTTCGTCAGCTCCCGCTGTGGAATGCAGACAGCCGTAATTCCTCAGAAGCAACACCAACCCAAGTCAGTGGCATTTCTCAGAGGCAGTCACCAGAAACAACTGTACCAGGGGAACAAGCTTCGTGTACAAGATAAGAAAGTAAAGTACATTTTGAGACCAAGTACCAGCGTCTCAGGAGTTTAAGAAGGGGTAACCAAATTACATGGGAGGAGAAAGAAGTCTTCTTGGATTTTACTTCATCAGTGGTTTTGGAACAAAAGAAAAAGACTGCACTACCGTGTTCTTTCTCTAAAGGAAGAGGTGTATCCTGTCTTGTCATGAACTCCACACTGACAAAATAAGTGGCCACAAGATGAAGAAATAAACTGTAAGCTGCAAGTTAAACATTTATTATTCCAACTGCCAAGCCAACAAAAATCATGTCAGTAGCGAGTGTTGTAGCAGTTGTTATCCAGTGACACCTACAACTGCTAAGCATTTAAGTCTCAAAAAAAAATACAAATATTCATGCAAACGTATTGCAGCCCCATAAGCCTTTAGTCTGTCCATTTGATTTCTAAGGGCTGATCAACTTTCCCAAGTCTCACTTTTTCCAATTAAAATTGCACTTAAAATTAAAATCCTGCATGCTTAGGAATATACCAGCGGTTCTCTGTATCCACAACACAGCTTGCAGCATGGACGGCAATGCCACTTCCCTGGTGCTGGAGATCATTTTCACTAGGGGGAAAAGGTCCCTGATAATGAATTATCAATTCAGCAGCCTGAGAAATTTGTACAGTAGAGAAATTCAATTCAACTTCCTATATAAGGGAAGAAGTTATTTTAGAACTGACACGCTCTTAACATTTCTGACAACAATTTCTGAAGCAGTCAAATATTTTAAGTAGTCTCACAAATTAACATATAGAGAATCCACCCTTCAGCTGCTGGAAGGGATACAAATTTGGTATCTATGGCATAAGACATAGCAGACAACAGAAAATACAGCAGTTACTGAACGTATCATACTTTTTAATATTCTAGGAAAAAGCAGCATGTATTAGGCAATGTAAATTCTTCTGTCACTGCTACGGGTCTGTTGTGTCAACAATAATGAAGGATTATATTAATCTTTTAATAGCATTTCAGCAACAAAAGATGTAAGCAAGGTCTCAGTAGAGCTCCATCAACAATGTTAACATGAGTTTTGAAAATCACTGCAATTGCTTGACTTCATGCCCAGGAATGGTTCCTTCTCTTTTCTCATGCCTGATATCCCCCATGAAATGCCCAGCCATCAACTGCTACTTAACAACGATCAAAAATCTGAAGAGAATCGTTAATATCAGTGACAATATAAAAGAATAAACACTAAGTAGTGTGATGGTTCACTTCCTATACTGCCTAGCCATTTTACACACCACCTAGGCACTCTGAATACATGAGAGCAGGCACTTCCTTTATGGTTCCTCCTCAGACCATAATTACATGACACCATGAGGCCAGATGAGCAGCAAAATTGTCTTAAAGTGTTCTCAACCCTTCCAACCCCACTTCTGCTGTACATTTCCTCAGCATTCCTTTTCTGCCATCCAGCCCTGACATTATACTTGTTTGTGGGAATGCAGCATTGGCCTGACCATGGGATTATTGTGCCTTTCCTTCTGAGTTTTTCTAAGCCATTATTGCTTCTTATTGAATGCTTCCCACTTCATCATTTCCAAGTCTGATGTTTGCAGGTGACTTCTACCGCGTGTAATAATTTAGATACAAAACAATAGGTCAGGTGGCAATCATATGAACAGAATACATTTCAACTAAACCTCCAAGCCATAACTGCTATGCAGCTTCAAGTTATAATGCTTCACTCAGGTGGCAGAAGCACAGGTATGTGTGGTTTTAAGAGGCAACACTAGGAAAAAGCACAGGAGAGGCATAACAGAGCACACAGCAAGTAAACTCTAATGCAAGAAATTATACAGCTACCTTCAATTAGTCAGATGTTCACATTTGCATGTCAGCATCCGAATCAGAGTTCTCCATCATTTAAATAATACCATAAAGATCTGGGAACAAACTCATAAAAAGGCAAAGGGCTGACAACAATTGAATGCTGCACATCCCCAACCACGTGGGCTAACCTGAATCTTTCTCATGCCAAAACAGCTTAGGACATGTACAAAGCACACACTGATCTCCAGCTACAGGTAGGGAAACTCCCAAACACACTTCCACCAAAGACATTTAATATTAAAGTGACTCACCTATAAGAAGAGGATCCCAGAGCTTACATGAAACAGTGTTTCAAAAAGGAAGAAATCAACTGCAATTCACTGTGTTACAGGGTGTATAATTTGGAAAAAAGAAATTGTACAGTAAGCTGTTTGCCTATTAAAAAAAAGGATCACTGAATATAGCAGCATTTAAATCAGCACATTCCAGACCTCAGTTCCAATGCAGGTCTGTTCCTTAGCATGATAAGACTTTGCATTACTCCTTCCAGCCAACCAACCCCCCTTCCAGCCTTACTTACTCTCTGAAGTAGAAAGGTTGTTGAGCTGAGGCCACTGTGACAAAATGAACAGCAGTACAAGGAGTTACACTATGAGAAAGTGCTAAAACAAGCTCACACCCTGCTTTTACAGTGCTCTAAGGGCTGTCTGCCTAAAGGTTTAGTGCCACAACAAATGCCGTGCCTGAAAAATGTGGTATTGTTTCTCCCCCCTGGTCAATTAATACAACAACAGCTAGAAAAGTCACAGAAAAGCAAGGTTGATAACATTGAGTACGACAGTTTATCCTCTCCAACATGTAGCGAGCGCAAGGTAGCCTGAGACCATCTGTCTGTCACAAAAGTATCAGATATTTAAACTTCAGTTTATTTCCTTGGATTTTTAAACACACAAAACACAAAGTTTCTTCGTATATTGTCTTTACCTGGGCAGTCTGAATGTACACCCTCGCTGACACGCTAAAGAGTCCTGACGTGGTTATTTTTATGCTCCTTTAAACAGATACATTCCATCCCACATGCGGGGTCAGAGGTGGCACCTTCCCGCTCCCTCGTGCATTTGTTTCTGTTCTAAATTTGCTCAGAGCTGGCTTTCACTTTACATATCTCGCAGAGTTTAGAGCTTACCAGCCCCAGTACAGAAACTGATGGAAGAAAAAAAAGTAGTAGGTGGGACTGTATAACAGCCCCCTACGTGACAGGTACCTCGCAAAGCACATTTAACAATTTTTGCGGTGGTGGTGTTCCTGTTTTGATCTAAATTATCTAGGAGCAAACTATACAGTCCACAACTCTATTTACCTACCGTCAGCTCTCAGCCCAGGCTCAACAGAAAGAACACTGGCGAGTTTGTCATGTGTTTGAATGCGGTTATCATCTGGAGACACGTTAAGGAAGAAAAAGCTCCCTCTCTTCCACACAGAATATAAAAGCATGTTACCTGACAAGATATCCTCCAAAACCTCAATGAAGGTTCCCCTCTACCCAGGTAACGTATCTGTCAAATTTCTGGGATTACGGGGAAAAACTATCAATAAATTCAGATAAAGTTTTGAAAGTGTCACCCAGCTCAACAACAAGGTGTTAAGCAAGAAAGAAAAGCCTGGAAAACTAGGCTTTCATTTATACTAGCAAGCCTCAAGCATGCAACTCCCTTCCCACAGGGCTCAAAACTCTTCAATTATCACTTCTCAATTTGCAATTTACTGTTGGAACCCCTATGCTGCTCAAACTTCTTCAAGCTTCAGAATTTTAATTCAAAAAGTCAAATGCAACAGCCACAGCTCCCTAGTGGTATATTTGATTCTTCATTAAGCTTAGGGGGTTTTATTTACTTTGTTTAAATTTAGCCTAGTGCAAGCAGAACAATGTACCAGAGAGAGCTTTACAGTCGCAATCATTCTTGGGCCAATTACACTCCTGCAACCTCCTCTTTCCAAGGGGCTCAGACTTATCTACAGAAAACAGACTGAAGTAGAAATACTGTCACAAGCTTAGTAGCATTTGCTCTACCTTAATGCAGTGAAGGCCAACAGTGATGACTACAATGCCCTTTCCACCCTGCAGCAATACTGCCCAAGATCACACACGCTCCTACGCTGCAAGGTGCAGGTGGTAATTTTACTGAATATACACCTCCAAAAATCCCTCTTATCTGACCAGATGTTTGTTCACTGCTCACATTCCTTGCCCTCCCATCCTAAGACAGGAGTATGAGAAGTAAAAAGAAACCACATGGGTGCTAATGCTTTAAGATTTGCAGCTTTCATAACTAAAACTTTGCCTCACCCTGGCAAAGTGCTGGTACATATAGCACTTGGCTTCATCAAGGGCTGATCTTGTTTGATCAGTCTGGTGGCCTTCTATGATGGAGTGACAGCTTTGGTTGTTGGGGAAGTGTGACAGATGTCACCTACCTGGACTTCTGCAAAGCATTAGACATGGTACCTCTCTAACTTGGAGAAGTGCAGAGTTGAAGGATGGACTGTACAATGGATTAGGAATTGGCTAGCTGGACACAGGCAAAGGGTTGTGACCAATTAATGGTACCATGTCAGGATGGAGGCCAGTCACAAGCAGTGTCCCTTAGGGGTCAGTCTTAGAATCAGTACTCTTCAACATCTTCATCAATGACAAAGACAATGGTGCACCCTCAGCAAGTCTGCGGATGACACCAAGCTGAGTGGTGCCGTCGATACATTGGAAGGAAAGGAAACCATCCAAGAAAGACCTGGACAGGCTGGAGAAGTGGGCCCATGAGAACCTAATGAGGCTCAACGAGGCCAAGTGCAGGGTGCTGCTCTTGGGTTGGGGCAATCCCGGGTATTTATACAAACTGGGAGAAGACTGACTTGAGAACAGCTCTGTGGAGAAGAACTTGGGGGTCCTGGTGGACAGAAGCTGGACGTGAGCCAGAAGCACATGGTTACAGCCCAGAAGGCCAGCTGTGTTCTGGACTGCATTACAAGTAGTGTGGCCAGGAGGGAGAGGGAGGCGATTGTCCCCCTCTACTCAGCTCTTGTGAGGCTCCAACTGGAGTACTGTGTCCAGGCCTGGAGCACCCATTACAGAAAGGACATGGAGCTCTTGGAACAGGTCCAGAGGAGGACCATTAAGATGATCAGAGGGCTGGAGCACCTCTCCTATGAGGAAAGGTTGAGGGAACTGGGATTGTTCATCTTGGAGAAGAGACGGCTCTGGAGAGACCTCACTGTGGCCTTCCAGTACTTGAAGGAAACATAAGCAGGAAGGGGAACAGCTGGTTATGAGGGTGGGTAGTGACAGGACAAGGGGGAATGGTTTTAAACTGAGACAGGGAAGGTTTAGGTTGGATATTAGGAGGATGTTTTTCACTCAGAGGGTGGTGACACACTGGAACAGGTTGCCCAAGGAGGTTGTGGATGCTCCATCCCTGGAGGCATTCAAGGCCAGGCTGGATGTGGCTCTGGGCAGCCTGGTCTGGTAGTTGGTGACCCAGAGGGTTGAAAATGGGTGATCATTGTGGTCCTTTTCAACCCAGGTCATTCTATGATTCTATATGTTCTATGACTCAAGGTAGTTTGCACAAACCAATTTCAAACACTGCCTTAAACATATCCTTTAGTATAATATCCATCATTTCCAATTACTGTTGGGGGAAGAGAGGAGAGAGAAAAATTAGGGTCAGAATATATGTGGTAAGAATTTTGTCACTACCAAGATACCGATTATTATATAAGTACTGCTACTGAAGGCAAATTCTTTGCTTGAAGATGGCCTGCTCATCCTCAATTCACAATCTTCTAAGGATTGTGGATGTTCAGTCATCACCTCCCATCAGAAGATGTATATCATATTCACATAAATATAGAAGCAACTAAACCCTATGGAGAAGCAAATGACACTAATTATTCTTGGCACTCTGAACAGTTACATCTTTAGTTTAATGAAATAGACTCAGGCTGTTAAGAATCCAGAGCAGTCAGAGCAGGCAGGCAGGCTTCATTCCTGTGAAGTTCACAGCATCTGCAACTACAGCAAGTGATGCTGAACTAACTAGATATATTGTAGTTACAGATGGTAAATATTAGCATCACTCCTAGAATAAATAAGTTAAATATGGAAAATTACCTTAAGGTACTTCAGCAGTGATTAGGTAACATTTTAGTGACTCATCTTATTAGTGTAAACCACAGGAGATCAGTGTTCCATCACTAGTAAGGTTATAACAATTCACAAATACCACAAGAGGGACAATTGTGATTCAGATTTAGGCACATTTAAAGAAGAGATGCTCCAGGGAAATTTCCATCTACAACAGAACTTGAACACCTCCGGATTCACTGGTGATACCCAGGATGGCAGTGCAGACAGGAGATAATTTGATTGTTTCCATCTGTACAGATACCCTTTCAGTCTATCTCCACCAGTTAAAGTATTTTGGTGGCGATGGTGAACAAAAAAACACTTGTAAAATAAGCAAGGGAAAAGGCATTCATTTTTTCAAATATCAAAGCCTTAGGAAATGGAGAAAAGGTTGGAGGATATCTACAAGAACAAGCAATTGCTTTTAATCACACCAGGAAGTGCATGAGGACAACTTGTAAGTAGTGTAATTACTGCTTCTGCTTCTCATAAAGGATTAGTTTTTCTAATTACAGCAAATATTTTTATTGCCACAATGCACACTGAAGAGTAAACAAGACCGAGGAAACAGCTCTGACAGTCCAAAGGACAGAAGGAACATACCCTGCAGTGCAGGCATTTCAGACTGTAAAGTCACTGTCTTGCAAGTTAGCGCCCAGCCCTTTCTTCCCTTTCTCCTGCAACCCTCCCCCTACCATACTGGAAGACTTGGTTCTTAATTACAGCAGTGATTTTTTACCAGCTCTTTCCATTCAGCTCCTCCATAACTGACTGCAATATCACCCCTCCCCTGCAACTTGCCTTCACATCTTTCCATTAAGTTAAACCAGATTTCATCAAGACCAGAAAGCAGAGCAGCTGGGATACAAACACGCCTGCCTCACTACACCATGACTGTGCTTGTTTATGCTTGCTCCAACTACCTTGTTTATGTCTTGTCTATACAAAGATCTCCCAGGCAGGAATTAATATCTTGTACAATGCCTAACATGATGGGAACCCAATTCCAATTAATCACAAGCACTTCCGTAGCACATACGCTATTAATGTTAGCTTGCTTACGTACCAATTTTGTTGCTATTAACAGTTAGACAAAAGCAACATTTCCAACTAACTCCACTTATTGAAAAAGCCAGCTTACACCACAAAGCTTCTTAAAAAGAAAAAAAGACTTCTCTCCTCCTTGCTCTAAAGATTCTTTTTCTCTCTTTTATTCAATGCTTATTTCAACACTGTTGAATCAGAAGAAATCTATTTCTAGAGTCAGTTAAGCTCCAAGGCACTGAAGAAGGCCATGAATTTACCTCCAGCAAAGCAAGTATTGAAGGCCTTAAAGACTGGAAGCAATTGTCTTCAAGCATACTGCTTTGGGAGCTGATAGACTAAGCACATTCGTACTGAAACAACAAATTCAGTACCTGTTTTGGTTTTAAAACATCAGATTTTAGGGGATTAATTTACAAGCATAGTCAAAAAATTTCAACTGAAGTGAAGCTTCCAGGATGGTTGTAGATAGTTTCTTTATATTGTATAGTAAGACATTAAATATCAAATCAACTCATCCAAAGATCGTAAAGGATGCAGAAAGACAACACGAGGAATTCTAATAAGGACTACTTACCAATACAGAGTTGAGTGGAGAAGATGAAACAACATGCATGTCAATACGCATGAATTTGAAGCCATAAATGATTGTGTAGGTTCAGGTGACAAACCAGCTGATCCTTCTGACATGCAGAGCTCATTGTACCTACAAAAGCCACAATCCATCTGGCTAATCATGACTTCCCAAACCAAGTCACCCCAGCTGCTGACAGCCAGTCTTGTGGGTGACGTTTTAGTGGAACATCACTATAAATCCAAAGAAGTATAAGGGAAATGATCTTGTGAAGACCTGAATAGAGTCCAGCCAAGGAGAGAGATCTGGTGGCTATGGAACATTTATTCAGGTTGCAGCACTGAATAGAAATAAAGTGTTTGTAGGGGGTAAGTTTACCAGTACAGCTGAAAAAGATAATCCTGCAGAAGTAACAGAAAACTATTTCATGGTCTAGATGAAATTCAGGTCTTTTTGCCTAATAAAAACAAAGAGCCATCACCCAAGTCAATGAAATATTTTGAAGCTATTCAAGTGAGAAAGAGCTGGACTTGCTGGGTAAAAATTAGTGCAGCACATATTGGCAGTGGCTAATCCTGTGGACACACGGAGAAGGTCTTGACAACAGATCAGGAATGCAGAACTCTCACACCCCATACAGCAATTCCAGGCCTGAGTCTGGTTTCTTTTTCCACCTGAATCAGAAAAGCTCCATGATGCTAGGTCAAAAGGGCTGACCCATGCTGGCTGGGCCGGATGCCCTTGCTGTCCTGCACATGCCACATGATATCATTCAAGATGATCTGTTTCCTAACCGTCCCTGGCACTGAGATCAACCCAACAGATCTGTAGTTCTCCAGACTGTCCTTATGACTCTTCTTGTACATGGGAGTCTCACACTGGTAAGCCTTTAATCCTCCCAGACCTCTCTGACTGGCCAGGACCATTTACAAATGGTGGAAAGTGGCCTGGTGATTACTTACACCAGCTCCCTCAGGTGGATCCCACCTGGCCACATGGACTTGTGGCAAGCCAGGTGGAGTAGTAGGTCTCTTAACCATCTCTACCTAAATTACATGGGGTTTATTCCACTCCCCATCCCATACTTCCAGGTTAGAGGGTAGAGTACTCCAGGGATATTAGAAAATGTACTGGCAACAGTAGGCAGATATTATTTATAGCAAATGAAAGAAAGCAGTACAGGAGTTCATCCTTAAGTTCAGAAACATTTTATGGTATATGACTTATGTGCATGGCTGATTCTGATTTCACACTTCAGCCTTTTTCCCCTGCACTCAGATTTGAGATTAATGCTCCATTTAAATAAAAAAAAACAGAAAACAAATATTTAAATTTCTCTTTTTTTATATAGAGAGACTAATATCTTTATGAACAGGATAAATTCTAACAACATACAAGTGAGTTAAGTATTAACCACAGAATAACCAAGGTTGGAAAAGACCTACAAGATCATCCAAGTCCAACCATCCACCCATTACCAACAGTTCTCACTAAACCATGTCCCTCTACACAACAATGTCCAAACGTTCCTTGAGCACCTCCAGGGTTGGTGACTCAACCATCTCCCTGGGCAGCCCATTCCACTGCCTGACCACTCTTTCAGAGAAGAAGTATTTCCTAACATTCAGCCTGAACCTCCCTAGTGCAGTTTGAAGCCATTCCCTCTAGTCCTTAAGTATCCTTATCAATCTTCTCATCTAAGCAGCTAATGTGTCATTTCTGCTTCTCGTTCCAGTAAGCAGAAGCATACCCTCCACTTTCACTCCATGCTGGCCTGGTGCATGAAAGAACCTAGACCCTTCCAGATATCAGCCAAGTGATTTTTTCCTTTATTTTCTAGGTAAGGAAGTTGTGGGGGAACAGGGTCCCACAGACTCATTTTTGGTTCTTGGAAAATAGAAGAAACAGCAGTATTTAGCAACCACAGAAAACCAGAGCAGAAGAGCCAGGTAACCTACACTACTTACTACTGGTCTCTTTCTTCAAGATAGCTCGTTTTTGAGAACTGCTGTGGTTGCAAAGAAAGCATCAGCAGGGTTTTGGATGATGTGTTTTCTATGCACATTCATCCCACATAATTAATAAGTAAGTAATCACAAATGAACTCAGAATCCTTCTGATCTCTTTTGCAAAGAAAAAAAAAAAGAAAGCCACACACTCGTAAGAAATTACTTATGCTGTTTTACTCCTCTTACGCACCACACTCTTACACTGCCAGTACCTCCTCTCTTCCCAACAGCCCTCATCTAAGCCAGCTGCTTCAACATTTCCTATGCATATACTTGTCTTTGTAACACCTGGGAATCCTAATCATAGCAATGGTACCCACTATGCTAAATGATATCTACATAAAGGCAGAAAACTTAAACACACAAATACAAACAAAAAACAACCTACAAGACATGCTTGTCCCAAGCAACTCACTTCTCCCCCATGGCCACATCTTCCCTGAGCATCCCCTGTGAAGAGCATGACAAATGTGCACCGCCATGAAAATGCAGCTATCAAATCAATTGCCAGACAGAACAAATCCAGTTTGCACTTACTGTTTTAATACACGTTACCTCAGTCATGCTCCAAATACAAACTGAGAAATCTGGAGCAGTAGAGAAGTGAATGCACCGTTTCACACTTTAAGAGTAGAAAGAGTTGTTCACCTTTTCGCGTTCTCAGAAAACAAGACCTCCCCCCTAACAACTACAGCTTACTTAATTTGCTAAGGATGGTACTGCGGAAGAAGTGAATTGTTGCTATCAGGATATGGAAACCAGATTCAGATGAGGACTACTCTGCAAACCCAGCGCTGACTACCATTTACCATCAGCTACTTGTTTCCTAAAGACGTGAAAACATTCAACTTCTGGTCACAGCACTGTAATGAGAATCATCAAAGCAGCAGTTAGCAAAACGAAGTTCTACACCAGCTCTTTCAATATCAAGGAAGTTTCCTACCACCATCTAGATGTCTGGCAGACTTGATACATGCAGAAATATTAAGGCTCTCACTGTGCCTTGCATGTAGCAGGCAGTTCCTTCCTTTCGCAAGCATCAGAGCTGTCATCTCCTCTTTCCCAGCTGTTATGTGCTCAATAAGAAGTCATCACAAATTTCACTGAGTATCAACAGAAGTCATTAGGCCTCTGAACACTGCTGCAAACACTCATAGTAAAGAACTCATGCTATGCCAAGTAGTAGTTAACACATTGAGACTCCACTGCCGGGCCTTCGCATCCTCAAAATTACTAGCTAAAACTTAATGCAAGCACATGAGGAGAGATTGGAAAAGAAGGGATACACAGTGAGATTCTTCCATTCTGCAAAAGAGCATTCACATAACTCAAAGAGGGACTTCACTCATGTATAACAACAACGTGAGAAAAGGGAGATATTGCTCTAGAAAGAAGAAAAAAAAAGCATCCTCCAATTAGCAGCCTGTGACTTATTTACTTTGCAGATGCTCTGAACAGTTCATTTTTCACCAGTACCACAATGACTGTGTCACATGCTTGCAATTACCACCATGAGACAAGTATCATCTTCATCATTCTGCAGATGGCTAAGATGAGAGACAGCCTTGCCTTAGGCCACAATGAGTCAGTGGTAGGAGGATCTCATCTCTCGTTCCTCAACTCTTTCCTTCAGACAGCAAAGTTTTACTACTCCCACTATCTTAAGAATTGATATCTTGACTTGCTAAAGTGGATCTGATTAAAAAGTCTAGAAAGCAGGAAACAAACAAGTGCTCAAAAAAAAAAAAAAAATTAAGTAAATTAGTGAGTTCCTTAATCGAAAATAGGAATATAAAAGAATTCATTCCTGTTTAGTTAGCTACAAAGCCACTCCCTTGCCTGCAGCCACAGCTTTAGCTTTCATTGCATTGCTAACTCCTCACAAACTAAGTGTCGGCTCAAACTTTCCCATTGAGAAAACGAGCCCGATCTGTGCATGGGTCATCTACACTACCTGCAAAAGATGGACAACCCAATGCTTGTGCACCTTCAGAAAAAAAAACTAGTATTAGCTTTACCTCCAGCTTTCCAAGTACTGACTAGAACAATATTTCATTTTTAGCAAAACTTATATAATAAATGGAAGAAACCCGCCATTTCAAGACTCTTTGACAGCTACAATTTCTTTCTGCTGACAGTTTACAGACAGTTCACCTCTGTAGCCCATCTGCAGTGGACAACAGGAGATTGAACAACAAAGCAGAAAGCCTAGCTCTAAACAAACAATGCACATTTTAAATGAAGGTTCTGCCCTTGCTTTTTTAATGTAAAATATACTATTATAGAAACAAATGCCTTCAATTTGACACTCCAATTCACTCTTTCCAACACACATTAAGAGGGCAATTGCTTTGCATAAGACTGAGCTGACGAAGCATGCAGCATTGATGTAGCACTGAAGTTTCTGCCAGCTGATTTAGGTCTTTGATGTGGCTCAGACTGAAGGAGCATCCCTGACACAGCGCAACAATGTCTCTGCAGACAGGAACAGCAGGACTCCTTTCAGCTGCAGACCTCGGCTGGTCCATTCCAATCCGTAGTCTGGTGGTAGGGTTTCCTCATCAGCATTAAGCTGTTTTGCTCTCAGCGGTCAAAAAGTGTTTAAAAGGGATATTATACACAATATTTAAAGCACTGCAGACTGGACTTTTCCCCCTTTTAGTGAAAGAAAATAAGTAGCAACTGTTTTCACTGTCTCTAAAGAAAGAGGAAAAAGGTTTCGTCAAGCAATGTCTGCAACCTGGACAAGACAAACAAGCTGAATTTTAACAGTTGCTTTTGTAGCCTGTGTGAATCCTGGGCTACAGGGATCATGTACATTTAAAGTACAGGGAAGACATGGCAAATACCGTTACACTTATATGAATAAGCGCAATAATATATGAATAATTCCCTTCCATCTTTCCTGTTCGCTCTTCCACATCCTCTTCACTACAGCTCTCCTGCTTTGTAGAGTCCCAGCTGCTATGGTAGAAACACCAGAAGCTCCCATAGTTTCCCTGCTATGGCTGTCAACCTTTGTTTTCCTAATCTACTTCCCCCACTGTGTATATTAAGGAACAGTGTTTAACTCCTGCAAGTTCTCTAACACTTGTGATTCGCAACAGGTCTTGTGACCAACCCAGGGCTGCCTGCATTGTGCTAGGGGCCAGTTCAACAGCTACGACAGATAATCTGCACGACTGAAAGCAGGTAGGTGACATTCAGACCAAAGGCCTTCATAAAAGGCTGCAGGTTTCCTACTAAGTGAATTCATGACTTACATTAAAAAAAAAAATTCATCACCCAATCAAGCAATCCAGATGGATTACCAGAGGACAGAAGCCTCTATTAAAAGTTAATATTAGAAGCGTCAGCCAGAGACCCACTGCTGAATAATTCAAAGCAAGAAAAGGTCTCTCCCACCTCTCAGCACCTGCTTTGAGCAATGCTTTGTCAAGATGAAACAACCGGTTCCAGCAATTGATTCAGTGCTGAATACAGAATGAAGAGGCATACAGAAAATATAATAAAGTGAGAAAAACTTAGCTGCATAAAGGCCTCTGAACTCTATGGCTGGAACCAGGGGGGGCCGCTTTTAGCAGCCATGTCTGAAAACCTTTCTGCACAATTGGAAGAGGACTAGCAAACAGCAGCCTTCCACATTCACAGTGTCACCCTGATGGAAAAAAAGCAGCTCAGTTTCAGAAAGCTGGATTTAAGATACTCTTTCGGACAAAAACAGCTTGTTTGGATCTACAATCAAGCTCAGGAGCAGTCGTTTTCAGCATTTCTTCTGCCTGTGAAGAAGTGAAATATACTAACCATTTCTCCTTCACTTCACTGTTATATCCACCTAGTCAAGTCTCAACACTTTCAGGCCTAAAACATTACCCTTTTAGCTTTCCAAGCCTGGTCTGCCCACTATACTTTGTCTCTTCTCTCCACAGTAATTAACAGAAAACAAGCCGAGAAGCAGCTTAAGAATTTGCTCAGTGTTGGCTGAGTTACCACCACAGTTTCTGTAAAATCCGGCCTTCATACTGCGTCATAAGAAAAGCTGAAGCAACTACATGATACAGAGTAAAAACCTGATAACAACAGAGAGAAAATGAGGAGGAGCTTACAGCTTTTTCTCCCCTCCCTGCTAAAGATTTTGCAGTGGCCCATCCAAGTTTCTCTCACCCTCCTCATAAAATACAGTCTTTAGAGCTCTCTGCATAGCAGCCAATACGTCACTGTTGGCAAAACTTCATCTTGTACAAGAGAAACCACTATTCCAGCAGCCTGCAGTACTAAAGTGTTCTTTAAGAACATTCAGACGTGGCTTTGCAATTAAATCTAAAAACCTGTCATCAGTCTATGCAAGCCTAAATAGGAAAGGTACCAATTACCAGAACTCCCCATTATTCTGTACGCTGCTAACTTAGAAAGAGCACGCACCATCAAAACTCCAAACGACATGGAATACAATTCTCTTCATACTGAAGAGCTACAGAGACACTGAAAGAAGCGATTTTCCCTGCATACCACTCTTTTCCGCGATTTCACGACTCAATTTCTCAAAGCAATCCTCCTCAATTTTCTAAATTGTACCAGCTACCTCTGAAGAGAAACCACACAATTATTTAACATAAAACAGAACCACATAATCTGCCCGTTTTGTGTGGCAGGGAGAGTGCAGCTACATTCAGAAGCCTAATCCACTCGCTCTGTGAGTAAGACACTATTTTTACAGGGTTGTGTACAGAGAAAATTACTTCTGGGAGGTGTGTTGAGTACCAGACAATAAATGACAAAGAAACACCTGCAACCAGGACATCCAGCTTACACAGAGCTAGAATCAACTGCTCCACGCCTCAATTACTAAATTCATTTGAAAGGTAAGAGCTGCTGAGACAAACCCGCTTTTCCTCAACAAAGTTCAAGATGTTTTCGGCCTAAAAGCCTCTACAGGAGATTTAGATATAAATGAAGAGTCCAGATTCAAAACTCCAGCAGCAACAGAAACCCAAAAATAGCCTCACTGGAATTGTCTACCTCAGAGAAAAATCTTGTTTAAAACATATTTATCAGATGCCTACACTGCCTTTTTTGTGGTACAGAAAATTAGACTTCAGTTCCAGTCTTCCAATAATAAATACCGGGGCAACCACCCTAACAAACACATATCAAGCTCCCTCGTTCTGTAAGACTGCACTAAGTATTTGGCCAGAAATGATGCAGGGACTCCTCTCCTTGTTACAATAAAATATCCACTCCTCCACAGAGCCCAACAGCTACAGCAAGAGAAAAATTTATCTCTTTGACACACAGTTTGAAGCCTGCAAGAAGTAATTTCCTAACCCCAAAATACACATGACAGTTAATGAGATTCCAATACGGGCAAAGCACAGCACTGCAGACATTTCATCCAAGAACGACTGGTTACAATTCAAACACTTTGTTGAATGCTCAGGTAAAGATGAAAATACAGGGATAGAACATAACAATTCAACACAAGGATCTACAACCTGGTACATCTACAACACTGTGCTTGAAAATCAGCATTAATATATACATATAAATATGTTATTTTCTTTTCATATCATATACAAAAGGAGCAGATTCTGTTTCTGCTATGTAGTCAAAGAAATCCTTTCCTTTTAGCACGTCAGAGGGCCAGAAGCTCAATGTTTCATACGGCTGCTATCTCCCAAGAACGCAGTTTCCAAGCTACCGTCCCTCAAAGTATGTGTACAGTAACATTTTTAGTTCCTGGAAAAGCAATACAGAAGTCTGAAGATTTACACTGGAAGAGTTGCATGTGTGTAGTCCAGCAATATATATATATATATATTTTATTTTTTTTTTCTTAGTTTTATTTCCCCAGAATACAGAAGTGCTAAGCTGTTAACACTCCTCCCCACACCAAACTCACATACGACCCTACTTCCTCCACAGGAAGGAAGCTTATTTCCCTTAATCATAGAATCACTCAGGTTGGAAGAGACCTTAAAGATCATCGAGTCCAACCACAACCTAACCATAGTACCCTAACTAACAACCCTCTACTAAATCATGTCCCTGAGCACCACATCTAAATGGTTTTTAAACACATCCAGGGGTGGTGACTCAACCACCTCCCTGGGGAGCCTCTTCCAGTGCTTAACAACCCTTTCTGTTAAAAGGTGATTTTTCCTGATATCCAACCTTAACTTACCCTGGAGCAAATTGAGGCCATTTACACTCCTGTCACCTGTCACCAGTGAGAAGAGACCAATCCCGTTCTTGCTGGAAGCACCTTTCAGATATTGGAGAGAGCAATAAGGTCCCCTCAGCCTCTTTTTCCCCAGTTCCCTCAGTCTCTCTTCATAGGGCATATTATTCTCCAAGCCCTACACAAGCCTTGTTGCCCTTCTTCAGACCTGCTCCAGCACCTCAACGCCCTTTCTGTGTTGAGGTGCCCAAAACAGAACACAGCACTCAAAGTGAGGCCTCACCAATGCCGAGTACAGGGGCAGGATGACTTCCCTAGTCCTGCTCACCACACCACTCCTGATACAAGCCAGGATGCCACTGGCCTTCTTGGCCCCTTGGCACACTGCTGGCTTACATTCAGACAACTGTCCATCAGTACACCAAGCCTTCCTGAAAGCGATTTAAGTATTTTTCTTGAGGTTTCCTAAAAATAACATCAAGCAGACACTATGTGGAAATTGAGCCTAAGGAGACTAACCATCTCACCAGCAACTGCATCACTCTATCTTATAACAGAAAGATGTCTAACAAACCAATGCCAGATCTGTACTAGTTCTGGCTATATTGTACAAGCTATAAAAATGGAAATGCTTTAGTAATATAATTGCTTCAGAAATCCCGATGTTCTTCTTGCCTTTTTCACTATTTGATTTGGGGGATGTAAATCAAAACATCACAGTCCATGTTTATAAAAAGCCTTCTCCTTCCCTTCCCACCCACTCCCTTTCATCTTTTAAGATGAAATTAAAATAGAAAAAAGCACTAATGAATCATATATACTAAAGAGAGGGTCAGTCCTTCACCACCTACAATTAAAGCAGAAGTGTCTATCTCAGAAAGCAACTGTAGCTCATGCACATCAGTACCAATATGATATCTCACAGCTCTACCACTGATCTGGAGAAGCTATACAGTAGGATCTCTCCCAGAAATATTAGAACAGAACTGCCCTAATGTAACAGCTTTCACTCTTCTCTGATGGGAAGAGATTGTGACAGCCCATGGGAAAGGAACAGGCCTTCTCTGGCACTGTTCAACCCAACACTCAACTCTTTCACAGCGCTCAGTGAGAGGGGAGAATGCTTCCCAGCACGTTTCTATTGGTACTTTCACATGACCCCAGCAATGCTTCCCTGCACTTCAGTTTCAGAAGTAAGGGTCCATGTAGTTAAAAGATGAGCCAATATTTCTGTCAGCCCTTGCATTTCATCTGCTTGTGGAAGAAGGTAAAAGATAGTGTTCTGAAGAACCAGGGGATGAGCTCAAGGACATACAATCACTGATAAAAACAGCTTAGTTTTGTGAGCCTACAAATCCCCTAGCAGGGGATGACACCAGGAATTCCTTTAACCTTTCTTTTCTAAAGCTGAACCCAATCTGAAAGGAACAGGATTTCCACTCCTATTGTCAACAACTTCTGAGAATAGCTAATCAGCACTTAAGAACTGCTGTGATTAGAAATCACAGCTATAGAGTGTGCTTTCATTGTTTCCAGCTTCGCTGACAAGGAAAGCTTCTGATTTCCAGGAATGTTACAGGATGAAGATTTGGGATGGAAAAAAAAATTTAAAAAATGCCAAAACACTGCATAAACACAACGAACATCCACCACGATGAACCTCTTTTTACCTCTGAGCTAGATGCTAGATTGCTAAAGTACAATGACTAAGAACAAAAACCTAAGCACTGAGGCTAGATGTCTCCAGCAATAAAACATCACTTTATGAGATCCACAGCTTCTCACAACCATCTCAGACTGGGGAGCAAGAACGAGATCATTCCAAGTTGCCATCTCAGAGTCTGAAGCCCGAGCCCTCTTTCCCTCAAAAAGATGCACACTTGAAAGCTGCAGATTTCAAGGGAAGTAGAGCTTCTTGCTGTAACAAGTTGCTTAGTGTGCTATACATCTCTTGGAAAACGTGACAAAATAGGTCATTTCGGGACCGTGCAAGGCATCCACTGTGACATCTTCATGCCTATTAGCTCTTGTGTAGAGTAACAGCTATGGAAATAGAACACTGGAACGGAGGACCCTCAATTCCCAGCTATTAGGTAGCTTTTGTGAATGATATCAGGAACCATTTCCCTCCTCCCCAGCTACCACAATCAATATTTTTGGAGTCAGAACTGTACATAAATTAATGCTTAAGATCTACAACAAAGGAGTCCACATGCTTCTGAAAGACAAATACGCCATGCTGTTCCACAGAGTTACTGAAGACATGGTGACCATCCACTGAAGATGAGAAACGAGCGTCAAGACTTTAGGCTTCAACTGCCATGACGCAGAACTCTTGAATGATCACTTCTAATGCCTTCAGAGCAGCAAAAAGTGCTCCTGTGCTTACATATATAATTCCTGTAATTCCCAATCAGTAAAGATCCGTGCATCAATAAGGAAGACACAGACTGAAAAATCACTCAGACAACAATATGTACTCAGCTCCAGGCCACAGAAGTTAAAAGATACCTTCCTTGTTAGCGTGCTATATGTATCTTGCCAACCAGCACCATCCACCCAAAAACAGTAAAACTGAAACTTCCATGAGGTCCAATTACATGGAAACCTCTGCTAGAGAGATTGAGAAGAGCAGACGGGAACAAACCTGTATCATACTCTTACGCATGAAGTGAGGGCACAAGCTCCCTCTGCAGCCTGGATAATATCCAGGAAAGACAATGAAAAGGCTGAAAAAGAAAGAAGCAGAAAATGGCTCACTTTTAAGAACTCAAGTGTCCTCTTTTACCCTAGTAATTACAGAACACAGCATTCATTCATCCAGAAGACAAGAGTACAATAGTTGTTTGTTATCATCTGTGTTACAATCTAGCGTTTATCTAGGCCTGCCACAAGCAGAACAGAGCAAAAAGCTTAAGGAAGAACTGGAAGTCCCACTAGAGGTAAGAAATTACAGACAAGAGAACAAGAACCAGGACTGATGCTCTGTCCGCAGCTCACAGTTTAACCACCTGGGAATCTGCTTCTTGAGCCTGTGTTTATCAAAACTTCAACTAAGCAACAGGCTTCACTGGTCACTTAATTTCAAAAACACCACCACATTCACCTTTGCCAGTGAGCTGAAATTGAACAGTCAGACATTGCCAGACAGAACTTTAATAAGCATTTGGTTGAACACCTAAAACAGCATTTTATGTTTTCAAAGCTACCTTGTTTATGGTGAAGACTAAGGCGGAAAAGAGCTAGTTAAACCATTGAGCTTGCCTGCCCAAGCTTCTGCAGAGAGAAGTCCAAAAACATGGAGGTACTGCACTGGAAACAGGAAAAAGCAGCATCTATCCCATGCTAAAGGGATTCAATCTTCAGAGGATGACAGAAACGGGACTTCAGAAATATCCTTGAATAACAGAAACAGTAAGAAAATTGAACAACATCAATACATCATCCCTCTCCTCTATTACAGAAGCACAAGTAACACTGGTAAGCATTTTTCTAGGCATACTCTGTTGCAAAGGGTGCGACCCGCTGTTCTACTTACTGTACTAATGTTTTTACTTTTAAATAGCGTGCACTGGCTAAAGAAATGTAATCAACTGAATACAAATACTTGTTTGGACTGTTGCAGAACAGCAACATGTATTTTTCCAGAGGGGTACACTGGGTTGAACACATAATTACTGGTTTGAACGTGTAATTACAAGCTCAACTGTAACAATACGAATAGACTAAGCCTGCACTGTTTAAGTTACTCATGCTTAGCCTTCCAAGTCAGACCCCTGAAGCCAGAATTACATTTGCAGAAGACAAACTCTTTTTCCTATATGGTCAGAAATATAAACAAATTTAAGCAAGCTTTCAAATTGTGAATGATCAAATTCAGAGTTGGTCAAGGGTAATTTGTCCACCTCAAAAGTTTTAGCTCAGGCACAGAAGTTTTATTTCCCTTCCCATCACTTCTGCTTCTCAATAGCCTACTATTACAATCACACCACCAACAGACAGGGCATGGGATGGAGCCCCCAGCAGCCTGATCCTGTGGACAGTAACCCTGCCCAAAGCTGGTGGTTGAAATCAGGTGAGCTGCAAAGTCCCTTCCAACTCGAGCCCTTCTGTGAACCTATGATCTCCATCATCAAAACCACGTTTTGTTTTGTTTGAAAGTAAGGCAGACTTTCCCACTAAGTTCTTTTTCCCAGCTAATTCCCTTCTTGTCCAAGTCCCAAGATCTCGTAACACCCTCTTTGCTAACAACTTTCTGCCAAGTAACAGCCATACATAGCTTCAGGAGACAGTTGTCTGTACTTCTGTTCTTCCTCTGAAGAAATAAGTCCACTTAGAGCCAAACCACCCGCAGCCATAGCTCTTACTAAGTAGGGCATCCTGCAATATGGGTGCAATTTTCATACTGTACTTCCATCTAGGATAAGTATTTGCAGCAGTACACATAAGAACTTTAATCAAGTCCATTTTCTATGTTTTGTTGCATGCTCAAAAATTACTTCAGTACTTATCAGTAATACACTCCAGAGGTTTTATGGGAAAAACACAATTTCATACTAAATCTGCAAGGGTCATCTCCCTAGTGAACTAAACCACTGGCAAAACTGCATGCCCAAACAAAGAGTTCTGCTATTCTGCACTCAGTTTGCAGATAACAAAATAAGCCTAGAAGTGTTTGATGCACATGAAGTAACACTCAGAACTTCAGGACTACTGAAGAAGTGACCTTCCAAGGTGCCAGCAGCATAGTCATAGGCAGTCCCAAGGTTTATCCACAATCCCACAGAATCACAGAATGACCCAGGTTGGAAGGGACCTCAAGGATCATGTAGTTCCAACCCCCACTGGCTAAAGATCACAGACACGTTGGTTGGAGGGGCCCTCAGGAGATTCAGGCCCCCATCCTTCAGTCTGAATGGAGAATACATCCAACTGTGAGCAGGAAGCCCTGGGGTTGGTCAGCACAGCCTGAGCCACATCCAGGCTGATCCTCCCAGAAGCCACTTCTGAGCACATGAAAGGCAAGGAGGTGACTAGGGACAGGTGGTGGTTTTCATGAGGTTAAGGCTGGCAACAAGACAAGGGTCTGTGCAAAGTGTATGTTGCTTATTGCAGCAGGATACTGCTGCATCCTCAGTCTGGTGAAATAAGGACAACAAATGGACAATAAGGCACTGTACCAGCAGGCTCAAGGACCTCACTGCTCTCTGCAGTGGCCTAAGGCACTGTCTGCAAAGACAGAGTAAGAATCTTTTCAAAGATCCACAGTGAAACAGCATAAGAGGCACACTAGTTAAAATATAGGAAGCTTTAACGAGACAGCAAGAGAAGCTTTTATAATATGAGAGCCCATCCTTCAAATCCATACCTCCTCAGTTTAGAGAGAAGGATGTGGTGAGGGACCATGTCAAAGGCTTTGCAGAAGACCAGGTAGATGACATCCGTCACACCCTTTCCCCATCCACCAAAGCCATCATTTTAAACTGACAGCAACATCTTATAAGATAGCGAAAACTGAGCAGGTATCACTTCAGTTCCCCCCTGCCCAGCTTGCATCAAATCCCACAGAAAAACTAATGCAAGATTTGAAGCACCAGAAACAAGCAAAGTCATGGCAGCACTTGCTGGATGGAGGCCAGGATCTCACATATCCACTCAAGCTTGCATCTCCGCAGACACTGTTTGTTCCTACCATAATTGAGTTACGTTCTACGCAATGAGAAGGTGAATCAATTACGCTCACCACTAAACAGACAAGCTAAGTATTCTCTCAGGAGTTCAGGGTTTGTGCTGTGACGCCTTCAAATCATTTGTTTGTTTTTTTCTTCCTCCTCCTCCTCTCCATCCCCCCTCCCCTTGTTTTTTTAAGTAAAGGACACCAATTCTATTCTCTCTTCCCAGAAATTCTTGAGCTCACAAGCCAATGAACAGGCAGGTGTTAACCCATGAGGGTCAGGCAGCTGGCTCTGCCCATATGAAGTTCACAGCAGACAGTATCAAAATCAACATCTAAGCTTTACGTAAGAGCATAGAGAAATCCACGCAATAAACAACCACCAATTCAGCCATTACCTCCAGAGCCTCCATCAAATTGAAGGCTTTTTTGTGCAGTGTTAGCACCACGAATCCCATGGGTAATTCATAATGTTTTAGAAGCTAATATTCCATGTTTATAGCAATGCTGCCGTATTACTTACAAATGGAACTACAAATTGAAGCGAATTACTGCAGCAGGATATTAGGTAGCTTTCAGCAGGACTTATTCCACTGCACTCCCTCCAATGGGCTGCACAGGTTACCCCAACTCATTAATAGAAAAGCCAGGTTAGAGAGACATTTCTGTACTTGATCATGCAGCACATTTAAAATTGAGTTTTGTCTAATAACACAAGTCTCTGAGCACTTCAAGCATTTCCTGACAGTCCCACAGATGTGAGGATGTACAGCAGGACAACATACCCAGGTATCGCACGTATTTTTAAGTCAACTTTTCAGCTAGAGAAAACAGGCAAACAAACCTTTCAAGCTATGTGTTAAAGAGCTCCCCCTTTAAAATTAAGACTGAATTCATCTCTATTTAGATTAAACATCATTACTATCATAACTATCGAACAGCTCAACACCACTTCTATCGCAGTGAATATCCAGGTGTTTTGAACTTGTGAGCTGTGGTAATTAGACAAAGCACACTATTAATGCTAAGATGGGAGACACCCTAGACAGATAAATCCCAGTCCTTATAAAGATTTTATGGCCCTTTATGAAATAGTTTGTGCATCTCTTCAAAGAATATATCAAACACCTGTAAGCAAAAACAGATGGTAACTGCTCAGAGGGAAACATTCTTAAACTAGGTTCTCAATCCATACTGATCTATCCTCCATTTCTGATGATAAGGTTTACAGAATTGGAAGTCAACAAACCAAGTGTTAATTCATGAATTAAGGAGTGTCTAAACAAGGTCATCTAGTACAGCTGACATCAGCTTCACACAAAGCAGTTCGTTCTGACAGAACGGAGAGTCACTTGTTGAGATTCTCCAGTTGAACTTTCTGCCATTAGAACCTGCTTCCTGTGCATCTTTTTAAGTAGATGAAATGGAGAACAACAGCTACACAGGAGACGCTGTTATAGATAAAGCCATGGTGAACTCTGCTATACAAGTGACTCACAATGTACCTCTCAGCTCCCTTACTTCAATGAAGTAATTGCAGAACAAGAGAAGAGCTCCAACAGCTGTGTGCTGAAGGACAAACCCTGCAGCTGAGCTGCAAATTCCTGCTGCAAAAACAGAGTGAAACACAAATACCTGGGCAGGGTTTTCCATAAACTTATTTCAAATCTCTTTGGAACAGCTGTTCAACTCTGGAATAGTTAATTTATTCCAAAGACACAACACCATAGTCTAAAAATACTAAACTAATCTATTAACCTCGATAGTTTTGCTTAAAGCAGCTTGAAATCTTGCACATTCAAATACATACAAACCAACTTGGACAGAAAAATATATTCTCATGCAGAAATGCTAATTCATCTCAACTCTGAATTCATAGGAGACTTCATCTCCTAATCACCAATACAAACATTAATAACTCAGGTTTTTCTCTCTCACATGCAGCCCTCACATCTAAGCTAAGAGTTTTCCTTTTAATATTTGAGAGCACGACAGGACAGAAGCCCCACCATAAGTCAATGCTACTTAGGCCTTTAAGGACGCCTCATACCTAGATTCTTTTTCACCATGCATCCTGCCCTTCCTCAGCTCCAGAAACTCTTCTCCTGTTTTCTCTTCTTGGAGGAGTCTCAAAATAGTTTCTCCAATTCTGCCTCCAGTTACTTCTGCATTATATTCAGCCAGATTCCAAGAACACACAACTTGTTTGTGAGGAGTCAGCTGAGAAGGAAGGCTACTTTCACAGATCCAAGACATCACATCCATCTGCTTTCACCAAGCAGGAACTCTGTACAGTTTTTGATGACAAGAATTTACTTCCAACTGCAGCCTCTATAAAGTAAGCTCATCCCTTTAGCTCATATCAATTAGTTTCCTCCTCCTTAAAACCACCTGAACAGAAATTCAGAATCTAGTTGGAGACGTTTCCAAGTTCATACTTGAACTGATGGCCTCAAGGATGCATCTGCCTTATCACAATGGTAACAAAGTATAAGCTTTTAAGCACCAAATGAACCCAGCAGAAACATGACAGAAAAAGATATTTTATTCCATTTTGGAACAATAATTAATTCAAGAGCCTCATTAGAGAAAGATACTGTTAGATATCTGCTAGTGGCAAAACTGAAGCTATACAGAGACCCTTTTACGTCTTTTAGATTATTTTTTTTAACTCCCTTTAAGTACAAGACTTGTGCTGCACAAAGGCTTTAAGATCAGCAAGAAAGGGCAAAAAGAGTCATCTTATTCTTACTGAAACAAGTACACCAGTTCACTGTTAATAGACAGTACAAAGGACACAGAAGGGAAAGTGAAATTGAGTTTAAGTAGCACTTCCACCTTTGCTAAGGCACTTATATGCTACTTGCTATCTGAATACTCCGGCATGTCATTGCTACATTTCCTCTGAGCTAAGTCCAAGCTGTTCATCAGCCCGAGACAGCTACACCTTCACCTCTGACCACAAGGGAAATGACTGTGTATCTGCAGACAAGGTATTTATCTATGTCACCAAATCTATTACCCTCTACAGATAGAGGGCATCTAGATAGACAAAGTTAAAAACACTAGACAAATCCTTATTTAAGCCATATTAAATAAATACCTACAAAAGTATTTACACAATTAAACACTTTTACTTAGCACTGTATATCTAAGATCTAGGGTAACCCTAGTTCCTCTTTACCTATACACTTCACCCCTTATAAAAGGGTCAGCAACTGAAGACTTTTTGTTCATTGATACCTAAGCATTACTAGGACAATCAAACTTACCTGGTTTTAACATCTTAGTTTTATACTTGTCTTTTTCTTCCTTCACAGGTGTGTGTCTGTATATATATATGTATATATATATATATATATATGTGCAAACTAAATGCACACAAACCTCTTTTAAAATACAGTAGCAGGCTGCTACACACTCACCCCTCTATTACTGCACTTCAGAAAGTTAACCAGGTTCACTCTCCTACAACAGTTCTGGTACATTTTAGTTTAATGGCCTTAAACGCTGTACAAGAGACCAAAGCCATACTATTGTTACCAGTGCAGTAGGTAGCAGGGAGTTTTTTGTCCCTGCAACACACCCCTGTTAATACATTTTGTACACTGCTTTCCTCCTCCCTCAACTTATCAAATGAAAAGACAGAACAAAGTCTTTGAGCTGACCAAGACGAATGGGTTTAAAAACCAAAAAACAAAGCGCTGTTACACAAGTGACAAACTACACTGGAGTAAAGGGAAAAGAGGAGTAAGCAAAACGTAAAATTAGTCACCAATTACTTCCCATAGGAAAGGCATGAAATAAAAGCAAGCTACTGAGTTGCATGTAGTAGATTATGACAGTAGCTACAAGTTAGAGCAGGAATACTTTTAAAGCAATCTGGTATTCAAATGCTTTCAATGTTTTGGGTATATTCCTTACCAAGGAATAGAAAACGTGGCCTCCTCCAAGGAAAGTGTTTTCTTTAAGACACTGTTGGCAAATAAGTGCCTGACAATCAGACTGTATTTCACGGAGTAAAAAACCCAGGACAGCAAAGCAATATCAGATTTTTCTCTAGTAGGAAAAAATCTCAAAATCCATGTTCTTCAATGGAAAGGATCTTAAGTGCTATGAAACACTGTAACATTGAGACAGGATGTCGTCAGCTTCTAGACAGGACAGCACGCTTAAATTTACGGCTGCTTTTCTTCTGTGCACAGCCCATTTGTCTCCAAGGCAGCCTAACTCTGAAGACCTTACTACAAGCAGCTGAGAAGCTTTGAGACAGGCATATTCCTAACAAGCGTTCACTTATGTTAAGAGTTGAATCACATTTTTTGTTTACATTTCACTTCAGAGATGGCTCAAACTACATTGTATTAGATGGAGTGAAAGCATTGAGTTTTAGCTCGTGTTCAACACCAGACATTTGGGTTTAGATCAACTTCTTGTCAACCTCCACTATGCTAGAATCATAAGTAACTCCCACCCCAATGTTGTATATTCCTTCCTTGATTACCTGTAGTGTTCCTTTCCTCTGACAGTCACACACAGTCAAGGAAGATGACCCAGGGCCAGAACTATGTGCAGTACTTCAACAGGGCTTAGTATACCTGTGCATCATCCTATTATAAATGGATACCTTAACTGATACTATCTTAGTCTTCCCAATTGAGCTTATAATGGGGATGGAAGAGGACAAAGGCACACTGTGACACCCTCCCTCCTTCTGCATGCTGACAGATCCACTGCAAAAGGACTTACAGGTTTAGTTTATACTGCAGCACCGCTTCATAAACAGTCTGTTTACTCAAGATGGTGAAATTTAGATAATTCTCAGATAATACTAAGATAAGGTTGTTTAAATCCAACAAAAACAAACCCACCACAAATCATGAACAACAAATACCACCCAAACTATATATTAGAAAAGTATCTTTTTCTAGCCAGATTTTGCAAAGCCATACAAGTCAACCTTATATTTATTCTGGAGATCCACAGATAATGTCCTAGAAGCTGAATGGTACAGTACACCATGCAGATAAAGAGGGAAACAACAGTTTATCCTGGGTGAAACAGAGAACTCTAGAAGAGCACAGCCATCTATCTGGTGCTTTGCCTTCTTTTTCAGCAAGGCAGCACTTTTTTCCCCTTCCTTGAGACCTTCTGATAGAGGGTAAAAAACCAACAACGAAGCCAAATGAGCTCCTCAAGATACTACGTCCATTTGAAGAGCAGAGAAACAAAGTAAGAACTAAGGACCCAACAGCTGAGTAAATTTCTTGGTTTAATTAATCTATTAAGATATGCATTTCTACCACCTTAGAGTGTCTTCTACCATATTCCAGATCCAGATAACGCCCATAGACATGCCAACATGATAGTACCACTACTTTGCAAATTACCCTAAAGCGATTCTTTAATCTGCACCAACAGTTCTACTTTGGTGATGAGTAGGATGCACTGTTTTGTTTATGCCTGGAGCTTAAGTCTTTAGAAATTATGCAAGTAAAAGCACCCAGGCTTAACCTTCAACTTCTGTGCTTAGAAGAGTGGTTGTCTTCATTTTAAATTCCTCCACAACACCAGCTCATTTTTAATTGTTCTTTAAGACTTTTCAAAATACTTTAGTTATAACACATACAATGTAATAAGGCTTAAATATATTTCAGCTAAGCAGATGCTCAGCGGCGTGTCAACAATATGAAGAAGGAAAGATCAATCTCCTCTCCACACTGAGAGTCTAAGACAACACATCCCTTTTACTCGTCACATCAACGCAGTTCCCTTCATTACAGAAAGAAAGTTCTTCATGTGCAACCATGTTCAGCCTTTACACATATTATATGAATCCTACGCAAAAACTACAACACATAGTTACAGAATCACAGAATGACCCGGGTTGGAAGGGACCTCAAGGATCACAAAGTTCCAACCCCCCTGCCTGGCAGGGACACCAAACATACACCTTTACTAGATCAGGTTGCCCAGGGCCCCGTCCAACCTGGTCTTGAACACCTCCAAGGACGGGGCATCCACAACCTCCCTGGGCAGCCTGTTCCAGGACCTAACCACTCTCCTAGTGAAGAACTTCCCCCTAACATCCAACCTAAGTCTTCCCTCTTTTAACTTAAAACCATTTCCCCGTGTCCTGCTAGACATCAGACTTCACACAGAGAAGATACTATGATCAGCTTTGTCCCTCTCCACCACAAAACTGCACACAACTCATCTATTCTCAGCTTCCACACAGTAAAGTCAAAACTGAAGAGATAAAAGTTACCACTCCAGTAGAGCTCAAGTCACGTTTCCATATTTAATAGAGAATAACCACTCAGGTTCGATGTATAACTAACCTTATACAGCCTATGAGGCTGTAATATAAGGATTGGATGGTATATTGCAGGAGGTGTAGGAGGACACTCACTGAAAAAGGTATCATGTAAATATTTACACGTTTATTTTTAAGAAGGCTCAAGTTAGAAGCCTGTAAGAATTCAGCAACTGTTAGAAATCCAGGCAAACTCCTAACTTAGGATCCTACAAAAATAAGATTAAGATATTTTAAGAACAAGATGTCACATCACTACCACCAGTGCACTGTGCAATCCCAGCACAACGGGCACTACACACGGAACGTATTTAATAACAAAATGCACATGCACAAGAGAGCAGAGGGAGCGCTAATTCTTGCTCAGTTATGCAGAAGACATCTGTGGGTACAGTTAATGGTACTGACATTACTTGGCCTTACTTATGGATCTCTCCATAGCCTTCGAGTACGAACATTGCAGAAAGGAGAGAATGGAAAGCACTGTCTGCTGAACACTACACAGCTGAGTCCCTAAAACCATGCTTTTCAGGCTCAGTGTTTATGGACAATAGGATAAGATTTTCAGTCCTCCATTCTAGAGCCTACAGAAGGCAGCGTTAGAGGCATGGCCCAGGGAACAGCACCTGGCCCATGCAAGCACATATGATTAACTGCATCAAATGCAGCACCAGGGAGCACTGCTAGCGGACTCCAATGCAAGGTCTCGTTACTGTAGCTGAAGATCAGGGATGAGGGAGAGAGAAGGAAAAAAGCCAAACAGATTCCTTGATATAATATTCTGGTATCATTCACAATAGAGACCAGCCAAGCTTGGGAAAAAAAAAAGTGCCTATTAGTTCCCCTGTTAGTGGGGTGGAAAAGACTACTCCAGCAGGGTACAGATTTATCACCACCACAGCAAACACCAATTGCACTAATAGCTGCATCCAAAACAAGACTCTTCTTTCAGAAGGCTTATCCCACTCCTACGTGTTTACATGGACTGAAAGAAATAATGCAACGAACACAATTCTTCAAGCCAGAGATCACGTACATTTGACTTAACCATGCAGAGCAATCTAATAAGTACAAGACAGGGTCTTTTCTTTTGATGGATATCTACCAGAAGAGTGAAACAACAAAGCCCCACCCCAAACCAGGCCTTAGGAAAGCTGCTCCTTCATGAGCTTTTCTAGAAGAAGCATAACAACACTGTCCTCAGTACAGTACCCCCTTGAAAGGAAACAGATTTTGTTCCCATTCAGCACAGAGCAGCCCTTTGGCACTGGCAGGTCACATTTCCCTGAAGCTGTGCAAACACTGATGGGTTCCCCAGGGCTTTTGAGAGCTGCAGTCCAGCACAGCGTATAAGAACTTCTCACAAACAATTAAAGAGCACAGTAATCGAGAATCCTTCCCTTGATGGGAAAAAAGAAAAAGAAAAAAGAAAGAAAAAAAACCAAAACAATCTGTTCTTCTATTTAATTAAATATGAGTAATTTTTAAACAGGTGATACAGCAATCAAGAAGGCAAAGCAATGAGTGAGCAACTGCATTGCCCCCCTGCCAAGAGTATTTGCTTTCAACCTACTTTCCAACACCCCCCCAATCTGCCCCAAAAACCACTACAATGGGAACACAGTTGCCTATGACTGCTTTTCCCTCCCCCCCCCTTTCTGCAGCTGAAAGCACACGCAGCCAAAAAGAGCTGCGGTAAAAAATCCAACAATCACAAATATTTAATCTCAGTAATCTAGATAATTGCCTCTGAGCTTGAAAGCAACACTCTGAAGTCTGATTAAGGTTTAAAGTGTACAAAAATTAGAACAACATACTTTATCGGGACTGTTTACTTAGCCTGTTATGAAAGCTTGGCAAAACAAAGCTTTAAGATAAAGATATTCCAGCAGGACTTACTTTCTTTCCCTTCTATTAGGGTACTGGACTTTCTGCCCTCTATCCCCTCCATTTTTAGGAATTCTGTAATATCTAAATTCTGCATTTAGGATCTTCAATTTCACAAGGCTTTTTTTTCTTCTTTTTGCAGGCAGAGGTGAAGGGAAAGGAAGAGCAGAACCCTTCAAGCAACAGCTGGATTCCTTGGCAAATGAAAAGCCTCAGGAAAGGGCTCCACTGAGCTCTTGTAACTAAGCGCACGCTGGCTTAGAGCTAACGGGAGGCTCAGCTTTATGAAAACAAGTGATTAGCGGCCTCTGAAGTTTCAGATGATTTAATCCAGCTATCTGTTAATGCAAGCTATTAGAAGTTCCAACATGAGGGCCACCTCCAACACCTGTGTCAATATAACAACACCAACTGCTTCAGACGAGCATAGGGGTGCAACCCAACCCTTCTGTCAGAAGGTTCCTCAGAGAAGAGGTGCAAGCGCTTGCTCACAGTGCTGCACAGCAACATGCTGCAGAAACCAAAAAGCCCTCAGACAGCTGCCTGGGGGATAAAAAACAAAGTAGGTCTCCACGCCATGAGCATTCACATCCCAGCTTCCAGAACAGGACTCTCAAAGGAAACAAAGCCCCGAGGTTATTGCTTGTACTACAGGGAAACCCAGGAGGCTGCAAGTGAGGAAAGGACCTTTGGGCAGAGATTGCTTGTGAAGGGCAAGTCAGCTGAACACCAACATGATTCTACTGTATGTATCCCTACAGCATCCAGAAAACACCAGTTCCCGTTCCCCACTACAGTTTTAAGGTCAGAACCGTGGAAAAAACATGAGTGCTAAAAAAACTTAGTCATAATTTTCAGCAATAAGTGGGGGAAAGGACCAGAAGCCACAACTTTGGTCGGCTTTCCTATGTAGCTCCTAAGTTGAAGATGCTTTTAAAATATAAACGAAAGCAGACAACGTGGTGCAACCTTTAGAGCTACCTACACTTCTCTCCAAACAAGTAAACAAAAAATAATAAGCAGTACTGCTGTAGCAGGAAGATTAGAGATAGTTTTACCCTATAGCCAATAATCCTAGGATAAGTTAGAGTCACAGCCAGGTGAGCATCCGCCATCCTCATAAAGGATACAAATGCTGAAGACCAAGTTAAAGGAATATATGCTAGTAATGCTGTGCTTTCCAACAAGGGTTTTAGTACTAAAACTTTCTCAAGAACAATGCCACACAAGTTGTTAGATGTGCACAAAAACAGAAGAACTGAAGGAGGCTGAGCAGATGCTTGGAACATAGGAGGTTATTCTGCAGCTGAGTCTCCTGATTTGCTGCAAACCAACTGCATAATGGCCTGCACATTATGCTCTTGCAAAGGACAATACAACGCTGACATTAAAAGTAAAACCATGGTAGATAACAGTTATCACCATAATAAAGTATGTCCAAGAGTTTTCTAAGTTAAACAAGATGAGAGGGAAATTCCAAAGCCTAATTTTATCCACTTAAGTATCTAGATACACAGACACGTTTGCAGAAATATTTTCCATTCACATGATGGCTCCAGCATTAATAATCACCTTACAACACTCTGCTAAACACACGCACGCTGACAAGTTTAATCTTACAAAGGTGCATGTCTGAGCAGAGCAAGTCCTACACCACCGATGGAGGGAGGAGACAAGTGTTTCATTAAAACAAGGCATTTCTATATGAAACTCATCCACACATCATGTCTCTAGTCACACCATGAGTCCTAGTCACAGGGTGTGAAGAGTGCATAACCCCAGGTTAGGAAGGCAGAGGGATCAACAGAACCCTACAGAGGCTGGTATTTGTAGGTGGGTGCTACACCACATCAAACAGCTCGCAGCAAACGCTCGACTCACTTATATAAACCAGAAGCTAAGCAAAAAGACTTGGCATTACAGGAGACTCCTGAGTATCTTTAGTATTCATCAAATCAAGTCCTACAGCTAGAAGGAGCAATAGTGTAACCTGAAGAGTTCTAATATCTTACTTTGTAATAGCAGTTATTAACTCTGACGCGCTATAATAACAGAAAAGGGAAGGGAATTAGCCTTCCACTGAAGTCCAGTTCTCTGCTTCCTTATAACTGTAGACTTTCCAAGATAGCTACCTCTCCTTTAATATTTTGTGTTCTGACAGTAGAAATAAGCTAATTTAAAAGCATTCAAGCTTCTCTTTGTTGTTTCCATTTCTCAACTACAACCCACAATCTACTCTCATTTTCAATGATGCCAACTTACTTCTTCGCCTCATAATGGGAGTTGTATTTAATGTGCAAACCTTCCCTCAAGTGACACACTCCCTTCCTCCAATACTCAAGAACGGGTAGAACAGCTGAATAGTGGGGAAGCAATGAAGAGCAGCAATTTCATCCTCCTTTTTTCCCTGTTTTCACTAGAGCAATCCAAGCAGCTGGCAACACGTTCCGCACAGTTGCGTGTGGTGATGTGTGCCATAATCCACAAGTCAATGTTCCCAACAGACTGTGATTCTAGAAACTACAACACCTTAAGAAAACTATTCTATTCATGACAGCTTAGCTCAGGAGGAGGATTTTTGAGCAGTCTCTAAAATGCACAGAGGATGAAAAGAGAAAAGGGCAAAGTACTTATCACGGACAAACAGAATGATACCAGAGTATACAAAAAATGCTTTTCCTTACAGAAATTACAAAGGAAAGGAACGCAATTCCAGCACCCATTTCACTTTTCAGAATAACAGGAAGCTGTAAGCAAGCACCACAGTGGCAAATTAAGCCTTGTAGCCAGGGAACCCTGCACGTGCCAGCATACCAATAAAGATGAGATCTTGTAGCAGTAATTCCGTTCCCTTAAGGTAACCTCAATCTAAGATGTTGTTTTGAAGGGTACACTATCTGGTTGATTTTGTACCCCAGCACAGGAAAGTGTACTTCACACAGCTTTTCCTTCTAATTTGCAGAGGATCCAGACACAGAACTTTACCAAGAAACGTCAGATCTGAGGAGGAGTCTTAGCACAGTTCTACTTGTTTTGGTGAAAATGCAACTGTCTTGCAGATCGTCTGTCTTATTCACGTACCTGCATTCTTCCCAAGACCTGCCAGCTTCATCAGCAGAACGCCCTCACTGAGAAGTCACTTTCCTTTCTGCTATGCACTTTACTTATGTCAACTCTATCTATCACTGTGGTATCTAGTTATAAAGATAAGATACCACAGTTTAGAGATGTGGGGGAGCTCCTAGAAAGAGAAGTGAATGCATAAGCTGTGCATAAGCTGCATTTTGCTCTTCCTGTCAGCTAGCTCCGATTTTCTCATGGCTTTCTCAGTTTTGTTCCACCTTCTTTTCCTTTCAGTCTCTGCCTTGATCTGGACAGAATGGATTGCTGGGCCGAGGCCAACAGGATGAAGTTCAGCAAGACCAAGTGCCGGATCCTGCACTTTGGTCACAACAACCCCAGGCAATGCTAAAGGCTTGGGACAGAGCGGCTGGAAAGCTGTGTAGAGGAAACAGATCTGGTCAGTGCTTGGCTGAACATGAGCCAGCGCTGTGCACAGGTGCCCAAAAGACCAATGGCATCCTGGCTCATATACTGTTGCTAGCAGGAGCAGGGAAGTGATCATCCCTCCGTGCTCAGCCCTTGTCAGGCTGTACCTCAAGTAATGTGTTCACGTTTTGGGCTCGTCACTACAGGAAAGGCAGTGAGGCCCTGAAGCATGTCCAGAGAAGGGCAACGAAGCTGGTGGAAGGCTCTGGAGCACAAGACTTATGGGAAGCAGCTGAGGGAGCTGGGATTGTTCAGTCTGAAGAGGAGGCTCAGGAGAGACCTTATCACTCTCTACAACTGCCTGAAGGGAGGTTGTGGTGAGGCAGGGGTTGGCCTCTTCTCCCATGTAACTAACAATAGGACTAGAGGGAATGGCCTCAAGTTGCACCAGGGGAGATTTGGTTTGGACATTCGGCAATACTTCTACAAGAGAGCGGTCAGGCACTGGAGCGGGCTGTCCAGGGAGGTGGTAGAGACACTGACCCTGAGATGTTCCAGAAACATTTAAGTGTCGCACTAAGGGACATGGTTTAGTGGGGAATATAGGTGGTAGGTGGATGGTTGGACTGCATGACCTTGCAGGTCTTTTCCAATCTCAGTGATTCTGTAATTTCACCTAAACCCTACTACAGACAGAGAGCACAGCTCCACTCCCCTCTGATGCCTCCTGCATCAGGTAGGGCATAAGCCTCTTCTCCCATGTAATTAGCAACAGGACTAGAGGGAATGGTTTCAAGCTGCACTGGGGAGGTTCAGGTTGGATGTTAGGAAATTCTGCTTCTCCAAGATAGTGGTCAGGTGCTGGAACAAGCTTCCCAGGAAGGTGGTGGGGTCACTGTCCCTGTAGGTGTTCAAGAAACATTTAGATGCTGTATTTAATGATATGGTTTAGTCACTGATGGCAAGCAGACAGCTGGACTGGATGATCTTGGAGGTCTTTTCCAACCTTGGTAATTCCATGATTCTACCCTTCCCTCATACCAAAAGAAACCCACTCTTCCACCAACTCCCTTCTCACCAGGCTGTACATACAGTTCCTCATCCCCTCCTTGAGAAAGCACCAGCAGATATCTGTAAAACAACCATAACATAGTGGCTACAGCACTGAAACTCCAGCAGAAAAGGAATTATTTTAACTTAACGAAGTACAAGCAGCCAACTAGCTCATGCCACAGTACAGTTTTCCTCATCAGACCAAGTACTTCATTATATACCAGATTGCCTGTGCTAACAGAGAAGTACTGCTCTATCCCTGTTCAGACAAATCCTAACATACCAAAGTATTCAGCTAACTTGGGGCTGTGGACTGCAAACTTCTCATGATTCTTTGCTCCTTCTCAAGGGCTGCCAAGTGTATAAACTGTTCCCATTATTTACTCACAGATTAACAGTTGGTAAATTGGTCCCAGAGAATCACTGAAGAATTTTCCTTATAACTATTTCCCTTGCTTTAAAAAAAAAAAAAAAAAAACCAAGCACATAACGCCTTCTACCCACCCACCCCCACCCCTGAATCAATGTGAGAACTTCCTGCACTCAGAACAGCATGAATAGAGCTGGCAAGTAGTCAGGGAGATAGTACAGGCCCATGAATGCCCTGAATTCAGCTTCTGTGCTGCCGTTAAATTAAAGGAATTCAGGAGCCTCACAAAGGCTTGGTTATTTAATTATATTATAAAATAAAAGGCTGAATCTATTAGACAGCATACGAAAGAAACTCCTTCCCAAGTGCCTGTGCGGAACACGCAGCCCCAGTGACTCGGCCTAACCTTCTCCCTTTCCTCAGGGCGACATCAGCGCTGCCTCTGCCAGCACCCGGCAGAGCTGGCTGTGGTGTGAGAGCACTGCCTACCTGCTGGGACCACAAGCTTCCACACTACATTGCTGACCAGCTGCGTGGCCCTACCATGGGGATGTTTCACCTTTGCACTTTGTTTACAGGGAAACACCTGACATTTCCGGACAAGCTACATCTTTATTTACCGCCATATCTTCAACCTTGAATGCTGCATTGTAAACGCAGTTAAACAGGTCCTCGCTTGGCTTCAGCCTCCTTCAGTAAAAATTATAGGAGACACGTTAACAAGAATAACTACCATCAAACAGTGAGATGTTAAAACCTCTACTTTCCCAATCCCGTGCTTGTTATCTTCCATCCCCCTTATAATTAGCCAGGAATGGATCCACTCTACAGTTTGCCTTGCAGTCTCAAGAAAACAGAACTAAAAGAAGAAAAATCAAGGTAGCTTCCCTTACTGAGGGCTCTGCTCACCACATCTCTCAACAGCCTCATATAACAATCTCAGTACGAAAGACACGACACACTGCCAAGAGAGTTCAACAAAGCGCCATCAAGATGATGAAGGGGCTGGAGCATCTTATCCTGGGGGCAATAGGCTGAGAGAGCTGGGACTGTTCAGCTCAGAGAAATAAATGGATCTCAATGCATACTTAAACTGCAAGGGAGGAAGAGATGGAGCCAGATCATTCCCAGCAGCGCCATGTCAGGGCAGGAGACAATGGCCATGGACTGAAGCACAAGGCAACACCACTTTACTATACAAGCACCAGCACAAGCTGCCCAGAGAGGTTGTAGACTTCCTTCTTTGGAGGTATTTAAGAGCACACAGGCCCAAGGAACCTTTTCATTGTGGCCCCACACAGCAGTGGAGTCATGCCAGATAATCTCCATAAGTCCTTTCCAACCTCAGCCATTCTCCAACTTCAATACAGACATAGGAAAATAGATAGGATGAGAATACCAAACAGCGGAAAATATTAGATTGACCCAGGAGTACTTATCTGCAAACCAGTACCCACTGGGATATATTCTTCTGAACATGAGGTGCCGAAAGAATGAGGGTAACTGCAAGACTGAGACACAAATACACAAGAGAGTCCGACAAGTCAAACAAGGACATTTTATGTACAAATGATAAGACAAGGTTTGCATAATCTCTCATTAGGGAAATAACAAAGTATCGGTTCCCTGCTACTGAGAATGAAAGACACCACAATACTCTGATTCAAAAAGGTTAGTAGGCATTAACTTTATACCATGCCATTCATTTTGGTACAGACAGCATCTACAGTAGGTAAGGGAATTTGACATTAGCCTCTGAGCACCTTTGAACACCTACATATTTTGCTGCGAAGCCGTGACTACAGAGAAAGGTTCAAAGGATTTTCATATGAGTACTTGCCTTCCATGTCTAGAAAAAAATAGTGGATACGAGCTACAAAGTGCTCAGCAAAAGTAAAATCTGAACATTAAAAAGAAAAAACAAAATAGTGCCAGCAATAACCCACAGAGTGCCAAGACACAGCAGGCAAATGAACTATTGAAGAGTCCAATAAGAACTCCACTTACAGGCTGCCAGTATGCACGGTATCTGAGAGAACTGTCTGGAAGACCAGACTTGCTCCATGCCATATTCCTCAGCAGCACCTCCCTTAACAATTCAGAAAGGTCAGATGGCCAACTACATTTTTTAACTCGATCCATTGATAGTATTTAGCTCAGTTGGTGACAGCAAGTAGGAGGGCAATGCCAAATGCTTTAAGCCCTCCATGTTCATTGCACACATTCCTCAGAAGCGTAAGCCTTACTGAAGTGCCACATGTAATGCCGCTGTTTGTGAGCCAGACCGGTATTAAAGATTCAGCATGTCCAGTCAAAGGTTCAAAGATGTTAACAGCATGAACTCTTCTACTATCAGCCCAATTCTTACTATGTATGACTAGGACTTTTTCCTTTTTACTACATCTCAGTACAAGAAAGGCATAGAGATTTTGGAAAGGGTCCAGAGGAGGGCCATGAAGATGATCAGGGGCTGGAGCACCTCCCCTATGAGGACAGGCTGAGGGAGCTGGGATTGTTCAGCCTGGAGAAGAGAAGGTTGCGGGGTGACCTCATTGCAGCCTTTCAATACCTGAAGGGAACTTACACCCAGGAGGGGAGTAAACTCTTCGAAAGGGCTGACAATAGCAGGACACGGGGAAATGGATCCAAGTTGAAAGAGGGAAGATTTAGGCTGGATGTTAAGGGAAAGTTCTTCACTAGGAGAGTGGTTAGGCCCTGGAACAGGCTGCCCAGGGAGGTTGTGGATGCCCCGTCCTTGGAGGTGTTCAAGACCAGGTTGGACGGGGCCCTGGGCAACCTGATCTAGTAAATGTGTATGTTTGGTGGCCCTGCCAGGCAGGAGGGTTGGAACTACATGATCCTTGAGGTGCCTTCCAACCCAGAAAACTTCCTGCATGGAAGTCTGGCAGCGTATTCCAGGCTGAAAGGATTCCCCTCTCTCACAGCGTAAGTAGTATTTGCTATCTGCCAGCAACTCAAGATAAGCCTCCTCTTAATGCCTAACTGAAGATGCAAGAGGAGCTGGAACTGCTCACACTCCAGTAGAGCATTAAATAAAGGTACACAACACACACGGTGTTGCAAATTAAGTACATATATAATATACCTCAGGCTGTAGTAAACCATTCTCTCCGGACAGTTACTTTGGCACTGACAGGAGGAGTATGACTTAGTCCACTGCAGACTACAAAGCCTTTTAATCTTTCTGCTGTGATATCTAGCAATACTGATCTGCACATTTTTGTTCTAGGCTTTATTTACCAAGGAAGAGTTTGGAAGATGATAAACAAACGAGGATCTTTTATCCCAGATTCAGAAAACAAACATTCCGAAAAATATTTCTTCTGAGAGACATTCCAAAGATGGAATCTGCAAATCAAAAGAAAGCAGAATAATGTAACATAGTTTTCTTGTATTAGCAGGAATTAAAGTTGTCATTTGATTAAGAAGATTAAAGAGACACAAACCAAGCAGTCCTCAGTGCTACGGTCTAATCTCAAGTGGAATGAATATACTTATACAGATGATTCCACTGTTCATGAGGTTATGAAAACTGTTCCTGTTATTTAATAGTCCAAAACATATCGCACTATTTTTCAGCTGATTCACATAGAATGTGTAGTCTGTATCTTCCAGTTCTGTTGACGAAGACAAGAGACATGATTTTCATGTCACCAAAGGAAAAAAAAAGATAAGACACGTCCACAGCCACTTCACAGAGTCTGGACACTTCAAAGAGTTCAGATTCTCATTCTCAGCCTGTTCTTTCTTTTATTAGCTATGACACCCACAAGAAAATAAGTTAACTACTCACCCTGAAAGGATATAAGCTCTGGTCTACTTTTAACCTTAAAGTTTTAATCCAAGCCAACAGCTACGAGTTTTACACTTTTACCAAGTCAGCATACACTAAATCCTCAACCCTAGGACTGAAGTGAGGAAAAACCTTCAGGTAACTGAATATTTCATTGCTTTCAAATAGCCTTCTGATGGGATCTCTGAAACCTTAAAATGCATTTACAGTTAGGAACATCCTGTTTGCAACATGTAAACCATCCCAACCTTGTGCTTACATCCACGTAACATTGGTATAAGAACCACCTAGAGGTCCTAACTTGTTAACTTGAGTACAGCCTTCTTTCAGAAGTTCAATACTTCATTGAGAACAGCTATCATTAAGAGTTTTATTATACCAGGCAAGTTTTATAGCACAAAAGACAATAATGACATGCAGTATTAGGCTGTCTCAGATAATTATAATTCACTTTCACAAATAAAATGATTGCTCGCTGGGACTGTCATCCCCTAGAGGTTTGTTTGTCCCACTACATAATACACGGCAAAAGGAAAAATATGCTTCTCCATCATTTACAATTTGAGTTGATAAGCATCATAAAGTAACTGGTTGGATCCAGCAGGGGTTGTTTACAATTAATTATCTTCCAATGAGCAGAATGCACATACAGTATCTTTGCTGTCTATAGGACCCTTCTCAAAGCCCAGTGCTCCTATCTATTATCTGCTTTAAAAGGTTAGAGATGATCACACAGGAGGAAAAAAAGCCAGTGTTGGAGAACAACAAAATGCCATTGTACAGCTATCTGATCAGGAAGCTCACTGTTCAGCTGGAAACTTACTGGTTTCAAGGTAGTGTTAAAACTGAGGAGCTGCTCATCTAAGGCTTATCTGAAAGCAAACTCATTGCTAGCAAGGACTTCAAGGTTTTCTATACCATTTATTTTAAAGCAAATAATAGGGTGAACTAGGCATAGTTATTGTTTAAAGAAGCATGCAGCTTTTTGAAAGGAAAAGGACTTGGTATTATTCTCATCAACTGAAGGTGCCTGAATCACAGGTTTTGTTCTGCTCTTCAGAAATTCTCCCCTCACCAAAGCACACATTCAGAAGAGCAGTGGTCTACTATTTATCTTAATTGCGGCTCTTACTATCTCTTTCTCTTTGGACACAAAGATTCATAAATTGAACAAACAGGAAGAGAAACTGCATTCAGATTACATAATTAGGCGTATGTAAATTGCACCTCCAGCCTCAGCTCCTGAACTTCAAAGGCATTCCAGCTCCTCATTACTCCCTTGGAACAAGGCCCGTTGTTTTGTTTTTATTTAAATAAGTTGGCATAGCACTTGGAGCGCTCGCAGATGAGAGGCACCGCTTAATGCGGCGATTATGGGGTTTGGAGAGTTACGGATACAATTCAGCGCCTAGTGAAGTTGGTGGGAAGAGTCCCATTGCCACTGGACAAGGCCGAGAGCAAGTAACAGCCTCCAAGCTCAGAGGGCCAAATTTACCTTTGGCCCACAAAAAGCATTAAACTTTTAAAAGCCTCCTCCATTCGACTTGGATGTTTGAGTCTGCATCTCTTCGACAGCTTCGTTTTCTTTTCCTTCTATACTGAGAACTAAGCTAGATGGGATTGGAGAGAAAAATCCCCTGAAAGCGACTATTTTAAATCGGTATGTAGGTAGCTGTTCTTAACTGTCAGATCAAAGAACGCACAGTTAGTTGGGCAATGAGTATTTTCAGCATCCCTTCAAATATGTCGAAGCCAGCTGGAAGAAATTTTACTTCCCCAACAACAGGAGAAGCTTCAAAGACAGTGTGCTATGCTGGGAAATTAAATGACTCTTCAGGAAGTCTTTCTTCTTGATTTAAAAGTTGTCACTGCTAAACAAAAATGTTCTCTGAAAAAACTATTTTTGCCCCTCAAATAACGGGGGTAGTGGGAGTTCAACAACCACAGCAAATGCATAAGACATCCTACATCTCCATTCTTCCACATACTTGAACCACGTCAACAGGATCAGAAGGAATCAGTGATCAGACACCTGAGAATGTTGGTTTTACTATTAATTTTGCCTACCTGAAATCCCAATTGGAATTCCAACTGGACACAAGAGCATTGTCCATTTACAACCCACATGTGTCTCTCCAGGCTGTTAGGACAGCTGCTGAATTTCAAGAGGCAAGTGATGCCCATTCTTTGCATACAACATTTTATCACATAGTAGTTAAAATAAAGAGGGGGAGGGGGGGATTGAAGCAATTTGAGATATATCATAAAAAGACTTAAGTCTGAAATTCTCCAATGTCTAAGATGGCTTCAGCAATTAACAGCCGTGAATTGGCACTCAACAAGAACCAGCTACTTTTGGAAAACAGTATCTGTGTTAAGACAGCACAACTGGAGAAATGACTGCCCAAGCGGGAGAAATAAACTCTACAGCCAATAGGTTGTTTTATAGTGAAAATATAAAAATTATGTTCTCCAAAAAGGCAATGCTGTAAATTACACACAGAGTAGAACTCAGGACTTCTGAGTAAAGCAAAAAAATAAAGAATTTTCATATAAACATTTCCCGACATAAAACTTGCGAGGCTTAACTACCGCCAATCTATACACAACTCGGCCATTACCATGCAGCTGGAATTTCAACTCTAGTTTCCAATCTCACTCCTGAGTATAAGCAAGAGGTTATTGATTACTTCTAAATGAGGATGTCTTCTTCCTGTGAAGTTCCTTAAATATCTTGTAAAAAGCCAAGAGTTTCAGAATTCCTGTCTTAAAGCCACATCTAGAAGGAAAAGTTAAGGCATTAATTCCCAAGTGAGTTTCAATCTTTTTAGGCATTTACAAGGGTCGGCTGCACTTCTCTCAAGCATCACTGAGGAGGAAAAAAATTAGCTGGAATTATATATCAAGACAGTGATGCTTACCAATGACTTCAGTGCATGCGTCCCTTCTACTCGAGCTGGTTTCCTCACACAAACTGCAACTGGCTGCAAGCATCAAAGTCTATTCCATTCCAATCCACACACACACAGACATGGGGAAGAAAAAAGAGCAACAAAAAAAAAGGTAACCGCAATATTCGGTACTCCGGGTCAAAGAATAAAGTTATTACCAGGCTATTTCAGACACAGCTTCACAGAACTGAAATCCCCACGTGAGCAAACGTTCTAAAATGCAGCAATAAAACCGAGTCAAGGGAAACAGCTGAAAACAGACACATGCAGAGACTTATTTAATCTCATCCAAAATGCCAGTGTGCCGCATCCCACAAGCAGAGAAGCGATTAAACACTGAAGGCTGAGTCAAAGCACCTTTGCTTTCACTGTCCAAGGCAAACAGAAAGTTACAAGTCAGTTTTGTTTTGGTTTTTTGTCTAAAAACAATTAACTCAAACACAAAACACCCTTGAACCCGGGAAGAAAAAAAATACAGTTGATAACATGTAAGGTACAGGTTCCTTCCATATCAAAATGCTAAGTGTAACAAATAGCACTCCTACCTGCTGCACTCCCCAGTGCAGATCAGCTGAGGAAACTAATACTTTGTATATATACTTTCATAGAAAAACCTGAAATCCATGTGTCGGTACTTCACACATACTTAAGTTATGGACACTAGCCAGGAGCACAAGAGAATGTAAGAGCTGCAAGAACCGCTGTACTTAACAGGTGTTACATACCAAGGCTTAGTGCTGGAATGCAGGGGGGGCCTTGCAGCTATCTGCACTCACAGCCCCAGAGCCTCACAGAACCGCCTGCCTTGGGAAGACCCCATTCCAACTGGCACTCCTACCTAAGCAAAGGCTATCGCTGCACAGGGACAGGTGGAGCCAGCCCAGCACTGCTGCCATTTAACACTATCCTGCAGAACAGGACAGGAAAAATCACTACTTTGGTCATGCCACGATTGCCTTGTGAGTTAAACACACGATGTAACTGAAACGAAATGAACAGTGGGAAGTTTTCCGTATTTATTTTCCTTGCAGGAGATGCAAACACACACACACAGTCACAAAGTAAACAAGATGTACATCCAAACCACACTGGGAAGGGAAAACAAAATGGAAGACTACAGCAGCCCAATGGCAGCGGATGATTTTCCTTTCAGAAAAGAAAGGAAAATCATGTAAGAAGAGATCACTCACTGGGACTTCACCTTTACAATCACAGAATGACCCGGGTTGGAAGGGGCCTCAAGGATCATGTAGTTCCAACCCTCCTGCCTGGCAGGGCCACCAGACATACACCTTTACTAGATCAGGTTGCCCAGGGCCCCGTCCAACCTGGTCTTGAACACCTCCAAGGACAGGGAATCCACAACCTCCCTGGGCAGCCTGTTCCAGGGCCTAACCACTCTCCTAGTAAAGAACTTCCCCCTAACATCCAACCTAAATCTTCCCTCTTTCAACTTAAAACCATTTCCCCGTGTCCTGCTATCATCAGCCCCTCCGAAGAGTTTACTCCCCTCCTGGGTGTAAGTTCCCTTCAGGTATTGAAAGGCTGCAATCACTACCATAGAAGAAGCCATCTGAATGTTAACTAATAGACTGCATGTTAAATAAGATGTTGGATTTCAGAAAAAAATAAAAAGAAATCAGTGCCCCAAAGGCAGAAGCTCTTCCTTGCAGCACAGCTGCTGTCCTGCTCTTAGGAATAGGTATGTCTATGGAAAGTTTCCTCCTTCACCATACACATCCTGCAGTTCTCTTAAATCGAGCTTACCAATGCATTTATGAGCTAGGCTGATTTATTCACTATGATATGCATGCAGCAAACAGCCAGCGACTCAATAGGTATTTCACAAAATGCAGCCAGTCCTATGGCGTTTCCATCTATCATTAAACACCCAGCAGCTGGAAGTCTTCATGGGACTCCAATGGTCATACAGGGTGACCTGTGCTACGTGCTCCCACTCTTACCTTCACAACATTTTCTGCAGTGAAGTTTCAGACAAAGCTGGATTGGTTTCTCCTCTCAGCCTTCTAAAAGGTCACACGAGCAACAAGCCTCTTTTCATAAACAACACCTGACAGCCGGTTGCCAAATTAACACCCTTAATCACATCTGGCATTTCTTCGTTTTCTGCCCACAGGCAGTCACCTACTGGAAAGTGATACATGTGATGACACCATCAGGTGCAGCAGCCCTATGTCACATCAGAGAGCAGACAATTTAATGACAGTAGAGTGTGAGAATCAGACACCCCATCACCTTGCAGTAGGAAAGCAACAAAGCCTCAAAGCCCCAAGCTGGTCCTATAATCCAAGACCAAATCTCTCATGTCCCTTTCCATGTAGATGCTCCACAGGGCTGAACAGAAGGAATGGTTTTAAGCTGCACCAGGGCAGTTTCAGGCTGGACATTAGGAAGTATTACTTCTCGGAAAGGGTAGTCAGGCATTGGAATGCACTGCCCAGGGAGGTGGTGGAGTCACCAACCATGGGAGTGTTCAAGAAACATTTGGATGTTGTGTTGAGGGATATGATTTAGCTGGGAAGTATTGGTAATGGTTGGACTGGATAGATCTTCTAGGTCTTTTCCAACCTTGATAATTCTGTGATTCTGTGAACAGGACTCTGCTTACTCCTGATCTAAGGTCTAATAACTGCACTTCAGCAATCTTCCAAATGGCTCCATTGGTGTGTTAGCCCATTTTCCTTTGGCACACAAATGACAAAGAACGCAAGGCCACTGGGAGAAATCGCATCTTACAAGAAGTATTTTTACAGGGCAATAAGGAATACTATAACTTGTTTTCGAGAAGCCTTCTGGATCACAGCCACCACTATGGTTTTAGGAATGGTTTAGTAAGTCTGACCTAATCAGTCTCCCAGCTACAATATCAGGACTGTAATTGCACTATGGGTTCTTATAGAGTTCCACAACCAGTAAAGGAGTATCTCAGCAGAAAGCTATTTAACTATATCCTTTTAAAGAGAGATTAAGTACTCCAGACTTCGAGGACGGTATCTTTTGTTGAGATGGATTTCAACACAGGGAGAAGCTGACGTGCATGGCTTGCCACTAATGCCCAGTTCTGCTCAAATCAATGTTACAGGGGGCAGAATCGGATGCTTACATCTGTAACAGGCTCTGTTTTGGTAACAGCACTATTGCACAGCAATGCTCAGTCAAGAGGATGAAGAAACCGAGCACACTCAGAGTACGAGAAGTAGAGGAGACACAGAACAAATATGAGCTAACCGCATTTAGAAGTGAGTCAAGACAGCACCACGGGAGGCACTTCTACATTCTCAGCATCACATTTTGTTTTCTGAGCCTCCTCAATTCAGAGTACCGCGTTAAAATAACAGACATTTCATTGCGGAATGTCTGCGAGGAGCTACATATTAGGAGAGCTCTATCATCGCTGTGAAACCCCTGACCCTCTGCTCTCTCCTAGTTCAATCACAGAATTATCAAGGTTGGAAAAGACCTACAAGATCATCCAGTCCAACCATTCCCAATACTTCCCGGCTAAATCATATCCCTCAACACAGCATCCAAACGTTTCTTGAACACTCCTATGGTGGGTGACTCCACCACCTCCCTGGGCAGTGCATTCCAATGCCTGACTACCCTTTCCAAGGCTTTTTTCCAAAAAGCCTATTTTCACAGCTAGAGAAATGAGCAGCACACAGTAATGGCTGAAATCACTGGCTGGATCACCTTACTTTGTTTGGAATTTTTAGCATTGTTTCAGCACTGAGATCTTCCAGCCTTAGAACTCTCTCTCCCCAGAAACAGAGAAGCCCAGCAGTTATCGCTGCGTTCTCTTCACACTCCGAGGGGATTAGGGAAAAGAATTCTATATAGATGCAAAAGTGCAAAGAAACCAGCCTCGGTTTATGCCGTTTTACATCGGTACAAGACCAGGATCAAATCCTACTGAGATTGCTTGCAGGAAATTACAATGCAGGGGGACAGAGCTGCTGGTTGCTATCCATTGGGACAAGGCAGCCTGCCTAAGCCAATGAGCCCAGGGCAAGCAGGCAAGCACTGCTAAAGCATTCCCTCGGGTATTCCTGGAGGATCATTCAATCAAAAAGGTGCTTCCAACACCCTCACCCTGCAGCCAAAATAGACTCCCTCATTTGATGCATATTTCTTTTTAAGTCTCCTTCCTTTCATCACCCAGCAGAAAAATGAAAGACCATAAGGATGTCGAGAGGAGCTGCCAGGATAGTTGCAGGAAGTCAGCAGACGACGTCCCAGCAATGCTTCCTTCACTCTTTTGGCTGGAAACGCTGCGCTACAAGCACGGGATCACAGGTGTTTCAGGTGTTGATCGCAGATCCCCCCAAAGAGATAAAGTTTTCAAAGAAACGCTGCACTTTTGAAGCGCAGAGGCACGCTGCCATGCTCTATGGAATTACATAACGCATTTGCATTCATTTAATCCTATGTACGCTTACAGATTTGACTCGTACAAAGAAGCCCAGGGCGCACAAGCTACGTTAGCCATTAGGCTGCGACACCGAAATCAAGCAGCCGCATTCAGCAGGTCGAATTCATCACTCAACGCGCAAAAGCTCCATGCAAACAGGCGTCACTGAGCTCCTAAGGCTGACCGACGTCTCTTGCTTCTATTTCCTATAGAATTCAGCCTGTTAGAACAGGGCAACTTAAAACGGCCGCCGGGAGCATGAGAGCAGCGCTCCCTCCAGCACCACCTGCTGAACCCCACCCTCGCCAGCACTGCCAGCCTTCCTTCATCACCAGGACGCAGCAGTTATTTCTGCTCTTTTCCTATCTAACCCCGACCTGTCAGCTCCTCGGCTGAACGCCACTCGGTATCTTCGCACGAGAGATATTTTTAAGCCCCCGTCAAAGAGCACCGTTGCATAACGGCGACGTGGGAGCTAACTTTCCCACCGACACCGACACCCCCCCGAAGCCCCGTCACCGAGGCTGTAAGGAGAGGGGGGCTCTCCCCTCCCGTGACGAAGGCTGCAGCAGCCCGTTCCCAGCACAGGAGGCGAGCAGCGGGCTGTGCCCGCAGGAACGCATCGCCCTCACGGTGGCCGCGGCGGGGACGGCGGCTCCCTTCTCCCCCCGCCCCCGGCTCCGCTACGAGACGGCGTCAGAGCGAAGCGTCCCGACTCACCGGCGTAGAAGCGGATGAGGCAGCCGGTCTCGGCGTCCATGCCCTCCTCCTGCACCCGCCACAGGTCCCGGAAGCCCAGCTGCGAGAGGTAGTCGTTCTGGATCTGCAGCGGCTTCTCGTGGCCCTCCAGCCGCCGGCTGGTCTCCCCGTGCAGCTGCACGAACAGCGCGGGCGGCCCCGCGGGCACCTCCCGGCCGCCCCCCGCCTCCGGGGACAACTCTCCGGGCGACGGGCGGCCCCGGCCCGGCCCCGCACCTGCCTCCGCGCCGTCGGAGGCCGCCGGCTCCGCCTCCAGCTCGTCCGAGGAGGACGAGCCCCCGCCGCCGCCGCTGCTGTAGGGGTCCAGGCGGTCGGAGACGCTCTCGGCGCTAGGGCTGAAGCTCTCGCAGTCGGAGCCCGCCGGCCCCAGCTCTCCCAGCAGGGAGGGGCACGACAGCGGCGGTCCGGCCAGGTACAGCTCCGCCGGCGGCGCGGCGGGGTTCGGCGAGACGCCCTCCTCGGCGCCCCCCCGCCGGCTCCCGGGCCGCTCCCCTTCGGCCGCCGGCTCGGCCGTGCCCGCGGCGGGGCCTTCCTCCGGCGGCGGGGGCTGCGGGCCCGCCTTGCCCGGCACCCGCACCACGCCGCCGCCCCGCGGGCCGGGCTGCTGCAGGCGGGCGGCCACCTCGGCCGCCGTGGTCTCCAGGGTGCAGAGCACCGGGCGCAGGTAGCGGTTGGCGTGGCGCTCGTAGACGTGCACGCAGCCCCGCTGCAGGTCCCGCCGCACCCAGTCCCGCTCCGGGGGCTGCAGCGGCTGCAGCTGGCGGGACGGCTTGGGCAGCAGCGCCTTCCTGTCCAGGCTGCGGGTGCCCAGCGGCGCTCCGGCCGCCGAGAGGTTCCTCTTCAGCCGGCCCCGCCGCAGCAGCAGCGAGCCGCCGCCCGACACAACGGGGGCCGCCAGCGCCGCGGGGGGAGCCGAGCCGCCGGCCGCCCCCCGCCTCCTCCGCGGGCCGCCGGCCGCCTCCGCGCCGCTCTCCGTCGCCGGGCCCTTCCCGCCCGGGGAGCGCTCCGCCGCTTCTCTCGCTCGCTGCTGCTGTTGCTGCTGCGCGGGCTCCATCGCCCGCGGGGCCGGGGCTGCCGCCGCCCTCCTGCCGGGAGCGCCGCTCGGCCGGCGCTGGGAGGGGGGAGCCCGAGCGGGGCGAGGCGCCGCGCCCCGGGAACGAGGGGGGGGCTCAGGGCGCAGCGTTCCGCCGCTGCCCCCGCGCCGCGCACCCGCCTCAGCCCCGCTCCCCGGCCGTCGCCAGCGCCATGAGGGAGGCGGGCACCCAGCGAGCCCGGCGCCGCGCCCGCCCGCGCCTCATGAATATGAAGCGGCCCCGCCGCTCTGGGGAGGCGGCGCGATGTGACGGCACCGCTCGCGCGGCGGGGCGGAGCCTCGCCCGTAAACACCGAGTGACGGCAACATGGCGGAGCGCGGTGCTGCTGGGGAGCGTAGTCCGCAGCCGTTCCCCACACAGCACGGAGACTACAAGGCCCGGCGGCCAGCGCTCCTCGCCTTCCCGCCTTCTGCTCTCTCCTCAGGAGAGCGCTGCCATGACTACACTACCCCCATCCCATCCTGCCTGCATATAAAGTTGCTTTAAGTGAATGGCTGAAATGACAAGTTACAATGAGATCAATGCAATTAGCACATAGGTACCAGCTCTCATACCGCAAGGACATAACGCTGCAGTGTTTATTCAGAGAATCTGCTCGTGCTCCTGGGGGTGTTTTAGCTGAGTGAGGTGGGTTGGAAGGGGCTGTATCTGCCTGAGCTCATTCCTTACTAATACCCTTTGTAAAATGGCAGCCAAACTTCATGCCAGAGGCTCATTGGAAGCGCTGTGTTCTGTAGTAAAGCAGGGGTTCTGGTGCAGCGCTGAGTGCGTTGCAGCCCGATTTGCTCTGCTCCCCACAGACCTAAAGCATGGAGATCTTCAGGTACATCTCAGGAACGCAGAACTGGAAGGGAGGTTTCCGGGGACATCAGGTGTGCCCCCATCCCTGGGATCCCAGGTCTTTTTACCTAGCTGAATGTCCTCTCAAAGTGAACAGAATCACAGAATGACCCGGGTTGGAAGGGACCTCAAGGATCATGTAGTTCCAACCCCCCTGCCTGGCAGGGCCACCAAACATACACATTTACTAGATCAGGTTGCCCAGGGCCCTGTCTTGAACCAAGTGGGTCTGCCCGCAGCACCACCCCAGTGGTCAGGAGCTTTCTTCCACTTTTTGTTCTGAATTTACACATGGCTGGTTTGTACCCACATGTTCACGTTGCCCTTTGACTCCAATAGCTTTTTTAGTTTTTAATTCTGAGTGTCTGCCCCCAATGTACTTACAGGCAGCTGCTGTATCCCTGAGCAGTCTTTCCTAGACTAAACAAAGTCCTTTTGCCTCCCAAGGCAAGATAACCTACACAGTGCAAGAACACTGGTGGCGGGCACCCCGTTCCCAGGGACACTCAAGGTCAGGCTGGAGGGGGACTCTAAACAACCTGATTTAGCTGTGCGTGTCCCTGTTCATTGCAGCAGAGTTGGACTAGGTGACCTTTAAAGGTCCCTTCCAACTCAAACGATTCCGTGATGCTATGATAACGCAGAGTGAAGGTCATTTCAGTAGCCTCGGGTCAGGCACGTGGTGGGGTGAGATGGAGGAGCTCCTGCCCAGCCCTGCACGATGCTGCGAGCCGGCGAGGGGCTGAGCTGACCTCACTTCTCCTGCTGCTCGGGGCCTTGCTCATGAAGGGCTTTAGGCAGTTAACAAACCAAGTAGCAGCACTGAGGTCCAGAAGGTGGAAAACTGCTGGGTTTGTCTCTGCTCTGTGCAATTTGCTGGGGAGCAGGAAGCTGCACTGAATAGTCAGGCAGTGATTTCTGTAACAACCCAGCATCTCCAAACGCTAGTGGTACAGAGCCAGGTCATTTTTGCTTTATGCAGGGAAGTGCATTTGAAATCTTGTCATTACCTGCACATTCAAATTGAACTTTTAGGCGTATGAGAAAACGGTGCCATTCTCCATTTCCTAGTCGCTGATCAATGCTTTTTAACTCTCTTGGAATCATGAATTTTGCAGCGAATTAACCACTGCTGTGAGACGTGGGAATGGAGCTTCTGAAATTGCTTTTTGTCAGGAGGAAGTGGGAGGCTGAAAGGCACATCTTCCTTTTCTAAAGTTTGATCGATGGTGGCTATTTTGAAGAATGGTTAAATGAAACAGGATGGTTTGCAATCTGCAGTTTTCCAGCTGGAGTCTGGCAACCTTCGTGAAGAGTTTTCTGACTGTAGGAGCTTTCTACAGAAAAATAAGGGAATAAAAAGTAATTTATCACAGATTACTCTGATACCGTACCAAAAGTCTTTATAGCAAACGAACAAACTGTACGTGCCTGAAGACACTGGCAGGAAAACACCAGAAGGCCTTGAAACTCCACAGTGACTTTTGTGTAATATACCCAGTTACCAGAGCCAGAGCCTTTGTAGAACCAGTTTTGCCATAAGCTATACTCAAAGAGAATTTCTGAATTGTATCAAATATGCAACAATTGCCCAATTTGGTTTTTTTGTTTTGTATTTAAAGAAAGCCTATCTATAAAGCATGCCTTTGTTAAATGGGAATTACTGAATCCTCACTCCTCGACTGTAGAAAACTTGGCTGACGAGACAGTTCTGGATGAAAAGCTGATGCGCACCGAGAAATGCTAATGTGGGAAAAATTCTATTCATTCTTCTTCTGCTATAAGTCATCATCAGTGGCGCTGCTGAACGTTCATCCGTGATTTAAGAAGAAATAAATCACCCCAGTGATTCCAGTTAACGCGTGAAGTTGGGGAGGGAGTTTAGAAAGAAGAAATTTCATGTCCTTTAACGCTGTAAAATACTAGGGGGCTTGTTTGGCTCTTTTTAGTAGCCTGTTTTTCTAGTCTGGGGGATTTTTCCTACAGGCATGGAAGCAAGGGACTGATCTCAGTGTCAAAATACTCGAGCAAAAGACAAAACATTTGCCACTGTGGAAATAATTCAAAGAGCAGGAGAAAGATGAGCAAAGGGCCCGTTTCCAATCAGACCATTTAATAATATCCTTCTTTGTAAAGGGAAATTGAATGTCTTCATACGGAAGCTCTTCTGACAATAATACTTAATTTTATCAGCAGTGAATGATTTGCAGTCTTTAAAATGCTAGGTATGCACCTGTATGCCTCATCAATCGGTGGGCTGTCACGATTGTAGGAGCAAATTGGGTATGCACATAACAAGGAACAGAAAATTTACACTGATTGCTGCTCCAGCTGTGAGCTTAAACACAACAACGCGTGTGCTCCGGGCTGCTTCTGCTCATCCGGGATTGTAAGGTCTTCAGCCGAATAAGGCATTTATGATGGTGCTTATTCAACAAAACTCTTAATTATAAATGTGCTTTTAGATTCAGCATACGATTAAGGACTGTTCTTGAACAGAGAAGTTTCCATTAATTGATGCCTGAAATAGAGTCAGCCTTTAAATTATCTAACAGGTTGCACTTGTGTTTATATATTCAGGAATGGCAGAGTTGCATTGCCTGCAGGCTTGTTTGTACTTACAGCCCCCTAAATCATTTTCAGCAAGGCTTGATCTTGTGTTTCTAATTCCAAAACCACTTCCACTCAAGTTATATCAACAGCACTAAATGTTATTCAGCTCTACACCTCAAAGCACTATGCAAAAATATCATTATTTCCATGCTATGGGAAGAGGAGAAAAGAGCCCAGTACCTTCCTGGCTGCACGTTAAGCTTTCTAGAAGGAAATGGGCAGAGCTCAGGTCCCCGCATCCTTCAAGCAGGACATGAGGCTGTGAAGCACCTTTCTGGCTGAAGGAACGTCTTGTCCCTGCTTATCTCGGGCTGGAGCTGGGCACGGCACTCCTGTTGCAGTGGTCACTTGGCACACAGCATTATCAGCATTCTTCCAGTACCTGAAAGGTGCTTACAGTGAGAGTGGGGCAGGTCTCTTCTCACTAGTGACAAGTGACAGGACGAGGGGAAATGGCCTCAAGTTGCGCCAGGGCAAGTTTAGGTTGGATATTAGGAAGAACTTCTTTACAGAAAGGGTAGTTAACTACTGGAATAGGATCCCCAGGGAGGTGGTTGAATCGCCATCCCTGGTTGTGTTTAAAAGCCATTTGGATGTGGTACTTACGGACATGATTTAGCAGAGGGTTTTTAGAGTTAGGGTACTGGTTAGGCTGCGGTTGGACTTGATGATCTTCAAGGTCTTTTCCAACCTGGATAATTCTATGATTCTAAGATTCTATGATCTGCCAGCAGCGTGTGGCTCTCCCATCCACAAAGAGGAAGGTCTTTACCCTTGCAGTGCTATATATTCTAGAGTCATATTAAAACCTGTATTAAAATGAAAGCATTCTGTTACAGATTTTGTTTTTCGCTTGTGTTGATATTAATTGCAAAGCTAGACCTTCTAATTCCCAGTGGGTTCAGCAACCTCTACACACTAATCCTCTTACTGCATCTTTGGCTCTTCCTTTCTCAGCTGCATTTTTGTTTGGTAATTTTTTAAAGGACAAAGAACTTCATTTTCAGTTGGATGTTAATGCACTGAAGGATTCTCTTCCAGAACTCCTTCCATGTAATTATTTCATTTCATCTTTCATGCTCGTATGGCTTCTTAAACCCAATTTGTTTCTGAGCCTTATAACTCCTGGAGGTATAGTACTCATCACCGCTGATAGAGATGGATTATGGTGGATTCATTAAGCTGAAAACAGCACAGAGACTTGGATACAGTGTTTTTACACACTATATAACCCTAAGCAGCACATCTGAAGTGACCCAGGAGATCCAAACATTTTTGGTATCAGTTTCTATGTGGTTAGTCATCTCCCACTGATTCACTTGGAAGTGTCTCGTCCAAGTGACAGCACTGCCTGTTGAAGGGCCATACGTGAAGATCTTTCACTAAAGCCGAGCATATTTTTCTTCCATACTGCACATTTGGCAACAAGGCTGGCTGAGGAAGTGCATTCCTCTTCTCCCTTATATACATCACTTTAGTATGATATGCTGCCCTGTGACTCTGGGGCTGCCCTGGCAGCCGAGAGATGGAAATGCTCTTCATTAACAGGAATTATGCCTTAAGAATCTCAGGTATTTCTTCAAGGCAGTAAAAGTCTATCTCCTAAATACACGTTGTTTACTTGTGAATGAATATGCACTGATGTGAGAACAGCGCCATGGAAGATAAACCTTACAAATATGTTCCTGATTATTTATATCAGTACAGAGTGCTATCAATGGCTGCATAACAGTACACACATAACAGTAACTTACTAGAAGTATGAGCACAGATGCACATTATGCACTTTGAGGGAATTATTTAACTTTATTTCTTGAACCTGAGAGGTGTATCCTGTTAAAAAACAACAACAACACAGAAATCCTCCAAGGAGCTTAATAAAATAAAGCCACATTGTCAGGATCAACCTAGAAGGTAGTACTAAAGTAGCCATCTCAGCAGTGGAAGCGTAGTTGTAGGGCCGTGCATGAAATTAAGAATGCCTTGTGTCTGCAGACGGGCTGCTGGCAGCACTCCCACCCACAATGATCTGGCACAGCTGGCCTGCCAGGATTTCTATCTGATGGCTGAATATTTTGTGCCATGCCTTTCTTGGCTGCCTTTTAATACTTTCTCCATATTAGATAACACAGCACACAAAAACCTCCAGCAGGTTCTCGCGTGATGGGTAGGAAACCATTTACCACATCCTTCCCCCCACGCTATGGCACTGCTTTCAAAAAGCATCACCTTGCTTTAGCCAGAGCTCTGCTGCCTCCTCTCCATCACATGCCCTGAGAAGAAAGGCACTCACTCGTTACCTCTTGCTGGCTGCAGTTCTCCATTCTCCAGCACATGCAGAAAGTAGTGGCTCAGGCTGTGCTGACTCTCCCTCCATCCTTAGTGCCATGGAACGGTTTTTGAAGGAAGTGATCACGCTGAGCCAGTGTGGCTATGGAGAGATGGAGGCCACAAAGGCATGATGTTGCCAGAGACAGAAGGAAGCCAAGTTGTTTGGAAAGTCTCCACATGACTTTGTGTTGGAGCAAACGCATTCAGTGCGCATTCAGCTGAGATGGATGATTCTCTTTCCTCTAAGGTCTCCTTGCTGACATGCCTCGAGCAGAATCACTGAGGAGGTTGGGCAGAAGAGACCCTGGAGGTCATCATTCTGGGAGCACCAAGGTGAGATCACATTGCCCAGAGCCTGGTCGTACACAAGGCACAAGCCAGGCAGGGCTTTGCAGGCTGAAATTAGCAGCCTGACTCACAGGACAAAAAACTCATAGTCAATGAGATGGCTGCTGAATGCGCATTACAACAGATTGTCAAACACAGAACTAACCAAGGGCTCCTTTCTTTCAGGAGCTGAGGAATAGAAATCATTTATGACATTTCCAATCTATGTCCTCTCAGGAGAATAAAGGTGACCACAGAGGATGAAACCACTGGTCTTGCCAGCAATGTCCTGCTGAAGGAGGCTGTGACCGCAGCACGCCAAGGGGACATGCAAGCAGTACGGCAGCAGGCAATGTGGGACAAGCAGCTCTAGAAACCTTTCCCAAAACTGCCACAATGGGATGCTGGCTTCTCCCCAACAGCCCAAGAGTGTAAATCCCTTCCAGAGCCCTTGTTTATTTTTATGTATGCATTACGAGCCCTCCAGCCCTCTTTCAAATCCTGCTAAGCTTTTGGTTTTGGTGACACTCAAGAGGAATGGATTCCACTGAGTAATTGCACGCCGCGCAAACATTTATTTCCTTTTTATCAGTTTTAAATGCATTCCTTTTCAATGTAATTGAACGTTCCCTTGTGTTTATACTGTGAAAGCGAAACCAGCAGCATGTGTTTATGAGGGCATTTGCTGGACAGAGGCTGAGCCTGGCTTCCCACAGCTCCAAGCCGGGGGAAATCACACAGAGAAGAATAAGCAGATCAATGGTTCGGTTTAAATCAAACTCAACAGCAATTTGCAACAAAAGGAAAATCTTATTCTCGAGTATTTTCATAGGAAAATTAGTCCTTATAACAGAAAAAAGATTATTATTTTTTTAATTTTTTTTTTTCCTATTTTCCATTCAGGGATGATTTCATACACTTCCTCCTCTCTTTAAGGGAAAAATCAAGCAAACACCCTCACCCTGGCCCTTTGTTCCAGCTGGAAAACACACTCAAGAACACCTCTTACTAAAGGGGCTAATTAAGCACATGATCCCTTTTCCCTTCTCATAAAAGCTGCTGGAAAGCAACCCGAGCAGTGTCCTTATTACAGCTGTGCTCAGAGGGCTCCTTCCTTGGCAGGGAAGGGCACTTGTGATGGCAAGACGAGTCTGTTTCCACATTCCCTGATGCGCTGGGGTGGCATCACACCTTTACACACTGCTTTACCAGGGAATAGCAACATGGGCAGGAGTGTTTATTTTTGGTGTCACGACATTTCAGCAGATGTTACAGGCTCAATTATCCCACCGCTTCAGCCGTAACATCGCATTTGTCTCTAAGCTCCATTTATTTGGCTGAAACCCTCTAGTTGGAAGACGCTGCCTTCTGTAAGCTGGAGCTTCAGCACAGTAGAGCTTGACAGCTACCTTTGGTAAGGAAATTTATCTTTTTGGATTGATTCCACAGCCCAGCTACAAATCGCGTTTGGCAAACAGTTGAACAAAACAAGCTTCTTAACACGGAGTAAAATATACCTGCTCATTCTTAGACTATCCAATGCTTTAAGGCAGGCTCATTAGTCACAAAGAATAAGTCAGCATTCAGATAAACGATGCTTCTGCAAAGCAGGAGAAGCATTCAGCATCACCACGGGAAAGGTGAGTGTCACTGGGTGTCGGGAAACAACACAGCACATCCCACAGCTCCTGAGTCACAGCTGGGAAATGCAGCACAGCACTTATTCCGTTCTGAGGTTGACCGTGACGAGCTGTGTTGGAGTGGTGGGTGACCTTAAGAAATGGGGATCGCTCCCCTCATTTTGACTTCCTGCTTTTGCCAACTTCATAAGCACACCATGGTCACCATTCTTTTCTGTATCACCTTGTGGAAGAGAACTGCGCGTCCATAATATGTATAACATAAACATTTTAAACACTTTCTGAGCAGCACACGTAATGTAGTGTAAATGAAATTGAAAATAACTAGGGATAATGAGCCAAGCAAATAATATAGAAACCAGCCAAATGCTAAGCCAAGCAAGGTAAAGCAAACACTTCAAGAGAGCTGAATCATTTGCCTTTAAAATCTACCTGAACATGGAAATACATCTCTCTCATGTCCCCTGCTTTATGAGCGCAAGTACACGCGGGTTGGTAAGAAAGCAGGAGCTGCTGCTGTACCGCATTTCCACCTATAGCGAGATGTGGCACCTTTCTGCTATTTCTTCACAGAAATTCAGCAGAACAACAAAGAGAGGAGACACATTAAAGTTTTATTCCATTCATGGCAGTATTCTCCAGAGGAAACAGTAATAAATTCCCTACAGTGTGACTGTCTAAATAGATTATCCAACAATTATTATTAATTATTAATTATCCAGTGACTCAGAAGCCACCCTGCGGCTGTCTACTGCAAGAATCCTACAGCTTTTGCAACCTAATGATATGATTTTCCAAATTACGATGTCGCAATGCTACGCCATATGAAAGGTTAATGGGAGACGGCGTGATGAAGTGATACGAATGTCTAAGGTTGTACTTGGACTTCCTGGCAGCAGGTTGTGAAAAAGCAACCCGAGCAAATTCAGTGGAAAACCAGTTAACATACAGATTATTACAAGGACTGAAATGGGAGTTGAAGGCATTTTAAAGGGTCTGCAGAGGGATTTGTGAAAATACCTTAAAATAGTGCAGTAGGTGAGAACATCTTTTTCTCTTCTGTTACCCAAGGGCACCTCTTCCAACCCAGCGTCCAAGTGGCCAGGCTGAGAGCTGTAATTCACATTATCTATGCACATCCTCGGCTGCCCATGTTTACCACACAGGAAAACAAGATTGATTTCTCATTCTTAAGCACATTTGTAACGTCTGTGCAAATGAATGTAGGACACATCCCAGTAAGATCAATATTTATGCAGCCTACTTTGGAAAGAACAAGGGAGTTGCTTCAGCGCGGCAGGGGACCTACTCATTGGCTTTCCTGCAGTTTCCTCTTTTCCTCTTTTTCCACACAATTTGCCTGCTGGGTGCTCGCTGCTGATTAAAAGTAGTGCTAATGAAGGGACACCCCCAGGCCACCTGGAGCAGTGGGACCCCATAAGGCTGCACAGCCACATACAGCGCCCATTGCTCCTGTCCGCAGCTTCCTCCAGCCCCATCCATCTGCTTCTCTGTGGCTCACGGCTGCTCACACTTCATGCCACTTGCAAAAGAGCAGCAATCAATTATCCTAATTAAATGCAACGATGGAATATTGAATACCGTGGTTTATTTCCTGCTCTAAAGGTTCACGTCTTTCACATGCGCTTTCCCCGTGTTGCTTGTCGCAGCTGATCTTGTGCATTAATTCTGTGTTATAAACAGAGAGGGGAGAGTGAGTGGTACCCGCAATAAATCAAAAGGCAGAAAGGAGGCATTAAAACATGCCAACCTTTCCACAGCGTGCCAGTGTTTAAAAGCATCCCCAGCAGCATTTTTTCCAGCTCTCATGTCCCTGGCTCGTAGGAGGCTGCAGCTTCACCAGTTGCTGGCAGAAGGTGGCCTCTATGAATTGTCTTCTTTCCGCCCTATTTATCAGGAGACTTTTTTTAACCCTGACTGGAATAAAGTTAGAGGCCGTCAAGCTCACCTGCTGCCATGGGTTTCTGCTGAGCTGTACGTGTCTTTAAAAATGAACTGGAGTTCAAGATCAGCAGCTTCATAGCATCCATACCCTCTGATTCACGGAGCTGGTTTAATGCTCCATCCCATAAAGCACACCTTGCAGATATAAAACCCATTCACAGCAAGCATTATTCTTTTTCCAAGGGGCTCCACCACGATTCTAGCATTACAAACTCCAGGTTATTAACGAGCCTTCATTTCCATGGCTGTACCACTGAAATGCAGCATTGGCAAATAGAGCATTGAATGCCTCTGCTGTAAATAGTTCAATTTTCCTGAGTAGCTAACTAGGCAATAAGAGCCCTGTCACTTCCATGTTACTAAGTAACTATAGAGATGTTTCTCTTCTTCTTGACGTAATTACAAAGTGCCTTTCATTAGCTCCTGAAAACGCTCAGGCTCAAAGCATAATTCCTACAACACGCTTCCCTGTTTGCAGGGAATGCAACTTACGGTGACCTATATCAGCTAAGAAGATTTCCTACTTATTTCCCAGCTCCTATAGCCCCTTACAACCAGGCTGAGAAATCTGCAGCCATCTCCCAGACCGCCAGCTCAGCCCCCACTGGTTTTGCTGTCTATATAGTTTCAACAGATGATTTTTCCTCAATGTTAGGAGGTGACAGAGGCTCCACCACCTCCCAGACAGGCTGTCCTCCACCCCACTGTCCCGACTGGCTGTACATGTTAGATTTTCCCCCAGTGACCAGCCTGAAACTTCCTCACTGCCTCATAGGCAGAGAAGGGCAATTCCATTCCTCTCTTTGGCATGTTGCAATGGCCTTCTTTCCTCCTTCAGGCAGACAACAGCTCAAGGCAGCTCTGCTTGTCCTCCATCACATCTTACAGATGACTGCTTGCAGCTCGGACTTTGTTAGCCGGGTCTCCAAGTATCCAAGGTCAGAGTATAGCTGCCATCCTGCAAATAACTGACTCCTGTATGGCTGCCAACGCACAAATAGCTAACTTCTGTACAACCTCCTCTGCCTTCCTCGCTAGGGGCACCTGCCCTCATCCTTTTGCCATTGCTGTTAATTGCATCATCCACCCACAGGCACCTGATGCTTCAGGGAAAGGAAGTCAAACATGAAAAGCGCTGGGCGTCCCTCCCACCAAAAGGAAAGCCGCCAAAGATCTCCCATTTCAGCCCATTTATCCACCATTACTGCCTGTACGGCTGCTCTGTGGCTGCTGGCAGTCCCGATGCCCCATGCTAGTGGCACCTGGTTTCCACCTCAACTCTTCTCCCACTCCTGTGCACTGTGGCTATGCTTGGCACCATCTCACCAGCTCAGTTTGTCTTCTGCCCACTCTGACCGCCTGGGCTGGAGATGGATGAGGACAACAGCTAAAGGGAGCAGGAAGGGGCAGCAAGCTCTGGGGCCACCCACAAGCCCAGCAATCAACCAGCCAGTTCCAAAGAAATCCACCTTTTCTTCCTTCTCTTTGGATGACAAACAAAAAAGAAACTTACATCAACGCGGAGCTGCTCTCTTCCTTGTTTACAGAGATCCCTACCTGCAGGCAATGGCAGACTGTAAGCCCTGTCACATGGCTGCAGCATGAAGGGATTGTGCCAGGCCCTTGCAGAGCGTGCAGTGAGTAGTGCCACTACTCCATCTTTACACCCCTCTTTACTCCAGTTAGTAACACCGGCAAAAAATAAATAGGAAAGAATGTTTATCAGCCTATGGAAGATTTGTCCCATTTGCTTCAGCCTACACCTATCCATGGAGTTAAACATTTATTGACCCCTGTGCAAGTGCAGCCAGAGAGCTGAACTAAAGCTGAACGCTTCCAAAAAGAAGCCAGCTTACGCTGCCAGAAGATGTGGTGCTCAAAGGAAATTAAGATGAGCAAGATTGCAAAACTGGGATGCCTGCACTTGCAAATTCCTTGCAACAGGTCCAACAATTACCTGCTTGGTGCTGTTGTTTTACCTTTTGCCTACCACTGGGTATGTAGTTAAGCTCATTCAAGTGTGGCACTGAGTCACCTCATTTGTCTGCAGCTAGTTGTTGGCCATTATAATAACAATAGTGTGATACATGCGAAAGCACGCTAGTATCATGTGGATGCCTTCTTCCTGGAAGCATTCAAGGCCAGGCTGGATGGGGCTTTGAGCAACCTGGTCTAGAGGGAGGTGTCCCTGCCTACAGCAGGGGTTTGTAACTAGGTGATCTTTGGTTCCTTCTAAACCAAACCATTCTATGGGTCTATGATCCTATGATCCTACAGTCCTATGATTCTGTGACCATGGTGGCTGTATTTGGTATTCTGTCCAGCTGCAGCATCACCCAACAAGAGCCTGGTTGCAAAACACTCGTGGTTGAATTCAGAGCAATCTGAGGGGCAGAGTGGAAAGCTCAACCACATGCAAACTCACCTGCATTGTGCTTGCATCCTCCTTAAATGCAGATGAGCAGAGCCCAGGGATTTTTTTCTTTCCATCCAGATTGGATTTGGGAATAAATGATGTGTGATCTCCCTCAGGGACTGGTACTGGGACTGATACTCTTTCATATCTTCATGGCCAGTGGGATCAAGTGCACCCTTAGCAAGTCTTCAGATAACACCCAGCTGTGCAGTGCAGTCAACATGCCAGAGGGAAGGGACCCTTCTGTCTAAGACAGACAGACCCAATCACACTCAAGCAGAAAGCCCAGGAGAACTTAATGATGTTCAGCAAAGCCAAGTGCAAGGTCCTACACCTGGGCCCCAGAAACCCCTGCTATCAGTACAAGCTGGGGGATGAAAGATGGAGCACAGCCCTGATGAAAAGGACTTGGGAGTACTGGTGGATGGGACATGAGCCGGCAGTGTGCCCTCACAGCCCAGAAAGCTGATCAAGACAAGCGTGGTCAGCAGGGCAAGGGAGGTGCTCCTGCTCCTATACTCTGTGCTGGTGAGACCTCACCTGGAGTACAAATCCTTGTCGCATCTTCCTCTGGCACTTGGTGCTGCTGCTAAAAAACATTCAGATCTCAGGTTCTGAGAAGAGTTTTTTGTGAGGTCTTTAAGAAAAGTAAATACACGGAGAGAGAAAAGTAATTATGTGTATCATATAGATATGTCTATGTGAGACGATCACAAATTCTTGCTGATGATTTACTGTCACGAAAAGCAGAACGAGTGTCAGCACTGTCTCCTGTGAATACCCTGGATGAGATCTTAAATCACAAGATTTTGCCTTTCAAATGTTCCTCATTGCAGCAAGCCCCGTGTTTACCAAGAAACATCAGCTATAAAGAGAGCAGGCTCTGTTTGCTGCAGCAATATACCTAGAGCAATTGTTTTGTGGTTTTGGAAAATCCCTTGTTGTTTTCCCTGTATATCTGGAGAACAATTCCTTCTTGCCAAGACAAAAGGAGACAAAAGCTCAGTCTATCCTAGAACCACGCTGTATGCTTAACTCAATTATAGAGATCTGATGTACAGCGCCAGGGCTGCAGACAAGATGTGAAACCTCACGGCCTCTCTCAGGATTGAGGACAGCTCCTGGCTCAGCTTTTGTTGCAGTAATGCATGGAGCCCTGGCACGGAGCACAAACTAAGATTCATTGATAGCAGTTGCAGCTCCAGGGGCAAGGAAAAGTCACATCAGAACAATACACTTCCTGCCCTCACAGATCATTTTACCCACTCAACCCCAGAGCCAGGCTCTCTTTCCACCAGAGCTGCCTTGCAAGGGTCTGGCAGCGTCTTCTCTCCCGCAGAAGCAACCAGGTGGTCACAGTGGGACGTGCTGCCCTGCATTACATGAACGGGCCTTGGTGAGCCCCTGACATACAGGGAGAAAAGCAGGACTTGGTGTCCTATCCCAGCAGACAGCAGGTATTCGTTAGCAAGTGTTCCTCAGCCTATGACAGGCAGATTAATCTTGATGTAAACCAAATTAAAACCCTTTAATCTCTGTCAGGATGGTTTCTGTGGTGCTCACACAGGTAACATATGGAGTTTTTAGTGGCCTGGGAACGCATTGCTACCTGAAATCAATTAGTCAGAGTTCCTTGATCTTCAGCATGGGATCCTGCCATTACGCAACTCTGGAAAAACCTCCCGTTGCACAATAATATTTGGTGTCACCTCCATCTACAATACAACCGTGCAATCAAGGTGTATTGCGAGCAGCGGCCTATTTGTACATCACACATACCTCTCCCTGCCCGCCTGTGTACAGCTGCACATACCAAACACTGCCTGCCTGCTGGGGCAAACAGCGGGCAACCCTCCTTTCTGCATGGGGTGAGGTGTGTGAGGAAAATGAGGTCAGGAGCGGAAGTTTGTCCCTGGCCACCCTGATACGTATATAACCACCAGGGGGGAGGACATTTCACATAGGGAAAAGATGACTGGCCCTTGCCCCGAAAGACTTCAACCCCACACATTCCCTGCCCCAAGCAAACCTTTCAGAAGAAAATATGAATCACCGCACAGTGATTTGACTTCTTACACCATCCCCTACTCAATAGGGATGGCCATCGGACCACGTCATCTTATAATATGTATGGACCAGCCCTCACCTCAGAGCTCTCACAAGTGGCCCTTCTCAAGGCATCCAAGCTCTTACTCCCACCGAAACCAGAAGGAAGAAGTCAGCCTTGAAGATCTGGCTTAAACAAAGCAGGAGATGACCACACAACAGGTTGCATAGTGGTGGAGAAGACAGCAATCCTGATGTCTCCTGAGTCCTGGCCTTCTGCTCCTTATGCCCAGGCTCATGCCAGAATGTTTAATCTCCCAGGAGCTTATGCTAAGATTGCTGTGTTTGTTTAAATTTTAAAATGAAACCTAATCCCCTACAGGGAAGCCTACATCACCGGTTGTTTTTCTTCCCCCAGCCCGGCCCAGAGGCAAACAACCCCACAACTTCTCTGCAGATCTGCTGCCACAGAGGACGTGAAATATGATTTTCTTGGTTGGTTTTTGTTGTTTGGTTTTTTTTTAATCCCCTTTATTGATTTTTTTTCCTGGGTTCATGAAAGGTTCACAATGGAGAGTGATGGTCCCGTGGGTACGACTATCCATTTTAAGTGCCTTATTTTGCTTTAAAGCATTGGAGGGTGGGCTGCAATAAGAATGGTATGGTCAGAAATGCCCGAAGGCTTGTTCCTGCCCAAGAGGCCCCCACCATTTTCACTTAAAACACGCTTCTGACCTGATTTAGTTAGAGCAGCAGAGAGGGCAGCAGCCATTTTACCTCAGCATGGCACATTCATTTCAGGCACAGAGAACTCAGAGGGATTGTGCTCCACCATCGGTGGAGGGAAGGACACTTCCTTCAGGTCCTACCATCCCATCCCTATCTGTGACCATCTGATTTGTTTTCTGGACACCAAGAGGTTGGGCTCCATCCCCAGTGTGTGTGTCACAGGGATCTTCTGGCCACTGAACCTTGGGGACCAGGGCCAGATTTTGGAGAGGGCAGGGCTCCTGCCAGCACTGGGTGGCAAGCGGCCACGTAAGGTCATGTTTTGGCCACCTCAGAAAGCAGACCCAGGAGCTGAGTCTGGGTGTGGACCTTGACCACCCGCATAGCTGGAACATTACCCGCCCAGTTGCCCTGCTCCACATCTGCTGGAGATGTGACCTGGTTTCCAAGCCACCTCCCGGCTCTTGGTCGCGACCCTTTCGGTGACCTCGTTCTTGGAAGTGGTTAGGGCACATAAACTGGAACGGGAAAGGGGAAAAGGTGAACGTACTGACAGAAGACTTGCAGCACAAGGAACCTATCTGACAGCTTCAGCCTAAAGAAATGCCACGTGGTGACCTTACCATGTCCCGCTGGACTTGCTCCAGTGGGTCAATGCCCCTCTTGTATTCGAGGAGCCTGTAACTGGACACTATATGCAAGATGTTGCCTCACTAACGCCATTTGTAGATGCATTTTCCACACAGATGCTCGCAGTTTGTTTGAGGTGGTATATTCTAACTGCTTTTAATAAATTTAATGGATTTTCTCATTTAAATATGCTGCAGATTAATGCCAGGCATATGATATTTAAAAGGACCCTTCCACTGACCCCACAAGGCTACACCCATCTTATCTGGTTTCTAATCCTGAGAGATACAAGGCTCTGGGACAACCTTCTACTGAGAGAAGAACACAACCCAGCCTAATTACCTCCATAAAGGAGCTGTGGTAGTCTATAAGCTTACAGGGAGAGGTGAGCAATGATAGAGGCTGTGCTTTCTGACCCAGGAAGGCTCTTCCTTCCTGCAGAGGCAGCCTCATTGCCACTGGGCTTCGAATCCCCTGCTCTCAAGGTCTTGCCGGACAGCCCTTGGATAGGCAGGATGTCCTACAGCCAAACTGTACCTTGGCAAAGCTGCTTAGTATTCATCCTTCGGGGCCCATTTCTGTCTATCCTACAGGGCAAGGGCAATTCACGAGGAAGAAAAGGCATCTTATAAAACATAAAGTGTTTTGTTGGCTTCTTCTTTTTTTTTCCCAAGGAAGCCTGGAAGGCAGAGTGACAAGATGCATGAAGAGACTGTTTATGTGGACAAGCAGCATGGCCTATTTAAGAGCCAAGTGAAAGAGTCATTATTCTGGACTCCCATTCTGATGTTAACCAAAAATAAAAAATGTCAGGATTTGGCAAAAAGACCACACACAGTCAAGGAAGCAGCGCTGGCAGCAGGGAGGTGAGGCGAGCAATGGGCTCTGAATGGGAGGCCAATGAAAGTTGAGTTTCCTGCTTGAGAAAACATCGACCCGGCACTTCCAGGAGCAATTGACACAAGCAGAAAGCACTGAAACACTTGTGCGAGGCAGAGCAGCTGAGTACAGAAGTGAAGCCAATTACTGCTGCGGTGATTCCCCCTTCAGAGAAGTTGTGCACAGCGAGGGGTAGAACTGTCCTGGATTTCAGGCCAGCCACAGTCACACAGCTTATATGGCAGCCCTACGTGGCACCTCAGGCTGGGTGCACAGCGGAGTTGCCCTTATCTGCTGTAGTGCAGTTTGGTGGGTCTAAGGCAGGGGATGAATTTGTTCTGGCGTTGATTTCAGGGTGGAAGCCTCAGTAGAGCAAACACAGAGCAGTTCATGCAGCCAAATGACCCGGCCCTCCACCACCATTTGCTCCCTCTGCTTTCTGGCAAGTTCCTGCAACGTTTTTCTGAGCTGAAGGCCAGAATTTCTCAAGCACCTAAAATCATGCTCTGTAATCAACCTGGCTTGATTGTAATTGCTGGATTTCTAACACCAGACCTGCACGCTATAGTTGTTCAGCCCTCCGGTAACAAAGGTCCTCGGCAGAGCAGTGGTGACTCAGCACACCGCTGCCCCATTTGGCACAATTCAAGCCTGGATTCCCTCCAGTGGGGGGGATACATGCTATGACTCGTGCTTAGCAAATAACTCAGTGCTCTCACCCCACCTTCCCCACCTTTTCCCCGGGACCACATTGAGAACACAGCCGTGTACCCACATACTTACAAAGAGGACTGATTCCAGAGCTTCACCCCACAGCCCCATGCCCATCTTTTAGAGGGGCACAGATGTAGCCCTGGGCTTCTAACCCACATCTTCCACCTTTCCCTCAAACCAAATGTCCGCCGTGGACAGCATGATTTGTGACTCCAGCCTAGCAGTACCTCTGTTTACAATGCACACAAAAGGGGACAGAAGTATCTCTGTGTCTCATAGAGATGGAATTATAATTAATTCCAGAGGATTCCTAAGTGCACGGATAATTTGCTCTTTAGGAGTATTTAACGTGCTGTAGCTACAACCTTGAAGCACTATTTGGAAATCTAAGCAGGAAGAAAAGCCCCGCATGGATGTTTCCCCAGGAGTGCAGCACAAGGTGAGTTTCCACAGGAGCAGGACAGGGCAGGCTATGAGCACCGCCCTCCCCATGGGCACTTGGTACCTTTGCCCCTTGATCCGGCTGCGAAGGACATGAGAGGGGTGTGGTGAAGGATCTCCATGTTGATGCCAGCTCTGAAGGCAATGTCCCACAGTCTGGGTTTCACACGTTTACACAGAGCACTCAGACATAGTGGTGGGGCTGGGAGGTCACTGTTGAGCCCCCCAAGCTGTGCCAGGGACATGGTTTAGTGGGGAATATAGGTGGTAGGTGGGTTGTTGGACTGCATGACCTTGTAGGTCTTTTCCAACCTCAGTGATTCTGTAATTTCACCTAAACCCTACAACAGGCAGAGAGCACAGCCCCACTCCCCTCTGATGCCTCCTGCCCCAGAGACAGGGCTGGACCTTGTCTCCTCACCACCGTTAATGCTCAACACATGTGAAAAGGCAAGGCCAGTCTGCTTGGTGCTGGGAAGTAAATGAACTAGGGGAGTGAACTCATCCCTAATCGCACTGCCTGAACTTTTAGAGCTCTAAGAGCCAAAGCATGACATCATCCTAATGTGACATGATAACAATGCAGAAAAATGATTGCAAAAATGAACAGATAACTCTGAGACAAGACTTACAGCCATGTTAACAGTGACATCCAGCAGCATCAGAGCTGAAAGTGAGGGTTTGGAGGTTGACCCCATTGCTCCACTGGAAGCAAGCAATGCAGGACATGGTAGAGATGGATGTGGTTTGAGGCCAAAAATGAGAAGATGAGACCCAACATAGCCAGCACTGTGAAACTGGAGATAAACAGGTGAATAATGTTGTTTTTCATTTGGATAACTGTGGTAACATGAGTCCTATTTGCTCACCCCTGGTGCTACCCAAGGCCCCACCTGTGAGCACCTGACCAAAGTCATTATGCTCTTAAGAGACGAAGCAAAGGGCAGGCAAAATCTTACACTGAGAACCAGCACCTTGTAGGCTGATAACACCTCAGACAGGTAAAAACTCACTCAAAACCCATCTGCATCCACATCTGTATGTCGGTGCCATGGGATCATTGCCCCTCGTTGTCTCAGAGAGGGAAAGATGACGTTATAGATCCCATGCAATGACAAACACTGGAAAATGAGTTTTCAACTGAAATGATTTTATCTGTGAATTACATCTATGTGTTTTGCTTTCTCCGATACAGCAGTGAAACCCGCCCTCTTTCACCTGTCCTTGCTCCCTCAGGCTCAAATGTATTTTAATAGGTCTCAAATGAGCAGCAAAATACATAACCGCATGGTTTAATAGCTTCCTTACTGCTACAGAAATACTTGCATAGAAGTGTAGCTGGAAAGCCCTGTTTGCTTCACAGCTGGCTAAATCAGCACTGTGTCATTCTGACTTTGCATTTGTTTCATGACTGAAGGATGAGAGTATCTGCTATGGCATTTGACCTGAACCTGCCTTATTTAAGGCAGGTTCACTGACTCTAGTGGCCATATTTCAAGCAGCCCCAGTCAGGGAGCCAATGCAGTGCAGCATAAGAGGAGCAATGCAGGGGTACCAGCAATGCAGGCCCACCCAGGGACCCTTCAGCCACAGCCAGGACTAGGTGTGTAGGCCCATGGACAAAACAGGGCTGCTATGCAGGCTATGGCAGGGGGGTGCAGGCCCCAGGAGGCTGGCAGGGCCATGAAGGCCTGTTAGTGCTCTCCAGCACCAGCTCTTTGAGTTTGGTTGGGTTTTTGTTGGTTTGAGTTTTATTTTCACATGAGCTTTGGCTTGTGTTTTCTCCTGTCCAGCACTGAGGATCCCTGCCACCTCTCCCTCTCCATCCTCTGAACTCTCACATTTCCTTTCATCAAAGGCACGGTCAGCTGTAATAACAATCCTGGCACAGACAAAACAGTTACCCATGGCACAGCAGGCACACACCTCAGCAAAGCAAAGCAGCACTCAGAGCTCCTAAACTGTACAGAAACAGAATTAATTTTGCTAAGGGGCTGAGGGCATTTCCCAGCTCTCAGGTGGCAGCAGGAGTAACCCGGTGTATTATGTAGTATTTCAAATGTATTATTAGTCTCTTCTAAGGCCACATAAAGTAGCCCCGTGTAGGTTGCAGGAGGCTCCAAATTCCCATTAGGTGAATGAGATGCTCAGCTGCTCTGTGCTTCAGTGCACAATTCAGTTACCTTTGTCCCACATGGACGCAATCACTTACTGATCTTTGCTATGAGCCAGATCTGAGCTCAGAAATCCAGTGCAATGTGAAATTGTCTCACCTTAAGCCTAACCCAGTGCCCAATGGCATTTTTTGCTGCAGCTCCCTCCCCCTCCTCACACATTCCTGCCGTTTTCATTCAAGGTTTTTATTTCATACGGTGACAGAGGCCAAGACATTTGCACACACGCTTTGAGGTACCTGGGAATCATCGTCAGAGCACACCTCACAGCAGATCTGGACATCAAGGAGCTACTCGAGTCCCGTGAGGTTTTCACCCGAAGCCCCGCCACTGCTCAGCTGCCTGCTCTCGTGCTGGGGCCTGCGCGTATCCTGTAAGAGAGCTTCAGAGAAAGGAAAAGAGTGTTTTGATAGCGACACGATTCTATCCATCTTACTGCCTACTCTATGCATACAAGTCATTCAGAACTTTGCTTCGGTCAAAACAAGAAAAAAAACCCAAATCTGTTGAAAACGCCATTGTTCAACTTTCAAACTACCAGTGGTGTAAAATAAGACTGCTCTAATGTAAGCATAATATTTTCTTATGTAGATGATATTTTATTATGTAAAGTACTATTTTTCTCCCTAAGGAGTCTCTGAGAAGTATTTTAAAGTCAAACGTGAGTGGAAAATAAGTTTTTAAAGCAGCAGCCCTCGTTTCTCACCCGTCATAGAAATTTTATGAATTAGCTCAGCTTCCATTCACTTAGCAACAACCTCTATCAGGAAAACAACGTATTTCAGTGGTCAATAGAAAAAAGAGATTGTAAATCAAACAGTAGAGCATGGAAATGAATGAATGAATGTACTAATAGTACCTTACTTGGCATGCTGTTAAGAAATGGTTACTCTATCAGTTTACCAAGTTAAACTATTTTCACAGCACGTAGTTTTATGTTGTTGCCCAGCTCATACAACAGCAACCCTCTCTCTGCTCTGGCCAGGGAGCACGTGCAAGCATTAAAAACCATGGCTTTATTAAGTTCCATCGCTTGGTCAGCATGTCCCTGGGCCCAAGACATTCCAGACAAGTATATCATCTAATGTCAAACCTTACAGTGTGGATCCTCATGTGGATCTGAAAGATAATCAGACTCCCTTGGGAAGTGTCCCAGTCTGTTAACAAGCCATATGGATTTCAGAAAGCATTCCTCGTCATAAGAATACCAATATCTCAAACCATTTCTAATTATCAATAGTTCTTAAGGTACCACTTTCACATTCTGCTTCGTTTCTCCGGGTATTCAATGTTTCCTATGAGATCTGGTCTATTTTAATAGTCAAACAGGTAGTAAATATTTCAGATATGCACTTAGCACACTTATTTTTCAAGAGACAATTATCTTCTTTGTGGTAGAACATACCTAAACATGAGATAACAACAGAGAAACTAATGCAATAAAAATCACTAGCCAAAGAAATGCCCCAAACAAGCTCATTTTCATGGCATGAAAGCGTTAAAGCCAAGTAAAACTGATACACCTCACAGGATGTCTCGGAAGCTCCAGTATATTCAGCTGCTGGAGTTATGCTGCCACCTATTGTGAAGATGAATCAAGGAGATCCACTTCATTTCACTAGCACAACAGATACGCAGGAACTACCACTAGTCTCTCTGGTTAAAAACACTTTCTTCCTAAATATCTGCTACTGATAATTGCTGAAGATAGGGTGCACTGTTAATTACCAGCCCTGATCAGAAAGGACAATTGCCCAGAGCTGTGTTTTTGTGGGCATAGAATTCAGGCAACCTGGGATTGCCTCATGAGACCTCACAGCATTCAGCTGTTTCTAAGCCACCCAGAAGAACCTCTTTCCAACATAGCTGGAAAGATAGTTAAACCTGACTGCCTATATATGAGGTATGGTAACCAAAGAGGAGAGCTGTTAAGAGAATTGTTACGCCCCCAGCAAAACAAGCAGCAGAATAATGGGGCATTTTATAGTATTTGCGGTGCCAGAGGTAAGCATTTTTAGATTTTTCAATTGATAGATGCAAGCAAGATCTATTACAGTTAGGACTGCTTGCAGCAGAAACAGATGGTGTCATTCAGACAAGCCGAAGTGTTGCTATCTCTGATGGAATGGTAAGCAGCAGATTCCATTTCCAAAGTAATACAGTGGCTCCAAATGCCTTGGACAGACACACATACTTACAGGAGGGGCTAAAAGATACCTGAAGAAACTGGGTGTTTACACAATGTTGTTTTGGTTGAAATAACCTCTTATTATGCAAGTTGCCTGAGGAAAAAAGGTTGCATTCATGGTATCTTTGAGCCTTCCAGTGTTAGTTGGTTTCTTGTGAAATAGGGGAGTAAGCTGAGATAAAGATCCTTGGCAGCCTGTGGTCCTCAGCTCCACGGATAACCTACATTAAGCACTAGGAATTAAGAGCTGCAGCTACAAAGCAGAGAGAAAGTGAGAGTAATTGCTACCTTCCTGTTTTTCAGAGCTACTAGAAAACATTCTGGTACTGAATTCAGACCACTCAGCTGTAATCTACTCATCACTATGCCACTTCTCTAGCCCCAGTATTTCCCAATGTCCTTCTATCTATTTTAGATGGAAGTTTCCAGTTAATGCACACATTATACAGAGGAGCACAATGAACTCAAACACACCAAATACAAAAGAAAAGCATGTTTAAATTGCATCTCACCTCAACTCCAAGAGCCACCAGAACAAAACATGGACATAACCACTCTAGAAGAGCTTCGGTCAACGTCCTGGACCTATCACAGAAGGCCATCCTCCATCTCCCAAAAGATCTATCTGCCTTGGAGTTCAGCTACAAGCCCGTTCCTACCATAAGTCAAACACAATCATCTCCACCTTAGTAGCGACAGACTCCAAGCAAAATGGTAGCAGGCCAAAAAGGTTCCACAAACCCAGCCCTGTACTGGGGGGCAGACTATCGCTTCCATTTGTTGCTCTCAGCGATAAAGGACAGCGCTTGCACGCGGGTACTTTTTTTCTTTTTTTATTGCTGTTAAGTCAAGGAAAAAGGTTGCATAAAATCCAATCTCTTCTAGAAATATAAGTGACCTTTCCAGTACATTTCAAATATCAAAGTATATGGTAAACATACAAATAAAGAGAAGGTAACATACCTCCTATTTACAGTACAGTATTTTAAATCATAAAATAAGTTCCATAAAGTACAACTGGCAGGTAATTCACAATACAAGTCCATTGGTGGTTTAACACCCTCACTTCAACTCAAACGCAGTTCATTCATTTCAAGTGGTCCAAAAATACCCAGATCAAATAAAAATTTTAATCAAAATAATTTTCATTTACTACTTAAACTTTTTTTGTTGTTTTTTCTTTTTTAAATTTCTTTTTTTTTTTTTTTTTTAAATTAAAGCTTTCGTCTACCTCCCTCCCCAGCCCCCCCCTCCCCCTCCAAGAAAAAAGTTTCAAAATGTACACTGGTGCTATAAATATAAATGCTACCTATGAAGAAATGTAGTCATCAAGCTTTCCTCTTCAAGTTTCTCGTTTGTTTAGCTATTTATTAGACGGCTGAACCAAAGATTGATTTTATCTCATCCCTCTACCGGACACCAGCTCTCAGTTTTAAGTAAAAAGATCTCTGCCATGAACTGCGAGGAATGCCAAACCCTACGGATATACAGCGGTAGTTGTTCATCGGTGTTGAATGCAGCAGTCAAAAAATACACTCGTCTTCCAGATAACCTCAGTGCACTTCAGGAAATCAAATATTACCTGGAAGCAATTTAGTACATATATTGGCTTTTAAAAATAAAAATAAAAAATACAGCAGCATTAAACTTACTTACTCGTGATACTGACGTGATTAATACCATCTTAACACTCATTTCAGTCTTTCACATTATACCGTAATTACGCATAGTGGTAAATTGTTATAAAATAGTGACTTTTGCTATTTGGTAGACAGGTTCTAATACTGATACCTGACTAGTTTGTAGAAAACCATAGCTTTTGTTCAGTTCCAAATAAAACATTACATTCTAAGCACAATGCAACACTGTAATAGTTTAGGAAAAAAAGATATTCGATCAAGTAACGGTCATTCTGTGTTGACACGATGTAGAACAGCTTTAGAAAAGGAACAAAATGCTGTCAACTTCCATTACAAATGCAAACACACTGAGTACAACATTCATACCAATTTTTCACCTTGTTTTTTTGTGTTTTTTTTTTTGTTTGTTTGTTTGTTTGCTGAACATACAGGCTAAAAAGCTACAATGGAAGAAAAATCTGTTAATTTAAGCTTGTTTACCTTTAAAAATCTGTTCAAGTCCGCATGGTTTCAGCCACTTCCTGCTCTACGTATTTTCATTTATTTGGGACTCTCAAGAGCTGTGTATGTGTACTACCATCAGGTACAGCACACATCCAGTACGGCGTGCTCCTTTGGACCCTCCTAACAGGACGTCTGAACATCTCCCCTCAATTCACGAGCATTAATTTAGAGTACGGGCAGGGTCTGTATGAACTGCGCTAAACACTCATGCAAGCCCAACAAATCCACGTGGACAAACAGGGAAAAGAAAATAAAACAGCAGCATATAGAGAACAGGGAAGGGGAGGAAGAAGATTGTGGTGGGAAACATGACCAACTTTCTTCTTTCACCATATGGCTGCTCCATCAGTGATGTCAGAGGTCAGAGACTTTTGTTTTTAGATGCAGTAAACATTGCACATGTCTCAAGTCTTCAGTGCAAAAGCATGGTTCGAATGCTCTTTCTGATTGTTTGGCTGTGTGTCTGAATTACATGCATTACGCAAGCCTTTTGTAGAACCAGGAGGAGACCAGGGACTCGGCTTTCTTCTTTTGTACGGAACAGAGGTGCGATAGCAATGAAAACTTCCAAAAGAATAGAAAAGTGGGAATGTCCCAAAACACAAGACCACCCCCCCGCCTCCCACACACACCTTCCCCCAATTCCCCAAGCTTCAGTTTAAGTAGGCAATGTTTACTTGTTTCAGTCTGCAGAATCCAAGGTATCATTGGAAGGGGGAGGGGGAGGTGCGTATCTCAGTCTGTAAGTGCCTAAAACAGGAAAGAGAACTACTAAGTCACTGCTTAAAATTAAAACAGATTACAAACCAATACAAGGTATCAAAATGGACATGCTCTTCAAAAGGCACTATCACCCTCCAGTCCATTTAAGGTAGGTCCTAACATCTAACACTATTTTCTTTCAACTGCTTACTAAAAACATAGGTTTTTAAAAAAATATAGACAGCAGATACCAGATTTTTACCTTTGTTGGAAAAATACAAAGAAAAGGAGACCCCATCATGGCCAATCTTTCCTGTTCCGCTCTGACCAGACAAGTCAAGTCAGAACGGACGCAGGCCAAGAACCAGAATTAGTTTACGTTCCACGTGAACACTGAGTTTCCCCTGGCTTTTTCCTTTGTTTGTTTTAGCACAGAGGAAGAAATGGCACGCAACACTGAAGCCATTCCTTCGACTTTTAGTTCCAATTGGTTTCTGCCTTTTTGCTGTTAACTTGTCTGAGGACTTCAAGCATACGTCACTTGAGGATTTCATGATGGGGCACGGAGGATGGCTGGTTGTGCAAAGGTAAGCTTTAGAAAAGTTAAATTATTAAACAGCCGGTTTGTTTCTTTGAATTCTTCTAAGTCATTCTAAAGTGAGTAATTGATATTTTCTCTGCTTTTCGCCAATGGATTCTCTCCAAAGAACACTGACAGGAATGGAAAAATTGAAACATGCAAACCTCAGACATAATATCAGAAACAAATGAGTGAAAAGAATGACAGTTTAGAACAGATAGAGCTGGAATTCCCAGCTCTGAATCATGCTCATTTTCTGCCTCGTGCTGTGAATCCTTTTACCTTACGCTGTTCTACAGAAATTTGAAGCAGAGATAGGATACTTTGCAGATTTAGAGCAGGTCACTAATGCACAACCATTTACACAAAACATACACACGCACGCACACCTTTCTGCAAGACCAGAAACAGCACATTCAGTTAGGTAAAGAGAAACTGCTAAACTCAAAAGCAAGTCCGCTGGGAGTTATCATGATTACCTTGTTGACTGGCCTCCATGGATGACTGCTTACAGTCCTGCGCATAGTGTCCACTTACACCACAATTGTAACATGAAACGTTCCCATTCTTCTTGGGTCCCGACCCATTTGTGTTGGCAACTACGTTAGGTGCTGGATATACAGGATAGAACCTCCCAAATCCTGCCATCTGCTGCATACCATAGTTGGCTTGGCTCCCCATTACTGGGTCATGCATAAGCCCGTTTGCATACGGAGACTGAGGCAGGAAGAAAGGAAGTTGCGTTCCATTGCTTTGATGTGCTTGATTGAGGTAGCTGCCATTGCAAAGTGATGGCAGAGTGAAGAAAGATGGAACTCTGTAGACTTGTCCATGAAGTGGGTTATGATAAAAATAGCTATTAATCTGAAGGCTTCCATTGGTCCCACAGCTACACCTACGTCCACAAGAACCACAAGGACCAGATCCCAGCTGCTGTGGAGGTAACATTGTCCCATTAGTGTTATTATTTCCAACAGCATTTATGTAGGATGTGCTGTCGCTCTGTGCAGTGCTGTGTGTTAAAGCAGGGCTTGGGCTAGGGGCAGGGCCTGGCGTGTGTGTAGGTATTGCAGGAGGAACGGAGGACTGGATCTGACCCACACCTAAACCAGCTGATTGAGGTGGTGAGGAAGTTGCTACAGTGTTTAACACGTTTGTATTCTGGTTGGGCAACACACTGGTAGCATGAGGACTGACTGGCAAAGCGTATGAAGCTGGTGGAGGTGGCGGCGCTGCTGAGGAGAGACCAGCTGCTGGAAGAACTACCTTCAGATTGGTAGGCTGAGGGATTGCTCCGGGGTTTCCCTCAATGTGAGGCACCATTTGATTCAGTCCTACCACCTGGGATGCAGGCTTTGCGATGGGATCTGTAGTAGGAACTGGGGATCCTGGGAAACTACCTGGGTTGTGGACTGGGATAAAGGCAGTATTTGGTGATCCAATACTTAAGTTTCCTGTCGGCTGCTGTGGTCCATTAACTGTGCAACTTTCTGACGATCCCTGTGGAGAGGGCATTTTCAATCTGTGTATTGCCAAATGCAAAGCAGGGCTACCAGGCTGGACAGAATGCGGGAGAAAAGTGGATGGGACTGGCAAAGGGGAGGCCATCAGCTCAAGGCGCTTCTCAGGTTCGCCAGAAGTCACTGGGCCCATTCCACCAGGAGGTGAATTTGCAGACTCTCTCACCGGTGAGACAGCAACAGGCGTGGTAACAAGCATTCCCATTGTCTTCCCATCTGCGGATATGGGGGGCGGGACAACCGCTTCAGGCTTTTGGGCAGCGCTGTGCATCACACAGTGTAAGGCAGGCATAAAGGAAATGTGTTGAAACTTTGCATTCAAAGGATCTTCCGAAAGGCTTCCGTTTTCATTATTCGCTGAAGAGATCTGAGCAGACGATTTGTTCACATTGGATGAACTGACAGCACTGTAGCCTGTAAACCTGGTTGCATTTTGATTTCCAGAGTCCTCAGAATTACTGTCCGTGTCTGTGGAGAAAGCAGTGTTGGTCAGTCAGAAGAACAAATCTGAAACTATATTAAGTCTCACCCCGGACTTAACCATATAAAACTTAATGGATTTGAAGACATAAAAGACAGTTACGTCTTTCTGAACTAGACTAACTTTGAGATTATTTTCAGTCATCCAGATCAAGCTAGATCAATCTCTATCATTCGTCTAAATCAAAATGTCTGGCTAGTGTTCTGGCTAACTACACTGTGTCTTTAACTTCAGTATATCTGCAAATGTGAACAGTGGTAAAGAGGCCAAATAAGGAGTTTGTATCTACCTAGAAAGACATCGATCAAGTTTGCCCAAATTCGGAAGGAGTGACAAATTAAACATTCACTATAAAGAGAAAATATCTCTCAGACACACTGGCATAGTTCTGTAATTTCATATAAAATAAGTTATTTGCGGTACTGCTGAAATTTCTTAAGACACCATGAAGTCAGAACAATTGGATGTCAGGTACAACGCACGCCTACGTGGTGATCTAAAACTCAAAACAGCTCCCGCTATTTGCTAGAAGCCCTCAAATCATACAGTCACAAAACTCACAAAGTAAAACACCATCCACAGCTAGTTAAATAAAAGCAGGAAATAAAATCAGAAACTAATTAAAATTAATACAAGAAAGAGATTAGTCAAGGAATATACAAGTTCGTGCACACTCTCCATAAATCCAACCTCTGTCTTTTTCTTCTTCACTATCAAAGCTTTCCCTCCCATCGTGTCGTGGACTAGAGGGAGAACTGTAACTTTCAGACGATGTTTCTCCACACGTATCGTGACCAGATCCAGTGTCCAAATTCAGATCTAAAAACAAAAATAAGCACTTTTATTTTTAATTTCACTGTACTGAAGTAAGATTACTTTGGTTTGCTGACATCATGCTAGTTCAGATTTTCGCTTGTTAACTTGTAATCCTACTTCAATGCACCTGACCCCTGTACTTCCAGTGCTGTGACTCCTCACACTGAGGACTACTCTTGTCCTCAAGTTTCTGATGACTGAATCCTTCACATCAAAACAAAAGGGACAATGAAAATTCACATTTATGCAGAGTAGCCAGAAGAACCGTCCTCATAAATTTTGTGATGCTTATAAAAATCGTACTACAGTAATATCCTCTGAATGGTAACAACCAACAATTTCCAGTCCAAGAGATGAAATACTCCACACTAATACCAGCTAAGGCAGAAAGCTAACTCAGCAGGCAAGAACCAAATAATACGCCTTTTCACAGTGAACTCCTCAATAACAGGATTTAAGCAGACTGCAACAAAAACACTTGTTTCAGGAAAAAGAGGTAAACTACAAAAGCCCCTTCTAGATTCTGAAAGGAGTCATGGGAAACTCATTCTTGCAATCATTTTCGTGGATTAAACCTGCACTTGGTCAAGTTATTTTAACAAGCGTTTTGAATTTCTAATATAAAGTGGAACAGTAATTCCAACCTCCTACCACTGAAAACCAAAAGCTTAAAGTCCTAGCCACAAATCTTCCAAGTTAAAAGTGTAACTAAGGGATAACTGACAAGCTAAAAACAGAAAGTGAAAATGGAAGAAAATTCAGACTGAAATGTTATTCCCCACCCCCACCCAGGCCACCTCTCCACAGGTTGTATCGGATGACATTTTGATGTTTGCATACAAAGACAGGTAGAAAGCTAAAGTCCCTGAGGACTGAATTGCTTCCAGCAATTGTGGGTTGCAGTTTCCTCTTGGAGTGGCCTTAACTAGCCATTCCTATCAAGCAGGCCGTTTCACATCTGTAGGTCAGTGTGCTGCAAGCGGACTCCTAAGGCACAACACTCCTTTTTAGCTTTGCAAAGTATCACACAAAATTGCACAGCCTCTGAAATTCATCAGGTCGTAAACGCGCAGTGTATTTTGCATGACAAGAACAGCAACCAATCAGATATGCGCACAGAGAGCTGTCCTGTAGATTATGGCTTCTACTTGTAGATTTCTTACCTACAACTTTTTCAGACTATAATGTTTTTGCTAACCTTGTGAACTGCAAATTCTTAATGTTTCAGTCAGATTTTAACACTGTTTTTACAAGACAAAAAATGCTCATAAAGCACATGACAGTAATTGAGTACGTCATCTACCTGCAACTCTCAAGTTGAGAAGTGGTGACAAAGTATGAAAACTGTTTAATGACTACACCCCAAGCAGAAACAAGCACCAAAAAAGGCCCTTTGTAAGATGCTGTCAACACAACAGCATATTAGGTGATATACAAAAGGCAAAGTCTCTATCAATTTTCTGTTGTGAGAATTAAATAAGAGAGATGAGGTTGCATCTGATATTAGGAGGTTGCAAAAACAGCAAGACAGCAAAGCCAACGGGTAATGCAGCCTTTTGATAACTGATAATAAAGCTTGGAGGCTCAATTTAACGAGACAAAATGACACTTGTGTTGTTTATCACTTATTTATGTACAGAAGTCTTGGCCTAGACTCTGGATTTTGCTGGATTACCTAAACTTGAAAACCCTGCTAGGGCAGCATACACAGTTCTGCGTGGTAGCTCAGTAGTTACCTGCTTTACACACTAGAGTTCAACAAAATTTCATACAAGACAGTTTTTACAAAGTTCCTCATGGGCCGACTCCACATCAGAAGGAGCCAGTGAACTGCAAAGAGATCCCAGATGACATGAACCACATGCTCACACTGCTCAGTTACAGATAGAAGTAGTCCAAAATGAATAAAACAGTGAAGGCGAACGTTTTGTTTTGTACAATCAGTTTGGAGGAAGCACCTTACCTTTTGCTGTCCCTGTACGGATGTGCTGTGATGCTGCAACTCTAACTCCATTTGTCCTGTTATTCAGCCGGCAGTCAGCCTTCTTTGCTTTCTCCCTATGTAAATAATTTGCATGTTTGTTTCTTTCTAAATGCATGTGCACAAATGAACAACTATGTACGAAAATCAAATGTAAACAAAGGCAGTAATTCCAGGCTACAAACATATTTAATAGAAATAGTAACAAATGTAGATCATAAACAGATGAAGGCTACTAGTGATACATCAGGTATTATAATGCCAGCAGTGTAACTAAGCACTCTGAATGAGAATCTGAAAGAAAACACACTAAAAAAGAAAAAGGAGGAAAAGAAAAAGGGTGCAGCTGATTTTGAACTCCTCCCTGAGAGGCGACAAATGTAATGGAGCAATACATTAGATTAGCATAAAATCATCTGGTTACAGAGTAACAATGAGTCCAATTGGAATCAGGCAGAGTACTAAATAAGACAGAAACTTTTTCACGGTGCAAGATTATTCAGGAAATTCTGAGACCCTTTAATGCACAAATTATCTTCACTAAAACATTTCAACACGTTACCACCCACTGAGTAACTTTAAAGGTTGCTGGTAAACCTTCCTTGATTTTCAGCGTTTTCTGGACAGCTTTGCAATCTTAAACTTAGTAATAAACATAAGGGAGAAAAAAAAGCAATTCTGTAACAGTTAAGAACCTGCTTCTTTGTTCACTAAATGACAAGCAGTATTTTAGGAAATGAATGCACAGAACTACATTCTGTTTTAACATTACTTCTTTTTATAAGATAAAAGAAGGAATTTTATATAGTCTGGCCTCACAACATGCCAACTATCCTTTCACCAACTGAAAATCAAAGCATCTAATTGACTATACACTCTGATTGAATGCATTACACTTTGTTCCTCAATTACTGGTTACATTGGAAACCTACTTTTCCAGCTGTGGTTTTCCCTTCTTCTTGCTTACTGCAGATAAACTTCGTTTTTCCCCTGCATGCTGGACAGAAAACACAAGGATGGCAGTCAGAAAGCAGAACTTTTCTCACAAAAAACCAAAACAAAAAAACTAACAAAAATTACCTCCTAGACTTCAAGGTCTGCGTGTCACAGCTGGTGCGCTCACATGCACCACAGTCACACAAACAACTATCTGCACAGTGCAATCGAGCCTGCAGAATTATGTAAATTATCCTCATTTATGCTATGATCAGCAGGGACTCAGCAAATTACTACTTCTGATTTTTCAGAAGATATCAATGAAATTATTGCAGTGAGTAAGCGCCAGGTCTTTCCTTTTGAGGATAAAAAGCAATACTTTTAATCAAATATCCCCTAGCAACTTCTTCCCTGAAAAGAAGCTGCCTCATCAGAGTTAATAAGGCTTGAACAGATGCAGAACCTTTTGATTTAACTGGAATTCCCTGGCTGGGGGAAGAGGGAACCCATGTGGTAAATTATTCTTAAATAGCAAGAAGTTATTTTTAGATCTTGTCAAAACCAGCGCTCAGCCCTGATTGCTGCTAAACTGAACTCTGCTAAATACCACCTACAAACATACTAGAAAAATTACAACATCTGCATTTTTCTGCAAGGATGCTATTAGTAGTTGCTGGTAACACCTCTTGTTTGGCAAAGGAGTAAAAACTATGACAACTCAAAAATAACATCTATCTATGTTGTACGTGGACACCTTCAAAATGGGAAGTAGCTTTTCCTGGTACATCAAATTTTTCCTTGCCTCAAACTTGCATATTTCAAGCTTTCATGATGTCTACCATTTCAACTTTGAAAGCAAATCTCAGTTCATTGCCCTACTTTGTGAAATAAGGAAACTGGTTTTAGTTGGCTTGTTGCTCCCAACACAACATCTAATAGCCAAGTTCTGCACACAGAATAAAAGCAATATTAATTACTAAGTAATTCTAACATTAAAGGTTTTCCAGATGTAACACTGAGCAGTATTCCTTTCCTCAATTTCAGTATTACCTTATTATTTATAAGTAATTGTTCTCCACTATACTCAGATACGTATATTGTTAATGTAGCTTCAAGTCTGTTGCTTGCAATAACACAAACTCCTCAGAACTTGTGAAATTGTCTCTGATGACAATGTTACAACAACAGGAAGGAGCCTGATTAGAAATGAGCAACAGACTTTTCTGATTACATACATCATACTGTGCTACTTCAGTTATAAGCTCAAATAAAATCTGTTCATTTCAAAAGACAGCAGTAAGTATGAATTGTGAGGCACTTTCTAACCTAGGTACGTTCTTCATCTTTGAAAGCTAAATGTAACCTAAACATAGCAGTCTCCTCATCTTTAAGTCACCTCCTCACTTTCAGAAAGCTGCTTCAGACAAGAAAACAACACACCTGGTCAAGTATATTTGTACAGTGCTCCGGGTGCTGCTGGACAATACAGGTTTTCCTTCTCCAGTCCACTACCCCATTTTGCTCAGAGTGCTGTATGTTAAGGCTATCCAGTGAAGAACACTTTGCACTGCTAGTGCTGCTGAAATGAAAAAACAAGTTACGCCAGTATTAGTAACAAAGCTGGAATTACTTTATACTCACTGTTTCAGAATTCATGAGGCACAAAAGAGAAGAAGGACGTGGCTACTTACAGATCATGCTGCAACTGTTTATTTGAATTTCAAAATAGTCCTCTTGTTTTGTATTTTTACCTTGAATATTGCTAGTTTTGAGTAGTGCTGGCAAAAGGCATTTGAGTTGTGTTTGGCATTTCCTTTGAGCCTTATTATGCCTTTCACTGAAGTTTCTCTTAGCAGTTGTTAGACAATAGCAACTTTCAACCAGGTCTGAGAGCGCCTCTCAATGCAGACTGCTGGAGAAACTGTCGGGGTTCTCACAGCATCAGTAGGGCACAAGGACCTACAAACCGTTGTCAAGGTATATCAAAGTTACCACAACGAGCAATGTCACCCAGTTCCCACGGTGCCAGAAGCTTAGATCCCTCCAAAGCAAAAGCTGCTCTGCAGTTCCAGCAGCTACTTACCAAATGCCTCTGAAAGAAGTGCTTCAACTACTTAAAAGATGTGCAACAGAATACTTCAAGAAAATACCTCAGACAAACGGTAAGAATGCAAGGAGGCCCCTAAATACAGATGTGAGTCCATGACTGTAGAGACACGAGCAAGGTCACTTAAGAAACTTCTGCCAAACGGAGTTAGGTGAAGCTGCTGCCAAATTTGTCATCATTTCATATGAACTGCAATACTAGTGAGCTTCTTATTGCTCAGTCTCATTCCCTTAAGTAAACTTCTGGATGCTTCCAAGAATAAGGCCGCCATACCAACTAATATCAAAAATAGATGGACACAACGTAGAAATAATCTCAAAGTGAACAGGGGAGAATTAGTAGACCTTTAGTAGTTAAGCAGTAAACGCTTCTCACTCTTAAACAGAAAATACTAAATAGTGCAATAATTTCCCATCACAGAGGTTTGTGGAAATGTTTGCCTCAGTTTATCAAAACTGTTCTAACCAAAGCCTCACCTGGAAGACAGATCCTGAATTACAGTCAGCTTCACCGTACTTTATTACAAATAGAATAAGAAAAAAAAAAAATCCATGTTCTTACAGTTATAACTGCACGACAACAAGATTAAACTGAACTCTTTATGACTTCATAATACAATTTCTAACTACTGGTATAATCAAAGATTTTGTAAAGATAACATTATCTTTCTGGGCACACAGAAGTTTAGGATAAGTAGGAGGATTTAAAAAAAAAAGCAAACCAGAACAAAAAAACACGTTGTCACAGGTATCAAATCACAGAATCATTTGAGTTGGAAGGGACCCTTAAAAGGCCATCCAGTCTAGCTCCCTGCAGTGAGCAGGGATACCTACAACAAGATCAGGTTGCTCAGAGCCCCATCCAGACTGATCTTGAATATCCCAAAAGATGGGGATTTCAACACCCGTTCCAGTGCCTCACTGCCCATATTGTCTAAAACTTTCTTACACCCAATCCAAATCTTCCCTCTTTTAGTCTGAAACCATTTCTCCTTGTTCTATCACGATAGACACTATTAAAGAGTCTGCTCCTTCTTTCTTCTCACCCAGCACACTGTTGTGTTGTGGTTATATGTTAATTATTTTAACTCCAGGTAAATTTTTCTCCCTTGAGATAAAAACACCTTACAGATAAAACAGCAGTGAAACATAAGATAAGACTGTCAACCATAGCAAAAACTGTAACAATTTGTCTCTTAATATGGTTAAAATATTGCACAACCATGTGCAAACACCTCCAAAGCTTCTGATTATTTAGAGTTAAGAACTATACAACTATAGAAGACAAGCTGAGAATCAACAGCAATGGAAATTTTCATATAAAAATGCATGTGAGGGTGCACGTGGGAAAATACATATAAAACCTATGTTACTTAAAATAACAAATTCAGAAATTCATGAATTCTGAAAATCTGGAAAAGAAGAATGACCAAATGATCCACACTTACAGATTTAGAAGTAGTTTATTTTATAACATTTTAGGTAGAGTTTGTAACAGAGAACTCTATGTTACATACACCTTTCTAATACAGATTACAATAACCAATAGCACCCAATCAAGCAAGTTTTAATTTAGGAGGAAATATATACTATCAAATCCCTAAACAATGGAAGTTCAGACCCATAGCAGACACATCACATCCCAGTACCTACTTGGCAACGGGACTTTTTCCATTATGTTTCTTGTGGACTGCTGCATGCTGCATTACATCTGAAAAAAAAGAAAAAAAAAGGCAAAATGCATGATTCCAAAAGCAATTCCCATTTCACCTTCTAGATCAGTCCAGTAAATTCATCTTCCCATTGCTACCAGGAACTTGGTGCAAGATTTCTCTATTAAATACACTAGACTTAGTTTGTAGTGCTCAGTTTGGTAGGTGTTGCATCAAAGCCAGATCAGTTTGTAGAGACAGCAGGATCAGCATTCTTTACCTTCAGTTTCACAGAAGAATAAAACAGAAACATAGGAGCTATAGTACACCTCTGTATTTAAGCATAAGGCCTGAATGTGTGAGTATCAACCAGCATGAAGGGATGAAGAGAAATTAATTCAGTCAGAAAAGTACAGAATTCTGTAATTTTTTCTGGACTGCTAAAATTAATCTCTAAACTTCACGTTATTGACACATTCTGAAGAGTGAATGAAGATAAATCTTACACAGAAGCACTGCATTCTGACCCTCATAAATCTTACTGTGCAAGTAAAGCTTTACAAATAACAAGAAACAGAAAGAGAGATGCTGCCTCAAACAAGAAACTTGGATACAAGGCCTGCCTATTTTTTAAAAAACAATGGTTAAACTTTAACAAAAGCAACTTTCCCCAGTTGCAAGCAGGCTTCTTTGTAGCCATCACTTTGCCTGAACTCTTCTCAGTACAACACAGAAGTAAAAACCATGATCTGGAAAAAAAATGTTCTGATTTTTAAACTCCTGGTAGCACTTCACACTGATGGCACAAAAGGTGCCAAAAGAATTGCATTTAGCGCTTCACCAATTGAAGAGATTCCTTTTAAGCGCAGTATACAAAACCACTATTTGAGCTATTTCCAAATATACTATATATTTACGTGTATTCTGAACTCTAACGAATAGTAATAACTTTTAAAATAAGAAAAACTTGTCTGACTGCATATGTGGGCTACCGATGGTACACAAGCTCAACTGCAAACTTATTAATGTGTAAGAGAGTAAGAGTGCTGTCATTCTGTGAAAGCCAGCATATGTGCCTATGCTCACCTTTCAGCCCCATTTCTCTCTTTTCCACCTACCAGAAGATCAATCCTACTTATCTACTACTCAAAACAGTTCAGAACTAGTCTGCCATCCATTTCAGAATGAAAATGCTGACCAGCCACTAGGCTGCTAGTGGTTTTTGAGCTGTTTGGATAACACCGGCTTTCAGACAGTAACCAATGTTTGTTATGGACCCAAGTGATCAAAATCCTTATTAACTGGCCAGAGTATAAACGCAGCACAGGCTAAGAATAAGAGGAAAACATCAACATCCTTTCATGTGAAACTAAAAGCTAGACAAATCTGACACATTTATAGCAAAACAGATCACTGCAATCACTTTGTAACCCAAATAACTGAAAAACAGGTAACAACATGGGAAGCTACAAACATGGCTCAGGTATAGTGGAAAGTGTTTCTTTCTGGTTGCTTGACAGAGCTGTTAACATCTGTCTCCACGCTGTCTACAAACAATCCCACTACCTGGATTATTAGCAACTCCCTAAGGAAACTGCTCACAGTATGCAAAGATTCTTCATTTACACAGCACATTTAGTCCCAGTCTCTCAGCTCCGTACAAACAAAGGAATGAGCCAATTGCACAATGTACAGAACTGAGTGTGGTAAAATTGCTCAGAGAAAAACCACCTTTGAGTACACCACTACCTTCCTCCTGACTTGAAGCTTCTGAACTGTCCTCCTTGAAGTGTTCTGGTGCTTTAACCGTCTTCAAAGAGGGTTGTAAGTTACCTGCAGAGAATAAAGTTCATGTAGTAACTTTATAGATCTTGAACAGCTAGACAGTTCCTGAATGCTTGTACTGAACTGGAAGTCATGGATGACTGAAGTTACTGGTTTGAATGTGGCAACAATTTGATCATCATCTGCTTCAATGTAGAGCACCTCCAAGAAGAGATGCTTTTCTTTTGAAAAACAGCGTGCAGAACAATTTCAAAGCTACAATGCAATTTTAAAAGCTTAGGATTGTGATTATAGTTTTAAGAATACATTGCAGTTCAGATTTTCTATTAATAAGTAAATAAATAAAATGTTCTGTTACAGTTGTAAACGGCAGGAGCCTTACTATAGTTACTGTAATTTTTATGCAATGAGTTGCATACTTCCACTGTTAAATCATTCATGTGCCAAAGGAGACCTAATTCAAGCTAAAGTTTTCTGGTGCCCTTAACACAGTCTCAGTGTATTATTTTTGCCTTTTTATGCCAGACAGGATGACAAAAAGAAATGGCAATAATATTTACAGTTTCGTTGCAAAAATACCACAGCCACACTCTGAAAGAGAACTAAGTTCAGCAATGCATCTAACTCTAGAAGTCTACTCATCTCAACATGTTCCCAACTAGTGCAGGAAAAAACATCTGCAAGCTGCTGTTCAGGAGCCTGAAACATTAGGGAGATCCTCCCGAGTACTGTCTGAACTGAACATACTAAGCCCAAGAGATCACGTCCTAATGAAGTCTACTGGGATTAAAAGTTTATGCCAGCCTAAGGAAGCGTTGAAAATAACTGATGTTATAAATGAGGGGGAGCTAATTGATTCCTTCCTTAATGGAACCATGACAGCATACATAATTACACTTAGAGAATGTATTATTCAGTGTGAGATTCCAACTATTATTTAAGGTGTTCAGATCCTCCCTTGAACAGGGAATTTATTCCACGTATTTTTCATAAAATCATACCTACAGCATTTGAGTACTTGGGCAAATGAATATTTTTGCACTTCCATGAGAAGATATTTTATCCTCACTGTTAGTGATTGAAGACCAGCTTAAGTCACATCTGCTTCATCTGCCAATTAATTCCGCACACTCAATTTGACAAGTGGAATGAGATTTTTCTTAAAAATATGCTTCCTCTGTCTCCCCTGACAGTTACTGTATTCAAAATGTGCTACCAAGGCCTAAATTGCAATCGTCGGAACTTAGCAGGATTTCAGGATTCCCAGACAGGAAAGCTGTGAGAACAGTGGCCAGCAATAAAGAAAATTCATGAGTTGCTTAACTGTGGCAATTCTGATGAAGTGGAGGATGAATGTTTTTGTCTTACTACAGCAGCTGCACCACAGAAAACATAATGGTGAATTATCTCACAGAAGTCACCCAGACCCCCTCTTCAACTGAACAATTATACATTTATCACACTATTTGTCTTCATTAAAGTTTTCCTTAATATCTAATTCAATACTGGGGCCCTGAACCACACCAATGGGCCTTACAGTCTCTTCCCCCAACCTCCTGAGGATTTCACCTGCTCAGGAGCAGCCCTGACATGATGCTCTTTTGCAGTTTTTGGGTGAGACTGCCAGGAGATGCCTCATCCAAGGCTTTCATCTCTTGGCTTAGGAACTGCATTCAAGCTCAGGCCTTTGCCTGGGGTATACTGCAGCCATGCTGTGCCTGGCCACGTGCCTCACTGATGCTGTTCTTAACCCTGACCTACTGACTCTTCTGCATGACTCACTGCTGTGTTCATCTCTGGATGTTTCTGGTAATCACCAGACTCTTGCCTACCCCTTACTCTAACCTGGGCAAACTGAACCCGCTGGAAATTTGCTCTCCTTTCTGCTGAACAAGTTCCTCACCTTTTCTATCCTTCATGCATTTCAGATCTGACCAACCCTCACAAACTTTTTGCAGATACCTGCTCTGCATGAATCACTCATGCCTTGCAATAACGCAGTTAAGTCCACTACAATAGAACTCGGCACTGAGTCTCCCTCAGATCATTTCAACAATTCACCAAGACCATTTTAAAACTATGATCATGCACAACAATGTATTTACAACTTCTTCCCATCTCGATACAGCCCACGGAGCACCTATCATTAATGCAAATCTTCCCAGAGCTTGGAATTTCTTTCCTCCCCATGCAGATTCTCATTAAGGAAGGGTTGCCAGAATGTTTCACAGCAGCCAGTTTCGCAACCATCGTGGTCTTTGTTTGCTTAACTTGTTTATGAAACTGCCATATAAAAATGTCTTAAGTGTTACTAAAAACAGCAACAAAATCACAAAACGACATCTACAGCTTCTCCCGTCATCACAAAGCTCCATCTGATCATGGAAAGAATACATCTGATACATCACACAAGTCGTATCAAATTTGTGTCAGCTGTCATCCCCCTATTCTCTTTCAAGCATTAACAAGCAGACTGTTTGAAAACTCTGAGTTCTGCAGTTCTGTATGAAGATCTGCAGCTTCTGAGGCAATGGTCTCACAGTCAATGCTTTAGCTGTCACAGTTAAGTCAACATGCATTGAAAGAAGAAAAGATTCAACAGAAACAAAGACCGCACCCTAAGGCAGCCATACAGAGAAGCAAAGCTTGAGTTGCACAACTTTCAAGGCAGAAGTGACAGATCCACCAAGGAAATACCTGCAGTACAAGTGCTCTGAAAAATATCCTGTATGTTCTGAAGTCAGGGCCATCCAATTACTTACATACTACGCAACCAAGGCAAATCTTAGTTTAAATACCATAACAAACCCTTCGTTTACAAAAGAAATGAAATAAATAACAGATTTCATTTTTTTGTGTGTCAGTTCAAGACTTTTGTTCCAACAGCTTCATTCATTTTCACAGGGTTCACAAAAAAGACAGTGGTAGCTTTAATGAAACAACAGCAACGACACAACCGTGAAGAGAAGTCTCCTTTTCCCTTCATGTTATGAAGTTTTAACTGAATTTTTGAATGGTCAGAAATACTTGGCTGCATTTCTCTTCAATGCCACCGGCCCTACTGCTGAAATGGAATCAGAGCAGGGGAGCCTGGTGCTTTTAAGGTTCCTTTTAAGGATGAAGTCCCAAACAGACACACGTTATTACCTACTCTGACAGTATGATATGGTATGATACAGCATATCCTGAAAAAGCTACTCATTGGCAACAAGTTCAACTATGCCCAGTAGAATACAATACAACATGAATAAGTAATTTAAAGAACATAATTAGGCATGAAAGGAAGAATTACTTTTAACAGACATTTCATTACACAAAATAATAATAAGGTTTTTCTTACTGTGAGTGTGCAAAGATTCTGATGAAATTGATTGGAAGAAGTTGTATACTCTCTGATTCTGCAGAAAAGCTTGTGATGTATTTGAAAATAGCTGCCTGAAATGTAAGGGAGAGTTTGTTAAACTGTAAGTAATATTCCACTGGAAGTATACAAAAATACTACAGTACCACTGAAGAGCAAACCTGACACTTCATAAACAGGCTGAGCACTTGAACTTGTACACTCGCACAGTGTGCGTACAGAAGTCTAAGTGCTACTTTAAAGCTTTGGTGTCCAGTGCCAGCGTGATATTGGAGTACAGCCAATGCAAGAGGTTGGTACGATGGATGTTTTAAATTAGAAAGGTATGCGAATTGAAACCACCCTAATTCAAATCTCCTATAACATTATCAAAGAGGAGTATGGACAGATGCAAAGAAGCACTGAACTGTTTTTTGGAGGAAGGAATAAACAAAATACAAACACTGCTCCAAAAGTAACACCTCCTATCTTTTTATGTTGGCCCACGACGTCATAGGCAGATGGTGGTGGTACGGCAGCAGAGGTTGCAACCTTCCTGCCAATATTCCATGACATGTTGCTGCCTTGTTACAGACGGCAGCGGAGGGGCAGTCTGACAGAATGGCGTCTGGCATGGAAGTGCACATGTAGTAAAGATGTGTCGCTGAATTCCTCCACGTGGAAAAAAAGGCACCCACCGATAATCGTCAGCACTCACTGAACGTTTATAGAGACCAAAGAGTAGATGCGAGCACAGTGAGGTGGTGGGTGGTGCATTTCAGTGGTGGTGACAGTGATGTGAAAGACAAGCCACTTTCCAGACAGCTACACAGATTTTTATGAGCACAGCATGAAGGCTCTTGTTCACTGCTGGCAAAAATGCACAGTTAAAAGTGGCAGCCATTATGAAAAACTGTTTTGTAGCTGAAAATTTGTTCTACCTATTGCACTCCTTAAATATGTTGTAGTTTCTATGGAAATAAACAGGAGGCATTACTTTCAGAGCAAACTACATGTATATATTTTTGGCCAATCAGGCGCATAATTAAGACCTTCAAATATTTATGCTCAACTGACACTGTAAGAAAACGAAAACTTTACACAGTAATGGTATTGTTTAAAGATTATTAACACTGTATCTTAGCATAGCCACAATGGGTTTGTAAACAGAAATTTCTACTCCATGCTGTAACATAGTCGGATACATTCAAAGGGTATCCTCAAACAATCTTTGGGGTTTGTAATTATTCTGCTGTTTTACAACCTTTTTTATATAGTAGTTAAATCCTTCCTAATCAAATTCTATTTAAAATCAGTTTGTTCATTTAAAAACTGAATGTTTATTAGTCAAAACTGATCTAGTTTCTACCTTGACAACTGAGTCAATAAAGGACAAACAGTAGCAGAGATCAAAATAAAGAAAATGTGGAGGGAAGGGCTGAGGCACATAGCAGCTCTGTATCTCCTAAAGTTATCTACTGAGACAAAACCCAATGATGTGAGAAGCTCAGACCAAAGTATCTGCAGAATTTAGAGCAGGAGCTTGACAAGCAGTGCCTGGTTACTTCAACATGTACTCAAGAGGCACTCTGCTAACCTAATAAATCATCTAAGTTATTTTGAATAAGGTTGAATAACCCTAACAGAAAAGAACAAACCTAACAAGATTTATAATAAATGCAAACAGAACAAGGAAGGTACGCTCAAATTTATATTGTTTTCCTAGTTACAGGATTTGAACAATACATCCCTCATCCCAGCAAGTACTCTCATCAATAGACAGTAGGTCTTAAGATACTGGCTTTTTTCTTATAAATATGTGAATTGTATTTTACTTTATGAATATGCCTCATTACCACTGTTTATTCTTTTACAAATGCTGTTCTGTGTCATTCTGCCCTAACTTAAAATCAGAAACTGAATAATCATTTTTAATACTTATAAATATATTCTAGTAAAATCATAGAATCACAAGGCTGTAAAGGACCTACAAGATCATCTAGTCTACCATTCTTCCATCACCATTGCTACCACAAGCCATTAAACCATATCTCGTAGCTCCTCATCCAGACGCCTCTTGAACACTGCCAGGGACAGTGACTGCACCACCTCCCTGGGCAGCCATTCCAGTGCCTGACCACCCTCTGAGAGAAAAAGTTTTTCCTTATGTCTAATCTAAACCTCTTCTGGTACAACTTCCAGCCATTTCCTCGGGTCCTGTTTGTTGCCTGGGAGAAGAGGCCAAACCACTTCTCATCACTACCTCACTTCGGGAAGTTGTAGAGTGCAATGAGGTCTCCCCTGAGCCTCCTCTTCTCCAGACTGAACAATCAGTGATAATAACAGAGATAAGATGCTCCTCCCTGAATAAGCAATCATTGATACATAGTACAGCCCAGGACAAATATTTCTGTAACTGTATGATTACTCTTTGAGAAGACCATACCATTAAAGTCTGAGAATAGAGTCTCAATTTCAAGAATAAGAGACCGGAGTATCAATTTCATCACTGCCTTTCTATTCTCTTCAAACAACAGAATCTCCACTATGCCCTAGCAGTCACCTAGTTCGATTCCAATCCCTCTTCAAATAATGCATTTCACATAGGAGAGAACACTCACCTGATTATGGGCTCAAGATCAGCATGCCTTCGTTCTTCCCTCTTCTGAAAACCCTGATTTAGTGCTCTTAGAATGGTCTTGTCAAATGCTTCAGAAGACAGTTCCTTTGGAAGCTGAGAAGGAGGTTAAAAATGTCAATTACTCATTTCACACATTATCTTTGTTCGCCATCAGTCTTTGAATCTTTTGTTATCAACAAAAAACACTACTGTTCCAGACTGAATGAGGTAATTTGAAGACTAAGTACAACAAATTATCATAGCTTAATTTGCTAGAGAAACGCTTTGCTGTAAATTCTCACATGAAATCCTTGCACACGAAGCTTTAAAAAATTCTTTGAAGGGAGATGGAGATTCAGAAATGTTTATGTTCTTTTTCAGAGTAATTTACAGCCTTTGTTTGTTTGTTTTCTTTAATCTTTTCATGCAAAGAAAGCAGGTCTGAAAATAACAAGAACAAAACACCAGGGAGGATGGCACGCACTGTACTCACTACCATCATGAAATTATTTCAAAGAAAGAGAAGATAAAAATTACATAATACAGTGGGCAATACTGGGATTACTCAATAGTGAGTCCTTCTCCAGCTGCTCTTACTATCCAAGTTTTCCATCAAAATTCATTACGACCATTTCCAATCACAGTGAGGCTTCCTGATATTCTAGCTTATAGTGTAAAATTACTGTTACTAACGAGCACATCAACTTTTAATGAAAAATTCTCCCTAGAGAATTAGAGAATAGAGAAATCCCTAGAAGATTTCTCACATTTATGACTTCCAAAACACGCATTAAAGTATATGGAAGCTGGTTAATTTACTGAGCAAAATTAATAAAAATACTAAGTTATTTTAAATTTGGTGCGGTAAAAAGAAGATAGTCATAGCAGAAATGCTTTCCCTGCATTTAAAAACTATTGCTGACTTGGTTAACATCTGCCCTAAGTTATGATCAACAGCTCCAAGCAATTTACACTACAGTAGCATGTTCCTTTTGTGTCTGGAATACACTCAGTCCAGAGTGCCAGCTGTCAATTACATGTGCTGGAGCTGTAACAGCAAAGCATTAAGCAATTCTTTAACTGAATGAACTGCTACTAACATACAGACACTGTGTCTAATGGAGTTAACTGCTTGGTAAAACATGTGAAAGGAAATCCTAGAATCAGGATTAGTATTATTAGTACTAGAATTAGTACAAATACTGCTAGTACTATTAGTATTAGTACCATGACACAACATCTGCAGTACATGTTGGCTACTAAGTATCTCTGACTAAAGCATTTGTCAATATTAACCAAACCGTAACAAAAATTTACTGTGCAAGCATGGGGAAGAGTGCACTTTCTCCTATCCTCCCCTTTTTGTGTTTAATTTTACCCTAAGAAACAGCTACAATTATTTTTGCTTTAAAACTTTGATTAAAAGGGATTCAACTCATTTGGGCTTCGATAAAATCAAGTTTAGGTGCTTACTACCTTACATCCAAGTAATGCCTTGTTACGACAAGCACATTTGTCCTTCCACACACGGGTAATTTCCTGCACACAAATAACTTTCTATTCTTATTACCTAATGCAAGGTGTTTTTTTAAATATAAGGCACCAAAGCTACTGCACTTACTACATTAGCTTTTCCCACCAATGCTTCTTGACTGACAACCTTCTTACACAGTTATCTTACTTCACCCTACCCACAAACTTGTAATTTCATATCAGGAAGTTTGGCCATTCCTTTCTGTTTTAGGAAATAGGGTGCACTACTTAACACTAACAGGCAGATTGGAAATAAGAATACCAGAAAGCCAGGAGACCTTCACAGCATTCATACTTGTTACATGCTTTTAAAAGCAAGAAACAATTGTTATCCTACTCTTTCCAACAACTCCTTCTTTCTTCTATTGGACACCAAACCACTATAAAACAAACAGGTTTTTCAGCTGTGCATATTCTCCACAGAACCACCTTAACAAGCTCGTAACAGCTTGTGGTTGTCTCCTTCCTGTTCTGCCACCTTCTATCAATCTAGGCTCTCTCAGAGAGGGAGCAGTCAGCCAGCACAGGGAAGTGTCTATCAGTCAGATATGACAGCTCTGCAACTGTACGTGTTGGATCCTGTTTGCCTTACTCCTCCTCCTATTCCCGGAAGCAAGAAGGTACCAGGGAATCCATTTCATAAGCTTGTGTGCATCTTTGAAGGGAGAACAGGAGGCACGCAGCTCTGCAGGGGATCTCATATGACAGCCCTGCTTTTAAGGTTCTATTTGGGAATAGAGGTATTTTATACAAGTAGTTGTTAGCTTTTCTCAAATTAAATCCCTGGGCCAGTAAATATGCCTTTGTTCTGCCAAAGAACGTAATGCTTAAATTTAAAGCTGTTATGCTTAACACTCTGCCTAATTAATTAAAAACAAAAAATTATACCATTAAAGTTCTTCTAATAAGGACACAAATAGGCAAATTAGCAGTGTTTGCACCTGTGCTTTAATTCTGTGGGAAACATTAAATGCTTGAACAGCCATTTTATGGTAGTGCATAATTCTAACTATAGAAGTAGTTTCCCAGAAGATAAATTTATTCATGTTCTTATTAATAAGAAACTACTAATATTTGTCAGCCCTTTTTCTTAACTTATTAATAATTTTATTAACGATCTGATTAATGCTGATAAATATCTTAAGTGTGGGAATCAAAGAAACATGGCCAGCCTCTTCAGCAGTCTATGGGGACAAGGACAAGGGGAAGCAGCCATAAACCAGAGCATAGGAAGTTCTGTACCAACATGCGGAGGAACAACTTCACAGTGAGGGCAATGGAGCACAGGAACAGGCTGCCCAGAGGGGTTATAGATTTTCCTTCTCTGGAGATACTCAAGACACACCTGGACACCTACCTGTGCAGCCTGCTGTAGTGGGCCTGCTTTGCAGGGAGGCTGGACTCGATGATCTCTAGAGGTACCTACCAATCTGTGCTAATTTATGTCATCTGAAACTCCCCACATATTTTATTGAGAATCTCCACAATACACGTTATTTAAATGTTTAATATAATTGTTAAGTACAAAACCTGTTAGCTTGCTTTTGCTTCTGCAATCACATCCCAGAAATTAAGAGTACTCCTAAATAACACCTGAAGCTATGAATCTGATGTGTAAACACTACTTTTGTACTTCAATACATACTTTTAGTAGGAATTCCTGAAGCTCCTGGTGTGTTTTTGTTACACATGTTACTGAAAGATCGGACCACGTTACCTGGGTAATGAAGGTGAAGAGAATGAGTAAAGTTTATTTTTTCCAAAGATGATACCAATTAGTTGATTTTAACACTGCCACGATGATCTCAGTAGAAGAGTTAACACTAACAGTGAATTGAATACCAGGCAAATCAAGAATAATAGCGTACCTAATGTTAACCACCAACTGCATTCAACTTAGTCCCCAGAAACACCAGCTACTCTTGTCAATTTCATTTAGGAAGTCATGACTGTAACTGTCATCACCACCTTACAATACCATTGTCAGGGCAAGCATAAAATGATCCGCAGTGAGGAACACAGCATATGCCTGCACAGATGAGGAGGTGAAACTCTTTTCTAAAAGAACTGAGGTAGAGGTGTTTCAAGCTTACTCAAATACTTCCCAGAATATCTCCAAACATTCCCCCTTCAACAAAGAAATTCAAAACCACTGTCAAATCCATCTACATGCTGAGTTTTCAAATAGTTTTGTCATTTTAAATACTGGTAATCCATATCTCCTATCTATTACTGTATCTCATTACCCAACTAAGAGACTACAGGGACCAAATATCTACCACAAGGTTCAAGTACTTGATAACTGTCAAGACTTTGAAGACTAAATCTAAATTCTCAGCAAATTAAGGGTGATGATTTTTTATTTTACATGAATTTTAGCTTCACACCTGTTCAACTCATAAGCAGTTGACCACTTCAAAGAGGTCCCATGACCACATCCAATGATCAGTAACATTAGCTATAACATTTTGATCTACATCATTCTTTTGTGTGCAGATCTTGTACCCTACCAGATTCACATCTATCAGCCATACGACTGATGTTAGTCAATCCTTGCTAAGGAAATGCCAATTCAAGAATTTCTGGAGAGCCTAAAGTAATTTAAAAAGTCCTTCTGAGCAGGTACATGAAACAAGCTGTATGACTCTTCAGTGCACAGACATCATGAAGACACTGGTGTGCCGGAGGTTATTTGCTTACTTTGAATGTGTACTCCAGATGTTTGTCAGCCCTTTTTCTTGGTACTCCTTTCAGGGTTATCTTCTCAATGTGTACAGCTGAAAGAAAAAGAGTTTACCAACTAAAATTTTACACTAAAATTACAGTTTAAAAACATACCTGCTTATCTAACTACTCTGAGAAGTGCCATACATTTACTGACTCAGAATACCTCCCTCCTTTTCAGATGCTATTTTACTGTAACAAACCGTAGGGGGCAGGTAGAACCTTGTTCTCTACAGCGTATTTCTCTGACCTGACCACAGTTCTTTCATTGAAGATCAAAGGAATTTGTGCATTAACCAAGACCTTACTCAGTCCTAAAGTCACATCCATACAACAATGTAACCACTGGAAGTGAAAAAGATAATGAAAAAACGTCAATATGCATCTTTATTCTGAGAAGTAACAAGTGCTGAAAAAATCCCAAACCAAACAACCTGGTGACAGTGTCTTCCACATCTGTTTCTGAAATATCAAGTAGTGGTGAGAGCAAACTAAGAACCACATTTCTAAAAACACTTAGGTGGAAGAAAAGTCTCGGTGAAGGCCTCAAGGAGACAGAAGTGAGCGTTAGCAAAGAGAAAACAAAGAGCAGAAGGCCACTGTAATCACATCAGACAGAGTACCAACAGACTGGGCTGAAACAGAAGCAGAGCACTTTAAAGCACTTGCTGCTTCAACACTCCTTCCCTGAAATGCACTGTACTTAGGATACAGGTTCTGGCTGCGACATAAACAGCAGCAATGCATGGCCTTCAAGATCTGGAAATGTTCTTGAGAGCACAGAACATTATCAAGGTAATACTGTACATAAAAAATCTGTATATAGCTGAGATGGGTGTATAAGATTTTTTGCTACACTATTCTAAGAGTTCAGCAGAACGCTGTTCCTTTACAGGCACCATCACAACAAGTAAAAAAAATCTTATTTAATAACAGCTCCACCAACTATACATCATAAATTCTCCCTTTACAGTGCTAACACCTTCCTTTCAATTCTTAAGTACTTCCCCCTCCCCCCCCCCCCATGAGACATATATTGGGAACTACTCATAACAGCTACAACTACCAACTTCCTACATGTACTTGCTACAAAGCATATCCTTGGAGTTTAATGAATAACCATTTCACCCATTTGAATCACCTTGAAGTATCATCCCTATCTGAATGTGCCAGACCTATGAGAACCAAGTAGATGCAGTGTCCTCAATAGAACAATAAGCAAGCACATAACCCTTGCGGTAGTGTTACAACTGTTCTTTTCTTGGGAATAATGACAAATACTGAGTTGGAACAGTGTGTATATTGGCTGTGATCCTCTACCTGCAAGTTAAATAACAGGACAACTGGTTCATTTCTATCAATTAATGAAGATTAGTTACTATAAAATCAAAGAAATACAGGATGAGCTAAGGATGCTACTAGGAAAGGCTATGGCCTAACATTAGTCTTGGCTAATTGAATCTTTTTAACAGCCAATGTTTAAATCAATAACATCAGCTGGGCTGATATTCAAAAGTTAATTAAAAAGTTGATTCCCATGACTGGAACTAAGAATAATGTTTTAATTTCCATTAGTCCCCTACATGCATATATTTAACATACATTCATTACAGAAACTAATCTCCAACATTAATATTCACATATAGACATGCTTTTTTTTCCTAATAAGACTGTGTTTATTTTGATCTACTGGATGTTATCAACACTAAATATATTTGCCCTCTACCACAAAGATGGTAGTACCTTCAACTTCCTCAATGTCACTTGCTGCAGCTAATGCTCAGTCTTAATAAATGACACAACAGGTAATTACTGTGTTGTTGCAGGACAACCTTAGCTTCACAGTTTCAATAGCCTACTTTAAAACCTTGTTTCCAGAATCACATTTTAAATATTCTAAACAGCTAGACCAAGAAGAATTGTTTGAATACATGAGTCAATGAGGCATGTTGCATCTCTAAATGTGTTCTCAATGCAGCACATACAGTCAGGATGATAAAGTCAAGCATATGTGACACTGTTTCCATTTTAAGTATTATTTAAGATTTCAGGGAACCAGTATCACTGAAACTAAAACAATTTTTTATGATCTGTGCTGTTTTTAACCCTCTAAGGAGACTATAGCATGGACCCTCTATCATAAACCTAACATATCACTATCACAGAATTATTCTGATCCCTCACATTTGTTAATATGATAATACGATTATTGAGAAGTATTTAAGCACTTAGGTAGATTCAATTATTCAGCTTTGCTCTGCTTCTGTTATTTAATTCAAGAATGCTGCTGCTGAGTCTCCCATTTCTGTTTCTAATTTGTGAAGATGAACATTCTGTACTTAGAACTCTACAGTAGGTTTTCAAATATGACTGTTGTCTGTAATCTCACATAATCTTTCTGTTTTGTTTGTTGTTGTTGCTTTTGTTGTTTTGTTTTTCCCAAGGAATTAAAACTCTCAAACAATAATCAAACCCCCACAAAAGGACATTTATCAGGACAAAAGAATAGCAAGCTCTTCCCAGATCACTAGCTCCTCACTAACTGGAAGATAGTGTAAGCTTCCCTTGAGTAAACAAGTGAGCTGCTAATCTTGTTGAAGAATAAAAGGGAAGAATAAATCTGTTTTCAATACTGCTCATTTCTTCAAAGTGTTTTAGCAATCGCACTAACGTTCTGATCGTGCTCTGTAGCCCTATCCTTACTCTTCCCAGCAGTACCAAAAGGCAATTTACTTCGTAAGTTCTTCCACTTCTCCAAACTACCATTCCTCTAAAACCTCCTAATATGTCTTTTCCCCTTCTTTATTCCTTTGTTGTTTATGACTAATCAAATACAATTGAATGATGCAGCAAAAGCCATTCACAGACTCAAAGCACGTTTAGTTTTGCTTCAAAAAGTTAAACAATGCTAATATAGTGACATTAAATTGTCTTGCCTTCTCCCAAATGCCACATCTCTTTTTTCAGGAGGAAGCCCATTTCCAAACAGTTTTCATACATGCAGTCACTAATATTTAGCAACTAACAAGGATGATAATATGTCATAATAAAGAAAAGACCAAGTAATGAGCAGAGAAGCTAACAAACTTACCAACCACTCCAGATTCTTATTCAGATGAGTAGAAAGACAGATACAAGAGCTGGTTAGTTACAAGCATCTCAAACTAACCGAGACTTCCACAGCTCCGAGGTGAGTTTCACCTTCAAAATAAAACCATCAAAGTACTCCTCAAAAGAAACTGGACTACATACCTTCTCGTTGAGGTCTATGGGAAGCCACTGGTAGTCCATCATGAGGTGTTGTGGTCCGTTCTAGCAAACTGGTCTCATTACTTGACGTGCAATCACTGCGGGAAAAGTCATCCTAAATTGAGAAGGAAAAAAAAAATATAAATATATAAGGAAGTGTATTAATAGAATGTGAATAATCCAAGCACACTCTTAAGAGCGGAAAACACTCCCATAGGTTATATTAGTTATGCATATTAGTAATATTTATATAGTTATAATAGTCTCTCAGTGTCGGAGAACAAACTAGGCTGACAATGCAAACCTCCACGATCATCCCAACCAACCATACATCTACCACCAATATTTCCTACTAAACCATGTCCTTCAGTACAACATTAAATGTTTACTGAACACCTCCCTGGGTGATGACTCCACCTCCTCCCTGGACAGCCTGTTTCAGCACCTGATCACTCTTCCAGAGAATAAATCTTTCCTAACATCCAACCTGAATCTCCCCTGGTGCAGCTTGAGGCCATTCCTTCTAGTCCCATCACTAATACAGTCCCATCACTAATATGAACCTATATAATTTTTCCCAAATAAAGTGTTTATGAATCCATTTACTTATCCTCCAGTGACCAAATGCTGTTAAAAACCAAACCAACTAACCAACATCAAATTCAAAGTAGCATAATGCCTCCAGTGACTTTAGAGGTAACAGGTTGTGCCTCTGGTGGTGCAGTGTTTAAGGACGCCACTTTGCAACACTGGAGGCCCGGATTCGAATCCCCCCTGTGGCACAAGTGGTAGAAGTGCCGCTCTGCTACACAGAGGCTCGAATCCCGGGGGTTGGACTCGATGATCTCTAAGGTCCCTTCCAACCCGCATGAGACTGTGAGATTTTGCCAGTTGACCAACGTAAGTCTACATTTCAAGGAAGTGACCTAAGTAAGTTAGATGGAGAACATTCACTGCACTGCAAGTATTTAGCTTTATGAAATATTTAGGTCTGTATGAAAACTAGCAAGTAAAGAAATATCTTATTAGAATTTCTTCAAACAAGTAGTTACTGACGGAAATGGGTACTTTTTGAAGTAGATACATATTAAAAGTTCAAAGTTTCTTCCTCTCCTTCAGGGTGAAGAGTGTTATTCCATTACAACCTTCATAAAACGGGCAGAAGATCAATCCTTGGCAGAACTTTGATCATTTTTAAATAAAGGAAGCAAAAGGTTTTGCAAATAAATGCCAGAATGTAAGTTGCTTCTGTTGGCTTTTTGCTTTTCCTGAAGGACTCCTGATGGGACAAACCAACAGACAATCACAGAATGACCTGGGTTGGAAGGGACCTCAAGGATCATGTAGTTCCAACTCCCCCGCCTGGCAGGGCCACCAAACATACACCTTTACTAGATCAGGTTGCCCAGGGCCCCGTCCAACCTGGTCTTGAACACCTCCAAGGACGGGGCATCCACAACCTCCCTGGGCAGCCTGTTCCAGGGCCTAACCACTCTCCTAGTGAAGAAATTGCAAAGCTTTCTACATGTAAAGATTCACCATGGCTCGTAGTGCTGCTGATAATGATTAAAATACAGTGAAGCAAGAAATGTGGGTGGCCACAAATGAGTTGTCAGATAATTAATCTGATAATCTCATAGATCTTTGTGACAGGCCAGAGCGTTAGCTTTATTTCCCTTAGAAATTGAAGAAGACAGTGCTATAAAAATTGCCTGCTCTCACAATCTAGATGAGAGCATTGCAGCCAGAACAAGTTGTTGGTTGAAACAAGTTCTATATTAAAGACCTAACGCTTGAGATGTCTTTTTAGTCACAGGACACAAGCATCAATAGCTGACAAAGGTGAGTCATGCTGCTCAAGAGGACACTGCTCTGTTAAACTAACATATGTGAGCTGGTCTACACACAACAGATGTCCACGTTGCCTTCTATTAGCACAGCCTGCTGATGGAAAAAATGTCATGCTGGTATCGGTTTGACAATATGTAATGAAATCTGTTACCAGAGAGCATCCTAATCATTGGGATTGATGCACATAAGTCTTCTGATGTTTGCACTGCACTTTCATAAAAGAGCTATTCATGCATCGGCTCTGATGAGCACTAACAAGGGAAGCCTGCTTAAAGCAGTTGGAATAGCTTGATTGGTTCTACATGCCGAAAAACGAAAGCTTGTTTTTCTGCAAGACTTCAGTCGTTGTGCTGCTAGGAACAACCTCGCAGGCTGTGCAGATGCAGACCGGCACAGCTTAGTCGTTCATGAACAAGTGGGAACTGGAAAACAAAGCCAGACGCCAATAAACAAACATGAAAGAAAGCACCTTGGAAGGATCAACTCACAACCACAGATTCTTCAATGCAACATCTGTACCTCCGATAAATTTGAATAACATCAGAGTAATCCTCATTAAATTCATAGAATCACAGAGGACTAGAATATCCCAAGTTGGGAGACCTGGTGCCAGCTGTGGGACCAAAGCTATGATTCACTTCAAACGATCTTTATAAGCTATTGTCCTTATTGCCATGCTGTTATACAACAGATGCAGAGCTACGTAGCCATGCTGGCACAAAGGCTCAGTAAGATTTCTTGCAAAGTAAGACAGCTGAAATTCCACATTATATATGTGCTGCTGAACCTGCTCCTGATAACAAGAGCGTAAAGATGAAGCCTTGAGACTCAAGACTGCATGCAACAGTAACTGCTCTCTATCACTTAGCTCTTGCTGTTGCTTGAATATAGAGATAGCACATTTATGCTATGTCGTATTTCAATGGAAATGCAGCACATGCATCTAATACTCACAAATGCAAAAATACAGGGCAGCAGCAGATCCAATTTCTGACAGTCTGTTCAATGATAACAACTGCTGATGCTATAGATCGTCTCCCATGCAAGTTTGCAAGCTTTCAACTTCACAATTGCACCAGTCATGCAGCATTAGCTTATGGGAGGTGTCCCCATCCATAGCAGAGGGTTGAAACCACATGGTCTTTAAGGTCCCTTCTAACCCAAGCCATTCTATGATTCTTCTCTGCTCAGGCCAAATCTGGAGCTCTGCGTCCAATTCTGGGCTCCCCAGAACAAGAGACACGGACATATTGGACAGAGTTCAGACAAGGGGTCACATAGTCACAAGTTCTAGTATCTTTCTCAGCTGCAAGTCACTGAAGATCAATCATAAAAGTACTCTTCCCCTTCAGAGACAAAATAAACTATAAATAGAAACCTATTAAACCATGTATTCTGTAAATAAAAACTTTCCCTTTGTTTCTAAGTAGGGACTTTTGCTGCAAAGAATCCTCAAGCCAGCTAATTATAATGCTATTCACCAAACAATTACCTGCAGGAGACTGCTTATTTCAATAGAACCTCAGTTCTGTTACCATCAAGTCTGCCTGATTAAACGCTCCCACATCTAACACAGGCCACATTTATTATGCTAGCAACTATTCAGACCTCCTTCAGCATTTCAGCACTAAAATGTGAGATCTGGAATTGTGCAAGACAGATAATAAACTGAATCAGTTTTGACCTTTATGCATGTATTAAACATATATAATCAAAACATCAAAATCACAGCGGGTAGGGAGGGAAATAAAGTCATATATATACCAAAAAAACTTTAAACTCTGGTAAGCAGAGCATGTAGCCATCAGTCAAATTCTTCACAGGTGAACCTCTTGAGCACCACTGCTCATTGTAGGTATGTATTGTAACTCCTGGAAAACTCAAACAATGCTATCTTGTTAGGTTGGATGTTAGGGGGGAGTTCTTTACTAGGAGAGTGGTTAGGCCCTGGAACAGGCTGCCCAGGGAGGTTGTGGATGCCCCGTCCTTGGAGGTGTTCAAGACCAGGTTGGACGGGGCCCTGGGCAACCTGATCTAGTAAATGTGTATGTTTGGTGGCCCTGCCAGGCAGGGGGGTTGGAACTACATGATCCTTGAGGTCCCTTCCAACCCGGGTCATTCTGTGATTGTTGGACACCACACACAATTCACATCTCAGAACCACAGAATGGTTTGGGTTCGGTTTGGAAGGGACTTTGTAGCCCACCTAGTTCCAACCTGTGCCGTGGGCAGGTCTACCACCAGCTCAGCTGCTCAGGGTCTCATCCAACCTGGCCTTGATCGCCACAAGGGATGGGGCACCACAGCTTCCTGGACAGCTGTGCCACGACCCTTTGCCCTCGGAGCGGAGAATTTAGGACACACGTATCACTTAAACTTCCCTTCTCTAACAGCCGATCCCCCTTGACCTATCACTACACCTCCCAGCATAGGCTCCCACTCCATCTTTCCTATGGAGTGCTGTTAGGTCCTTGCTCAAAGGGGTTCACGCCATAAGGGTACATGAGAGCTGTCTGATCGGCCTGGAGCAGAACTAATCTCTTCTAGAGCTGATCTCACACGACCACGGTTGGGCGTATTATTTCACCCGTAGAATGGTACTAGCTCCCTCCCATGCTCGCCGGGCACCGCTCAGCACAGACCCGGTACCACAGGAGGGGTGCCCGGGGTCCCGTTATGCAACACGGGGCTCCCCGCCCCCGGCCGGAGGGAGGAGAGGAAGCCGCCCTGCGGGCACGTGACGAGCGCGCAAGCCCCGCCGCCGCCATCTTGAAGAGGGGCGGGAAGCGCCCTCAGGCCGTTTCCGCCATCCCCCTCCCCGGGCTGAGCGAGGACGGCACGGCCGCCGCCCCACGGCTGAGGGGCGGATCGGGGCCTTCAGGGCCCGGCCGGGGCACGAGGTGCTGCTGGAAGCGGGGTGGGAGGCTCCGTGCCACCTTCCCAGCTGAGGCCGGCCCCAGGAACGTTCAAAGAGCTCTTTAGAAAACATCTCGGAGCACGAATGCGGTGCCCCGAAGGCACTGCGTTTCACAGATTAAAGGAGGGCACCTGACAGGGTTTTAAATCATGTCCAATATCACAGTATGGCCATATTAGCAGAGGGAAACCTTTAACCACGCTAAGTGACAGCCAAAGGGGTCTGCTACACACGTGAACTGAAAACACTCAGCAAAACCCATCGATGCCTCCGCTCTCCTTTGGCCATTAATGCCAAATGGAAACAGCTCTGCTCTATTTACAACTTGAGGAAGAAAAAAAAACCCCACAGCAGGGATGCAGCTCCAGCCCTGTGCAGAGCAGGGACTATGTGATACGTATGTTCAGCCAAGCTGGGCCGAGCCGCTCGGCTTTCCCTCAGTAAATGAAACCACTACAACTTGGAAGGCTGTGCTCGCACCGCAGCCAGGACGCTGCACAACACAGCCTTAATTCCAGTAGTCTGTGGCACTCAGCTCCCCAATGCCCTCACAGGGGCTCAGAACAGCTGTGCGTGGGGCACCAGCTTTGGCCAAGCGGTGTGTTTCCAGCTCCTGGTGCTTCAGACCCCATGAGATCAGAGCCCAGCCTCACCGCTTCCCACTGAAGCAAATCACCACAGCCCCCTCTTCTCTCCCTGAGAAAGGACTTGTAGGGATAGCTAGACTTGGTGCAGGCCAAAGAGCCAAAACAAACACTTTTTGGACTTATGCTATGAATTCGTTATGATTTCAGTACCGTAACATCCACCCGCTGATCCGTCACCTGCCAAATGTGCTTTGGCCTTAAAACCATACAAGTATTTACCGAGCATATTTGAAGTCTTAACAATTCATCCCCATCCCCTTTGAGCAGCACTCAAAAGCGTGGCCTTTCCCAGGCTGAGAAAGGGGCTGCTGCAATTTCAGCAGGGCTGCAGTGGCTGAATGGGACAGCACTAAAGGCTGACTTCAAAACAACTGTTTGTGCTGCTTTCCACCTTTTCCTCTTAAGTCCCCAATGAAAACCTCACAGTCTATCTGCATTCGAAGTATCCATCTTCCAGCCCTTTCTTCCTCTTTGCATGAGAGGCCACCTATAGACCGAAAACCATAGAGCTCCCAACACAATGCCTCGGTTGCATAAATACGAGGCTGATTTTTAAAGCAGATATTCATCAAAGGGACAAACCTGCCCTTCAATACAGCTGCTGTAAATGAGGGTACAACGGTGCCACTCAAGGTTAGTCAGTGCTCTGGGACTGCTGCCTTTCAGCAACAAGTGGCACATCTGTGCTCAAGATGTGCCTGGCCGCCTCCTGACAGCCACCCAGAAATGGAGCTTTGCTTGCCACAAAAGCTCCACTTGTGCCATTTCACTTTGCCCCTGCACTAAAATGACAGCCAAGCCTTTGCCATGAGGCCCTGAAGCACCTCATAGAATGCAGCTTCAGAGAGATGCAACCGTATAGACACCGACCCTCAAGTGCTGCCCTGCTCCTTGCCAAGCCCTATATAAAGCTCACTGGGGAGGAGGAGGAAAAGCAGGTTCCATATAAGATTTATTCCAACACCTCCCGTTGTCCCAAGTCCCTGGTGAACGTTCTGTGGTTTCTATCTAGCATTATTACTATCATTTCTGTGAGCAGAATTAAGCTGCCCTGCCATCAGGCCTGTGGTGTGCGAGGAAGCCAACCAGGCCCGATGAGCACTCAGCATCCTACACCCTGCCAAGGAGGGTCTGAGAAGAAGCACACCACAATGTTCGTCCGGCCAAGAAAGAACCATTCACCCCGCACTTCTTTAAGTCACGCTCAGGCACTATTATGTTATTATGTCACAACACACAACCTAAAAACCGGAGGGGGGCAAGGAGAAAGCTAGAGAAAGCCACAGCCCTGTGGGAGTGGAAAGGGAGGGGGGGGGGGGGGTTCTGATTCAACCGCTAGGAAGTGGGGAAGGGCTGAAAGGGAAGAGCAAGGAGCCGAGTACGGCGTTACCTGGGCCCGGTGGCGGCCGAAACCCTCTTCCTCCTCCTGGTCCCCGCACAGGGCCCTCCGCAGCCGTTCCAGGTGCTCTCGCAGCGTGACCCGCTGGTGGAAGGAGAAGGCCGGGTGCAGCGAGGCCATGGTGAAGAGCAGGAGCAGCTCCTCCTGCGCGCCGAAGCCCAGGCCCTGTGCGGCGGGGAGAGGGCCCCGTCCGTTCTCTCCGGCCCCGTCCATCACCACCACCATCTCCTCCTCGTCCTCGGCCCCGTCCTCCTCGGCGCCGCCCGCCCGGGTTCTCCTTGCCGGGCAGCTCTGCAGGATGGAGTCCACCTGGGGCAGGAGGCGGTGCAGGCGGCCGGCGGCCTCGCGGTTCTCGGAGCCCAGCAGGGCCAAGTAGACGATGAGCTTGGAACGCACGGCCGGGTCTCGGAAGTCGCCCAGCTGCCCGGGGTCGCTCAGCCCGTTGGCCTTGGCCTCGGAGTCGCGGAGGCAGTGGTAGTCCTTGCGGGCCAGGTCCTCCAAGCAGGAGCCCAGGAAGCGCAGCTCCAGCGGGTTGCACAGGTCCAGCAGCCCCACCATGAACTCCAACCGCTGCGCCGAGCCCAGCACCAGCCCGAACCACTCGTACACCGTCTCCTTGTCGGTGCGGGCCGCCGCCGCGCCGGGGCCGGAGCCGCCCGGGAAGGCGGAGGGCGGCGGGCCTGGCCCGGGCCCCGGCCCCGGCCCCAGGCCGTGCAGCTGGCTCGGCCGCTCCAGCCCGCACCCCCGCCCCGCGGCGGCTCCCCCGCGGCCCGGCGCCCGGGGCACCTGCTGCTGCTGCTGCTGCGGCGGCGGCGGCGGAGGCGGCGAGGGGTGGCGGTCCGGGGCCGCGCCGGCCTCCTTCAGCCCCAGCGCCGCCGCGGCCGCCTCTTCCGCCGCCGCCCTGTGGCTCGTTGGCTTCAGGGGCAGCTTCATCTTCAGCATCCTCGGCGCGAGGCGGCCGCCAGCGTCCGACGGGGCCCGGCGGCTGCCCGGGTGCCGGGTGGCGGCCGGGTGCCGGGGGCGGCGGTCAGGCGGGGCCCGGCGCTCAGGCGGAGCCGGCGCTCATGCCGCTGCGGCCCTGCCGGCGCGGGAGGACGGGGGCGCGCAGGAGCAACGGTCCCGACGCGCGCGTCCGCGTGAGTGCGAGGGGAGGGGCTGGTGAGCGGAGAAGGGGCGGGTGCGTGTGTGGGGACGGGGGAGGGGCGGCTCTGGATGGCGGCGGCTCCCGCTGCGCTTCCCCCGCCCCTCAGCGAGCGCCGCTGCGCGCACCCGGCAACACAACGTTGGAGCTCGAGGCCCGAGCGGACTGAGCGCCAGAGCGACACGAGGCGGGACAGGAGGCTGCCTCAGCCGTGCGGGTGCAGCCCCACAGCTCGCCTCACAGCCCCGATAGAGAAAATAAGGGGTTTTCCTCAAATAACGCCATTTGCTGCCAAAAAGCGTGTGGAGTGAAAGGTGTTCAGCCACTGGAGTGAAAGGTGTTCGTCCACAGCCCGCAGGAGTGGGCCCCAAGGCTCTCTGCAGCTGTAGGACAACGCAGCTGGTGCAAGTGTTTGCGTTCCTAGTACGATGGGAACTGCTATTGTGAGAGCCCTCAGTTTTATATTCACAGAACCGTAGCCACAACCTCCTTCCAGGTCATAGAGAGCGATCAGGTCTCCCCTGAGCCTCCTCCACACTGAGCAATCCCAGTTCCCTCAGCCACTCCCCATCAAACTTGTGCTCCACACCCTTCACAGCTTCCTTGCCCTTCTCTGACAGCGCTCCAGGGCCTCAATGCCTTTCTCGTAGTGAGGGGCCCAAAACTGAACTCAAGGTGCGGCCTCGCCTGTGCTAAGTACAGAGTGTATTGCTGCTGTTACAGCATCATGCAGCTTTCTGGGTGATTTTGCAGTGTGGAAAAAAACAGGGAGTATTAATAGAAGAAAACATGGCAAAATGCCCTTAGGGACAGTTGGTCCTGAAACAGCTCACTGGATTCACCCTCATTTTGCCCCTTTAGTTACCAGCTGTTGTGACCAGAGGTGATGGAGAGCCTACAATTACACCATTAAGCAGTAGTCAGTAATCAGAAAGTTGTGGTGCCTCTTGCTCCAGTTCCCACACGTTTAGAGAAAGATGGTATATTTGGAAACAGACTCAAGCCCATTGCTTGCAGAACACCACAGCGAGTGTTTTAATTAGAATTATGCAAAACAGCATCCCTAAACTGTTTACAGGAAAGGAAAGTATGAACAGTCAGTGCTAACACCCTTATCTATCTGTCCAGAAGCTGATTGTGCTGCAATGAAAGAGCCTATTTATTAACCAAGTAAATGTCATGCAGATTATAATAATCTTGCATGCATCATTCAGACTTGCCACAGAGCATCGGTCCACTCTTAAATGTTGCTTACAGACTAAACCATATCCCAGTTTCGCATATCTGTGTGGTTAGTCCATGGCATTTCATTTAAAAACACTGTAAACTTTAAGGTACGATATGTTAGGCTTCTACTTTCCTAATGGCCGTTTTGTCCTCTTCTAGTAACACAAATGGACTTGGACCTGAAGCAGCAAAGCTCTCCTTTCATTATAGTTACAGATTGTCGTGAATAGAAATGTAGCAGAGTGTGGGAGACTGTTTGAGTCTACATCATCCCAGGTTGTTAGCAGTTCTCCGTCAGTCCCAGGACAAGGAAGGTGAATAAACCCATCATAAACTCCATAAACCCATTTTATCCTTCTTTATTTTACACTGTTCTCTGTTCCCCACTTAGGCCCTGATGGGCTCACGAATCATTCCTAATCCTTGCAGTTATTAGTCAGAGAAGTTATCATAACACCCCAGAATAATGTTTTCTCACATTGTCATTGTGAAGTAGTAATTCTAGAATTACAGTAATTCTAGTCACGTTGTTACGCTGGTTTTTGTTCCCTCACACCTCCCCCCCAAAGGAATTACTGTGACTATCATAGCAGATATGCCAAACTGGAATCACTGAATGCACCAAAACAAGGCTTGCGGTTTCTGCTTAATTTGAATGTAGTTTTTTTCTATCTGAATAAAATATACCGGATCAGAATTAAATGGATGCTGAAAGTAACATTTCTTATGCTTGAACAAAACGTGATTCAAATGAAATGCAATAGTTCCGAACAGGCCACACTGCAGAGAGGCAAAAATGAATTTAGTTTTGGTAGAAGGGGATAAAGGGAGCGAGAGAAAGTCTGCTGATTCATTCCTGAGTCCAGAAAGGTGGGATAAATAGTGTGCACATGAAGGTGATGGTTGAAAGTACGCTCACCAAGTCTAGACAATACCTGAGCTTGTGCCTACATCCATCCCAATTCATGACAGTTCCTAAGCTGATACTTATTACTTAAAAAAACTTAAGAATCTGATTCACTCAGCCCTTCTTTGTTTCCCTTTTCCTAATGGTTTAAATTGCGATTCTTGAGGAAAACAGATTTGAAAGACAGGAAAAGGAAAAGCGGGAAAGCAAATAGCGTGAAAAGGGGAAAAGAAAATGAAGAGCATGAAAGTATTTTTGTAGCTCAAGGAGATGGTAGCGAGAAGAGTTGGATCAATCTGAAATGAGAACTGAAACTCCAAGTGTCCAGGGGAAATGAAAGTGAAACTGAGGGCTGTGAGTGGAAGAAGCGAGCAGTGGGGAAATGCATGACCGCTGATGTGATAAGCTGACCTTGTCTTAGCCTGATTTTCTTAGTGGCCTGTTAGAGGAGATGAGAGAAGGAACTGCGACGTTGTGTGATACACAGCATAATCTGGGGGGAAAACAAGGGCAAACCTCTCAAAGCAGCTCAGCTGGTCACGGTGTGGTACACACAGAAGGAATAACGTAACTAGAGCAGGAAATAGAGATCTCTCATAGAGGTCTGAGCAGTTTTGCTCACTTGTGATTTGTCATTTACCTTATGACAGATGGCATTTTTTGGAGTGTCTTACCCTTCATGGAACAGGCATTCATTACCATTTAGCTGCGAAAATGGGAAGAAGAAAGCCTTGAGAACACCATCATTTGTAATCCACTGAAAACAAAGCCTGACAAATCAACAGGTTATTACTTTTTTTTCCCCTAATTGAATAGATTTTGAATGCTTGAGCTCATCTGTTCTTTCCTGTGTCCTCTTTTTCAGCGTGAGCTGAACGAGCTTATATTCCCCTGTACATAACAAGCACACATGGGATTTAATGTCTCGGCATAAGGCAGTCTGACTATAGATGGAAGGCTTAGGATATCTGCAACACCTCTTAGGTTGGCTCCCTCAATCAAGAGACAACTCGACAGAACAAATGGTGGCATTTACTTTGCCGCATTCCCAGCTACACTGTTTGTAGCCTAATTACGTTTTCAATAATAGAAGGATACATTTAAGTGCTCATTTTAATTACGGATCCTCTGAATCTGAGATCATATTCCTCTAGAAATAAAACCAGCACTGGCAGGACATTTTATTACTTAAGATTAGTCGTGTTGGATGGACCATTTCATGGCGTGTTATAAGGCAGTTTTGAAAGCTAAAGCTATGTTTAAAAATGATTGTTTTTTCCCTATACACACGTGGCATGAAGACAGGTGCTGCTACAACTTAATACTCAATATGACCAGTGAAATGCAAATGACCCTTAGTCCTAATCGTGTTTGCATCCCATGCGGGAATGAACACAAGGTTTTAAATGCGATTTCAATCACTCGCATGCCGTTTTTAGCTTAAAGTTGCTGAAAAATACGTTCAGTGTAGGCAGAGGGTGTGTCCCTGGGATTAACATGGTTATGAAAGACAATTTCTGAAGTCAAAGTTGGTTACTGATTTGCAAAGGTCACCTGTCCCAGGCCTCTGTGGCAAGCTGGCTAATAAAGGTACTGTTACGAAACACAAATTTCAGTTCACCAGTCAAGGAAAGCTGAACTGAGGCTGCAACCCCTTTTTTTTATCTAACTATCAAAGGTGAATTATTACTATTTTAAACTGGATGTTGATCAGAAATGTATGAAAGAAACGTTACGAAACAAAGATTTCAGCTTATGTGTAGACGGCTACTTACCTGCACGGGGTTACAACCCATGGGACAAAAGGTAGTCAGCACTGGTTTACTCGTCTCTGTGTAAATTGGTAAATGACAGCTAACAAGAGAACTTAGAGAGACTGAAGAATAAGTAGCATTGGGATATTTGTATCCTTTGGATCTTCGAACCAGCAGTTTCTCTAATGGAAATTCTCACAGTGGCTTCACTGCCATAGATCACAGGCTGTGCTGATTTAGATCACGATGATTTCAAGCAAGCACAAACTGTGCCAGAACTGGAATTTGCACAGAAAACTGCCTCATGTAGGTGAGAATTCATCCTGGGGAGAACAAACACAATTTCCAAAAGCATTCAGCTTTGGGCTTTCACTTTTTGCAGAGGACAGTGGAGCAATGCCAGTTAGTGTGGGAAATAGGAGAGCCGTTGCTGTAAGCTTTCACAATGCACGTGGGCAATCTGCACACACAGTTCAGCCAGCGCTGGGGTTATGCTGTCATGGGAAGCCCTATTGAAACCATTCAAGCACATGCCTAAATCAGCCCCTGTTCTAGTTAGCAGCCAACTGTATCCTTAAGAGTAAAGCAGTGAAATTTAAACACCTACGCGTAAAATAAAAGACCGAGGCCACCTTAAACATCTGATCATGGTTAATTGAAATCTGTTCTCAAATGAGGGCCTGCAGGAGGAATGTAGGTGCGGCTCAGACATGCCAGAGCCCAAGCACGAGGCCTGCTTGGTGTTAGTCATGTACATGATAATTATGTGTGCATTTAGGACCCGGGAATCAAACTCCCCTGAGAGATTTATTGGCTAGATTATTTCATCATCTCTAGACTTGTGCCAGCAGGAGAAAACTCCTGGTTAGACCATAAGGAACTTCTGTGTCCTTCAGAACAAAACCCTCATCAGTATGAACTCAAAGGTTCTTGGAAAAGAAGCATTATATCTTGACCTTTAAAATGTGCAGTCACGGTTAGAAAGACCAATTGATGCCAGCATGAGCTGCAGAAGAGTCATGAGTCATTTGTGAGATTTCTGCTGCAGAAGGAACACATTATCCCTTCCCTCTGCTGGTAGTGCCAGTCTCTTGCTGTCTTAGGAGTCCCATCTGCTGCTGCCCAAATTAGACACATAGCTCTCACCATCACTGTGCAAAACAGTCGCTGTCAGTGCTCAGAGCATGGCATTCTACACAGCCTGAGCATCTTAGCTACAGCCAGGGAAACCCCTCTCCTGCCACGTGTGGCTTACGTCCCATGGGAGGCCTCAAGAAGAGAACGGCTCCTGCAACCGCCAGAGCTGATTTCTCAACACTGGGACTTTGCAGGTTTTAGCCAGCAAGCTGGGCTGTACAATGAGATGAGAGATCTTCCTCCAGGCTGAGAGCTGCCATCATTTCACAGTATTACTTGAGGCATGGGGTAGTCAGTTGTTATTGCTCACTTGATTCCAGCTCTGCACGCTTTCACACTGTCTCCCGCAATGTACGTGTTTATGTTGAGAAGTTTGTAGTTCAAATGATCAGTCCTTGAATGCTTTCACATTTGCTCTCTGGGGACATCCAGTATTCAGCTCAGGTGTAAATCCACGCTACTAACTTCTCCATTTGGCAATCCTCTTGAAAAACAGAACAAAGAATTGGAAATCTCTTGATGAGTAGATGTTTCATGCTGGAGATGCTTCTCATTTTCTAATTCTGAAGGATGAGTAGGTTGCACTGAAATAACGACGCTTGTGTAAGCTTTTTAAGTCTGATATATATTTATTAGGACTTCACGGCACATGAGTGGGATGGCTTACAATCTGGGATATTTGAGGGAAAGCAGCACAAAAATCATTACTAAAATCAAGAAAGTCAAGCAAACCTGAAGTGGGAAATTGTAGTATAAAAAATGCTGAGTGCATCACCAGTACCATCCTCAGCTCAGACAGTACTCAGCCTTAGCCCCTAGAGTGCCACTAGCTTCCACTTTTCCTTTCCTGGTTGGGTGGTTTGGTTTTGTGGTAGTGTTGTCCAATTTTGAGGCCAGCTGTTTCTTTTTTTTCTTATAAAGACACATTCTCATTCCAGTTAAGCAAAGGTGCTCCAACACAGAACTATAGAATCACTCATCATAGAATATCCCAAGTTGGAAGAGACCCACGAGGATCATCAAGTCCATCTTGTACTTTGCTTAGCAGAAAGAGACATTTCAAGTGGTCAAAGCCCAAAGCCTCACTCATTTCCTTTATCCTCAGTTACAGACTATCCTTAATAATTGAAGACAAGTGAAGAGCCATAAATTTATGCCATTTCACCCTGCCTCTATTCCATCCCTACCTCAAGGGATGTTTCTAACAGGATATAATTATCATCCACACAATCATCTACTAACTCTTGAAAATAATAGGCTAGTCATCCTTGCTTTCTCTAGAATATATTGAATGAGCAATCAGTATTTCAAAGAAGAACAGTGGGTTTTTTGGTTGGTTCCCCCCGCCCAGTGTGGAAAGCCTGGCTAAAGAAGTATTGGTCAAATGCTTTAATAACTAATGGTCTTAAGTACTCTTAGCATCTTCCTCTCAATTAAGCTAATCCCAGGTTTACTGACTTTATCCCTTTTTCTCCCCTTTATTTCATTTGGTACGTAACTTCTCTTACTCCTTAAATACTTACTATTACATACCAATATGATGCCTTTTGATGGTCTTTGAAAGGCATTCCTTTAATAAATCTTCGCTTAGCCCAGATGATGTTTCCTTGCTGTGACTCATGCCAGATATCTTGGTCCCTCCAGTTTCAGTCTCAGTAGAACTTAAGAGCAGCCCTGAAGTGGGCTAGAGAACAGACATGCCAGTTGACTGTAAGAGGCCCATTTTGGTACTGAGGAGAGCCCAGACCTGTGTTTGAAGAAGGCTGATCCCCCAGGGTGCAATTCAGTGCACATCTACACACAGCAGTGACCAGTTTTTGCAAGTCCCAGGGGCCTCCATTGCCTCCTGTCACTATAACCTTTCTGCTCCTGCAGTGTTGGCCAAACAAGGTTGCTCGGTATCCCTCCCCAGAGGTGCTAAGATCTGCCTGCTGCAAGAGAAGACATCATCTATAGAAGCCAGGCTGCCGAAAGGACAACAATGGATGAGGCCGGCACTGCTTCCAAGATGGGCAGTGATGCTGCTTCCAGAGCTGGCTGGCTCAAGACTGGTATGGACTAATGCGTTTGCCAGAGGTCTCCATTCAAGAGCTTCCTTTCGTTCCACCCTACACCTGAACCATATGTTTTGGAGATAAACTCACCTGTGTGTGACTGATCCTTCCTCTGTATTTGTGCAGTGACCAAGGCATTGATCAGGGCCTCTAGAAAGTAATAACATACAAAATGAAATAGTAATTAAGAAATTCTCTCTTAGTCGGGGACACATTTTGCTTTTCTATCTTTAATATGCCTGGTGTACTTTGAGATGCTAAATGAATAACAAACCATAATACATCGAGTTTGCCTAGGGATGATGAAAAAGCCCCAGTGATAGAAAGCTGAAATTGGAAAATGCTGTGAACATGCAGTCCACAGCTCAGCTTTCTTATCTGACTTGACAACGAGCTTTATCACTTCGTAGAGAAAAGGTGGAAAAATCAATTAAACCACGTGAATTACGCTGCTGAAACCTTGTTGTGGGATCCCTAAAAAGGCACTGCAGTTCCATGGGAAGGGATGTTCTGTACCAGGATTTTAAATCCTTTCACAATTTAATGTTTTACCAATTTAATTGCTGTTCTGCATTGGAAGCTGGTTGCGAGATAGTTGTGCCCAATTCTTCTTTTCTTTTCCTTTCCTATTTCTCCAGGGATCATCATTCATCAGCACCAAACATTCTGTTTAAATGCTTCAAAAACAAGAAATACCCCCCAACACTTTGAAATGCGAATGTCTAGCTTGGATACGTAGCTTAAACCCAGCATCTTATGAGCTCCAAGGGGTTTCCAGCTCCATGAATACCTCTGAACAACACACTCTGGCTAATTTTAAATTTATGCTGTCCAAAGAGCTCAAGTTTTTTAAGCACTTAAAGAGCACAGTAATGAACACAAGACAAAAGCCAAAAGAATGTGACAGATATGAGAATTTCAGACTGCAAGTGCCAGAAACGTGAACATGTCTTCTCCTTTTAAAGCTCACAATCAGAGAAGAAATAAATCTGCTGAAGCTGATTTGAGACATGCAGCCTAACGAGAGGTTTCCTCTCACCAGAGCTCTGAAAATACTTGGACTTCTTTTGCCATCTGCCAAGTGCTTTTCAGACACTGTTTACTTAATCTTAACCCTCTCCTGGGGGACCATTAAGAAATTACCGAGTTCTTTTCCAAGGTGCAGAAATTGAAATAAACACATTTAAGCCTCATTCATTTAAGAATTTATCCCCAGCAGATGTAATCTTTCCAGCAATTCCATCTTCGGGAGTGATGGCTGAAGGAAGCAACTGCAGAGGACAAGAAACAGGAGGTTCCAAAGGACCTCTGAAGGGAGGTTGTAATGAGCTAGGGGCCGGCCTTTTCTCTCATGTAGACAGTGATAGAACTAGAGGGAATGGTTCCAAGCTGTGCCAGGGCAGATTCAGGCTGGGCATTAGGAAGTATTACTTCTCGGAAAGGGTAGTCAGGCATTGGAATGCACTGCCCAGGGAGGTGGTGGAGTCACCGACCATGGGAGTGTTCAAGAAATGTTTGGATGTTGTGTTGAGGGATATGGTTTAGCCGGGAAGTATCGGTAATGGTTGGACTGGATGATCTTCTAGGTCTTTTCCAACCTTGATAATTCTGTGTGATTTTGTGAAGCAAACAGTTTTGTATTCCTAACCTGCGTTGCTTGACCCTGTGAAGACTCAATATGAAGGTCCCTTGTATAGACCCATACCCATGTAAAAAGTAGTTTAAAATGGAAGCAAAACAATTGGAGCAGTCAGGACTTCCAACAAAATGTATCTGCACTGAAAAAAAAACATTGTTTTGCCAAAGCTCAAGTGACACATAGTTATGTATTAGTTATGATGAAATCCTTGGTGATGTCTGAAAACTGGCATTATCTTCCTACTGTCAACCAGCTGTAGGGATAAATAAACCATTGGGATTTTTCAGTCTTGCAATAGATACTTCAACTCAGTTCTGTTGCGCATAAAAAAATGGCTGCCCAGGATGACGGCATGAGCTGCTCCAACCCTGCTCTGATATGTCCTTCCTTTTCTCTTCATCAACTCAGGTGCTTTTCTAATCCTACTGCATTTCAGTTCAGGCAGTGAACTGAGCACAAAGTTACTGGATTTTTAATTGCTTTCTTTAACTTTGTAATTATAGTTTTGCATCCATTACTTTTCTGCTTCACACTTTAAACTGTCTCATCATTGGATAAACTTTATGTTGAGGCAAAGCAAGCGTTTAGCTAGGACTAGAATTACGCTTGTTCCTGCTCTGATTTACACCAATTTAAACTGTAATGGACATGAATCCTAAATGTTTTCTAATCTCCAGGCTTGGGCCAGGGTTGTCCACTTTCGAGCTATTACTAACTATACCCTGGGGATCTCTACAAGGTGAAAACTTGCTCTTTGCAGAGACCACCAAGCAGACACCACAGTCATAATATTAATTAGGTACTACATTTGAGTTTACTTAATCTGGCAATTTATTTGGTGCAGACCTCATCTCCTATTACACATACTTTGAACTACTCAGTCTCTGTTTTCAATGTTCTTTGCTTAAATCCAAGCAAATCCGGTGTCTTTCCTGAATCCCAGCCCACCCGTGATACAGAACTATCAAAAACTTTAAATATTTTCATTATTGCTCCCTTTCCAAAGAAACAGAGGAAGATAGATGTGTACTGTACTTGTATGTGCTAACACTTAAAGAAGTTGTCCTACTTCTAGACCAGTTATTAACTAGCGTAAGTGCAATTGGTACAACAAAGTAGTTTGTTGATCCCATAACAGCACCCAGAAAGAAAGGATGTGTTCGTGTAAGACTTACATAGAATCACAGAATATCCTCAGTTGGAAGGGACCCACAAGGATCACCAAGTCCAGCTCCCAGCTCCACACAGGACCACCCAAAATCCAAACCCCATCTCTGGAAAACACCTGGAAACAATAAAGTCATTGGTCACAGCTGTGTTCACAAGGGGAAAGTCCTGTTTAATGAACTTAGCCTCCTTTTATGACAGTGCTACCCACTCAATTGACCAAGGGAAGCCTGTTAGTATAATCTTTCTGGATCTCAGCAAAGCTTTTATACTGTTTGTCACAGTATCCTTCTGGAAAAATTCTCCAGCATACAATTAGACAAAACCAGAATGTGATGGGTGAACAATTGGCTGACAGGTCAGGCTCAGAGGGCTATAGTAAGTGAGCTTACATCAGGCTGGCGACCAGTCGCTGGCAGGGCTCCATTTCAGGGCCAGTTCTTTTTAATTTTGTTCTGAAAATGACCTGGACACAGGCATCCAACTTATACTAAGCAAGTCCATGGGCAGCACTGAACTGGCAGGAGCTGTAAGCTCCCGCAGGAGTGAAGAAGCCTTGCTGAGAGATCCTGATAGATTAGGGAGCTGGGCAAACATCTGTAACTGTTAGAGTTCAAGGAGCTTTTGGACAACACCTTCAGACAGAGTTTGATTCTCGTGTTGTCCTGTGTGGAGGCAGGACTTGGAGTCGATGATCCACGTGGGTCACACAAAGGCCACACATTCCTGCAATGGAAGATCCTCTCCCTGACAGGGGCAAATGAGATTTTGCTTATAAACATGGCACATGTCACTGTTGTAATTCTTCCCCTGCATAATGATTTATCTGTCTATTGGAGGCAGTTGTAGGATAGGCTCCAGTTCAAATATAGCACGTTACAGAAACAGGCCGTGTCTTCCCACACTCATCATATTTTTTCCTCACCCCGTTGTTGCTCTAAAAATATTATAGCTCTGCACCCATCTACACCATTCCTACTAGAGCACACAATTACATACATAAAGCACAGGAAGAACCACTGAATGAAAGGCATCCATGTTTGAAACCTGCATTGAAATCTTACTCTATCCACAAAAACAGTTGCTAATGAAGAGATTTCAGCTACTCATACTCACCTTAAGTGTTTAATTACAGAAAGCCTTTGAGATCTCAAGCGAGGATGCAGGTTCCATTATACTCAGGACAAACAGGATAAAAGGACGGCTTGCATGCAGCTCACAGTGTAAGGCCAGACACAGCGGTCAGTCAATGGGGAAAGGCACAGAGGCAATGAAGAGATATTCATCAGCGCCAGATGTCCAGATCTCAGCGTCCTGGAGGCTTAGCACTCCTCATTTCCTTTTATCAGCATCATAACAACACAAGGTGCTTTGAGGTAGCCAGTGAGACAAGGTAGGCCTCACGCCGACCTTCTTCAGTAAGAAAAGAAGCATTTGGATAAAACCTGGTCATGTTCATTTCATGGGCTTTTCCAGAAAGCGGAGACAGCAGCACTTATGGGGATGCCAGCTTGACCATTTTGGTGGGGTGGGGCTGGTGTGGCTGAGCATGAGAGCAGGAGATGGCAGAGGGAGGGAAGAAGCAGTTCCAAACCAAGATCAGGGAAGACAGAGAGTTTGTCAGTCTATCATGAGAAACAAACACACTCCTGGCTCTCTTTTCCTTTGAAATACCAAGTCTCCATGGGAAAATACAGTTTCTTTTATAAAACCATCACTGTGCTGTTCAGCAGCTTTAGCCCCATCCAAGTCCTGTTAAGAACTGGACCACGTGCTTCCTGTTAAAGAACACCACCTTGGAAGATAAACTCAGTTTCAGTGCCTGCATTTAGCGAGGCAAATTCATAGGTCTTGAGGGGCAGCAGATGCAAGACCTCTGCTATGCTGTCCACTGATTTACCAGGTCTGCAAACAAGATACCAACCTGTCAATTAAATACATTTCAATTCCATTTTCTTCAAGGCAGAAAAACAAAAGGAACACTCTCCTCCCCAGCCCAGAACAGACTTTTGGAGCCTGAACGTCTGCCTGTTCACTTTCAAAATCTGCTTTTATTTATCCTCTGGTTTGCATTGATCTCTAAGTGATAAACATGCCAGCTGAGAGAATTTAATTCTAACAAGGCAGTCCTTCCCTCTGCCAAAAGTTATCAGGTTTCTTCTCTGAATGGCACTCAGAAGTCTTAAGTTCAGTTGAAATACATCTCAATGCAAAGGATTATAACCAAATTAAGTACAGCTTTGCTCTCAATTACTCTATATGATTTTTAAAATGATCTTCAGAATTTGTTCTCAGTCAGGTTTGTGGACAGCACGTTTTGCTTTCTGAAACATGATGCAAGTTTCTCACCACACCTTCACGTACCCAAAAGCCTCCTCCTCTTCCCTCAGCCTGCCTGGGCCTTCCTGCCTCACCCTCCTTGGCCAAGTACCTCCTGCTCTCTCTCTCCTCTCACTTTCCATTGCTGTTTCTGGACCCAAATGCTCAGCCATCAGCCTTCTGGCACAGTCACCTCCACGTGCTCATCCACACAGGTCCCCAGCGTGTGGTAGAATACCCCAAAGCATCCACAAGACCTTTATCCTGCAGCTGGAGCCTGCAAGCTGCTGGGTTGCTGCTCAGAAGCCCCACACCTGATGGGTATGAAGTGAAAATTAACTTCTCAAGGCCTTAAAAAAAGAAGACCAGCCCATCTCCTCCTTGCTGCTGCTGCTGAATCTCTTTTTCTACATCCTCTGTTTTGTTTCCCTCCTTGGCTATCTCTATGTGTATGTACCTGCATGTAGTCATCCCCATACCCCACTAATGAAACAACCCGCAGGTTCAGTGGCTGAAATGGCTCGGTGCTGCACACCATAGTGTGCCATATTTGTGGTATGGCACTGTCATTTTGATGCTGGGAACAGGGAGCCCACGTATGAGAGCTCCCACATTTGCATACTGATACTTCTGAGCTTTCACACTGGGACCTCTGAATTTCCCACCTGACTGAGGCCTATGAAATGTGTGTGCATGCACAAAAGCAGCTCTTGCCATGAATATATTTCTACTTGGGGTTTCCCCAGTTTCTCACTTCTCTGTCTGCTGAAATGCAACCTCCTAACCCAGTTAGAGCAGTAACTGTAGAGGGTCAAGTAGCCCAGCATATAAAGCAATAAGCCATGTAAGCACTGATTGTGCCTCACTAAGTCGGGAACTATTTGAGGGTCATTAGCTAGCAACGACCCAGTCCTTATTGAGGAGCTGGTAGCTCGGACCATGCAGGGAATGAGGACTCTTGCAGCTCTATTACAGTTATTATCTAATAGCTAATATAATTAGTAGCTTAAATCAAATACATTTCAAACAGTAACAGTGAATTAATGCATCTGTATATAAGGCTCAATACCTTATGTAAAAAAATATACATATTTTTAAAGGGTATGGCATTTTACTTTCACCAAGCTTCCTGCCATTGCAGAAATTCAATTGTAATGTATTGGTGAAAAACCATCAAGAAAAGCTGTGCAATTATTATGAACATGCCCCTGAGAAATTCCCGTGACAGCACCAATTGTTTCAGTTTTAGAAGGGAAACGTGTTCAGTTCACAACTTGACCTTCTCTGCTTCTGGCCACTTAACACCACAACATGAATGTCACTTGATCAGGGTTAATGGGGCTTTCTGTATGCAAATTCACAGGGTTCAAGTAAGAAAGTGAGAGTGCACCCAGCCAGGAGCACTTGAGCAGCACAGGGGAGAGCTGAAGCCCAAAGGCTTGATGCCAGCAGAGGCTGGGCATAGCAGGGGTCACTGGCCCCTGGATAGTGAGAATCTGAACAGGGCACCCTGAGCCCAGCTCACGTGGGAGGGCAGCTGCTCCCCATCGTGTTCCTGAGGAGGAGCAGGAGGATGTGGAAGCAGACGGACATTGTTTAGCTTGGCCGTCCTTGCCTCCCACTGCAGCCGCTCTCTGAGCCGCCTTCTTTCCCTGGCTGCATCCAGCCGTTCCCACAGTAAGCCCGGTCTGGGCACAGGATGCTTGTGTTCAGCTATTGCTTTGGGTGTAGCAGAAGTTTTCCTGAGGAGTTCAAGTCCATACTTCAAACCCTTTACAGCTTTGGCCAGACAGGAGCAGGTTTCCCTGGCAAGGCTGTTAGTGGCTGTCCAGCATCCAGCCCTGCTCCTTGCCGAGTGGTGGAGAGGCAGAAGGTGCAAGAGCTCTTCACAAAAACCCACAAGAATCCCATGGTGGAAAGCATTCAGCAGCTGGAAACACGGGATTCAAGCCAGTTGCCCTGGATGTGAAAACAGTCGCCTAGTTTCATACCCTCCCTTGTGTGTGTCTGTACGGCCTTGTGGCACAGGTGGGCTGGCATCAGCCCCACTCCACAGAGAGAAGTAGATAGTGATATCCCAAAGCGTACAGCAGATCAGTGAGTCACATTCAAAACAAACACACATAAATCCATAGAATAAAAGAGAAGCACATTTGTCTGTAACAATGTTTTCCTAGGATCGCTGTGTGAGCTGTGACTCCAGCTGATGATTTCAGGTCTGTGAGCAGACAGTGGATTCGCAGCAAGCCTTCATTTCCTGCTGAACCTCATCATGGAGGGATGCTTGGACAGAAGGAAGCAGCTCGGATATGAGCTACCTGGCCTGAAATGGGCTTTCTCTATTTCTTATTTCACAGTGATTTAAACTTTGGAGTTTCATAACAATTGGCTCGTAACTTGTTTTATGTAAGTCACCACATCTCCATCTCATGTGAGAGATGCAGAAGACTCCTTAATGGTCTGTTTTACTCTTCCTTAAAGGTAGAAAGGAGGAAGGAAAAGTATTTTGCCCCATTAAAAAACAAAACAAACAAAAACCTCACAGCCTCTTAAAATAACATATTAAACAATTGGTAGATTCCCACTCTTGCTCCAGATCCCACTCAGACAGCACCTGTACGCACATGCAAACACATGAGATGATGCAGCAACAGAACCAATACAAATTCTCATCAGCAGTGGCTCTGAACTATCTGGGGAAACACATGTCAGGATCACTCCTAGAGCAAGCAGCCCTGGCTGCTCTGCTCTTTTCATTACCAGAAAGGAGTTTGATGGCAGAAGAGGGAGCTGTGCTTTTATCATTTGTCGCACAGATCCCCCAAGCACTGTTTTGTGTAGCTGTCCTCATTAGGTTATGTGCAGAGACATCTTATCACTTGGCTCAACTGCATCTTCCAGCAGCAGAAATACGCCTGTAGGACAGAAGCCATAACTTCATTAGCTCAGCCAGCAGAGGGAACTGCTAATCAACATTAATTGCTCACACAGGTCTTAAGTGCATCCTGTCCAGTCCAGTAAACACCTAAGAAGTCATCATTCTCCTCACATTTGCTGTGCACCAGGCTATGCCGGTGCCTGAACACCCTTCACAATGCCCCTGCTGCCGTCCTCTCCCCTCACCTTCACCTCACAGCTTGAGGCGTGACGAGCCCTGGAGCCAGCTCTGCACAATGACATTTCTGTGTCTCTGATCGCTTGAGAACTCAGCCAAGCTGAAATCCTGGCTGAAACATGCCATGTCCTTTTCCTCATCCCTCCTGTACTGCTCCTTGCCCTAGTGCATTTGGTGACCCAGCAGTTCTTACTCAGCTGAAATTCTGCAGAGCCAGAAGCAGAGCTGACATACGTGTCAGAGGACATGGCCTAGCGATGGGACTCTGTAGGCCAGGCAGATGGTTGGATTTAAGGATCATACAGGTCTTTTCCAGCCTAGATGGTACTATGATAACAGCGTGCAACTGGGCTGCCAAGCTGGTGCCATAGCAGCCACAACTCCATGGAGCTCCATGCCACTCCATTCCCTTCATGCAGAGCAGAGCAAAGAGAAGGTGTTGATGGGTTGGGCACCCAGCCTGCTGCATGCAAATAAAGCCAGCGGGGAGCTCTGTTTGGAAGAATATAATGAATTAACCTGGAATTGGGCCAGGATTCAAGTCACACTAATTAGGGGTTTAAAATTAATGCAATACTAAGCACCTGCTTCCCTCAGTGGTGAGAAAGGTTCCCTGAAAAGGTGTTGTGCCTGATTTGTGCTTTGACAGCCTTAGGAGGGAGGGTGCTTTTACTACCTGAATTAATTGCTCAGGGCTCTCTTTGGGCCCTCACGTGGAGCCGGAGCCTTTGTAGGAGGGAGGGAGGTGCAGGAGAGCAGCTGCAGAGTGATGCTCCTGTTGGAATATGGCAGCACCCAAGGTGCTGTAGATCCACTGTAATTTTCCTCGTAACATAGCCATGCTTAGCTTAGGAGTTTTCCACTCTTTTTCCTCTGCAGCTTATTTGAACAAAACATGCCTCATCTGCTCCTTTTCTAGATTGGATTTTTTTTTATTATTTTTGTTATCTTTTGTCCTGCAAAAACTTGATAAGAATGGCCACGTGCTCCAAAAATCCCTTCACAGCTCTTCAGAGATCCCTTCCTTGGTGGGAATCAGCCCTGGGCAGCTTAGTTCTGGGCAGCCAGATACAGCACTTGCCATCCTCGCACTTGTTGATGCTATTTCAGTGCCTTCGTCTGCAACATCTGGTTGCCTTAGATACATGAGGTAACTACGGCAACTAGATATTACAGGGAGAGGGATGAGAAATGCATCAACACTGCTGAATTTGGCAGGGTCTAAAATAGCTTCGCTGTGAGGCAGGGCAGGAGGTCCAGCAGCACGGGGCAGCCGCTCCGCTGGCCTGAGAGCATCAGCAATGCTGGGGATGCTCAGAGAGAGGTGCCCAGCAAAGGAAGGAGTTGGGAGCTGCACATGTCCTCCCCAGTTTTCCAAGTGAGTGGAAGTGGAGGAGGTGGAAGGATTGTAGTGAGCAAGATTGCTGTGAACCTGAATATGTTCACATCCCAAATGTCACTGCTTTAATGGTGCTATGGTGGCAACGTAATGCCGCAAAGCAGATGACAAAAGGGCGCACAGTTGTCATCTGCTGATTATTTTGAAGCTCTGTGGAATACTTAGTTAATACGTGAGGAGGTGAGCAGCTCTCGGGCTGTGCGTGGCGGGCTGTAGCCATGCAGGCGGTTGCTAAAGTGCACTGAAACACCCCCGTGGCCTCTCTGCTCCAGACAGCAGGGAGGAGTGGGTGTGCTCAGAGCGAACCACCAAGATTGCCAGAGACGTGTTTATGCCCAAAGTGTCTGTCTGACTCTGGATTTTTTTGGTTCCAGGAAAAGCTTTCTTAATAAATCCATGTGAAAATTTGGATCCGTGTGCTGCACGAATATCCTTCACCAGGATGATTCCTACACAAAAATTTTCTCTATGTGGTTAGGATAAATCCTTCGTTTCTTACTTGACTTGCTACTGGGAAACAGAAAGAAGCCAGCACTATGGTCTGATGTGTGTCATTACAAACACCTGCTGAGTTGGGTTGGGGTGCTCAGACAGTGCACCAGCACCAGCCCTGCAAATGGAAGTCATCCATCATTAACCCCGGCGACATCGCCTTCAGCCACAAAGGGTGCTGCTTTATTATGTTGCTTGCACATGAAACCTGAGTGTCTAAAACAGGTTCCCCCCTCCTCACCTTGGCACTCCAAGCAAAGTCTGCATAGACGTTTCCTTAGGACATCTTCGTCATTACACAGGTTGGTTGGTAATGAACATGAAGCCACACTTCTCCTGGTAAAGTGCCCTCGAGGAATTCTTTGCTATTATCTTTGGAGACATGAACTAGTTAGATGAACAGAAATTAAATTCAGTGTCAGTAAATGTAAAGTCATCCAGGCTGGAGGCGTAATGGGAGCATTTCAAGCACCTTAAGGGCTCTAAATTAACCGCCTCGGTTTCATGAAGTGACCCAGGTGGCAATGCAGAGCTAAACAGGCAATCAGAAACATCGACGAGACATTAGGAAGTTTAAAGAGTGGGATGAAAGACAGAAAAAGAGCAGATTTTAAGACATTTCAAGCAACCAGGCATTAGGCAGACCCAGGAATAATACTGTGTATTCACTGCTCGATGGATTTCACAGAAGGTATCATCACAAGGCCTTGGGGAAGTTCTTAAACACAACAAATGTGAAACTTTCCCAACCAAAGAGAGATTTGAAGGAGCGAGACTGCATGCTCTGCAAAGCAGAAAAGTAGGAGAGGTCCTGAAGGTGACAGTGGGCAATGAGAAATGATGTGGAGAAGAGAGATCAGGGGCTTCTTGTTTTCCTCCTTTGCAGAACAAGGGGATATTCAGCAGATTGGTAGGTGGGAAGTGCACACAGAAAAAAAGGAAGTACTTTCTCATAAACCACGCAGTGTAAATCCCTGGAGATGGCTGAGAAGGAGGTTACTCGGCCATCCTTTCCTCTTTGGTACCTGCAGCACAGTCCCACATGCTGGCTCCTTGGTAACCCCACATCACAGTCTGACACCTTAGCTTGAAGCCAGGATGAAACTATCCATGTAGCAAGGTACATGAGCTCTGGTAGCTCTGCCCTGCTTAGCTGTGGGGCTGAAAGCCACCGGCTGAGGTGTAGTAACAAATATGTGATGATTAAGGGCTGTAGCTGCTGGCTCAATGAATGTAGGTCAGAGCTGCAAAACCTTAATCTAGAGAGGAAGTATGAATGTCAAAAACAATCAGTTTCATGCAGGATTGCAAGTTGTGTGGGTAGCCTGCACCCTCAGAGCTCACCCAAATTAACTGACAGGGGATCTATCTGTTCTCAAGCAGATGTGAATGGACTGAGCAGCACGGCCTTCTGCACACACACTGACCTCGTCAGGTACTTTGTGAAGATTACGGATGTATTCCATTACAAATGTCTTCCATTCATCTCACAGCACATGGCCTGCACCTTTCAACAGCGGTGCAGCAAACAGACTTCTGCTTTATAAGAGCTCTATGAGAGCATTTTTCCTGACACGTGCCAAACCTCATATGTGATTCCGTCACATAACCAGCACAGCTGGGTGCAGAACATCTAATGATTTCAAAGAGGATGTCATGCTTGGGCAGCTTGCACAACCTGGGAACCCTGAGCTACACACAAAGTCTTTGGTCCTGTGTCAGCCTTAATATGGGATAAGCTGCTCTAATCAGACACCCACTCAGGGAGGGAAAAAAGAGCCTTTGAGTCTTGCTCTTTGCAGACACGTATCTTTCTCACTGTTAATCTGAAAAGTGACATTGATTATCTTCTCTGTGTGGTGCCATCATTGCTTCATTTATATGTATTGAGGTCTACGGCAAAAACTTTTGTGAAAAGGGCCATCAGTTCCAGACAAGACTTGAAAACTGTCATGGGGAAAGGAAGAAAAAGATCCACGTCTATTCAAAACTTAGAGAGAAGCCTTGTTTTGTGTGATGGGACGTGGCCTTTGTAGGAATGGATTATGGTTTGAACTCAAGGAAGGCAAATGATTTATGTGTTTTTAACCTAGAAGGTGACACAATCAGAACTGCAAGTACTCCCAATAGCCTCTTTTGATACAAGGAGGTCTGCAGTGGTTCTTGCAGACTGCACAAAACAGCCCATGTATCATAGCAGGATCATGGTGGTCGCTCAGGTGGCTCCCATGCAAACATGCCCCATTCCAGAAGCCCATAAACACTGTAAGCTGGGACCGGTTCTGTTAGTGATTTGGATGATGCTGGTTCATTGAGGGGCGGTTTGCTGTATGTAAAAGAAGACAAAGGGATAATCTGCTCTGAAACCAAGTGCTGTGCAACCTCAGCTTTGCTCAGCTATTTTAAAATCGATCCTAAGCAAAACCAAGTCATGTCACAGAGTCACACAGATCACAGAATGACCCGGGTTGGAAGGGACCTCAAGGATCATGTAGTTCCAACCCCCCTGCCTGGCAGGGCCACCAAACATACACATTTACTAGATCAGGTTGCCCAGGGCCCCGTCCAACCTGGTCTTGAACACCTCCAAGGACGGGGCATCCACAACCTCCCTGGGCAGCCTGTTCCAGGCTGTCTGTGGTGTTTTCAGTCAGGTTTGAATCTGAACACAAGTGTTCTACCAGTACCTGATGCTGTGGTAGCTGCTCATGCAAGGGAAGTCCATAAGGCTCTCAATCACTCGGCTTCCAATCGTTGCTTTAAAAAAGTACGTTTTTACAGTAGCTGTGTTACATCTACGTGCTATTTTTTAATCTCAGTAAGTCGTCTTTGCTCACAAATCAACCACCATAGATCAGCGCTTTTTTTAGACTCTTTAGACCATCAGCATCTGTGAGGGTGGTGACACACTGGAACAGGTTGCCCAGAGAGGCTGTGGATTCCCCCTCCCTGAAGCCATTCGAGGCCGGGCTGGATGGGGCTTTGAGCAACCTGGTGTAGAGAGGTGACCCTGCCTATAGCAGGGGGTTGGAACCAGATGATCCCTGCCAACCCGAACCATTCCCGCGCAGGCGCTGCCCCGGGGCTCCACCTAGCGGCAATGGTGCCGGAGGGAGAGGCGACAGTACCTCAATACGTTCCATGCACACATGGGAACACGCACCGCACGGGGACTTCTGTGCTTCCACATAGATCACATTGCTCAAACATGAGGCTGAGTCACCCACCGCACTGACAGCCACGACCTTTGGATCTGCACCCAAAAGAGCACTGAAGCAGAATTATTTCTCTGCATTTCTCTATGCCATCCGTGCAACATCCTTCCAAACAAAAGAAACAGCTCCTTGCAGTGACCGTTCGGGTAAATGACGATGATGAGCTGGATGAGCTTCTGACCTGTCGGCTCCACAAGGTGAGGATGAAAAGAGTGGGGCTGCACTGCAGGATGCCTTTACCAGCAGCCTGCTGCAGTGCTCTCAGAGGGCGTCCTCAGGAGGAAGTTTGGCTGCACACCAGCGAGCAGCTGCATTTTTAAGTGGACGCCTCTGGTAAAGGACCGCTTTCCACATTACAGAGAGAGCTCTGCCATCTGTTGTCTGGCTCATTTATCACCAACTAAGCTTGCAAAAAGCCCAGCGAGAAGCTGAAATGATGCAAAAAGCAAATGTCCTTAGGGAAACGGTGCTATGTGTTCCCCACAGGGAGCAGGAACTTCTGTACTTCAGGACACTAAAAAGGAGAAATAAATGCTAGGAAGAATCAAAAGCAGAGAAGGTTGAGGAACCGAGCTGCTTCATAAAGACTAAGTAATTAAGAACTTTAATGTCTAGCCCGCATGCTGAAAAATACCTCCTAAATCCTCATTTAAGGAGCTTCAAACAACTGAGACTTCACTGAAATGGCCTGCCATTAAAATCTGGTGCAGATCAATAAGAAAAGCCTATTAGGGCCGTGGTTTCTGCATCTGAAATGGCTGGTCCTCCTGCGCTGCCCTGTGATTTTGTCTCTCCTGCAGCTGCCTATGACCTTTGTTTCTTTGATGCTGATTATTTGAGAGAGGCACAGATGGAAACCTGGCCCACCTGCTGGCTGCTGAGCTCTTTCCCCAAAGGAGAGGGGGAGCAGCTCTATATGGGCTTCACCTGGTGTAAAGCACTGGGGGTGGCAAAGTTAAAGTGGTGCTGCCACCTGCCCTGCCCCTGAAGGGCAAAATGTGCACAAAAAACAGCAGGGTTGAAGAGTGAGCTGCTGAGAGAACTCAGCTGCAGAAAGGAGTGTAAGAGGTACGGAAGAGGGAATAGGGACCCAAAGGAGACAAGAAAAGTGCTGCTGAGGCACGCTGAGATGCAGACTGAAGCCCAGCCAGAGCCCAGACCTCCAAGAGATGTCAAGAGTAGCAAGGAAGTACTGATGTACTGTATGCATGCTGTCACATAGGTCAAGGAAAAGGCAGGACCTCTGCTGAACAGGCAGCCAGGTTAATTACAGATGACAAACTGGGAAGGTTTTCCTTCAGGCCTTCTTTGCCCTCATCTCCATGAGTACAGTCAGCCTTGCAGGCCTCTCCTGAAGCAATGAGAATGCAAATGGTGAACTCTGACAGGGGAAGAGCTCTGGGTTAGCTGAGACAGGCATTAGCTTCTCTCAGTTTTCTTCTTGGAAACAACTTTTATGAGAATCTGCTCCATAATTTTTCCAGGGCCTCAAGTGAGGCTGACTCATCTGTAATTTCCCAAATCTTTCTTTGCACTTGCTGTAGATGGGTGTAACATACGGCCTTTTCCAGTCATCTGGGACTTCCCCTGTCACAAATGTCAAAGCGTGGCTTTGCAGTGACATCGTCCAGCCCTCTGAGCCCCCTCAGACACGTGCTGCCATGTCCCACTGACTTGTGCATGCTCAGCTTGTATGAGTGGTCCTGGCACTCCTGAGCTTCTTCAGCCTCTTTGGCAGCTTTCCTTAGGAACAATTACCCAGAAACAGGGTGCAGCTTCCCTGCACCCTGGGCCCTGAAGGCAAAGGTGGAGAAGCACCCAGTCCAGCTGCAGAAAGGACACCAGCACAGGTAGCCACCAACAGCTTTGACACCCTGCAGAAGGCAAAACCAGGCAAGCACTGATGGAATTGAGAGCAAGGGGAAATGCATTGGGCAGCTGCTTGGAGAGGACCCTTGTGGTGTGACTTCTGTGGGTGCCATCACTGGGTGGTAGCAGAAGTCCCCAAGGGTATGCAACAAACCTGCACACTTCTCATCAGCACTCACTAAATTGCCTCATAGAATGGGTTTGAAGGCGTAACAAAGATTACAAATAACATTTACTCAGCTTAAGTAAATCATCCCATATACTGTGGAGCTGGAAAGGAAATATAAAGTATGAAAAAACCTTTAAGAATGGGAAAAAAAGATCTTTTCCTGCACTATCTCCTGTGGAAGGGATGCCACATGCAATCAGCAGCGCCATCTCAACAGCAGCAGTTCCTCCTCTTGGCTCGAGGGGGAAATGCTGCTCTTTGATTTGTCCCTCGCAGCATTTTGCTCATGTGGACTCAGCAATCACATGGAAAGAAACATTTTTTTCACTATGAGAACTGTTTGGATAGACTGGAACTACAGGGAGCTGTGTGAATGTGTCTTCCCTACACCCATCTTCCCACTCAATAAGATGACTGACAGCGCAGCACAGAGGCAGAGTAAACTCGTATGGCAGAGCTCCGGGAGAAATAATTCATTGTATAGAAACAACTCACTCTTCATTCTAGGCAGCACAAAGGAAGAGGAGGAAAGGAGAGACACAATCCCATGACAACCTTTCACTCTGAAATAGAGCTTATTGCTGTTGGTGCTGGGCATCCAGGTGCCCGCTATGGTCTCGAGCAGTCTGATTTCCAAGAGATGCATGAATGCACGTTGCAGACATTCAGCATCCTGGGGAGGCAGCGGGTGAGAATCCCCCATGAGACCAAATTCTGCCTGGCAGAGTTCTCCCAGGTCCACATTTGCAAGTGAAAATGCTGCCCTGGGCAGGCTGTGGGGAGCGCGTGCCTTTCAGGTCAGGGGTAAAGACCCCCAGTGGACAAGAAGTATCACCAGGCTACTCTAGAGGGTGAAAGCCATTCAGAAGGAGGCTGAGAATACCAGCTTGTGATGCTCAGAGCTGTTCAGCCTTCCTCACCAAAACCTCAGGCAATGTGGTCAAATACACTTCCATTTGACGGTGGCTATAATTAAGTGTCTATTAAGAACGCATATATTACATGCTCCAGAAATATCTTTTCCACACAAAGAATTTGCAGCAACTTACCGTGTCTGCTGGCACGTGCTGACAGAAAGGAATTCTCCAAACGCTGTGGATGGATGTTTATTAAGGCTAATCTGAATGGCTAAAACAACAGTTGTACTGAAATACCTGATGAGCACAAAGGCAGCCTGCAGCAGGGTTCCCTCTTGTAACAGACACAGCCGTGTAGTTGCTGAGATACCATCGCTATGGTAAAGAGACCTGAAGGAAGGGAACGGGCAGGTAGAAATGTCAACACTTTAGCAATGCTCCTCCCAGGTGTGCAGTCCCATCACAGAGCGATTTCTCACCTGTGTCTGAACACGCAGCAAAGCACAGATTAACAGCAGCTCTTGTGCATTCTGATCTTAATCCCATACTGATTTTCATGGGGATATGAATGGCTGATCCGGTGCCCTTGAGCACAAGCCCGCTCCTCGTTTTCCCACAGTAATACATAGGAAACATATTAATATATATTTAAGGTTACAAAAGCCTATCCAGGAATGTTTTTATATTAACGACTTTATTTTTGTAAAAATGAGCAAGGGCAAATAATAACATATTTGATTCTCTCCGTTAATTCAAATCTTCACTCGTTCTCAAATAGGCCTTAAGATTCGTATTACCATTAGTTATGTGTATTACAATAGCAGCCAGAAGCCTCCAAGTTAGTGCCCGATGCACAAGGCCCCATTGTACAAAGACATGTTAAACACCAGCCCTTGCTCCAAGCTGACATGTGAAGTCACGAAGGTACAGAAACCCCTTTTGGGGTCCACGCCTAAGCAGCCAGGCAGAGACCTGAGGAACACGTGGCATGCTGCTAACTGTGATAGGGCTTCCTCACTTTTGCATAGACTCTGGAGGAAGACCAAGAATTGGACCTTTCTATGTGCTGTGTTTCCCATAAGGGAGCAGCCACAGTGCTGTGATACGATGATCCTTTTCTTCATGGCTCCTACTGATCCCAGTTTCAAAACCCACTCAGCAGGATCCTGTAATCCAGTGAAGGAAAAGCGTTCCCTCACATCATAGTGAACTTCCTATTGTCTTCTCTGATTTCGAGCCTGCTCTTTGGTGGTGTGTGGAGACCACAGGATGGAAGGAGACAGACCTGCATAGATCTGGTTCACCCAGAGCTGAGCACACTGACTCAGTCCCTGCTGTCCTGTAAATGGGGCTGGCTACGTGGTGCCTTAGATGAATGCTTTCTAGAAAAATACAACAGCAAAACTGAAGTGGGAAAGCATCTGAACCAGCTGGCATGAACCTGATGTGCAGTTCTGCTTCCTTGTCCCTACTGCATCAGTGCCTGGAGGATACAGACACAGGCCTGAAAAGGCTACAGCGAGGTGGTTGCAGGATCCAGCAGGTAGCACAGGACAGTACCACAGAAAAGGCAGACTCTCCTTCGAAGAGGAAGAGCAGCGGCCATCACTGAATGGCACAGCCTTCCTGCCTGGCTGAGCCTCAGGTCAGATGGCCTTCTTTCTTGAAGGTCACACTAAGGTAAAAGGGAGTCAGACTGGTTACATGCCCCAGCAACCCAAGAGAGTCTCACACAACTACGCTGAGCTTTCCACCCCAGCCATATAAACAATGCAGAATTATTCTCCTGAGAGATGAGGGAGGCTAAAGCCATCCTTTTGTCCTGTGGATGAGAAGTTCACCATGACGGTGTTAGCTTCATGGGTTCTCTTCACCCTCAGAGCAGTTAACAGAGCAGCTATGCCATAAACCTCTCAGCTTTACCACCTTTCTAGAGAGGAGCCCTCCCTGCAGAGATCTTTTCTGTCAGAGCAGCTAAGAACACACTTGACCAGAGATTCTGGTGGGAAACAAGCACTGATCTTCCTATACATTCAGACTGAAGAAAGGCTCCTGCAACACTTGCACATGCAAGAGAACATCTGAAAATAACCTCTAGTCAGGAAACATTAAAAATACCATGATTTCTTCTTGGGGGTTCCCTGAGGCTCTTTTCCCTTCACCTTTCCACAGTGGCTGGTGGAGGAGGCTGAAGGATACAGGATCTGAATCAAAGCCAACTGAGTAGCTGACATTCTACTAACAACTGCTGTTACTCTTTGAATCCAGTCCCTTGGTCCTACAGCTCTAAGTGTGACAGTGGCTACACTGATTTCAGCTCAGACAGGCTGAGCTCTGGAAATCATTTCATGCTGCCTAAACAAAGCGTTGCTTATTAATGAAACTATCAGTGGGAATGGCAAATTTCTGGGGGCAGATGAAGGAACACGTGCCTTACTCTGACCAAATTCTCCACCTTCAGGCACTCCCTCCCTCTCCTGCCACTTGGGAAATGTCTGCAGCTAGCTGTCCTAGGTCCTTCCTCCACCTGCTAGCCATTCTGTAGCTTCATGTCAATGGCAAGATTTGTGCAACAGAGCACCAGGCACACACCGCTCACCTTCAGCTTAAGGGGCTTGTGTTCCTCTGAGGAGATGTAGTAAGGTGGCAGTGAATCAGGGTTCAAAACTATAAATGCTTCTTGTTCAGGATTAATCTGATACACTTTCAAGGCATATCAGTGCTAATTTGCCTGTTACTGTAACCCAAGGCAGTGCTATACCCACTCACACCCACAAGTTAGCAAGGGGCAGACAAGGATCTTGACTGTTGTGCAGGTTTAGGACTGGAGCTCCTGCTCCATTTTGATAGGAAGGGCTGGAGCCACCTACTCCATCCCTGCCCTGCCAGGTGGGCACCAAACTCAGCAGCAGAGGTGGCCATTGCTTCCTTCCCCCGTTGAGGAAGACTGAGGTCCCAGTGAAAGGGATAACCTACAGAGCTACTAAATTCCCACCCAGTACAAAAAAATCAACCCCTTGGCCTGGAGCCCCTTCCAGCACACTGCCCCTCTCCAGGAGGGGACAGCTGGTGATCCACGTCCTCCCTCTTGCCGAGTCCCCCATACTGAGGGGTTTCCCTCAGCTGTCCCTTGCTGCTGTTTGGGAGAGTCATGGAGAACTTGCCACCCCGTTGAGGAGACAGGCGGCCTGCAGGGCCTGGCCTCCCCCAATCCCAAGTCTCCCAGGGGACCCCAGGGCCAGCAACACTCTCAGAAGAAACGAATCTGTCCCAACAACTGGGATGTGGGGACGACCCCCTTGAGGGATAGTGTCTCACGTCAGTTCAACACCTTCTCTGAGCTGTGCCCCAGCCTGCCCTCCTCTTGCACGGGTGGTGTGGGCTCACTGCGTCGGGCCAGGCTTGGCACTGGGGCTGTGTGGTGCCACGTCCCTCCATTGCCCACTGGAATGGTGGCATGCAGCTCAGCACACTTCTCCTTGTAGTGCTGAGCATTGCCGGCGAAGGTCTCACAGCGGCTGGAGTTCTCCTCCTGCACTGGGCTGCTGACGTTCTCCTCGGCTGCCCCCGAGGCTGCAGCTCCCTCCTGGGAGTTCTGGCTAAGGTAGACGACGATGATGTCTCCCTTGAAATTCATTACTTGTCCGCTGGAAATAAACGTGGAGTTACTGTTTCCAGTCACATTTCCTGGGGAAGGAGGGGGGGAGAAAAGAAGACAAGCATGATTAATATTTTCTCTCATGAGGAGGATGTTTAGCATGGTGAATTCAATCCGCTGCAATAGCTCTGCTTTTGTTCCATGATTTTTCCCCCGTGACACAGGGATGCTCTCATAATCAATGCCTTCCATGGGGCTTTCTCATGACTTCCATTTGTGCCTCCTCAGGATGAAGCCTGTTGCTCCAGGGGGGCTGTCTGGGGCTTCTGGAAAAGCTGTCTCTACACACTGCACTCCCACAAGCAAGAAAGCATGATAACCTCACCTTCCCACTGCCTCCAGACACACGAGCTACTCACAGACTGCCTCCAGTTAGAGAGGAAACAGGTATTAGCATGTTGTTTTCCCCCTTGGTACGTGATGAGTCCTACCACGTGGGCAAATCAGCAGGTTTAATCAATAAATGCTGAAAGACTTAACGTCAGGCCATGCAGTCGTGGTGAATACATGGAATGGAGCTTGTAAGATTACTGTTCACACGCCACTGCTAGATTCCAGCAGAGCTGAGTGAAGACCTCATATGATACCCAACCGAGCTTGGGCAGTACAGGAGAATCTAACGGGTCCCCTCATGTAATCCTACTTCTTTCAGCTAAACCATCACACTCCTGGCTCTTCGCTTTCTTTCCAAGCATTGCTGATTAACAGGAGGTGTCAATTGAGCACTTTCCACAGGGAATTTCCCTCCTAGCTGTTTCCCCTGTGTTTAGCCTAATTGCTTGCCATCAACACAACTTTGTCAGGCACCACAGAGCTACAGCAATACCTGTTTGCCTTTACACAGGTTGCCTTTCACTCATAAAAGGTACTGTAAAAGTTCACCTGAGCTCAGTACAGGATCAAGAAGAGTAAATGGACACAGGAACTCCCTGTGTTGCACTAAGAAATGTGCTTCCAATCAGAAAGGCATAAAGGATGCCTTCAGAGGATAAGTGAAGGCACTGCTCCCTGCAGCATTTCAGCCTTTTGATCTTGATGATGTTAATTAGAAAGGCAGACAAATTTCCGTGGTAATTATTCACTAGGAATGGGAACAACGCATGTGATTAATTTCCTCAGAGCCATCTGATGTTGCTTCTTGCAACTGAACTGGGATGGTGTGGGCTCTGAATGTGAAGGCTCTGCAAAGCCATCCCTAGCCATGAGTCATCAAAGTCCTCCACCACTCATGCCTTACGCTGAAGTCCTACACAAGGTCTGAGGTGGCCGTGATCCAATGTTCCACATTCTGACTGCTTCCAGGCTCTGGGGGATCTGGAAAGGTGTTTGAAGGCTCATATCAATTGCTATCCATGAAGCCTGGAATGGCACCTGTCCAGACGTTTGCTTTGGTCCTCTAAGGTTATTTCACAGCAGGGGCAGATGTTGCAATTTCTGCTGTCATTCTGAGTACTAAGAAACTAAATTCAAAAGTTCATGGAATTACCCACATCATTTTTCTTCCCATTTTTTCATCCACCCACATTCATACAGTTCTGCCTTAGCACAACTGCTTCCAAAGTGGTTGCTGGAAGAAGCTTTATTATGCACAAATGTTTATTCCACCTGGGCATTTCACAAGGCCCAGCAAAATGGCTGATTACCACCACAGCTCCACCAGCAGCCCCAGCATGAGCTGAGGATTGACACACCAGGGCACCACCACTCCACAGGCAGGCAAGGCCACTCCAGCAAGGGACATCAGCTCCATACTGACTAAACCCACACTCTTTCACTGCCTACAGCTCAGCCAGTACCTCCAGGCGTTACGCCAAGGCTGGGGTGAATCAGGAACTCTGTATCTATGCTCAGGTTTCACCAGATAGCACTACAGCAAGTACACAGCCAAAGGTACTGACACAGTGAAAATCATATATAAACAATTGTGGTGCAGAGCGAAGATGGCATTTGCAAGCACGTCACTTAAACCTGCTTGCCCTCATGTTCCTTTATTCTCTCTTCCTCTTCTTGAGCGATTCAGAAAGAAAAAGCAGCACTTCTGCAGTGCCAGAGATGACTTGAGTTTCAGTAGTAGCCCAGAGTCACCTTCCACAGAAACAAAATCCATCTTCTCTTTGCTACTTAACTGAATTCTGTACACATCCAGCAGTGAAACTGCTTAAAGATTTCAGGAAACTGAAGCAGTAGAAGGAGTGTCTGCTCTTAGAAAGATCACTGCTCGCTTTGAGATTCCCGCACAGCACTGTATGTTTAGCAGGGAAGGGCCTTCAAAATTTCACTTGCGGGTCTTGAAAGTGTCACTTTTGGTCTTTGGCAGACTGACAAGAATGTCTGCGTAAGAAACGTTAAGGCATGATGTGGTTTCAAAGCAAGGCAACTGCTTATGATTGCTGTGTGTATTACAGTAACACTGAGATGTCCCAGACAAAACTAAGGTCCCATTACACTTGGCAGTGCACAGGCAAATAAAAACAGAGCATCCGTCTTCAGGAGATTATCATCTTGAATGACTAATAGGATACGACAAAAAGATTGCAGGCTTTTAATAAGGAAGAAAAGAGACGGAAGTTTCATCCAGAAAAGGCTCATAACTTCCCTTCTTCGGTGGTTTTTATCCCTGCTTTCATTTAACTATTTTGCTATACTCACTGAATTAGTCACTTGGGAGCCAAGCAGTAAACTGGAGACATCAGTGTTTCAAAAGTTTAGAGACTGAGTGCTTATATTTGGAGAAAAAACATCAATATGAAATTATTTTTAGGTCAATCACAAAATTCGATTATTTTTTGTTTATATTTTATATATATGTTTATCCATTAGAACTTTTAAATGAAGAGGAAAAGCTAAAAGCAAAAGAGATCGTGGACTCTCATACCCAACCATGACCACCAGGTTACAGCTCCAGCCAGTTTCATGGACCACCACATGATTGTAACTGTCCCACATCCTAATGGCAAGGACAAAAATACACACGCAGGCTGCAGAATGGAAAAACGCCCTTCAGAGTTATGCATCTCTTCTCACCTCAGCCTTTCGGTCACTATTCTCTCCTCTTTCTAAGTCTTCTCCTGCAGAGATCCGTCATAGTGCTCACGCTACATGTGATATTCGCTATAAAGCAAATGACCTTCCTATTTCAGCTCTATCTTTCAGATTAGCTTCAGGGCAACTAAGTGAAAAAGCATCACTATTTTTCCCTTCTCCCAGCTCAGACCTTCTGAATAATAATGAATTAGCACCAAAGTTAATCTTACACGACTGTGTACAGGCCAAGCTTAATGGGCTTACCAGATGCTGGAGGGAGGTCTGAAGTGCTGCTGTTTGTCCCTGAAGTGCTTCTGTTTGTGTTCTGGTACTTTGCGTTGGTACCATCAGAACATGCATCTTCCATACCGTGGTCACTTGCTAGAGGGCTCTGACCAGCAGAGAGAAAATTCAAGCCACAGGTGCACTGTGCATAGCATCCAGTTTCTGGGGAGGTGGAGGCACCATCAACTGCAGCACAGCAGGGTCTGCTCCCCTTTCTGGGAGTCTCCCTATATGAAACGCCACACCTCACACAGATCTTCTCTGAGTCATGGTTCATTGCGAAACGATCTGTGTCTTTGCTGTCAATTTCCTTTGGGCAACCGTGGGAAAGCTGGCAAGATTTCTGGAGGTATTTGTCCATGGTGGCGTGTACACCATCTGCATTGGAGGAAGGGTCGGAGCCCTGAGGGATGGACACATCCTCTGTGCTCCCAATCCCTGAAAAGCACTGATTTAAGCTATCGTTCTCCCCTACCTCCACTGGTTCTGAAAACAATGACAACGTTTTACCGTCAGGTTGACTCAGTAAAGGTAAATAATCGGCAGTATTGAGATCTTTATCCATATATTCATCTTCCGTGGGAACAGGGGAGAAATGGTCGTCATCGGTCTCAGTCCCCACAGAGATCTCCTGGAGGGTGCCCCCAGCCCTGCAGGGTGCCGTGCCTGGGCTGCCATGCCTGCACGTGGAGTGACCACAGGGTGAGCTCCCAGGGGCAGGGGAGCCAGCAGGGCCCAGGAGACGCATGTCTTCAGTGAGCTGCGGGATGGTGGTGTTCGTTATATTTATGGTAACGTATGCATCTCTAGGTGGCTCCTGAAAGTAAGTTGAAATAAAACTGTATTTAATAAAGAAACTGGCTCAAGCTTGTTTTCTGAACGAAGAAGAAGCAGACATGTCTTAATGCTTCCTCAGCGTGGAGCTGGTGGGATTGAGCGGCATTGCTGGACTCGATAAAACTTAATTTCAGACAATCTGGTTTGTTAGCTCTTAAGAATCATAGAATCACCTTGGTTGGAAAAGGCCTTCAAGATCACCAAGTCCAACCATCAACCAGTCAAGAGGGCACCTGAGAGTCTAGAAGACCTGCTGGACTCTGCTGTTTCTTGTGGACACTGGTTAGACCTACCTAAATGCTTAAAAGGTCGGTAACTCCCCTGAATAATCTATGTCTTTGAAAGACTGTTGATCTGTAAAGACCTCACTGTGAGCAAAATCTCTATTAGTAATAACAGAACAGCAATAGAAGTAATAACTGATCCAAATACTGGATTGATTCAGAGACGGGCTAGAAAAATAGAAGACAAACAGACATCGTCGCTTTAACCTCCAGAACTTTAAGACAACAAATGCAAACGCCTGTGACATCTCTTTGCCAGTAGTTTTACAGCTAAGTTATATTTTTGGCTGAAGCTCCATAAAAAAATAAAGGTTTGGGAAATACTTCAAGGGTTCCCTTCAGTTCCTGCAAGTCATGCGTAATGATGGGTGTTTGGGAACCGCTACCTTTCATTTCTAGCATCTGTTCCCTTCCTCCACAGTGGAGGACACAAAGCAAATGCTGCCAGCCACTAATTGCTGTTGATTCACTCCTCTGTCCCAGAGGATCTGAGCAGCTGCCAGTGCAGGACATTGCAAGAACACTTATGAGACAAAAGAGTAACTGCCTGCTCAAAAAGTTGCTGGGTTTGTTTTCTTTTTCGTAGCAATGGGATGTTACCACATCTAATCTAGAGCTCTTAGACTGGCAGGTGGGGCAATGGAAGAGCACGCACCTGGGAGCTCAGGGGGACCTCAGTCCATGTCCCTGGTGTCAATCAGACAGTGCATATGCAAGTGAATCTATGCTCCCAACCAAGAGTCTCAAGCAAGGGCATTTGGGGCTGTTCCAGAGCAAAACCCTTTGGAAGGTCATATGCTCTTCGCACACAAGGTTTTCATTGACTGACAGAATTAAAGGGCCTTGTGGCCATTTCCTTTAGCTGATGGCTCTGTTCTTAGTTCCTGAAGTGTTCAGCATTCTCGGTGCTGCATCAAATCTAAGTCCCTCTCCCATGAGGACCCTGGTATATAAAAACAGGCAACTCAAGTTAAGCTTTTCCCAGCCTTAGAATTCAGAAAGGCTCTCTCCTAGGTGAGAGTCTCAGGTGTTCACTAACATGGGCTCATGTTCAACTTTCTCTTATGGATATTTAATCATCACAGAGACTGTTACCACTGCTAAAGCTGGCTGAAACCAGAGAGCAGGTTCAGAAGCTATTTGAGAATGGTGATTTCACAAGCCTCACATTTACAGAAAAACAGAGTAAAAAGCCAAAGCTGTAAGTGGCTTTTGAGAAACTCAAAACTCGTTTTCTAGCCAAAGACTAACACAAAGACTAAAGTAAGGAGGGGTGTCGGGAATGTTTTGAGGAAAACATAAAACAGAGGGGAAAATCTTAGTGCCGCTGACTTTACCTTTGTTCCTTTTATTTGGCTGCACACCTCGTTAGCCCAGTTCTGTAGATCTGCTGTAGGGAAAACAAAGGAGTAGCTGTAACACAGAGAAGGCACTGAAACTAGCCACAGACCTAAACACCCACAGTCATTCATGACCCATAATATTATAGTAAATGAAAACCAGCACGACCGTTTTTACTGACTGTTCAAGTGTCCCGGCATCAGGCTAGCTGAGGATTCATTCTAACTGGAACAAGGATGTATTTCTGTGGAACAAATGTTTCCAAGCTCCTAAGATAGATCACGTTAAACCGTGTTCCACATCAAATGGGGTTTCTTTCCTTGTCACATGTCACCACACTATGACTGGCCTGGTACCGACCCACTTAGAACTGTGCATTCTATTTCAAGATAAGTCACATGGATGGCACAAAGACCATTCTCAGACACGAGTGAGGAGACCAGAGAGAAGAGGGCAAGCCACTGAAGCCACGGGATGGCAGGCTTAAGTATGGTGTGTTCCACTTGACAGGGATGTACTCAATTAGGAAACACAGCTTATCAAAGTATCTCCTACGGAAAAGCTTCATGTCAAATAATGCTTTAAAGCTGTTTTATAGAGTTAGCAATTCTTCTTGCTTTCTATTTATGCATTCAGGAGATTGTGCAGGGCTTAAGTTCTGCTTTAAGCTTGTACTGGTTTTTGTACATCTGAAGATAGATAAGCCACTTAGCCCCTGTCACTTCCCAGCAATGACTCTGTACCTCTGATATTAGGTCTGCACGTTTACAATCAGGCCCCAAGCAGGCAGAGTTTCTTCCTATGTCTGCAAGTCTCTGGGACTCTAATTAGAAGGATCTACTGCGCAAAGGCAATGAAGGACTGTCACTGCAGAGCTGCAGGTCAATAGGAACATTAAGTAAAGAGCACTCTCCCCTAACCTGCTCTGCATCATAAGTATTTGCTTTGCAAGGAGAGTCACCATTTCCTTCAGCCCATCCCAGGAATTCCAGATTTAGCACAACCCATGTTTAGTGTGGTAGAAACGGCATATTTCTAAAACATGGGCTGAAAAATACCTTACAAGGGTTTCTGCCTTCCCTTCCGCTGCTCCCAAAAGATTTCATAGATTTCTGGGGCTTGGGAAAGGAGATCAAGGGAAAAAATACAGTAGGAAATGCTTTCCATGTTTAGGGGAAGAAAATAAAAAAATGAGAAGAACATTAAGACTATGTTCTTAACTGTGCTTAAAACAGATTTGAGTAACTGAAGGAGATTTTCTCATCCTATTCACAATATATTCAAAAATCCAATGTTATCCAGTGTATATTTGCTAGATTTAAAAAGAATATATATATATATGTTTACTATTTATGCTACTCCTCCTAGTGTTCTGCTAAAAACATTGCCTCTATCACATTTTAAAATACAAATCAGTCTTGAAGTCTACATTTTAAACTATCCAAATGTGGGGATTAGGAGAGGAAAGAAAGCAGGGAGAAGGAGGCAGGAGGTGGTGAAGTCTCTCCCTGCATCCCTCTGGCCACGGGCTCTGCTGTGCCAGGCAGCACAGACTTACCATGCTGATACAAAATCCCCTCCTCCCCCATCATACATATTGTGGCTACATCCACCCTCAAGGCACTCATCTCCCTGGCACGGTTGGCTGCAGGCAGAAGCTGAGCAAGATGCATAGGTGTAATACACTCCCTGCCTATAGGAAAGATTTTCAAGCCTGGCTTTGTGCTAGTCAAGACATCCATATGGACAGGAATTCACATCTTGGTGGGTACCCGTGAAAAAAAGAGTACACAAAGAGACACGCAGCTGTCACATTCATACATAACATTAGCTATCACGTACCTGTCAGCTTTTTTCCCTTATTCTTGTAGTATACGATGAAGATGACAATGCCAATTAGTGCCACAAAAAACGAGATGACAATCAACACATACAAGATCTTGTTTGTTCCTGTAAGGTGTAAGAAAGATAATACCATCAACATGTTGCTGTTCTCAGCAGTATCACAACCCTTGCTCCTGTCACCCACTTTTCCACAGGAGAGCCATTTTATCCTTCCTAACTGATTTTCAGTTTATATATATGTATAACAAGGACCACAGCTCTAGCACTTACGGAGTTCAGTCACAACCAGTCTCATTAAAGGTAAAAGGTACAGAGCCATCTCACTATTTACTGTCTGAGAAAGGTGTGACTCAGCCACACTCCTCTGAAAATCTTCTTGAATCCACCAGCAGCCTATGGGCTGTGCTTGCTCTACCTGAAGATGAGAGGGACACATAGCGTGTGGAAGCTACAGACCTCAGCCAGCAAAATTTTGCCGTCATCTAAGAACCTCTGCATGCCTCCTGGGATAGAGAAGAGAGCAACTGGCAAGCAGAGAGAGCTGACAACATTAGGCACTGCTATAAAGGAGACATGAGGAGAAGCTGGTGGCTTTTAAACAGTTCACACTTACAGACACTGGCAAGCTGACAAATGAAAGAGCAGTAAACGTGATGGAAAAATCATGGATGTATAATAGCAACACTGCTCATCATGCAGCTTCAGAGAGAGGTGTGAAGCACTGCTTAGCACTAGGCAAAGGCCCTAGAGTTGCTAGGCTTCAAGTAGTCATTAAAGGTAAGATTTCGCAAGAGCTCTGTCTTAGTCTACAGCTGCTTCCCATTTTCTCATCCACAGTGGGAAAGGAGTTAAGTCAGCCAAAAACTCTAGTAAACATATACTCCTCCTCCCTGGTACTTTCTAATAGATAAGCTCTATGAGGACACATACCATATTCCGGTTGCTCAGTCATCTTCTGCTTTGTACACACTGCATCAGACTTATCAGTCCCAGGGACTATTTCTGCCAATCCCAGAGCTGAGCAGCTAAAAATGAAAGACAAAGAAGATGGAATTCCAAAGAGGGAGCTCATCGTGGCTCCTACACTTATGCAGAGTAATACTTTCTGTTGTAAAGTACTCTTGCACTTCTCCATCCTGAAGCTCAGACACCTTCTTTATCTTTGCCTATGTCAATTCAGCAGTTGCTGTCCTAGCTGTCTTTCTCCCAATCCTAGAAAGACTTGAGATCCAGCATGAGAATACCGTTATTGCTATCCTTATCCTACCAACCAGCATCTCTATACATGCCACTGAGAAGCAGAGACACTCCACTGAGAAGTGTGTTTTCTCAAGCTTCTCACTGCCTTGTGGCCATAATCAGCTTTTTGGAAGGCAAAGTAACTTACTTGGTCCAGGATTTACACTCATCAGTGGATGAAGCAACCTCTGAGAAGTAGCCTCTGGGACATGGCATACAGCGTGTGTCCTTGTCTTGTTGCACTGTGTGTAGCAGAGGAAGAAAAACATAACAGCTGAGTTTCTGTGAGTTCTTTCCAAGCGAGGGGAAGGTGACTATGCTCCCACACCCTCCCACTCCAACCCCACCCCAAAAGCTTCTCTGAAGATAGAAAGATCTAAAATTATATTAAAACAACAGTGACGGTCACACATAGGAAGAAAAAAGCGATCAGGTGAGATAAGCACATTCCCCTGCACGATCAGAATACGAAACGACCAGGCATCATTTCCAGTTATTGCAAAATAATGCACTGTTCTCATGTGTCCACTTCCACTAACTTCCTCTTGTCAATGCTACAGCACAGGCAGTGACGTTAACTTGTGTTGTCACTTTCGTGAAGCCACAGTAAACGAAGTGCTGTATCAGGGTTTGCTAGATTGCAAGGAAAACACCACCACTCTGCTCCAGGCCCATGCAGCATTTTGTCCTCTACTGCTCTACCATGTGCTGAATGGTACAGCTGGTGGTCCTTATGCTTGGTACAGCTGTTTCCAGCATCCATTACAGCGCTGAACTTAACCATCTCCATTTTCCACCCACAAAATACCTGCATTTTGCTTTCAGTCAGACTCTGGACTAAATTACATGATAAAGCTGGCAAACCTCACTTGATCCAAGATTTTACTTTACTTCAAAGGCAGAAGGCTTTCATATGCAAATAGTCCTGGAGAGTTGTACACAGTAGTAATGCTCTGAGAGTCTACAGTATCTCACAACGCACACGATGCAGGCCAGAGCTGGATATTTCATTTGTATGTCCCCTCTCTGTATCTTACCAGGATGCCCAATTCCAAACCCCGGAGCACAAATGGTGTTTCTCTGACAGCAGTCACAGTCCTCGTTCCAGTGGTAACCTGTGGTACAGGCACACTGCCGCTGGAACGTGCTGTTTCCCGGGTTCACCTCTTTCAAAGCTTTTCCTAGAGGAGAAAGCAGATGGCAGTAAATAACAAGCCTTGAGTTCATAAACATCCTGTTCTACCTATTTGCTTTGCTTGAATGCCAGAGGTGAAACCATTCATGTTAGAAGAATCTTTCAAGAAGCGTGGGAGGCCCTTGATCAGCATGGGACACCTCACTGATTGGGCTCCTAAGCAATACTATTCCTCATAGCAGAAAATAAACAGAGCTTTTGCAAGAGTTAGACAAGGGCAAAAGTGAGTGCAAAGTATGCTGGGCAAAAGGACAGTCACTAATATCCAAGTCACAGGGAGTGAAAGGCCTGACAGAAGATAATCTTATCGGGATCATGAAGATTATAGTTGCAGTGTTCAGCAGAGCATAGAAGCAAAACGCTCTGGTGTCTGGGGACTTCCCCATCCACCAGGGTCATGTGCAAGCTCAGCCTTCATTGCCACGTATCCAAAAGGAGCACACTCCCTAGTCCACTTGCCCATCTCACTCTTCACTAATTTGGATTAAAAGGTTCTTCAGTATGAATAGCTCACCTTGATCACATATTTTATGTAGCAAGCATTTATCTTCTTCGTTCCAGACATCCATATACTCGTTCGGGCCACACGGCTGGCACACGCTATCAGAAGTCTCAGTGCATTTAGCAGACATATACTTTCCTGTGAAGGAGACAAGGACAAGCAGATAATCTGCAAGCTGCACACCATTTCTCTGTGCACAGGGAAAATGAGATGGGCCAACACTGCTGCACTACTGGGGACAAAAGTTTCATCCCCACTCATTTCCTCACTCAGCTGACAAATCAGAGTGGCACTGCAACATCTGTGAAGCTCATGACATGGGATCAGTCCCATGTACATGCATGAAGACCAAGCTACTTTACACCATGTGCAGTAGGAAGATGTTATCCCAACAAAAAAATTGCTTTGGCTTTTGCTGAGGTCAGTGAGACCGCTACTACACTTGTAGGCACTTGTGAGCCTGAGATTACGCATTTGCAAGGGTATGTGCAAATAGACTGGCGGAGTCATGAGAGCAAGTCGCCCTACTGACCTCCACAGCTGTTTCTAGGGAGCTTTTTGATTACGGAGGCAGTACAGCCCAGTACTCACACACCTGGCTCGCACTTCTTGCAGCACCGTCCAGAGTATTCATAGTGTTGTTCACTTTCACATGGCAGAGTGCTTTGTAGTGACAACTGGACAGGAGAAAAGACAGAGAGGACATGAGACCCAATATACCTGGAAAGCTTCAGACCTACCTCTTCACAATGTTGACAGAGAGAAGGAAAAATTTCCACCAGTGTAGCATTTTGGGTAGCTGACCAATAAAGCATAACAGAACAATTATGACCTCAAAAGTTCTTTGTAGACAACAACATGCATGCACAGGGACTAGCAATACAGCCAGGTGCTAAGTCAATAACATCACAATCTGGCAATTGTCGCAAGCATTGGACATGCTATTTAATCTGCTTTGTGTATTTTTTTTTTACAATACTGTATTATTTCAAGCCTATGACCTCAAAACAGTTGTAAAAAAACAAAAGGAAAAAGAAAAGGTGTTGACATAATTCTGTAGTCCCTTCCATGTATACAACCTCAGATCAAAACCTGGGCCACTGACAGCTTTAAAATATGGTATTTGGCGAACAAATACAGTGAATTATTTACACCCTTTGAGAAGAAGAAGTTCTCAGCTTCCCACCGGAATTTACAACACTCCTGGCTAGTCCCACAAAATGCTGGACCTTAATTCTCCAGCTCTTTATGGCTCCCAAGCTGTTGTGTAGAGGTGATATCATTTAACTGAGGCAGCCATCCACCGAGGTGATACAAACGAAGCCAACAGCCTTCTTTCCCCTCCAAATCCTAAAAATCCAACACAACCGATCCCAAACTAACCAGGTGAAAGTGCTACATGTGATGCCCTCACTTTGGGATTCTCCTGGCACTGGTACTCCAGGCAACCTCCACATCTTACATCCAGTCATTGATTTTCCAATTGGTAAAATGACTCCAAATCAGCTCGTAGCAAGGAATTAATTACTCATTACGGCTGACTGCCACTATTAAAATCTCATTTACTTGATTTTTTACTTGGAGAAAGCTGCGCCAGGACTTCTGCTGCTGCTCGGCAAGAGTTTTTGTTGTCTAATAGTGTACAAAAGTACTATGCAGGCTGATAATGGTTTTTATTCCACTACTGAGTGTCTTCCCCTGTTTTCCTCCATGTCTTTTCCTCTCCTCTTTCCTCCTTTTCTAATCACATCAACAGCAGTATCTTGAATAGAAACTATTTTTCTCCGAGCACCTTGACATCTTCTAATGCTGGGAACAGGTCTTAAAAAGGTGACTTAAAAATGACCAAACATGAACACCACCTCCTGGCTTGGAGTTTGAGCCAAGAGTTGGTGCATGACTTGTGTTTACCAAAACTATGCCTGAAACAGAGTAAGTACCTTAAGTCAGAGCTTTTGAGTTTTCATGTTTTTACTGGTTATAAACACCTTATAGCCATTTTTTATCACTACAACAATCCCACATGAAATTAACCTTTTGTCTTATTGCTTCCTTGCCTCTTTCTTTGCACTCATAAGCAGTATCTTGCTTTTTGATTAGATCATATGTTTTTAGGAGCAAAGATTTCATTTCATGTTTGCACAGCACCATGCACAAAGGGTCACCGACCCTGTGTTAACATAAATAAGCTCTTCCATACTCCCAAAAGCTTTCGTTCTGCTGTATTCCCAATAGCCACCTTGTTTGTCTTCCTGATTACCAGGACAACAACCAGTGCTTGTGAAATAACAGGTGATCTAGGAGCAGAAAGCTGGCCAGGCCACCAGCTGAATGGTGATGCTGCTCAGCAGTCCAGGAGACACTCTGGAAATGCTCCAGTAATCCAAGGAGCTAAAAACAAGCTCAGCATAATGGGGCTCATGCTACACTGCTCAACTGAGCAGCAGAGAGAAAAGATCTTGAGCAATCGACTCCTATTCCCAGCAGTCTGAAGCGGCAAGAAAAGCAGTGAGACCAAGGATGGATCCAGCCACTTGTTGCTTTATCAACAGAATGTTCTTTTCTTCCTCGTTTGCCCCAGACTGAGAGTTCCTCTTTATAAGAAAAGGCTAAAAACTGAAGTGTCAAACAAGGGCAAAGTTGTCCCGTTTAAGGAAGGATATGCAAATCTGCTGCAGGGCATTCAGCAGAAAGCTTTGGAATGATTTCTGAGAACCAACACTCATCCTGAACAGAACAAGCAACACAATCTGCTCTGTGCAGAGGCCAGAAGCATATGTTAATTGCTCACTACCTTTTGTAAACTGCTTTGGACCTTCCTGCTCTGTAGCATGAAGAGGGCTATTATTGCAACATACTCCCAGCTGCAGCTGCGTAAATCTATGCTCTGTGTCAATAAGCATTCTCCTCTGTGACTGCGTCCTTCCCCTTTTCAGACAAGGCAATGCATTTACAAAGCTGCAATACTCCCTTCTTTTATTTATCTCAATGAAATAAAGACAAAGCTATCGGTGCCCATTTGCTGACTCCCTTGTGAGCTCACAAAGGTGAGAGATGCCAGACAGACATGGACTGGCTGGACCTATTGAGTGTGAAAGCAGAGTGTGGAGAGGATGGGAAGGGAAACAACAGAACCTTCACATTTTCTTTGGGTAGATCCAGCGATCATGGAGCCTTTTGTTAACAGAGCCCCATTGAAGGTAGGTAGATCCATGTCCAATCATCTGCCAGAGGATTGCAGGGCACTGTGAGACAGGACATCAGCTTTCTGTAGGGTGCAACAATCCAAAACTAGAAGCACATATGCTGCCATTAGCACAATGGGCCGGTGCTCCACCAGAACCAACACATTCCCAGCCACAGTGTCCATCCCAGATAGGAAAGTGCAATTCACTTCATAGAGGAGGAACTCAGGCCTAGAGACCAGATGGCTTCAAAAGGTGACAGGAAATTAGTGGCAAAGCAGGAAATGGAAACAAGTCTCCAAAGTCTTAAGCTTGCCCTGTAAACCCTAGGACACCCTTCCTCTCCTCAGGCCGCGGTGATTTTGACATCATAGGGCTCTTCTCTTTAGTGAAGTTGGTCTTTCAATTGATTTTGGGCATCGTGCTCTAAGGGTCCTTAGAAGGAGGGCTGGACTAGAAGAACTCTGGAGGTCTTTTCCATTCTTAGCCATACTGTGATAAACACTTCCTCAGAAGAATAATACAGGAACACCCATCAGGAGAAGAATCCAGAGAAAAAGAAAAAAAGCCAACAACAAATGTCCTCTGGGCTCAGTGGATTGTCAAAGGCTGTTTGGTAAAGCATGCCATCACCTGCTTACCTTCAAGCACAGGGGTAGCACCAATGACTTCCTTGGAGAAACATGCATGCTCCTGTCAAGGTTTGCAGGAGGACTGTTACAGTGCCAAGCTCTTTTTTCCACCTATTTGTTGAAAAGAATGCTAAGCAAGAGTGTGCTTGTGCTTGTAGGGTCAGAGAACTTCAATGAGTCAGCTACAAGGCACAACCATGTTACTCAGACCTTGAAAAAACACACACACAGGTGCTTCTGAAAGGGGAACCAGCAGCATTCGGATTCCTGTCCTCAGGCTTACGGAAATATTTATTCTCGGTGCTGTTGAGCAATCGGATGAGAGCAGAAGCTGTGTGTCATGGATGCTAAAATTACTTTCTCACTCAGATGAATATTCAGAGAAGATAAAGTTGCACGGGCCTCTTTCTTTTAAAAGAAAAAATCTGGAAGAACAAGCTCGGGGGTTTCCACAGCCTTTTTCCCATGTCATTTCTGAACAAGAACCCAAGGCCTTAATGGGGACTGCTCATTAGTGATAATCTTAGTTTAGAAAAGCTGAGATGTAAAGGGACACGCCAAGGCCTAACTACCTTAAGATGACACCTTTGTGCTCAGTGTGGTTGATTCTGGAGAGCAATCAAGACATCTGTCATCATTTCACTGAACAAAGCACATTCTTTCTCCATTTAGTACTGCAGACCCAAGTACCTGTGGGAGAGCAAACTCAGGCGGCTCCTGCCTTGCACACCGCTTGTTTGTTGAACTCTGGGACCTGAACGTACCCATACTACTCGCTTTTGAGATTCTTGGTCTACAGCTGCTTGTACAACTTGCTGTACAACTATATTTCTATGGCGCCTTGGGCTTTATCTGCCTTTGTCAATAGGACTGAGCTCTGACCAACAGTTCCTCATGTAATCTGAAGTAGACCCTGCAGCCTCAGCACCTCAGTCTTCAAGGAGGGACAGACTTCACTGCTGGTATAAAAAAATGAAATTAGGACAGCACGCAAGTCACCACCACACAATTCCAGTTATTCACTTGCAGGTCTGTAATTCAACACAAAAATGTCAGATTGTGAATGAAATGCTTTTGGTGATGTCAACTTTCCAGTGACCAGTAAACCACATCACAAAACTACCATCACGTGGTAAAATATAGCCGGGAAATGGCAACGGCTACCGACTAAATATTATTTCAATCTTAAAAATAGGTCCTTGAAACCCTGCTAGAGCCTGAATACCTACAGAGACCATAATGAACATGAAGAATAAAACAGATAATAAAGACATTAAGAGAAAAATGTAACTTGCAACCAGAAAGTGGATAAGCAGCGGTCAAAGCCCAATCCTGACTATTCACACTGCCTTTTGGCTTTAATGTGTGGCAGAAAGCAAACGTCTGAGCAGCAGGTCATGCTCCATGGATGGGGAAGGACCAGCAGTCAGTGCTGCTTTGATTGGCCTTGCTGTCACAGTCGCTCAAAGACTGGCAGCTACTAGGTAGGGTGCTTTAAAGATGAATCAGAGAGCAGAAACCCAAAAGCCAACCAAACCAAAATATTTAGCAAAGAAGGTTGGTAGCAACACAGCAGTCCCTAACAAGCAGGAATAAGAACGACAGACTAAGGACATAACCAAAGTTAATACTTTGCATGTGATAAGAACTGCGAGCTCTCCCTTCTAAGTGAAACAGGTGCAACAGCACCGCTTACAAGGAGTAAGTCTCAGCCCTACAGGCAGAGTGTCAGCATCTCACTGTGAGTAACCTTTCACCCATTCACACTTACAATAATAATAATAATAATGATTACATAAGGCACTAGAGACACATTTACAGGAGGCAATTTTAGTTCAGGAGATTATTTTTCCACGCTTCATCAGCTGGAGTTGAATCTTAACACAGGAATAACCACGAGAGATTTCCAGGGTCTGTCTGTACTGCCTTCATCAAGCAGGAATGGCTGTATTTACAAAAGGATGCGGGATTGGGATGAGAAATGGTTAATTTACTCTTTCAGTGTCACCATGAGGAACCAACTGTGCCGGGGCTCAGCCAAGTCAGCAGGAATACCCCTCCCTGATTTAATGGGGACCTGGCTGATTTCCACGATAAGCCTGCTTTACTACACGCAGTACTATAGCAGGGGAGAGCTTTTTTCTTCCTGTGAGAACAGATTCATGCAATCATCTCATTGTTCTTGCTGCAGAGCAGTGAAAAGTTACAGAGAACACAAGGCTTGTAAGGCAAAACTATTTGGTGCAGCAAAATAACAGTCTCAAAATAGATTCCCCTGTGTGCTACATAAGCAATTTTTAAGACTTCATATGAACACAGTGGCACATTTTTCCCTATCTGCACTCCAGATTAATAGGTTGCCTAACAAAACTTCACAGTATTTTTTTTTCCATGTGAGACTTTTGCTTTTCCCTCCATTTTTGACCGCTGACTAAATATACTCTGCACCGATCTGCAGTCACAAATGTTGTTCTTTGTCATTCTTGAACAGATCCTATACGCTTCTTTTTCTTTTGGAGTAGCCACAAAGTGGTCAGGGTGAATGACCTCACTTTTTTTCTCTCACCCCTCCCCAGCTAATTGGCTCTTGCAGGGTGGATTAAACCAGCCAGCTTGGCTCTACCACCGCACGTGGCCTCTCCTGGTCCCTGCCATTGGGGTGGGGAACAAGAATGAGGGTTAGGAATGGCATGGTGGCCGTGGGCTACAGGATGTATGTGCTCCCTTCCCAGCAGGCCTCCCTGTGACTTTGGTGAGAAGCACATGGGGCCTTAACCTGCTGTGATTAATGAGTCTTCAGCTGTGTTTGCAGCCATGACATCCTAAGCGCTGTACAAACAGAGAAGAAAGCCAAACCCTCCGCCCAGAGAGCTCATACCCAGCACAAACAGAAAGGTAAGTAAAGGGAGCAATGCAGAGCAGCTGAGGTAGGTGTGCAGGCACAGGACAGAAACCAGAGTGTTCTGGGACACCTAGCAGCACTTAGCATGGCCCTGTGGAGTGGGGCTGAGTCCAGCATGGCACCCATTGCCATTAAGACACCATGTCACAGGCACGATGCCTTGGTGTGGTGACAAACAGGGAGTGACCCACCAGGGCACCTGCACTTCCTTGGAGCCCTGACACGTAGCCAAGGCCACCCCTGCAGCCCACCCTGCAGCTTTCAGGTTGCTCCATCCCACATCTGTGTGAACTTTGGGCTGTGTTTAGAGAAGAGTAAGTCATAAAACAGGGCAAGTTCTTGCAGGCAGACTATTGCATTACACAGAAAGAGGCCTACCCAAGTCCATAGTGCAACCTGGTTAAACAGCACTTAATTTTTATACTGCATCTATAACACACAAATGTTTGCCTTTGTGCTTTCCATCAGTGCTAATGAGCCATTCTCAGAGCAGCTGCAGCAGAAGCCAACAACTCAAGGGCTGGCACATCAAGCTTCCAATGAAAGGAAGGGGCAGCCTTTGCAAGAACACAGCTGCATCTGAGGACTCAAGGACTCAATACAGCCCAGTTTCCCTCTTCCCCCCACTGCCCACCTCCTGTAAGCTAACCAGGCTCATTTGGGTTGGAAAGAACCCTTACAGGTCACCTAGTCCAGCTCCCCTGCAGTGAACAGGGACACCTACAGCAAGATTAGGTTGCTCAGAGCTCCATCCAGCCTGGGCTCGAGTGTCTCCAGGGATGCAGCATCCAGCACCTCTATGAGCGAGCTGTTCCAGTGCTCACTCTCTGCAAACAGCGGGCTGGATGAAGAGCTGGATTCTGCTGTCACGGGAATTACTGTACTTATTTATTTGGAATCCAGACAGGGAACCTTGCTGGCTTGGTCACTGCAGATGCCACCAGAAGCCCCGGTCACACTGAGGGGAAGTGGGCAGGGAGCAGCAGGACAGCACGTGTCACCCCTTCACCGCATCCACACGTGTCCCTGCTACAGCGGGGTTTTCAACATTTCAAGTTCAGAGAGACACACAGGCACACGCAAAGACTCCTCTGAGCAGTGCTAAGGCATAAATACCAGAGGGCGATGCTCTGAGGTTTCTGTGACTTTCTGTGCTGTAAACGACAAGGGTTAGTATTGCTACAGCCAGTTGACAGGCTCTGAATTCGACTGACTTGTGGAATGTGGTGAAGGTTTGTTTTGGTCCTGTCTGTGGGAAAGTAGAAATTACATCAGGAAGATGATGCTTAACATGAAAAGAGAAGCAACACAGGTTTCTTAAACCACGTTTTGGTTTGGTTTTATATGCAGTGCGTTATTCCTCTTACATGTGGTGCTGTAAAATGTTTTTCATAGGATCCAGGAGAACTTTAAAGCAATGAAAAGTTCTCAGGTGCATTTCCAGCAAAGGCTTTTGGGCAAATAAACCACAGAAACTTTCACATTGTTAACTCCAGAATAAACCCAAGGCTTCAGATGAGTTGTTAAAAAAGTTTTGCTCTATCAAGTGATTCCTTTGGTCCCAATCAGAGCAGGAACATGGACTGGGGGGATTTTTTTTCCCCCTCTCACCCTAAATAGATGCATCTTAGTTAACAGACAGATGTTGGCCAAAACCTTTCTGGATTATGAAGACTTCTGGATGAGCAAACTTTCCCTGTAAAGCAAAGACTACAAAGTAGTGGAAGAATCCTGTTGCCATACAAGAGAATAAGACTTACATTAGACAACTGGGTTACTGGATATTTGTAAATGCACATTCTCATGGGCTTTAACCCCACCTGAAGGAAACAACTAAGCTGTTCCTTGCTGTGAAGCAAGGAAAGGGATGTGACAAAGAAGACGGGCAGACTGTGTCTCACGAAGCCAAACACCGTGTCCTCTGACAGCCACCCAGGATGCATCACTTGGAAAGATCATCTTGCGGCTGAAGCACAAGACAAGGAGGGTGAGCTTTGCTCCTGGCAGTTCTGCTCCACGCTCGGTGTGTGACCTACAGCAAGTCACGAATTCTCTGTTCCTGTTTCCTCTTGGGCGAAAATGATGACAATGATAATGTCTATTCTCAGCAGCTCTATGAGAACCCATTAACTTACATGTGCAAGTGTTTCTCATTCCTTACAGGAAATACATTGCAGATTTTACTGTCCTACCACCACCCACCCACCATATTAAGGGTTCTGTAAGCAAAAAGCAATGAATCAACAGACCTGCTGGCTTCTACATCAAGGTATCTATAGCATGGGATCTGAATTTCTAAGGTTAGAACATAGCAGGTTTCAGGACGAGGGGATTCCAAAGGAACAAGAGCCCCAAAGCAGAACAGCTCCAGAAGGAAGAAAATGTCATGGGAGCAAAAGCATGAAGACCAGTGAGGTCTGCTCACCTCAGTGCACTGATCACAGCTCTGAAGAGCAGGCAGAAAATAGGTAGACAGAGGTTACAGATAGGAGATGGGATAATCCACCCAAAATCTATGATGGGCAAGTCTCTTTTGAAACACCCACACTTGTTCATATACATATGGAAGACACCTGGAAAGCAGCTATTTAAGAGAAGCCTAAGGGGTGAGAGTGGACAGAAAGAAACATATATTTTGGCGGGGAAAAAAAAAAGGCTTGTGTGGTTTCAAGGCAACATATTTAGGAACAGAGATCCAGAGGGAAGGCTCTCAAGGCTATGTGGTCAGACATTAAATTGTAAGCTGCAGACAGCAGAGGCTTTTTTCTTCCTCTGTAATCTCTTTTCCTTGAAGCTGCACCTTGCTCTCAGGGAGCCCAACCATGATCCATGAAGCACTACAACAGCACTAAGTAGGGGGAGGCACTTAAAATGACACTCGCACCTAATCAAGACTAATGAGAGAAACTGTAGAAGTTCAAATGAAAGAAGTGCAGATGGAGGCCAAACAATGATTAATGGGAGAAATAAAGTGCCTGTAGTGTAAGAGCAATGAAAAACCTGCTAGCCTAGAGGGCCCTGAATAACATGGGGAAAGAGGAATTATTTTTAAGCAGTTTAATTAGAAAAAGTAAAGTGAGAGCATTTCCCTAATGAGGAAAGGCTGAGAGACCAGGGATTACTGTTCAGGAGGCTGAGGGGGGGATCTTATCAATGATTACAAATACCTAAAGGGTAGAAGCCAAGTGGATGGGGCCATGCTTTTCTGGTGCCCTGCAACAGGCAATGGACACAAACTGAAAGATTGTATATCTCCACACAAACACGAGGACAAACTTCATTGCTATGAGAGCAACAGAGCACGGGCTGCCCAGAGAGGCTGTGAAGCCTCCTCTGGCGACACTGAAAACCCACCCGTGCGCTTTCCTGCGCGATCTACAGCTGGGAACTGCTTTACCAGCAGGCAGGGCTGATGTTCTCCAGACGTCCCATCCAACCCCTGCCGTTCCGTGAGATGCCCCGTCCTTGGAGGTGTTCAAGACCAGGTTGGACGGGGCCCTGGGCAACCTGATGTAGTAAATGTGTATGTTTGGTGGCCCTGCCAGGCAGGGGGGTTGGAACTTCGTGATCCTTGAGGTCCCTTCCAACCCGGGTCATTCTGTGATCCTAGTCCTCGGCAGGGCGCTGAGGAGGCTCAGCTCCAGCAGGAAGGGCTCTGCCACAGCGGGGCGATGCCACCGACCCCACACGAGACAGGGCGGCTGGCTGCCCCCCTTCGCCTTCAGGCCCGGCCCGTGGGCTCCATGTGAGCAGCCGGCCCACGGCCCACGCCCGATCGGAGCAGCTCGCAACGGCGGCTCGCTCAGCTCCCCCGGGGTAAACCCGAGCGGCAGGGTGGAGCCTGCCTTATTTTTCACTCTATATGTAAATACTACCCCTCAACAGCAGCGGGCTGCCCTCCCCTCCGACCCCATGCCTTGGTTGGAAAGTATCCGCGAAGTAAAAGGCGCTCGAGAGTTGCGAAAAAGAAACCAACACCACGAAACAGAGAGAGAGAGACATAGAGCCGAGTCGGGCGGGGGTATGAGGGGTATGAGCCCTTACCTGCGGGTGTCCCGCGGCGGCCAGGCACAGCAACGCCAGCCAGCCCGGCGGGCCCGGCATGGCGCCTGAGCCGCGCTACCGCCGGCCGGCACAGCCCCCGCGTCCCGGCGGCGCGGCCCGGAGCATGGGGCTGCCTACTTCTCCTTCGTGCCGCCCTTCCTCTCAGCTACGAGAGAAGAAGAAGAAGAGGGGGAAAAAAAAAAAAAAAAAAGGGCCTGACTGTAGTTCCCACAGCATTTCCTCACACTTGACATGCGGGTTTTTTGTTTTTTTTTTTTGGTTGTTTTTTTTTTTTTTCTTTCCTGGTTATTTATTTATTTCCCCCCCCCCCCCTCACCCCCTCCTTCTTCTCGTCCCTCCCTTTCCTCTCTCCACCCCCTTTTAGTCACCGTGTCCCGGCCTTGCTCCTACACACGGGTACGGCTGTCGGCATGGTGCCCACCTGCCTCCTGCTGCCCGCTGTGCTCTGGGCTGGGTAGTACCGTGTCCTTCCCAACACCTCTGGGCATGAGGACGTCTCTCCCAACACGATTTTAACTCGTTTGATCCCTTCCACTTGGGACGTTCTATGTTTCCATGGTAGTTCAAGACTCCCAGAGTAGGGGCAACTATGGGATTTCTCTTTTGTAGTTGATAAGAAACACCCACCTACACAGCAAAACAAAGCTGTGATCTCTCCACTCCTGCATAATATCCAGAGGCTGTGAAGCCAGGCCTGTTTCATCTTCCTGAAGCTCCTATCTACCCTTCATACACCCTTAGTGTCCTCTGTGAGCATTTAACCTGGTGTGTGTCCAGCAGGCCTCAGTGCCTGTGCTGGGCCCAGGTGTTGTGTGGCCGCTTGGGCACTGCTTACCTGATGTGAGTCTGGTGTTCCACGGGAGGACATGGGGCAGGACAGGCCACAGCTCTGCTGCTGAACAGAAACAAGCGTGGGGACAGGCAGGAGGCCATGTGTCAGATCTGCCTGGAGGGCAGTGCCCAACTCCTCTTTGGCTGGGTGCTTTGGGAGGCCTCAGTGCTGCGGGTGGTTCTGCTCCCATGGATGGATCCTTCTGCCTGAGCCACCTCCACCACCATGGGCAGCTTGCAGCCCTGGGCCGGCCAATGCGTTTTCAAGCATTCGTATTTGAGATATACAAGGAAATGTTTCTCTTTAAACAGAACAGCTTTATTAAGGCTCTTCCCCTTTTCACATTTAGCACAATACCAAGGCTATGAGCAGTGTTTATCTACCAGCTGCTCGCTAACCACAGGTTTACAGGATCAAGCTGGCTGCTGTTAGCAGTCGGACGCGTTATCCTGGGCCTGGGGATGTGCTGAGCACAGTGCTCTGTGCAGAGCTGCTCCAGGCAGCTCCGTGCTGCACAGCAGCTGCAGCATTTCTGCACTCTGATCCCTAATCCTGCCTGAAGTATGTGCTGTTCAGGCTGGAATTTCTCTCTCTTCCTCCCCCCCCCCCCCCATGTCAAAACAGCCTCTTTTTGAAAATTCAAACATTTTCCTCTGAGTTAAATGTAACGTTTCTAAGCCAAAACCCACAGAAGCCACTACTGGGTGCTTTATAGTCCTAATCATGTACTGCAGCAGATCGTTAGAAACTGAAATGCAAATGCTTGGAAATACAAACTATGGAGTGGACAGCAGAAATCAGCTGCTTTTACATTTATTGCATATATTGTTCTACGTAGTGCAAGATCTGCACAAGATGGATAGGGTGAATGCTTTGATGTGTTTCACAGCTGTCACATCTGCAAACTGGCTTTTGTGCTTTGGTTTGTGTGTGCTGAGAACCACAGAGCACTGAGGAGGCAAACAGGGTCTGGCTGAGCCCCCAGCTGCACATCTGGGCAGCTGTTACCCAGCAGCATGGTGCACAGGCATAACTTGGGCACCACTTCCCCACCATGCCCAGTAACTGTGTCCCACATGGACAAAAAGTAAAGCTGGGCAGAGAAGCCAAACTGAAAGCTACACGCTTGTTTCAGGGGATCTCTCTTCATCCCGCGGAGAAATGCTGTGGAAGTGTTTTGCATATCAGCAAAGGATCGGGGGAATCTGTTGGATCTAGGTCAGGGCTTTTCCTCCATTCAGTGTAGTAAATGTTGGTGGGACTCCACGCTCTGAACTACACACAAACTCTCTGCCTCTCAGCTGGGACAGGCGAGAAGCCCAGAGCACCTGCAAAGCTGTCGGAGCAGCAGCAATCCATGCAGGGAAGCAGGGAGAAAGGGCACACTGGCTGCTCCAGCACCCACTGCAGGGAGACGCCCTGCCATATGGTGCAGGGTGTGCGCTTGCTAACAGAGCAAAAGGAACAAAAAAAAAAAAAAATAGGCATGTCTGCACATGTTTAGCATAGAGTCTAATTTCAGTTGTGGATTCTGCCTATTGAAATGAATCCATTAAAAAATGGTATTATTTACCCTCCAGAAACCCACGCACAAATAACGCCATCAACTTGCAACTGTTTTCTTCCTGTGTAGTGCGTGTTTGGACAGCTAACTGTTGGCCAATCAGCAGATGGTGTGTGCTTCAAAAATGTCACAACGGAGCAACGTGGGTCACATCAAACACACTTCTGGCAATGCCACAAAAACGCAGCAGTGCTGAATGCGTCAGAAACCTTTGCTGCATTCAAAAGAGTAAAAGCTCTCAGCTCGCCACTGTGAACGTGCTGAGTATCCCAAGTACGTGCAAGCATGGATTGAGCTGATAGGTTATCAGCAGCCTGTGCGGCGATAACAATGCCCACATAGTTCTGGAAGGAAATACAAACATTGTGGTGAATTTTTAACTTCCAATATTTGCTCATGCTTGTGAGAGAACAACCTGATGATCTCCAAGACTCTGAGTCACACAGTCATCCTTAGGGCAGGAGGAGTGCAGGGAGCTTTCCTAGCGCTGCTCAGGGCATCCCTCAATCCATGTGCAGCACGGAGCACTTGGCAGCCCACCCACCCTGCTCTGAAACACCACGCTGTCAGCTCCATAGAGCTATCTATCACCTTGTCTGTCAGTGCACTGAAACTATGGTGAACTCTGAAACTTCACCTGAGGTGACCCATACATGGATCAACGAGCGCATTGATTCCTCAGCAGAGGATCAAGCTGAAATGAAACCTTGCCACCTATTAAACGCTACAGCTTCTTCCTTGTCCCCACCCCAGTCCCCATGCAGCACACTTAAAGGGAAGGTGTGACAGGCCCAGCAGAACAACACACGGGATCCTACATCATGATGCCTACACCTCTCCAGCTGCACCTGAAGCCATGGAAATTTCTCAGCTTTGGGGAGATAGGAAAGATCTCAAAGGTCACATAATAACTTTTGGAACAAATGCATGGCAGGCAGACTTGCTTGCACACAAAGTATTTAAACATTGGAATAAAAAGCATGTTTCTAGAATGGAAATGCTGGAGGTTGTCCTCCTGGGGAGGCTGATGTTCCAAAGGCTCTCTCACAGGTGAGGGTACAGACCGGCCCAAAAGGCAAAGGATGAAGGAGACACTGAGGAGTGCATTCAGTGCACTTCAGCCAAACGAAATCTATACTGGAAGAAAGACACAAGTTCCATACAGAGTGTGGATGCATCTAAAGCACCGCACTGTTCACCAGTGACGTGTGTGTCTTTTGTGATCCCTGTAAGCAGAGCCATTTCTTACAGCTTACCTGGGAGCATCAAACCTAAAGGCACACGGTTCTTTGGAAACAGCATTCTTGGAAAATGATTACTCATTCACAGTTATGTGTTGATATTAGCTAACACATGCTACATTGTCATGCAGTGCTAACATCCAGGTTCTCCTTAGCCTACATACTCAACAGCAGCACTATGCTGTATCTTTGTTGACTCATTTTGTTTCATAAACCAATCTAGTAACTCTTGTTGTCCCATGATTTCTAATTGCTAGAAGTGTTAGCCAAACATACTCACTAAACCAGCAAACCAGTTTCTTTCAAGTGCTGCTGCCTGGCACTATGCTGCGATACGCGTTAGCATCCAATCCAACTTAATCTGTCAAGGATCATCATCATGCCAATCAGCCTGTTCTATCAGCATACCAATGACTTTCCTGCTCAGTTGGGCTTTTTTGTTGTTGTTATTCACTGTAATTAGAACAACCTATACAGAAAAATTACATCCTGAACACAAGAATTCCATTTGTATGCACTACATTAAAACTCACAGGAGAGAACAATCCGGCTAACACCATCACAACAGGGAGTACAGAAATATTCCACACTTATTTTTTCCGCATCATTTTAAATCTTATCTGCACGTAGCAATAAATTACAATATTACAGAATTCCCCCCTGATCTTCACAAGAGATATCAAACGAAAAACGATCCGTGAAATCTTAACATTTTAATTTGCAGTCATTAATGCCACGTTCCTCATTTTCTCTAGCCATGAACTCATCCAAACACTGCTTTCAGTTCTCCTAACCAAATCATACTGTTACGCATAGCAATAGCAGGATTTTTTCCTATTCTCAATGGGGAGTGGGAAGGGGATGACTGAATAATGCGCAGCTCCTCAAAGAACTCCCTTTGTTCACACTGATTAGAGGATGGGAAAAGAGCAGTTTGCCTTAGAGCTTTAGAAAAGCATCTCTTTCAGAACAAAGTACAAATGTATAAGAAGTCATATGCATATTTAATCTGTACAGAACATATTTAGATCATGAACTCGCACCTGCGCAGCCACATATTCTCTGCTGGGTGATCTTTACTTGAGAGCACAAAAAAATACGTAGGTTTTGAGATTTCACTAAGGGCAGCATGAGACCTCCAATATATCCCGTATTGAAACCAACAGGTTGCGGTTCATGCAGAGCTAATAAAGCCAAAGATTTCATAGAAGACTAAATGCTATCTGTTGGGTTTTTCTGGACAAAGTCATAAGTAACTGAAGATAACCCTCTGAGGATGAATCACATTCCATGCAGGCTATCCACCTGTCATCTTCCAACAGAGCATTTTCACCCAAAAGCTTCACTTATTTTTTACTTACTATTTATTTTTTACAGTAGCAGGAAGGATAGGACTTAACTTTAAGGAAATCACAGAACCTTTATAGAAGACTTCTTCATTCTTTCCTACTCCTGAGTGCTGCGGTGCCACAGCTTGGAGAAAACAAAACAAAAACCAAACCAAGAAGAAACATGAAAAGTACCTGCCATCTTCTTGGAAATCTATCAAACTCTGGTAAAATAACAAGCATCTTAAAAACTAAACCTCCTGCAACCAACATGTACTAAAAAGAGACACAAAATTAAGAAGCTGAAACTCCTGAAGGCTACTCACAGAAAGTTTGCTGAGTACACAGCAGGTTTTTTTCAGCTTGGGTTATTACAGTGGAGCTGGTCTTCCTGGAGTTTCTCTGCCTGATTCCAACTTGAATCAGCTGGTAGAGGGTAAAACATTGACTACCAAAAGCTGAACTCTGCAAGAGGCTGGACAAAGACACCACATTTGCATTCACGAAACAAAAAGACTCTCATGCCACACTCACCACAGTCTAAAGGTTATTGCAGCTTTTTGGCTTGCTCAGATCAGCAGGTTTCCAAACACTGGTGGAAGCTCAGTGGAGGTAGGAACCACACTTACAGACAGGCTGGATGTCACTGCCCTCCCATGAAGAGCTTTGCCATAAGAAGTCATTTTGGTCTCAGGACTGCAGCGCTACCACCTGCGACACTGCAACTACTGGCACAGATAATGACAAAAAAAACCAAGGCTAAAGACATTCTGTGTATTGCACACACACACACACACAAACACACACATAAAGGCTGTTCTGACCCAATTCTCTTTTTGGAGAAGACTGGAAGAAACAAGACAAGGCAGGTATACAAAACTTTTTATTGACAATGGAACAATAGAGAGGAAACATCACCACTTCCCATTCCTCAGGAATGTCTCCATTTGACAGTCAGTCTGCTAAAAGCATACTTTCGTGGTAACAAGCAATAAGAAGGCATGGAATTGTCTGTAATCTTGAGAATAATGTTTCAGTGCAGTGTAAAGGGACTGACAGTGTGCAAGTGTGCAGCAGGCCCTGTCACAACACAAACATGGCAGGCAACCGTCTATGCAGAGCCAGCGGGCACAAACATGAAGCAGTTATAAGCCTCAGATAACCTCCATTACTTCTGAGGGCGTTATGTGAAGTGCTGCCATCTATATCCTGTCTTGGGAGATAGCGATTACTCCCACCACTCTTTCTGCTTCGCTATCCTTAAAGATGTTCATACATCCAACTGAAGGGCACTGTATCAGAGAATGCCCATCTTTTACATTTTACCACGTCTTAACCAGTTTATGCACGCACTTGAGTTTACTCTCAGAAGGTTACACTGATATAAAGGAAAAAAACCAAATAAGTGCTGCATAAAAATGAACGGATTTGGTTCTTAATGCTTCCTTGCTAACAAGAACATCTGATTACAGGATACTCCTTGTAATGCTTTTGTAAAGTATGTTTTCGGTCTAGCTAATGCTTTGAAAGCAACCGTGTGGGTCAAACTCCCTTAACTTAGTTTCAGATATTCTGAAATGAAATTTGAACTGAAGTTTAAACCAAACAACAAAACCTCCTAATTTCAGCTTTCACAGTACAGTACAGAACTGCACAGTGAGTGCAAGATGAGAGCATTCTTTCTCCTGCATAAGGTCACTCTGCCTGCAGTACTGCCTTGGGACCCATGTAGTAGCTTATACATTTGTTAGTATTATCCCATTTGTCCTTTACTCAAGCGTAGGTGTCTCTGAATGCGTACGCTGGTTGTTAAAGTGCTTCAAAATAAAACAAAAAACTCCAACAAAACAAAACATCATCCCTCAAAAAAACCACAACAGGTGTGAGAATTTTATCTGAAGGATTTTGTACAGCATTTACAATGTCAGCATAAAGCATCTGAAACATGAGCATTCCCTGCAGACTGATGCAGTGCAAGCAGTCCTGTACATTAGATACCGCAATTCCTCTCGATTCAAGATGCACAATACTTACAAAAACACCCCAAGAAGCACAGACAAATGCTGGTGGCTCCTCCTCTTCTTTTTAGAAACATGATAAAAAAATCTGCATTACTCTTTCATAATTTAAATACATAAGTAATCTTCACTTTTATTACTTCATGACAATGACTTCAAATTTACATTATTTTAAGTACCGTCATAATAGCTCCATGTATAATACAGATATTTGCTGATATCCTGTTGGAAAATGAGAATAAAAAAACAAAAACAAAACCCTTCCACTATATATATATATATAAAAAAAAAAATGCTGGAAAGACGAGAACACAGAACAGGGACTTGATACAGACTATGATTTCAGTTTTATATCAACCACAGTTAACCCAAAATTAACAGATACACAGCGATATTCAAAAGCAGTGCAAATATCTTTGGAGGTTAGAATAAAATTATACTACAAGAACATAAGACAGAAGAAAATAAAAGGCAAGTACTTCAAGTACAGGAACCAGTCTCTGTGAGGTCCATCTTAGTGTTAGCTGGGGGCTCCTTTTCCCACCTTACTTCTTCCTCTGGAACACGTTAGCCAACATTGCACCTGATGTTGTCAGCTGGCCCATTTTGTTCAAAAACTTGGTCTTTGTATCCTCACTCACAAGGCTCGCAGCGATGGACATGGAGCTAGGAAAGCCAACAGTTTAGTTACATAAGACTACAAACAAAAAGAACACTGTGATCTTATTTAATAAGCGCCTGAATCGTCTTGGCATGTTAGTGGTTTCATGAGCACAAAAGGTCACTCCACCGAGAACTGCAAAACCAACAGTAAGCCCAAATGCATACCATTCAGTGAGTGATCACAGCAGCAAGAACAGTCCTAGTGGGAAGTTGTAAAATATTTTTGCACGTGCTACTTCCTATATACATATATATTTAACCACCTTCACAGCTCTGTGTGGCAAGGGAAATTATTTGAAACAACAGTACATTCCAAGCACTGGCAACTCTCAGAAAATAGAATAGCTCACTTCAGAGAGTAAGCCCCACAGGTGGTGTCAAACCTGCAGTTTTAAGCAGACTGTGTTGTCTCATGGGCTTGAGTGAACCTAAGGAAAACCAGGTACTTCAGAAATGACTTCTGAAACAGTTTGTCTACTATTGTCCTCATGCTTGATAACAATTAAGAATGGGAACTCTGGTTCATGTTTTCCACCACTGTGCTGTGATTATAAACTGAATATTTAGATGAGCTACAGCACTGGATTACCTAAAAGTATGTCCAAAAAGTAATTATTTTACTATAAAAACTGCCTATTTCAATATAGTAACAAAATCAACATGAAATCAAATTGTTTGAATCTCACGTCTTTAAAAACAGCCACAGAACCTAAAGAGGTATTGACACACCTTGTCTAAAACAATTACTCCTATAGGAAAGTCCACGCATTTACATGACTAGAAAAATTAGAAATGAAAATGTCAGAATGTTCTTTGTTATTGTTTACTGCTGTTGAGATGGATTATAGGTTACAAAGAGTTCTGCCTCTTGTATGGGGAAGCTCTGGGTCAAAACAAACATTCATGCCGGACATCTTGTAAAAATCGATTTGTAATGAGTTTTTACCCATGCTTTAAGTATCTCGTTAATTGCAGAAGAAAATGTCTAACAACAACAACAAAAAAATGCTATAGAAAAGATCCAGCTCTTAGAAAGACTAAATTTAATCTTTTAATAAATAAATTTTTTGCCATCCGCTATTACTTGACATAACTTTTCTTACCAGCAAGGGCAAAGATGTGATGACAAGCAGTATCTTACTTTTGCATCAAGTTTTTTTTCAGTACGTTATCTCCTAGTTGCATTTCAATTTTCTTCAAATATATACTTAAGGTTAAAACCAGGAACTGAAATTGGCAAGGGCTTAGTGATGAAAAGGAGATTCGCGTATAGGAAAAGGTAATTTCTTCTGTGCTAAAATACTGTGCAGTAAAAGGCTGCAACCATAGGCTCCCTTTAAAGGAAGAGGAAAGGCCAGGAAAGAATGAAGCAACAGGAAGACTAATCTTTTCCAAGTCTTACAGTCTGCAGCACTCTAAAAGAAAATAAACTGGAAGTTGTATCGCATTTGCATTTATCTGTGTCTGTAATGGCTTAATAGTACTGTGGTTTCAAAATATTTTCATAGGTGGGATTCTAAGTAGTAGAGAGCTTTTGCATTGACCCAGCTACATTACTATAAGCAAAAGCCAGGTAGTTCAAACTCTGCAAGAAACAAAAGTTGATCATTCAAGCCGTATCCATGTAGAGAACAACTCTCTGAACTAAATAGGTTAAAACAATCTGAGAGATGACAGCACACAGACTCAGTAAATCGCCTTTGCCCCTAGGCTTTTTGGTATGAGCAAATAAAAATGAAGGGAAAAAATCCTGGTCAACTTGAGAATTCAGAAGAATTTGCCCAGTCAAGGCATATTGCTTGATACCTTTGGTTTTTCCGTTCAGTTAATACAGGTTAGATAATATAACTCTTTGGGTTAAGATTAATGAACTTCTTTAAAGAGACCAGCTTGATATTGTATACATTTGGCACAATCTGCGAGAGAAAAAATAGTTTCTCAGATAAGTATTCTCAAAGAAACGTTTAGTATTTTCAAACGGAGTCTCCTAAAGGGCTGTCAAGAAAGTGCTTAGAATTTGATGAATTACTTTACTTTGGAAAACATTTATGAGGCATACTCAAGTTCTATCTTATCCTTTTAGATATGGTACCCTGTTTCTAGTATTTTTCAAGTCTAGTCAAGGTCTAGCGGCTTTTTTATTTTACAAATAAAATAGTAAAAATGAAGAAAGAATGTCAGCGAGTCTAACTGTATGAGTCCAATAAATGAGTCCATAGAACCCAGGCAAGGGAAATATTTGCAGAGTAATAGATTGCTATATACACAGCCAATTATAATGACTCAATCTGTTAGTCAAAGTCACTGCTTAGGTGGAGGGATGTTCTAGCACAGCTTGGTTGGCGAGTGCCTACAGCAACCGTATCATATCTGCAAAGAGCCTGACTACTGATTCTGTCTGATCACAACTCTCTTTTGAGTATCTATCCATGGAAGGTGCAAGGTATAGGAAAGACCTAAATAAATCTAATGTTTACTTGTAAAAAGTAGGATAGGTTTAATACTGGACACTATTAAGTTTGTTTCTTGCCAGGAATCATTATTGCTAGGTTGTTTGTGATGATGTTGCTCAAAGAGAGGTAAGCATTCACCATTCTTTAAAAATGAAAAGGAAATACACAATTGCTGAAGAATCTGAATGGAGCAGGAAAAGGGTGGGATTAGGATAGAGGCTACATAGGGGAGTATACAGGTACAGATGTCAACAAGCTCCTTTGAACTGAAGGCAAAAAGGATAAAGGCAAAAAACCACTATTTTTTCAAGTACGTGGTGAAGATATGAGGAAAAAAAAAAAAAACCACAACAGCAATGAGTAAGTATTGAATGAGTATTTCATCACTGAAAACCCTAACAGTTGGAGTATGCCAGTTCGTATTATCAATATTGATGAGTAAGAAGATGACAGTGCATTCTCCTGGTCTTAAAAGTTTTGAATTTCTTTTCCCTCGGACAGGACTTCTATGACTACATAAAGACCATCTACCTTACTAGAGCAGATACTATGGATTTATAGTCAGTTGTAGAACTTGAATGCTTTTAGTCTTAAAATTATTTCACCTCCAAAGTCTAATGTTAATTTCTGGTATACCTCCTGCTTTCTCAGTGCATGTGAACTGCTGAGTGATCACCTGGGGAAAGGAGCAAGTCAGCCTTGAGAGCACAGGTGAAGGCAATTCAGCTGTGTGACCAGAAGGGGTGGAGCCTGGCTGCACCTCTCCTAGTCCCCATTTAAGGGCTGACTGCCACTGGGGAAGGATCTCTGGTTGGTGATTCTCTTTGGTGGAGCTTTCCCCTACAAACTTAGAATCTTCTCATTTGGGTAAGCAATTTTCTTCCCTCATAGCACCATTCTATCGTGCCAGTCCTTCCATCATCATGCCTCTGGTGAAACACCTTTTCCCATCATACCAATCTGTCTAACTGCTACACTCAGATTCAAGACAGAGATTCAAGCACTGTTTTCTAAAGTTCAAAACCTAAAAATAACGTACCATGGGAAAACAGGAACTTCATTACTAGGATCCAAACAGAAGCATGTTGACCTGTGCTTTATGCTGGAAGCAGAAACAACCACAGACTGAATAAAAGTTCCGAAGATGAGCATTAGTGCAGTATTTCTAGTCACAATCACTGGACACCATTATGGAAGACACTTTACAGAACATTATGCTGGAGGCACAGAAAAAAAGAGAAGTGGCAGTCTTACCCTTGTGGTTCTTGGACGGTCTTATTTTCCACTTTCTGTTCACACTCTTTTATCATGGAGCTTAAAATAACCTAGAGCACATAAGGAAGACATAGGATGTTTTTGTTTTTACATCAACAATTGGCACCAAATCTGCTCCCCAAGTAATTCTGACACCAGCAGAACAGTATTAGAAGATTCTCCTGTTTGTGAAGTGCATTTAACTTGCAAGTATTTGATAATGCCTTGTGGCTAGAAACAACAAAACCATTCAAAGAACTTTAAGGAAGAAAAGGTTTTTGAACCAGCTACAAGAGTTCAGAACTCCTTCCCATCCCCCACTATTTATTTTTAAATAGGGTCGAACTGAACATACTTCTGTTATACATCTCCATATCTTCCCTTTTTTTAAAGCAGTAGTTTTATTCATTAGCAATTGGCTTTTATATACATCCATGTGCTCCCTATTTTTTAGTACATTTTAAAACTCTTGTAATTACCATCACGATGTATAAAAGCAATGAAAGGAAAAAATGATGGTGTGTGGAGGCAATATCTTAATGGAAAGGAAGTGCTAAAGCAAACATGAAATATTGTTTCACTGACATCTTACAAAGTTTGAATGAATCAAGATCTTAACATTTTACTTTAGCAGTTCCAGTATTAAAGGTTTCCACAGAATATTTTTTGTCTAAACTTCCCTGTGTGAAAGACAGACATTGGAACTAACTGAGTCTCACAGGTCTCTTGGAATAATGCCTGAAGATAATCAGTCACAGTGAGGAACAACATGATAAAAACCGCTCCTGATCTTCTGTTATTTAATTATTTAAAACCTATTTAAGCTTTCAGTTCCTCCTCTGGCTATAAGACTCAAACTGAATCACATAGGCTCTTTTGTTTTAATTTCGAACTGACTAGGCCTGCAAATCTTAGAAGTTTCATTAATTACGATACAAAATGAAGCATTAATATTTTTACCTCGTTAATCAGTATGACAGAACAAAGAAAATTAAGCTAAATCCAATTTTTGTCTGCTGCAGCTTTCAGGTATATTCTTAGACTTCACAACTCATCTCCCAATTCTCCCTGAATACAGAGTATTAAGCTGCATTTGGTGGATGCTTAGACCACTATTGCTGCATCTGAATGCCCCCTGAAACCATATTTTTTCCCTCTAAGTTCTTAAAGTCCTTCAAATTAGTTCACCCTCACTTCCACAAACCATAAATGGTGTAACAATAACATAACACAAAGGGAACAATAAGACTGTAGATCAGTAGACTAAAAACGCAACTGGAAGAAGGGATTTTGTAACTGAGTATAAGAATTTAGGACTTGTGGAGAATACAGTATAGTTTGAATTAAGTCACTTTGCAAACAAAGAAATAATCTCGGAAGAACATTATTAACCTTCAAAATAATACACACTCATATAGAAAGACCTTTCTTTGTACACTCTGACTGAATTTCTGCCTCCATCACTTGAAGCATTCAGTCTGTCAATCTTTCCCCAGGATGCAACCAAATTACTTATTGTCAGCTTCATTTTTACACATCAATCCCTATCATTGTTCATCAACCTTAACTACTTGCAAAAAAGACAGGCATAAGCTCAAAATGTTCAAGTTTCTCAAATTAGCTTTTCTAGCTACCTCTTCTCTTTTACTACTTTCTGAAACTTCATTTACTAGAGAAAATCTTCACAGCTGCCGTGTTGTGCTGTCTACTTATGGGATGCCATCTGGTCCAATCTCTGCTCCAGCAGGGCCACCCAGACTATGTACTTTAGAATACTTCCAAGGAGAATCCATGGCCTCTCTGGGACCAGTGCTTGGTCACCCTCACAGTGAGAAGTGTTTCCTCATGTTCAGAGGCACCTCCTGTATTTTGTCATTTCTATTTCCTTGGACATATTGTGGCTACGTACTTGAGTATTCTCTTGCTTCAATGAAAAACAAGATCATAAAAACATTCTATTTTTCTTCAGTCTGTAGAAACTGAAAGTAGAAGAGTCTACTTGCATTTCTGACCTTTCAGTATTTCTTTGCAGTTACTCAGCCTAAAATTATATTCTAGAAGATTTTACATGATGGGTATTATCCCTTGTTCCAAACCCCTTAATGCTATATGTTGTGCTACTCTTTATGAGTGGCTTTTCTTAACTTCTAGTTTTAAATACCGTAACATTTTAACTTGTATTGCCACTTCCACCTCATACTCAATAAACACTGCTGCTCACCTCATGCTCTGGTGAGAGATGTTCCATGTCAATTCGTAAACACTTAAGTCCTGGTAAAAAGTGATTGACCATTAAATCCTCTGAAATAACTGAAAAATGAGTTGTTAAGGAATTAAAAGATGGCCTTTTGAAATTATGTATGTCTTTTTCTCTCTTCTGATACTATACAGTTTTGTTCTACAGAACACAGAGACAAGCTACAGAAGCAATACCCCAGAAGATGGTGTCTGATACTTCACAACAAACAAAAAAGATGTCTGAAGCACATTTAACTTCACATATTTCATATGAGATATGATTTTTTTCATATATATATATATACACATAAATACACACACATACATATTCATCTAGAGGTACAGTTTAAATTACTGTCTAAGATCAAGGTACTTTTTTTGAAAGCACTTACAACTTCTACCTTTGTGAAAATCTCATCTTTATACTGAGCAGATCATATTTGAGATCCCACATTCAAACCCAAACCTAGTGAATTCTCGAATATTCATCTTCTCCCCCTATAACTGACTCAACTAAACTTTGTCTTAAAAAAGGATACAGCAACAGGAAAGAGCACTGTAGGCTTCAAACAGGTGGGTAGCAATGTCCAGTCTCTTAGAATCCACAGACTGCTGGTTGTTGACCAAGGCTAATTTGTGCAAGTGTGGAATAACAACTGTAAAAGCAAATTCTAGAGTAAGTATTTGAAAAAGCTTTTCCATAGACTTGATTAGCATTAAGAAGTTGTTAAGTGATAATTGCAGGTATGTGAACCATCACACATCAACATGGGATAAAGGATGTAAATAATGGCTTTTGATAGGACTGCTCATGCAAATTTAATTGACTAATGCAAACTTGAAATAAAACTGTAATAAGAATATCTAAAATAAAAAAGGAACCTCAGAGTAGCAACCATTACAGAAAACATTTTGTGAAGTTATTATTCCCCTGCTGATAAAGTCATCTAAAGTATGTTTCTGCTAAAAAGTTTAGCCTGCTAAACTAGCTACCTACAACTGTGGGTATGATAGGTCTTCACGTTTTATTTACAAGTATCATTAGACAATCTAAAAATGAGCTTTGTTTGTCATTTTGCTTCACATTACAGGGCCATGGGAAAAAAAAACAAAACAAAACCCCACAACCCTGTCTTGTTAATCTGGGATTATTCATATTTATCATGTGAGAGAGGCTGTGGTGAAGAGGGAATATCATTTTACATGTCAAATAATTAAAAAAAAAATAAAAAAAGGCAAAGTTGCTGAATGCCTGTGTTCTGATGGACATCAGTGTTAGGTGAAGTGAAAATTTTATTGGCAAGGTCAAAAATCAACATAAAAATGGGGACACAGGGGCACACCAAGCTCTGAATACAAAAGTGTTTTCATTAACTTTTTGGTAATGACAAAAATCAATGTAACCAGCCAATGATTAGCTTTGGGACAGAAAGAAGAAGAAAACATCCTCCCACCAATGCAACTTACATTCATCTCTAAATCTGGGCTCGGCATTAGGTCCAACTCTTCCAAATGTTTTTATGATTTCTGTATGAAGAGAATGTTGATCTTGATATTGAGGGTCCTCCAGGAAGGATGCTAGCTGCATTTTTACCCTTTCCAGAAGCTTAAGTATTAACAAAGAAATAAGTACAATAAAGAGGGAAGAAGTTAGAAATCATTAAGCTCAGAGTATGTCTATAAAGCTTACATATGTCAGATAAGCCTTACATTTTCTGTTAACTTACAGTCTTTCTGACAGAATGTTCCAACCTCTTTGGTTGCAGTTCCATGTTTTAAAAACTTAACAGTGTTTTATTCTAATCTATCCTTAACCACTATACATGTGCTTCCATAGAGCCAGTCTCTTCCTGAAGTTTGCTTGGTTCTGATAATCTCTCAATTTTTTTTTTTTTTTACCTACTGTAACTTCCCTCATTATTGACATCTTTGGAGTTTTCCTGTTTAAACAGCATTGAGTTCACACAAGTTTCTTTGTAATGCATCTCAAAAGTGTCCTTTATTTCTGCAGAAGGCAAATTGATAAGCATCTCAAAATCAAGGGAATTAGAAAAGGTTCTAAAGGCTAGAAAAACAGAAACAATAAAATATAAATACATCTAAGATGACAAACATTTAATTTGCATTCACAGTTGTTAAAGTAACCTTTTCTAATCCATTTTGGAAGCAGCTGTCACTTCAGTACTCTGAAGTTTATTATAAATAGTGCATTGAATACGGTAATTTGTGTGGTAACAAAATCATATTCTTTCCAAACTGATTATAGGCATGCAATCCAAGCTACAAAATGGTAACTTATCCACCTTCCAAGTACTTGTGAGTCATCACAGACTTATTAGTCACATTTCCTCAAGCACATTCTTTTAGAACATATTGAGATTACAGGAAGAATGCAAGCTCTGCAGAATGTTGCGGGGACTTTACAAAGAAATGTGATTGTTCAACTATTACGTAAAACAAAGCACAGCATTTCTTCTATTTAGAGCAGAATGTCCAGTGTCTTTTTCAGAATTCTGATCTATTATCAAAGTTTCATCATTTAAGAAACAAGCAGACAGTGCAGATCTACGTTATTCTCAAGGATCACTTCAGTTACTTCTCTATAATTTCTTTTAACGTCATCTTGGATGTCATGAGCTATCCGAGATGGCTGCAGAGTACCAGCAGATGTGATATGAACTTCAAGTGATCTGTGCCCTCCTAAAGCAGTTGGAAGCCAAGCATGATATCCTGTGCAATCTAAAAATGGTATCATATATTCATGTGGAGGCAAATGATTACCACCAGAACTTTTTGATAAGCGCATTGAAGTTAAGCTGCCAATTTAATTTAGAAATAATGGATTTAGATTTCTTAACTGACTGTCCAAGGAAAATATTTTATTCATGTTTTTTCATCTTCTAGCATAGGCCTCTACCTCTACATATCTTTATTTTCTTAAATGTTTACCTTGATATTTATAAGTAAATGTCTTTCTAAGTTGTAAGAGGGCTTGTGTGATTTTTAAACACAAAACAAGTGAAAAAACAAAGGAAAAAAACAACAATACAAACCAACCAAGTAAAAATGACCACTGCAAAACCAGGAAGCATTTTAGAAAAAGATACAACAACAACAAAATGATTTACAAACATTTTTTAATCCTTTCCCCCCCCCCCAAAGTTAATTATTAAGTTACTGAACATATCATAAAATCTCCCACTTCTTTTACTACGAAACAAAGGATGATAATAGCACTGTTACCTCTCGTTGTGTAACAGTTTCCATGATAGTCCCAAAAGCAGGAATTGTTGCAATCCTCACTGAACTACAACAGAAAAATTTTATCTTTAATTGAGCATTAGAGAATAAAATTGGTTAAAAACAGAGCAAAACTCAAAGATTAGTGCTTTAAATTACATTAGTTTCTAATGATAACAAAACAAAAAAAGCAGACCAGGAAAAAGACAGACAAGATTAACTCAAGGTCTCAATCTGAAACTCACAATTCAGGATCACTGGACAAGGTAACAAGAGCCGGTGCAACCCGCTTGTCAACTAATGCTTCACTCATGCCTCGAAGAGTCAGCTGTAAACCAGTCAACATGCAATAAAAAATGGTTTGGTAAACTGGAAGGAGAACTGGATTAGCTGTGGCTGAGGATGGGCAGGCAGACTCTTGGAATTTATCTTGGTTTAGTCACCACACGATACATTAAAATGATTAAGACACATCATGCTCTAGCATTTATTGGTAATAACCTGTTAGTGAGATTAGCAAAGCATCCCTCCTTAACTTGAAAGAAATATCACATCAGAATATATATAGCACAAACACATCCAAGAATTGAAATATTAAGGTATTCTTTCAGAATTTAAGTACTCGCAAGGCTATGTCACATTCTGATACTGCCATGTTTAATTTTAAGTAATGTAACTGGTAGAGTTGCAGAACACATTGATATGCGGCTTTCTGCTAGAAATGATTTAAGCAAATTTCAAAACTGAAAGTATAACTTTATATAATATATATATATACATATATATATATATAATAACACTGATTTAGTTTTCTATTTAAAATTTATTCAGCAATTTAATCCTCTTTAGTTCAAGGTATTGCAATAAACCTTTGTGATTACAGACAAATGACTTTTTTTTCAGCTAGGATAACAAACACAATTGATGGTTATTTCTTCCTAAGCATTAAGAGGGATGCTAGGTGTACAAGACAGTCAGAAAACTTACATTTCAGGGTCACTGGAGAGAGTAATGAGAGCAGGAACAACTCTCTGAGCTACCAGAGTTTCATGTACCCCCTTCACCAACAGCTGAATGGTCGGAGCAGGGGGGGTATCACAGGTGATGCACGGAAAGAGCGAGCACAGTATCATGGGAAGAAGAACGGCACAACCAAGAGAGAGAAAGAAAAAACACAAAAAGCAAACCAAAATTAGAAGCTAAGCAATACTGCTACACTAGTGCTTCATATATGCAAAGGCATGAAGAAAGCTGAAGTGGTCCGGTCATCAGCACAAACCTGACAAATTTAATGACATAAAAGTTGATTGCTCTGCTTTCAGCTATTTTGTAACTAAAACTCTAGATAGTTTAGCAAGTAATTTATGTGGCATAATTCAAACCTGTTAAAATACTAACATGATGCCAATAAGAGTTCGACAGTCTAGTCTGAATGGTACTCTCCATCAGTGGAAAGGCCTAAGTTACTGTATGTGAAGACTGTCACAAGCAAAGATTTCTTTAGTCAGGCCAAATACACGTGGTTTTCCAGCACTGAGTGACACCTTCCAGGCATCACTAAATGACAGAAAGTACCTCCCCAGGGGCCACTAAGCTTTCCTCAAAGTCATGATGAACTACTTTAGATTTAACGTCCATCCAAGCAGTCTATATGTGTAAAAACTCAAGCTGGTCTATGCAGGTAGAAAATGGATCTGCATTAAAATCTGCACAAGTTCAAAAAAGAAAGCCTTTGCACTTCTGTCTTGTATCTCACGTAAGAAAGGCTGCATACACTTGCTGTTTCGATGCACAGGAATAAATGGTTGGTTAGTGAGTTCTGAGTGAAATTTGAAATACGGTCTCACTATTTAAGCCGTATTCTAACAACTCATATTCTGCCACGAACACTAATTAGGATTCTTTTCTTATTCTCCAGAGGTGTCATGAGAACATGCAAGATCCAGATATGGCATAGAGAAACTAGCATCGCTTACTGTATTATGCAGTGCTAAAACCAGGCAGTAGTTACTCTCTAACTGGAGTTTCACATTATGCTATTTGTTTGAGCATTCCAATGTTATGGATTGAATTTAAAACATGAACATTATGAAAGACTGCAAGGAGCCTGACTTTCCAGACTTGCTATATAAAACAGTGATATCTACTAAGCAATATTTGTGTGTGCACATCTGTGTGTATGTATACAGATGCTGTGAACATATCATGCTCTTACAAATAGTGACCGGACAAGGAAGCACAGGGGTGAGAATTAAGCTGTGTAAGCGCTACTGCTGCAAAATACTCAGTAGTAGAAAGCTGCAGCTTCCTACACTCATAATTCACAATGTATTAGCAATGTCAGCTACTATAGTACATTTTAATATTAATACAGCCCATAATTATTTACAGTAGCAAACATTTTAGAATGATCTCAGCTCCACCACTATGTGGGCTGCTGCACTTCAAATCTTGGTAAAGCATGGTAAATAGCATCATTATGTCTTAAATAAAATAAAAGCATGTATCATCATTTAAGAGTCACTCTGAAGAAAAGAGTTCCTAACCTTGAACAGACCAACAATGCTTGTAACTCAGCTACACGCTTCATTGTTCAAACCAGCAGCAGTCAAATCTGTTTGCATCAACATTCAAATGGGAAACTACTGACAGAAAACATTAATGCACAGGCACAAAGGAAACAGCTGGATGGGGAAAGCCACGTTGCAGCATCTAAGGCTACAGTGAGACAGACTACACAAAGTTTTATCCTCTTTCGATTCTTACCAAGGAATGCATGTTCATTACTTCATGTACACCACACCTTAAAAACCATAGCACAGAGTTTCCTGTCCCCAAGGGCAAGCAAAAATACACTGGCTATAAATCACTTATGTTCTTCCAGTCCAGAACAGACTGGTAAGGGTTTCATAACATGATCTGGCAGGCCTAAATCACAGCAGTCCCCGAGCTCCTGCAGATCACTGTACTGCTCTAAAACATTGCAGTACACGTATAGCTGTCCAGCTCACGATGCACTCTTCTATCTTATTATCTAATCATTACCGTCTGTCTTATGAGAGAATTGCTGTGCTTTGCCAGTGAATAATCTCTGAGACATCAAAAATTCCTCACATGAAGGAATCCTCCAAAATAAAATGAACTACCATCTCCTCCTATTGCAGACTTCCAAAATTCACATACTGTCACATATAAATACGTAGACAGCAGCTACAAAGTGGCAACATAGGAAAAGTCAGTTTTCAAGTGAGAAAAATGTCTTCAATGAAGTTGCCTATGAAGTAGTAAAAACTGAAATATATTAGAAAGCATGCAGAACTAAGCCAAAATAATCAATTTGCAGTAGAAAATAAATTGCAACCAAGACAATAGCTTGTATTAACTGAAGTTTTTTAATGTATCGGGCTAATGATTACACAAAAAAGAAAACAATATTTTTACAAATATGAAATATAAGCCATGCACTTGTATTTTAAACAAACTAAGGAATGTTTTATGGGTGACTAAAATTGCCATCTCCTTTTTACAAGGGAAAAAAGCCCACAAAGTTGGACACTTTCAAGGGAAGTCACACAGTACATCTGAAAGCCACTGTGTAGCGCCTTATCTGCAATGACTTGCAGAGTTGCAGTAAACTAATGGCAGAGTTAAGCACTTCCTTCCTCAAGGCAGACCTGGGATTTGTTTTCGGAAATGGATACAACCTCACTTAGAGGTCAAAAGCAAAGCTAACCACCAAGTGAGTCAAGCTTAACAGAAATGTAAAGAAAATAAAAGAAAATGGAATTTGATTATAAAAAATTACTCTCAAAAATACGAAGAAAAGATGCTCTTTGTTCAGCAAGTTGTGTATGTCCCAGTCTTTTGGTATGCCTTTTCTTATTAACACTTGATGAAGAGGAACATGGTGTGGAAATAAGAAGCTTACTGGTTAAATTTAACAGTCTAAATCATCTCTAAATCTGTTCCAAATAAAAAGATGAAGTTGTCACATTGTGGCATATTAAGAAATCCCATATTTAACCAATTTATTTATTTTTTGTAAAAATTGACATTTTTACCGCTCCATTTGGTGCCAGTGAAAACTTGTTGGAGTTACAGGTGCGCTATTTGTATACTGAAAAAGGCACTGAAAATTGCTAGCTTTTAAATAACAATAACAAATGTTAAAACACACAGAGAGACACTTATTTTTACATACAGACCTAAGCAAACACATTTGATGATGTATTTTGTTCTGGTTTGAACACAACTTTGCCATGAAATTCATTTTCATCTGAAAATGTTTTTCAGCATGCAGTAATCAGAATGCAACAGTGAAGTCAGCAGTTGATCAAAGAACATATACACAGTCACCAATGAAACATCATGCAAGTGGCTAATGACAAATTACATGATGGGATGTGCTGAAGAACACAACAGATAAACAACTGTACAACTTCTGCCCCATCACACAGTACACAACTTAATTAAGTCACGCATAATTTTTCTGAATGTGTCTATTTCATCTGAATCAGTGTTTAAAAATATACTGCCATTTCAGAAAAGAACTAGAAGGAAGTTCAGATGTCACTTACCTCAAACATTCTGGCTGCTGTGCATCGAACAAGAGCTGAAGTATGGACAACTCCATACCATAAGACAGTTAACAGCAACTCATGATAAGCTGGGTTTGCACTAAAAGAAAACATTTGGGCCATCAAAGAAGAGGAAATAAAAAAAGAAAATGAATTCCTCCAAACCTCTTTTGCTTACAAAAGGCTGTCTCAGCAAATCTAAAACTCCAATTTTTATCCTTTATGAAAGATATGTAGCATTTACTCCATTCCAAAGAGCACGGAACACGCTGCTGTCTAGAAAACAGGTTGCATTCTGAGGCTGATTTCAAAAGTTCTTCAGAATATAGATTTCAATGTATTACAACAGTGAACTGAACGAAAATATGGATAAGAATGTACAGTCAGAATATGGGAAATACTAAATCAATTTTGATTTTTATCCTTAGTGAGGATTTTTTTGTATTTGTTTTTACTCCCATGTGTGAGTTTTACTTGGTTTTTCTTCTTTACACCTGAAAGATTTTTATTTTATTTTTTTAATCACTGTATTTTTCACTTGGGAGATGATCACTGAGGAAAAACATAAGCCTACTCATTTTTCCCCTGAGGCAGCACGGTTAATAAAATTACAGCCATATTAGGATGTTTTAAGAAAAGCTTCTAATGTATTCAGATTTAATCAGCTCCAAAGGTTCTTTACCCCAGTTCCACAAAGGAAGCTTTCAGGCTATCAAGAGGAGCATGGGATAGTGAAAGCATGGTCATGACATCTTCCAAGAATCCAACTAACAGTTTGCGGTCTTCTTCCTAGAAGAAATACAATTTTAAACATAGTAGAGGTGCTATGGTTTGATGACATTTGGCTATGAAAAAGAAAAACTCCAAGAAAGAGCAGATTAGATTTAGCACTTCATTTTCTTAGAATTTCCAAAACATGCTTTTAGATCAAGAACACTGAAAAGGAAACACAAGACTATTTCTATATTTTATCAGCTAAGTACATACTTATATGCCCAAAATTTCCCAAAGATGTTTACTAAATAAACTTAAAACCTGTTTTCCTGACAGTTAGTGATTGCTTACAGTCCACTGTGAGGAATGCAAGCCCATCTGTGAGATTATGAAGGGTTTAGTTTTTTTCCCTTGTAAGTCACGTATATGTCAGTTCATAACTGCTGCTTACTGGAGGATTAGGTGGTGTTATTTATAGGGTGTTTATTTTAATCCTAAATAGGACTAAGATTTTAAGACTCAAACTGCCCAAAATAGCAGTTTATCTGCTTATTTATTTCAGAGACTGTTGCAAAATTATGGCTTGCAAGGGCCACAGCTAAATGACCAAGAGCCCATTTAATGATCATAATTAGTATTTTGGATAAAGGCACAGGAAGCTGTCACCATCTGAGATTTAGCAGTGCTGACAGTGCTTGATGTCATCTTAAGATTTACTGAATTCGGTATCTTTTAACACTGATGGCTGTCACCTAAATGCAGTACTTAGGAAACTTAGTTTTTGAATAGGTTTAAGCCTGCTTATCTACTTAACTTCAATGCATGAGAGCGCTAAATGTTTACAAAGAGAATATTAAAGTGGTGTGGATTTTTTTTTCTTTGTTTGTTTTGATAAGAATAATATGTAAAATTTAAGAAAGAAACATAAAAACCTACCTGAATATAACATGTAAGTACCCCTGTTGCATAGATGGGAACTGTAGCTTTTGTTAGCACTCCGTTACCTGCTGTGGAATCTAATGAAACACATTGAAGAATTTATTTTTCATTTGTATGTATATAAAGTATGCATATGTTTACATTTATGTAAAGAACGTATATACGTAGACATACGAACACAAGGTAAAGTAATGCTTAACTAATATCTGGATTAATTATTTTATTTTTAACTTACACACATACACAACGTACAACTTAAGAGTGTTCCATTCAGATTATAATTAAAGAAAAATGACAAATTTGAGAACTGTGGTCTAAAAATGTTACTTAAACAGAAGTATGATATTTTTTATCAGCTATTAAGATCAATTTTATTCATGAGAATAGAATATTACTCACCTATGTTTTCCTCAGACAGTCTTAGTATTTCCTGGAACTGTGGTTTTACCTACATAAAGGATTATGAAACCCACATGAGAAAGTTTATTGCTGATATCAATTAATTTACCAAAAATTAAGACAGAAGACATTTTGAAGATACAGAAAGAAAAAAAAAGTAGAAACTTTAATAATAGCAGCTGTTCTACCAAAATTCAAAGTATGGCAGAGAACAAACATTTCTAATGAGTACCCAACGCAGTAGTGATCACTGAGGTAACAGCATTTAGCACTCCTGAAGCCTTTTGTCAGTTTGCTCAGTTGGGTTTTATGACTCTACCATGCTCAATGCAAAAAACAATCAGTCAGTAATATACTTAGGTTGCTTCATGTCTTTGTTAACGAGTGCTCTCTTTCAAAATAGTGTTGTAGTAAATTTTATTGAAGCAAGAATCATAAAGATAAATTACAGACAGGACTCCTAAGGACCAGAGAGAGGTTTTTAGTCTCTGCTGATGCAGTATGCAGTAGTGACACAAAATGCTAACCTTGTTTAATTTTATCTTTAGATAATTCTGTAGTGTGTTAGCATTTCTCTTTAGAATATTCTCAACGAATATTCAAAACTATCTCCGAAAAAGAGTGACGTACATCCTTGATAAAAATATTTAGGTATAACCTGCAGAGAATATTTTTGGCAGGGAATATTCATTTTAAAATTAGCAATGAAATGCAGAGTGGAGTACAAAAAATGGACACAATGCTGTTCTGAAGGATGAAAACTGAAATCACAGGAATTAGAATGCTCTCTTGCATTAATGCAAAAGGATGCACATTAAGGTTTAACAGTACTTATGGAAAAGCACAAATATGGCACATAAATACAAATGTCACACAAAACACGAGTACTCAAACATACCATAAAATTTGAGTAATAGATACTTATTATCAATGTACTACGTTGGCATAGCATTTAAGGTACAACCTTACCTTAGTGTTTGTAAAAATTTTCCCAAATGTTCTACAGAGTCGCCAGAAAAATCTGGAGAACTCATGGACACACGCAGTTGATGCTACATTGATTTTGCCAACTATTTCTATAAGCTGTGGTAACCTGCAAATCAGGAAAAAAGAAGGGTATTAGACACTATCCCGATCTTTTGTTTCTCTCCAGTTATATTAGTACAGATTTATGTATATTTTACTAAGTATATATATAAACCACTAATAAAATTATCTAAACGTTATGTACAATTCCTAAACCTTGAAGAAAGCTTCTGAATAACATCCAGTAAAGTCAATTCAGAATGATATTTAAGAAAAACTATAGAAAACCCAATCTTCTCTTTAAAATTAAGTAATTCTTAAACACAGCCATACTTAAAACTGAAATGTTCAAACATAACAATTTATTAAGAACTATTTATTTTGACAACTTTTAGGAATCATAAGGTACAAATTAACTCACAGTTGATTGACTACCCATAGCAAAGTCTCCCAGCCTGTGGTCCCCTCATGTTCTAGCTGATGGTTGTAAAGTTGCAACAGTACTGCCAATTGTTCACGGCTTCCAATGATGATAGCCACATCCTGAAGAGGTGATGCAGGTCGGGGAAATCTAGTGACTGTAACAGCAGAGAATAAGCAGTTATGAACAAAACAAGACAAAAATGGCTTGGAAATCATGTCAGTAAAGACAGCTTAGAAACTCTGGAGCTATTTGGTCAATTCTGTGTAAGGTTATCAAATTGCCTTTTAAAAATTCATGAGTTAAATCCAACTGCAAAGAGACTACATAACCCTCATTATTAAAAAGAGAAAATGCAGAGATGGTGGATGACCCCAGAGATCGCGCTGTGGATTTATTGTTGAATGAGTACAAGACTCCTGACTTCTGCTACGCTTTACACTATCTCCTCGATTACTTGGATCAGCAGGAAAAAAAAATTTACAAAGAAAAAGCAGGAATTACAAAAATTCTAGACCATAAAGATATCCTGGGGTCAAAAGTTTGCTACACCACTATTTCTTTTATTACATTCATTTTATGCTAAGTATACTTAAAATTATTCATCAAAGATGTTAAGTGACAAATATGTGATCATCTTTCCTACTGCGGAATTGAAGACAAGCTTGCAGTTCTAACAGCGCTACGGTATTAGTGCAAACATGTGAAGTACAGGAGATTTGTTTCCTCCACTTATGTTGAGGAAGCAACTGACACGCTACACTGAAGGCTGAAATTTTTCAATTCCTTATTTAAACACTAACAATTCAGGGAAAAAGTGCTCATCTTCAAGTGACTCAGGTCAGCTGAAAGAGCTTCACTGTGGCATGTCTAACCTTTTTACATTCACTCACATAACACAACTTGCTCTTTTCCAAATTTCCTTTTGAATGCAAGGTTGCTAAACATTCTTTAACTCTTGATATACAGAAATATTACCAGCATGTAGTGGGTATTACCAGCAAAGTCTTTTAAAACTATTTGTATAAAAGAAAACGTTAAGGAGGCTGGGAGTGCTGATGTAATTATTTAACTTCACTTAGAGACCATTCTGTTTGCCAAGAGAATTACACAGATGCATAACAGATGGTGAAGCTCCTGCACCAGGATGTACTTTTTCCCACTTCTTACAAATAGTAAATAAAATTGTAGTAATTCCCTAATTCTAAAGACAGCCTTCTTGAACCATTATTATCTATTTGTAGAAAACAGCTCTTAAAAAATCTTTAGGAAGTCTAATTAAGGACTGTTTTGCTTTCTCAAAAGTTTCTTCTGTGTAACAGAGAGAAGTATTGAGGGATGAAATGAAGAAAAACTTATTTATATTTATTTTGTCATTATTGAAGTGGCTCAGTCGCATGAGAGAAAGGAATAATAAAGCATTATTGAAGGATTCACTAAGAGAGATCAATATGAAAAAAAATTCCAGGGGAAATCATATGGTAAACGTTTATTTTTCCATCCACAATTTACATGGAGCATTAGGACAACGAAGTGCTTCACTGCAAGACTGTCACAGGATTATATAAGCTGCTGGGCACAGAAGACTTTTTGCCTATAACTGACAGTGCAGAATGCTGCTAAATAAACACAGAAATTTTAGCAGAAAAATTCTAAAAGATACCGCCTAGTTTTCCTTTGTAATACCGGCAGTTGCTTGGTAAATGTTCATGACTTACATATTTCTTCAGTGTGAATTACCTTGTAATTGTGACTTGTGTCTTATTTCTTTCATAGGAATGAAACTGGAGAGGGGGTGAAGAAGGGAAGTAGAAAGATTTTATTCCCAAAAAAGGAAAAAAAACGGAAGAAAAAAAAGTCATGACAAATCTTCCTATGTTGGAACCTAGCTTAAAAATAATAATAGTAATAATTCTCTCCATCAAGTCAGTCACACTGAAGGAAATTCACAGCAAGACAGAGGTTCCTTGAACGTTTTTGTCTGTTCTTGCTACATTTGAAAATATAGTTTAAAAATGCTGCATTAGAAAAACATGCCTGAGAATAGGAGCTTAGATTATTATTTTACAAACATGTTTTTTAAAAAATATAAAGCTTATATGCGAATCCTGTAACTTGTGTTTATCCAGTAATGAGAGGCATATATGAGTTCCAGGTAAATGTGGACTATTCCTTGAATTCTTCCTTTGCATTTAATACTTATTTGAGTTTTGTAACTGAATTATATCCGTGTTTCCAAAAATTCCACTTAGCAGAAATTAATGTACCTTCTATTTGTGGTACTTCTCCCTGAAGTTTAGCCTTGCTTGTGAAAGGTGCGTTCTGTAGCACCAATGCAAACAATGATGGAATCAGTGACTGCAAAGCAGATAGATACATGTGGAGCTTATGTTCATCCAAACCATGTTCTCCTTCCTGAAACAAACAGGACATTCAGTTAAAATTTTCAGTTTGAAGACATTTGTGATGAACTACCCAGAAATACTAATTACATGGCCATTTATCCTGACCACTAGCGTACTTGGCGCTACAATCCAAACCGCCTTGTCATTCTTAAGGAACTTCTCAAGAGAAGCCAGCAGTATAATCTTTGGCATTCAGTGATTCGTGTTACTGAGCATACTGGTACTCTGAAAGAGCAACTTCAAGCATATCTTGGAAACAGCATTCCTTGGTCTCAAGGCTCAGTGCATCTAAAAACTGAATGAGTCAATCGTACTGTGAAAATAAGAGTCTTGGTTTAATCATAAGAGATAGCCTACTTTCTAGAACTTTCCTGATATCTACCAAAATAAGCACCTGCAGCAGAATAGATGCAAAACTGCCTATCATTTAACTAAACCATTCAACTACGCTTTTTCTTATGTGCAATAAAGGCTGCACTTTATTAAAAGCGACACTATGTGACACTTAAGAAGCATTCTCAAGGAAATGTTTTCTGAACTGTACATTAATTGGCTATGAAGCAATATACTATTAGAGAAGAATCTGATTTGTTTGTTTGGTTTTTTTTTTTGGCTTGTTTTCTTCTCTCATCAAAGCAAAGTTATAAGTGAAATCTCCAGAAAATTTCTCTCTCATGGAATTCATACCTAATAATGCTACAAAGAGAAGCCTCCAATGTAGAAACAGCTAAACACATACCCTGAGCAGTTTTTCAATCTTACTAAGCAGTGTAGGTATGAGATGGAACTGTAAGTTTCCCAGTTCTGTTGTCCAGGCAGCATAAGCAGGTAAAAATACTTGATGTGTTGCACTAACTACACGTTCTGAAGGGTCTCCTAAAGCTGAAAGCAGCAGTTCAAAGCCCTGAAAAAAAAAAAAACAAAAAAAAAACCAGAAAATCAACTACTTTTCCTACACATTATTCTGAAGATTACTGCTCAAAATATACACAGACTGGACTTTTACACTAATAAAAATAAATCAAAGCAGTATGTGGAGGCCTCGCAACATACATTCCTATTTCATCCATAAAGTTTAAGTTGGTGGTCCAATGATCCTGCTAGCATTTCTCAGTTATCAGAATTAACACAAACATGTTTTTACCAATCCACTTTCAAAAACTTAAAAGAGAGGAAGAAAAATGTTCACTTTCATGAACCTGAAATACCATTAGCTGACATTAAGAACTATTAAGAAGAACACAAGTAAGCTTTATTGTAGTAGATGAATCTGTTAGCAAGTGTTGACATCAAACTGGCTAATAGAGTCAGGTGGGCAATGCACTGGAGGATACTTGAATTACAAATAACTGAAGAAACTTCTACCCGAGGCTCACATCTGAAGTCCTAATGGTATTTGAAAATATCTGCTCTCTTTTCAGTCTTAGCTGACACAATAAAAAACAACATTAATACAAGACGATCAACATTTCAAGCATTCAGGAGTTTTTAAATGTACACATGTAAAACGACATGCCCTCCTATTCACAAAGTAAATATAAAACACATTCCATACATACAGAATTCAACTCAAACTGTACCTGTTGATATTTGTCTGGATCATCAATATATCCCATAATGATGCCAAGGCTTTTGATCACAGCTTCTCGTACCAGATCTGCCTTATCTTCCATTAGCATTTGTTGCAGCATGGAAAGTACCAAAGAACTACGGATTTCTTTCTGCGTGTAAAGAAGAAAAATACTTGGTTAAATCCAATGAAACCAGATATGCTGGATTGTATCAATTTTTATGAAAGATCTACATTTCTATTAGTGCACACAAACAACAATCCCTTTCAACAGCCATGGATCTCCTAATGAAAAATACAGTCAGCTGTGACAATGGTAGACGAATGAAAATAAAGTGTTAGTAGCCTCATTAGAGTCCTTTGTTCTACTAAGTAAAAAACTGGAGCCTTTTAACTAACATGGAAGCATATATCAAAAATAACTTACAGCAAAATGCTACTATAGGCCCAGACTTGACATGATTACTTAAAACAGAATCTTTAGTCACTCCACTGCTAAATTTGAGAAGCGTGCTTTTAATTTTGGTTATTTTCATCTTCCTCTGAAGCTTCAGATTCTGTTTTGCCACTGACTAATCTTTGCTGCTGCCTTTGACTAGCAGTGCTCTTCACTTTAAATAATTCACAGTATCCGAACAGCTTTGTTACTGCATACCAATTATTTTTTCAGAGGTGATTTCCCTGATTGCTTCTAACTACCTTTATTTCATTTTTACTGAAACTATGAAGATTTGCTCAAGCCACACTGGTCTTTAAGACATTTTACAGCCAGACTAACCTGCCTTCCTTTGTTATAATCCACTTCCTCTTTATTGAATTTCATACATGTGCCAAAGTAAAATATAATGTTCTTGCCTACGTATAAGTACCACCTTATTTTAAAAAGCTAATGGATATTAAGTTATGCAACAGGTTTAACCTTGGTATAAAGGGTTTGTACTAATACTTACTGGAAGGTAAGGTGCTAGTGCTCCACAAGATTCTGCTACCAGTAGCCGTCTCTCTGGGTATTTGTGGTTGATCTGGTGAAGAAAAAGAGAATGGCTATTTGATTTGCAGTGACCAGTATTCAAAACGTGGTTAGCATGAACTACAATAGAAGGATGTGTGCGCACCTCTTCGATAAACATTAGCTGTGACTGTAGAAGCTAGATACGCATATGAAGTGGCCTCAAATTCTTGTACTGATGCCTAAAGGCAAGGCAGATACAAGCTTTCTCTAGTCGTCCTGTAAATGAGAGCTTAAAATAACAGAACATTCCGGGAAGTGTGTATGTATACAAAGTAAAAATGTTCATCTAAGAACTACACGAGTGCCCTCTAGCGATCTGAGCCAACCATTGTAGCGCAGCTGCCCAGGTCTTGCTGAGCGTAAAGGGTCAAGAGAGGACACAGGTACAAAGCCAAAAAGTATTTGTATTGTTTAAAGTTATGTTTCCAAGTCTAGACTAAAGATGTTTCCAAGATGTGCCTGAAAACAGCTCCTGTTCTTAAGAACCTTTTGTTCCCGTGATGCCTGCCTCCCATTTCCACTCAGAAGCCACACAAAAATTCTGCCCGTTTTGAAAGAAGTTGACATCTTATAAGTCAGCTTTAGTGGTTGGTGAGAGAAGAGTGCTAATTGCTGCACAATAAAATACAGGTGATATGTTTCAATATACTTTGTGAATTAAAATAACCTTGGGGGGGGAGAGGGGGGGGGGGAAAGAAAGAAAAAAAAAAAGGAATGTAAATTGAATGGTTTGATCATGTCAGATAAAATAGGCTATGCATTGGGTGAGACAACTACTTTTCCTCTTGCTATGTAGAGAGTCAGCTATCTTACCACGGAAAAAGACAAGCTAGTCATTGCCTTCTTTGTCTGGAACTTTACTGGGGAGACTTGTCTTCAGCAACCTCAGATTCCTAAAACACAAGGGGAAGTTTGGAGCAAGGAAGACTTATCCTTGGTAGTGAATTATCAGATTTGGAAGCATTTAAACAGATGGGACATGCATGAGTATACTGAGCCTCGGTGGGATGATAACTGAAAGAGCTGTGGCAATGTGGGAGGTTCCCAAGAACAAGAAATCAGATGTGACTGCTATCTTCAAGAAAAACAAGACAGAGGAGGGAGGTCAGTGCACCAAGTGCAATGATGTGCACCAAGGGTTGATTCTGAGGCCAATAATGAAGATGTGTAATGAAATGCTGCACCTGGGCAGAAATAACTCCTATGCACAAGGACAAATTCAGGGCCAGAAGGCTGGAAAGCAGCAGAGAAGGACATGGAGAGCCTACTGCACACTAGTAGTGGAGCCAGTAATGTACCCTTACAGTCAAAAACAATAAGAATACAGCAGTAGCAGTATGATGAGCATAATCCTTAAGTAAAGAAAGTGATTATTCCTAGAGAATAACAGAATCATGAGTTGGAAGGGACCTTTAAACGTAATCTAGTTCAACTCTCCTGCAATGAACAGGGACATCCACAGCTAGATCAGATTGCCCAGAACCTAATCCAGCCTGGCCTTGAAAGTCTCCAAGGACAGGTGGCATCTACCACATCTCTGGGCAACCTGTTCCAGTGCCTCACACCACCCTCGCTGTAAAAGACTTTTTCCTTATATCCAATCTAAATCTACACTCTTGCTAGTCTAAATAATTTCCCCCTGTCCTAATACCCACAGACCTTGCTGAAGAGGTGCCCCATGAAAAGACAAGAGGAAACAAACATAAATTGAAATACATGACATTGTGCTTTACTGGAATGGTCAACAAACTCTGGAAAAGACTGCCCAGAGATGTTACGAAGTTCCCAGTCTTGAACATATTCAAAGTCAGTCTGATCTCAGTCATGAAAAACCTATAGTTCAGATGACTCTGCTTTGAGCAGGGCATTAGACAATGTCCAAAGGTTCCTTCGCACCTCAGCCGTTCTGTGGTTCTGTCAATTCTATTGATGTGGGAAAAGCAATGAACAAACACTAATAATCAACTTAGAGTGTCTTCTTACTCCCACCTTATTTGCACAGCATGCAGCACAGGAGAATCTGACAATTGACATCTACTGATGCCTTCAACTTAACACTTTTCTGGTCTAAAATCACCAAGCATTTCTCAAGAAGCAGCTACTGCAAGGACTATTTGAAGGATACCCAGATGAACAAACCATGAGACTCAGAACTAAATTGAAGTCTAAAGGATGAAAGAACCTTTGGGTCTCTCTGATGATTATTTTTTCTGTTTCATCCATCAACAGAGCATTTGAAATATTTCAGAAGCACAGAGATTTCATAGACAAATGCTATGGAAATGCAGCAGGGTGCTTGAGTAGCTGTTTTATCTTGGCCTTATGTGACATCTTGCCAAATGAAAATACAAATTCACTCCATGCCCTGAACTTCTGCCTATATAAACACAGTTCCAAATACTGCAAAGACATACTGATGTAGAAGAAAGAAAAAGGAAAGACAGTATTCAAATCTCTGTAAAGCTTCTCATTCAGGGAAAATTATTAGTCTATGAGAATGTTAACATAATGGTAAATTGATTATCACTCATTTTCCTTTGTTTTTATTTAGCAGTATTGTATTTTTGAGATGCCGATTAATTGGTTACAAGTTCTTAGGATACTTTTAGCATCCACACTCTTAACACTGATGAATAAGTCAACAAATTCTACATGTATAGCTGTGAAGAGCAGGTAAAAAAAAAAACAAAAAAAAACCGGCAAAGACTAGCTTGATTACTCTGAGCTTCAGAATGCATAGATAAAAAGATAAAATTTTCTGATGCCCTAGTCCTTTACATCTGTGAGTAGATTTTGACTGCGGTCCAAGTATACTAACCCCATCATGATTAAGACATCACTGAAAGAAGGCAGAAATTTATACTGTACTTTAGAGTTCTTTCTACAGACAGTTTTGTGGCAGTGAGATTCAGCTGGTATTTTGCTAGAGAAAATGCTGACCTGGTTTCAGTACTGCAAACAAAGCCTGGCACAAACTGCATAAAGTAAAAGCATGATGTCATATGGCTTGGAAGCCTGATAGGTGGCACTGATACAGTTGGACTGGTTTCTCCTGTGCATCAGCAATTATCATGAAAATGTTATAATGAGGACGTGCTCTTCTTAAAGTGAGATTAGTTCCTTTAAACTCTCTTTAATGAGAATAACTAAGAAAGCAAACTATGGTTTATGTTCAACTCCTATAGGTCTTATCTTCAATGAATAGATACATCAGTCAAACACATAATGAATCTAATTACATAAATGTCACACAAATTATGCACTTAATATGTAACTTGTACAGCCAGAAAACATTAAAGCTATTAAAGACTGAACTTCATTGCAAAACAAAAAGGGCTAAGTTATGCATGTGGAGAAACAGTAGACAAGTACGACACCAGAAAGACTGTGTAATCAGAGCAAGCATTACCACTTCTGTCATAGTTTAATTGTTCAGCATCTTTTAAACAATCAATTCCCTTTTCTTCTTCAGTGCAGAAAAATAAAGATTTTTTTTAACTGAACTCATGTTGGTCTCTTTCTGTATCTCAGATGGAAGAGAAGGAGCTTTTCAGTTTGGTTGTTTAGTTATTTGTATTAATTTATTATACCTGTGGAAAAGGTGACTGGGATTCTGGAATTTACATGTAAGCTTCAGGCTTACATTACATTCATCTACAGGGGACTTACTTCAGACTACTGTGACCTTTAATTTTCTGCTTAAGAACTTAAGCGAGCTGAAGTGTGGACACTGTACCAAAGACTTCTCTCTCACAATATAAAATCAGTAAATGACATCTCTGAATGAATCCAAGTGGTCTGGAAATGACTGTGTGAAATTTATAAACACTCCTGCTTGGCAACAGGTTGGGTGATACTGCTGACAAATGCACAAATATCATGCACAAATATCATGCAGGTATGCGACATGCAAGTAAGTGCAACCTCCAGATAACCCTATGAAATTTTCTGTTTCTGAATTCTTTTCCATGCCATGAAAATGAGGTCAAAGAGCATCCAAACATGTTTCTGAAAAATACTTACAACAGTCATTTATTGAAAAACAGAACTGAAACAATCCCCCTTTAAAATAAACAGAACTCAACATCTATGAAGTCGTAACAAATTTTCTACTGTAAAGCACAAAATAAGTTGTTACCTGTTCCCAACACTGTGGTAAAAGCTCAGCTTCTACACGTGTTGGTCCAACATGTCGGGCAAATGCCACACAACCGGTCAGTATCATCTGCCTGAAAACATAAATTTAAAACTTCAATTTGCTTATAATGTAAAGTTCTATAATACATGATTCCTTAACTCTTTATGTTAGGAAAACCATCAGGCAACAGGTAATCATTCAGATTCAAAACCGCACACCATACACACTGACTACATTTCCAATTGGAAGCCAATATACTGCTCTCTGCTTAATGTGTCTTTTCCAGAAGCTTGGAAGGTCCAAAACTCCATGAACCAGAGCTGAGAATCTCTAATTTGGGATTCTCTAAGCACTTATTTCCTAACACCTGGGTTTGGGAATTTGACTAAATCTCTCATTTAAATGTTATTTCTGAATACTACGATTTGCTATGCAATAAATGGATCTACATTACTTAACACCATCTGCTACTTCTACTTAGAAGTACCTGTTGGATTTAATGACCTTTAATTCAAAGTAACTAAATTCTTTTCTGAAATGCTTTTGCAACATCCTAATGTGCAAGTTACTGTCATCTCTTCCAACATACTGAAGCCTAGTCAGAAATCCTCTAAAAGATGAAAGTAATTTAAAGGGAATGCAATTAATCAGTAATATCTATAATCACCTGAGTAAGTTTATTTAAATTCTTACTTTATATGTTTTTTTAAATTAATAAAAGAAAACTTTCCTCAATTTGCAGGAAATCAGAGATATATAAATATGTTTAACATCTCAAGAAATATTTAGGAGATAAAAAAAATACTGACTCCAATATATTATTTACTACTGAGATCCAGAAGCCTTAAAATATGAATCAACCGCATGACCAGTCAATGAAAGCAGCTGAGTAAGAAGTAAGTGAGGTGAAAAACCCCTCATTGTTTTTCCCATGATCTTATCTACACTTAAGATGCTTGAAGAACCGCCTTCTTCACAGGCAGTTATACATAAAATGTGGTTCTATTCACTACAGAGAGTGAAATTATACTAAAAAGTGGACGTATACAGAAAGATTACAAACAGACCAATTTATTGCAAAATACATAAGGCAGGAAGTTTGAAAGGATGGGAGGATGTTTGTTTTACACCCACTGAGGCAAAATGAGATCAAACTACAGACATCTGCAAAACTGCACTCTGTGATATTTTAACTTCTATTTAATGAGTGTTTATTTTGCAAGGGTTTTTGAGTTTGGTATTTCTACTGTTAATAGGACTGGAATCATGTCAACTTTGCATGCAATTTACCATTCTATCTAGTTTTAGTACTTACATCAGAACTCAGATAAACAGTTTTCAATGATAATATGTGGACTAGAGACACTCATTTTATCATCTCTGCAGTAAGATTAGAATACCACTGTGAATTTGTTCATTATCACTTCATGGAAGCTAAGTTACAATTAATCTGTTATCATTTTTATGTCATGTCTTAACTCCTAAATATGACTGCAGCTAATAGTATGCCCTTAAGGTTGAAAGGCAGAGATTGTGCTGGTTTTCTCTTAACCAGTAATCCAATATATTTAATCAAAAAGAGATATGTTCACTTTCAGAATATTTTAGAGGAGAAATAGTCTACCTAAAAGGTTTTTTCCAGCATTTTAAAAACCAAACCAAACAACTAATTACATATTTTTCCCCTCTCTACCACGTGCAGAGAACTGGACCTTTGAACAAGGTAAAAAGGTTCAGGGAAAACCAAATAAATAACTAGATAAGGCTCAAGAAAATAATCAAAATCAAAAGCTTGTTTCTGATAGCAATATGGAGACAAAAGCTTGTGGCAATTGCAAATTCTATGGCATACAAAAGAAACACTCAAGTGCCTTTGTTTGGTTCTTGATCCACATGCTGCACCTATTGCCATAACTGGGCAAGAGAACATACTTTCATAATGTATTGATAGCAAATAGGAGAATACAACAATCCTCTGAAATCTATTGCATTAGAAAAAGGGAAAAAAAATTCATGGTTTTTTTACACTAAACCTTCTCAAAAACATCTAACACAATCTCCAAGTTATGTCAGTTTTTTGCTGTTGTTTGTTTTCTTTCTTTGCCTTGCTGACGTTGGGAACTTTTAGATTTTACAAAAGTATTCAAAAATAATGTTTTAAATGTTTTACTGTAACCATCCTAGAAGCAGATGACAACAACCAGTATTTCAAGGGAAGGGAGTAAAGCTCTCAGTGCTAGGCCATTGAAACAAAGTTTGTTAACACTCAGGTAGTGCAAAAATTGCAGCCTAGACTAGAGGAACATCTTTCTTGTTACTGTCACAATGATCCCTTTCGTTAACAAGATGCTGAGAAGGCTTTCCACAAATAGCTTTCTTCAGACTATGTACTTACAACCTGCTTAAACGGGAACATAAAGCAAATCAGTACTACTCAGTAGAGCACTACTTTGCTTCATCAGCTCAGAAAACAAAGCAAAATGAAGAGCGAGACTAAAGGAACATGGAAGGAGTTCGAGAAAAACACAGGTTAATAATTCTTAACTCTTTCTAGGGGTTTTGTTAAGTGTTTGTATGCACAGGTAAGCAATTCAATTTTATAATACAGAGTTCAGAGTCTTTTGTCACTCCTATATTGAAAGCTTGCTTATTAGAGATTTCCATAATACATTATCAAGTTAGTTGCATTCTGCATGATGGTATTATACAACCTATGAAAAGACATATTAGTCACACTAAGCATAACGTACTGACTTAGTTAAGAGTGCTGTTTCTACATACATTATCTTCAGATCTTCTCAAAAGCTCACATTACAAACTATGGATTAACCTTCTCATAGAAGACTCAAACAATAGTCTGCTTTCTCCATGGCTCCCTGGCTTCCAAAAATAATGTAACTGTCCAGAAAGGAGAAAAACTACGACATATTTGTTCCCTTTCGCAAGATAATTTTTAATACACGTAGAAAATCCAAATGGTGCATTAATGACCAAAGCCCTCAGGTTAAAAGTGGGCTTGTTACGTATAATAAGCATAAAATCTATGGCAAAATGCTACATCTGCAAGCACCAAAATGGCAAATGGCAAAACACAGAGGCAAGTACAACATAAGTTTTCCACATAACTGTTAGCGCACTTCACAAGCCAAACACTTATAGTAAGTTGAAGGCTTATTTTTATGTATTATGATAAACACGATGCCACGTTTCAGCCTCTTGTACACAAACTAGAAAAGTCAACTTTATTTAATCTGCTACTTTAATATAGAATGTAGGCCTGTACAGCATGGCAAAAGGTGACTGAGTAATGTAAGAGCTTACTAATATAATTGGTTAAATGTGGTTGGTGGTTAAATGTGAGTATCTTTGCTCATTTCACAGCGCACAAGACTGCTAAAACATTACCTAAACTTATTTAGATAAAAGGCAGAAATTCATTATATACTTTCATACAAATACATGACTTATATATTAAAAAAAAAGGGCTGAAATAAGTTCTGAAAAAGTATTCTCCACGTTTTATTCAAAATTTATTTGACGGAATGTTACTCTTCAGTCAGGTGCTATGGCTACACTAAAACAAACCACAATTTCTGTACATGTAAATTATATTATGCACCTATGGCATGTTCTGTCATAATCCCTGGAGTGTATGACAAAACATTCTCTCCTAATTTCTGATTTCTAAGCAAGTTATTCTTAGACATAAATCTCTACTCACAATAAAGAATGAACAACTCTGAAGAAAGAAAATTGGAATTTCCCCTTTCTTAGCTACTGGACATAACAAGCTCATAAGCAGCTAAATAGATAAATCTAAAAATCAACTTAACAGGCCACAGTCTTGTGATTGCAAGAGATTGCAAGTGAACTGCAATTTCCCTCTTCTATCTTTTACCATGGAAAAAAAATTTTGAAAAAGATCAGAACACTTGAGTTGCAGAGAATCTTCAAAAGAAATACTTTCCATTTATTTCATTCAAACCAGTTTTGTCTGAAGATAGAATAGAGCAACAGTAGATACAGATCCTTTGCCAAACATCTCGTAATGAAAATAATGGAAAAGCTGTACTTCTCCAGATAGGAAAAACCTTTTCACAAGTAAAGACATACCAGCTAGGGAACTGTCTTTCAACCTTAAGGATAAGCTAATCAACACTGGTATAAAATCAGACTTCCTGACTAAAAGAAATAACTGTATTTATAAAACACAATATAAAGTATTTTTGTTCCAAAGTCTCAACTAAAGTAGAGCAAAGCTCGTAACACTTGTCGAAGTTTAAATAATTGCCTCAGCCTACTGAATTTTTATTGCTTCTGTAGTATTGAAGTACAAATAGAAAGAATACTATTTTTTCAAACCATTTTCCAACACTACATGTGGTAGTTAACTTACCACCATACAGATAGGTAAGATACACTAAGACAGCTGCTTTGATTCCTGTAACTACAGTTACTTGGAATTGCTATTCTAAAGCTTATTTTAACAGAACGTCCCAGATCATCTTTAAGCAAAAGAAACATTACACTGCAGCTTACCACATCCTTGAATTTCAGTAACTAGAAAGTAGTTCATGAAAATGCAAAGTCCCAAAGTCCACACAAATTTGTAAACATCATACCAGTGAAACATCAGCTGAAGAGAAACCAGGTTAAAATCATCCAATAAAATCCAGTTTCCATTAGTTCTGTTTCTTTGACAAGGAAAAAGAATGTTCCTTCTCATCCCGCAACACACAAACGCAAACACACCTTTGCTCATCATCTGGTCGTTTGATCAAATTGAACAGTATGTGTAGAAGTTGATCTCTCTCTTTGGGTTCAGGATGAAGGCAGGCTGTACACAGTATGAGTGGGATCAGTTCCTAAAAAGTTGCAGGTAGGGGAAAACCAAACAAAGTAAACACGCTTTGGGCATATATTCATTAATGGCAAAAGTAACTAACAAGATTTATCTAGCCACATAACACCAAAACAGTTAGAAAAGATGTTTCGGAGTCCTGACCTCTTATAAAAGTGACCTGAACAAAGTGAACGCCTGTGGAAGTTAGTATTATTTTCCTATTAGGAAAGATTTTTATATAGACAAAAATTCTGTAAAAAATTACAATTAACATACATAGGTCACTTTCAACCAGAGTTAGAGGATCATGGTTTATGTTTCCGCACTACCTAATGAACTAAGAGAGCTCCACAGACATCTACAGAGCACAGCTAATGTAGAGTTAAAGGTAAAATCACCAGTTAAGCACGCACAGTTTTGCACACTGAGAAAAATACATTGGTGAAGATGACTGCATACAAATGCCCCCGATTTTGTGTTGACTGGAAAGTATATTATTAAAAACATCCCCCTTGTTGAGGCAAGATTCAAGACCAAATTTTGTTTTCAAATCAGTTCAATTCTTACTGAACAAATTACCATTAAAACACCACGTGAAACACTAATTTAAAACAAAACAAAACATTGTTCATAGTAGCAAATATCTTTTTCTCTGTACATTTTCAAAGTGAACGGCATTAACTCCCTGAAGAAAAAAAATGTTTGAAAACACTGTCTGGAAGTCCCTATCAGGACTTAAGACAAACCAAGGTGTCTGCAGAGAAAACAGGTAAGGACCCAGAAGACTTCCCAGTGCACACTTTGAGCTGCTTTCAACAGACAAGATTTCTGCAAATTATAAGCAGTGATAAGCAAGGAGGTGACACTGGGAAACGCTTTTTAAATCACCAGGAAAAGTTATACAAAGTTTAGAAAAATACTTAGAATCTGTAAGAACTTCACCAAATTCTGCTTGCACACATTCAAAGAGACCTATTCTTAGTGCTCTTGAGAAGTAAGGCTATTAAACAAGCTCAAGCTTGATTTTCCTAGATACCCAGTGCTACGTTTACTATAAACTCAGAGCAATGCACCGCATAAGATCCTGCTTTTTTTTCCCCCAGCTAAAAATGATCAAGGCATGTCATAAGATGTATTTCAACATTCTAGGAGATATTCTGGCAACATTTAACGCAACAATGGTATGGATTAGGGAATTTACAATAAGACAGAGGAATGTATGTAGAAACATCACACTGATCGCCTGAAAAATCTAGAAATACAGAATCAGAAATGAAAAATACATTTGAGCAATTTAGACAGCCCTTCTTCCCAATACTGTACCATGAACAGGTGTTGTTTTTATGAGTTCAGAACAACATAAAATAACATGATCTGAAAATTTGTACTAAAGCTGAACATTACAAATGCTACTGCAAAAAGACCTGAATAGTTTTGAGTGAAAGCTCCCTTCCCTCTAGAATTCAAATGTTAGCGTTAATCTTTATATACTTAACACTCAGTACATTGTCACAGTACTTTTGATTCATCCGTTGAAACTATTGCCCACTTTCCTAATATGCCTGTCTACCTAATCAATCTCAATTGATTACTCAGAACTTCCACTACATTTCAAAAGTGCCATGATTATTATTATTTTAAAAAGCTTCTTTTGAAGTTAAAGGGAGTTAGTAGTTGTTGCCTCTTCTTTTTCCCTGTTGAATCTGTATGAAGGGAAAATGTTCCTGAATATTCACCTAGATGAAGACTGATGAATTACCTATCATCGCTGACATGGGAGCAGATATAAGGCTGATTCTTTACCTTGCAGAAAGCTGGTAATTATAACTGAAGGAATGAGCTGTATTTTCTTGTCCATTGGTCATTCTTTCATGAATACTATGGGAGAAGAGCGTTCTCTGCATCGCTGCATCAGTGGTGCTACAATTCCTTCTATCAAGGTGAGCAGAGTAAGAGTGAGAAGTCTTGAACAGTGGTTTGTGTTTCCTGTAGACTTCATGGATAAGAATATAAAAATGGACAGGAAAGGGACTTGCCCTACATCAAGAAGAAAAACTGCTCACAGATGGACAAGAGAGGTAAAGCAAAATCTCCTGAAGGCTTCAAAAGGAACAGACAGATTCATGTCAGGATATTCAGGATGACTTAGAATACAGCTGTGCAAAACTAACTTACAGGCAGGTTGAAGATCATTCCTTTCCTTACATATACACTTCTTGAATAAATCCCCTTTTTCACTCCCAAAAACAGCAGAGGAACACTGTAGAAAACTGCACATTTTCTAATAACACAGAAAAGAATTAGCATTTGTCTGATTAAGGAAAGGTTTTCCAGTGCTATTTGAAACATTCTGCCTTCCCTGGGAAGGAATAACAGTTGTGCTCACGGTTATACACTGCAAACTTAAAATCCCTTTTCCATTTAATTTGAGACCATTCCTGAACATCCAGCTCATTACCAGAGTCACCATTCCCTTTTCCTATGACTCAGGAAAACCATTATTACTTTCTGTTAGTGCCAGTAAACAATACCAGAAAGAGTGAGTCTAAGAAATGAGATACTGTTTTCTCATCAGATGCCAAGGTGACTGCCACTATGTCAATCCCAGAATTTGTGACTTAACAAATAAGCCTGGAAATAAAATACCACACGCTGGAGGTCTCACTTCCACTACTGAATAGTTAAGTTTGCATTTGATGCAGTTTGTATCTGTGAGATATCCAATTATAGAAGGGAGATGAAACAAGTTATTTTGTTTTTACTGTGGAATGAGCCACATACAGGGATATTTAGACAAGTCTCCTGCACCCATTGTAGAAGTCTTGTTGTTGAAATGCTTGTTAGTAAAATAACTATCTCAATGAATAAATGCAATTAGCATTAAATTAAGTTTGGACTTGTCATCTTTTTATTATTTCAAATGTTAAATGCAGTAATATGGTAAATAGCTGAAAGCTATGATAAATAAACCAGGATGACATTGTGATCATTTCAAAGTGCTGGAGCACCTCTTGCATGAAGAGAGGCTGAGAGAGCTGGGGTTGTTCAGCCTAGAGATGAGAAGGCTCAGGAGAAACCTTGCTGAGGCTTTTCAGTACCTAAAAACTACCTACAGGAAAACTGGAGAAAGACTTACGAGAGCGTAGGTATAAGACAACGAGTAATGATTAAACTAAAAGAAGGAAGATTTAGGTTTTTTGAAGAAATTCTTTACTCTGAGAACAGTGAGGCAGTGGCATAGGCTGCCCAGAGAATCTGTGGATACCCCATCCCTGGAAGCACTCAAGGCCAGGCTGGAGGAGGCCCTGGACAGCCTAATCCAGTGGGTGGCAACCCTGTCCACAGCAGAGGACACTGGAATTGGATGGACTTATGACCTCTTCCAACCTAACCCAAACAACAATTCTATGAAAGTGTTCTTTTAATCCCCATTAGTCAATGTTTAAATTGTGAACCAGTGCTACATGAAATCTTTTTTATAACATAACAGCTTGACCAACAGTGTGCCCTCATGGCCAAGAAGGTCAATGGCATTAAGAAGAATTAAGAAGAATGTGGCCGGTATGTCAAGGGAGGTGATCCTCCCCCTCTACTCTGTGCTGGTGAGGCCACCTCTGGAGTACTGTGTGCAGTTTTGGGCTCCTCAGCTCAAGAACAACAGGGAGCTCCTGGAAGAGAGAGTCTAGATGGGGGGGCAACAGAGATGATGAGTGGTCTGGAGCATCTCCCTCATGAGACCTGGGACTGTTCAGCCTGGAGAAGACTGAGGGAGGATCTTATCAGTACTTATAAATACCTAAAGTTTGGAGTCAAGTGGATGAGGCCAGGCCGTTTTTGGTGATGCCCAGTGACAGGACAAGAGACAACTGGCACAAACTGGAAGACAGGAAACTCCACATCACATGAATATCAAGAAAAACTTCTTTCCTGGGAGGGTGACAGAGCACTGGAAAAGGCTGCCCAGAGAGGTTTTGGAGACTCCTTCTCTGGAGATATTCAGAACCCACCTGGATGCTTTCTTTTACAACCCAGGGAACTTTAGCGGAGAGGTGGACTCGATCTCCAGGGGTCCCTACCCACCCCTACAATTCTAAGATTCTGTCTCTGAAAGTCAGTAAAGCAAATAAAATTTTGATTGAAGCAACCGAAACAGCTGCAGATACTAGTGAATAAACAGATACATCCTTGCACAAGAGACCGTGCACTCAAAATTCATCCTTTTAGACTGAAAATGGAAAAAAAAACAAACTGTAGGAATAATGTGTGACTTGGAAACATGTACTAGTTAATAATAAAAATAACTGTAATTCTGATTACAGTTCACGTGATTAGACTATTATTCCAGGATTCAAATTAAGACATTAATGGATCTCCTAAGGACGCTGTTACATAAGAATCAATGCAGATATAAGCATGTTAAATAAACCCTGTAATTCTTTGTTTAAATCTGTTTACTTGAAAAGCTGCATACTGTAATAAAAGTAGTAACAACTGGCAATTCAAGTCAGAAAATTAAATACAACTGCTTGAATCCGTAATTATGTATATTTCATTCAAGGACGTAGCGTTGAATGACTAGAGATGAAGAGGATACTTGGCAATCTTCAAGTATTTCATTCTAAGAAAACTACCTCACCAATTCATACCCTGAGATAGGAACTGAAGAAGGAAAATGGTTCTGCCTCTCTTTTACATGGAGAGACAAATGAAAAACAATATGCACCTATGGGAAAAGAACCAGCAAACCAGCTCAGACCAACAGTATTTACAGAAGCACCATCTATAAGAGCCTACCTCAGTCTACGTTGTACTAATCATTAGAAAAAGTAATTGCTCATTAAATTTTTCTCTTCTATTACACTTCTTTATCCCAATCCCATTATATTTCTCCCCCCTAAGAAGAAAGACTTTTGGAAGAAACTGATGGCTCACACTCTTCACACCTGGGAATTCAAACTTCTATACAGTTATCAATACACAATCAGAACAAACAGTCTTTACATCTACTTGGTGCGACTTCTGCAAACATTCACTTAAGAGGACTGTCAAACACAGAACTGTTCCTTTGTGTCTGTGGTTGTTTAAATTTTTTCCAGTATTTTATGACTTCAGAGGATAAGAATCTGGTGAAAATCAGCTCAATTATGTTCTTAGAGACAAATACCTAGAAAACCTGTCAGAGAATAAAGGTACATTAGTAACATCTATGTATAGCTACCATACTCTGGTGAAAATAACTTTAGATCCACAGCATTACTTTCTTCTTGCAGTGAATGGCACTCAAAGTTTGCATATGCAGCATTATCTTTCCCTTCAGCCTTGAAATCAACAGCCCAACTCTGCTCTCAGTATATTTGATTCTACATAAATAGAAGTTTTCCAATATTAAAATTAGTGGAAGACATTCAGAAAGCTATTACTGTTATCACCTTGCTAAGTTTGCATTACACTAATGAAAGCTTTCAAGTTAGACAAATTAACCTTGAAATAACAATAAACTGAAGGGTAAGAATAGTCATGAAAGAATGGTTCTTGAGAACAAGATCCTGATACTAAACCAAAAACTTTACTGTGGTCTAAATTCTGCTCAAGGACCTACTGCAGAGCACAGAACATGAACATAGAAGCAAAGTACTTCCTATTACATGAGAGAAAGACTTTGATTCTTACATCTCATTAAGATTGACTGATCAGTTAAGAACTGATTACTATTTGCAGATGTGAACTGATTGTTACCATAAAAAATTAAATGACAGTTTTTCCCTAAAGTTTAGGCAAAGGAATCTTTATGTTTTACCTCCAGACAAATACAAACAAGGTGACTGTTTAAATAAATGTACTTTAGTTTTAAGTGGTAAGCATATTTCAGGAGTGAGATTCTAATGCAGATGAAATTTTATTACTTCAAGCTGCTCATCTGTAAGAAGCATTATTGCAAACTACATACTCAGTTGTTTGTTTTTCTTGTGTCTTTTTTGAAGAGTTTTAAACATTTTGCTACTTCTCATTCCAGTTACCATTTTGCTTGCAATATCTGTTACGGGTGATTGTACGTACAGATTTAAACACACAAACATATTTTCTAGCCGTCATGAGAAACTGGGATGTGGACTTTTGGGGGATAAATTTAAAACTAAACTTTATGTTGATGCTTGGAATTTTCATGACCTTCCTTGTGTGTCTTTGGTCAAATGTGATCTTACCCAGTCAAGCTGGTCTTTCATAAATGACTAAAATGATCTCCACAGCTACCCTGTTCATTGCTATGTTTTTACTTCTTTCTGATCTTCCATCAGAACCTAAACCACGGACGTCAAAGAACAACTAAAGCAGGACCAATACACAGAGTTAAGTCATTTCAGGAATGTGCCAGCCATTCTGACACTAAGTAGTTGCTCAAATGTCAACTATCATATTCACTGGATCATATTTACTTACTACCATGTCAGCCTCTAACTTATCATCCTCCACTAGACAGGAAAACGGAAATAAACAACACATGTTCAACTTCAGATTTTGCAATGAATTACAATGTGATGATGCTTAAGGAACAAGGATGAGGGGGGACCTTAGAGATTCATGACAAAACTATGTTTAATTCTCACAGTAAACACAATGACAGTGTAAGATCTTAAATATTACCACTATATATATTCAGCAAAGCCTAATGATCACTTATAAAGTATATTGCTCAAATTGAGGATTTTTAGTACATTTTGAAACTAGTTATCAATAAAATTCAGCTAAGAATCTTTAACAATAAGGCTATACAGAGAAGACTCAAAAGAGTACCTTGTTGAAGGGAGCCTAGATCTTACTTTGGCTTTTCATAGTGCTAATGTTTAAAAACACTAACAGATGGTCTACCCAAAATGTCCTTTAAATTCTTTAACTACACCTAAAGGAACATTATAATAGTTCTGCCAATGAGTAGTAACTAAGAATAACTGTTTTTAAATAAAATTTCAGTTCACAGAACGTTAAACATTCCATACAATCCAGTTACAAAATCTTCAATTTTGAGCTCATCAGTCCAATTGAAACAGATGATTATTCGAAGGCAAAAATATATGTAATCAAACGTATTTCAACTGTAAAACAAAATAACTAAGGAATAGCCTAAAAGGTCATGGAAATATTAAGTGTACTGCACACATTATGCTACAAGCTGTAATAAGCCAAAATATCACATCCTGCCAAGCAGAGGGAAGGAGTAAGGAAGAAATCAGAAATTAAGCACTGATCCTTGAACATCAATTGAATGTTTTCTGAAAGATTACAACAAAATCATTTCCGTAAACAGCAAACAAAAGTCTCCCTTAGTATAGTTCATATAGTATGACAATTTCAAATACAGTACATCTGTAATCAAAGCGTGGAAGATGTCAAATTGACCATATCAACCACTAATAATTGCTTGTATGCTGCTAAATTTTACATTGTAGGATCAGTACAAATTTCTAAAGGAGTTTTAAAAGCCTTGAAACAAATTAATGCAAAAAGCCTTACTAAATGTACTGTACTGTATGTCTCCTCAACAAAGACTACAGATTATTCAACAAAATATGCTATTTTAATCCTCCTTTTTAGGGTTAAGTACAGGGCAGCTGAATTTCCGCTTATTTTTTTTTTTTCTTACATGCTTTTAGTAGCATGCAATACTTACAGCAAAGCATAACAGCATTTCTTTTCCCCAACCTCAATCAACACCTTCCTTTTCTATGTCACGCAGTGTGAATGACTATACGGAACACCTACTTCATTCAGAATCAAAACAAACATCACATTTTCTTAATTTGATTTAGTTTCACAACAAATTTAAGGAAAATGAATGAACCAGATTGAGAATCTTTTTTATGGAGAGGTGCTTTTGATGAACATCGTCTTGGCTGATACATGGATCTTCAAGAAAAAGACTAAGATTTTTTCAAAAGTACACGCTGCAAAACAACCTGAGCATTAATCCACTTTAAAACTGAGGAAATAAACCAAATTTAGCTTTTGAATTTCATCCTCTGTTCTTTGTGACACACATCAACCAGAGCCTTCTCTAATAAAAATGCTTGTGCTACCACAGACGGATAAACCTACAGTAGGAGTTAGTGTTGCTGAACACTAATGGGTGCCTTAAGCAAAGGAAGAAATATTAAGATATCATCATGCAAGTTTACTGAACTCACCTGACAGAGGTGTAAAACCATTCTCTAGAAGCAGAGATGCATGCACAAAAGTAAGAACATGACTGCAAGTAACATCTTCAAAATGAAGAAAGCATCCTGGTAAAAATTAAAAGCAAAATTCCCAGGTTCCTCACCTCTCGCTTTGCAAGCAGCACATTAGGAACAATATGAGGCAGGCAGCGTCCCAACATTAGCATTACACTTTTCTCACTGTCTGCAATTCGAGATACCTAGAAAAGAGTATGTTTACATATTTTTAACTGAAGCACAGGAACAGAAAAAGATCCTTTTTGATTGGTTACTAGTAGAAACTTGTACGCTTGGGCTTGGCAGCTAACTTCAAAAGCATGAATCCACTTAATGAAACTCGAAACTTCCCAGTAATTACACAGCTATAACCAGGTAGCATACTTTAGCTAAAATCCTTTTTTCCTTAAGTTTCATGCTCATAAACTTAACTTTCCACATAGCTTGATAAGTCTTGAAACAAAACAATTGTTGGTTTAACTGCTGCTATCATACAAAATAAATCTTCTAGTTTACGCCAAGTGGGAAACATACCTCTGATCCCAAACGACTATCTGCTGACATTCGACAGAAAGACAGTAGTGCTTGATGGAAAGCTGGTGACAATTTCCTGAAATATTATCAAAAAGGGAGGGTGAGGGAAAGTAAAGATTAGAAAGGTAACGACTTTCACACTGGTCCAGCCAGCTAGATGAAATAACATTCAACAGCATGTTTTCAGTGAAGCATGCAGTAGAACTGCTTAAAATTATTTTTTGCTTTTCTAGTTAAAACTGGAAATCATAAAACAATAGATGTCCTAATTAACAAGCTACTTTCAGTTCCTAAAAATGTAATATCTTTCAGACTGCTTCACAGACAAAAACAGGACCAAAGCATAAAGAAAAGGAAGTTTCAGCAATACAAGAGGAAGCATACTCTTTTGCAAGCTGAAGGAAAAAGTACTGCAAGCAACCAGCAGTTTTTGCTCAATGCTCTGATTCTGTATATTGGATAAAAAAGTTCGAGTGGTCCATCACTTACAAGTTTCAGCATGAAATCCAGACTGAACTGCCACTCTAGAATCTAAATGTTGGCTTCAGATAGATAGCGAAAGCCTGACTTAAGTTACTTAAGTTGTCATGTAATTCCTGATGTTTATCTCTAGAAGTACCACCTCATGGTCATGCACAGAATCAGCAAACACAGTCCGGTTACTCAAAGCCTCAAGTATAAACATAAGACTGATAAGAGTCTCCGAACTACTTTGGCCAAGGAGAATAATTTGGCAGAAATGCTCTCAGGTAACCAGTATTGATCATTACATAGTACAGGCAACTATTGGCAGCAGCATCCTATGCTTTTATCTTCTGTATTTAGATGCTAATTTAACTGCTTCATTCACCATCCACTTCAGTAGAGGAGGAGCATTTATCCTCAGGGCAGGGGACAATTTCTTTCTTATGTGGGAAACCCATCTTTTAATACTTCAGTTCTTAAAACTGCTATTTTGAGAGCTTAAGTGAACAAAAGCCTACATAAATGTGACTGTACATGTATGGACATAAATATTAATACTCAATGGGTTGAAAAATTACTTTATCCATGGGAAATACATATAAATCTTTTCTAACCAATGAAAGAAAAACAAGGAACACCAATGTTGAGAATCTAACTTCTTACTTAAAACTGCTGAATCTAAACCAGAAGGATTTAGATAAATATAGCAGAATAGTCTTCCTCTTCTCTTTCAATTTTAATGAAGTCAGTTTATTTCAATTCAAATCAGCTTAATTTTGAAGAAGAGTTCACTTAAGAAAAATAATAAAAGATCCAGATGGGAGAGAGTGGTAAAGGACCTTGGTTTAATAATATGCTACCCCCTTACTGCATAAAAGCATCACTGAATGCCATATTTGCAGATGCTACCCTAGCCTTTATTTACACTGGGAGAACTGGAACAAGTGTTGCAAAGCAGTACTGTAATATCAACAGAATCAAAGCCAACCTTTGTCTTGGCTGTTCATTTTTATCTTGGCACTCCACTGAATGTAAAATTCTTATCCACCTGAAGCCTTAATTAAACACTCAAATTTGGGCCAAGTTCTATCCTCATTTTGCATTGAAAGAAAACCAAGTGTGACAACGTTTCTCTTGAAATTCCCTAGTGGTTAATTAACAGCAAGCTCTGGGCAACATGGATTCCACGAGTCCTCCTGCCTGCATTTACATTCAAGCTTCTCCTTGATGAAATGTAATAGAGCTTCTCCTCACAGAAACAGTGACAAACCCAGGCCTCTTGCATCAAGCCAGTAGAAAGTCTTCTCAAGGACTAACTGACATCAATAACAAAGATGTTCAAATATAAGAAAGCACAATGAAGACAAAATGCAAGCACTACTCTTTTCCCTACGTAACTATGAGAAAAGAGTCAGTTTACTAAAAAATTGACTGCTATGTAAAGAAAACACCTTGTATTTGCTTCAAATTACCAAACACTTAAAATGAGTTGAATAATATATGCAATGGAGTCTATTTAAACTATTGCTAGTGTTGTCTCCTGCAATCTGTTACAGATGACACTTCTCCAAGGATCCCCATGTCCTCATTTCTGGGCATGTACACACACCTGTTCCTATTGCAGTCACATCAAGCAGGCTCACTTGCTCTCCTATCATCATTTCCCATCTGGTTAAGATTTATGCCAAGAATCCATCCTCCAGCTACAGCAGTAACAGTCTTGTCTCTGAGAACAGAGTCCTAGCTTTTAATGCAGCTTTCTAACACTGAATAAACCGTAGTAATTGTTTTCTGTGAATAACTGCCTTAGACTGAACGAAATACATATGCAGAACAAGTATCTTGAGATCTGGGGGAGATGCAGTGTTGTTTAAGAAATAATATAATTCTTTCATGAAGTCAGCTGAGAGATACGAGTCTATAAAACACTATCAAATGCAAATAGGCACAAATTTTGTTAATTACATAGCCTCAGTGTTCAGCAAGAATATGAAAGAAATACAAAAATAAATTAAATCCTGAAAATTTAAGTGGAACCACTGAAAAAAACTCAGATAAGTCTCAGCTGAGTTTTACTTTCTTACTAAGCACTAATCAGTTCAATTAGAACAGATGAAATTAGTAGTAACACTGACCTACTATATTCAGAAATTAAATACCTTTCCTGATGCTCCATTCTAAAAAACCTGCTTTCATCTCCCAGGATTAATGTAAGAACTTACAAGACACACAGGATTTGCAAGCAAAGTTAATTATTAGCAAGGGTAGCCACTCTTTTTCTCTTTTTTTGGAGGGGGGTGAGCAGGGGAAGTAATTTTCGGCTTCTATTCATTTTTCTACCTGCACAGAATACCACACATGTACATTTCTGCTTTCTACTACTCTCCTATGCATGCCCTCAGTTGTACGCACTTTACTATCTTGGCGGCCTACAAAACTCCTAATAGTACACAGTTGTTTGTCTTTTACTTATTGAATAAGTTACTTCCCCTCTTCACTATAATGCCTAAAGAGCCTGGATATATTTGAGAGACTTTCCCTGCAACACTCAAAAGCACAGACTCATAGTTCACAAGTAATAACATAAACACTTTATTTTAATTAAAAGAATCATAATGAAGACAAGCCTCAAATTCAAATATCAAAAAGGAGAGAGAATATCAGTGGATACTTTTTCTGGTTAGAAAAAAAAAAAATCTTACCCTAGGAGAATAACTACTAGACCTGCATCTCCAGCTGGAAAAAAAATAAAATGTTCCCAATCACTCTTCAAGTGGAATAGAAGAGATTTCATTACAAAATTAAAATGTAATGGAGAACACAAATAACCTGTTTTCTCATTCATTTTAATTTTGGCTTTTCATTTTTGACACAAGGATTATGGCAAGATTTAGAAACAAGTAGGAGGTGAAAAGAAGCACTTACAGTTGATGCTAAAAATTGTCTTCCCTAAAAATCAGTAGGAACACTATGCAAAAGTATGAAAGTATCATCAGTGTTAAACAAAGGAATACTAAGCCTTTCATTTATATTCAAAACACAAATGATTTACACCTGTTGCAGGGCTTGGTTAGAAAAACATCTATGCACTTGTTAATTTTTAAAGCATTTCCTTTTAAAACTAATCACTCACCTATTCGGTTTATCAAAGTGCACTGCAGATTTAGTTGATGGAGCACAAGAGGACACTTTCTCTGTGTCTTTACAGGGCATAGAATTTAGCGTATCATCTTTAGAAGTCCTTGTATCATGTTCAGCTGATGAAGAAAGGCTTTTTTCCTCAGTGTTTCCATGTTTACTGTCGTTCTCAGAGCTCTTGATATCCAAGTACCGTCCGTTGTCCTCTGAGACTGCGTGAGGCACTTGCTTTAAGGAAGGATGGGGTTCTACACCATAAACTGTAGACGTGGCAAAGTTTTCATTCTTGAGGAAATCTATTTCACTGAAAAAGTTAAAACCAAGAATGAAGTGTTTCTGTTACCTTTCTGAGAAGGTTGTAGGAACCACAAAACAAGTACAGAAATAAGGACAACATACTGAACAGTTCCTTCTTCAACTCCAGTATATGATCAAGTTGCCTTCTAATAGAACTAATTTATATCAAACAAGCTCTTCACATAAGCACCAGTTCACCAGAGGTCTTCAGTCAACAAACAGTAGGAGGAAAAATGCCGCATTCAGAACAAGTGATTCAATGCTATAAATGAGTGACAAGAGCTAGCATTATAATGTCTCTGGCTGAACTCTGAGTACTGAAACACGATGTCAAAAGAGAGACACACATCTGGGGTACAAAACTCAAAGTACTATGGAAAGGATTAGTACATAGTATCCCACCTGATTTTGAAAAGGTAAGTGTACAAGTCATTAACATTAAAGTTACTGAAAAATAATGCACTTGCCCTAACATCCAGTCTCCTAAGAGGAGTGGTATCTTATAGTTACAAAATCACGTTTTGACCAAACTTTTAAAGATTTTTTATTGTTGTTTTTCAAGATCTTGTCATTTCTACTAGTCTTGCTTTATAGAAAGAAAAACTGTATTAAGTTAGTAAAAATACAATCTTAAACAGCATTTGCAACCTGTACACAGTGCAGAATTGCAGAGTGAAATATAGCTGACTGAAGAGAGAAACCTACACAAAACATATCAGAACTGATGCTATTTTCAGTTAAGTAAATATAGAAGTTGCACTGAGGGAACAAAGCTAATTCAAAAATTAAACAACGTCGGTAATCAAGAGAAATACTCATTTTGAAGTCTCTTGATTTTTTTTCCCCCAAATCAAATATCACACACTAAAAGGAAAGACTGCTCTACTACAAAGAACTCATAGTAATTTTAAAGGTAAAAACTGTGCTTCTTTTGATATATGTGCTAGAAAAACATTGAAAAGCTATTCCAAAATTTATTAGCGGTTAAGCAGATAGATAAATACATACCTCTCAAGTCTTTGGATTTGTTCCATCAAAGACCATTTCTCATTGTTTAACACACTAATTTGATCTTCTAATTTTTGCACTATTAAACATTGCTAAATACAAGACAGAGACAAAAGAGTTTAGTACAATGAAGTTAAGTAGTGATGCAAAAGTTGAAATTCCTTTTGTACAGCCTCTTACTTCTATTGATTGTGGTGCTGTTTCAAATACCGGAACAGTCCCAAGTATAGGGGTGGCAGCCTCCAACTCATCATCATCTACACCAACCGAAACATCCACCACATCTCTTGCTGTAACATGATGGTTTCCAAAGTCACGATAGAGTTGTAAAAGGTCAGGAGGTTTTGGAATGTTCAATCCCACGTCATCCCACAATTCAAAATCCTTCAAAGGAATAAGAGAAACCAAACCACACATCAGACTTTCTTTTAGCACCTTTTTTCTTCCTCATTTAACTTCGGTCTGCATTCATAGAACAGCAAAAAAAATTCTGTCCAAGCTGCACTGAGGTAATAAGGGCTCATTTTGTATCCTAAAGTGGTTTTACCCTAAAGACAGTTCTACTGATAGGGCTATCATTTTGTTCCCATCTCATTCACAAGTATAATCTTCCAGAAGAAGACAGTCAAATAACTGGACACAACTGATACACAGAGTGTGTATTTTCAGTAAATCTGGATACAACTGTATTAAATATACACTGATGAATACAATAATACAGCCTTCTATCTCTACCTGTTGCTACTCAACCTTGTTTTGTCCACTGATGCACAGCCTGCTTTCAATGGCGCTGCTTGAGCAAGAGCTGGACCTGATGAATTGCAGAGGTGCCTTCCAACCTCAACCTTTGATTTTATGATATTAAGTAAGTGTTTGGAAACTGGCTTCCTAAATGTATAAGCTGAATAGTGAAATATAATTTGAGATAGTTAGCATCACCTTCTTTAGTTTCTTTTACAGAAGGCAGACATTCTCATCTCCTTTCGACAAACTTTGAGAATGTACTTCTCAAATGGCTGTTTTCCCAAGCCATGCTTTTTATGTGAAAATGCTAACATTTAACTCTTAGAATACTCATTGTAACATCACTTAAGCTCACCTGAGCTCATGAAAAGATCGAAATAAGAAACATTCACATTTAATTAAAAAAAAACCAAAACCTTACCTGATCATGGTTTTCATCTGAAAATGTTATTGATGTAAGCTTGTAACTATTCTTCAATAAAAATTCATTAACTAGGAAGTTTAGAGCTCTTTTCTCAAGAGGTCTGATTGGCTCCTGGAAAAATAAAGAAAACAATAAACTGCATCTTTGGTTCATCTCGCTGCCAGCTACTGAAGGATATCTGTATTAAGGCCCATGCAAAGCTCAGTTTTTGCCAGCCACCTACCTGAATTTCAGGACTTGATTTATAATTTTTTCGTTCCTGCAAAGGAACTTCATTTTCTGGGGAAGAAAAAAAAAAAAAAAAGTAACTAAATTTTACTCTTTCAACCAGGCTGAGCTCAGCTACTTCTACATTGTTCAAAGTAGAGGCTTAAGAAAAGGTTTATGTACACCACCTGCAGCCTGAGTCAGGTTGGCTCGGAGGGCCTGTATGGTCTCCTTGGCTTTCCGTAGTTCAAACTCCAGGACTGGACAGGGATTTGGATTAAACACACACAGGCATCCAACCAAGGCAAGGGAAACAAAAAATAAAATATAAAAAGCAAGGATGGGTATGAAAAAAAATATACAGTTCGTATTCAACAGAAAGCATGCAGTCTTCATGGAACTTATGAACACATGCAGCAGAGTTGGTCTGAAAGCAAACTGGTGAATATTTTCCATCGTTTCAGTGAGATTAATTTGCTAAACCAAAATTTCAAGCTGTCTGACAAGGACTCGCTGTAGGCAGCTTTGTTTTTATTTGGCTGCTTGTTTTTAACTTTGCATTACTGGAAAAAGTTTGTTACTTCTTCACTTATGGTCAGCTGGTACTGTCAAACATTTTAATTTCTAAGGGGTGGGGGACAACAAGGGCAATCAAAGATCAGATATAAATAAAGCACACACATGTTGGTGGCAGTGTTAGCTTTCCGCATGGAGCAAAGCTGAAACCCTAATGGTAATGTACTGCCCCACTGAGACTGCTGAATGTTTTTTATTTGAAAATAAATTTATATACTGAAATTACTGAAATATTTATAAACTGAAATACACTACTTTTAGTGGCAGAATTTGAAGCTTACTAAAATGAATCTCTCTTTTAAAAATCTTTTCTTGTTTTCCTACGTGTTTTCAGGATTATAATAGAAGCAATTAAGACTTAAAATTCCATTGAATACATCTAAGAGATGCAAAATTCAAAAAAGAAAAAGCAAAATCTGCAGCTCCCAAAAATGTCCAGCCAGGAGTGCTTTGCTTGCACTGCAATGTCATGCATTTTAAGCCACATGTTTACAGTTTTGTCAAATTTTAACATCTTGTACTTTGCAAAACATACAGTAAACGTCTTGAGAGTCATTTATGGCTCCCATAAAGAATGAACTTAGTAATGAACTAGGTGAGAGAAGCATAAAACAGCTACTGTACCAAAATGCTAGAATATTCAAAATGGATGCCTAACATTACTTCATCTTGACTCCAAATCAAAGCTAAAAATATTGTAGTTGTTTTTAATAAGAATATATTCATAAGACTTTTAATCATTGCCTGGAAGTAATTTAACATGGCATTTTGAAATATTTGCAGAGGACAGCACAGTGCAGAAGTACTAAATAAGCTCCTGCCTGTAGGAAATGCTACTGAAGGCTACAAAATCTGGTTTCCTTTTTGGAACACCTCACTAAGAACTTTTTGATCAATTACATGCATGGAAAAAAAGATTCACTCAGTTTGCATTTTTCCATAAAAACTGAAGGAGTAACTACAGTACACCACACTTGCTACATGAAAGGAACTTGTTTGATGCACAGAATTTTACTGCAGCGATATAAAAGCACAAGTGAGGATATGATGAATAAAATATGCAAAATCTCTAGTATTCAGCAATGCTGATCTGCAAATACTTCTGTGCAACAAAGTTAGGAAATGCTCTCGTAGTGAAGCATCTGATCGTTTTATGGCTTCCTTGCATTCACGGTTAAGATTCTAAGTTGAAAGCTGCTTGTTTTTCAGTTTTTGGAAATTGGAATGAATTCAAATTGACTAATTTTTCTGATGGAAACAACTCTTAACGTTTTATTCTCTGAAAGTATTATCAATGACCAGAACAGTTGCAGATCAGGAGTGCCCTGCACTAGAATGATAGAAATTTAAAACGACAACAAAAAAAAGTTAGAAAACCAACATAAACTAGAATAACTCAGGTATCTCATCAAGGAAAATAGGAATCAGACATGACTGAAGGTATAGAAAGCCAAAAAAACAAAATCATGTCAGACAAACCCATGTCAGACGGCAAGAATTACTTCTTTAGTAAAGTCTGATGGTGCTGAAAATTCTTAGAAGCCATTAGGACTTCACCCAGTCAACCTTTTAAGAAGATTACTCTGCTGCATGTTTCTCGGTATACAGTGGAAGATTCTGAACATACCATATTTGTGAAGAACTCACTTCACAGCCTGTCACAACAGCCACAAAATTCTGCTACAAACAATACGCTCATAATTGTACCTCATTTCTTGTCTTAGGAATGTCAATTATAATTGTCACTATACAAACCATAGTGCATCTGGAAGACACAAATTCAGCTTTTTTTTGAAGAAGTTTGTTCCTAGGTTTTAGGAAATTTTCCCAAATATTTACAATGCAACTTTAATAGAGTTTTGCATTATGATTAGAAGTTCTTTATTTTAGAAACTATGCTGAAATGCAATGTTTTGCCAAAATACACAAAGATTTTTAATGCGTACGCTAATGAAACCAACATTGGAAATCCCCATTTGTTAATGATCTGATTTTCTTTGTAACCATTTGCCAACTACTGGCTTTTAAAATATATCACCCGTTCTCTCTCTCCCCCTTCTCCCCGTCCCCTAATGTTTACCTACCTTAGAAAGTTTAACCTTTCAATAACATTGATAAAGTCGGCTGAATATTAACTTAATGCTTGACTGAATTCATATCATGTACAACACATGATAGTACTTAGTGAATGGAGCTGAACTCCCTGAGAATGATGTACAGAATAGTTCTGTGACAACTAGGAAAGTGAAGAATTAAGCTAACTCTCTATTAGGAAGGCACAGAGCTACACAGTTGTGTAATCTTCCTAGAAGAAGAGCGCATTCTGAATTTAAGGGGCTCTATTGCTTTTTCTTTGTAAAGAACTCACATCATTACACCTACCATCTGCGGGGAAAAAACATTTACTGAGCCTTATTTAAAAGACTTGAGTCTTCCAAGAAAGCAATTAAGGATTAGAACAATTCAGCACTTCTGTTTTTATGCAGTTACTCAGATACACCTTAAAAAAGGAAGTGCATATATGAAATGCGAAGCCCATCTGCACAGCTTAGAAATTTTAAAATGAGGCTTTTTCAAGGTTCTCATTATATTCATCCACATATTTTAATGACTTCAGAAGTTACTGAACCACAGACCAAGAAGTTAGTTATAAGAAGCAACTTGTGATTTAGGATACTGAACAATGAGATGTAAATGAACAGCACTCTTGCCGGTCAAAGACAAGTAAGTTGAAAAGTAAACATTTTCAGCATGTATTTCTACTTACATGACAATAACTAATTTTATTATCACTGAAAGAACAGTATCACATTTCTAAAACGAGCAGATTATCAGAACAGTAGGTGACAATGATAGGTTGGCAATACTAAATATTTTAAAATACAGAGAGTTTTTAGGTCACAAACATACCTGTGCAATCAATTTAAGATGCGGCAGAAGATTCAGTTCTTAGATTGAATGTCAGATGACCTATTTACACTGAATACTGCAGGTATATGACTTCAACTAGGTTTTCCATTCTCATGAAAACAAGTATTTGGAGAAGGTTCCCCAAGCCTCATAAATCCTTCAGTACTGGCCTTATCTTTGTACCAAGTGGTTCAGTGCTTAATAGTCTTACAGAGCAAGTTGTTTCATCTAGTACACTGTAAGCACCATTGATACTTTCTGCTGTTGTTAAAACTTTGTGGATTATGAATGCATTATCCAGTTTGTTACACAGTGCTCTACACTTATATTAAGATCCAGTAGATGTCAGGTAGATAAGGAAGAAAATATATGTTTTCTACTACTATTAGTTCTGTAATGTTTATCCGCATCCTGACTGGCTTCTGTGAATCACATCTGTTCAGACACATTGATGACAGTATTACAAATGAGAGTCACTTAACATCCTTTGATGAGATTTCCCAAGAGTTCATGCCAACTCTACCAAACATTTTCACTTCTGGGCTTTTTAATGTCAGATGGAATGAGCTGGACCAACAGAACTGAAATACTGAAATCCACTTAAAACAGTAACCCTTCTATTTATTTCCAAGATTTTTTGGACTGCCATAAGGAGAAATCTGTCAGCCAACTCTACTACCACCGGTAAGAGCAAAACTAGAAACATGATGGTTTTGGATGATCCACATGAACATTTTTTTTTTCATTTGGCTTTTCCAATGTAAAAGAAGTATTTGAAACTGGATACATAATAACTTCATTTTAAAAGTACTTCCGACTCAGGATTCATTACTGAATGACACGCATTTATTTTTTCCATCCTTCATTTGACATTTGCTAGGAAACAGATAATAGAAATCATGGATTCCATCCAAACGGTTAAAAAAAAACCTGAAGATAACAGTGTCACAAATGTACTTTAATAAAGAAACTATTCTAATCTAACTCTGAGAATTATCAAAAGAATATGTGACTATCAAATCGCAGCCTGCAGCTTTTGCCATAGATTATAGCTTTAACGCCTACGCATCAATGCTCTTTGTTAAGGCAAAAAAACAGATGGTAAAAAGCAGGGTAGACCTACATTTCAAAGCACGTTTGCAGCTAAGGTTGACTTCAAAAGCAGAAGTTAATTAGCCAGTTTTTGTTCAAAGAAGGAACTGAGTCTGTAAAGGTATTGCGAACTCTACTGAAATGCTTTTTGTGAGCATATTGAAGACTTTGCAGTTTTCTGAATGGACATCCATGCAACAGTTTACTGCTTGGATAGATGGTTTGATACAGAATTGATGCAAGTGATCACAACTGAACTAGAAATATGTTTTGGAAAACTTCAAGACTGTACAAGCAACCAGAAATCCTATCTAGTCTTGCTTTGATACTTACATTGCTTTTAGCAACTTGTGGAAAAACCTCTCTAAAGAGCACAGGCACGTAATTTAAGTATTCTGACAAATAATTTACTTACTTATTACATGACAATAATCAATTACTATACTGTAGTCTTCCAAAATCTTTGCTTTAGGAAACGATTCATTACATTTAATATTTCATTTTAGGATGTATTCATTTCATACTGTAAACAATCAATATTTTGTCATTCCTGTTCCATCAGAAGATGAACGATTCTGCTATATGTCAGTTCTGTCCAGTTCTTACTTTCCATAATCCAATTCAATTAGAAAACACAGCTCGAAGCTAAGATCAAGCTAGCTCTCTCAATAGTTGTACTGTCAAGAAAGATTGTCCAGATATAGAAAAAAATCCTGTCGAGATAATGAAAATTTAAAAACTCTAAAAAACGTATGCTTTTGCATTGTATTCCAGAACATGATACTGAAATATCTGGGTTTATTACATACAGTTACAGGCCAGAATATCAAAGTATCAAATATGGTTCGCATTCATGTATTTCACCATGATGGAGCATGGTGATTTGAAGCAGAGATAGCAGTATGGAGCAGAAGCAAGGCAGCTTCCATCACTTTAGGGTTCATAACGATAAGCAGTGTGAACAAAGGTCACAGCATAGACAAATTCCAGGTGCTTATGATACTGTGAATGGTACTATTTCAGTGGAAATAAACTGAGCAGCAAGTTCTACTGAGATTTTAGGGTTTTCTCTAGACAAGCTGATAATAGCTAAACAACTAAACTCAGGGAAAAAAATGGATGATAGCAACATGGCTCACAGGCCAAAGAAGATTATAGTAATAATTTCAAACATGAAAGAAAGGCAGTTTCTGCCTTCTGTAACTGAAAATTCTGAAACTAAAAATTCTAAATTGAGAACTACAAGAAGTGAGAAGCCCTATCACAAGAAAATTTTATACTATTTAGAAATCAAATGGGAAGAAAAGTGCTGCAGTTAAGATTTGTATCAAGGATGACTTGTGGAACTGCAAAAACCCAAAATTCACTATGGGTATGGCAATGCATATTTGATCTACACATAAGCTATATTTAACCAGATGTTTCACTGCAAATACTCACATCAGAAAGCTGCTACCTATGCAGCAGCCACAGACTGCTACACAGACTGATTTAGGAAGCTTTTCAACTATACACTATCAGCCAATAGGCAGTATCAAAATACTGCCCCATTGTCTGTAAATGGTTCCAATTTTCAAGTATATTCCTTGCTTAAGTCATAGAGATTTACAGATACATTATTGACAGTCATTCAGTACAAAGACTGAAATCTAATGCATTAAGAGACTAGATAAACCATCACAGTGAAGTCTTGGTAACTTTGGCAATATTTAAATATGCTGCTGCTAGAAACAACAAACCAAATGGTAAAGTTGGCAATCTGTGATTCCGAAATCATATTAACTTACCTGCCACTCTTTCATCCGTTTCCCTGTTGCCATCGTCAGAGTATCTTGCAAAATCTAAGGAATCAAGAGTACTGATGCTTCCAGCGCGATCTTAAGAGAGAAGAAAGAACCAAAAACAAACAAAAAAAAAGAACAAAACAACAACTTAAGTCTTGTAGAGTTGACTGCTTTAATAAGTCAAAGCATCTCATTTCAAAAACTATTAGTAAAATTTGAACTGTGCTGCATGACCGGAACTTCATGACATTTTCCATAAAGTCTGTCTCAAGACAAATTTCCCTTTTCCACTTGTAAAAGACAGCATTTCTGCCCTCGCCACAGTGCAGCAGGATCAGCATACAGTAGCTCCTTCCCTTTTCCACAAGGACTAGAGACTTTGCTTGGATGTAAATGAGTAAACAGTAAGAAATAAATAGATTCAAACCACTCTGTAGCAAGTTGCAAGCAGTTCTGTTCCCCTTTGTGGTATTTTAAGATACAGCCAAATGATGTATTAACTCTCAACTCTATCAATTAAATTCAGTACATATCCACTCAAAAGAACTTTAACTATGGACTGTGTTATGGGGAAAATAAAGCAAGTAACCAGCAAAATGCTTCAATCTTGCCTCTAACTTTTCCTTTTAATCTCCCCCTTCTTTCATTAGAAGAAAATGTGCTCAAATAGCAACAGAACCCAAAATAAGTAAAATACATTCATAATTTGCACGTTCCATTGTGTCAAGTACTTTAAATCGCACCCCTCCATTCAAAATTCATCTCGATGTAGCTCTCCTGAAATAATTTTAATTACATTAGAACTGTTGTCACTTGAGGAAAGAACAAATTCCACTCGGCTGTCAAAGAAAAATGAAAAAGCAACTGCCAGCAGGAACAGAAGCAATTTCATCACTTGTCAGTCACATTCTGTCATGACTAACACCATGGAAAACATTTAACATGAAAAAGAAGTAATTCTACACTGTGTCAAAAATTAAAGAATCTATTAATGTTTGGGTTTTTTTTCAAGCATTTAAACCTTTCACTGACATGTAAGGCCTTGTGATACCCTCTGTACTCAAAAACAAGCACTAGAAGGAAATCAGAACATCTGGATATAGACTGTTTTGCTTACTTGCAAAACTTTACAGAGAAGTTTCCTAGCTCAAGCAGAATTACACAGCACCAAACTGAAGTGCCTGACAAATATGCATATATATATATATATATATACACACATATACATACACACACATCACAATTAGAAGTGATTACGCTCAAAAGAAAACATGAATTTTGAGTGCATGGCATGAAAAGTCTTCAAATCTGATATTTCAGAATGCCTAATGCTGTTCTGTAAATAATGTTCCAATTCATTTCATTTGAGACTTAGATAAAATTGGATTCAAGGCTCAAGTTAAACAAAGGAACAGCATAAAGATTCCAATGACAAAAATGGTATTTGAGATAGGTGACCCAGTCTTACATATGCCATTACTGCGGAAAATGCACAGCATTATTTTCTATGCCTCTTAAGCAGCAGGTAACATCAGAGAAACAACTCCCAAACTTCCAGGCAGCCAACCACATAATAATTATCAACTCATCCACAGCTGTACACAGAAACATGTTTTCCATCCCAAAGCTCAAAAAAGAAACCCAGCAATGAAACACAAACCTATCTGCCAAAACAGCAACCAGAAATTAAAAGAAGAAAAATCCATCTTGCAATCTAAGTCTGTATCAAGATTTACACAACAGAAACCTTTTAAGATTGTACCAGCAGCTGTAAATCCAACAATTCCCAGCCAGCAAATACGCATCAGTTTTACGTGATAAAAGGTCCTTACAGAAATAAACCCTGCATTTTGAAGGTTTTAACATCCAGAATGAGCCTTAAGCATCACATTTATGTACACACTGGCAATTTTTAAGTTTGAAATTTGTACGTTCATTATTTAAACTCCCCCTCACCATCTGATGCTCTCCTTTCATATGAGTTGGTAGATATACAACTTATCTCTCAAACAGGTAAATTAAACTTGGTCTGCGTGCTTCAACAATGTGGAGCTAATGGAGTCTATCTTAAGATTTACAGTGAAAAACATCTTTTTATCTATCACTGTGGTGGAATCTGAGTTCAGACTGAGAAAGGTGTAGCACATGCAAGCAAACACTGAAGGAAAAACACCGTAGTGGTATATACACACAGACTGAACACCATCTTCTCAGTTCAGTGTCTCTCTAAGTGATATATATTGCAGATGTAGGGAAACATAGGTGAGGTGCTGGCATAGGCTGCCTAGAAAGGTTGAGGATGCCCTATCCCTGGATGCGTTCAAGGCCAGGTTGAATGGGACCCTGGGTAGCCCGGTCTAGTATTAAATGTGGAGGTTGGTGGCCCTGCCTGTAGAGGGAGGGCTGGAGATTCATAATCCTTGAGCCCCCTTCCAACCTGGGCTATACTGTGATTCCGGGAAATTAATGCTTCTGCAATGCAACTCCAACGAAATGCTTAGCTTGAATAATGTAACAAGGTTTCTATTACTACTTCGCTACAGTACACCACCTTTATAATATATGGTGTGGCTTTAATAGCAGTTCCTGCTACACTGGTGAGAGGCCACCAGTGCTGAAGCACTCGGGCTGAGACGCCTTGTGGCCAAATAGGCTACAAAGGCAACAGCAAGTCATCCAAGCTGAGGTTAATGGCCCTGCCAAGTGCCAGCTATAGAGAAAGCTTAGTCACCAGAGGCTTCGCAGGGCCATAGCTCCCCAGAGAAGGTGCTTCAAGCAGCAGGTAACTCGCTTCTGCCACACCCTGGAAAGATGGCCTCCCACCGCAGGTGAGGCAAGAACGAAGTGGCAGCTCTTCCTTCTTCTGCTCATACTGCAAAGCCACCAATGCCACATGAACCCTGGCTATGCTGACAGCTTCTGCCCAGGGGCACAGATGCCACTGAGCCAAAGAGAAAGTGGGCAGCAAGAGGACCCCTTCTTTCCACAGCAGCACCAGTAACCACCCTCTTCCTGGTACTGGGACTATGAAATGAATTTTGGAGTTATTTTACATGTTCAAATTGCTAAAGAAAAAGAACCAAGTCCAACACAAATATAAATAGTAGGTTTGAACAGCAAAGAGGTATTTCAGATAGAGGCTGAGCCATCAGCCTGCAAGATCACCTGGGATAACAAAGTGGAAGGAGACAGCTAACTAGACAGCCAAGGAAGGTGAGGGCTTGCAATCATGCAGCATCAACAGCAAAGTGCTGGAGGCTGCCTAATGCTAAACAACAACATGCCTGCCCCACTGCTTCACCTACTTGAAATGTAACTGTGCAGGAAACTGCTGTCTCACTTCCTCCCACTTTCTTTCAAAGTGGCCATCAGCGGAAGCCTATCTCCAAAGACACCAGCCCCCAGGAAATTATGGAATAACATTTTACAGCCTGAAGGTGTGTGCTTCAATAAAGGATACATCCACACAGAAAGAAACAGACTGAAAACAGCACTTCCCTGCAGGCAACACATGGCATCAGGGCTGCTGGAAGGCGAAGAATTAGTATAGGAAGAGCTGTGCTGAGCTCATGCAGCTCCAGTGAGAACTATGTTCTGAGTGGATAAGAAAAAAAAGCACCAATTTATTTCTTTAGTTAATGTCTTTTTAATAAGAAAGAAAAATGTTAGGCTTATATTATTTGACAAGGATAGTAATGGCAGAACCTTGCTGGGAGAAAGCATGCTGTGGTTGACCTCTCATTCTGCTTTAAAAACTGAAGAAACAATGTAGTAGGAAACCATTCTGCTGTTATAGTAACAATCAATGGCCTGGGCTGAAAAGGACAATGATCACTGAGTTTCAACCCCAGACCAGGCTGCCCAGAGCCACATCCAGCCGGGCCTTGAATGCTCCAGGGATGGGGCATCCACAACCTCCTTGGGCAACCTGTTCCAGAGCATCACCACCCTCTGAGTGAAAAACTCGCTCCTAATATCTAACCTAAACCTCATCTCAGTTTAAAACCACTATGTCCTATCCACCTCATAACAGCTGTTCCCCCTCCTGTTCATACGCTCCCTTCAAATACTGGAAGGCTGCAATGAGGTCTCCCCAGAAACTTCTCTTCTACAAGCTAAACAATCCCAGTTACCTCAACCTTTCCTCTTAGGAGAGCTGCTCCAGCCCTTTGATCATCTTAATGGCCCTCCTCTGGACATGTACCTAGAGCTCCATGTCCTCCCTGTACTGGGGGCCCCCAGCCTGGATGCAGGATTCCAGATGGGGACTCACAAGAGCTGAGGGGGACAGTCACCTCCCTTTCCCTGCTGGCCACTCTTTTAATGCAGCCCAGAACTTAGAGACTTCTTGCTAACAGCTTGCGTGTGGATTTTCCATTTGTTTCTCTGGCATTCTGAATCAAAACAGTAGCCAGTAATGCCCTACAAGTGATTAGTTAAAACAAAAAAAAACATTGTCAGTTCCATGTTTCAGAACGTCAAAACAGTGCAGTAAGCGTTGACAAGTTGGTATGAAAAACTCTATGAAGTGCAACACCACAAGGCAGCAAGAGAGAGCCATAGGTGTGCAAGCAAGATAGGTAGGGGTTTGACTTTTCAGATCTCCTCCTAGTGAAATGCCACAAAATAGACTGGGATTCTAAGATGGAGCTTGAGCAAGTCTGAGGCATTTGGAAAGGGATTAAGAAAAATCAGAAAGCTAAGAACCACATTTGACACTTGATCGAAGTTAAGAAATGTTCTTCAATCCATTACATTTGTGAAGTTTAAAATCAGGTCCACCACCACGTTTTGCTCCTTGACTTATTTGTTGAGATATTGCCTCATTCCAGAGGAAAATAACTTTGATTCCCTTTTTATTCCCAGAGTTGTTACTTGCGATGCAGGCAGATTCTACATGACAGCTTCCACTCCCCAGGCACATTCACTGCTTCCTTTTAGTGCAAGGTGAGTTTAACTTTCTAAAGGAGGAAAATGTAAAACAAGCAAACAACAAAAAAAGCCCAAACTCAAAAAAGTGGTAGTGCCTTCCAGTGACATATATAACAAGGAAAAGAATAACGGAATCATACAATGCATGGAGTAGGAAGGGTTCTTAAATATATTTTGTTAGCACCACCTCATCTAGTTCCATGCAACCCCAAAAAGATTAAGTTTCATTCATGCTGATGATTAAAACAGTTTATTTCCATCTGTTTATCTAAAGGGATGCCAGCAAAGACTGCATTAAACACAGTTTTAAAGTACATGAATTAAGCAGGAATAAGTTGCTGTCTTATGTGTAGAGGTATTTCTTAAACCCCCTAAAAGCATACTATATTGATGAAAAGGCTCAAGAAAAAAAAGAAAAAAAAAACAAAGGATCCACTACTTTTCACACATGCAAAAAAGCCCAACAACCCAGAGATAAAAACGAAACAGAAAAACAACAATCCTGGAAGATATTAAATGTAACTGTTAATAAAGTTTTACTTGTCATTTATTGTAGCCTTACTAAGCAGGAATACAGCCTAGAAACGCATCAGAGACCTGAAAAAAACATTATGGAATACTGTAAATTCTACTGGACACCAGGAAATATTTATACAGAGAATTCTGAATATTTAAGCGTGCAGAGATCCAGAAGCTTGTCTTCTAAAAGCACCGACATATTTATCATTTACTTCAGGTCAAAGTGCTCTGACACTGGCATTAAAAGTATTGTACAAGCAACCTGATCCACCAGAAGTAATTTATTTGACAACAACAAACTCTCATCACTAAATTAAATTTTAATGACTTAGGATTTCAGGTTTAACGAGGCCTCCTTGACATTAAAACTCTAAGTTGCATTTCTCTGCAGCTATGGCTTAAAAAGTTACCCTTCATTCTTGAAGTGATCGTAGAAAATAAGCTTTGCAGAAATAAAAGAGGAGAGTATAATAGGGAATTGTTCATGTTTGATATTCCTATGAATTAAAAAGCTGATTATTCAACCAACAGACGTGCTTCACCTTGAAATGTAACGTGTTAACATATATATAACAGTAAATTAGACTCCGGATTTTATTAACTACCATACAAAGTAAGCAGTTGGAAATTACAGATGACAAAACTATGCAAAGGCAGCTATACTTGAACTCAAGGAAAAAAAAAAAACCAATATAAGTTACTCTCAGATGTATGAGAAACAATATACTAAAAAAAAAAGTACTCTTTATTGGAGTGAATTTCAACCTACAACCCACAGACTATCATCAAGACGTGCTTTGAAATTAGTAAGGGCGTGATTCTATGCAATTTTAACAGCTTATCCAGATGAGTCGTGCTATTGTTCTAAGTAAACTCTCCCTCCTCCCAACATATACGTGCAACCTTCCTTGCACGGAGGAACCTCCAAAGTCAAACTCCACACCCAAAGAAAAATTAGGTCATAGGAGAGCACGGTTGTTTTTTTTCTGTCGTTTATTTGTTTCTTAGGGGTTTGCAAATCAAAGACATTGGAAAAACACTTTGCTTTCATCTCGAAAAGAAGCTGTACTCTAGGAAATGTCATACTGCTGCTTGCTATTAAACTTAGGATATCCAAAGTAATTTTTAAGTAGAAAGATACAGGCACACCAGCAAGTACTCCCGTAACATATGTGTATGTTTGGTGGCCCTGCCAGGCAGAGGGGTTGGAACTACATGACCCTTGAGGTCCCTTCCAACCCGGGTCATTCTGTGATTCTGTGATTCTGTAACATATCCTAACTGACGAGCTTCATTAGAAGTTACTTGGATCTGCTGCTTTTATCCTTTTTTCCCTGTGCTATACGTACAATACAAGTCCCGACCTAAGAAAATTCAAGTGTACGAATACACATTTTGGATCTGTTTCTGTTGTTTCTAAAGAAGCCAGCAGACTAAGCATATCACCCCCCTTAAGTATTCACAACCTAGACTAAACTAGCCACAACAGTCATGAAACGGATTTCTTGTTTTCTTCTAAAGATACCAGATTACAAAAACATGTCCTTGAATAATTTGCATCTTCAGCCGTCCCGCACAACAACACAGGCAGATGGGAGCAGAAGCTGAAGAACTTGGAGACAAAGCCCATCTGGGACAAGGAATAGATTTCTTCCTTTATTATTTCCCTGTGTTTAAACTCCACACCAGCACCCAAATGCAAATACATGTAAGTGAATAAACCAACTGGCAAAAAGGATTAGCATTCACAGATGTGGAATGAAACAGAGACCTGAATGGTTTCACTGCAGGATTTTCTACATTAAAGAATCAGACATCATTAACACTTCAAAACACAATTATCAGTTCACATCTTATATTTAAGGCTGCATTATGGAGCAAATGAAATAGATTGCGTAATATATTGTGCAACAGAAATGAATACATTAGTTGAGCTACTTAATTCTCCCTAAGCGATACAGCAACTTTTTTTTACTGTAAGCCCTACTAGATTTCATAATACAAACGTGGAGCAACATTACTGTGAAAAGTCTTAACTAGATGCTGCATTTAAAAGTTCTGACAAGTTTCATCTTGTTCCAAAGCTCAGCACTGCTGGATCACTCAGTAACGCAAACCAGATCCATGGCAGCAGATACATCATCCAGCATAAAACCCAAGGAAGAAACAGAATTAATGGCCAAGTTTTTAAAATCTATTTGAACTTGCAGAAACATACAGCAGACTCACATGTTCCACACTACTATACTAACTCTGATATGAAAATGGGACCCTGTAAGTCATGTATCCCATTGAGCGCTGAGCTGCCTGCACCCAGCCTATGAGCTCCGTTTTGCTCCTGTAAGCATTTCTTCTGCCCTCTCCCAGACACTCTTGTTAAATGAGACCTAATGAATTTTCTAAGTTGCCATGTGCTGGAAGGAAGTTCTCAGACAATCATCACATTAAATGGAAAGTAAATTAAGTACAGCTAATAGAATAAAATTAACTTTCAGCTACCAGAGCTATTAATTTACAAGACACCAAAAATTTTTAACAGGTGTTCAGATCATAGTACTCCATACAAGGAAATCCAAACCGATTTGAAACCTCCTTCATATCACTAATGAGCTAAGAAAACTTGTAGAAGATATGTAAGGGTAAAAACCCTAAAAACTACTTGGAAATAAAATTAGTCTATGCTTCCTGTCCAATTTAAATAGCCACTATATGTAACAAATACTTTGCTAGGTACATTACAATAGTCCCATGGTGGAAATACAGCAGAAGCTCATGAGAAGGAAGAAATACAAGTGGAAAATAACAGAACTAAAACATTCACAAGTGATTTGGGTTAAGAGAGACACAGGTGCACCCAAGCTGACCACATGAAGAGCCATACTGACAACAAATGCACTGCTTCAGTGGGTAGCTTAGTGCACAAACTTAGCAGAACCCAAATAATTTGAGTCTCAAGGAATTGAGCTGGTCCTGTTACAAGCCATTTTTGAGCACTGCTGCAGCAGAGATCCAGACAAGATGGTTCGCTGGGGAAAACACCAAACCCAGCATGGCTCCCTATGGTGTGCTTGAGCTACCAGAGCTTCCCAAAACAAGAGCTAAGGGAGGAGCATGGCACAGGGGCACTTCTTTCAGCTCCAGACCCCAGCTGGCTTCAGCAGAAATTAGAAAGCATCAAAAGAATTGAGTAAACTCCATATGCTCAGCTGCAGTGCTGCCTGGCCTCAAGCATATCAATCAGGATGCATTACAAGGATTTTGCCATTCTCCATAGTAACCCAGATTCCTGTTATATTCTCTGGTATCAAGCAAACTATCTTACATCAATTCAGCCCAGAGAAAAACCAAGACTAAGGCTGGATCTCATAATTGCGTAGAAACATTTGGATGGAAGATGCAAAGACAACAGGGGCTCTTCTCAGTGGCAACCAATGCCAGGAGCAGAAGCAAAGGATACACCTAAACACAGGAGGTGACTCCAAACATCGGCAATCATTTTCTTACTGTCACGGTGACTGAGCACTGACACAGGTTGCACAGAGGTTGCGGACTCTCCTTCCTTCAAGGTATTCAATAGTTGTCTGTCAAATGAGAATATTTGCCAGTCCTTCCCCTGCCCCACCAACATCAAACCTACATGAAAAGCCACTTACTACATAACTAAGAATTTCTTATGCTCTGAGTTTTTATGTAATAGTACTTCCCTCAGTTCAAAAGCAAAGTTTTCGGTTGTGTCACCATCATGCAGTAATACACTGCAGGAAGGGAGGAAGTAAACTGACTGTCCCCTATGGTGCACAGAGGGGAAGAGACTTCAGCATTTCTCAAAAGCTTTTTCATCTTAAATAGTTCAAGATCTTGTCCAACAAACTCAGCATACGTTTATATCATGTCTCAGGTATGTGTGTTGTAATTAAAAGGCCTGAAAGCTTAACTGAAATGTTTAGCTTATGTGAGAATGGCATCCAATGCAGCTTATCAAACCTGCATCCTCACAACCTATCTGAAAAACAAATACAAGTCATACATTTAATGTATATAGTTGCAAGATAGAACACAACAGGATAAGACTTAAGGATATCTCAAACTACTGATAGGAAAGTCGCTTCTGATGTTATATTTATGTATGGAATATGTTAGAAATCTTAGTTTAGTTTGAAAGCAAAGAACTTCCTGAAAAATAAAAAATACATTTTTTCCCCATATTTTCATTGATTCCATGTTTACAAAATACAATAGTTACAACATTTAAATTGATCACTACGGACTTTGCATACAAGCCAGTTTCCGATACCCTTGATACCACTACCTAATTAATCATGGCTTGCCTGCAAACACTAGACCAATCTTTTTAATATCAGGCAATGAATTTTGTATAGATTTCTAGCACACTCTCAATGGAATAGAATTTACAAATGATATCTTCTACCACAAAACCGTTAATTCTCAGAGGAAGAGAAACTACAAGAAACTCCATATACTTTACAAAGAACTGAAATTACACGCAGGGAAGCTTAAGAAGCTTCCAAAAGCTGCTCTCAAACACAAAGCCCTCACTAATCTTCTTGCCTTCTCCCTTCTCTCCACAAAATAAGAACTGGTAGGAAGGAGCACTCACTGCTTCAGTGCAAAGTTTGATCATTTTGCTGCAAGTTTCAAGCAAGGCACGGTTGAACTGGTGCATAACTGAATTAACTACAGCACCAGTTTATGTTCACAGGCTCACTTCTGCTCTCACCGCACAGAACATTAGCAGCAGTTCTGGCACAGGAACAGAACAGAAAGCCCAGAATCATGCAGCTATACTCCCCAGGGGGTATCTGTAAAAAACTAAGAGAAGAATAATGCAAGGTAAAGTATAATCTGAGCGTAAGGAACACTTGCTACTTGGTCATAATATGATACAAACCTGCCCCTGCTTTGCCCAACACTGTCACACTTACTTTGTGCTACCTTACTTCTTTGTGTAGCTACACCATTACAGATACTAGCCTACCTTCAGGTCTACCAAAGTATCCTATATCACTCCATTACAAATACCAGCCAAAAATTAAACTATCCACTCACTGACAGCAGCCATCAAAAACTCCACTCCTCTTTCTTTTGGCATTACTTAGAAACATGTTCCTTTTTGAACAGTCTTCTGTACTTTAGAGGCAACATTTGGTATCTCCCATCTGTCACTATCAACACTTTCAGTTCACTCTCTACCTACACCCTTCTATCGTGTCCTTCACAAAGGGATCACCTTCCCTAACACGGGCATTGCAGCCACCATCTCACCCACAAATCATCACTTGTCCTCCCAGCTCCTGGAGGGGCAGCTAACGAGATCATTGGTATTTTCGGTTACTTTCATAAAGAAACCAGCAAACATTTTAACATAACAAAAGCAATACATTAAACAAAACCAACCATAACACAGGAAAAAAGAAAACACAAAAACCAAACCCTGCCAACCAAAGAACTAGTCACTAGAACAACAGATATTATACCTTCTTCCTAATTTCCAATCTTAAACCGCCATTCAAGCTGAGTGAACAGGTATCCCTGTTATGATATATATTCAAAGCAAAAATCTGAGCGAAACACCGATAATGACAAGGGCCCATAAACAACCACACTGTCACTGTGCCTGCAACTCAACATTCAGGGTTGCCTTGTTTACAAGGAAGAAATTAAAAAGCAGATTCTAATCTGTCTTTAGAACTAAAGCTAGTTCCAGGAGTGTAAGTTGCATCACTTGAGGAAATAGCATTAACCAGGCATAGCCCACAATGCTCAAGCTTGAACTAAGGGTGTCAGCCTCCAGGATTTACTGGCACAACATTTGAGTCCGGGCAACAAAGACGAGACATTCAAGCCACTGAATTATTTCTAAACTTTAAGTATCACTTTTTATGCTGTGTAAAGGTGAGGGAAAGGGGACGTGAATTGGAATTTAAAACACAGGTAACAAAGTCTTGCAAGAGATCTGCAATACTATACAAAGCAGGAACTTTCCAACTATACCATTCATATGACTAGCTTTAGAAAAGGAGTTTCAAAACGGTCTGGCAAATGTGGGTCACTGCTATCGAAAACAATGAAAAGGCAAACATGAAGTTTGGGGAGATCTAGCTGAAATGCACGATATAAAGGATGTGTTGTGCAACTAAAGGAGCAGCGCTGACTCCTTCACAAAGTCAGTTTGTTTGAAAGTTGAAGAACAGAAGCATCCTTTCCATGTTTTTCAACATAACATAGTTTAATCGCTGTTTGCAGCTGTGACACTGCTGCTATTGCAAAATGAAGTGGTATTTTTTCCAAAAATACACCAAAATCCAGTCATCTGACCATCAACTGCCTTGTAAGCAAGTTCTCTGAAGCATGGTTCAAAGACAGAACAGCTCCTAAGTCGCTACCTTACCACACGATACTAGTTGTTTAATTGCTCCAATATTTCATTACACCTTCTTTGTAGCAGCCTATAAACAATAAGGGAGAGGAAAAAAAATGCCAGTACAGACTCGTATTTAGCTCGCCAATGAACAAACACCTGCACTGACATTCTCTCCTTCTGTACATGAACGAGCATAAGCTTCTAGTTGCTCCATGGAAATCCTAGGGCAGCATTCCAAGCATGCTTTGAAGCCACTTAGAATTGCCAGTCACTTTTAATACAACCTCTCGAATTATTAAAGAAAACCTCAGCATACAAACACAAAGACTCACCTAAGTTGGTGGTGGTGGGAACAGGTACAGGGCTGGTGCCGAGAATGAATTTGAACTGGAGGTGCCAACAGAACTTCTACTATTACATAACAGTTGACCACATGATTAATTTTTTCCACTGAGGCATAAAATTTGAGTGACCTTGAAATGACAATCATGCCTAATTCCACTACTTTCTACATCTAGAGTTTCTACGAAGCAAATTACTGTTTTATTCTCAAAGCCATTAAGGCATACTAAAGTAAGAGAAGAAGAGAAGGTAACTGCAATACCCCTGCAGAAATTCTCTGCAAGTCTCCACAAATGCAGGAATTACTGTCACGTTTGAGTTGGAAGGAACCCATAAATGCCATCCAGCCCAACTGCCCTGCAATGAACTGGGACACCTACAGTGAGATCAGGTTGCTCAGAGCCCCTTCCAGCCTGATCTTGAGTGCCCCCAGGGATGGGGCACCCACTACCTCTCTAGGCAACCTGCTCAAGTGCTTCACTGCTCTTACAGTAAAAAACTTATTCCTTATAATCAGTCTCCTCTTCTAGTATGAATTATCTAGTATGATACTCTTCAAGTGTTTCCCCTTGTCCTATCATAACAGATCCTTTTAAAAAGTTTGTCCCTTTCTCTGGGCAACCTGATCTAGTAAAGGCGTATGTTTGGTAGCCCTGCTAGGCAGGGGGGTTGGAACTACATGATCCTTGAGGTCCCTTCCAACCCAGGTCATTCTGTGATTCTTTCTTATAGCTCCCTTTGCCCCCGCACTTAGATACTGAAAGCTGCTCTCAGGCCTCCTCAGTGCTTTCTCCAAGCTTAAGACTGCCAGCTCTCTCAGCCTGTCCTCATAGAAGAGTTGGTCCACTCCTTGCAAAATATTTTGTCCATTTTCTGAACAAGCTCCAACAGGTTTATATCTCTTCCGTACTGAGGACTCCACAACTGGATGTAGTAGTCCAGACGGGGTCTCACCAGCACACACACACACATATATATATTTTAACATTTGCAAATTGACTTAAATTCAGACATGAGTCCTTATCAGTTCTTATTATCACCTACCAGGCTCAGGCAGAACAGCAATGACACAATTGCTAGCTCTGTGCTAGATTCCAGATCTCAATGAAGTCTAATGATGACCAGAAGTCATCTGACTTTCAGTATCACTCAGTGTTCATTGCCTTTTGATGCTTTTTTGAGACAAAGAAAGACACTCCAATATTCTATTATAGACAGATTTCAATACGCTTATTCATAACCTAAGGTCTAACATAACAGTAACTTTTATTATGGCTCAGTACTATCACACAGCACCAAAAGAAATTTAGAACCTCCCCTTTATCCTTTGATAGTAGTTCTTTTTAGTAGGGCCAACCTCTCCTTATTTATCATTCAGCAGATTGGCAGAGCGATCATTAAGATGTTTTCACATAGCCATACACTAATCTAGAACTCCACAAAGTCAATGTATTGAGTGTGTTAAACTCCATGGATATGCAGGCTGCTCTTCTCCTAATTCTAGTAGGGGTGTGACCAACAACTGGAAACAACATGCACTAAAAAAGCACAGAGAATGCTTAGTCAATGGGGTAATCAATCGGAATCTCTAAGGATGCTGTTTTTAATCACACAGAATCACACAATGACCCGGGTTGTAAGGGGCCTCAAGGATCATGTAGTTCCAACCCCCTGCCTGGCAGGGCCACCAAACATACACATTTACTAGATCAGGTTGCCCAGGGCCCCATCCAACCTGAACTTGAACACCTCCAAGGACGGGGCATCCACAACCTCCCTGGGCAGCCTGTTCCAGGGCCTAACCACTCTCCTAGTGAAGAACTTCCCCCTAAAGGTAGAGAATTAATGAAATAGGAGTTAATGTTGGTTCATAACCTTGAGACAGAGTTTTTCCAATATTAGCCAATCTTATCAAGAAAAGAACCTTACTGAAGGACAAAGCCAAGTGTGAAGTTCTAAGTATTTGTAAATGAGATAAGTGCAGTATAAGCAGCAAGAATTAAAGAAAAAACACATACCCTTTAATAAATGTATTTAATAATTACAAAAGCTGAAATCATCTCTGCTGCCTGCTGCCCAAGTCATCTAGATACTATGAGTTCTCTCCATATTCAATATCTTAACATCAACTCTTAGCAACATTCAAAACTTTTTCTAAAGCAAAGAAAGCATAGGACTGTTTACCGAATGCCTCTAAGGTATCTCAGAATATACACATATATTAACAAGTCTTTCAATATGACCACAGCTCATCTCACATCAATACTGTCATTGAGTTCATTAAGCCCTCAGAAGTCAGGTGGTCGGGCAGCTTCTGTCTCCCAAAATGAATTCCATAAGCTACCAGATGATTAAAACTTAACTGGGCTTGAAAGTAATATCGTTAAAGTCCACAAGCAATTGTATTCTAAGCCATCTGCTGTATTAAAAACCTAAAGTTTTAAGGCCAGCTTCATGACAGTTGTTCAAATAACTTCAATACTGCAGAAGCTATACATAACCATCCCCACTGCCCTCAATCCCACAGTGGCCAGCACTTGGGAAGCAGGACAGCACCAGCAATTGGGACTTACTGCACTGTATATGACCAAGTAACAGCTGTGAAATTCAGCACCACTTCTGGACCACTGAACCATCCCAGTGCACTGACAACCCATTTTTCATAGCTTTTAGACTTCAAACGTATATACAATGGGTTTAATGGATAAGCTCGACTCCCTTTCCTACTAGGGCACGGATTTATCTTTTGAGAGCGGGTGCCAAAGACACAAAATCGCCCATTTCTAACACTTTCCCACACCTGCCACACTCGTGACCTTCACGGGAGGCCCGGCCCAACACAGCCCCGCTCCCATCCCCACCGCCCGAGCCCCGGCCAGAGGGAGGCACTTACTGAGCTGCCCTGAGCCGGGCTCCCTGCCGCCTGCTCCGCCGAGCACGCTGCCTCCCAGACCCCCTCCGGCGGGTGGCGTGCCGCTCTGCCTCTCGAAGTTACCCGGGTTGGAGAAGAAATCCCTCAGCCGGGGCAGCTCCCGGCCGCTCTCCAGCAGCTCCGTGTGCAGCTCCAGCGCCGTCAGCAGGAACTGGTCCCGCAGGAGCTGAGCCGCCATCGCGTCCATCGACACCCGTGGCGGTTCCCCCGCGGCGGCCCCTCCGCCCGGCCCCGCCGTGTCGCCCGCCGCCCTCAAGCCCGGCAGCTCTTCGGGGCTGCCCACAGCCGCCGCCTCCTCCCGCCGGCGTGCCGGGTAGGCCGGCCCTCCCGGCTCCGTACTGCTGCTGCTACCGCCGCCGCCGGGCCTGGCTTCTTCAGGCTCATCCTCCTCCGAATCGCTGAGAAAAGGGTTCACGCTGCTGCCCCCGCCCGCCGCCGCCATCTTGCACCCCGACGCGGCGCTATCGAGGCGCTGCTGCGGTGCAAGCCGCGCACAGCAGCAGCCGCTTCAGGCCGAGCCCAGCGCCGGCTCCCTCAGCTCCTACGGCCGCTGCCACCGGCCACTTCCCCCCACAACCACCGCTAACCCGGACTCCGGCACCCGCCCCGCTGCCGCTTCCGGATCCCGCCGCTCGCGAGAGCTCTGCCACCAATCGGGAGGAAGTTCCGCGGACCTGGGCCCTGTAACTCGGCCCGATCCGGGAGAGCTGCGAGAGGGGCTGGGCGCGGAGGAAGCAGCGGGAGGCAGTGAGTGTTGGCGCCTGCGCACTGCGCGCTGCTTGGCCGTGGGTGCTGGGTGGGGGTCTGGAGTTGATCGTGGGGCTGCGGTTCTGAGGCTTAGGGTCGGTAGTGTGTCAGCATCAGGGTTTTTAGCTGTCCCTTAGTGGCCAGGCAGACGGGTTCTGTGTGGGTGTGGGGCTGCCTGAGGGTGTGGGGCTGGATCAGTTCGGACCCGCGTGGGAGGGAGGACGGTTGCGTGGGGTCCTGCTGTATCACTCGGTGTGGAAATACAGGGTTTTGTGGTCTTTTTTTTCCCCGTCTTTGTTGTCTTGAGCTTGAAGAAACGTTTTAATTTTGTTTTTATATCTCAAGCTAAATTTGGCTCTAGCTGTCCCATCACAGAATCACAGAATGACCCGGGTTGGAAGGGACCTCAAGGATCATGTAGTTCCAACCCCCCTGCCTGGCAGGGCCACCAAACATACACCTTTACTAGATCAGGTTACCCAGGGCCCCGTCCAACCTGGTCTTGAACACCTCCAAGGACGGGGCATCCACAACCTCCCTGGGCAGCCTGTTCCAGGGCCTAACCACTCTCCTAGTGAAGAACTTCCCCCTAACATCCAACCTAAATCTTCCCTCTTTTAACTTAAAACCATTTCCCTGTGTCCTGCTATTATCAGCCCTTTCGAAGAGTTTACTCCCCTCCTGGGTGTAGGTTCCCTTCAGGTATTGAAAGGCTGCAATGAGGTCACCCCGCAACCTTCTCTTCTCTAGGCTGAACAAACCCAACTCCCTCAGCCTGTCCTCATAGGGGAGGTGCTCCAGCCCCCTGATCATCTTCGTGGTCCTCCTCTGGACCCTTTCCAAAATCTCCATATCTTTTTTGTATTGAGACCCTTCCGGGTCCCCTCACTGTAGTCCCATCTGTATCGCTTTAATGTGCTTTTCTGAGGTGTCTTTGCCTGCTTTGTATTTGTGAAGACTGAGAATTAAGAGTAGCAAGGAGCCATATGTCTGGAAGCATGTTGTTCCCACTGATAAAGCCATGCTGTGAAGATGTTACCTCTGGTGTTTCCTGTCAGGACTCTCCTGTTACGTGCTACCTTCAATATGTATTTCCCAGCTGAAGTGAGTTCAACTTGTAAATGATACACAGTAGAGTCAGCATTGGTTTCTGTTGTTGCTTTGAAAGCGCTGAATTTCTGCTAACTCAAGAGTTCTCTGTGTCAGGTTGATTCACTGGGACATCTATGGCTAGATCAGGTTTCTCAGAGCCTTGACCTTGAATTTCATTATCATGGATGAGGTATCTACCACATCTCTGGGCAACCTGTTGCAGTGCTTCGCTACCCTCACTGTGAAACAAACAAAACAAAAACACACAAAAACTTAGCCATTATATCCAGTCTAAATGTCCCCATTTTTAGTGTGAAACCATTTTCTCTTGTCCTGTATCAACAGACCCCGATAAAGAGTCTGTCTCCTTCTTGCTTACAGCTCCTGTTAATATATTTAAACACCAGTCTCACTGGAGCCTTCTCCAGGCTGAACAGTCCTTGCTCTCTGCCTGTCCTCACAGGGAGGTGTTTCATCCCTTGTATCATTTCTGTTGCCCTCTGGTTGGATTCCAATGTGTCAATGTCTCTCCTGTACCAAGGACTCCACAGTCTTAACATACTGGAGTTTACTAGGTACACAAGCAATATTTACAATCTTAATTGCAATCTGTTGACTTCATATTAGTATGCTATAAAGAGATACCATTTTTATTATTCTATAATGTTTATATCACAGGGAAAAGAGTAGTGGAACGTGAACGTGTTGTAGCCTGAAATAAAATGCAGTATATTAAAAAGGCTTGGGAAGTTGATTTAAGCCACTTTAAAATTAGAAAAAATATATTCACTGTTGGTACTTTAGAATTAGGAACCCGTGAAGAAATCTTAATTCTTTTCCTTTCCTTCTGGGAGAGTTAAAGCATGCTAAGTGTGAGCTTGCTACAAGTTAGTGTGCTTGTGATCTGCCTTATCCCGTAGAGGCAGGAAAGAGTTACTGATGTCCTGTAGCAGCCTCTAGTGGTAATGTGCGATATTTACAAGTGATCTGAAGTAAAGAGTGATCTTTCTTTTAAAGGGCTGAAACAGAAAGTTGTGAAGGTTAATAGTTCGCTTTTTAAGATGGCATGCTTATCCATGCTGAAGGACAGCGTAAACAGAGAAGGGAAAAGGTGAGAATCGAGTATCAAAATGGTCATTGTAAAGTCATTCAGAGGTTTATAAGTAGTAACTTCACACAAGAAGCTATGTTGCCTGAATTTATTAATGTCTTATCAAATCTTTCTGGAGGTGAAAACAAGGCTTGAAATTGAATTTTTTTTCCTATCACTACACAGCCATGTACCACCAGCTTGCAAATATGCTACTTTAACTGATGCCATACCAATGCTTTCATTGTTCAGCCTGCTGCTCTTCAATCAAGTATTGGAGGAAAATGTGATGGAAGGTGTTTAAGTGAGCCTGTGGTGGAAGTTATGCATTGAAGGCTATAATATGAATGAATGGAATACAAGTTGGAGAGCAGAGTAGGAATCTGAGGACATGCTTGGAACGTACCAAGTTAGTACTTTTGGAAGAAGATATTCTGTTCATCTGGCACTGCATGGGAAATTGGTAATCACAGCCTGAACCTCTGATTAATCAGCTGAGGCAAGTGTTGGGTCAGCTGTGGGAGCACAGGTGAAAGTAATTTAGCTGTGCTCCCGGAAGGGGTGGAGCTTGACTCCACCTCCTCTAGACCTCATTTAAGGGCTGAGCACCACTCTTGGAGAGTGTGGAGAGCATCTCTTGGAGATTGCTTTCTGGTGGAGGTCTTGTCGTCTTGTCGTCTTGTCGTCTTGTCGTCTTGTCGTCTTGTCGTCTTGTCGTCTTGTCGTCTTGTCGTCTTGTCGTCTTGTCGTCTTGTCGTCTTGTCGTCTTGTCGTCTTGTCGTCTTGTCGTCTTGTCGTCTTGTCGTCTTGTCGTCTTGTCGTCTTGTCGTCTTGTCGTCTTGTCGTCTTGTCGTCTTTTTCAGTTGAGAGTTTTCCAGTCTGCCTCAGTATGGAGACAGCTGGGCCAGCCAAAGAGAGGGCTTGGTATGTGAGTAGATGTTTGTAAGAAGGGAGCAGGGCAACTCTCAGCAGCAGTACTTAGTTTTTCTTGCAGCATTTGTAACTGTCAGAACCTCTCAGTCTTCTAACTAGCTACTCCTTTTTCAGGTATTCTTGTAGCAATACAATGTAAAGTATTTCACCTGCTGATTTTATGTATTTGGGAAATAGATGCTTTTAATTACAGAAAAGTTCCTATAGATGGTGGGCACAGGTAAATAATTGCTAGACAGATGTTAATAGTAGGCTTTTTCTGTCATTATAAAATCAGTTGTTTTCTCTTTGATAGGAGATACATAATGTAGGTAGAGCCTGCCTTTGTGCTCTTAAGATGAAGCAGTATCTATTTAATAATAGGTCTACTCTTTGTAATCATCTACTTGACAGTGTTGCCTCACTTCCTTGTTTTGCCAGCAAAGAAACTGGGAAATGGCAAGTAACTGTCCATTTATGACAGTTATTGTATAGCTTCTTTGCATAGACATTTTTCGATAAACCTCTCAGTAGCCTTGATGAAGTACTAGATATACTTGCATTACTAGTTGGCTGCTCGCTTGAAGGTGATACAGACCATCCTTTAAATGTTTTTCTCCTCTTTATAATTTGGCTATTGCAGATTATTTCCCCCCTTGTGCTGGTTTCTTTATAGTAAAGCTCTAACTACTTAAAGCCTGGTTTAAGATGGATTTCCCTGGGGACTTAGATCTGTAACTTCTTGGAGCCTTCGCCACCAGTTCAGCACCTTGGAGAGCAGCTAATCGCTGCCTGGCATGCACTGGGCGCTCGGTTCTTCCTCGTTCGGTATTGCTGTAACAGGTTTGTGAAGAGGCATAAGATACCGATTCTCCTAGCCAGTTGTGTTGAATAATCGGATAGAGTGCTTTTTGGCTGGTATGTTGGTTCAAATAATGCTTTTGTTCTCACGAGCTCGTGAGTTCTTTTAAGAAACTCTGCTTTGAAAGAGTGGGTACCTGTGAAATCATAATTTGACTTCAAAGCATTGAATAATACTTTCAGTAATAAGGACATAGATAAGGTTGCCTTGTTGCCCTTTTTTCTTTGGCCTGAAAGTATTCATAAAATAGGCCTACATGCAAGATCCAGCGGATGAGTGGCTTTGGAGTTATTGCATGTTTTTCATTGACACCTGTAGTGTATTAGGTGGTAGGCGGGGTCACGGGATGTGACGGGACAGGTCCCTCCTCCTTAGTTAATATTCATGATGGGCGGGATTAGCCCAGCCCACTTTCTAGCATGTTCTATACCAAAAGTTATATAAGGGTCTGTTTGTTTTAATAAAATGCCTTTTGCCACGCGCTCCCTTGTTGTGTTGGCATCTGGTCCAGCTGCGGATACCCGGGCACGAACAGGATGCACGGCACCGTGTAACAGACACCTGATAAGAAAATGTGACTTAGTATAACAAAACTCTTCTGTGTCAACTTTTTAAATCCTTACTTATACTAGCTTCTTTAAACACCATTTTCTTCAAATGTTTTTCTCTGTATAATATGCAGAACAAATTTGCAAGGTCATCTTCTATCATTTTCCTTGTGGTGTTTTGCTTGTTTTTTTTTTCTCTGTGTGCTCTACTTTAATATTTGCTGTAGGACTTTGAAGAGTTCAGTCCTTCTGCCCTTTATTTCTTAAGCAAAAAAACTGTAGTGCTTGTATCTTATTTGTATCTTACTGAACAGTTTTATTGTAAATTAATTTAAAAATATCTTGGGGGTGATTTCAGCCTTGGATTGTCAGGGAGGTCCCCAGTGAGACTGCAAGACTTCTATGGCTAGTTGTCATCAATGCACTTGTGTATTTTTAAGTACTTGTTTCTAGATTCTGGCAATCCTTGTGGCAGGTATGCTGGTTTCTATTTGATGTTCCCAGGTATTATTCTGTCCTCCAAAATATCCTATAAAACTTTTAAGATCAAAAATCTGATTGCAAGACCTGCAGGTGGAGCATTAAAAAATGAAAATGAAATCTTATTCTCTACTAGAGTTGTTGTCAGTGTTGTTCTTGAGTATTAGCGAAGGTGTTGAACATAAAATAATTTTAAACAGATGGTTTAAATTAGCATAGCCACTTCAATGCAGGAGCAAGCAAAAATACTGTCATTGCAGCTCTATTATCTGACAGAACATATTATGCCTCACAGAAGAGGAAATGGAGTTTGGGAAAGGAAGAAAAGGGTGTTGATCATTATCTCACTTCTTTCATTGCATGTGCGAAGTAAGGCTTTGGGATCTCCTTTGTCTATGTATTGTGTAAAGATGCAAGAAGGCTTAATCTGAGACTGGCCAATAAGTCTGTATAAATTTGTGTAGTCAATAGATATACACTTTGACAGCAGGAAATCACTTGCTTGTATTGCTTGACCAGTGCAACTCTTTAAAAATTGAAATTAGGAAATGGTGTAAAGGCTGCTAGTGCTGTCTTGGTTGATACATAATTGCTACACCATTCAAAATACTGTCACACAGCAAGATTTCCATTTTGCTTCCCTACCCTAAGCAAAAGGATCTTGTTTTATATGTGGGCAAATTGTACAGTCACAAATTTGACAGTTTAAATTATGTAGTGCACTATACTGTTTAGCTGAGAAATTTATTCATCAGCCAGAAACATAGCAGACATTCCTGTCCATTTCTTTTTTTTCTATAAAACATTCTTACGAAGGCCATCAATGCTTATTGAAAATGCCTTTCTAATGGATTTTTTTCATCTTACGCAACAGACTTGACAATATTTAGTGAGGCATGGTGTCTCTAAAAGAAATGACTAATGTGTCTTGAGCTCTTTCTCATGACATTTTATTATCCTTAAAAAATATTCCTGCCAATGGGGCATATTCTGTGTAGTATTTTGTGGTTGTTTTATTGCATATTTAGAGGGGGGCTGAAGGGGGAAGCAGGGAAAGGAAATGTGACATTTCTCACGAAGAACTACACGATGCAGTGCAAATATGATTTTCTTCGTCTAATTTATAATGCTGAGAGATTGTATCTTCAGGGAAATAGAATTTAGATGTTGGTTCCTTTGGAGAAAGTGCCGCATTTCCTTAATTATATTATATATTATAATTATATATTTGTGTTAAGTTTTAAGAGCTCTGATCTTGCATGTGGCTGTGGATGCTGGTTGTGTGGTAGTTAGAACTGACTGAGAAGGTAGTACTGGACTCTGGCTTAAGTCAAAATACATCTTGTTAGGAAGATATGGATCAGATTGAATGGAACAAAAAGCTACTGTGAAATAAACTGCCTGCTTCTTGTCTTTGATGGGGCTTTTGTGGCTCATTGTAGCTGTCTCGTTTCCCTACTGCTGTCACAGTTTTCTTTATTGTAGTTCTTGCACTTACATGACCACTAGTGAGGAACTTGAAACTAAAAGAGGGCTTTCTGCTGTGTTTTTGATAGATGTGAGTACAAAGAAGGAGGAGGTGCAGATGGGGTGAGCTTTCGCTCTGAGGATTCTTTTAAAACAAACAAACTCTTTCATCTGTTCAAATAACAACTCCTTTCGTTCCCCTTTCTTCCCCTTCCTTCCCCTCTTCTCCACCACCCGAAAAATAATTGCAGCCAGGAGTTTTTTGCTGCTTGTCTTTAATCTTGTAGACTTCAGGAAAGGTGCCTGCCGATCCTGTCTTATCTTTTCTTTCAGGACAAGTGCTTCCCTTTCATCTTTGTGCTCTTTTCTCTGCTCACATACAAGATCCAGTAATGACAGAAGTGGTAAACACTGATGAAGCCCACAACGTAGCTCAGAGCAGTGCTAATTTCCCATTTGCTCTCTTCCCAAGTACAGCTTATATTACAGGCAGTGAGTGGCATGATGAATCTTAAGTACTTTCCAGTCAATATCTGAAAATCTGTTGTTTGTTCCAGATTGTTTGAAAAAAGTACTTTGAATGTGTGGTTTAAATTCTCTCATACTGGAGGCTGGACAGTGTCATTACTGGCTCTATATTCAGTTTAAGGAGGTGGCAATAATAGGAAGAAAAAAAATATAGAAATAAAAAATCTGAGTCTGAGATATTCTTTACTTCTCTGGATGGGTCTGTAGAGGAGATGAATTGTCTGGCTGATCTGTATTATTATAAGTGGCATTTTGGAGGAACAGTAAGAAATAGCATGTGACAAATAGATTGCAACGTGCTCCTGACCCTCAGCCTATTGTTTGCAAGACTAGAGGCTGTGTTCTTTTCTTCTGATATTCGACAGAAGAAAATTATGACTAAACAGAACTATTCTAAATAATAGAATAGTTTGGGCAAAGATTACATCTTCAGATTTAGGGAGGTAGCATACTAAGTCACTTGACTGCCTGAGAAAATATCAGAGGAACAAAATGCTGATATATCTTTGACTTAGGTTTCATTGACAGAAAGTTGTAAGGTACGTCTTAAAGTGTCAGCTTGCTTAACTGCTCTTATGGCTGACCAAGCCCATGAGGGCATAGATTTTGCATTACTAATAAATGCTTAGATCTAGTCACTTGTCCTCCAAAGTGAAAAGGGCTTTGTGTGTGTTTAATGTATTTTTTTTTTATTCTTTTGACATGTTTTGTGTTTAGCTTTTTTATATAAATAAGCTAAAGCATAATCTACTTTTCATTTGATTCTAGTTCTTTCTTCTTTTTAGCACACCTTGTATGGTTTCTGCCTTGAACCACCAAGCACCAGACTCTACAGACAAATTTGCTTCTGATGACCTTTGAAATAGGTGGAGGGGGAGGAGCAAGGAACTTTTCCTTTATGCTAGAGACTTGGTGGGCACCAAGAAATTTAATAGTGAAGCTGTACGTCTAGTGAAGTTGTCATCTGAAGGTGATGAGCAGTTAAATATATTGTGACCATAACAGTCTACTATAATATAATCAAACTTTTACAAATGAAAAAGTCTTTTTCATCATTAGTTTTGTAGATTGCTGTAGATCTGATGATATTAACTTGAATTGTGTTGATTGCACTCTTATTGCTTCGAGCTTGGTCTTAGGCCTGGGGAGAGTTGAAGCAAAGAGAAATATCTAGTGGTAAAAATGGTTTAGATTACTTTTACTTTAGTTGGAACTTAGAATATATTAAGCTATGGAATTCTAGCACTGGAAGCACCCAAGAATCTCACTGGAGTAACATGCATTAGTAGGGTAGTAGGGTATTTAGACATATTGGTTTTAGGCCTCAGTAGTCTTGATTCTCTTTTCAAACAGCACAACTACATCAAAAGAAGCAGCCCTATGGAAAATAAGCTAAGTAAAATGAGGTCCCATGTTAGTGGTATTTCTGTGATTGTGCTTTTGTGTATTTAATTTCATGCAGGAACTCTGACTACTTATAAAAGAAATAAATGAACAGATTCTTCAAAAATACTCTAGGTCTCTTGGAATCCCACTTGCAGACACAGAAGTATGCAAGTTCCTGCTTAAGTGATCAAAACATACTCTTTACTGAGTATGACTACCAGATGTCTCTTTGAAATGCTTTATCTATTTCAATCTTCTTTCTTTTTTCTCTCAATCTCTGAAATTGGAAATTGCTGCATTAATTATTTTGGTTAGGATGGAGGTTGTTGCATCTGTATTTCAATAGGCAAATTTAAAGGAACTGTAACTTGCAGCTGAGCTGCATCAAGGCCTGAATTTTATTGTGACAAGTTGTACTTAGTATGGATTACTTATCTATAAAACTTTCAAATCTTTTCCAGTTGGTGGGTTTTACCCTCTGTGATTTTCCTGGCTCTTTGAAGTTTTTACTTTACGAAAAATATTTCAGTTTTTATTAGTTATGTGGTAGTGAAGCCTTTTTCTTTGCTTGATGATAATGCCATGTGACAGATGGCTGTCTGTTCATGTTTCTGACTACTGAAATTTTGTAAGCAGCAAGATAAGAAATGTTCTCACGTGGGAACATGAAGTAGGTTCTGAATAGTTTCTTTAGGAAAGAGGTGTGTATTGATATACAAAGTTGAATGTCTGCTGCACCTTCCAGGCTATTAGGAAGGTCTGTTTCTAAATTATTAAATTGAGGTGCTGATTGAGTATAGCTGATAATTAGCCTATTTATACAATCAAGTTGTCAACTTTGACAGAACTAATAGTTTCATTCAGACAGTCCTCAAGCTTAATTGAGTCCTATCACAGAATCACACAGAATCACAGAATGATCTGGGTTGGAAGGGACCTCAAGGATCATGTAGTTCCAACCCCCCTGCCTGGCAGGGCCACCAAACATACACCTTTACTAGATCAGGTTGCCCAGTGCCCCATCCAACCTGGCCTTGAACACCTCCAAGGACGGGGCATCCACAACCTCCCTGGGCAGCCTGTTCCAGGGCCTAACCACTCGCCTAGTGAAGAACTTCCCCCTAACATCCAACCTAAATCTTCCCTCTTTCAACGTAAAACCATTTCCCCTAGTCCTGCTATTGCCAGCCCTTTTGAAGAGTTTACTCCCCTCCTGGGTGTAAGTTCCCTTCAGGTATTGAAAGGCTGCAATTAGGTCACCCCGCAACCTTCTCTTCTCTAGGCTGAACAAACCCAACTCCCTCAGCCTGTCCTCATAGTGTTTGCATTGCCTTCAGTAGGCATAATGTGAAACTCTGTATGTGTGGTAGATGCGTTTTTAGTCTATCTAATGTTAAGCATATCTGTGTCCCTAACTTGACTTCTAAGACTGAGGGAGTACGAAAAGTATTGTGAAAGCTGAAACGTAATTCTTCACCTTTTGTGCTTTTGTTGTCTATTTTAGAAGAGTGTTCTTCACTCACAGAAAGCATCTTCGTTCATTTAAAATAAGATTTCTGTGTATAAGCAGAGTGCAATTGATGGTTAACTTAGAAAAAGCAGCTTTGGATGGGTGCTTGCTATAGGATAGCTTTCCTTTGCTGTCTTTGGTCTGTTCCTGCCTTAACAATCGCAACGCTGATATGCAGTCTGCCAGTAGAGGGTAGTGTATTCATGGAGACATTGCGTTGTCCCGGTCTGCTGTCACAGCTGCAGTTAACACAAAGCCAATGCTTGTCACAGAAGCTGGGCTGATTTTTTTATGGGCTTTTGAAGCCATCAGATATCCCTGTAAATGCCGGAGATGTATTGCTGTGATGTAGCTGTCTGACAGTCTGAATCAACAAGGTGATGATCAGAACCAGTATTTCTCTGAAAAAGCTTCTTTATGTAAATAAACTGGATGAGGTTTAACAAAAGCAAGTGTAGAGTCTCGCACCTGGGTAGAAATAATTGCATGCACCAGTACAGGCTGGGGGAAGACCTGCTGGAGAGGAGCTCTGCTGAGAGGGACCTGGGTGTCCTGGTGGACGACAGATTGACCATGACCAAGCAGTGTGCCCTTGTAGCCAAAAAAGCCAATGGCATACTGGGGTGTATTAAAAAGAGCGTGTCCAGCAGGTCGAGGGAGGTGATCCTCCCCCTCTACTCTGCCCTGGTGAGGCCTCATCTGGAATATTGTGTCCAGTTCTGGGCTCCCAGTACAAAAAAGACAGGGATCTCTTGGAAAGAGTCCAGCGGAGGGCCACTAAGATGGTGAAGGGCCTGGAGCATCTCCCCTATGAGGAGAGACTTAGGGAACTGGGCCTGTTTAGCCTTGAGAAAAGAAGGCTGAGAGGGGACTTGATCCAGGTTTATAAGTACCTGAGGTGTGGGAGCCATAGTGGTGAGGCTGGTCTCTTTTCAGTAGTGCATGGGGATAGGACTAGGGGTAATGGGATGAAAGTACAGCATAGGAAGTTCCGCACGAATGTGCGGAAGAACTTCTTTACAGTGAGGGTGACGGAGCACTGGAACAGGCTGCCCAGGGAGGTGGTGGAGTCTCCTTCTCTGGAGATATTTAAGACCCGCCTGGACACCTACCTGTGTGACGTGGTGTAGGGAGCCTGCTTTGGCAGGGGGGTTGGACTCGATGATCTCTAGAGGTCCCTTCCAACCCCTACAATTCTGTGATTCTGTGAAATAGAGGTTGGTTATGGGTTTGGGTAATCAGTCTAGTAATAGTACTCCTATGACAAATGATATAAGTATATTATAATGAATAAAACCCAAGTTTCATACAACTAACTGTATTTCTCTTACTCCTTTGTAGTGCTGGGTTTTGCCTTGCTGGCTTCCAGATACCATGGGCATACCAGTCTTCATACTTGCTGGTCTCCTTGTGCATGTTGTCTTCTTGGCCTCAATTTTTGACATCTACTTCAGCTCCCCTCTGGTTCATGGTATGACTCCTCAGCAAACTCCACTGCCACCTCCAGCAAAGCGCCTCATACTCTTTGTTGCTGATGGTCTGCGGGCAGATTCTCTGTTTGAATTGAATAGCAACAATACTCCCCAAGCACCTTACCTGCGGTAAGTCCATCCAAAAATCATTTGGATCCAGAATGCTTAATTTCTGGAGGTAGTTATTTGTAATGCTAGAAAGAGTTCTCAGAGGAACAAGAGAAACAAGGGCAGCTGTGGTGTCTTGGTACTTCTTTCTGCCTTTGAAATGACAAATTTTTGCCGTTAGTCTTTTGCAGCATCGAGAACTTGTCCCCATCTCTAGGAGCACTGGTATGTAGCAGCTAGGAAAGAGGATATTCTTGCCATCACGTGTGTTCAGATTTTCAGTTTCAGTAATTCAGCATTACTGTACTTTCTAGTGATAATGCAAAGCATACATTATTTTGGGAAGTCTGCACTTCTACTGGCTTTGTTTTACTTCGTCCTCTTCTAAAATTTGTTCAAGTAAATTGAACAATTTTCACTAGTGCTAAAAGGATGTGGGAGAGTGGAAGAGAAAAGCTGCCTTAAAAGAAAAGATGCTGATGGGTCTCTGGAGTCATAGAATCACAGAGTGGTTTGGGTTAGAAGGGACCTTCCAGATCATCTTGTTCCAAATCCCTTGCTATAGGCAGTGATACATCCCACTATACCAGGCTGCTCAAAGCCCTATCCAACCTGGCCTTGAATGCCTTCAGGGAGGGGACATTTGCAGTCTCGCTGGACAACCTGTTCTAGGGTCTCACCACCCTCACATTAAATAATTTCTTCCTGATATCTAGTCTAAATCTACCCTCTTACAGTTTAAAGCATTTTCCCTCATCCTGTTTCTACATGCCCTTGCAAAAAGACCTTCCCCACCTTTCCTATAGATCCCCCTTAAGTACTGGAAGGCTGCTGTACAGTCCCTCTGGAGCCTTCTCTTCTCCAGGCTGAAAAGCCCCCAACTCTCTCAGCCTGTACCCATGTGGGAGGTTCTCCAGCCCTCAGATCCTCTGGATCTGCTCTAACAGGTTGATGTCCTTCTTGCGTTGGGGTCCCCAGAACTGGACACAGTATCCCAAGTGCATATTATGAGAGCAGAGGAGAGGGGCAGAATCACGTTCCTTGACCTGCTGGCCATGCTTCTCTTGATGCAACCCAGGATATAATTAGCCTTCTGGGCTGCAAACGCACATTACTGGTTCATGCTGCCTTTCATCAATCAGAACTCCCAAATCCTTCTCCTCAGGGCTGCTTTCAAGCCATTGTGTGCTTGGGAAAAGTCTGTGCATGTGCTTGTAATTACTCTGTCCCACGTGCAGGACCTTGAACTGGGCCTTGTTGCACTTAAAGCCTGTCCAGGTCTCTCTGGATGGCATCCCTTCTCTCTGGCATGTCAACTACACTACTCAGCTTGGTGTCATCTGCAAACTTGCTGAAGATGCACTCAGTTCCACTGTCTGTGTTATACAAAAATATTAAGTAGTAGCACCAGTCCTTGAAGAATGCTGCTTGTTAGTGGTCTCCACTTGGGCACTGAACCACTGACCTCAACTCTCTGGGTGAGACCATCCAGGCAATTCCTTATCCAGTGAGTGGTCTCTTTGAGCTTCACATTACTCACCGGTTTCTCCTCGTTGGTGAGGACAGCATCCAATACAGCACCTATTCTCTTGGGTTCCTATGCCACTTGGAAGTTATCAATGCATTCCAGGAACCTCTTTGATTCTAGTGCCCTCCTGTGTTTTCCTTCCAAAGATATCAAAGTGGTTGAAGTCCCCTTTAGTTCCATCTTTTATGAATATGAAGCTGCTCCTATCTGTTTACCGAAGGCCTCATCTTTCTGTAGCAGCCTGTGGCAGACCTCCACTACAATGTCTCTGTCCCCTGCCTTCCCTTTAGCCCTAAGCCATGAGCTCTGTGTTAGCTCCTCATCCACCACCAGATGGAGCTCCACAAACTCCATCTGGTCATTGAAGTAGAGAGCTGCATCCCCTACCCTTCTCCCTTGCCTGTCTTTCCTAAAGAATTTATACCTATCTATTCCTACATTGTTGTGTACAAGTTGTGAGAGCCATCCCACCGTGTCTCAATGATGCCAGTCACATCATAGCCCTGTAGGCATGTACATGCCTGTAGCTCTTTTTGCTTGTTCCCTATGCTCCATGTATAAGTGTACAGACAATAAAATGCCATCTGTGTATCTCTAGTTCTCTCTCACTTGTGTATTAAAAACAAGTGCGAGTGTGTGTGTACATGTGAGATAATGAGAAGAAATTGTTGCAGTATGCTACATGCTGTAAAAGGTAAGGCAGTCCAGGGCACATAGAGTCTATTTTTATTTTTTATTTTTTATTTTTTATTTTTTATTTTTTTGCATGTTTGTTACTAAGTTCCAAGTATTCGTTCTCTTCTTTGCTTTAGTTTGCGGTGTAACAGACAGATAATTTCTCTTGCAGGTATTTTGTTAAGGAGGAAATATCACTTTAAATGAACAAGAACTACTCATGTGGCAATATGCTACAAATAAAAGCAACATTTATGCTATGAATAAAAGCAACGTTTTTTAGTATATATAGTATTATATGAAGTTAATAAAGATTCTTTCTGTTCAGAGCAGATTTCTGGTTGATGTATGCTAAGTACCCAGGCTTTTCTTCTGCAAATATTCTTGAAAAATCTGTTAGCCATCAGTGTTCAAGTAGCTGCAAGGGACAGCAGGTGGTGTGTTCTGAACTGCTGTGATGCTGCTGCTAAGGATTTAAAGAAAAAGATTTTAATCCTTGTCAGTTATATTTCATATTTATTACTGTATCATATTCATCACTGTTATGGGTAGCTAATGTTTGTACTATCAAGGAAATTATTGTGGTTTTTTTTGTTTTGTTTTTTGTATTTCCTCTCAATGAAGGGCTTTGAAATAATTCAAAACAACTAAACAAGTTTTGAGAAGGTAAATTACATTCTGGCTGTATTCTGCCTGCCTTGTGTTATTGTTAGCTTCAGATTTGGTAATAGAACCTCTCAGAAGCAAAGATAAAGGATTACTTTCTGACTCGAGCAAAATTGATTTGGGAAGTAATCCAGGAAATAGAAATCAAAGTCTAATTAAAACAATTTCCTACCTGTTGTGACAGTGAAGTGAGAGGAGAGCCAAAATTCTTTTATCTTTGTCTTAAGTCTTCCGCTAATGTAATACATCTTGATCAGTCTCCAGTGAGAATAAATTAACAACCACTTTAGCTGATACTAAGATCCTTTTTTCAAAATAGTACCCATTTTCAGTATGACCTGTCTAAAAACCTGGCTGAGATGATAGTTAGGAATAACATCAGAACATTGTATGACCTTTTTCTTTTTTCACTGTAATGTTTGAACTATTCCAAATGGTCTGTGAACTTTGAAGGAGGCCTGAGAATGTGAGATCCCATATGAGTTTGAAAAAAACTGATCAACTATGAATCCTATGAATTGAAGCCTTAAATTTTAGCTTTTGGTAAGATTCTTATTTCATTAATGAGAAATATGTTTGAAATTTAGTGTAACAGTAAACAACAGTAGACAACTTCTGTATTTATATATCTATATATATGTATGGTGTGTGTGTGTATATGTGTGTGTGTATTTTATATATATATATAAAATATATACACAGAAAGTAAGAGCAAACCTTGGTATTTTTGCAGATACAATAACGTGAAGTAAAGCATGTATATATTTCAAGGTTTGCTCGTACTTTCTGTGTTGCTCCAATGATGTGCACCTTACATTTGCATTTGGTTTATATCTTTTTGTTGCTGGCTTCCAAGATCCAGCATAGATAAAGGAATCAGATGTGGTGACAAGAACTAATTATAGCTGAGCATATTTAACGAGCAAAAGAAGACTGGACTTTCAAGCTAAATGGAAAGAACAAAGAAAAGGAACGCCAGACAGCAACAATCTGGATGTTGAAGGGGGGGGGGTTACAGACAGATTAGAAAGCAGCAGAAAGAAACTACACATTAATTCTGAATGCTGTAAGATGTCACATAGTTTCTGTGAAGTGCTGATGGTCCGTACAGTGGCAAGTTAGCGTTCAGTTTGTATTCCTGCACAGCAGGCTAAAGCAAAAAATCTGTTTTTAATCTGGACTTTTTATATTTCCTGCCTCACATTTACCTGTCACTTCTTCTGTTTGTGAATTGTTTTGCTTGCAAGAAGATACGAGCATTAACTGCCTTGTACTTTGTTTTCAGTGCTATTCTGGAGAATAATGGCAGCTGGGGCATCTCTCACACCCGAGTCCCAACAGAATCCAGACCAGGGCATGTTGCACTGATAGCTGGGTTTTATGAAGATGTCAGTGCAGTTGCTAAAGGTACGCCAGTCCCAAAGGTTTGAACACTGTCCTCCAAATTAAGTACTTTAGTGATGTGGAAAATTTCCTATTGGATATCTTTTTCACTGTTGATAGTTATAAAAATGGATTAAATAGATTAATGTTTTGCAACACAGTAAAACTTAGCACCCTAATACTGAAAGCAGAAGAACCTTCTGGATTCTTCTTACTGGTTTAAATTTTGAGATGTAACAGGTGATGATGAAGCAGATGTTGCAAACAAGTAGAAACTGCAGTGTTTTAGCTGAACTTCTGTTAAGTGGAATTAGCAGCAAGAAGTGAAAAACCTCATCTGACAGTGGTTGCTGCATGCTTGGCAGTTAATGATGTGATACAAACCTTCAGATTACTGACTTGCTTCCTTGGGTGCCCAGGAACATCTGCAATATTGTGTGGTTTTTTTGTGAAGGAATGGACTGTGGCTACTGGTAATGTAATACGCATGTGTGTTACTATGTAAAATGTTGAAATCTGCAATCAAATAAAAGGGGATTTAGAATTCAGGAAAACAGTAAAGAAGAGTAAAACTGACCCATAGGTGGAGTTTGTTGTGGACAGGGAAAACTCTAGAACTAAAAGATTGCATGGGCTATTAGTCTTAGCTGTCAGTGAGATCTTTTGGCAATCCCGTTGAAATCCATGTATGTTTTTCACAGGATGGAAGGAGAATCCAGTGGAATTTGACTCAGTTTTCAATGAAAGCAAATACACGTGGAGCTGGGGAAGCCCAGATATTTTGCCAATGTTTGCAAAAGGTAGGGTTTAAATTTCATGAGCTTTCTTCACAGTTCTCAGATAATAAAGTAGACATGCTTGCAGCTCTTAAGTTAGAGGAGAAGTTGAATTACATATTTCTATTTTATATACCTACTTTCTAATTTGTGAAATCAGGACCAGGTAGAGAAAAAGCAAAATTTAAAGAAGATATTCATATTTATTCATCATTTAAATAGATTTTATATAACTCTGTCTACACAGTGAAGGAAAATCACCCATAGTTAAAAAAGACTTCATGGTTTTTCTTTGGTATAAGGTTCTTACTTGCAGGTCTACAGCTGAGGCTTTTCTTTCTCTGCATACAGCACCCAGTGACTCAGGTGATAAAACTGGAGCCATATTTTATGAGTGTCTGTGCTGGAGAAGTGGCTTATTGCAGGCTTCAGTTCCAGAACAGTAATGGATAAAGGGAAGAACTGTAGGCAAGTAGGAACTGCATGGTATTATTCCTGAAACTTGAGGTCTTTTTAGTGTGCAGAATGTTAAAAGTCCTGTCAGCCCCATGGGCTGATCTCTGGACATACAGAGTGCTGAGCAATATTTTAACAGTTTAAAAGGTCTCTGGATTTGATTTCATTCTTCTCTCAGAAAAATGAGGAAAAGCTAGTGGTATATGCTGCTGTTTTGTTTAAATGCAGATTTAAATTAGAAAAATATTATTGGGAGGATAGCAGTAGATTCTAACATTGGCTTACAAGAAGCATCTGTCATATTTCTCATAATAATTATTGAACTTTTTCTGAACTTAGTCTCTCTCTATCCTCTACGTATCTCCTTTGCCACACACACACCTCTTTTTACAGTTCCTGGGTTGATCCATATAAATTTAAGTTTATGGTAAACTACTAGGAAATATTTTTACAACTTTTGCTTTCCCATGACCTCAGATGACAGCTTTCATTTAGAAATATTGTGATGGGGGCTGGGGAGCTAGGAAAGATTGTACACTGCCCTTGCACAGATTATTTATACTTCTACAGATGTCTTGGGAAAATATTTGAGGAATTCTAGAATTCCTCAAAGCTCTGTCCTTTTGTGGGTTTGCTTTGATAAGTGAGGGACTGGAAGCAGCTTTGATATTTTCTTCAGTGATGTGCAAGGGTAATGCCATATAGTTACCTTATGGCTCAGTGTGGCTTCTGTGTGGCACCAACAGAATTTTTTTATTCCTCTGAAGGTGAACTGTCTAAGGCCTATGACCACACTGCTTAAAGAAGGTTTAGTGCAGCACTATTTGACAAGTAGGTGATGTTTACAAATCAGCTTGTCACAATAGAAAGATGGCTTAATTTTTAGTGGAAAAAGGTATTTTTCCTCTTCTTCCTTCCACTGGTGAGGCCAGACCTCAAGTATTGTGTTCAGCTTTGTGCCCCTCCCTGCAAGAAAGACATTGAGGCCTTGGAATGCATCCAAAGAAGGCAATGAAACTGGTGAGGGATCTGGAGCACAAGTCTTATGGGGAGTGGCTGAGGGAGCTGGGATTGTTTAGCCTTGTTAAGAGGAGGCTCAGGGGAGACCTCATTTCACTTCACAACTTCCTGAAGGGAGGTTGTGATGAGGAGTGGTTTGGCTTCTTCTCTCAGGCGACAAACAGGACCTGAGGAAATGGCCACAAGTTGTATCAGATGAGGTTTAGATTAGACATAAGGGAAAACTTTTTCTCTTGGAGAGTGGTCAGGTCCTGGAATGGCTGCCCAGGGAGGTGATGGAGTCACCAACCCTAGCAGTGTTCAGAGGAGCTTGGGTGAGAAGCTATGAGATATGGTTTAGTAGCTTGTGGTAGCAGTGGTAATGAGAGGATGGTTGGACTGGATGATCTTGTAGGTCCCTTCCAACCTTGTGATTCTCTCCAATATAAACTTTATCTGTAAGCAATCTATTTTTGATCATGCATAAGCTAAAGATATTCACTGTTCTTTTATAATGAGCTTCTGAAAAAGAGAGAGAACTTCTATAACACAGATATGAATGGAATCAAAATCTATGAATGTCTAAATTTCACTTTTTTTTTTTTTTAAAGTTTAAAAGATAGGAGAAGCATGGCTTAAATTCTGCCCCTCTTTTCGTGCTGGAACTTAGTAGGTCTTATGAATTTTTGTGTTGGTTTTGTTATGTCAAAATGTTCAGAATTCTATTAGCTATTACACCATTTTCATTGGACGGTGAATAAGGAATACATGACACAACCTGAGTTTTGTTGTGCAGTGAAAAATCCCGCTTCCTGTCATATTTTGTCTTTGAGTCCTTTTCCTGTCATGAAATAAATGTTTCAGTCAAATAAATGTAGATTCTATAGAGAAGGTAAAAGCATTTGCTTGTGGATCTCTCAGTCTAAAATGCATCCACATCTGTATTTGTGAAAGACTGTCTGATTAGAGCTGTTCTGAAATATCTTTGGAACTGGCATGCAACTTATTTAATCCAAAGTAGTATTAGTAAGTGTTAGTTTCTGATGTTTCTGAACTATGCTAATTCAGTGTTTTAATCTTTTTTTCTAAGATATTTTTAGATTGAGCTTGACATTACATGAAAATAACATACTTTTACAATTTCTATTTCCAAAAAGCCCTTTAAAACTGAGTTTTTCTTCTAAACTTGCCAAACCTGGAGATTTGATCTGCAGCATGCCAGGTCTGCGGTATTTTGTCATGGGTTTGGGCAGCTGAGGTTCCATTGCTCAACCCAGAACAGAGGAGCTGAGGTGAGGCCTGATGGCGGCTGCAGCTCCTCACAGGTAGCTGAGGGGCAGCGCTGAGCTCTGCTCTGTGTGACAGCGACAGGGACAGAGAGAACAGCATGGAGCTGTGCCAGGGGAAGGACAGTTGGGGATGAGGGACAGGGTCTACGCCAGAGGGCTGTGAGCTTGGAACAGGCTGCCCAGGGCAGTGGGTATGGCCACAAGTACTAGAGTTGAAGGAGCTTTTGGACAGCGCTCTGAGACATAGGGTTTGGATTTTGGATGGTGCTGTGCGGAGCCATGGATTAGACTTCATGATTCTTGAGTACTGTTAAGATTGGGATATGTTATGATTATAAGGGTTCTTTTTCTCTCTTGGAAACTGGGAGCAGGACAGGTTGTTGGTTTTTCAGCCCTGAGAATGGTACCATAGAGACTAGGAGGACATTCAGGGCAAAGCTTTGTTGGGGTTATTCTGGAGAGTTTGGATTGAAACTGACCTGTCAGTCTCCTCTTCTTGGTGTGCTGCAGGAACAGTGGAATATAAGAAAGCCACATTTCTCACATTGTTTATCTAACTTTGGTGGCAGTTCTCTTAATGCCTGTGTGCTGTTGGCTCAGTATCTAACTGTTTTTGCAACTTTAATGTGTTTTTCTTTTTGCCTCTTTTGTGCACATACAATTTGCCTACAGAAGTCTTCTACTATCATGAATTCTGGTGAATCGTGATAGACTTATCAGACACAAAAACAGTCTTGGTAGTGGAATGATAGCTTTGATTTCCAAAGAATGTAATTTTATTGCAGTAGGAGAATTTTGTTCTGAACTCTATTATTTGAGTCTTGATATTAAGGGATGGAATGCCAGGCAGAATTCTGTAGGAGGAATAGCTGATAATCTGGTATGGGAGTTTCTCACACCTCCAGTGGCTTCCATTAGTGTAACCTCCAAACAGTTGAGCTCTGTGCTTCTAAAAAATATTTTTTGTCCTTGGCTGCTATCTATTTCTCTACCCGATCTTTTCTTCCTTCTTTGGTGGCCCCTGGTTTCAGGCATATTGTTGCCTACTACTTTTTAAAATACAGAAATACGTTATGAAGTATATACCTAGTAGGTTGTTTTCTTATTTCTTGAAACTGTTTTATAAAACTTGCTAGGTATGCGGAATCTTTCCTGGTATGGCCTCATTTACCACTGTGTTTCTCCATAGAATGCAAGGTTGGTGGGCTTTTTTGGTTCACTGTTTTTCTGTGGTATAAATTGAAATAGATAAGTAGTTGGTGTGTTCCTTTACCTGTTCTGCAAATGGTGTGCTTTGCAAAAACACATCTCCAGATGTCCTGTAGTGCTGTGGAAGAGCAGTATAGAGCTCTACTCTCCTTAAACATTAGTCATTCTTATAGCGATTGCTAGAGCTTATTTCTTCTTTTGAAGTCCTTTAATCCACCAAACTGAACTCCATAATTCATTTTTAAATGCCTTGGAGTATTTTTTTATTTTTTATTTTTTTTCAGATTGAGAATTGCAATGAGTGTTCTAGTTTATTAGCAGTTGTAACATCTCTTGAGGGGCAGCCTGGGGGAACTGCACCAGAAGATCTGTGCTGGCTTTCATCTTTCTGGTCTGAAATACCTGTATCAGTTGTGTGGGTTTGGATGTAATCTTAGTTAAACAGCTCTCTTATTACTGGGATGTTAGTCCATTCACAGGCCTGGAAGCTTATAAAATGGCATTATATAATTGTAACATCCAGAAAATCAGCTAGAAGCTTGCTGGCCTTCAACTGATAGAAGAACATTTCCCCTTTGGGACTTTATGTAGTAAAGTACAAATAGCATCCCCAAGCTGTAACAGCTCAGCCACTGACAGAAAGATTTCATTAAACTGCACCTAGTTTCAGATCTTTCCAGAACTTTTAAGTTAACTTCCTTCTAGGTCTTCATCATCATCTTTTTTCCACCTCTCTCTCTACTTTACTTTTTGGAAATTATTTTGTCCAGATGCTGTGTTCTCGCATCAGTGGGCATTGTGCTGTACTTCATGCCAGAACATAGTCCTGTACTTTTCCCCTTCAGATTTTGAATCCATATTTTAAAGATGTGAACTTTGAATACTTTCTTTTTGAAGGTGTTTGTTGAAATTGACCACTTTGTTCTCTACATTGTCTTCAAGAACTAATATACAGCAAAGTTGCATTCCTCCTATTGCCTGCCCTGTACATAATGTGTTATAATTTCCTGTGCAAAAGGCCCGGGCATTTTGCTGCTGTCTGGTATGATTCAGTTTAATAACCAAAAGCTAAGTATGACTTCTTAAAGAAGAAACAGGGAAGAATAAAAAGCACAGAAGGTGTGTTGAAGTGGGGCTTTCTATACACTGTTTCTTGTGAGAAGTTTCTTAGTGAAATTCCTTGTTTCAAAACTAATTTGTTTTACTCGCTTTAACTGGAATTTGTTCAATTCCTATTTGCTTTTCCATGCTTTTTTCTCACCTGAGTATACTAGATAACATTGTTCCTCACCCCGTCAGTGATGCTGGTAAGCTAATGTGTTAAAATGGCATCCAGGAGTAAATATAAATCTAGGTGTAATTTAAGGAGAAATCCTTCGAATTCTCTCAGAATTGTCATTCTTGATGGATTTCTGCTCACTGTTCCTGTATTTTTGACTGACAAAAGGAAGAAAACTTTTCTCTCACCTCCCATTCCATCTGTATTGTTTTTGCAGGTGCTACTGGAGATCACGTTTACACATTTTGTTACACAGCAGAAAGTGAAGACTTTGGAGCACAAGATGCAGCTGAACTTGACACTTGGGTTTTTGATCATGTTAAGGTGAGCAAAGAATTTTTTTAATAGTTTACATGTGTATAATAAAGCACAACTGGGTAACTTTATCATAAATAATGTCAATTTTGCCCTACATCTAGAAACTTTTTGAAGACATCACTTAAAGCAGTAACTATTAAAACGACAACAACAAAAAACCAAAAACAACAACAAAACCAACAAAAAAAACCCCAACTTTGATCAATTATCATGACCAGTAACAGTTTTATCTCATGCAATTCGAATTAAACTGACAGTAAGCCTTCTGTTAAGAAAAGCCAAGAGTATTTTTAAATATGTATTTGCATGTTATCTGAAAACTATCTTCTTAGAGTACTGCAAGGAATCTTGTTTTAGTTAATTTCTTAATAGGTATTATGACATCAGATAAACAAGTGTTTATTAGGAAATCAAATGGACAACATTACTGACTTAAGTTATGTCAAGATTCTGTCTATTCGCTATGACCATAGTGTTGCGTGTCCTGATGCATGTAGTTGAGTTCTGATTATTTTTTGAGGCTCATGGTGTGCTGTGACTACCAAAGGAGGCACGGTTAGTTTTATGGAAAAGGCAAATCAGGCCCTGACGCAGGATAATTCATTCAGGTGATGCTCTGCTCAGCTCGACAGACATCTGCAGTACTATCATTGTTTGCATTAACATCCAGTGCACATCTGTATCTGTGTAACTCTATTGCAGTATCTGTGAATTCCTGCATTTGTGTTATGCTCTCCTACTTCACCAGTCCTGGATTAAAAAATACCGATGGTGGCTATTTGTGTATAAATAGTTATATATATGGAGTAATTAGGGGAAGACTTAGCTTTCTGAATTGCACAATAACGTTAAATGTGTTTTAATAAACGTCTTCCACAAGATATTTGGGCTATATGCATTAGCTAACTAGTGTAAATCAAAACAAAACTGAAACAATATATTAACCAGATCAACATCTGCATTAAGAAAGCAAGGCTATGTCTGCTTTAAACTATGATGTGAGGTGAAAAAGTTCATTATAGTTCATTTGTTTTCAAAGAAAGTGATTTCCTGAGTTTGCAAGCAGAAACATTATTTGTTTTGTTTTTTCTTGTGGGTTTTTTCCTAACCACCATCCTTTCTGAACTTGCACTTGTATCAGGCTGTATAATTGTATGAATAGTAAGAGTCAAATTAGTCTGTCAATTACTCTCAAACAGTTGTCTTAAAGTTGCACCCTGCTGTCATTTGGAGTTGCACAGGTTTATGTGCGTGGTGCTTCAAAACACCTAATGGCATTTCAAACAATAATGCCATTACTGATGACTTTCCTTGGAAACAGCACCCTACATACTAGATTTCATCTGATACTAATATTATGGATGTTATAGCCAATTTTTTCTTGTTATACTTTAGTTAGTACTTGTGTTACAAGCAACTTTTCAGCTTATTGGGAATGTTTAATGGGAAATTTATTACTAGTCTCACTAAATTGTGTATCAGTTGTAGCCAGGCTATTTGCCATAAAGGTAGAAGGTTGGTTGGATTTGGGAAATGGATGCATCTGTTCCTTGTAAAGCTTTTTGTAAGAGTAACTCAGAGTCACTGGAAAAAATACGGTTAAAAGAGAGTTCTAGTGGTAGCTCCCTGCATGAAGGAGGTCCAGTTAGAGTAGGATTCTCAGGCCTTCCTAATCACATTTGGGTACCTGTTTCAAGGTCTGACAACACTCACGGTTTCAAAACCAATAAAAGAAAATAAGTCTCCTTATCTTTGAATTTTCCATATTTTGTTTCGAATTGTCTCCTCCCTTCTTGTCTACCATTAAACCCTTCTATGAGTCTGGCTCCATATTATCTTTAGTCCTTAGGAGGTAGCCGTAGACAGCTCAGAGATCTCTCCTTAAACAGTTTTTTTTAAAGCTTCATAGTTTATTCCCACCTCCAAAACATCTTGAGGATGTTTAAAGATAATATCACTGAATGGAGCAAATAAAAGTAAATAAATAAAGCAGAAGGACAGAAATATATCATTAACTTCTAATATTAGCTTGGCAATTAGTTGCCATAGGTTTTGAGTTTTGTGATTGAGTACCAAAAAAATAAAGGAAGTATTTTAGCAGGCAGTGAAGGCACACATGCTGGGCACACAGTTTGGCAACCGTTAGTGCAAGATTAAATGGTTTTGCTCCAGCAGTTTAATGTCCTGCTTATCAACTTGTCACTTTTAGCAGCCTGGGGTAACTAACTATTTGCAGTGATCTTCTGATTTACATTTTTTTCTGTATGCTATTTTAAAAAGCTTCGATGGGAAAAAGTTTGCTCTTTTGCTCCTAGAAAAGATTCTGCATCCCAAGTTACACTTTCATTCCTCTTGTTGTCTTGTTCCTAATTAGCCTGAGGTCAGGGAAACTGTTTTGGTTGCCGTTGCTCTGTGTTAAGAGGTGGCTGGTGCTTGAGAGTGGGGTATTTTTGGAGTAATGTAGGAACCTTTCTAGTGAGTGAGAAAAACTTCAGGCCTTTCTTTCTTCATGAAAGTTTCTTTTGCATGCTTGGGTTTGATATTCTCACATTTATCCATGTTTCAAGATGTAATTTCAGGAATTTCCTGTATCTGTCCTGATACGTTATTTAATTAAAAATAACAAAACAGAATCATACTGTCTCCTGTACATTATTGGTGTGTGCTTGGAGACTTCTTTAGTTTTCTGTCAAGGAAGTCAGAACCATGTGGGATGTTAAAACATCCATAAAAATAATTACATTGCTTTTAAACCAATGTAATCAGATTTTTTTTTTCCTTGCATCTTTATTTAAAACGTCTCTGTATTTAAAACAACAACATGAAAAAACTTACGTAAGATTTTTATTTTATTTGAGAAGTGCTGAAGTTGGCAGCATGCAAATATGAATCTGAAACTTCAATATAATCAGGGACAAAGGGTGAAATTAAGTAATATCATGGTATCCTGACACACCTTGCCAATGGGACTCTTGCTGCCAGTTTGGTTATCTGCTTGCTACAGTGATTTTTGTTTACACAAGGTATGAGCTTTGGTTTCTAGCAGTTCCACTGTGGTCATGCAGGTATATGGTACGTTGCTTCTTCCTTTGGTGGCGGAAATGTTTCATTCTGCTAGCATTTTCCCTAGGCTCCTGTGTGAAATTCAAATCCACTTTTCTCTGTGTTATCGTTACTTTGAACTAAAACCTTACCCAACTTTGTTTCCTTGGGCACTTCAGTGACTAGGGAGATCATGTTGAAATAGCTGTCTGCCTGCATTTTACATTGCTGTAATGTGCCTGGTCTAACACTGAATAGCCATGTCAAGACTCATTCAATCTCAGGAGAAGATCCCAACCCCCTGGCATCTGCCTCGGGGATGCTTAAGTAGGACATATGCAAGGCAGATGCATGTTCTGTAGTTCTTGTATTTCCAAAGCATGTCTTGTTTTGTTTCAGTCTGATTTCTGCAAATGAGTTGTAGGGTGGTATCTTAGTCCTGTAGAACCTGCTTCCAAAGCAAGAGTATTGAGAATTTTGCTTCCAGCTTGAAGTCAGTAGGTATATAAAGCTGTATGTGGAGCTCAGAAATGGTGCGTGCTCATGTTTACATAAGAGGTAAAGAAGGGATGCTGCAGTTATCTGGTATTTCTACCTAATGAGAATGGAAGGAAAAAAACCCCAACAAAACACCTCAAAAGTGTTTCCCACCTTTGGTAAGTTGAAACTGTGGACTGATTATATTGATAGTGACTGTCATCCAATAAGTAAAGTAGAAAACAATCTTTCTTTCAGAACTACCAGCATTATGACACAAAACCAGCTGTATTTTAGTTTTAGTAAGCTGCCTGACATCTTTTTCCACTGTACTCAGATTGATATCTTATTGGCTTATTCCATACAGAGCTTCTTTAATTCTTCCAGAAGTAATCAAACGTTGTTCTCTGCACTAAATGAAGAGAAAGTGGTTCTATTCTTGCATTTGCTTGGCATAGATACAAATGGACACGCTCATCGGCCATACTCAAAGTAAGTGGGGAGGTTAGGTTTATTCTTCTTATTAGTGCTGGGTGCATATAGTAACTAATTTTTTCCTGAAACTTGCTTTTTATATATAAAGAAAAGGTCTTGAAGGTCTCTTCTGTAGGCCATGTATGTCACTGTGGTTACTTTTGGGCGGGTTGTTGTTTTAAGGTCTTCTCTACAGAAGTGACTGCTTATTTTGCCATATGCCAGGTTATAATTCTCAGATCTGATATTTTAGCAAGTTCTCTAATTCACACTTAATATATGATGTAGAGGATATTTAGGGACTTGCATTTTCACTTGTAAAATTTAAACACTGAGTTTCACATAGCTGAAAGACTAAGGCATGCAGAAAGATTTATAGAAGACAGTAAGTTTAGAGGAACTGATACCAGAATTAGTCAGCCGTGGTTTAGATTTTGCAAGGCATTTGAATAAAAAGTTTAGATTATCAGCAGTACTTATCATTGATTCACCTTGAATTGAGGTATTTCAAAACTTCTGCTTTTACTTCTTCACGTGCTTTGAATGTAGGATTTTGTGCCTTTATTTTCTCTTGATCCTTGCACGCTTCTGAAATCCTTGTTCTGATTTCCTGCATCATTCCTAAGCTTATACTTGCTACATTCCTCATGCTCTTCTTTTGTTGTGATATTAAAAGATAAAGTTTTTCAAATTGACTTTAGCAGCAGCAATAAATAGAAAACTGGTTGGCCAGAACTTAATCCTTGTCGCTGTCTCTAAAAAGAAAACATGAGTTTCTTGGTTTACCCTGTCTCAGACTCAGTCTATGAACAATCTCGGATCAGATCTCCTTCACTTAGAATCACAGAATTGTTTGAGTTTGGAGGGCTGTGTATGGATCATCCAGTTCTAGCACCTCTAACATGGGCAGGGCCGCGTCCCACCAGATTGCTCAAAGCCCTGTCTAACCTGGCCTTGAATACTTTCCAGGGATGGGCTATCCACAGCTTCTCTGGGCAGTCTGTGCCAGTGCCTCATTGTGAAGAATCTCTTCTTTGTGTCTCATCTAAACCCACACTTTTTCAGTTTAAAACTGTTGCTCTTTATCTTGTCACTATGCTCTCTCATAAATTTGCTTAATTGCTCTGGGTAATAAATTGTCTACAGTCAAGAACAGGTCAGATATATAGTAAAGATAAAAATCCATTGAGACTGTAGTTCCAGGGACTTTCAAACAGCAGCGTGTGGTTTTCACACTAGACTTAGAGGAGGAAAGATTTTACATCTAGGATGCCTTTTATTTGCTTGAGGTTCTGCAAGGAATGAAGTTGTTTAAAAGCAAGGGACTGAACATACTTTGTATAACTTTTATACCAAATGCAAAAGCCACCTGGAATCTATTAACATTTTCTTTTTTTTTTTTTCTTTTCTTTTTTTTTGTTTTTCTCTTTTCAGGGAATACAAGGAGAATATTAGAAAAGTTGATGAGGGTGTAAAGGAAGTTGTTTCAATGCTCGAAAGCTTCTATGGAAATGATGGAAAAACTGCATATATATTAACTTCTGACCACGGGATGACAGATTGGGGTGAGCATTTTTAAATTCTGATAGTCTGCTGAGTTTATGGTATCTAGCTGGGTTACGTGTGAACACTCCAGACACCCAACAGTGCCAGAACATGCGTTACTGTGCAATGCATGAATATGAATTTGAACACTCCACACACTTGAACAAGCATAGACACACCATACATGTGAACACGTACTGGTATGAAATGGGGGAGCACAGGTGGGCATGTGTGAACACACATGGACATACCATTCCTTCTGCTTATTGTTGATATCAAGTGACGGAACTTCTTGGAGTCTAGGATCATATGAAGAATGTAGAACAAACAGTAGGCCACATAGCCATATATTTTGACAAAGGCTTGTGAAGGAGTATAATAAATTCCAAGAATTTTAAATTTAAAGACTTTCATTATTATTCAAGCTTTTTATCTTCTATATGTCATTTGTTAGTGGCTTTTTATACGTACAGTTGTCTGTATAAAGCCTGTTACACACATTATTAATTGCAACATCACAAGATCTTGTTCAAGCCTAAGCGGAAAAGAAATAGTTACCACTTTGTGCTATGAAGTGCCTGAGAAAGGTGGTGAATCTGGGAGCTGGTGACAAACTTCCCTTGAGCTGTCTGTCCTCCCATTTATGCTTTTAGGCACACCAGAAAGGAGGGCCTGCTATGGGATCCCTTTAGAGGAGACTGGTGCTGGAGAACAGGAGGAGCAGCTTGCAAGTACGGGAGTGAGGCAGGCAGCTCAGCCAGGCTATTAGCTTCTGAGGGCACTATGAGCTATGGTTATAGCTGCTGAGTGACTTGAGGCCATTCTAGTATAACTATACATAGGATGAATGAGGAGAATTTCCTGTGATGAGCTCCTTCAAACAAATCTTTTTCCTTTCTTTTTTTTTTTTTTTTTCTCCAAGAATTTAAAGAACATTCCTGTCCTTGTGTGCTACCAGCAAAAATAAGTCTGCCTTCCTGTGCTGTGTTTGTTTGTAGCTATTAATTGGGATGCTTTTGAATCAAAGGATGCTTAAGATGTGGTAAAATTCAGCATCGTATTGTGTGTGAAATCTTAGATTTTCTAATGGATGGCATGCCATCTTTTTCTTTTATCAGAGATGACAGAACTATTCATGTTTATTCAAAATCAGCCTAATTATCATCTGCAAAATAGTTTGTTCTGATTATTATTTACTGTTGAGCTGGCTGTCACTTGCTGTAATATGTAAATTCTGATGCAGTTTTTTTCAAGTAGTCTTTTTTTAATATACATGTACACTTGTGTAAGTGCCTGTGTGTGTGTGTATATCTATATACATATATATAAAATGATACATGATCAAGAGGACCTTAGGAGGTCCAATTACTTCCTCAGAGGAGGGCCAGCTTTGGGATCAGGCAGGGTGTTGGCTTGGCTTCTATCTATTAGGGCCTTGAAAATCTCAAGAGATTAAGCCTATACAACCCCTTTGGGCAGCTGCCTTCATTTCTTCCCTGTCTCCATGGAGGGGGAAAAACTTCCATCATATGCAAGCTGGCACTTTGTTTCAGTGCATGCATTTTGTCTCATCCTCTCCATGATGGACAGCAAGATCCTGACTCCATCTTCATTCTAACCTGCTTACAGTGGGTTACAGGCTGGTTGCTATTAGGTTCCTGTTCCTTCCCAAAGCCATCTCTCGTTCCAGCTGGACAAGTCACAACACCTCAGCTCCTCTTCGTAAGAATGCTTCTATGAATGATGGGACCACTGGGCCTTTTCCAGATGGTTCTCTTCCAGGTGTCTACTCTGTTCTGGGAGTCTCAAACTGGCTGCAGTGCCTAGTGGCTGTCTCACATGTCCAGAATAACATGAAGTTATTTTCTGAAGTGAAAGCTTGATTTTTCTGCCAGAAGCATCAATGACTTTAAAGTTGACTTCAGTAACTACAACAGCAAACCTAATACTTAAGTCCGTAGCTGGTCTTCTGAAGGCTATTTCAGTAGCTTCTTATTCAAGTTTGTAGTATCAGCAGCTGTTGTGGTAATTTACAGACCATTTGCAGAGTGGGATGGGCACAGATTTAGATAAATAAGAGGATTAGGAAGATTTCTTAGAGAAGGGAACATGTTCTAAATTTGACAAGATTAAAGAAATTTTGGTTGTTAGCAAAGGTCAAAAATCACTCACTTTCCCAGTCTGACTTCAAGATTCAGCTTTAAGCTGAGATCAAAAGGCTTCCTCACCATCAATACAGGGATTCTCACACTCATGGCTACCTGGTCCTGCTATCTTACTTGTATTAATAGTGCTGTGTTGTATGCTGGACCAGAGAGCAGCAAACATATCCAACATCACCGTCTCCTTCCCTTTCTCCTGAAAAAAAAAAAGATGTGTTCGGGAACAGACCCAGCTGAACATTGTTTCTTCCCCTATTGTGTAGTTTGGATTAGGCTGAAACCTGGCTTTTAAATTGATGAGAATGGATACAGCTGCCTTGCTCAGCTGCGTCTGTTTTACAGAGTTGATGGAGGCCTGATCTCAATAAAATACTGATAGAGTTGGTGGCTTAGCTAAAATGAAAATTCACCAAAAATTGTACTTTCCTTCTATAATAGAAGGAAATAAGTGATGCCTGGAGGATGGGTGAGTGTGGTCTCCATCTGTTCTTTTTCCAGACTCTATGAAAAGGTATATTTGCTGCTTTGAAGCTGACAGAACACCTTACAAAAGATTTCAGTGTGTCTGAAATCTTATTTCAAGACCTCTTCAGCACAGAGGTGGCATTTCAGTTCTGTCATAGTAGGTGTTGCACAGGCAGCCTCTGTTATTTCCAAGTTTATACCTGGTTATTTGTTAATAGAGTTGCCCTTGAACCAATGCATTATTTTTTGTCCTCTACAATGTTTGAAATATATAAATATACAAATAGGATGTGTATTAGACACACACATGCACAAAAAATAAAATATGCATTGTTTTAAAGCCTTCTAGATCAGCATGGTTTATATGACAACCTCATTGCCTTCAAAACTGGATTAAGTTCCGCTGTAGCACCTCACCCACTGAATTCAATGACCAAAGCTGCTTTCAAGCTTGTGTGGCTTTTGCTTCAATGCAGCTGGCATGGAGATGTCATAGTTCTAAACGTGTTTTTTTTTTTCATCTTTTGGCAACTGATGTGTTAATGTAGAGGGAATCTGGAATGCCATTTCATCAGTTCTTAGTCTGCTACCAGGCCTTAAAACCTTAAAAATGAATTTGCATCATTGTGAAATAATGGCAGTTGCTCTGTATCTTCTGTTTTGGAAAAGGAAGTCTGATGATTATTTGGGTACCAGAAAGATAGGTGATTTCTAGGCACTTACCTAGTTGCTAAAATCACTTACTATTTATTTCCACTGGATGTTTAGGAATAGGCAAATGCAAAATGTTTTAAACAAGTGAGTCGTCTGTGCCCATAACCTTTTGAGCACTTCGGCTTTAGTTTCTATATTAATGGTTTCTTCTTTCTTTCTTTTTTTCTGCATTCAATATTATAGTTTTGTAGGCTTGACCTAAATGATGCCACTTTCCCAAAGTGGACCTTGAGTTCTGCCTTCATTGTTAGTGACAGGGGGAAAAAAATAAATCTGAGAAGCTGGAATAGGTCCTCTGTAAGAGGATCCTAGTGTATTATAATAGAAACTTTATGTATGTGTGTTTATATACATAAATATATACATATATAACTTTTTTTTTACTGTATGCATTTTAAAATTTACACTGATTTTGTTTCTGCGCATCTTAGGATCCCATGGAGCTGGTCATCCCTCAGAGACTTTAACACCACTGATTGCCTGGGGTGCTGGAGTGAATTATCCACAGAAAGTCACATCCCAGCTCTTTGAAGACAATTTTTTGAAAGGTATGTAAAATATGAAACAGTCTGAGATTTTGGTGGAGTGGATACAGTTCAAAAGTTATATCTGTTAAGCTTCTCTAGCATCTGTTCCATTACTCTAAGTGTGAATTGCTTTTTGCAAGAAAGTGTGAAGAAAAAAAAAAAGGTGACAATGCATGCACATGGAAGGGACAGTAAAGCTGGGTAGATAATATCAGAGAAATGCCCTGTGAGCCATGGAACTGAGGACTTTAGGTATGGGAGAGTATTCACACTCTTAAAACTTGGTTCCAGGGGAGATATAATTTTTATGAAGACACCTGGAGGTTAAAAAATATTTGTATAGAAACATGATAAGTTGACGTGGTGTAAGACCTCTTCCTAGCTCTACAGTGGTACCCTGGGAACTTGCCAGGGGAGTCCCATCTTGCATTCATCCTTGTGGCTGTTGTTGAAATGTAAACAGTCTTTCTCAATGACAAACTGTGACTCTTCTATTTTTCCCTGACATACTTTAAGAAGAGTAAACATAAATATTTAAACATTTTTTTAAAAAAAGTTAATATTTTGTATACATAATAAATATTGTCTTATTGGAATTTTCTTGGGATTCAAATACTAGATATGATAAAAAGCACTAGCTCTTCCACTTTCATGTGTTTCACTCTCCCTCCTCCTTCTTAAGATACCTTGATTCTCTCATGTTGTTACTTGGGATCAATGAAGTAATGACTTCCTATTTTGCTGGACTTTTTGTCAAGGTATGTAGATTACTCCAAAAGTAATGCCTTTTATTTATTTCAATGGAAGTTGTAACAGGTATAAGGAGGATAAAAACACCATCTGATAGAGCAAATTCTCAGCTATGAAACAGTGTTTTTCAGCATAAATAATACCATTAGCTATGCATTTTTTTCCAGAAGAGCCTGCACGCTGTGCTTGTGAAAATCTGCATGGCTGTCCAGAACATGGCTTGTATTTCATGTTGCTGTCGTCATGCTGAAATGCACTATCCATCACCTCACTGTGCTCAGATGGTGTTGATGAATGTCAATGAGTACAATTTTTTCTGTGTGTAGGAATTTGATGACACACCTTTGCTTTACCAGCACTTCCATGTCAGACACCTTTCTGTCAGGCTGCCCCTCTGCTGCCATCTCTCACGTGGCAATAAAGTGTAATGGAGTACTGGCTGGCCAGCTCAATCTCTGTAGCCCTATCGCTAGCATCTGCATCTGACGTCATGGGCCAATGCAATAAAATAGGAGGCATTACTTTTGGAGTGGCCTTCGTACACTGGAGAAGAGAAAATGAGCAAAAATAATTTCAAATATCAAATTTTAATCCCACCTACTCATGAGAAGGTATTTGGTAATAAATAAAACTGGACCTGTCAAATGTGGATCATGCGCACACTGTGCTCATCTCTATTACAAATAGCAACACCTCTGATAAAACTGAAAAATAGTAGTGTAGAATAAAATCAGTAGAGTCTGGAGCCTGTGACAGTTGATCTTCAAGACTTCTAAGGACGCTCAGTGTCTCTGTTTATCCATAATAGCAGATTTTTATGACTGTCAGTTTTTATTCTTAACTTTAGTATAAACATCAGTGTCTGACTTGAAGTAACGATAAAAATGATGTGAGAGCACTTCAAAAATATGAGTATTGAACTGATATCTAGGTACACAGTAGGAAAAGAGACTTGGCTGTCACCCATTAGGAAATGTTTGTTTTCTTCAAAGCAAGGAATATGCCTGCACCCTGCTGTGCCTGCTTCGTATTTTCCTGGTACTGGTGTTTTGGTGTTTTTTTGGTTTTTTTTGTTTTTTTTTCCCTTTGTTTTGATCTTATTAAAGGCAAACATCTGATGCAAAGCAAGTTTAGAAAAAAGGGCAGCATCTTTCCAGCTGAAGAGCGCAGTGTTAATTTGGTTTAGACACTCGTTACAGGTTCTTAATTTCCAGGAACAATCTCTATTTGAGCTCTGAATTTGTATGAATAAACTGAGAGTTTTAATCTCTCTTTGAATAACAGGTACTCTGTGGTAGCCTATTACACTATGTCATTACATTACAGCTTCCAGTAGGCTACGTAGCTCAAATGTAGAGAAAAAAACTGTTGAAATGGAACTTGACACTCAGTTTAGTTATTTCATTAAGTTACAAACCTATATCTTTTCATAAAGCACAGGCATGTAAGAGGGGGAAAAAAAAGAGGCAAAGAAATCTCGAGAAGGGTTCTCTGGGCTCGCCTCTTCTGCTCATTAAAAAAAAAAAGGAAAGAAGGCACCATGTGTGGATGAGGACTACATTTTCAAGATTGCTTCATTACAGATCTATGCTAGTGACAGATTTATATCTCTGATTGTGTGTTCCAGTTCTTGCCTCTACTGACAAAATCCTTCCTAAGTGCTGAGTTACAAGTTCATGGAGGCAGCGCCGTATTTTCAGTGCTGCCAAACTTATGCTCTGCTCAGTGCAAACAGGCTCTAGGCAGCTCAGTGAATCGTCTCTTTCTCATCATTGCCATCAAGGGTAGATACCCCCAGAGGCAGTGCTGACAGTCAGGACTCAGTCCATCCAATTTGTCATGCAATGATCAGTGTATTTCTTGGGTGCCTGAGGGACATAGTGTCTGCTCCAGAATGACAGCAGTCTCCTTATCAGTCTCTTCACCTGTGCTTTGCCTTCCCTTGAGGCTGTCCATGCAATTGTTTTGGAAAAATTCGCAATGGCAGAGCTGCATCCTGTGGGCAATGCACAGCATTACCCATTTGGCTATTGGCTTGACCCTTCAAGGCAGAGAGAACATAGAGCTTCTCAGCATAGACTCTGCCGGCTGACCATTTCAGCAGCCTTAAAATGTGGTGATGGCTTTCATCTACAATGGGCTGCCCAGGGAGGTGGTGGAGTCGCCAACCCTGGAGGTGTTCAAAGAACATTTGGAGGTTGTGTTGAGAGACATGGTTTAGTGAGAACTGCTAGTGATTGGTGGATGGTTGGACTGGATGATCTTGTAGGTCTGTTCCAACCTTGGTGATTCTGTGACTTACCTGTTTCAGATGAGGTTCAGCCTGATTTGCTTCACCTGAAGTAGCTCAATGTATCCCTTTGATGTTTCTGCTTTTGTGAGGTTTTGTGTGAGATTTCCTTTGGTTCACGTAGCCTCATGCTTAGCCTTTCTTCTTGCACTAGCACTTCTCTGCAGGTCCTTTAGATTGTTTGCATCTACCAGCTCAGTGGGCTACAATAGTAGTGTGGCAAGGTAAGAAAAACATCTCCTCAAACAGATAGAAAACTGCTAAATACCATATAAGAAACCTGGACAGCAAGCTTGAAACACCTACAACAATAAAAGTAAATAAATCGAGGACAACATCTAGATCTACCCTGTATCATTTCCAGGAGTGCAGCCCACTTTGGTCAGTTTGGAGGAGTGTCTCATTCCTTGGGAGCAGCTGGATCTAATGTGTTATAGCTCCCGGGCATGTCTTAAATCCATTTCATGTTGAAAATATCTCAATAAGGAAAGCAGAGATGTAAAAACTCCTTGGTTTAACAGAACCTTCTCCAGCAGAGCTGAAGTTCCTTCTTGCCTTAAACGTTCTTGCCCATCTATGTGTAAGGATAACTTTACCACCTTTTTGATTAGAAAATGTCATTAAAGGAAAACAAGCATTGCTTTTATATAATAAAAATATAGCTGAGAATATATCTCTAGAAATAACTATAAACCTGCTTCCTGTTCTGGAAAGCGCAAGGAAACAACCATACTCACTTCAGTGCAAGTTTAACACAGAGTTTGTGATTAATACTGATAATACTTCCCCTCTGTTGCCATGGGAACTCATTTTAACTATTTCTGACTGTTGTTAAAATGCATCACTGCTGTTCAGGATGTTCTTAGTACATAATTAACAATGAACTTGCAGCTTGCATTGCTACAAGTTAATTGCTGAAACTTCAATACATGAAATACGCAAATCAGACACTTTTCCCCACCTGGTTAATTTTCAGTTTAGGTTTGGGTCTGATACAGTCAGGGCATATTGAAAGTCAGAGAAAGATTGCAGCCCAGGATTTGAATGTATACTGTTGTTTGGAAAATAACGAGGGTGTGACACAACTTTGTATTATGCTTTACCAGTGCTTTCAATGAAATCTGTTTCTCCTGTTCTTAAACTTTAATTAAAGCCAACTCAGAGGTTGTTAGTTTGTTGGTTTGGTTTGTTTGCTCCTATTGTTGCTGTAGGTATTGGGTTACCTAATTTAATCACTGGGAAAAGACATGAAGAAATAACCTTCCTAAACTCTGTTTTGAAATAGCTTTCTGCTCCCATAGAAAAAGAACTACTACTTCATTTCCTTAGAGATTAATGGTGAACAGGAAAATGCTGCTTTGAACCAGCTTTTTGAATGATGCACCACAGCTTCAGGAGTTTGTATGTTTGGCTTTGTCTAGGTCTTCTCTGTAGTTGTTCTGATTGTTAAGTTGTTGAACTTTTCCCTTTAGCTCAGTTTTAGCCAGTACTGCATGTGGCAAACATGAAGTGCATTTGTACTAGTCTGTACCAGTATTTGGGGGACCTTGAGTTAACCCTTTCATCAAAAAAAGAAGAACAAAACAACAACAACAAAATTAACCAGTTCTTCTCCTGAAACCGAGTTTTGATCTTTTAGCCAATGCAGGAAATTGTGTTATTTTCTGTGCCGTACTGGAAAAAGAAAAAGCTTGGACTTTACTGATCTGGGTCACAGTTGCCAGCAGCAATTTATTCTGGTGGGTGAAAGAAAATGTGAAGCAAAATAAATGCATTTTATTGTTTCTGCCTGTTGTGCTCTCTGTAACTCCTCTTGAGCTGGCATCCTAAGCCAAATTATACTTTTCTTTAGTAACAACAATTTTCAGAAAGTGGCAGCAAGATATTAAATGTCAACTGATTTATCCTTTTCAAATCTATTTAGAGTTGCTGTTCATGTGCTCTGTTATCTCTTTGCAGAATGGAAGCTGGAAAATCTGAAGAGAATGGATGTCAATCAGGTATCAAACACACTTAAGAACTCATAAATGTTCAGCTTGAATTTTGTGAGATTTAAACTAATTGAGGGAACTTGAATGAATCACTGCACTCACATAGTGTTTCCTTGGAAAATGTTACTTAAATCTTAATTCAAGAGATTCAGGAACTGCCCTCAACATTTATAATGCAGTACAACCTGTCAGGTTCAGTTCAGTACCACTTACCTGAAAGAAACTTGAATAGCATTTAGTATATTTTCAGAGTGGAATTTGTTTTTGCAAACCTTTAGCAATGAATTGTGACGCCCGCTGTAGTGGAAATGCTAAGTCAGGGCTCGAACCAGTGACTGAGCACCTGGTAGAAATGTAGGGCTAACCCAGGGGAGCTCAGGTGCAAGCAGTGCAGCTGAAGGACTGGAAGGGGTAGAAACAGGATGCACCCCTTCCCAGACCTCACTGAAGCGTTGGGACTGGGGACCCCTGCCTGGTGGAGGCCTTCCAAAGGTAAGCAGCTTCTTTCCTTTATTTCTGCGCTCCCAGTGATTGCATTTATGTAGATCCTCACTTGCTTCAGCCTAGGATCTTCCTACTGCATCACTGCTGCACTTTCCACTGTATTATGCCTACCCTCAGTTTTCTACTTTTAAAATACTCTGGTATTGAACTTAATGCCTCCTCCCATGAAGACACACAGCTAAAAACAAATAAACAGTAGTCTGATGACAGTGTTTCTGAAGTTAGTGCTGTGTGTTTTTTGATACGCTTGTTACTAAATCAGCCAAACTTTGTTAAGTCCTGGATATGATGTACATCTGTGTGCTGGAAGCTTGCTTCTCACTTCATTCCATTTTATGAACCCCAATATGCAAATAAAAGACTCCAGTGTGGTAAAACAAGGGAAGGGTGCTTGTGCTAGAAAGTTAAGTCTGGGCAAGTTCTTAATCAGCTACTCTCAACAAAACCCTTGCACGAAGGTAGAGCTGGATTTTCATCTCAAGGTTGTTAGAAGTTACAGGGTTGTTAGAAGTTACATTTTAAGACTGGTTTTTAATATAAATAAATAGTCTTAAGTGTCACTTTGTACCATGTGATGGACTTCTCAAAGACTGCTTTCTCCAGCACTCTGTAGTATATGTGGAATTATAGGTAATAATAGCAAGCTGGATTCCTGATTTTATATTGCAGTACATATGTTTTGTCCTCTAAAAATAACAGTTTGGTGACTGCTTCTGCACAGCTGTGCAGCAGTGCCTTGGATTTCAGCACAGTTTCTTCAGATTTCTAGTGGAGGAATTTTTATGTTTAGTTTTATATTAAAGGAAAATAAAATCAAATGAGATCCAGTGGTTATCAGTGCAGATAGAAGGTAATGGTAGTTTACTTTCTGAGAAGCCTTGATGTAAACAAAGGGGCTTCCTTGAGGATTAAGCATCGAGTGGGAAAAAGAAAACTCCTAGAGTCCTGCTTTGAGGGGGAAGAGTAATCCTCACTGTGCAAATATGGGCAGAGGAGTGTTTTGAAAGGCAATATATTCCATGCATTGTCTAAAACTATAAATATGATGTTCTTTTTTGGTATTAATTGTCATAAAAATGGTATGCTTCTGAGTGCAGTGTAGAAGAAAGATACCAAATTTCTTCAAATAAAAACCATGGCATTTAATATATTGCTTTTTAAGCTAAATATATAATATATATATTTTATATAATATATATATGGCTTTGTCAGTAGTAAAGTTTTGCGTGTTTTGATTCTAACCATTTCATGATGACTACTGGAAACTGTAAAAGAAATATTAATAAATTGTTTAAGTTAAAGCTTTACATTACGATATCATGAATGTATCTACATTTGTAAAAGTTAAAAATAAACTGAATTTATTAGTTCTAGAAGCTTTAATTATGTTAAAATGAGGATGCTTCTGTTTGCACAGGCTGACATAGCACCACTGATGGCCTCCCTTATTGGTGTTCCTTTCCCCTTGAATTCAGTGGTAGGTACTACAAACAATTTACCATATTGCAGCAATCTGCTTGTCTTAGAGGAAATGCTGTTGGGATTAAGACATAAGGAGAACGATTAAAAATCTGAGAAATTACTAGAGGGGGTATAAGGCTGCTCATAATTTCAATTCTATGTGCATGAGTTTTCAATTTGGTATGTAATCTTTTTAAATTTTGTATAATACTTGGAAAGGTGGCTGATTCTTTTATAAACTGCAACTTTACACTGTTAAGCTAAAAAGATTTTTGTATTTTTAGGGATGTTACAAATACAATATGGTTTGAATAACGTTTGATTTTGATCACGAAGCAGGCTAGTTCTTGCAGGTTAATGTTTAATTACTTCTTGTTTAATTTAGTGTGGTGGGTTTTTCAGATGATATCTTGTTCCTTTAACTTAACAAACAGTGGGAGTCCTCACTGAGATGGCTTTTTCTTTGAATTTGCTTCCTTTATTTCTGGGTATTCCAAAGTTTGTTTAATAAATACCTGACTGACAGTTAGCATTATGCTACTGTATTATCATGTTTCTTATTTTGCATTAAGAACATCTCTTTACAACACATTTTCAAAATGCTTTTTCTACAAACTCTGCTCAAGTGCATGTACTGTACTGCAGTCCTTGCTGGACATACAGACTGCAAAGAAAGAGGGATCCTGGCATATGAATTGTTCACTTGCTCATCGCAAGTGGGCAAGTCAGGACCAAGTGTGGGTTTGGGTTGAAAGCTTCTACGTATTTTAAAAATGACCTCAGATTAGTGGTTGAGATGTTATTACTCTTTGCTATGTTATTTAGTAACAAAGTCCATTACTTACCTTTTTTATGTTTCTGTGGGAATTGGGGTGATGTGGACAGTCTGATGTTGGAAAATGATGTAGTATATTTAAAAGCTATTACAGTAGTTATTTAAGTAGTACTTTGAAGCACTCTTACTTCATTTTGGCATGCCATTCAGTGAGAAAAATTCTTGTTTTCTCTTACGTTTTTGAGTTATACATATACAGAATGTATATTATATATATTTATATTAAATATATATATATATATTTGTTTTCTTTCCCAGGGAACCCTACCTCTGGAATACCTGAACAATACTGATCATTTCAAAGCAGAGAGCATGTTTACCAATGCTGTTCAGGTTCTCGAGCAATTTAAGGTAACTAAGCATATGGTGAAAAAGAAGAATGTGTCTTTGAACAATAATTATTGCTGCACTGTGTAAAATAGTTTTCTGGGACATACAGTATATGTGGCATTCTGTAATTCAAAGGGCTAAAACTGTGTGCATATGCTATATAGGTCCTTCTGAAAATAATGCCTCTCGTTTGTTTCTATGGAAACTACAACAGATACAAAGAGCAATATAATAGTATTTAATAGAGCAAATTTACAGCTGCAACATGCTGTTTCTCAGCATAGTCATCACCATTAGCTATGCATTTTTGCAAACAGTGAACAAGAACCTGCATACTGTGCTTGTAAAAATCTGTACTAGTGGAGGTGACCTGCTGTCACCGCTGCTGAAATGCGCTTCCCAGCACCTCCCTATGCTCACATCCACTGTTTGGTCTCCATAAACATTCAGCAAGTGTCAGTGAATGTCAGTAGGTGCCATTTTTAACTCATGGAGGAATTCAGTCCTACACTTTTGCTTCACATGCACTTCCGTGTTAGTCACCAATTTGTCAGACTGCCCCCCTACTACCATCTGTCACTGTCTCGCTCCAATTTAGGAGTGAGGCAAAGGTTCTTTTGATATGTTATGCCCGGCGTGAGATTAAGAAGAAGAGCATTCAAATGTTGATCCGACCAGTTTATTGGAAATAATAGACAATTGAGGGGATGGGGAAGGGAGAGCGGCGAATGCCAAAATTAGGGTGATGGGGAAGGGAAAGTAGGCGATAGAAAAAGGTAGAAAAGAGCAAGAATTACGTTAAAGCGGGGAATAGTCACCTCCTGGATGCAGCAGCGTCCCGTAGAATGTTGTTAACGTTGGTCCGGGGCAAAATAAGCGTACGGGAGAGCAGCAATGGAGTAGCAGGCTGCAAACAGCAGATCGGTGAATCGCAGAAAAGATGGTCAGAGTATCGTGGTCTCTAGAAGCAGAGTCTCGGGCAGCGAGGTCCCTCGGAGCAGAGTCTCGAGCAGCAATCCCAGAAGAGAGAATAGGCAGCAGTAGGACAACGGTGGAGGGATCTGAGGTCAGATACCTAGATGCCCACACCACCGTGGTTTGTCCGTGCCCTTTTTGTCCTTCTTTCCAGCCTTCCAGAGATTTCGGGACGGCTCGGGTCAGAGTCTTGTGACTTCCTCAGAGATGTCAATCTTCCTTGAGATGGGCCAACAGGAAAGACCACTTAAGGGCCATTGATCAGTATCTTATCTCCCTTTCGTAGCTCCCGGACTTGTCCATCTCCTGTGTGTCTCAGACAAAGGCAGTCCTGGAACCTTGGCCAGGACTTGCCTGAACTTGTCCATTTCAGCAAACTTTGAGACAGTAATGTAAAAAGCATGGCTTCTTACACCACCCCGTGACTCAAAGTTTGCTTAAAAAATGGACCACTGCTGATCCAGGATGGTGAGAAAAAGATAGCAAGCATGAGGGTAAAGGAAGGTGAGGGTGGGGGATTAAAATGTTTAATACAATCATTACAAAAGATTTCTTGATGTGCTCCACTTCTCCATCACTTGAGGAGGTTACAATATACATGGACAATACAACACATTGGATAAGTTCAATGAAACATGGTATCATACACAGAACAAACATGAAAGTTGAGACAACACAATAGATAAAATAAGATGCATTTTACACACAGTCCACCTGGAAGCCAGGAAAAAAGGTCAAGGTCTGGGCTTTTCCAAGTTTGGACGGGAACATGTATACCCTCAGCAATTTGTTTAACAACTTTACCATTATCAATCTTTAGACAACAGGTGGAATCATTTAATTTGCTACAGACACCACCCTGTGATTCTTCAGGAGGGTTGACACAAATATTACATAATGAATAAAAGATAGAAATTGAGAAAAAACAACCATACATTGAAAACAACCATACATTTAACAATGACCAATAGTAAAAAAAAAATTAAATAAACAAGTAAAACAATAGGGATATTTGTGTCAGGAGAACTTTCCACTTGAGCATTTCCAAAACAGTTCAATTGCTGAGAGATATAAATACTAGTCTGGCAAGTTTAAGAACTGTTATAGTCACAGCATAGTGTAGGATACCCCACAATTTAAATCATAGGGAATAATCCCAGAAACATACACATCTTATAAAAAACTCTTATCAAAGACACTTTCCAACAACCGTGTTTTGAATGGAACTCCTGGAGTGATGAGACACTGAAAAGCATCAGTGCAAAGGGTTTTATGATAAATTTCACTTTAGTGACCACATCTAACAGATATATTATAGGTCCCATTGCTCATTTCCCAATTCATTAGGAATTTGGAAACACCATGGAGTTACATGCAAATCACCATCCAAGTTTGACCAAAAGAGGTAAAATAAGGGGTTAGGAGGAATGATTACCACTGTGCAAAGAGTACAAGAAAGCCAGGATAACCTGAAAAAAAAAAAAACTTGGAACCCAATTGTGAAGTTTAAACAGATCCAAAGACTGATACCAATCACAACTCATAAGTACAGCAAACAAAACATAATACTATTGCAACCAAAATATGAAATAAAGAGGTATATCAGTATTCTAGCATGATCACATCTTCAATTTTTCTGTCACAAAACACAAATGGTTAAAATCAGCTACAAGCCATTCTGTTCCGTGAAGGTCCTGCGGGGATCTTCTGTAAAAGAAAACAAGACAACTCGCCCTTTGGGGGCTTTGTTAATACAATTATCTTCTCCTTTTAGTCGTGAGCCTCCTAACAAACATCCATCCTTCACCCCCCCCCCCCCCACCTCCCTCTCATCTGGGGGAGGGGGCGAAAGTATCAACTTTCCTTGGGCTTTTGTTCTGGCCACAAGTTAACTAATTTCTCTAGCCTGACTGTTGGTAATCCGTTCATCAAATCTCGTGGAACGCCCTTTTGCCAGCCCAGTGTCCAGAGACTATTACGTTTATGATCAATATTTCTCCTACCTGTTCTTACTGGCAATGAGACCCTTCCAGTTCCACAGAGTTTTGGGCTAGGTGGCCTAGGAGCAAGGGTGGTTGCAGCGAGCCTTACTTCCCTTGGCTCAGATTTACTGGAAGAAGCCACAGGCCCATATTTCCTTTCATAATTAATCAACTCTTGGGCAACCTCCCCCCATGTCCATACCTTATACCCTGATTGCAAATGGCCTGAGGTGCCAGTTCTTTCTAATTCTGGCCGGGTTCTTTCTCCCTGAGGCATAGCTTGTATTTTTCCCTGCAGTTGTATACCTATGGGTTTCAGCGATTCTGGAAGTCCCCTGATTAATGGAGTCATCCGTTCAGGATCAACAGGCATCATCAAAGGTGATTCGTGCCGTGGCTGCAATTTCCTGTCATACATCATTTGCAGGCAAGCAGCCTTTTGGACACTTTCAACCAGTTGGTCAACTGTCCCATTAATGGCAAGAGGGTCTCCCCTTTCTAAAGGGTTGAGACCACCAGCCCAGTAAGCAGCCCTCTGTGTTAGGGACCAGGGAGCACGGTTATTACCAGTAGTCAAAAATACTCCTGGCCCCCAGTAACCCTCAGCCTCCTTTTCGGTTAACATTATTTGGTCTCCACCAGTTAAGCTGACTCTCCATACATATTCTGTTTCTGATTCCTTTGGAGAACGGCTAAAATCGTTTTTCAGTTTTGCTAACTCAGTGGCAGAAAACGGAATTTCTTTAACATTCATTTGAGGATCCAGGTCCTCTCCATTATCAAAGGTATATTCTGTTTTTATTAGAGGGCGCAGAGGGGCTATTGGGGTTTCAAACTTTTCTTTCGTTTCTTTTAGTTCTTCCTGAGGATACAGTTTTTCTTGTGGTGCACCATGAATATCAGTGTCACCAGTATCTTTATATGTTAAAATTTCCTTAAAAGCCATCTGTAATAAGGCCGAATTATGTCTCTCTCTTTCCAATTGTACTTCTAGATTTCCAATTTGGTTTTGCAAAGCTTTCACAAGTTCCTGGGTTGCTTTAACTTTTTCTTGTAACGACTGTATAGTCTGGTTTTCCGCCTCAAACTGCTGGTCTCGGAACTCCACGGCTGCTTTTAAAGCAGCACCGAGTACTGCACAAATAAATGATTTGCCTTTCCCGGCTCGGGTACGAGCCCCATGTTGTAAAACGCAAATGCGGTCAGAAACAGCCTGCAAATTATACCAATTTTCACGTGCCCAGTCCATCCCTGATGACGATGGCCGAGACGCGTGCTTTTCAAGGATATCAAACAACATATTTTCACCTTCCATATCAGATGTAATTTTACTCACAACCAAAAATCTACAGGCAACGAAATCTACGCTGAGGGAGGAGGCGATTCCTTATCTCCTCAGAGAGGCAAACACTTAACAAAACGAACAACTGCTCAAAACACTCCTTTACACAAAAGACCAAACGACTCAATCAACACTTCCAAAGAAAGTGTAAAAAACCTCAATCGGTCCTGGCTATCCTGTCAAACCACAACGAAAAACTTCAACCTTCAAGCAACAAAAGTTAGAAATAACTTCTAAGTTTCTCAAAAGCAATAAACTTCTTGGAGAAGCACACACCACTTCCCCAAGAGGAGCACACATAAAACTTTTAAAACCAAAGGTACGTCACAAGATACTTAAAACCACCACAATGCAAAATGGTCTTCCCGGGGAGGCACACACGTGTAAAACAAAAGCAAACAGTCAAAATTAATTCATTCGTCCCCGAGAGGTATACACGTAAGTGAGAAAGTTTCAGAATGTGGAGCGGTCTTCCTGGAGAGGTGCGCACGTCAAATTAAGTTATCAAAACAATCGCTCCTTGCAAATCCAGGAGAATCAGACAGAAAAGTTTTAGAGAAACTGGAAGGATAACACTCTCACGACGGATATCCTGCCGACTACGCCAATAAAAATGTCTCGCTCCAATTTAGGAGTGAGGCAAAGGTTCTTTTGATATGTTATGCCCGGCGTGAGATTAAGAAGAAGAGCATTCAAATGTTGATCCGACCAGTTTATTGGAAATAATAGACAATTGAGGGGATGGGGAAGGGAGAGCGGCGAATGCCAAAATTAGGGTGATGGGGAAGGGAAAGTAGGCGATAGAAAAAGGTAGAAAAGAGCAAGAATTACGTTAAAGCGGGGAATAGTCACCTCCTGGATGCAGCAGCGTCCCGTAGAATGTTGTTAACGTTGGTCCGGGGCAAAATAAGCGTACGGGAGAGCAGCAATGGAGTAGCAGGCTGCAAACAGCAGATCGGTGAATCGCAGAAAAGATGGTCAGAGTATCGTGGTCTCTAGAAGCAGAGTCTCGGGCAGCGAGGTCCCTCGGAGCAGAGTCTCGAGCAGCAATCCCAGAAGAGAGAATAGGCAGCAGTAGGACAACGGTGGAGGGATCTGAGGTCAGATACCTAGATGCCCACACCACCGTGGTTTGTCCGTGCCCTTTTTGTCCTTCTTTCCAGCCTTCCAGAGATTTCGGGACGGCTCGGGTCAGAGTCTTGTGACTTCCTCAGAGATGTCAATCTTCCTTGAGATGGGCCAACAGGAAAGACCACTTAAGGGCCATTGATCAGTATCTTATCTCCCTTTCGTAGCTCCCGGACTTGTCCATCTCCTGTGTGTCTCAGACAAAGGCAGTCCTGGAACCTTGGCCAGGACTTGTCTGAACTTGTCCATTTCAGCAAACTTTGAGACAGTAATGTAAAAAGCATGGCTTCTTACAGTCACATGAAAACAAAATAGAATATAGGTGGGAAGGTTCGACCTCTACACCAACATCCACCTCTGATGTTGCAGACCAACATGATAAAATAGGAGGCATTACTTTCAGAGTAGCCCTTGTGGGTGATTCGCTTGACTAGTGGTGAGAAGCATATCTGGAGAGGTTTGAAAGACTTTAATAAGCTTTTTCTTTTAAGGAAAATAAGCAATTTTTTTTTTTTCTCAGTTCTTAACTTAAATGCTCATGTTTATTGATATTAATGTAAACTAACCTGTAGGCAGAATGTAGGTAGGCTTCAGACTGAGTACAAAGTTCTGTAACTGGAAAAGGAGACATCTCTTCTGACAGTGCTTGGGGAGACAAAGCTCTCAGAAAGAATCAGCAAACAAATCAAAAAGTAACAGCCATGTGTCCATTAAAGAAATGAAATTAGTGGGTTAATTAACCTTTAGCTTATGCTGCAGTGTCTGTTGTTTTGCTTTATCTTATCTCTGCTTTGTATCTTGTTTCATCTCTTATTTGATGTTATGAGAACATGTGGTCCAAGCAAACAAAAAAGGTTGTGTTTCACTATATGCTGTCTACTTATGGGGTAAGAAACAGTCCAAAATCACAAAATCTCCATTTTGACACAAAGCAGAGTCATGCAGAGCTGTCAAGAAATGCATGTGACAGTAGCAGAGCAAGGAGCTGATTTGAGATCACCTGTAACATGATGATTAGTGCTTTCAGCACTTTCTGTCCCTTGAATACACGGCTTACCAAACATAGTTTTTGGGGATAACAAATGGGCCATGTCAACAGCAGAGTCATTTCCAAATCTGTGATGGAGAGCTGCCATATGGCAGAGGAACTGACCGGCTGGATGTGAAGCTGAAGTGTGCTGGTACAGCCTCCATGGTTGGAACAAAGTCTGCTCTAAGTATTAAAGATGTAACTTGGCTTCTTGTTGTTAAGTATTGTCTTGGGGAATACTTAAGAAAAAATCAGTAGCTCTTGTCCTACTTTTCTGTAGGTTTATGTTTATTCTGTAATTTCTTAGTGTTAGACTATTTTCTTGTTGAGTGGCTTATTTCTAGAATTATTTTGGAAGAACTGCTTGTGAATTTCTTTTGCATTTCATTGCTGAAGCAGAAGTAGTGCATTGGATTAGACATGCCAAGTGAGTTTTTACTTTTTCTGTGATGGAGTGACCTGATCGCAGATTGTACTCCCTGGAGAGAGTATGTTGTATTGCATGGATAGGATGAGACATGCAGGTTGCTACTTCAAGCTGTCAGATTCTGAGAGCACTGTGCTAGAAAGTTCTCTCTGCTTTATGCCATCAGTCAAACTCAAGTCAAACTGGTCCAGAAGACCTTAAAGATGTTTTGAAGGGCCTTGGGCAAAGTGACTCTGTCATCAAAATCTTCTATTTTTATCCAAGCGCAGGTTAATCGATCTAATACTATTGTTTGAACACTGTAGCAGCTGAGTTCTAATTCCTGTCTGGCATAAATAATGGCACTTTCATAAGAGGCTGTTGGTGAATTCATTTAGTATTTCTAGCTACACCTTTCCTTTCTCCTAAGAATTGTAGAAATCCTTCTATAATAATCACTGAGAGAAGGAGTGGGGATTGTGTTTTACCTGTACTGGAACAGCTTTGGTTTTCCAGAAACACTGATTCAGTGCTCAGAGGAGTTGTATAAATGATATACTGATAGTTTGATTTCATTCCTTTTTCTAATGGAGTCTACTATGTAAGTCTCTTCTATGATTTAGTTTAATGCCTCATGCAATTTTTATTCTTGTTGCAACTTGCATCTAATTGTTTATTTTTTTTTAATGCAGGTTAAAATGAGTCAGAAAAAGAGAACTACATTATCATTTCTGTTCACACCATTTAAGTAAGTGCCTTTTAAACTTAACTTGGTTAATGCTTTGTTATTCCAGTGAAATGCAACAACAGACAAATCTGGTCTCTTCAGTCTATATTAAATCATAGTGTTCATGCAACTATGAAACTTTGCATTAGAAAGAAGACTGTTGAATTAATTTATATTTCAAAGTTCTGATTAGAATTAGATTAAAGAAGAAAAAAGTTTAATTCCTTACCATTAATCCTTTTTTAAGGGCTTAAACTTTTTGACAATATACCTTTATATAGACTTCGCAGTAAGTTACTGTGTTCGCACTAAGTTCGCTGTGGCCTTTTGCTATGTTCTTTTAGCATTCTTTGGGAGATTAAAGTCACTATAGTGTTAGGGAAAAAAAAATCAGTTCTCTTCCTTGTTTGTATGTATATCAAGGTTGGACTAAGAATTGTTTCTTCTGCAGTTTAAGTTCTAATGAATAGCCAATAAGCAAAATGTTTTACAGCAAGAAATGAAGTTTAATATCTTTAGAATTTGTGCTGCCTAGTATTAGTGTTTCCAAGTTCATGAAGGAGTTCTCAAAGGGATTTGTTTAGCTGTGAGCTCTCTGTTCTAGGGTGCAGAGCTGTTGGTGACCTTCTCACCCTTCAGTTTTATCCAACTAAAGCTGCTTTATCCTATTTCCATATCCCCCTGCCCCAGAAGGTCTGAGAAAACTTTGCTTTGGGTGCATAGGATCAGTTCTGTTTTTACTATGTGCTCCAAAAATGCTTTGTCATTCAGCACGCTTATTTTCCTTTGAGACTGATGTTAATTAAGATCTTTATATCATAGGAACAGTAAAGTACTTGAATTGTTCCCCGTGAAGTGCATTTAACTGCTAAATAGGATTGCTGTCTTTCTGAACGGAGATTTATAGTGTTATTTAATACCACTAACTTCTTCAGAAGGATAGGTTCTAAGACACTTATTCTCTGCAACTACAGTTAAGTCAATCTTGAGCATATAATGAATGTTTTAATTAGCATTCTGATTAAGAATGACAATAGTATTACCAAAGAACTTACTGATCATATGGAACAAAGATGCTGTATGGAATGGATGGTCAGTTGTCTTTGGTTCTGTGGGGAAGACTTAGATTGACTTTATAGCTCTTGATTAAATCAATTTCATCTTTCTACAATAAATATCTGATTCAGTAAAATAGTATGAGTTTTTCTTAATGCTAGATTTATCTTTAAAGGATTTAACTGCTACTAATTACACTATGAACTGGTGTTTTCCTCTTTTTTTTTGTGGTATGTTGTATTGTTCAAAGTTGAAACGCTTGAGACATTCATCTCTTCGAAAATAAGACTAAATCTTGTTATAAAAGTATGGTTACTTTTTGGCATGATACACTGGAAAAAATAAATTGATTTTACTCTTTCAATAATTTTAAAGTAGCTACTGAATGAGAATTTGGGGTAATGGTTTCATGGCAAATGTTTTTATGTGAGACCAGATAGATTCCTTGGGTCTGTGAATTACCTTACAGAAGTTATCAATGGTTGCATGTTATGCGAATAAAGACTTTATGTGGTTCCTCAAGAAGATAAATTTGTATCTTCACTGTAGGAAAACAGAAGAAGTTTCATAGCACAGGCCATCACACATTAATGCATATCCAGCATATACTATACAGGTTTTCCCTAAGTGCTAAGTAGTATTCACAGCATTCCTTCATTTCTGAAACTTGGTTTGTGTCTGATAAGCTACCAGGAGTCCTTTTGTGTGGAGGTGACTGTGAAAGCAGTGAAATGTAAGCCTGAGCTTCAGCTTTAGCTGATGATCTGCTATGTTAGAGTAAGCCAACTTTCATCAGTGGTTTAAGTAAATTTTGCTTGAACTAGAGTGAAATACTTAGGGAGCATATCCCTTTCTAATGGCTTTTCCTGTGATACTGTTGGTCAGGTTGAGTGTATTTGATAGCAAGGAGATGTTCATTTCAGATCTTCACAGCTAGCTTTGTCCATGTTAACAAACCCAAGGGTTCTGACAGTTAATATGTCTAAGTGGGTTTTTGCTGTGTGCTACCAAGCATGTTTTGAAGAATAGAAACCCAGATGGCAGCAGTGTTATGGCCCACGTGATCCAGTTTGAAATCTATTAAATATTTGTTGTTCCACTAATACTACGACACTGGGGGAAAAAAAAAAAAAGTTTAGCAGGGAGTCTATGTAAAATTGTCTATGTATAATTTTATATTAGCAACCACTTAGAAAGCAAAATTCTCTGCAGATACAAAGTAGTATTTATTACTTAATATATAAAAAGGTATGGAATGATGCAGTTGCTCTATTGTTCTCAAGAGAAATTAAAAAGGTGAAGCTTTGGATAGCTTACTTTTGAATCTGAAGCAGGTGATCTCCTGCTATGCTGTTTCAGAATAATCTGTAATTGTATAAAGGTTTTATTTATGCACAGGTATGCATTTTTTGGATTTGTCAGCACCGGTCTGGAGAGTTTGCCCACAAATTATTGTTAATCTATTGACCTTGCCTACTACTGAACACAGTTGTGTGTTCTGGCTACTACTATCCTTTCAGTAAGGTGTAAGTAGTTTCTTCTACCACTGTTCATTTATTTGAATTTTTGTAGAAAGAAGTTAAATATACTTTTAAAATATTTCTGGTGCTGTAAATCTGTAACTTGAACCTCAGAAAGCATAATGTTTAATTACTCCCCAGTTTATTGGAGGTTAGTGAAGCATACTTCATGGCTTTTGGGACCATCAACTTTATGTGGAAATTTAAAAAGTAACATTCTGTTTTCGAATATTAGAGATTCTCTTTCACTGTCATGATAATGGAAAAATAAACAAAGATGTCTGAAGAATTGCCTATCTTAAATTATTTAAATTATGTAATTGAATAAATGTTGTTTAAGTCTGTATAACAGAAATGGGAATGAGAATTCAAAGAGGTACATAAATCTAAAACTTCTGAGGCATTCAATTTTCAGAGAAGTGGGTACAATTACTATTAAAGTTTTATATATCTAGGGGGAGAGAGATACTTTTACAGATAACATATTCTGTAGAAAGCAGAATATAGCGAAAACCTCAGCTTAATTTTTCAGCATGTAAAAAAAAAAACATTTGTATATTCTGTGGTGAAAATCCTGTTTTTGAGCTTGAATTTTCAAGTGTATTAATATCAAGTGACTGGAAAACTGTTTATGTCCTCAGATGCAATGATTTAAAGACAAGTGTTTGAACTGTATGTTGAATCGTTCACAGCAAAAGAATTGAACTATTTCTTGTATATTACAGGGCTGTGTTTGTCTTATTTAGACAATATTGTTGACATAGAGGAAATTTCTTGAGTTGATACAAAACTGATTTCCACAAATAATCTATCCTCTAATGGAGGTGTGATTAGCTCAGTGGACAGAGGACGAAGGAGACCATTGGAAATGTTCCCTTTATTACATGGATCCAAATTGCGTTCCCTAAACTATGTTAAGTTTATGAAGATGGGGAGGATGGATCTGACTGTTGTATAATGAAAACTCCGGTAGTGTCTTCTTGACCACATTTGAGGGAAGGTAAGAATTTGGGTAGTTAATGGATACATATGGCTGACAAGTAATTTTGTTCACATTTAGTCAAAGTCCCTTCATCAAGGAGTAAAAGTATCTAAAAGTGTATCCTGAGGCTACCTATTTCACAGGTACCTTTTGGAAGGAAGTCAGCTTCAAGTGTCTGCTGATTCAGCAGGGCCAGGTGCACAACTTGCTCCCATAGGAGCAGATGTGTCCCTTATATGCAAGTTACTTGTGAGGCTTACATTGAATAATTGTTTATAGTATTTATTCCAGTGGAGTGCCTGAAGAGATTTACTGTCTGAATTGAGTTTCCTTCCTGCTTCCTTCCACTTGCTACTTTTTTCACTGTTTATGAAAGGCAAGCAAGTCTTCACTAATTACTTACTTAGCAAAATCAGAGGCTTTTCATATTGGGAAGCTGGGACACTGGCAATATGTTTATATATATATATATTTCAGAAAGGCAGGTACAAAAATGCCAGATGCTTTGCAGGAAGGGAGAGGGAGGACAAACCTTTAGACTGCTGACAGAGAAAAACCGATGTCCAGGATAGTGAACTTTTGTATTAGCATTCTGACCACTTGATGTACCTGAAGGCAACTGCATAGCTGGCACAGTTTGAAGAGGTGTATGCCAAGGGGCCAGATGCTACTGCTGCAAAAGCATTTCCAAAGCTGGCATCTCTGGGCTGTGAAAATAGTCCTAAGAGTTGTAGAAGGGGAGGACTGGCATAGTGAGGAGAATAGAGAGAACATCAGTGTTGCATGGAAATTCTCTTAACCAATTAAAGCTATTTGATTATTCAGATAGGTGCAAGTGACTTAATATATTAAATTACATAGAAGCACAGGAGTGATTTTTGTGTACAACCAGCACATACAGTGCTTTTGGGGAAAGGCTGCTTCCAGCTGTTCAGGTTCTGATTTGGCACGCAGCAAGATGGCAAGAGCAGTAGGTTAAGAAAAATCATATACAAAGAAGATGAGCAGCTGGATTACAGTCAGTGCTTGTTTTCCTCTAGCTGTGTTTGGGTTTTTTTTTTTGTTTGTTTGTTTTTTTTTAATATCTTCAGTGTTTTATATCAATAAGGCATTTTTTTGTTTTTTGTATTGTTTTTTCAGGAAATGGCTTAAGCATTGTTTAATGTCAGATCAGTATCATCTCATGTATCCCATCCCATGTTGATGCTACATCTTTAAAATAACTTCATTAGTTGAATACAACATCTTAACCATCCCAAGGACTTACTTTTTGCATATAGTCAAGCCATGGCTTCCATAGCTATAGCTCTGTAGAAGATCTCTGTTTTTAACATGTGTAGTGTACAGCTATTAAAACATTCTTCTCTGCTATATTAAAATGCAACTTTTCACTCTCCCTGGTCTCCAAGATGAATTGAGGTATGACTGTCTTAAAAATTTGCATGGGTTTGATGCAGGGAAGTATCAATCAGATAGACTGAGTCCTTCCACGTAGCTATACATCATGTACTTGTCATGGTGATGGAAAATAGTTCTTTCCTAATGTCTCTGAAAATGTACAGCAAATTCAGAAAATGACTTATACACAAATACTTTTTTCTTCCTTTTTGTGACTGAATACACAGCACTATATGGCTCACTCTGTCTTTCAAAACTGATATTTCCACAAAACTGACGTTTGGATCGAAGTGCAACAAGTAATTTCTCCTCCCTCCATAAAGGTTAGGGTCCCTTAAGGTCAGTAGACGTAGTGCATCCTTTAAAGCAACTCGTTCTTGTTTTGTTCTAATAAATGGCATTTATTTAGGAAAGTTGTAGTACCTGAGACGTAATGTGCTGGTTAATTCACAATTAAATATAAGGAGAAAAGGGTGGAACTATTGCCATAGGAAAGAGTATTTCTAACAGCGTTTACTCCCCTTGTTCATTTATGTGAATCCTTTGTGTTTCCAGAGGAACCTTGGTTTGTCAGAGGCACTACTAAATTAACTGGGGAAGAAATTTCAGCCCCTTTATCTTGTGGTCAAGAATAAAGGACAGCATCTTCTGGTAGCAGCTAGTGAGGTCTGGCAAGGCATCCAGTCTTTTCCTTTTCTCATGTGGTCCCCACTGTGTTAGAAAATCTTGGTGTCTGCTTGCTTCTGAGGTAGCCAGTACAGGCAGGTGAACATGGGCACTTTTAGCCTGTTGGTGTCAGGGATGTAGACCACTGCACTTTCTCTTCAGCTCTTAGTTTTAAGAACCAGTGTAAATACATACGAAGTTATAGTGAACCACTAAAGAAACAAAAGTGCTCAAATGGAGAGAGAGAGAGAGAGAGAGAAGGGGGAAAAAAAAAAAAAGTTGTAGCACCAATTTTATACTGAAAAATAACTCCACTGTTGGATGTATGAGAAATTAATGCCCGTGCTATAAAGTGCATGTGCTTTGGCCAAAAGTGATCTTCTGTTTCACTGAATGTGCTGTGTCTAGAATGCTCTGCTGAACACTGATCAGGGAGGATGCAATCTTCTTAGAAGGCAGGCATCCTGCTGCTCTCAGGTTTCAGCAATGCACCAAGAAGCTTTTAGTTTTTATATGAAAAGCTTACTGGCAGTGGCTTCTGCGGTGAAGGACTGAATGTAATTGGATTTATTACCCAGTGGGAAGTAGGTAAGGTCTTTAGAAGAAGCTAAGAGGCTAATCTATAAGATAATATATTAAAAGATTTATACGTGTTTCTGTGTTTCCTTGTGTAAATCTGTTTGGCCTTTTCTTGGAGTTCAAGGTTTCATGTAATGAGGATGGGGGTCATGTCCAGGACAGGCAGAGGCAGTGGCATGGGAAGGTCAGGGGATATTCCTCAGCAGGTGAGTGTGGTGAGAGAAACAGCACAGGGCTCTGTGGATATCAGTAAGAAAGACAGAACAAATAGCTTACAATAGCTGTTTTAATAAGTTAAAGGAAAATAGTAAATCTACTGTCCCTTGGGCTGCTGGGTAAAATGCCTCGTGCCTATGTATGAGGGCTGCTCTGAAAGTAATGCCTCCTATTTTGTTATGTTGGCCCGCAACATCAGAGGTGGGTATTGACAGTAGAGGTTGAACCTTCCCACCAGTACTCCATTACTTCTTGTTGATGTGTGATAGTTGGCAGCAGAGGAGCACTCTGACAAAATGACCTCTGAAATGGTCGTGAGTATGAAGTAAAGGTGTGTCAGAGTTCCTCTGTGCGAAACAAGGGAGATCCCTGCTCCAGTTCCTTAATTCCCTGAGGGCCAGAGGGGCTGCTGTTTGGCCTCTGCTTGTCTACACCTCCTGCAGCAGTAGTTTGCGTGCAGACTCATGCTGTATGCAGCCCAGTTATCTTGTTTCTTACTGTTCGGTGAACTGGCAGCTGGCAGTTAGCTCTTTTTCTCTCATCTTTGCTATCTAAAGGATTTACATAAATATCCTAAGGCACTTTGCTGTTGAATGTATGAATATGCTTCATCAGGGATGCTGAACTGTGGGAATAAAGGCTATTTTAGTTTTTAGGATTTGGTAGCCTAGAATTAAGCCATTAGCAGTCAGGCTGCTTCTTGTGTTTCTCTTGATGTCCTGTTTCTTCCTTTATATGTTTGTAAATATAAATGTGAAAGCCTGCGTGTTAGAAATGTATCAGTAACAATGCTTACTGGTATCTGTGGAGGTGTGTATTCCTTCTTTATACTTTACAGAACAAAAACACTCAGAGCTTTAAACAGGAGTCTCTTATTGCTGTTCTTACTCCATTTCTTTCATTTATTTCATTTATTTCACGCTTGTTAAAGAAAAAATTTGCAAAGACAACTGAGTACAGCCCTCCAGTTAGACTGACTGATTTGCCCTCTGGAAGAATAGTTGGAAAACCTAGAAACCACAAAAGCCCAGCTGAATTTAGGCAGTACAAAACTGAGGCTCCTGACGCTGGAGAAGTGGGAGAACAGAGGGTGCTAGATCAAGACCGAAGTGAGGATATTGAAGGTCCTGACCCTTATGCAGATGTGATAGAGGGTTAACCCTTTACTGTTGGTATGCCTTTTCTTTTAAATAAGCACAGCTTTAGAACACTACAGTGTTGCCATGATTTTTTTCACTTCTAAATAAGGTGCATTTTCTGAATTATGAGAACTAAATTTCATAGGCCTTGCCTTTTTAGTAGCTTAGCAGAAAATGTTTCAGTAAATTGTTAGAATTCAGTCTATCTAAATAGATTAAGCATCACCAAGTTACCCACTGAGTCATTTAATCTTTGATATTTCACTGTTTGATCACTAAAACACATGCAAAGGAGTTTCTCTGTCTCACAGTATGTGCTTTCGGCAGATCTTTGGAAGAATACACAGTAAAGCAGTTCTTTGAACCAGTGTATCTAGAGAACTAGAGCACAAAAATGGAGAAAATCAGCTTCTGAATGAATATTAAAATTAATATAAGTGTGTTGTTTGGTGAAGTCCATGGAACTGTAATACAGTCATTTTTCCTGATCATTGCCTCTAGTAGCATCATGTACTCTCTACTGTACAGCAAGCTCAATGGGAAGTAAACATCATGGTTCCAGAATGTGATTTTTTAAATATTTATTTGGTTGATTTTTCCCCGGTTCACTGAATGAACTCATGACTTCACATTGCTTGCAGTTTGCTTTCAGATGATTCTCTGCTCTTGATGGAAAAGTGGAAGGGCTTTGTATTATGTACTTCATTCTGCTCCATCTAAAAGGCTACCCACTATGCCTTTGAAAGAAATTTCAGATCGATAAGATTAGGCTAGTTAATAATAATTAATATTTAATATCAGATATCTGCTCTTGAAGATTGCTTTTTAGTGTGAGGTTGTTATGGATCAGGCATAAGAATGCAGTCACATTTGTGTCAAACTGAACTTGCATTGCTCACTATAAGCATCTTGCTTTCTTCTTGCTCACTTGGAGCATGATGAGATGCTGTCTGTTGTACTGTGGGAATGTATGAAGGCATCTCATAGGAGAATGACTTTGTTTTCGAAGCCTGTTGCTGCTTTGAAAAGAGCTGCGAGAAAGTGTTGCTCTGTTACTGGAATATCTTTTGAGTAGAGGCCCAGCAAAAAAAACAGAACCTTTTTATATCTGTGCTTTTAAGATGTCATTTTGCCAGCAGCAGTGATGTGGATCAAAATAGTAATAGTTGGTCCTCTAAGTATTATTTCAGCTGATTGCAGGATTGCTGAACTGGAAGCAATCTGTCCTTCTTGGTATGGTTTCCTCACAGTGGGGTAGATGGTAAACAGCCTGAATATATTCAACTGCTTCTGTTGCTGGCTATTTTCCCTCCTGGTGAGAGCAGAGATTGTCGTGCTGACCCCTCAGTGCCCACATCATGGAAAAATGGGAGTGCCTGCCATGAAGCTTAGGTTGCTCTGTGGGTGGGATGGAGACGGATAGAATTTTGTGTTGAGAGGGGCAATGTTAGTTTAGGGTAATTTTTGGGGGGTTGTAATTTGTCAAAATACCAGGAATCATCTTGAGAAGAGGATTAGAATCTGTGGCTGCTCAGCCTTTTGACAAAAAGGTTTGTCAGGATTGTTTGGCAGGCACCTATCTGATGCTTCTTTACCTGCCAGCTGTTTTAGGGTTAGGAAATTCATAGTAAAGCAGATGAGAATGTCTGCTGTCTCACATGTTCAGTATCCTATCAGGCTTTATTCCGGTTGTCCTTCTCCATCTCCAAATTGCAGGGATGTGGGTTTGATGGGTAGACTACCCGATGGATAAGGAATTGGCTGAAAGGCCGCAGACAGAGGGTAGTGATTAATGGTTCTGTGTCCAGGTGGAGGCTGTGTCCCCCCAGGGGACCAGTACTCTTTAGCTTTTTTATCAGTGACATCAATGACAGAATTGAGAACACCCTCAGCAAGTTTGCTGATGACACCAAAGCTGAGTGGTGCAGTTGACACAGTGGAAAGAAGGGATGCCATTCAGAGGGACCTCAACAGATTTGAAAGGTGGGCCCAGGTGAATTTAATGAGGAGAGAGTTTTGAAGAGACTATTAAATCCTCCTGCAAGAAATTAAAAGTTCTCAAGTATGAATAGTTAATTAATTTTACATACAAGGACATTTGCATGTATGTGAAGCAAAACAGCTGAAATAAGTTTGTTCTCAGTTAACAGTACTCTTAAAAAAGCTTAGCATTTTTCTTCATACATAGCATTACCCTTCTGCATATGCGTCCTTGACTCACGTAATTAAATCTGAAGCCTTTTAAGCGTTAAACTACTGCAGATCCTAAGGGGTTACTTTTTTATAGTATAATTCTGGAAAATTTACTGCGTGAAATAATGACTATAAATCACTACTTAAATAATCAGACATAATAAGATTAACATGCTAGTAATAGAGGGTAAAGATATAATTGCAAGATGTCTCTTTTTGTTCTATGATTTTTATTTCATAGGTTGTCTGCAGTATGCTGATGGGGATGGCAATTTTTTGGCATGATGATAAATAAAGCTTACTGGCCAAAGAGAGGTCCCTCTGACATTGCTATGGTAGCCTTCGTTCATCACAGTCTTGTTATGAGTGCTGTCAAATAGTTTAACTTATATAAGGCATGAATGATGTGTTGGAAAGATTAATTTTGTCAGGTACACTTAAGAGAAGGGAAGCTAACATCTCGTAAGGGATAGTTTATAAGCACTTGCACAATTAGCCCAATTGTTTTGTTTCATAATTAAGTATGTTTATTCATGGATGAAGCTGGGATTTTACTGTCTCAAGCTAGAAAACTGTTTCTGATAAGTAATTTTGTTTTTTTTTAAGGTGGCTTTCTCATAGTGTTACCATCCTTTCCTGTGGAGAATGTAATTTTAAATCTTTTCAGTCCTTAAAGTGTGAATGCTCATAATGTAAATAATATGTGACCATTGAGTTCTTAGTTGTTTAATTTTATGGTTACACTTTACAGTACATGAGTGATATATTCAGTAATACTTCCTTGTTCAAAGGAAGGAAGAACAAATTTGAGTTGACCAAATGCATTCTCTGTGTATTTTTGTTAATAGAATAAAACTTCTTAAATATTGTTGTGGTATGGAAATATGCTTCATTTTACTGGTTGGGCTTCTCATTTTGTATTTGGTAGAACTGGATTTTGGCGATGGGTAGCGGGGAAGAACATACACACCTATAACTTTGTTTCTTTGTGGAGTTCATTATCTTTTTAATAATGATCACTAAATTCATTTTATTTCTATTAATATTAATGGCACATGTGCCTTAGATGACCTTGAGAATAAATTAGCATAATAGTAGTGCCTCTGGGTTTTTGCGTACTGAAACACAGGGAAATAACTGATCAGTTTATTCTTTTCTCTAGCGCTATCTGCTTAGTATTCTAAATCTTCTAAATGGTTGTTTTAGTTAAATTTAAGCTAACTGCTGTTATCTTCAAAGACTCGCATTTGCCATCCAAAGCGAAAACCTACAAAACTATTTCTCCTGTTTGTATTCTGATAGTCAAAATGAAGATAACACTATCTCGTAACTTTGGTCTGTAAAAGATGAAATTCTTATTACATCTGATGAATTTTGTTTCGTTTGCTTTCTTAAACTGAAATTCTGCATGTGTTCAGATATTCCCAGTCAACCAATATGCTTAACCATCTATGAACAGATGAGATACTGATTTAGGTATTACTTTTTCTTCTTCTCTATTCCTTTGTTTTTGGTGGCCTATCTCAAAAGGATAGATTTAAGCAATTTGTGGCTTCGGTTTTTGTTCTCCACAACCTGGCTACCTTTTAATTTGTAATAGTATGCTGTTGGGGAACATCTCATTACCGAATGCATATGAGTGGAGCTGAGTCCTATTTTCAGCATTGCACTGAATTCTCAGTGCATCCAAATGTTCTTGAATTCCTCTAAAGTGATACTTCAGTAAGTCTCAAGGTCTCTGGTGTTGTGCATTGTTCAGCATGTTGTGTTGTATATGTGATTTTAGTACACAAGTATTGCCTTTTTAATTTAATGATACCTGGGTAAATTCCAGGTGTGGAACCTTAGTTGTAGGCACAAATTCCATTTGTTCCCCTATAAAGAAAGATAGTGTATGTATTCTTGACGATGCATCAGCTATCTGGTGATGCTATCATCTACTGGCTGGCAAGCAGTAGTAGTTCCTGAAGCTCATAGCAAACAATTGGGAATAAGTGTTTCAAGGCAGTGGTGGCGTGAGATCAAAAGCTGCCTTGTGGTTCAACCAAGTGGAAAACCAGGTGATTGGCTGGATTAAAATAATAGGAATGAGACTCCAAGACTGGCTCTGGATTTGACACTGCCTAAAACACAGATTGGGGATTTCTGCACAAGGTGTGTGTGAGGGACTGTCACACTGCTGGGCTGAGGGAGATGGTACTGTATCTCAGTGGCATTGTGGAGAGTGTGAAGGAAAGCTTTCCTGTTGATCGACTATCACAGCATGGTAATCCACATCACTGTGTGCCTGTGGTGATGGAGGCTGGGGGTAGTGGCTGTCTAACGGATGATAATTTGCCTAGGAGATCTTCTTGCTCTCTACCATTCTAGGTAAACTAGAACAACGTGGAATGGGACTTAGCTCCTGTCTTCTCTGATCAGTGGGAGTTGGCTGACTGACTTGTTTTTCCATGATGCTACTTCCTGTAAAGGAAGAATCATAGAAATGACTTAGGACGATAAATTAAACTCATTAAAATCAGATGTTTTCACCATAGACCTCAGTGCAACCAGGTAACTCTATTTAGGGGGCTCTTAACAGTTCCCTGTGGAAGAGGAGACAAGCTCTCAGATTTTTTTAAAGAAAAGATTGTTAGACATCATCTAATTGCAACTGTGGAACCTGAACAATACATCCTATGCAGTTTACAATCATGACTACCAAATCAATTAAGTGGCTTAACTCTTGTGTGTGAAGTGTTTCTTGTCCACAGCAATGGTCAACAATAACGCACAAGTGAGAGAATTTGCATTATCAAAAAAGGTGGGAATCCCAGTGTTAAAAAATACCTTAAGGAAAAGTTCTTGGGATAAATTAGTTAGCAAAAACGTTGAATCGTGTGGAAAAGAAATGGCTTATTCCACTAATGAAGTCTTGAATACTTTTTGTTCCAGAATCTTTCTTGATTACTAAGTAGTTTTCATGCCTCTTCCTGTTTGTGTTTTCTTGTTCAGACCACTTTCTGATTCTGAGCAAATCAACTTTTTAAAGAAAGCAAGACTGTATATTCAGCAACGGAAGTACAATGAAGCAGTAAGTGTCTTTGCTATGTATCTTCTAGAAACCTTGAGAATTTCTGCTACATGTAAATACATTTCAGTTTGTTTTACTTAGAAGAAATCTGGAAATAACTTTTTACATCCTTCTGATGTACATTTCACTTTTCAACAAAAAATCCTGTTGTCTCTAAAAATTTGCATTTCATGACATCAGTTCTAACAAATAATTCTGACTTACTCATTATTTTCCTCATAATTCTTAATCTTTTTGTTACCATTTCACAATATACAAGCACACAATGTTTATATTTACCACTCTTAAAAGAGCAACTAAGGAGTGTAGTTCATAATCATTCTTCCTAAGCTGCTAGTTCCGTGGAAAAGTATGTCTCGCTCCATCACAGACCTTGATTTGTTTTGCAGTTCTCTTACCTGAACCACCTGTTCATGTTTTTTATTTCACATTTCGATTTGTCAGAAACTGAAAGCCATATGCAGCATCATTCTGTGCTTCCCAGTTTTTAAATACCTTTCCAAGCATTTGCTGCCAGTCTCTGAGACAGAGCACTTTGTGATGGCAGTGGGGACAGGGTTTGCATTTTGACACACACAGAAGTAATTTGTGGGGCTAAATGGTACAAAGAAGTCTTCCATTTCTGCATTCAGTTTAGTTACTGAATTCTGTGTTAAAAGTACGTGAAAAGATTTAACCTGTGAGATTGCTTTTAACCTGGCAATTGCATGGAGGAATAATTCCATGAGGTGCTAGGGTTCAGCTCTTTTTTTTTTCTCCCCTGCTTTCCCTCCCTTTCTCATGAGTGCCCAACCACTCTTTTGGAGAATGTTTTCCTAATGTCCAACCTGAACCTCCCCTGGCACAACTTAAGGCCCTTCCCTCTCCTCTGTTGCTTGTTACTCTGGAGTGGAAGCTGACCCTACCTTGCCACAACCTCCCTTCAGGTCGTCGTAGGGAGCAATAGGATCTCCCCTGGGCCTGTTCTTCTCCAGACTGAACAATCCCAGTTCCTTCAGGTGCTCCACATAATAATTGTGCTCCAGATTCTTTATCCTAAGGAAGGATATGATTTTGATGGACTTTGTCCCTTGCCAGACTTCTGGTTGTCATATCTTTTTCAGTGGATGGGAATTTTGTCCTAATGTTGTGGCTTAAATAGTATCTATCACCTCACTTGAATGGGTAGCTGCAAGCAGTTGATACCAGCATGCTGTAATTCATTTATTTTGAGCCACATTATGCCCTTCCAAGAGTTGTGTGCAAGGCTTCTCCTCAAAGGAGACAGACACACGTTAAATATTACTGCCCTTCTCCTTGTACCTCATCTCTGATCTGACTGGGGCAGATCTGCTGAACAACCTATGATTAGACTGAGTAAAACCTATCTGCATCTGCTTCTATCCATAGTTCTCTGCTTATTTAAATGTGGTACCTTCAGAAACTCAGGACTGCTTTTTTAATGACTCACCCATTAAGGTAAAATATGTTCAAATGCTGGTGGGAAAAATGTGTTTTGTAGTAGATGTTGTTCAAGATGTGCTGCCTACATAGCTTTCATCATCCTCACCAGTGTTGTGGCTCAGAAGGGTGGTGAATGAGACAAGTGATGGTCGATTTTAAGTCCAACAGTCTGAAGCAGAGCCTATTCCAGCAGTCAGTGCTGGCCAAAAAGCTGCACCTGATTACACACACATGCCAAGACCATCAAAGCTGCTGGAACTCCAGCCGCTATTGGTTAGGCTGATTTGTTGTGTGGAACTTAGACTACCTTAAACTCATGCTTGTATATTTTGTCTGCCTCTAGGTATCTCTGTGCAAAACCCTGATTAACCTTGCTTTGGAAGGCCTGTCATATTACCATACTTACGACAGGTTATTCCTGGGCCTAAGCATTGCACTAAGTTTTGTGGGCTGGACAACTTATGTAATTCTGGTGATTATCAAGACTCACACCAATTTGATTAAGGCTACTCAGAGTAATAATAAGGTAAGTTGGAAATTTCTGTTATTTCTGTTTTCAGCATTATGTATACTTGGCCTCTTTGTGCAGGGGACCAAACTGTACACCTTCCACTGCTCAGTTCTCTTGACTGCACATGGGAACTGGGAAGCTGTGGGGCTAGAAGCTCTCATCCTGCCTGGTGTCACTATTGGTCCATGAAGTAGAATCAGTATTAACTATGCATTGCAAATCAGAACATGCATTACTGTGTTTTCTGAATTCCTTTCCCACAGATACGCATTTTACTAAAAGCCAATGCAAATGTAATAATTTAAAACTATTAGAGAGTCTGTCTTTATTACAATTAATGCAAGTAATTCATTTCTAGTTAGTCAGCTCTCTAAAAATAATAATATTTTTTACAATAATACAGACTTTGTACTTCCATTTTGATTTTTGCATATAAATTTTGTTCCTGTCCTCTGTGCCAGTGAATAGTCAGCCTTCAGAATTGGGGCAGTTCCAAGATGGCATTTTTTTAAAATTTATAACTTGTTTTAATAGAAAAGTGAACTGTGATTTCACAGATCAGTTTACTCTTTTATTTATGGTTTGAAAGATTAAAGCAGAAGACATGAAAGCTGGAAGAAACTTTTTTTGACAAGATTGGTGGCTTGATATTTCCCAGTGTACAAAACCCAAGGAAATGCATTTTTGTTTCAGTCATTCATCAGAAAAGAGAGACTTTGAAAAGGTGAACAGGCAAAATACGAGCATTTCACTACGGCAGGATTGAAGCCCTAGGGAAAAAATAAATCCTCCCAGACTTCTAGAATTTCTGTTCAGAACAAACTGAATTGTTTAATTTGGTAATAGAAGGTGCACTCACGTAGCATATTTACCACCTTCAGTAAGTTACTCTGAGAAAATTCCTATCATGCTATCTTGGTGTTTTAACAATTGGCTGAAATGAGAGAGTCGCAGCCTTTAGTGAAAATTATCAAACAAAATTGAATTGGAAAATATTCATGAGTTTTGTGCATGACTTAGGATTTCTTTCATCAAATAACTGAGAATAGTTCAGGATGTGTGTTATGTGTTAGATATGAACAAAATCATTACCAAAAAAATAGAAAAATAAAGTAAACCCACGATTTTTTTAGTCACTGTAAAATTTTTTATTCTAAACTAATTTGATACATACAGTTTTTGATATTTCACTGAAGATAAACTTTATGCCAGTAGTACTGGTGGAAAAAAGAGGCTTCTTATAGCCTGTGTAGGAATCTCCTTTGGCAATTTTAGCAACAGACCCTTTTCTGTTGAAACATACTTTTTTTTAGTGTTGCTGTATACTTATGGAGTCACAGTGTGAGACCAGTACTTCTTACATGGAAGTTATTTGGTTTATGGGTAATAGTGGAGCTACTTAAAGAATATTGCTGAGAAACTAATCTACCACTGACGGTCTTCTGCAAAGCACAGCCTTATAAAATCTGGTAGCAGCCTTTGAATAATGAAACTTCATATCCTGTATATATCATCTATAAAAGTTTGTGGCTTCTTGTGCTACTTATGAAAAAGCATTTCTTTCTTTGAGAGTAGTGTGTTGGTTTTCTTAGCAAGAAGCCTAACCTTTTAATCTGCTTTTAAACATTCAGGGGATATGCAAATCTGATTTCCATCTTCAGTGCATGGCCAATTATTGGATTGTATAATCTTTGCATCTGTATGAAATAAAACGTTGATTGTGTTTGTTTACCCATTCAACAATAAATTATGTTGTGTGCCTATCATAGCTATACATACTCATTTTGCCTACATGACTGCAAATGTAAAGTTTAAAACTAATAAAATTGCATTAGATCAGCATCTATGTGGCATTTTTTTTCCCTAATGGCATATCTTAGCAGAAATTTTATTTTAAAAATCATTTAGAGCTTGCATTTGCTGTCAGTTTAGATCAGGGCAGTTTTATATTGGTTACAGTAGGGGAAAATAAAAACCTGCTAACTCATCAGTGTGACCTGCTAATTGAGTGTCTTTTCTTCTTCAGCATATTTAACATAGTCACATATCTTCCTAAACAGGTCATTCTAAGAAACTGATCATACAGAAGAAAGTAGCTCTTTCAGTCACTGCCTATGCATTATGCTGGGGGCAGCTGTTACTAAAGCTGCCTTTGCTGCCTTGAGTTGCAATGCTGAAAGATAAAACTCTTTAAAATTGAACATAATCTTCTCTTACCTTAGTGTCCCTACATAAGGAAAAGTAGTCCAGTGACCAAGTGAAAGGTGGATGGATTGACTGTTTAATGCTCCTCTTTTTACAAGTGGGAGGTTGCTGCTAATTGATGATTAGTCCCCATCAACCTCCATGGGCTCTTCAGCAGCCACCCTGCTTTTGCATCAGGAAGAATTGGGTTGACTGATGGAGCACCTCCTTCGCTGCTGTCCTAGCTTTTGTCTCTGTTTTGTTTGCAGCAAATAGAATTTGAGGCTAGTTTAGCTTAATGCTAAACTAAATGCTAAAGATGGAAACAACTCCTGTAACTTACAGGAGTTTAGCTGTGGAAAGCTGATGGCAAGATACTTTCCGTAGTTGTCCCTAAATCCTGAAGACTTTATGTTTTTGAATGCTATTATCTTGAACTTAAGAGGTTACGCTACAAGTCTCTTAGAACCTAAATTTAAGAGTTGATTTTTTTCCAAGCTGCAGAATTTTGTGTTCCATTGGACTTCAAGCGTAAGTTGAACATAAATAATGCTGCATGCATTAGGCTTCCAAGTGCTACAAGTGGACTTTAACTATTCAGAGCTTCCTGCAGAACCTTACGTAGAGAAATACTTGGAATTTCAAATCCTACTGTCAGTTTTTGTGTTTTGCTGGAGATCGCATCCAGAGTTGTGTTCATAGTCACAAGGCAGCTTGAGCAGCATTTTAGCATAACATTTGCAAGTGGGAGACAGTGTATTGTTTAAACTGTTTTACTACCGTTTCAACAATGTTTGCCAAACTGTTTGTTTTTCAGGAATCTACTGGTCCCTTGTACGGTTTTACGTTTGTTGGGATGATAATAGCGTTTTTCCTGTTGATTCAAACGAGCCCTTGGACATACTATGTATACTGTCTGTTGCCAGTACCCATATGGTATGCAGTTGTGAGAGAGTGAGTAAAGAATATGTTTTACAAAGAATGATTTATAAAACCAGATCTGTGTTTCCTTTTTGTTGACAATTAAATTATTCCTGTAAGTTTGAGAGAAAAACAATTTTATTAAAATTGCTGAAATGTTTTCTGAGGTATTCCAAGGTGCTCTGGTTTGTATTTCACTTGACGTGTTGAGCAGTTTCCAAGCAGATTAATACAACTGCTGGTTCTAAAGATAGCTTTTCTTTTAAGAAACATAAGTTCATGTATTTCCATTATGTTTTCAGTATTCTGGTAGCTGAAGCAAATGGGTGTTAAAAACTTGGGCAAATTACTTGTAGCAGCTGACTGGTTTTGTAAAATGGGGTGGGTTGTTCCCTTTCTTTGGTTATTTTTAAATGGTGTGATCCTGCAAAGTGTTGGGTGTGTGAACTACATTTGCTTTTGAAGAGGATGTGCCAGTCATGTTGAGGGTTGTGCTCTGGTATTGAAACAAACTTGTCTCGCTTGGCTCTCCTTTAACTTGACTGAATGCTTCACATCCAAAAAGATTGGTTACTTTCTGATTTCTATTGCTTCCATAATCCACAGGCAATTCTGTACATACCAGCTAGGTATTATTCAGGGAAAATGAGACCAACTGCAGTTAGATAATGAGCTGCCTCATAAAACACTGGAAGAGCTAACTGGGGATTTTTTTTCTGTCTAAAGCTTGTGAATGTTTCATCAGTTATGACCGACGTTAAGCACAGCATAACCAAAAATGTTCATAAACTCAGAGTCAATTTGGATAAAGAGCAATCTGAAGTTTGTCCAACTACTCGCAAAGATTTGCCAGAAATGGGAGGGGAAAAAAAACTGAAAGGTTTTATTGTAGGTTTTATATCAAATTCAACTGGGCAGAAAGGCGCCTCAGGCCATCACTCAGCCTGTTTCCTAGCTGCAGGCAGGATCAGTGATACCTTAATCATTTCTTGTGCTCTGACCCTTCACCCCTGCCTTTCAAAGCTGAAATTCTGTATTATTTCTGTTGTATTAAGATAGTCATTGTCTTGTTCTATTGTTTTGAGCAGACTTCATGTTATTCAAGGCCTTGTTGCAAATCTCTGGTCGCTTCCTATCGGTCAAGCTGTAGGCTTCTTCTTGACTTGTATACTGGGAATTGAACTACTAGTAAGTATTGCACTCGTGTATAAATGGAGCATCTCATTGCTAGTGTTTTATCTATTTGAAGAATTGTAAATTTCATTTAATGTGTGTGGTTTTCAGTCTTATATTGGATTTTCTTTGTTAGGTTTTCAGCTTTTTCTATCGCTCTACGCTTACTGTGGGTCTTCTTGTCTTTGCTGGCTGGCCAGTGATCACACAGCTGTGGGTTCAAGCAAAGGTACTGTATTTGCTTTGCTTAACAACAACAACAAAAAGGCATTTGATAAAGATGTTGCATTTACTCTCTCCTGATTCTTGTTCAATTATACGCTTACTCTATTCTCTGTTGTCAGCAGCATGTAGCAAAGCAAAGGAACTTAATACAGTCTGGATAGATTCTTCATAGACAAGACAAGCAAGAATGCAGCTTAGGTATCAAAACTGATTTGTCTGACATTGTGACTGACAGCTGACAGCCTAGTGTGGTGTTTTTATGCAAGAACAGTTGTTATCCAGAAAGTCTGACAATTTTCTAGTTTTTTTTCTGAAGTCGTCTATCGTAGTTGTCAGATATCATGCTGCTGTCCTTGTATCAGGATAGAAGAGTTAGCTATTTCTTTACTGTTGTTAGTGATAAATAAGAAAAATGGTTAACTTCAAATGAAATGTACATTGTTGAATTGCCACAGTGACAAAAGTGATGACATACATCGCTGAAAGTTCTACCATTTTAGAAGAAGTAACTGAAAAATGCTTCTCATGTCTTTATTGTCTGCTGTTAGCTGGCATATATTTTTCCTCAGAGGAAGCTTCCTATACCATTTTTTCACAGGAACAAACTCCACTTCGGTAGATACAGATGTGAAGTGGTACAGTCTTTAGCATGAGGCAGTTGTTCCATTTGCTCGTTTCAATTCTTACTTCACAGGCTACCTTAAAACCTAGAGGTCTGAGAAAGAATTAGCATTTTAATTGAGATGGCAATTTGGATACAAATTTAAAGTCCTGCTTTGCTAGAACTTTTGAGATGTAAGTTTGTACTTGCTTATTTATCCTTCTTTAATTGTGCTTGAGTAATCAAGTAGCATGTATTAAAGTGGAAGATGCATTTTGTATCATCAAAAATATCTTTTTAAGATCTAGAATCTGACTTGGGATAGAAAAATTTAAGTGATTTAGCTCTTGCTGACTTCACTGAGAACAAAATACCGGGGATTCTTTCCCCATAGCGGAGTTTCAACAACTAGTTAGATGATTATGGTGGGTAAATCAAAGGATATTCAGATAAAAAAACTGGAAAATACTACTGTATTACTAGAGAACTGGTGATTGGTTAGATGCTGCAAAATTCTGATGAGATCAGTCTTACTGCTTTCTTTCATAAGGCTATTCATCAGATTTGTGGTAACTGCAGTGTGTATGAAGACCACACTTCCTCAAAATGCTATTAAGTAGAAGATTAGCTTTAATTCTGATTGTCTTCAATAGTATTTTGACATTGTGGAAATGAGATAATTTTCTATTAAATTGAAGAGCTGTAAAAAACTTTGTGCCCTTTTTCAGTTAATTTTGTTAATGATAGATATGGGCGGGGGGGGGGGGAGGTATCTGTTGGGAGGTACTTGTAGCAGTTGTTAGTTTGGTGTACATTTCTGTTCAGACAATGGTCTGTCCGTGTGACTTCAAAATATCCCATGTTTCTTTCTTTCCTTTAGAGAACAACATTGATCTGGACTCTTCTGTGTGTGCTCCTGGCAGTATTTCCTTTAATGCCTGTTGTAGGAAGAGAATCAAACATTCCTCTGGTGTAAGGATTTCATCTTGTTCTTTAAACTTTTCATTTCCTTCTTTGATATTCAAAATTTAGGCTGACTTGATATACGCGAGGAATTATATTATTGAAAGCTGGCTGAGACAGGTATTGAAATTCAGAATTTAAATAACATGATTATAGAGACCTCAGTTATTTGCTAATGTGAATGAGGAAAGACTTTTAATACTCTTGCAGTACTTCAAAGAAAGTAGCATCCATTTGCTCTTTGCATTATTCTGTAATTTCTTGTGGAGGGAAACATTTCTCTTAATACCAAAATCTGCAAATTGTATGTGGAAAATAAAGGTCGTCATTAAAGGAGGAGCTTTGCTGGGGTACAAACATGGTAAATAGTGGTGACATGTGAATAATAATATTTATTCAGAAGCAATTTACTTTGACAGAATCTTTCTGAATTCCTCCATCTTATTTTGAGTAGTTTGTTTTTAAATAACGTTCTGTAACTACTGAGTTATTCAGTGATATAGAACAAGTAGGGTAACGAGTTCTATCATCTGCTGCTCTTTCACTGTGTGGGCATTCTTTTCTATCTGGATGCAGTCCAGTTGGTTGTCCTGAAGAAGGGTTTTTTTTGTTCTTTATAACAGCCCAACAGCTTAGAAATCAAAATGGAATTAAATTGTTAATTACCTTTAAGTCTTCCTCCCTGACATTTCTTTACATTCACCTTACCCTGACTATACATCTTCCTATTTAGTCTTCTAATGGAGCATTCTGCCTCTGAAGCAGCTTGTGCTTGTCTGAGTCTTGTCAAGAGAATTTTGAAGTTGAAAAGATCTGAAGTAACAATGAAAAATATATGTATATGTGATGCTTCAGGATATTGAAGATAAGGAGATGGTGGAAGAAAAGATACAACATGATGAAATTAGAATGCCAGTGGGAAATTTATTAAATCTGTTCTTGAACAGGGTCACTATAGGTCAGGCCAGGGCCTCTTCAGTGCATTAATAAAATTTATATGGTGTGAACAGGAAGCTCTTAACTGAACTCAGCAATAAAAAGGAAGTGTATGGGAGATGAAAGCAGAATCAGACCAAGGAGGAGTATAGAGCTGCAGTCTGAATATACAGAATGAATTTGGAAAGCCAGAGTTGTACTGAGGGGTGTAAGGTGCAGCAAGATACAAAAAAGAGATGAAAGGAAAACTCGGCAAAATGTGGCTCTGCTCCTAGCTGGGACAGGGGACTTGGTGGCAAAGAACACTGAAGAGGTTGAGGTCTTCCTTGCCTCCATCCTTACTGGCAAGCCTGATCTTCAGGATCCCTACCCTTTAGGCCCCTGGAACTTGTGGGAAAGTCTGGAGTAAGGAAGACTTGATACTGAGACCAATACTAAATAAAGACTGATTCAGATTCTTGGCATCAGATTGAGTGGTATCCATTGAAAAGACAGGAAGAAATGGGCATAAATTTAGGTACCAAAAAAAGAAAAATCTATTTAAGCATAGGAAACATTTTTACAGTGAGGGCAGTCAAACACTGGAACAGATTGCCCAGACAGGTTGTGGAGTTTAAATTGTGAAAATACTCAACACCTAACTGGGCACTGCCCTGAGCAGCCTGCTGTAGTTGACTGCGCTTTGAATAAAGTTGGACTAGATTCTTCTCTAGATGTGCCTTCCAATCTCCATTCTGTGACTGAGTAGCCTGCAGTTGTGTTCCTGTATTGGGTAGATCATTAAATGAAAATTACCTTTGCAATACAGCTTGTGCAGACCGATTTTACATATGAAATAGTTGTACATTTTTGTTATGTCTGAGACAACACCAGGAGTAGAGTGGTCACAAATGGACATTTTGGACAATAGTCTCTCTGTGCTGAGGCCAAGTGACAAATGAAGGTAATTGAAAGTAGCTAAAATTGATGGGTAACAAAGCAGATACATGTCCAAAATGCTGATTTTTTTGCCACAAAGCTTCTGAAAAACATATAGGTGACACTGGATTTTGTTTTTCAGCAACTGAATGTCAAAGTTTCTTTAATGTATTTTGTCTTGTTAACTGCACCAAATTATTCCCTCTTAGTGAAGAACACATCTATGAAAAAATCTGATTTGGTAGTTTTTTTTATCACATTTCTCATGGTTTTTATTGTTCTTTTGTTTTTATAGAATAGCAGCTGGTTTAACGACGCTTTTGATCTCTTGCTTCTCCTTGGCATCTTTTTCCAGAGGTGAATATAAATACCAAAGTAAAGAAGATCTTAAAGTATATCTTTATCAGGTAACTTGCTACTTTACAATAATTCTGAATGTTAGTGTTTTTACCTGTAAATTTTTGCATACTTTAAGAAACTTTTCCTACCAAAGCCACAATATTCAAGAATAAACCAATAGTTGTTGAGTTTTCCCCTTTACTATCTTCTTCAAGAGGACCACGTGCTCAAGGCAATGTTTATTTTTTACACTGTAATGCTGTGTTCCCCAAGCTCATACTGTATATATTTTCTGTTGGTACATAGATGTGCATACACGTTTTGATAAACTTCTCCAAGAATTTGAGAGTTTATCCTGCCTCCAATCTGTGTATGTATTTCCCTCTGACCTTTGCATGAATCATCTGTGTGCACTAAGGGCAAGCTTCTGGGTTCAAGAATTCTTTTTCATTTTCTGAGTGGGTGTTGAATAACAAATATGAGACTGATATTGAGCTGCTTTTCCATTTGTTAAATCTTTCAGATGGAAGATGGCATTTTTCTTGGCAACTTCATGAAATAGTTAGATCTTCTCACAGCAGTTGCTAATTAAGTTCTAGAGAGCTTTTAAGATTATAATAATGCTTTGCATGTCTGCTATTTTCATTAAAAAAACACAAAAAACAATAAACTTGCTACAAGATGTCTTTATTTTGGGATTAGTAATGCTCCTTAAAAGCTTTATTGACTACCTGAGATACTTAATTAGATGACAACATTTTGCCTGCTTGTTCAGGGAGAAACATCTTCCTTTTTCTCCCAACCTACAAGACAATCATAAAGTTCCTCAAATTTCTCCTTAATGAGGGGCTATTTTTACAACAGTGCCATCTAATTACTAGTCTCTATTAGATTTTTATTTCAAAAGCTTTCTTAGGAGTGAAAAGGGGATTCCTCATTCACTCTGGATGAAAAAATGATTGGGAAGAAAGAGCATTCAGACTCCAAGAGAGTTACATTATAGAGATGTTATGGATGTTGGTCAGTTAAGATCTTGTTTTACCATTAAAATGTTCATGATTGCTCTGAATTGTTAAGAATGCAAAAGGAAAATGTTTATCAGAAGACTGCTGTTTTTTTCTAGACAACATAATTCTTTTGCTTTCCCTTTAGTTTTTCTTTTGAGTTGGAGTTTTCAGAGGGAGTGGAGTGGGGAAAATATTCAATTTGGAGCATTTTGAACTCATGGCATCTTCTCATCAAATAATATGTACCTATTTTGCAAAGACAGATGGTGACTGGGGCACTGATATTCATAAACATGATCAGGTGCCTGCTTTGCATCTGACGAGAGGTAGCTAAAGGATAATTTATGTAGCACCCACATATCTATTTGTTGGAGGCTGTCACTGAAAATTATGCTTTCCTCTGATATGTTGTTACTACTTACACAGAAAAATAAGATGGGTTGTTTGATATCTCTCATTTTAGAGACTGAAAGGGTAATTTAATTTGCTACAGTGCTACTGCTTCCTTGTGAGCTTTTCTCCTTTCAGTCACTGACCGAAGGAAGAGGAAAAACAGAGCATCCTTTCCTTATATGTAATCATTACGGTATGCCTTGGGATTCCCGTAGCAACTTTGCTAGCCCCTTTTTGTAGGTTCAACACTGGAGAAGAAATAGCTGACGGTTCTAGCTTTTCTTCTAAATTTAGCCAAAAAAACCCACTCTGATCTGGCCTAGCTTCTCTTACCAGGATCCCCTGACTTGTCTTTTATCAAAGCTTTTGCTTTGGTAGTGTCTGTGTGCAAGAATAGACTTTTGAATCATTTCACCTCATCTCAGATTTTTGTATCTACTCATTTAAGATGAAATGCGTTTTCAAATAATATTTTCCAAAGACTCAAGTAGTTCTTTCCGTTTGCTCAGGTCATTCTACATGAGTTATTTTAGAATTGCATCTGACTAAAGATGTTTCCATTTTCAGTTCTCTTTGTACCTCAGTCAGAGACAGAGAGAAGCCCAGCATTACCTAAGCTTTTTGATGTGCCTATGAAGGCTCTTTTTCTCTTCAGAAGACAACTTTCTCCTTTCTTGCCCAAGTGAGCTTCCTTTTCTGAAAACTAGCCAGTAGTGAAGATACTGTATCTGGTAAAGAACAAAGTCTGTTCCATTACATTAATTGCTCTCCTTTTGTCAAAAAGAAATGTAAGCAACCTCTCCCCAGTGCAGATAAATACCTCAGATCCAGTCCTGAACTGTGTACGTTTGTGTTGGTTTCTCCATTGGTGGGACAGAACATAAAACTTGGCAAATGAATAGGAACTGCATACCTGTATGGATTTGAGTGTCCACTTACAGGCAACTTAGAGGCTAACTGTCTTTTGTACCTAGAGATTACGGAATCAAGTTGCCCCTGACAACTGAACATCAAGATTAAAAAGTTTATTTCAATGCAAGGGTATAAATAAGAAAGTAAATACACAGGCTTAACTAACTTAATTATGATTACATTTGCCTTTCAGTTACAAAATCTTCAGTTATGCTTAGACCTAAATTTGCAGTTTTGATATATGTCACTGTTTGCTTGAGGCAGAAGATACTAATTACTTCCTTTTTTTCCTGAAAATTGCCAAGAGATTTTCAGGTTTGCTTTTAATATTAAAGCAGGAGTAACATTTTGTTTCTGAATTTTCTTTGCTATGGCAAGGAGAATGCTGGTTTTTGGTCAGTGCCACTTCTATCTTAGAAATAGCTTTGGGAATGGTGAAAATTGAGGGTTTTTTTATAATCCATAAGCTGGACTGCTGAAGAATTTACCGTGTGACTTAAGTTTTTTTGCTGGAGTTTATCTCTTTGCCAGCAGTTTCATAGTTGATGTCCAGTTTTTGTTGCACTACTGAAAACACTGCTGTTACCACTTGCTGATTTATTCTGGACCAAACTTAGGAGACTTGAGTTTCATGTAGGTCCAAGGTGGCAGCTGATTAATTTTCTCTTATAAATTACTTAAAGCCACAGTAGGAATCCATGCCCAAACTGTAGAGAACAGAAGTTGTCTAACAGATTATTCTGTTTCTTACACCGTTCTTTGGATGGGTTGCTGTTATGTGTGGTGCTTAGGATAATTGCTGGCAAAGAGGTGCTGATGTCACCCTCGATTTCCTCTTTGTAGCTGAGATCTACAGGTGACTATTTCTCAGAAGCCAGCCCTTAGGCTGTTCAAGAATAATCTCTGAACTTCAAAGGAGGTGTAAAAGGGCAAAGAAGACAGGTTCTTAGCTGGAGATCTCTGCTTACGCATCCAGCTTCCATACTGCTCCACAACCCTGGAGATGTCATTGAAGACTGAGAGCAGTTTGAGTGTTAGTTAAACTGTGAACATGAAAGTTTCTGAAACAGATGCCAGGGTGGTGGCATAGATCTAGCAGAAGTAAATGGAGTTTACTGACATGATCTGATCATCATGGATCTTAAAAGGCATGAGTTATACTATATGTGATGACTGCAAGTGCAAAATGACTTCACCGGTGACTAGGAAATAGTAGGGGATTACCAGAACTCATGACACTAAAAGAAGTTGAAAAGATATATCAAAGGGGAGAGAGAGGTGGCCACAATACAGCAGAGATCCCAAATAAACATCAGAAGTCTAAACGGGCCCATTCCCTGAGCTTTTGGAGGTGTACTACTTTGATCTAGTTTATTAATGTCAGACAAAAATAGAACTTATGTATTCTTGAGCCCTGAAATTAAGCAGAACCAGCAGATGCTGAGCACCTTTGAAATCGAGCTGAAAAAGGATCCTGACTGCTCAGCATGGTCTCTGGGCGGGGTACCGCTAGATGTCCGTGTGTCTGGATGGGAAACAGCAGCTATTCGTATGGTAAAAAGTGAAGGCAGTGAACATTGTGTGGTTGCTTCTTAGAGTGCCATTTTAAAGCCCATTTGCAAAGTGCTGTGTATGCATCATTTGCCTTTCAGTGAAATTATGAAGTTGTGAACAAATAACAGTAACTGAATTCTTGGCTCAAACATATTCTTGAATAATTGTCTACTTACATAAATGACTGACTAGGATAATTCCCACCACCACCATCCCCCCTTCTTTTTTTTTGGCTCACACTTGATGACTGGTTGACATCTCTTGAATTAGCCCAAAACAAAATCCCTTCCATCTTACTGCTTCTCCAAAGTGGAGGTTTCTGCTTGAGGTGGCTCAGACTATTTCATCTGAACAATTTGCTAAGATTGCAGATTCTTTGTCCTTTAAACTACACCTCCAGTTTGTGCTGCTGCTATCTGTGTTTTGCCTGTGCAGAGCTTTAACTACGCTTTCTCTTCACCCTGTACCTGATCTTGCATTCAAGCCTGAAGTTGTGCTGCTTCTTTATGGCTGCCAGTCAAGGACCTTTGCCTACTTCATCTGTTAGGCTTTTTGTTTGGTTCCTTTTATCACAGTTGCACTTATTTCAGTAAAAACCTGTGGGTAGAAAAAGATAGAAAACTTACACGTCAGAGTCTTTCTCAGGATTCCTGTTCTTCTGTTGATTCAGATGAAGTGTTTATGCAACTTGAAAGCATATTTACATATTCAATATGGTATGGCAGAGATTTCCACACTAATTACGTGTTTCTTTGATTTTCTTCTCTCTAGATGTTCAGTATTGCACTTTCAACGTATGTTGTGAGCAGTACTCATAACAGTCTTAAAAACAAGCAAGGATTGCCTGTATTCAATCAAATTATCAGTTGGATGACTCTAGGTAAGCATCTTGCTTCTCAGACTTCTTTTCTGGTATTTTTTAGGGTTAAGGTTTGGGTTGAGGAGCATTGACTCGTTAGTATCAACATCTTATGGTTCCACATGTTTCTTTGCTTGACTTCTTAAAGTCTGATAATATATTTACTAAATTAAGTTTTTTTCTCATAAAGCTTCGGGAAGTTTTCTAAAATATGACTCCTTCTTAAGGTTATAATAAAATACTAACAACTGAGTTTACAGGTAGCTTTATCTTTTGTTTTGAATATCCTTTTTAGGGTTATAGTAATACATACCTCCTTTTTGCTTTAGTTGAAGCCATATAAGAGTGATCTGAGGTTTCTTGTTGTTTCTACAAACAAGAAAGTTAAAACGTGGGGATGTGAGGAAAAGAATGTTTCTGTATTTCAGTAAGAACTAAAGCTGCAACTGACAGCAGAGATCCTTGGGTTACAGGATGTGCTTTTCAGAGCTGACTTAGAAAATGCTTCTGAACTAGTAAAATTAGTATATGTTTGATATCTGTTAGAAGCTAATTATTAAAGAAAAAAGAATCAAGTCTGGATTTTTCACTGCTCTTAAATTAAAATTGTAGGATCATTAAACAGAGCAAATGTAATTATCACTGGGGTTATGGAATAAAGTAATTCATTTGGTATTTCAACTGTAAAATAATTTCCGTGTGGCTCCATTAGCAAATGTTAGGCAGTATTTATCCCTGTCTGATCCGAAATGTGGGACTTGTTTTAGACCAAAAAATTTCCACTTTAATGTTTGAAAGCAGTAATTTTCTAGAAGTCAGGACCTATAATTTAGATGTAGCTTAATGGAAGAATTATGACTCCTGTTCTCTAGTTGCTGCACATTTTGTATATTGTGTGCATTCCTGTACTGGTCGCATTGCTGTACCTTAATCAAATCCTGTCAGTTCAAGAAGTCTTACTTCTGTTTGAGCAAACAAATTCAAGACTGATACAACTGACTGTGATCACTGTGTGTGGGGGGAATACTCTTCATAATGTAGTTTTCTTTCCATCATCCTTTCCTTTGTAGCCTACTAAGCAAAGTGCTTGTCTCTGTATGGATGAATTCCTTGCAATTTTAAAGTCAATGAAATCAATGATGTCCTCTTGGCTTACTGTAGCAGGAACTGAGGGTAAAGGTTATTGTTCTTTTATGTGTGACAGTGAAAGAAATGTGTTTTTTATCTATGAGATTATTTGGAAAGTTAGAGAAGTCTAGAATGTTAAGGAAAAATTATGTCAGAAATTCTCTTTGCTGGTGCTGTTGTTTCTATGACAAAAATAAAGCTAAAAAGAGGTAAACTGTGTACCCTGTTTGCTGTCACGCTGGTATTGAATATTTTAGCAAAATTTTTCAGACTGGAAGTAATCTTTTCAAATGGATATGATATTCAAGGTAGGAGCCTTATGCATTTGTTGAAGGTGCTTTACATAATTAAACACAGAACTAAGCAGGTAAAAAGCCTAGGGCATCCAATGGATTCTCCTCAGTACTCCTAGTTCCAGGATTGGTGACTCTATAATTGGCCAAATGTCTTTTAATCTTTTTGCTTACTTGTGGAAGATCAGTACTGTCCTTCTTAAGCTGTCATTTTGCTCTTCTCTGTTTATACAACCAGAAATATAGTTATTAGAATGTATTCATGATAATGCTAAGCTAGATACTTCTGAAGTTCTCTAACAAATTGTCATCCCCTCTTCAAATAGCCATTCTGATGAATATGAAGCCTACCATATTAATAAATAATAATAATTTTAAACCTCAATTAAAATTTGAAAGAAAGACTGGTTTGGGAGGAATCGGGCAAATTACTCATGGGTGTGTGCCTGCAAGACTGAAAAAAGAACCTGCTGGCTTCAGCTGTTAGGCTCTGTGGTTGTTGCAGTTCCTGTATGGTAGCCACTGACATACAGAGGTAAACCCGGGAGGCAGAGTGAGTCCAGCCACTTCCATGTTCTTCAGAACTTTCTTTTTAGCATTACCAGATGTTTCTAAATCAATATATGTTATGTTTTGAAGTTTTCATTGGCATACCATAGCAACTAGCCAAGTTTTGAGGAATGTCACATTATAATCCTACAAGGAACGTGCCCTGAGACTTTGTAGGTCAGCCAGAAATGTGCAAGTCTTTTGATGGTTAATATTTCGTGTGTCATCTCAGAGTTGGAAAGGCTAATTATATTCTGCCACACACACATCTGTTTTCATCTGTGATTGTATACAGAGAGCGATGCATGTATGTCATTCACATAAGCTAGTTGTCATGCTGAAATTTTTTTCCAGCTGTTCTGGCTTGCAGTGAGTGTCCCTGGAGTTCCTCCTTTAGCTGTGCCTTCAGTAAGCATGGAAAGCTGTAAGTGATGCTAGAAGGCTGAAGCACTGTTGAGATGAAGTCCCTTATCCTGTTAGCAATGGCCAAGGCTAAAAGCCAGGAAATGAAATGAAGGTTGGAGAAACTGCCTCATTACTGATTCAAAGATATGCTACATAGATACTGTGACAATAAGCACAGCAAAACAGATGTACTTGCTGTATATTATAGTTTCATTTCTGTTCCTTAATAGAATAAGTAATTATGACTTAATGCTGAAGTAACCTTTCAGTGTTATTGGATAGTGAGCGGACCTTACCACAATGAAGAATGACACCAATGTTATTTGTCCACTCCTTTGTAAGCATATTTGTCACAGAGTTATCTAGATCAGTCTATGTCTGTGACAGGGGGGACAGTAGACCTATGGGCCCCCCGGCCCCCGACAAATGGGAAGGGAAAAAGGGAAAGGGGTAGGGAGATGGGAGCTGGGCTCAAGGAAGCAAACAGAGAAGCGATAATGATCTAAGGAGGGAAACTTATTTTACTAACTATGATATTGGAATAGAAGATAACACAATATTATACAATCTAATTGAAACTGAGGCTAATAAATCAAGTAAAATAAGAGAGAGAGAGGTTTCTGAAGACTGAGAAGCCTACTTTGAAATTGAACGCGCTACGGCTTGGAAGCACACCCAGAGACAGGGAGCAAGCGTCACTTCAGTGACGTATTTTCCTCTCTGACCGTGAGGTCCTCTGGGACATGTAGTTCTTCTCTGTGCTCCACATGATGTTATGATGTGGAATACCAATAGCAAACATTACAAAACAATATTAAATAAAATTTTCACATTTAAAAGCAAGCAAACAGGAAAAAAAACAAAACAAAACAAAAAAAAGCCCCACAGATTTAAAATGGCCAAATCAGAGCAGTTCTTTTCCTTCTTTCATTCCCAACTTCAGGCACCTGGATACTTTTCCTCTACTTTTCTTTCTCTTTGAAAACAAGCTACTAGAAGAGAGGGAGCACTTTTCTGTTTTCCTCACCTCCCATGAGGCCCTGGGGAAGGGCTAATGAAAAAAGAAAAAAAAGCCAAAGTTTGGTCTTTCTTCAACAAAAGTAACTTTTCAAAATAAGTAGGGCGTGTATGACCCATATAGAATTTTTGTACATAAAGCTGTCAAGATTTGAGGAATGTTATCTTGTTACTGAGGAGGAAATATTCTGCATGCACTGACTGACAGTTCTTCCTTTATTGCAGCATCTTCCTCTGCATTGCCATTACTGAGTCCCACGTTGCTCTTCCAGCGACTATTCAGCATACTGCTTTCACTGATGGCCACCTACCTGCTGCTCAGCACAGGGTATTTCTTACTCCATTTGCTTTGTTGTTGCATATGAAAATCAGGAGCGAAATGTAGCATTGTCTGCTGAATCTCATGAGTATTCCTGTTAAAGATGTGATGCTTCCAGCTTTAAGTCTCGCTGTTTATTTTTCCTTTCAGTTCCCTGAAGATTATTTCAGGGGAACTTCCGCAGTTCTCTTTGTATTTATTATAAGCTCTCTGTTTTGTTGACATTCCTTTCAGCTAGACCAAATGAAGACTGAGAGGATGCATATTCAAACAGTCTTGCACTAAAATAAGAAAATCCGTTTTAGTTTACATCTTCTGTTGTTTTAGTACATGCCTTTCTGTTCAGAAAGAAAAGTAGTGAAAAAAAGTAAAGGAGATGTGATGGGAAACAGGTAGCCCTAAAATAAGGGAAGTGTGGAAAGTCATGGAGGTAATTTTTTTCAAAAGGGTGCTAAGCCCCCAGAAAGAGCAGAGCTTGCTCTTCTCTGGGGCAAAAAACAGCCATCTAGAGCTTTAAGCAAAGAAAGTTCCCTGTCAGCTAACCAACATTTTGCCCACTCAGTAGCTCTTAAAAGCACAACTAGTAAGGAACATGGGAACCATCCCTTTCACCGCCCCTCTCGTTTATCCTCCAGACTTAATTACGCTGGGAAATTAAGTGGAGTAAAATATCTTACAGCAGATATTTTGCAATAGCTGCCTCTTGTAGCTATTTCAGATCAAGCACCTTTCTTATTTTTATCTCCCACCTTCCTACCAGTTCACCATCAAGAGTGTGATCCTAATCTTCAGACTACACACACTCGTGCAATTGACTTTCTGGCTGATGGATAAAGCACGAGTGTTATTCTTTGTGACAGTGACAACCTCCCTTTTTATGTCATGGCCCTGCACCAAACCACTTAAATGCTGACTGCTCTCTGGTGCTTTCCTACAGTGTTCACACAGACCAACAAACTCAGAAAATTATTTAAAATAAAAAAAAAAAAAAAGAAGAAGAAGAAGAAAAAAGAGTGTTTTAATTGCTCAGATAAATAATTTCTCAGATAAATACGTTCATAGTTTGCTATGCTGGCTTGTTGTAGAAGCTAGCAATACCCCTCTGACACAGGAGGTCTAGCTGCTAGAATGGCTGAGCTGCCTTGATTAGAGTTTAACTTAACACTGCTGTTAGAATGGATGTTGGTGTTGGCATAGATTGATGCCGAGGAAATAAAGAAGGCATTTGAGTTCAATAAAATGGGATGTTCTTTTTATCACGTGACTGCCTTTCTCCTGACTGCTGGATTGAAATCACCACAATGAGGTTGTGTGATGAGATCCTAAAGAGACACACTTCTTAGATCCTATGTTGGTCTGAGCCTTCTCAGTTTTCAATAAGTCTTACTGCAGTGCTTTCCATTTTGAAGAAAACAAGTGCTGGATGTGACTTTTTTCCTGTTTCCTTTTAATTTGATTTGCATTGATTTTATTAATCATACCAGTGGGAAATCAGCCAATTGTTGCCAATGGCAACAATCAGATAAAGAAATGGATGCAAAATACAACTGAGCAAAGCTGCAGCATTCTGCCTGTCCTACTTGTACAATTTTATTGCTGTGTGGCTTTAAACTTCACCAACCAGATGCGGGTGCTCCTCAGACATGGTGACAGGGAGAGTGCTGTTGTGGTTTCCATGTATGATTTGGGTAAAGAACGATAAAATAAATGTGATGGTATTTGATGTTAAATGGTTGTTAGTGACTTCCCTTCCTATGATTATTATATTGCTAATCAGATATGAAGCTCTGTTTCCACTGGTGCTCTCTGGTTTGATGTTGGCGTGGATACAGATGGAACAAGAAGCTTTGCAGCATTATGGTCTTTCACTCAAACCAAAGGTAACAGCCTCAGATAGTTATATCAGTTTAAATTATAAGAAGCATCTTCTTTTTCCTCTAGGTGCAATAAATGTTCTGAGTGACTTTCACAGAGCAAGACTTTGAGTTTTCTACTTTGGAGCTCGGGAGATACCAGTAACAGCTGTCTCATGAAATGGGAATGTGACCTTGTAGAAGATGTTTCACATCAGAGCTATTTCTAGGAATGCAGGAAATCATTTTGACTTAGCAGTGTGTTCTGCCAAATACAAAGCTCTCTTCTTTGAGTGTAATGCTAATTCAGAGTAAGGTCCAGTAACTCTTCAGATCAAGTACAGTGTCACTGTACTTTCTCTATTCTGATGGCAGTAGTGAGTGTCTATGTAAGAGACTGAAAAGAAGCATTTTCATTTCTGAAATGAGCCACAGGAAGTGCAAGAAATCTTGTTTGACTTTGTTCTGCTACTTTCCTTCTTAAAGGAAGGTGCTTTGGTTTTGATTAGCCAGGCAAAGAACTGGAGACTAAATAGGAACTCATACAGTCTTTGATTTGCCTGGAAAAAGAGTTCTGTAATAGATGTCAACGCAATTTCTTCCAACCCTAAAATTTTTGAAGCTATTTTCAAAGCCTGTGCTGCTTACACTGCTGCTTTTAGATTAGGTCAAGGCTTTTAGCAAGCTTTGGCTATGCCATCAGTTTGGTTAGAGCAAAAGTACCCATTGCAGAGCTGTCTATGTGCTCAGAGCCAGGCAAATTCGCAACATGGTTCTTCCCTGTTTCTCCCAAGTGTGCCCTCTTTGGTGCTGCTCATGGAGAATCGGGTAAGAACACACAGGAATGGCCAGACTCGCTTATTAAAGTGGTGGTACACATCTTTCATGCCAAAGCAGTCACCAGAGCGAATCTCACAAATACTTTGATTTTGTTTCTGCCACAGGGGGAGATGATTTTAAAGCTTGAGAGAGTATGGAATTTACCAATTTAAGGCTGGATATCAGAAATGAGAATAGGAATTGCATTGTTACTATGTATACTTATTTTATTTGAGGATGTTTTGTAGTATCTAAAGTGCTAAGAATCAATCTGTGGTGCTTACCTGCCTGATGGTGTTCTGATCTTCTACTTGTTTTTCTTTTTAAATAAAATTCTATTAAAGCAGCGTATTGCACAGAAGACTAGAACAGTGATGAACACTTCATTAATCAAATGCAAATGAAAAGAATGGAAGTGATCTGTAATTAGTGTTTATGTTGTTGCTATCCGTATGTCATCTGACTTTTTGTTCCGAGTGAAACAAACGATAATGCTCACTCCTGCTTCCCAATTTTAGATTAGAAAAAGAATCTATCAGGTGCATGTTAATACTCAGACAAAGTAAATCTTGTGCTTGAGAATCCAACTCAGCTTTCTGATGCGAGTTTAATTTTAATTAAGAAGTTGACAGCATTGAAACTATGTTATTTGAGGTTGTTTTTTTTTTCTTTTTCTTTTCTGCAATGGAAAGGAATTCACTGGCTTCTAAAACTTTGAAGACAGTTCTCTTTAGGTCAAGTGTTATTGTGATGAGAACTAAGGGAGATGGAGAATATTAATGTGTTCTCATTCGCAGCATAAGTCAACTAAGGATAATTGTGGTCTTTTATTTCTGTGGGTCTTTTTTCACACGCTCATGTGAGCAGTGGAAGTGTTTGTGTGTAGGAGGGAGAATATTTGTGATGGAAAAATATGATAAATCTAAGGCATATAAGTTCTTTTTTTTTTAGTGTAGATAGCAGAGGAAGCTTCACTGTTCATTTGATCACCTCATTTGTAGAGTCTTTTTGGCAGATTCATTAAAGCATAATAAGAAAAAAAAAAAGAAAAAGAAAGGTTGCAGTCCTCATCATGATACCACTCTAATAACAACTGCTAGGGGATTAGGCTTATTTCTCATTCATTTCTGTAAAATATGGTGGGTCTGTCAGAGTACATCTGTTATGTTAGGTATTGATTTCTTCTGCTGTCTTTCCAGCTTGCTGTTTTCAACTTCGCCTATGCTACTGATATAACTCAGTTTCGACAGCTCCACCTAGACGACATCCGCAGGTCTTTCTTCTTCGTATCCTTTTGTTGGTTGCTGCGTTCCAAGGAAAAGATGGGTTTGTTTCAGTCAGTCAAAAGCTGTATTCTGGTAGTGACTGGAAACAGAGAACAGTGAAGATTATTTATCTGATGTTGCTCAAAAGACAGTGGTCTCGTATGCTGCTTTTTGATGCAGCAGCAAAACAAACCAACAAAACTGTAATGAACTGTGCTTTTTTGAAATCCATCTTCTTGGCCACTTTGTAAAGTCTGGCCTCGTATAGAATCATAGAATCATTAAGGTTGGAAAAGATGACTGTTACAGTTGAGTTAACCTTTATTCTAAGGACACTGGTTCTCAACTTTGGTTGTGTTTTATTACATTTTGTCTGCAGATAATTCATTCAGTCTTGATAAATTAATTGGAAAAAGTGATATTAAAATTATTCTTGTTTTGTCGTTTTTAGAGTATGACAGCATGTTAGGAAGAAACTGTTAAAAGGTGGGCATTGGCCATGTCCAATCAGAGGAGATGGGAAGAAAAGCTCCTGCAGACTAACAAAACATGTTGCCAGATTCTGGCCTAGAAAGGATGTGTGATTCACTTAATTTTGCTGCTAGAAGAGATCTGTGCTTGAGGGGAAGGGCTGCTTGTTTATTAGCATTGCAGTTATTTTGCATTACTGTAACTTCAACTGCTAACGGTATTTTTGTTTGTTTTCAGTGCTCTAAAAGCTTAATAATATTACAGCTTTTCTTTTTTTGTCATGGGACTGCAGTTCAGTGAAAGCGATTTGGTAGAAAAGGTAGTGAGTATGCAAGTGGGAGAGTCTGGAATGAGCCAGACTGGAATATACAACTTTCTGTCACAGGTGGGTTGTCATAGATGGAGGTAGGAAGGAGCTGCCTCAATACTGCTACTAGCAAAAACTGCAGAAGTGGAAGTGAGTTGGTCACTTAGTTAGACAGCTCAGTGCTAAAGAAGTGGTAAGACAACATCCTAGGTGTTGGACATGTGTTCTCTATCCAGTATATCTGAAGAACAGCTTATCAAATCTTGCAGCGAGTTCATCTACTTTACTTGTTACTTTGCTGGGGTTTAAACAAAGAATAAGCTCGTAGTGAAATTATTGCCGTTAAATCCTAAAAATTAACCAACATAGAATCATAGAATCACCAAGGTTGGAAAAGACCTAAAAGACCATCCAGTCCAACCATTCACCCATTTCCAATAGCTCCCACTAAGCCACGTCCCTCAGCACAACATCCAGTCATTCCTTGAACACCCCCAGGGTCGATGACTCCACCACCTCCCTGTGCAGTCCATTCCAGTGCCTGACCATCCTTTCTGAGAAGTAATATTTCCTAATGTCCAGCCTGAATCTCCCCTGCTGCAGCTTGAAACCATTCCCTCCAGTCCTATAGCTAATGACACGAGATTGTTTTTTAAAACTTCAGTATACTACCTCATAATCTCAAACACATAAATATAGTACTTTAATCTTATCTTACTTGAAAACACTTGAATGTATTCTGTTCATGTCTTGAAAAAAATACACAATTTGCAGTCTCCTTTGCAGAGATAAGGCATGATACATTCTAGCTCAAAAGGCACGGATGTTTGTTTTTAAAATTTAGATATGTACAGCAATTAGAAATAGTGTTGTTAGAGGCTTTTTCTATTAGAACAATCATGCTGCATCTGCAACCCCATGAGTTGTATATCTTGAAAATAATCTTCCAGGCTTTGTCTATAGGGTCCAGAAGTCAGCCTGCACCTTACAGCCTTATCTTCCAGAAGAAGATCCAGATTGCATATGCTTAGCATTTTGATTAGACCTATGTGTCACTGGTATTTTTTCTGTTTTATTACAGAATTGTTGTTCTTATAAATCTCAACTGGCAGATTTGCACTATGCTGTTAGACTGCTGTGTTACTAAACTTGAAATGATGTGATACACTTGGGAGGTATAATTTCTGTAGTTATGCTGACCTAATCTTTCAGAAACATTGTGTGCAGAATCACAACAATTCTGCTGAATAGTTGGTAGCAAGCTGTTTATGCAGAGACTTAAATGATCTGATGCAGTGGCTGTAACAGGAGCGGAAGGACCCAGAGGGTGTTCTAGCAGCAGGAGTCATTGTCACAAACTCTCTGCCTGGTGAAATGGAATGAGAGGAGAGGAGAGGAGAGGAGAGGAGAGGAGAGGAGAGGAGAGGAGAGGAGAGGAGAGGAGAGGAGAGGAGAGGAGAGGAGAGGAGAGGAGAGGAGAGGAGAGGAGAGGAGAGGAGAGGAGAGGAGAGGAGAGGAGAGGAGAGGAGAGGAGAGGAGAGGAGAGGAGAAATCTGAAATGCTGGGTAGAGCTAGACAATGCTCTTGATTGTCTTCATGCAGTGGGAAACTGTAATAGGGGTGTGCTTCTTGGAGTTTCATGACAGGATTTGGGGAGTAGATTGGAATGAAGGGAAAAATGCTTTGTTCTACTGCAACTGTTTCTGTGGTGTGTTTTCCTTAAATACATCTAGGTTTTCTTCATCGTGACTGCCTTTTTTGGCACTGGAAACATAGCATCCGTTAACAGGTAAATAGTGTTCATTCATTTGAGAAAACAGTAGGCTACAAAAGTTCATCCTACAGTTGGTGTACCAAATATAAGTTTTGTCAACAAAAATAGGGCAGCAGAATTAAAGCAATATTTGATGATTAATATTGATAACTAATGATATTGTTTCTGCTCTCTGTAATATGTTCCCTAAGTGCTGACACTGGTTTAAAGGTCATCTCAATTTCTATTGCATAGAAAGGAGTGGAGAGAACTCAATGGCTGTTCATAGCATTGCTCTCCAGAAGACACCAGCAGAGAAAATTGTAGAGAAAGAAAAGTGAAGTGTAAACAGTCCTTGCTAATTCAATACTCGAGCAAGAGAAGAGAAATCTGGAAACCTTGTTTAAAAATGTGCATGCACAGGATTAACTAAATGCGGTGTTTTTAAATGCAATGCCATTTTGAGGACGCGTTGTAATGTCTTTTTCATGTTTTTCTAGTTTTGATCCTGCATCTGTCTATTGTTTCCTGACTGTGTTCAGTCCCTTTATGATGGGAGGTTTGCTTCTGTTGAAGGTTAGTAGTTCTACTGGAGTGAAATTTTCTCAAAGTACCGTTTAATAAACGATGTATCACGTACGCAGTTGTTACGAAAACCTATATCTTTGTTTGAGCTTCATTAGCCTTCTCATCCATGTGTGAAGCTTTCAGCCTTTATAGTGTTTCTAGAGCTAAACTCTGATTCCCAAAGGAAATAAACTAAACTGTAGGGGAAGTATAATTTAACGGCATTAGTTTGGTTTGTTGTATTAAACTGGAGGTTTCAGATGTTGAAAAGACCTCTAAATAATTTTTTTAAATGGTAAGTTTTCCCCATAGCATAATATCTACAGAAACACTGAGGGAATATATACTTTTTTTTATTAGTTTCATCTATCTACATTACGTTAAGTATGAGCTTTGGGTGCTTAACTGATTCGGCTGTCACTGTTACAATGAGTACTATTTTTAACATGTTTTTAATATCTTAGTGATCTATTAGAGACGGGATTGCACTTCTTGCTTACAGGCAAGGTATGCGAGCTCTCTTCTTATATGCCTGAGGCAAAGATAAAGAGAAAAACAGGAAGGAACATAGGGAATTCATGGATTTCTTAAAGATATGCAGTAGTTCCTGCCTCTGCCTTTTTGCTTTTTCTGTCCTTGGGAAAACGGACTTTTCTCTTGCTGAATACATGCTATGTTTTGTTTTTTTAAATATTTTTTGATGGCTGAGTTTGGCCTATTATACGTTGCTTGAAACTCTACATCTGTCACGTGAGATCTTATCTCAACAGTTTTTTCCTCTGGCCTTGCTGAAGTATTTATCATCAGTGCTAAAAAGGGCTAAATGAAGTGAGGATCATCAGGGTGTTTTAATTATAGTTTTCCATATTGCCTCATGGTTTATTTCACTGCAGTTCAGCTACAACCACAGGAGGGATTTTCTGTTTGTTTATTAAACATACTTTTTGCAGAATATGTTTCCACCTTTTCTTGCCAATATTTTGTTTTTCTAACATACATGTTCCGTGATAATTTCAAAATCTGGAAAATATTTCCACAACCTGCCAGGTTGTTTTGTAAATACGACTATAAACAAATGTTGCTTGTGTTTTAAACAGGTTGTAATACCATTTGTTCTGGTATCATGTGCTTTTGAAGCTGTTCAAGTCACAACACAACTGTCATCTAAGAGGTACAGTAAGTGCTGTATTTCTGCACTAGTAAGGGTTTCAAATCTATTCTGCCAAGAATTCAGAATTGTCAAATCTCAATTTAAATAATAAAGTAATAGGTTACAATGCTACTTCTACTTGTTAATGTGGTTTCTATTTTTTGTTCAGTGATTTTGCAAGCGCAGGAGTTCTTTCCATTGTGATAAATGATTTTAAATGGAAGTGTGTGGTTTGTCTGAAGGAGTGATATTTAATACTCTTTCTTGACAATACACAGAAGGAGCACTTTTTTCTTCATAATGTAGACAAATGAGTGGAACCTGAAGTTTGACTTTTGTTTTATATTGCAACTCTGCCAGTAGTAAAGTATTTTAAAAATAACCTATTTATAATGTAACTGATGCAGAGCATTGACCTCATCGTGAATAGCATTTAAAAAACAAATACAAAATGTGTGGCTTAGGTTGGAAGGGACATTAATACCTACCCAGCCTCAACCCCCTGCTATGGACAGGGCTGCTATCCACTGGATCAGGCTGCCGAGAGCCCCATCCAACCTGCCCTTATGCCCATCCAGGGATGGGGCACCACAGCTTCTCTGGGCAGCTGTGCCACTGCCTCACTGCCCTCTGAGTAAACAGTTTCTTCCTTGCAGTAGGACAGCCAGTTCTTTCTCCATCTCTAAAGACTTCTTTAGAGAGAATGTAAGAAGAGTACCCAACTTCTGCTCATCATGGTGCTGACATGGAGGTGGTCCTGGTCAGCCATCTGGTTTTGAATTTGTCCTAGCGGGATCTTGTGTGAGGTTGACTGAGGGTCTCACTTGACAGTGGCAGGGGTACTACAGTGAATCTATACCTCAGCTAAGCTGGGGGGAGTTGTCCATATTGACTGTGATACCCTGTGCCTTTCAGTTTGTTCTCATCCCCTCTCTGCCCTGCCTGCTGTCTCCCTATTATAATGCAACCCAGTGCTAGGATGTACACGGCAACCTTAGACCAAGAGGAACTGGGGATGTTCAGAAGATCAGCTAGCAATTTACATATATAGGGATTAGGCATCATAAAGGTCAGTGTTTCCCAACTTAGGAATGCTTGTGATGCCAGAACTATTGCAGGCGTCTATGAAATGCCTGTGTGTGTGAGAGGTGACATTACATAAACTTCTTAAACTGTGAGGCGCAAGTACACGTTTACAACACTGAGACTGGCTGTACCTCAGGTTGGGATTTTTTGCTGGTTTCATTTAAATGCTCAGGTAACAATAGCAAAGATACTGCCTCAGCATCCACTTGGGAATGAGACAGAAACCACAAGATGTGCCCAGGTTCCCTGGAGGAGTTGTGCTCTGATTGTCAGTGCATCCCAGAGCCTGTATTGCACTCATTATCGCTCCTGCTGCCCCTGCTAGCTAAATTAAACCATCACAGGCAGCAATCTTGTTTTGTAGTGTTATAAACATGCCCTGAAATTAGCGTTGTCCTTCCGTTGTGAAAGGTTTCCTGCAGTTCAGAACAGCACAAAGCAGATTTTTGTGATTTCACTCAATTGCTCCCAAGCTCCTTGTTTATAGATAAAAGAATTACTCTTTTTGTTTGTTTGTTTGTTTTTGGGTTTTTGTTTTTTTTTTTTTTGCTGTTCATGGAGAATATTCTGTCAGGATGTTCCTGTAACTTGCCTGTCAAAACAGCCCTCTAGATTGCAGCATCCAATCTGAGCCATAGGTGAGAGGAAGGAGGCTTTTCAGTGAGATGCAGTAGGTTTGTAGCATGCAGCTTCACCAGTGAAACATAGCTGATTTAAGCAATAGCAGAACCCTTTTCTTATCAGAAGACAATGGTATGGGTATCCCCCTGTTCAAGCTTATTGAGTGCTGCAGCAGAACATTTCCTCTCTAAAAAGGCTTTGTGGATTTATGATGGTACAACTGACAAATTAGCTGTATTATACTTAAAGACTTCTCTGCTAATGGGTCAGCTTCTTGCTACATTGCTTCAGTGTCATTAACTAGGAACTAGTTTTAACCAGTTATAGTAATTGCTTTCATGCAATTTAGGATTTACATAGTTTAATGAAAAGAACATTAGGTTAATGGGGAAAAAAAATAGCTCTACGTGCTCCCTTCTGGTTCATTTTATTGGCTGCAGCCTACCTGGCAGGCTCTCAGGAGTCTGGGAGAATGCCACCAAAATGCTGTGCCTTGCTTGAAGACCCTACAGGAGCCCAGAGCTCTGAAAAGGAGGCATGCATTTTGTTCAGCAGGGAAGATGTCAGAGTAGGACCAATCAGATCAGTTATCTCCTTATCCAAAACAGTTCTATTCACTCTTGAATCCATCCTCAAGCTTCTAAATCAGCTTTATTTGGCTTAGCTGGTGCACAAGCTCCCAGTGTCAGGAATGGACAGGCGCTGCTTCCAACATGCTTTTTTTCTTTGCTAAATGACTCGTGTTAGGGTTCTCTGTTGCAAAATTGAAACTGCTAATGTGAAATGCCTGTTTCAAGCAGGGTGGGATTATAAATACCAAATGCTCTAGTCATGTATTTTAATAGTTCTCTAATAAATGCAAAAGTAGCTGAGTGGTTTAAAAGGCAAGCACAAGAAACTGTGTCTTATTTTAATTTCTTTGTGGGGATTTTAGTAAGCTTTGCAGTGTCTTTGGCCATGTATGTTGGATAATAGTCTGGTTTTGCTTTTTCCTTTGCAGCCTTTTCCTCATTGTTCTTGTGATTTCAGACATAATGGCTCTGGTAAGTTGTTGTTGCACATTCTCTTCAAATAAGATGGAGCCAAGGGGGCTCTACTAACTCCATGTGGGGATCTAAATTTGTTTCAGACTTCTAAGTTTTTGCAGCTAGGGCAATGAATTGAAATCCTAGCATAATTTGGAGATAATACTCCTGCAGTCACCACTCTTTGAATTTTGTGTAATTAAAGCTTCTGAAGAAATAATGCTCTTATAATAGCAAGAGACAAAAAAGAAGTAACAACTTAATTTGGGTTTTTCATGTGCTTTCCAATCAAATTCTTAAGCAATGCTTAAATCAATTTTAGCTTTGTTCCAGGCTTAATTTTTCAGGAATGTGAGCCTCCTCCTCATGGCCACCCGCTTTTCCTTGAAAAAGAGGCACAAAGGAAAATATGTGTTACACATCATTTTCACTGTTAGTGATGCCAGAATCCAGGAGATCTGCAACATCTGAGAAAAGAGATTTTGTGCCCTTCATAATAAACCCTTAAGCAATGAAATCTTAAGACAGTTTGTGTCCACAGTCAAAGCTAATTGAAACAACCCAAATCTGAACAATAGTAACCCAATATAGTTTTCACAGATTAAAAGTACATTTTTGTAGTTCTCCTTTAACTGTCGTCAACCTAGCAAGTAGCACCCCTTAATATCTCATCCCACAGGTTCCACTTTGTTTTCATCAATTCTCTCCCCAGTCACACTGGAAAGGGGAGGGGGGGGGTAAGTGAACAAATTACTGGATGGTCCTTAGCCACCTGCAGTGTTAAACCACAACAATATCATCAAATCAGCAGAGATCGTAACATATGTATTTTCTTTTCACGTATGCTGGTTGAGTTTAGCCACTTTGGTATAAGTATTCCAGTTATGATATCATTGTAAATTGCAGTGTACAATATAGTGTGATCTGTGGATCTCACCATATAGGAAAAGCAGCAAATACAAAACCAAGTGACTAATTTGACTGTAGAGTAAGAAATTGAGAAGGTGTAGTTTTGCTTTATTCCAAGGAAGTCCTTTTACTAAACCGATTCTTGGTAACTTCTGAAGGAAAAGGGTTAAAATATTAGTCAGTCACACTCAGTGTTTCACTAATAGAATCAGTCTAAAATGTAAAGAGGAGTACAGATGTGTGGAATAGTGGTGTTTAGTAAGCCCCGGTATCTTGCACTTCACACATTCTTCTATATTGACTTAATGATTTTAAAACAATTGCTAAGTATATAGTTGGTGTACAAAGAAAGTCTGACCACAGTGGTGTGATATGCAGAAACTGTGTGTATATGAAGCAGGAGAAGTAGTGGAAAAACACTGGTTTGTGGTCTTGAATCTTCCAAGTGTTTCATGTGACCATAAGCTTGAATTCACTAATAGTTCTGTTCTGTCATTCCTGGCTTTATTGCCATTTTGCGGATGAAAAACTGTTGAAGTTGCCCAACATTTGTGGCAGATTTCTGTGAAAACAATATACGCTCTTCTTTTTGATACTAGTCATTATTTGGGAACCTGTTCTTCTAAGCAACAAGGTGGACTGACTTATTGAAAAGGCTATCTGGTGGTAATCTCTGTTTCTTGCAAACAGGAAGAGAACTCGGTCCATCTTTAACTGCTCATATTTGATACCATGTTAAGTCTGTTTCTGGCTCTTAGAGTATTTTTCTGTTTGGTCCAAATGAGCATTCCTGGAAAGGTCCTGCCCTTGTTCTACTTGAATTAGAAACTTGGAGTAAACAACCTGAAAACACTAGTTTTGAGTTTGTTTTGAACTGTGCACTGCTGATGTACTAATGGAAGTTGTTTTATTTCCTAGCACTTCTTCTTTTTGGTTAAAGATTATGGAAGCTGGCTTGACATAGGAACAAGGTACGGTATTTTTTGCCTCTGTTGCATTCTGAGAAGGCTCAGAGGTTAATATTGTTGTTTATCTACTCAAACTCTTTGTAATTTTTTCCAATTACTCTCCTTAATCAAACGCTTCAGTGAAGATCCCTGTACTTAAAACACGCACGCATGTGAGTGTTCCACACGTACATCCACATACACATGTAGATATATCCCAGCTAAAAGCTGTGTCTTAAAATCAGTTCCAGAGCAACAGAATAGGCAGTTGATCCAGCATGGCAAAAAATCCTGTTGGCAGTATTTGTTTTATTCCTAAAGAACAATCACACACACACACAAAAATCTTAATTACTGATTTGCACTGTAATTAGTTTTAATTACCGTTAAAGTCATAATGTATCAAAGTTGTTAATTATCCTAAGTCTGGTTAAACTTCCATATAAGATCCACCATGAGTTAATGAACTTTTTGCAAGTATGTTGGTGGGTACCAACGCTTCAATTAATCCTACCCTCAGCTCGGGGAGAATAAATCTGTAGCATTTAGACATAAAAATCATAGTTATAGCAAGTGGATGCATTCTGAATAGCGAAGTCCTACAGCATATGTCATCAGCTAGATTTTAAACCATGCATTCTTTTTTTGTGAGTTGCCCAGAAATCACAAGTAGGTATCAGACTTACCTTCCCTGAGTTATGGGAATAGATTATATTCTGTAGTAAGTTTAGAAGGGAATATGTAGAGAATGATCCAGCCAATCTGGTACTTTACACTGGTAGTTTAATAAGGATATTAAAGACCTCAGAAGAGATCTGCTTAGCTGAGCAAGAAGCTTTCTAATTTGGAGTTGACAAGCAAAACCAAAAAAAAAATCACAAGTAACTAAAAACTTTGTTTCTGATGTACAGTCTTCATAGCACAGCGATTTACACCTGGGATAGATTGTTGGATCTGTTTCAGCCGGAGGTAGGCTTTGTTCCTGAGAGCTCAGGGGAGCCTATTACATACATATGTATTTCTGCCTCTCAATGTGTGTTTGAGCACTGAGGAAAGCATTGAAGGAATTCTTTTTGAAAAAGTGTTTGTGATTAATTTTTAATATGGTAATGCACAATGCTCCGGCAGCCTTAAATTTGCCATTAATTCACTTTTGAGTGCTTGACTTCACAACCTACGTTATTATGCTGTAGTCTATGTATGGTGTGTGTGTGTGTGTAAGAACGTGAGTTAAGGCTGACTTGGCTGCATTAGAAAAAAGGTGAAGCTTCAGGCAGAACTGAAGCAGTTTTTCTCTTCCCTATCATGATCAGTGTTCTGACCCATGAACCTGAGCAGATTTGTCAACACGTGATCCTCAAGCTTTACAAAATCAGCAAGCAACAGTAGAAGGTTCTTTTTTGTTTATTCCTGAAAAATGAACTTCATGGGGTTTTGGGCAATTCCCAAAATCAGCGGGAGAGAGAGATACTAACATGGCTCTTTCCTGTCCTCTCCTTACAGCCCCTCTGACAGCTCTGTGGCATTCCTCTTGCAGTGTTGTCTGTTGTTGCTTTGATAGCAAGGTCTGAAAATATCCCCTCGCAGCTGACATTTTAGTAGTTGCCAAAATTTTCCTGAGAAGACTGAGAGTCAGTTAAGGAAATGGTGGTTGTTTTTTTTTCTAGCCATTTCTACCTCAGCAAAACCCGTGTGGAATTTCATGGAACAAAGAATAGGAGCACCCTCAGGGACAGCTCTTGACAGCTTTTTCTTTTCCATTTTCTTTTTTTTTTTATTTTCCGTGTGGCACTGATAGTGGGGATGCTGTTTGCAGGTCCTTCTTATATTACTACTTTACAAGATCGTTGAAATCAGAGTGGAAAAGCAGCAATTCAGTCTGCTGGTGAACAGCAAGAGATTAGTTCCTTTGAAGTCCTCTGAAATGCTGTGTATCTCGCATTTGTTTCTGATGTGTATTTCCACTCATTGTTTTTTTGTGATGATGGAGTTCTCTGAATTTTCTAATTGCCACACCTCAAAATTGTTGAATGTACTCTCAGTAAGAACATACAGGTTCAGTAGGAAATGCTCATTAGGTAATACCTGGGTTTTTCAGTAGCATTGCTCGCTATTTTCAAATGTAAAATCTGATTTTAAAAACCTCAGGGAAAACAAAAAATAAGGCTTCATTGCTATTTTATGGTGGGGTTTTGTTTCCTAGGGGATCTCTCTTATTGTTTGGAAGTAGTTTTTGCTTGTTTAACTGATGCATTTTCGTTTTTTAATTTCACTCCTGGCTGTTGCATCTCGGTCTGCCATGCCTCGTATCTGCCTTAACAATGTCTTTTTTCTTCCAGTTGAATACAGAGGTACCTTTCAAGTATTGTCTGTCAGCGACAAGGGATTTTTACTTCTCCCTTTCTTACAGATAATTAATGCAATGCTGAACAACAGTACACCTAACATACAGTCCTGTAGTACCATATTCATCAAATCATAAACCTGACGTTGGTCTCCTCTTCTCAGGAAACTATGAATTACCATAATTATTTATGGCTTCTTAGAAATTGTTCAAGCCCCTCTGCTTAATAGTAGTACTAAAATCAACATGAATTTATCAGATTGTTCTTTGTTGTTTCGATGTAAGAACAGGGTATAATCTTGCAGTGAATGTAGAATTCACAGCAGTTGGTTATGCAAGCTTCTGAGATCTACTAACCTTACCCTGTACCTGTATGTTTTAAGGTAACGCTAAATTGTGTCATAAGCAGTACAAGAACCCACCGTTACGTTTCACAGATAGAATAATGCAGTCTTCCCAGTACTTTTGATTTATTAGTATTTAGTACGTGGTCACGAGGAGGTTTCTGACAGACTCTTATATTTTTGTAAAACAGATAAATGGAATAGCTAGCTTTTCAGCTTCTTTGCCACTAAAATAGATTTCTCAATGGCTTAAGAATTGTTTTATATATCTAGCTCTAAAAAATGAGATAGCCTTTAAAACATACTATAGCTGTATAGTATGTGCAGTTTGTAGATAGCTGTTTAAGCAGATGGTAAAGATAAACCCTTGAAACTTCTTTATGTGATAGTATTATATAGTTTCATCCAGGCATATACTGTACTACTTTCCCAATCTTCTTCTATCAGTTGCTGGAAGATATAAATACAATCTGAACTGCTCTTCTGCAGTTTCAAAGGTCAGTGGACATTAAGCTTCTAGATAAAGCATAGATCAAGCAGTTTGTGTTTGTACATAGTAGAAACTGTTTCAGTTTTGTGATAGGTGTGTTCAAGTTCTGATGACTAAAAGAAAGGTCTTGGGTCTAGGAGGAAAACAGTGTTTATCAGCAGTCTCTAACATGAGGTGCTAGCACAGCTGCTCAGAGAAGCTGTGGTGCCCCATTCCTGGAGGAGCTCAAGGCCAGGTTGGATGGGGATCGTGGCAGCCCTGCCCATGGCACCGGGTTGGGACTGGTGGGCTTTAAGGTCCCCTCCAACCCAAGCATTTAGTGAAAGCAGCACATCATGTAAAGATGAAGTCCTCAGACTCTTCTGGAAAGAGCTCAGCCAAGTCTTTATATGAGTTATTTTGTTCTACTTGTTTTAATTCAGTCCCAAGTGACTCTGTCTTCCCAGTTTTTAGTCAGGTCTGCCATCATAGAAGTTAGCCTAAATTAAGAGAAGAGGCGTGGTTTGATGCAAGATTATTTTTGCTCCTTCTGTAGTGATATTTGTTTCTTCTTTTCTTGGATTAGTACATCTTAACAATATACACTGTCACAAGCAAAACCAAGAGAGGATATTACCTCATATATTCTGCTAACTTGTGACTAAAATAGGCCTCTGGGATGCCAGATTTTTCTAGCACTAGTGTTGCCTGCTCACCTTGATCCATGTGTAGAACAGTCACCTTTCTGTTGAATCATGCTGCCTTACCTAAGTCCATGTTCCCCTACACCAGCTACTATTTCTTTTACCATTCCCTGTCCCTGCCCATCTTGTCCTTGATAACAATTGCCACCACTGTGCTTGATATATTCCCTTCCTCCGCATGGGTCAAACTTGACAGGAGCCTGGAACCACACTCATTTTTATTAGCTCAGATTTGACTTCCAATTAAGGTAGTTCTTTTTGAGAGTTACCTGTTTCACCATGACTACAGATCCAGGCAAGACTGTACATCTATGCTGTCCAGGGATCAAGTTTTCCACACTGCTGTTGTGGTATGTACCTGTAAGAGTCTTGCTTTGTTTGTTTGTTTAATTACAGCATTACCCCAGCCCAAGAACTAATTTACCAAGCAGGGCAGCCTGCAGGCACTGTGGTACAAGTTGCTGATAGCCACAGAGATGCTGGCTGTTTGCAATTATGTGACAAGTCAACTGAAATTGCTTTTAATTGTGCTCTGTGGCATAGTATACACATTTTTCTTTACTCTGAATGTCTGATATTTTGACAAAGGGGTGTAGTTATTCAACCTTGTGCAGTATAGCAAGAGAAAAATGTGTGTGGCACTCTGTTCTTTATAAAAGCCTGAAGGACCTGTCCCTGACAGATAGCTAAGCGGAGTTTGCAGAGACTTTTTACTTTGAGAAAACCCTTCTCTGTCCCTGCAAATAATTGATGAGCACCCACATCTGGTAAAGCTTCTTAAAGGGCAGAGGGGAAATCAGACATCTGTGTAAGTACTGTACTGATGGCAGCAAGCCTTCAGCAGCAGCTTGTCCTCTGTCTCTAGATGCCTGTAGGAATAAAAGCAGGGCCTTCATTTGACTTCAGATTTTCAGATCTAACATTTTCAAGCTAGAATGTAAGTATTGCTTTTACCTATGTGAAAAACTAAAATTTTGGTGCCATGTGAATAGAGAAGCAGAGGTGTTAACAGTAGTGCATCATATATTAAACCACACAGCTGCTCATCAGAGAGGCTGTTTCCTTAATACTATGCAAGCTTCTGTACCTGTAGTGCTTGTACAGTTCCCCAGGGCACGTTACACCATGCAAACAAGTGCAGCAAGGATTTGACTTTGTTGGCAGCATTATGTCCTTTCCCACAGAGCACTGAAACTCGGACAGAGTCTGCAGCACACCCAGGTGAACTTCCAAGGGCTGTTCTGGAGGGAGTTGTGCAATCACACAGCATGTGGACAATCACAAATACATTGTGAGTTGCGAAGTCCAAAGTGCACCAACCAGCTGAAAGCATGTGTTCAGTTTCGTGCTCTTGCTTTTGTATACTCCCCACAGAACAGAGTGGGAGTTGGGCTCTGGTAGCTGTGCTGCTCTTCTTAGTTAGTGCTAGAGATGGAGTTGTTTGTAGGAGAGGGATGTAGGAAAGATGGCTACTGTCTGGCAATGTAAATCTTCATTCATTCATAGCAGGGAATATTGTCAGCTGCACTGTGTACAAGGTGAGAGCAGACACAGATGCAAGCTGCAGGGTGCTGGGATGCATTGCACTTGCTGAGTTGTTGTCGTATTTGTGCTGGTGGATTTTTGTGACTGATTACTTAAGTGTGTGCATTTTGAGCAGGGTATTTGTGAGAAGATTATAATTAGACTCAACAGAAGCAGAAGAATCTTACAAGCATGAGTCAAGTTACTCTCAGCATTCTCCACCCACTTTATTCAGACCAGTTCCTTTGGTTGCTTGTATCCTGGCTGCAGAAGAGCTCCTGCTCATTAGTGAACTTTTGGATTACTTTTATTCTCTCACACTGGTTAGTGGCCAAGCTTTGTTAAGAGCCAGTGCTTCTCTGCTTCGCAGAACTAAATTACGCTATGCTGGTGCCAGGATTGTCACAGTCTTGGGGTCGTGAGGATTGATAGCATCAGTTACAAGCTTTACTGCTCTTCTGTGGCTAAACTGTCAAACAGAATGAGTCCTCAGGCAGAAATTCCAGATCATTAAACCTGCAAGTACTCTTTGCAATCCTTTTTTTCTAAATAAACTTGGGCTTCATCAAGTCTGAAGTTACCCTACTCATCCTGAGGAACCATCTGCTTTGAAATAGTAGAGGCATCAATACCTCTCATGTCAGAGTGCCCAGTATCTTCAGTAATCCCAGGAATAAACAAACATCTACACTAGTGGTTCTGGATGCTCTGATGTAGATGACTACAGCAATGTTTCATGAGAAACTCTAGGCTGAAGTGTTGTGATCTTGGATATGCCTTTAAGAGGCTGAGTATATTGATGCTGGAAGGGCAGGAGTGCTCTGGGCAGCAAGATGGCTGGACTTATTAGCAGAAGTAATGATGGGGGATTTCAGCCACTCAGATGTCTGCTGAGAAAGCAACACGGCAAGCTGTAAGCAATCCAGGAGGTACCTGGTTCAGGTGTTAGACAAACCAACCAGAGGTGAAACATTATGGACCTATTACTTAACAATGCAGAGGAGCTTATTAAAGAGGTTAAGACTGGAGGTAGTCTGGGCTGTAGGGCTCATGCTGTGGTTGAGTTTCTGATCTTGAGGAATATGGGCCTGGCAAAGAGCAGATTCAGAACCCTTAAAAAAGTGAAATTCCATTTGATTAAGGAGTTAATAAGGGAGACCCCCTTGTCAACTGTCCTTAGGGATAAAGAAAATGAGCAGAGTTGGTAACTCTTTCAAGGACACCTTTCTTAGAACATGAGCTCTCCATTCTAACGTATTTGAAATGAAGCAGAGGAAACAGGAAGCTGGCATGGCTGAACGAGGACCTGTTGGTCAAACTGAGGTACAAGAAGGACATTCATTGGCAGTGGAAGCAGGGATGTGTGGCCTGGAAAGAATACAGGGATGATGTCCAGATGTATAAAGAAGGGTTTCAGGTAAGACAAGGCTCAGATGGAACTGAACTTGACAAGGGATGCAAAGAATGACAAGAAGGGATTCTGTAGGCAAATGGGTCAGAAGAAAAAGGCCAAGGAGAGTGTACCTCCTCTGATAAATGGGAAGAGAGAACTGGCAACAGCAGGTATTGAGAAGGCTGCCGTATTCAACAAGTTCTTTGCCTCAGTCAGGTCTCCCGCATCTCTCATGTTCCTGAATCTCCAGGTGGATGTTGGGGCACAAAAATCCCTCTCAGTGAAAGTAGAGTTCAAGATCACCTGATGAGACTGAACATTTACAAGTCTTTTGGGCCCAATGTCACGCATTCCAGGGTCCTAAAGGAGCTGGCAGCCAGAGGGTTATGGGGAATGGCTCTGTGGAGGCCAATGGCAAGTGGTGTCCCCCAGAGTTCTGTCTTGGGTCTGGTTCTGTTCGACATCTTTATCAGTGACAGAGTGGGATTGAATGTATCCTCAGCAAGCCTGCTGATGATGCAAAGCTGAATGATACAACAAAAGAATGGAATGCTATAGAAGGGGACCTGGACAGGCTTGGGAAGGGGGCCCTTCTGAACTTAGTGGAGTTCAACAAGGCCAAGTGGAAGGGGTTGCAATTCAGCTGGGGCAATCTCAGATGTGAGCTGGGGGGAGCAACCTTGCCTGTGGCTGGGATTTGAAGCTGAATGATCTTCCAACCTAAGCCACTTCCATGATCTGGAAGAACCCTCATTTTTTCATAGCTTATGTTGCATACACAATGGCAACCAACTTGTTTTGGATACTAAACACAGAATGCTTAATGTTATGAAGTCAAATCTCAGTCTGAACCAGTCTGTAACACTGGTAAACATCAGATACCTGAGGAAATAGTGCGAGAGTTAGAGTAAGTCAGAAACAATCTCTGTGTGTGATCCTCTTAGCCATTAGTGACTTGAAGAGTTCTTCACCCAGAAGTCACATCTTCACATTGTGTTTGAACTATTTTGTTTAATCTGAGTCTGTGTTACTGCAGCAGTGAAATCTGCAATTTTTGAAATGCTGAGTGAAAAAATAGCACTTGTTTTCTTGAAGCTGCTCATCACCAGAGAAGTGTTTTCTCTATAACGTTGCAACTTGGCTGACCTAAATATCTGAGTTTTTTTTACTACAAGCAATGTCTTCCCAATGGCAAGTTTTCCCAAAATTCTGTATTATCAGTCTATAGCAAACAGAAATTTTACAGCTGTTCATTGCATATGTTGAATTTCCCCCTTGAATGTAGTGAATATACACTGTACTTCTTATTCACTTGGTACACATTCAGTTGTGTTTTCTGTTGTCCTCACCATTTTATTTTGCCACAGGCCTTGTTTTTCACATGGTAGCGCTGCTATAATAGTTGTCTACTTGGAGCGGCACGTATAAGGTGTTGTATATGAAGTGAACAATAATTAGGCCTAGTTTAAAAAAAAAATAAAAATCAGGAGGTTGTTTTAGTCAATTATTTCTACTTGGTAAATGTGCATTTTCTGTTTTGTCTCCCCCTTGCAGCATCAGTCACTATGTGCTGGTGATGTCGTTGACCATATTTATGATGCTGATGAATGGACTGGCCCAGCTGCTAACTACAAAGAGACTGGAACTTTCCAGAAGGACTAAGCACCATTCTACGTGATAAAGCGATAAATGTTCCTGCCCTTAAGTTTACTCTCTGGCTTCCTATGAACCAACTTCCATTTCTGTGTTGTAAATATAAGTTAATGGACTTGAGTGCCAAAATCCCATCGTGGATCAGAGTGCGCTGCTGACAGAGATTAATACTGTCGTATGACTGAAATTTGTGTTTGGAGATGGTCATTTAGACATCAGTGGGGCTGAAACAGCCTTGGCTTTATTCTCCAAGTGGACATATTTTTTGACAATAAAAACAACTATAAAGTCCTATTTAAAAGAAATAGGAAATCTTTTTTTTTAATTTTCTTTATTTATTTATTTATTTATTTTCTGGTTGTTAGAACTTTTCTGCCAGCTGTTTGTCTCACATACGTACTGTCATTAGGAGTCTGCAAAGTCCTACCTTCATTGCGTGTCTCACGTAAGTACCTCACAGACTAAAGCATGAATCACGTCAGGCTGGGCAGATTTTTGTATGTTGCCAGTGTGGCATATGCATTTGACCGTCTATGAAACTGCGTATAACTTTTGCAAGACGTGTAAATATGAGGCAGGCTGTGTATGTGAGACAGGTTAAGACTGGTATGCTGTGAAGCTCTTGCTGTGAGACAAAAGCTTTTAGCTAACCTGAGTCCAAACTGTGGCCTCCTGTGCTGACACTTGGGTAGGCTGAGCACTAAGCCAGATCAGGTAATTGATCCAAATGAAAATGCCCCTCACTAAAAGAAAGACATTGAGGCCCTGGAATGTGTCCGGAGAAGGGCAGTGAATCTGGTGAGGGGTCTGGAGCACAAGTCTTATGAGGAGCAGCTGAGGGAGCTCGATTGTTCGGTCTGGATAAGAGGAGGCTCAGGGGAGACCTCACTGCACTCTACAACTTCCTGAAGGGATGTTGTGATGAGGATGTTTGGCCTCTTCCTCCCAGGCAACAAACAGGACCCGAGGAAATGGCCACAAGTTGTACCAGAGGAGGTTTAGGTTAGACATAAGGAACAACTTTTTCTCTCAGAGAGTGGTCAGGCGCTGGAATGGCTGCCCAGGGAGGTGATGGAGTCACTGTCCCTGGCAGTGTTCAAGAGGCATCTGGATGAGGAGCTACGAGAGATGGTTTAGTAGCTTGTGCAATGGTAAATGGGACAATGGTTGGACTAGAAGATCTTGTAGGATCTTTCCAACCTTGTGAATCTGTGAGGCTGATCAAGGAACTATAGAGCAGTATTTGGACAGATTCTGTGGTCCAGCTCATGATGGAGGGCAGGTAGGAATGTTAGGTCTGCTTGTTTCAGTAACAGACGAGAGTTAGATCAGCATAGAGGTCTTGAAACAGCAGCTAGAGCTGGTGATTTGCACAGGGAGATGCTCATCATGCTGTACATCATGTCATCATGCTCATCATGATTTTTTTTTACCTTGTTTCCACGTTTTCCGTTAGACTTGTGTTCTGGTCTCAGTTGCAAGTGTCAGCCTGGGTAATGGCAGCACCATGAGAAAACACAGACAGAAATCTGCTTTTAATGGTGATTAGAAGGGAGAGCACGGAGAACCTGGAGAATCATGGGTGCTTCTGAGGACCCAGTAATTGTAAGCTATTGCACAAGGCTTTGAGAGGTCTTTCAGCTCCATGTTCTTTCCAACAGCAAACATCAGCTTCCCTGTCTCTAGCCCAAAGTTAATTAAGTAGCTCAAACTATAGTGCCCACCTACATGTTGATGCTGCACCATTCCTTAAAGTCGACTTTTGGAGGAGTTAAACATAAACAGTATTCCTTGCTCAGCTGGAAGCCTACACAAAGCGATGTGTCCTGCTGCTGAAGCAGCATTTTGCATCCACACTATCATTAAAGTGGGCTCATAAAGCAGACCCCTAAGCACAATGAAGAAAGTAAAGGGGAAAAAATAAGCTTTCTTCATTGTGTCATGGCCTCACCAACAAATTTTGCTGTGTAGTATCCCCATGTCACCCTTCCAAGTTGCAGCCAGGCCTTCCTCTCTGAGAGGTGATGCATATGGTGCATGGTGCTGGCAGCCAAGGCTAGACGTTCGTCATGGGGCTGCTCCAATATTCTTTCCAGCCATCTGGCATTTGGCCGTGCTCACACGGCTGTTTAATGCGTTTGGAAACTAGTCATCCCTGCAGGAAGTTTGGCTGGAAGAAGCCAGTCACAAAGTTCCATCTGCTTGCTGAGTGCTGGAGAATGTCCTGTCGTGGGCCTGCAGTCATCCACACAGTTTCAGAATGCCTCTTGAGAGTGTCTGGGCACTGGAGTGGGAGCCGTATTTCCACTACGTAGCGGTCCAGTGGCCCTTCTGAACATGTTGCTAGCACAGCTGGCCTCAGTCACAGAACATATTTCGCATTTGTTACAGAACATACGTGCAGACTTGTGTGTCAGAAGGTGGGCATGTGCCTACTGCCAGTCACCACTGCTGTACTACAAAGGCAAAGAGTAGCCATGAGTTTATTGACAGCTGCTGCCAGAGCAAGCACCATGTTAAGACCTGGGAACCTGCTGCACTTGTTCTCCTTCGATCCAGAATGTCTTCACTGTGGAGACCTATTCCCACCTCGGAGCCATATTGTGTAACCTCAAACTATAAGGTGCATGTTGGGTACCACCACCAGCTTTTGTGGCTGAACTGAACTCTTGAGATCTCTGTCTGCAGCTCTGTCATTTCAGCATGCGCAGCCATAGGCAGCTGTACTGCTGAGTGTCCTAGTCTGTCTTGCTAGAGCAATTCCTTTGTAAAGGGACTGTCTGCAGAGAAAATTCACTGTTGGGAGCAGCTGAACAGCTGGCATTGCTCTGTCATGAAGGAATTGACTCGAAAAGTAGGAATGCTGGACCCACAGGGCTGCCATCCTGGAGGCAGATCTTCTGCAGGCATGTCAGAAATGCTTGCTATCTACAGCAAGGCTAAGTGGATGCCCTACCTATCCAACACAGACACTGGAGGTATGTGCTGCCTAGAGCTGCAGGCCCCCTGAGAGAGGGTATGGAAGGTCAGGCCTGATGTCATTCTTTATTATCTCAGGGTATGGTAATAATACATTGGCCTAGCCACTGTGTCTGGTGCTGCTAATAAGAATAATCAATGTATGCTGGTGTGCAGGCGAATAGAAATGGCTGTGTAAAGTACAACCTGTATCAGTCACACTTTCTGCTTATGGCTTTCATCGTGTCTCCTTCTGCTCCTGTAAGAGCACAATGGAGATAATGAGCATTTGCGTCACACTTACTGTTTTTTTCCCTGTTGCTTCTCTGGAAGAGATCATTCTTGTTTGCCATTTGCTCTGGTTGGCCGTCATGGCAGAAACCTTATCTCACCTTTCCCCTTCTCCTGCCAGCGCTGTGCATCTCTGCCTTTTGTACATTCATTTTCTAGCAGAGGCCATGGGAGTGCTGGATAGGATCTCTGGTGGAGTAGTAGGGCTGGCTGTGCCATTCCTGTGCCTCCCCATGGGAGGCTCTTGCTAGAGTCTTGGCCTGCACATTTGGGTTTACTCCAGCCCAGGGAAGTGTAAAAAATTCTCCCACTCAGCCACTTTACGCAGCCCCATGCGGTGTGTGATAAAGCAGGCTTTCACCTCCTACTGATGCCTGTTCCTTTCCTTTCCAGAAACAAACATTGTCTGCAATAAAAAGTCCTCTCCCAGCTCTAGTAGCTGAGGTAAGGAACAGAAGTTTGTACTTAGGTGAGTTTAGGCTTTCTTCTGCTCTGCTAATGGGTCTTCAGTCCTTCTTCAAGAGTGCATCTCTGCACACAGATGCAGGCACACTGTGAGCCTGCAGAGTCCTATGGGCCAGGGCAAGCATCAGCTGGCCCCCATGTTTTCGGCCAAAAGTAGAGCTACCTTAAGCCTTGCTGCTTTCCATCCTTCTCTTGCAGCAGAGCTGCAGGCTCTCTGACTCCTGGAGCAGGCAAGGCTCCTGGCAGTGGAAGTCTTGGAGTGAGAAAGGCAAATAATTTGGGGCTGCACCATTATTGTTTTTGAACTATACTGGTAGTGTAACAATGCTTGCAAAGCTTGTGTGTGCTCTCTTTCAGAGCCATGGATCCCTGAAGAACTGACTGTAAGCCTGGAATGCACATCAGGTGCTGTAATGCAAGAGCAGATGATATAAAGATCTTGTAATCTTCACTGCTAGGAATTGTTCTCTGCTATTGTGTTATCGGGGCCGCACAAAGCCTTTTGATACAAGTTCAGGGAGCGAGCTGTTTCTTCAGAGATAGATGATGAAGCTTAGATTGTATCAAGACCTCTTATGACTCAAACCAAATGACTTCCTCTTCCCTCCCCACAGACTAAATCAGACTTTACAAGATTTGGCAATTTCAATGCACACCACAGCTGTTATCTGAAGGCTGTAGCTGCCTGACAGCTTTTCAAATAAGAACTCATCTACTCACCAGCCTTCAGGCTTTTACTCAAGCCTTGCTTTCTAATGTCACCCTTGAACTCCTGAGTCTGGTTTGGTCAAACCTCAGTACAGGTATTATTTCAGCCCTCACCTCCCATCTGATCCATAGGAGTTTGATGATCTTTGTTTCTCAGAATTTTCTATCCACCTGGATGCTGCAGTCCCTTTTGCCATGTCTCGTCTGGCTGCTGAGTGTTGCTTCTCTCAAATGCCTTTAGCAAAGAGGAGAGCGTGGTGTTCTGGCATTTGGAGAGGACCAGAAAGGTGAAGGCTGAAAGCCTCATGGCACTCATCCCGTTCCTGTGACCTTTGAAATCAAGCTTGTCGATATTTTCACTATTTATTTATTTATTGACTTGTGCTTGGAAGCGAGCTGCGTAACTTTCTAACTTTGACAGCGGGTAATATCAAATGGAAATCAAGGAGAACACACCATTTCATTTGCATTTTGTTCTGCAGACAAGATGTAAGAGCAAATGCCTTTGGTTTTTTTTTATTTCCTTTGATGTTACATATGGTGAAACTGGCGCCCAGGTTTACTGTTTGCTTTAGTCATTACTGTTGACGAGCCTGCTAGTGGCTGGATACATCCAGTGACTCCTCTAGAGAGAAGATGACAAGCCAACGTGCCCAACCAGCTGTGCCTGCAACAGGAACCACACAGTGAAAGAGCATGAATTTCGTGCCATCTGCAGCATGGCTCCTGTCACCTCCATTGCTGTGAGCTCCCTCTGGACCTCGGCCATTCCATGATCAAGTGCTGGGCTGCCAAGTCCCACTGCTTCGTGCTCCAACCACTGGCCAAGCAAATGACGAGGGGTGCAGTCAGGCCTGAGGAATTTAAATTTACAATGCTGCAAGTGCTGTCATGGCCATCTCCACCATTTCTGCCACGCAGCAAGATGGGAGGAGAGATGTGGGGAAGCTATGTGTCACTGCACAGCTCCTCTTCCTCGCCAGCCTGCCCTGCAGCACAGTTGCAGCAACCCAGTGCTGATCCAAAGGACTGCCACGCAGAAACATGCTGCAAAATGGAACTGCTGACATTTAGGGCTGGGGAACTCTCTGACCCAGGCTTCAGCTCTTCTAATTAAACTCAGTTTATCTCTCTTGCACAGATGCTAAAGGACAAGGCATGTTGAGCACACTTCTCATATTGACTTTCTGTGGAGTAACCTTTTATGTATCTCAGTAGATGCATCCTTATGTGCTGGACATCATTATTCTGCCTTTTTGGCATGTGAGACAGTGTAAGAGAAGAACTGCAGTCATTTCAGCTGGGGTTGAAATCAAGAGGCAGGCTTTGAAAATACCACTATTTTATTTTAGTATCAATTTTCATACGAAGTTAAGGGATGCTGGAACTTACTGTACAAAACTGTGCTCCCCAGAGTTATATTTAACTGGTCGGATGTTTGTATCTCTTGATCTCTAGACGCTAGTGGATATTTTCCATCATCAGCTTTGAGCGTGTTATATCTGACCTGCCACGAAAGAAGGTTTATCTGTGTAACCACCATGCACTTTGACATACAGTGGTGGTGTTCTGCATCTATTCTAACCTATACGGACATTCGTCCTGTAAATGCTACAGATTTGCTTGCTTTCATGTAACTTAGCAATTGACTGGTATTTACCACAGCAAGCAGAAACAAAATATGCATGTCATATTTCAAGGATGAAATAATGAGGGAAAGCCTCCTAGTACTCAGGATGACAGCCAAGTCTTTATCCAGGACTTAAATCAAACATAAACTTTCTGAAACATCATCCAAAGCTCCTGATTCCTGGGGCTTTACTCCAGCCCTCAGGCAGCATTGCCGTGAATCCTGGCTGACCCCTGCCCTGAGCAGGGTGTGCAACAGTTTCCCTCAAAGGTTCTGCTTGGTCTCCTACGGCCAGGGCCAGGCACTGGTACAGATGCAGTGCCCATGGCTGGGGGATGTGCTGGGTCTTGTTGAGGGTCATCGTGGTGGCTGGTCTGTTGCCCTGGAGCCTGTTTTCTTGGTTTGCTCCTTCAGTTTGACTGTTCAGGATTGTTTTACCTGTTTATTTTATTTTGTTTTATTTTATTTTATTTTATTTTATTTTATTTTATTTTATTTTATTTTATTTTATTTTATTTTATTTTATTTTATTTTATTTTATTTTATTTTCCCCAATTAATGATTGGGAGAGTAGCTGGTGGCCTTACTTCATTTCCATATGACTCACCTCAAGGAGTGCTCAAGCTTCCTCTTAGAGAAAATGGCTGAATGCATTTATTTTGCAGGCAGTTTGCTTGGCAGGGAATAAATTCTTAAGAAACTGCTCTACTGAGCAGGGGAATGGACTCTGTCATTTTCCCTTTGCAGTCCTTGCTCCTCACAGAAGTGCATGATGTCTGGGGAGAAGCAGCCTTTACATTAGTGGATGCATGCGAAGTCCCACAGGCAGGAGCATGAAGTAACCGGCTCTGCAGTCTGCAGGTGCACACTAATGGTGTTTTAAGGCTCTGTTTCAGCAAGGCCCTGCTGCTACCTATCACTCTAACACGATGTATTCAGACCGAGTGGCTGTAACTATTAATTCTTTGTGAAAAATCATGGCAGCTGTGAGCTTTCTGCATGCAAAGCAAGCCAGCTAAGGTAAGTGGAGATGACTTCCCCCATAGTTCACATCAATTAACCTCAGCAATAGGAAGAATAATTAGAATGGTCACCGGCGTTTGGAGAATTACCTTGTTATATGTTGCACATACCCTCACTCTTAAGTAGTTATCAGACTTAATCTGTGCAACAGTTATGCAAATATGCTTATCACAGGTGTGACAGCTTGCTCCCATCCTTGCTTGGGGTGGCAGCGTGCATAAGATGGATCAACATACGTGCTCCTAAAGGCAAACTGTGTGATGCTTGTCAGGTGAGAGCTAAATGTCATTATTTATTTGTGTATTTTGCAAGCCCACAAATGCGCCTCACTAATAAGAGCAGGAACGCAGTAATGATTCTGTTTAATTAAGGGAGAAGTAACTTCCTTGCCAGCCCTAGGTGCCGTTTGATCTATCTGAGGTGTCACAGGATGGGAGAACTCCTGCAAAGGGCTGAGGAAGCACTATTTGTGCTCGGCGCGCGGAGCTTTATGAAAGCAATTTACATATTTGCACACTGAAGCATGACTACCAGCACATAAGCAGGGTGATAAATGATTAACTATGAAAGATTGACAGTTTCGGCAAAAATCCAGCTGAGCACTTAGGCGTGTGCCTAACTTCAAACAAGCTGGCTCTGCTGACTGCAGTGGGGCAGGGTCGGGCCCTTTCCTGAGCTTGGGAAGCTGCTTGTGCATTCAATTAGATGTGTGCGTGGGGCACCTGGAGGACAAGAATTTGGCGAAAGGAACTTACGGAAGGGAGAAACTTCTGCGTGTAACACCCAAATCAGGTATCCTCATTCCCATCGATGGAGCTGGAGCTGCCAGCTGGCTAGTTGCCCAAAAGACTAGTTGCCTATTTCAGCAAGTGTTTTGTTCTGTTTTGTTTATAATTTTGGGGAACGGAAGCTTATTAAATATCTTACTATTGTTTAGTGAAAAACACATTCTGCTTTGGCCAAATTACTGCTTTCACAAAATGGCTTAACTGGAAAGTGAATGAGGCCAAAAAAGCCCCAGCAATGACAGAAGCACCAACCCCCCAACAGTGTTTTCATTTTGCAGTAGCTCCCCTCCAACAACTCACTTTCTTGTAGTGTGTCTGGGAGTTCCTCAAGCTGGGGGTGGAGACGGCAGCACTAAACCACAGGTGTTACTAAAAGCTGAAGGTCCAAATCAGGGTCATTCCGATGGCATTGCGTTTGGGCTCCGTGTGAGTTCAATCTTTTGAGTTGGAAGGGACCCTTAAAGGCCACGCAGTCCAACTCCCCTGCAATGAACAGGGACACCTACAGTGAGAACAGGCTGCTCAGAGCCCCATCCAGCCTGACCTTGAGTGTCTCCAGGGACGGGGCACCCACCATCTCTCTCTGGGAAACCTGTGCCAGTGCTTCATTACCCTTACTGTAAAAAATTTCTTCCTCATACCCAATCTAAATCTCCCCTCTTTTAGTTTGGAACCTTTTCCCCTTGTCCTATCTCAACAGACCCTGCTAAGGAGTCTGTCCCCTTCTTTCTTACAGCTCACATCCAGCTCCCCATCCATCAGTACCTCCAGGTCTCATTACATTAGCATGCAGCAGTACCACACTACTATTGCATGGCCTGTGCTTTTTGGGAAGATTTTGACCAATATTTTCAATTTTGTATTCTACTTCTGCTGATACCATATGTTACAATATGCCTGAAGTAGATGCTGGTTGAATTAAAACACTTCCACCTGGTTGTGTCTTTCAGTCAGGAAGCCAATAATCTCCCTTTTTGGAGAAAAAATGAAAATGAGTGGATTCAGTGCCCCAAAAATCAGCCCTGGATGATTAAGAATAAAAGGAAAAGGATGATATAAGGATTTTTCCAGGGCCCAAATTCAGATTGACACAATAAGGTACTACTACGGGGGTGCTTTTTGCAGAGTAACCAAGAGACAGGCAGAAAAAGAAAGGAGCTGAAACACCCCGGAGACAGCCAGAAAACAGAGCTGTAAATGGGAACCTGAGAGAATGGCTGAAACATCTCTTTATAGGCTTGAGTGCTGGGTAGAAAATGACAAAGGAATTAGCTCTGATTTGATTCCAGCTATCTTCAAGGCTTTTGTACTTCCTTTTTTCCTTTGTGCAAAATCAACAGGATTGCATAAAAATACCTGAATCCATCAGCATTTTCTCCTCCCAATGGAAACAACTTGAAATGACACTGTACAGTGATCAAACAGCATAACATACAGCTCCTTATGAAAGTAGCCATATTTTTGTAGTCAGAAGGGAGAGGGCCTTGAGCTTCCCTCATAGCTATTTAACGCGTCAAAAACAGATCTTATGTTCCTCTGATACATGGATATAAGCCAACCACCACCAAAATCAGTAGGAATTTCCTAAAGCCCATGGAAACCAATAGCAGTAGATCAGGGGGTTGACTGTAGATAGATTAATAGTCAAAATGCTCTCTCCAGAGTGTAACTTACAGGTTGGTTGTCTCAGAATTGAAGCAGTGTTAAAGAACTCAATCTTGAATGATAATAGACATGTAAGCCTATCGCGGTTCCTTTGTGTGAAGCCAGCTTTGATATACTGGAGCTATAAGGAGATGTTAGCTGAGCCTTTAGCTGGTATACTGGCAACAGGGATGTATTATTACAGGAGGCACAGTGCTGTAAGTCACAGTTATGGTTTAATGACAAGTCTTCTCATATGCAACCCATCCCCAGCAAAACCCACCTTTGGCTTCTCTTGTTCCCAGATTTGAGATCCCGACCTTCACTCAAAAACTCTTTTTGTACTGACAAACCCTTACAGACAGAGCATGGGCAGGGGCAATGCCTGATCAGCTGCGTGGATTTCATAAACAGTTCTGATTCCTTGTGGAGACAATTATGTTGGGGTGGATCTTATCACCAGTGCATTATCTTGGGAGTGTGTGAGGGGTGTGGGAGAGGAGCACACAGCTCTTCCATTAACATTATTGAATGTTCTGGGCTTGCTACTGTTACTAAAGGAAACTATCTTTTTTTCCTCTGGCTTTTTCCTCTGGTTCAAAAATCAGTAAATCACATAAATCACATCAGGAGAGGAAGGTACGTTGTTTTCTTTTTTAAACCAGCTCTTCTGTGTTTTGTTTTGCCTGCGAAATCCTTCCTGCTTCTCAAATGCAAGATAATGTAGGCAGAAAAGATGTAATGATAGATGTTTAACTGCAGTTTTCATTTCATATCCCTGAAGTAAGAATGGGGGAAAAAATAGATATGTTAATCATCTCCAATCATCATCACATCCTCTTCAGCTGGTACGGGAAGAGGACACAAAATTACCTGGACAGAGACTAAGTATATTGACTTCAGTTATTCCTCAGCTGAAGCTGTTTTTCAGTGTGTGAGCACAAAAAACTTCAAGGAGCAATGCATAAAAATGCTATTATCTTCAGGGAAAAAAAGCAATATTCGGCTGACTTGACCATTATACAGGTGAAAGCACATCGTGTATGGGGACTGTTGAGTATATTTGCATGAGATTAGTTAAATCATCTAAGGAAAATGCCCCCCCATCTGCCTCACCCCATGCTCAGCTGCTGAGGAACCTGGAAGCAAAAGCAGCAATGAAGATGCAGCACTGCATGAGCAATGCCATTATTTTACTGATAAAAAAAGTGGCCCGAGGAGACAGAAGGAGGAAGATGAGTGTGGTGGGAAACAGGCAGCTGTGGTCACTGTCACAGCAGGCAATATGGGGTAACTCAATGTTGTACTTGATTTTATCTTGAACAGAACATCACGGTGCCAAAACCCACACGCTTTGCTGGGGGGGTACAGCACACGTCAGAACTTCCCTATAAAATGGGAGTCATTTGGCAGGATGAGCACCCCCAGCCCCTTTTCCACAGCGCTAACAGCCTACCTGGACATGAGAGACAATTTCCTATCTCTGCCTTTGTGCTGTGTGCAGCTGGAATCTGGTCACAGTTGGGGTCTCTGGGAAAGGCAGCGATGCCAGTAATAACTCCCACAGCATCAGCTAAGTGACATTACCCAGGTTCTGATTGCTGATAGGATACAACAATATTTGCTGGAGCTCAGGCAGACGCTGGCCTTCCCAGCGTAGCTTTAGTACATGCCTGCCAGGATGGATGGCGCCTTTTTGTGTTGTTCCAAAGCCTTCACAGGCAATTTGGAGAATATGTCCCCAGGACATTGTGCTTTGGAAAACAGGCATCGGGGTTGGGATGTGTTAGCTCAGCCGCAGTTTTATTGGCAATATGGGACGTGAAATAACACAAAGTTTTCGTCTGGCTGTAGAAATGACTAAATAGAAGAACTTTACAACTTTGGGAAAGTTACATTCTTGTCATGCTTCAGCATTTGCAGATACAGCAGATGAAGCAGATGAAATTATGCATGCACTAAACGAATGCACTGTTAGCTGCAGTCTTTATGAACTTGCCTGCAAATAAATAAACACAAGTGACTAGAAGGTATATCTTGAAGATTTGATAGATGGTTTTTTTGCTCTACACCTACACGTGCGTATGTGTGTGTGGAGCTGCAGGTGACCTATCAGCCATGCCTGCGGTGTTTGTTACCAGGTGGATCACACTGTGTAGGAGCAGCCGCGTGACTGCACATCCCTCATTTGCATTCCAGTTGGATACAGCTTTGGCAATTTGTTTATGCAACTAAATGTATGCAATCATCAATAACACGGTCCGCAATAAGTCCCAATTAACGTTGCTGCAGGAACCTTCCTTCATGTTTGTGCTGGCTTCTGTAGATTTAAATGCTCAGCCTTAATGATGCATTAATGTTGTTTTCTTTCCTTCTTTCTTTCTTCCTTTTAAATGCTGTGCTTGCAGTATCAGGGTCCACCATTTATTTTGTTCTCCTCGCCCAGTGGGGACACTTTTTCCACCAACTGTTTAATAAGAAGCCTTCATGAATACAAAAGCCATTTATCTTTATTAGTTGAATATTTTTGTTCATCACTTCTCTTATTTTTATGAATTAAATATTTATTGATTTTTTTCCACAAAGAAAAATGCCTCATTGCTCACTCAGAACAACTACACCAGCTACATATAGGGAACAAGAACCATAAGCAAAGCAAACTTACATCTGTAAGTCATGTCAGAAGTGACAGAAACTGCGCGTCTTCCAATATGGAATCATAGAATGGCTTGGATTGGAAGGGACTCTGCAGCCCACCCAGTTCCAGCACTCTACTGTGTGCAGGGCTGCCACCACCAATCAGATCAGGCTGCCAAGGGTTCATCCAGCCTGGATTTGAACGCCTCTTTTAGTTTAAAGCCTTGTCCGATCACTGTGCAAAAAGTCAATAACTCTAAATACGGTTTCCCCTCCCCAGCAGTATTCTTTGTTGTTGGACATTATCTTTCTAGATATTTAATTATCGTGAGATCAATTTATTAATAGAATTAATACAATCCTATATGCTTCACGTTTGACACAGGTTCAGATTAGATATTAATTAGGAAAGATTTCATCTCAGAAGAGTGGAGAGGCAGTGGCACGGGCTGCCCAGGGTGGTGGTGGAATCACCGTCCCTGGAGGTGTCCGAGAAATGTGGAGATGTGACACTGAGGGCCATGGTTAGCGGGCATGGAGGGGATGGGTTGATGGTTGGTCTAGATCATCTTAGAATTTCCTCTTCTCTCAGGTCTCATCAGTCCTGTAGAAATTCAATTATTGCTGAGGCTTATACCTCTGAGACTCCTTTGAATTGAGCTGAAGTTGGCTTCAAGAGAGAGAGTGGCAGAATGCAGTGGAGTAGGTCTTTTCTCCTTAGGACACAGGCTAATGATCCTGGCCTCTACTTGCCCTTCCCTTCCATCCTACAGATACTGGCAGCTGAGATTAAAGAGGTTTTGTACCCTGGTAGGAATCATCTCCACAGATCACCTTTCTTCAGGCAAATACTGCCTCTGGGGATGCAGCCAGCCCTCTGAAGCCTGTGATCTGAATTGGCCAACAGGAAGCTCATTACTGACTCCCTCAAAGCCTGCAGGATGCCCCAAAGACCTGGACTTTTGTGCATGTTTCCAGGATGGAGGGAGCTTGGCAAAGAAAGTGAGCTTCTGTCCCTGGGCCCTGACCTTCTGCAAGAGGTTCCCTCAGCCTCTATGGGCCTGCAGCTGGGGCTTGGCTGTAAAAGTTTCAGGTAGTTTCTGAACATCCAGCTGTAATTACTTCTTTTCTTTAAGGAAGACATGATTAATAGCTTTTTGGGTTGGGTGGCTGCCAATGGCACTGTCAGTGGGATGACTTCTCCACTGCTAAAGACAGAAGCCTGGACCTTCAGCAACAAGGCAGGACAGTCCTCTCCAAACTGGCTCAGGGGGAAGAAATGAGGATTTCCTTCCGCTCTGGGCAACAACAAACTGTGCTGGAGTTATAGTGACTGATCTCAGCTGGGCTTACACCACAGGTGACGTGGGATTGCCCTAAGGAAAGGACAAGCAGCCAAACCAGGAGGTAAGGGCCCTGGCCCCATGTTGCTGGATGGCAGTGGGCCTCTGCTGGGCTCCATGGGGGACACCTCAGTGCCCCGCTGGCAGGGCAGGCGGACTCCTTGGGCTTCTCACTCTATCCTCGCTTCAGTAGGGTAGCATGAAAACCAGTTTTAGGTTTGGAGTTTGCTTTTGCTTTCAACAGAACAGTAACACTGTTTACACAGTTGTAGTTTTCATTATCTGCACTTTTTTTTCCCTGCAACTGCAGCCATGTCACCTCCCTCCCACTTCTCTGGGCGCGGAGACATCCGTCAAATGCCCACAGCGAGTTCGTCATGAAATGCCTTCTGACAGGAATGGCAGCTTGCAGCCCACAGCTATGAAGGATGTTACGAAGATCAGCGTGAGGACAGTACACGGGGCAAATGCTGAGGTAATGGCAGGCATCGGGGCTTACATAATATTCTTCAAAATGCTCTTTAATCAGCTCTTCTTGTGGGACTTCTCCAGCTTTGGTTCTGGTGCACTAATTTTTCCCCAGGGCTTGTGGCCGTGTCTGTGCTGTTATATCTCATTCTGTTGAAACACTCCTGGAACGATAATTTGCACATAACTAGAGCCACACTTTAAGGGAAAATGAAAGGTAGCAGAACTAGTAGAAATTTTCCATGTCGCCTGACAGGTAAGATTTGAGTTAACGCTTTCCTGCTGGACACAGGCCATCCTCTGATCACTCATACTCTTATATCTAAGCTCTACTGATATTTCATCTTCCCATTACTGGTCCTGTGACAGGTAATGCCTTCCTCAGGAATGTGCCTTCCTCTCACTGAAGGCACACGCACCGCTGTGGAGGTGGCCATGCTGTGACATGAGCACCCTGAGGGACAGGGTCTGCCCTGAGGTCCATCAGGAAGCATTGCTGCTATTTGGTGTTAATATCCACAGCTTGTATGGTGTGGTGAGCAACCCTCGTGCAGAGTTGTATGTCTTCTTCCTCTGTCCTCCTCCTCTGGAGCTTCTAGAGAAACAATTGCCATGGAAAGACCCACTCCCTTGGCTGCCATGCTGCCGGCCTGCACTGAGGTGTGCAGAACAACGGCTCCATACTGCTGCACTATCCCTGAGCAAAAACCCTGAGATGTCTCTAAAGCGCCTGTGCTCGTGGGGAGAGCCCAGAGCCCTGCAGCAGGCTCATCGCTGCCAGCTGAAAGCAGCCCAGCTCCATGTGACAGCGAGTAATGGTGTATTCTCCTGTGTTGTCAGTCAAGACACTGCTTCGCCCATGTCGTGTTCATGATGAAAGGTGCTCTACTCCTGTTCCTCCTCCTCCTTCTCCTCCCCAGGAATGACTCTTTGAAAACTAGGGCTGGCTTTCAAGCGCTGACAGTTGAAAGAGATAGCAGCGGCACTGCCCGTGAAAGCTAACCCTCCTGAGTGAGCTCATGGGAAAATCTGATCCAACCTGTCTGTCTGAGCACTATTTATCAACACTGCTACCCGGGGATTAGGCAGCCTGGCCCCGCCGCGCTGATGAAAGTCAGTGAAAGCAGCTGTTTATATTTCAAACTTTCTGATGTAGCAGAAAGTCACAAGCTCATACCTTTTTTCCCCCCCTCTTTCTCTTTTTGGCAAAGCCTCTAGAGAAACAAACAGTACTTAAAGAATTCAGAATGCTGCTGCCTGCATTTATGTCAACATTTCAGGATGCTGATGTCACGTCCTGCTCCCTGTGCTAACCTCAGTAAGAATGAAGACTTCTCATTTGAGCTGTGAAGAACAGGATTCACACGACAGACTGGTACTGATGTCATGGTAGCCAGGAAGATTTATACGTGCTGGTGTGCTCGAATTGTGGGGACAACTCAGCTCACACACGGGCATGGGGACCACAGCTCTGATCCCAGCACTCTGCAGATGCAGCCTTCCAATATGCACACATTCTGGCCTAGTTCTAGTGACTGCTGGAGTGTGGTCTTCAGCCAGGTTTGGCCAAAACACAGCTCTTATACCCCTTTTGTGTTGAGAGCAATTCAAACACGGCATCCCTGGGCTGTAGGTTTCAAGTAGCCAGTCTGGGTGTAGAGCTTGGAGGATGATGAGAGGCAGCTGGGGGATGAAGGGCTGCTTTAGACTTTGTGCTACCTGAGCCCAAGAAGTAGGATTGATGAGAATCTCCTGGTTACTCTCTTCATGGTAGCTCCAATATTGTTCCTCCTGCCCTGAGCTCCCTCAGATATGTGTTCTGTGCTCCTGCTGCGTGAGGGTTCTGCTATATCTCTTTTATCATGAAGTAGAAAGGCTTCAGACCTGCAAAGTAGATGTATAGTGTTGGGCAGGGGGTCACACCTGCTCTCTTGCTGCTTGTCAGAAGGGGCTCTGTGCCCGGCTGCAGTTGGAGGACTCCTCTCTACCCTAGTGGCTCAGTGGAGCTCTGTGCTGCCACTTTCACAATGCCCCAGGGGATGCTTTTTTCCAGCAATCACTTATTGCAAAAGCACATTAATCAGCAGGTTTCGGCCTGGTAGGAATAGTAACCCGTGTTGCTTCATGTTACTTAAGAGTCAGCACTTTCAAAAGATGAGACTGAGAGATAAAGAATGTTTATTTAGGAGTGTGGATGTGTGGTATTAGAATAAAGTTTATAAAAGATAAAGGAAAACAAAAAAGCCTGTACTTAACCATGGGTTTTTTGTAGCTTCTCCTGCAGCCCCGCTAGCTCTTTAGGGCAGCATGTTGGCTGCATCTGCCTGGGCTGCCATATTCTGGAGTGCTTTCTGCTGCCTCTTCCTTCACCCTTAAAGGTGGCTGTTAGAGAAACTGCTCCAGTCACAGTGTTCCTTTTCTCTGCCATAGAGAAAAACATTCCTCCTTCTTGCTTGGTTGCCCCTTTGTACCTGTGAATTATCTCCAGGAACTTTTATGGCTCCGTAAGGACTTCTGCCTCACCCTCCCACCCATTTGGGTTACTGAATTTACATTTCTGTTGTATAAGTAATGACCTCATTCCTGGACTCGGGCATCTGTTTGCTTACAAAAACAGCACAGTGTGACTCCATAAGTGATATGAGAAATGCTAACAGTACAAACTCCTTATATGATTTATAGCTGATAGTTTGCCACAGTCTTTTCACAAGACCTAAATGTGTGGACACAGACAAAGGGTGACCAAGGCATGTGGCTGCCAATGCTGTGCAACGTTTGGCTCCTATTATATTAGGTTTTCAGGACTCCACCCCCAGCCAGCTACAGAGGAGATGCTGGGTTTTCCATTGCCGCTAAAAAGCAAATCCCATGCCCATTGTTGTGCCTGTTATTGCAGTGTGTTGTTGCTTTTGCAGGGATTTTTCTACATCAGCACCTTTGGCAAACACACGTCCACAGAAGTGGGGGACCTCCAGCACTTGGCTGGTGGCCTTGAGGAAAGGCTGCTTCAGCTCTGCCATGGTCAGGACCCAGCAGTCCCCCACCACAGCAATGGCATTTTGCTGACGCGAAAGAGAGGGCATGGGTTAATGGGCTCTGGAGGAAAGAGCTCGCTGTATCTGCCAAGCCTATTATTGCCCCTTGAGCTTTGCATGCATATGGGTGTGTGAGTGCTCATAAGTTCTCCTCCTCCTCCTTTGACGTGCCCCAAAGTGTCCACAGGGCTCGAGTGCTATAGATTCAGCAGTCCCGTGGCTGTGCCCTGCCCTTTGCTGAGGCTGCTAAGAGTTACCGTTCCCTATTTTGTTGCTGCAATTAATCCCTCTGGTGAGATCAGAGATGCTCAGGGTGCCTCACCTTTATCCCCTGCTCTGCTGCCAGAGGAACCAAGTGACAAAAAAGAAATAATACTATTTACCATCAGCAGAGCCACAGTTCTCAAATCCGTTTGAAATGGCTGAGATCAGGTGTGGGCCTTGGATGGTTGACTGGAGGTAGTAGATAAATACCTTCACAGAATCAGAGGGAGCTGGAAGGGATTTTTGGAACTCACTGAGTCCAACGCCCTGCTGCAGCAGGTTCCCTTACAGCAGGTTACACACTAAAGTGTCCGGGTGGGTTTTGAGCATCTCCAGAGAAGGAGACTTAAAACCTCTCTGGGCAGCCTGTTGCAGTGCTTTAAAGCATCATTTTTTTTCAAGAAATGAAGCTTGAAGAGCATGGAAACTAATTTCTTCTTCTTTAAAATCTACTTGGAATCAGAAAAGAGATGGTGGTGAATCTGAAGGGAAGTGTGACAGGTTTTTTTTCTCTGAGAAATCGACTTCTTTGTTCTTTTTTAAGAAAGAAAATCTAATGAAGCCCTTTTCTGCTCCCCCAGATCCCAACATTTCTAGAGTTCGCTTTATGATCTTTAAAAAGGTGGTTTTTGGAAGGCCGTTTTTAATTGAGAAGCAAGGCGAAAGGAAAAGTGTTTTGCTTAAAAGTGATGTATTTCAGAAAAAGTTGCTCTCCTTTGCAGCATTCTATATTTAAACACTTATGAAAGAGAAAGCAATTTTTGCAGAGAAGTTTATGTGGAGAAATATGGTTCAGTGCAGAAATCAGGATCTCAACAGAGGGTAACTCTTTGCTCAGCTGTATTTCAAAACAAGCCTCCAGTTAATTTGCTTGTTAATGGAAAATACTCCCCTTTCCTTGTCGAGTGTGCCTGGCAAATCTCAGCCTGACTGCTCTGCTGGGGCTAAAATGGGCTGCTGCATTGGTAAACAACTCATGGCCTGTACTTTTTCTCCTCTGTCCGTACAATGGAAGCAAATCGGTGAGATTCATTGTCAAGATGAATGTGAAGGACTCATTTGCCATATCCCTATACATACATATGTTGGCTTTTCTCAGGTGGGTATGATGTTCATGATTTGCAGCCAAGGTTCGATTTGTAGTTGTTAACAAAGTTCTGCAGTGCATGTGTTTTCTTGATGCAACCTTTATAAAAAGGGTATGCTGGATTAGAAGAGTTCTATCAGAAATCCAACAAAATAGCAAAGCCAATAACCTCATCTCTGCCAGGATGCCGTGCATAGGTGATCACCCAACATGTGCTTCCATTTTATAGACATATAAAAGCAAGCATCTGCAGTACAGGTCATGGGTTATTAAAACCCTGATGTACATCAGCGACGTTTTAAAAGCTTCAGCGAGGATGGGGTAGTTAATCCAAACATATTTTTGCTTTTTACTTGAAAACAAGAGCACTCGGAGTAAACTCTTCTAATGGCCTTCAGGTTTTAAGTTGACTGTGTCAGTATGAGTAATAGAGCAGCAGTTTGTGTAATGGCTAAATGCTAATACTTAGCTTTGGGAGGGTAATCCCATTATTCTGAGTTATAATTACCAAGCCAATTTTCACCTGACACCATACAGTACTCCTTCCCCATAATCTCACACTTCATTTGCAATTAAAAAGGCTTAAAATGAACTGCAAAGGAATGGATTTGTGCTTTTTGGAGCAGCCAGAAAGGCTCATCCTGGTTGCAGAGTTACCCAGCAATGGGCAACTCATGTCTCACTCACTGCACATTGAAAGGCCTGAAGGTCAACAAGAGCAACAATCAGATCTTGAATCTGATTCATGCTGCTGTCATTCATGTTGGATGTAAAGAGAGATCGATTTGGAGGGGTGCAGAGATAAATTATGGAAACCCTTACCCTGGTAAAGAATGGCAATATCAACTTTTCATCCTCCAAAGTATTCAGGGAGAGAATTTTCTTGTCCTCTCTCTTGATCAAAGAGTTTTCTTCTTCTATCCACTTGCCGGATGACTATTGGTAGTAAATTGCCCTTTCATCCTCATCAACCAAAAGTCATGTAAAGTTCAGCACAAATAGGCACCTGGTTCTGAAGCGTGTTTCATTATAATGGTCCTTACAAGCATCTTCAGAAATACCAGCTCAGTAGTTATTCACATAACTACTATAGTTATAATTTTTCAAACTAGAAAACCTTGGGCAAACTTGCCTAAAATCAGTTCTAAGTTCAGAAAAAAACCAGACACCTGAAAATCTATTGAAGGCCTCCATCATTTAACATCTCTTTCTTCCTAGTGTTAAGAAACAGAACCTACAGTTTTTGATACTGCAGTCTGGGGGAATAACTCAGAAAAAGAAGGAGGAGGGTTCTGAAAGAAAGCCTTTGTTTTAGGGTTAAGGTTGGCTCTGCACTTTGTAAACCTCAGGTCTGGCCATTGTCGAGTTTTTTGTTGGTTTTGTTTCATTTACTTGTTTCTTGGGAAAAGAGTTTTAATAAAGGGGTAGATTTACTACAACAGTTGAGTGCTACAAATCATCAGTGTATTGTAATGCTCCATCTCAGTGCTAACGTGAATACATAAAGGCTTTTGGGGCTGGGCTTTGACAGCTCAGGACTATTTTCTCTCTCCCTCTTCTATTCCGTACTCACTGATGCATCTCTAATAGGAAAAATGCAAAGTGTGCAAGTTGTCTTGGCAATGTGGCTCAACATCTTGTCATGTTGCACTATTATGTTGACTCTTCTATACAGAGAGAGGGGGTTGAAAAAATCCCAGAAGTGCTGTTCTGATTCAGGCAGCCATTAAAGCAATTCCCCTTTCTTGTTGGCTGTGGCTCTACAGAGATGGGCATCCCGGAGCCAGTCAGATGGTCTGACTTAGGGAATGGAGTGGAAGAAAGCCAGTGTCATATTGCAGACCTAACTGTCCTCAGACCGAGCTGTTGTTTTTCTTGCCTGCCTTTTGATGCACAAGAAGAAGAGAAGGGGCTGCAGAATTCTTCTGAAAACTGGGTGCATTGGTGGACCATGATTATCGCAAAGTAGGAGCAGATGAAATGGGGAGACTTTACCCTTTTAGTTTCAAGACTTTTCAGGGGTGAATTTAATTATTTCAGCGTACTGTGGTTATGCCCACTAAAATACAAACTCCTTCAGATACATGTGTCTGTCCACTTCTTTCTGTTTGGGATATTTATAGAGTTCCACTATAGTGGTGGCTGTGCCTTTCACAATCCATAATTCAGCACATCACTGATAGATCAGTGATGACCCCCTCCTTGCACAAAGCAAACTGAGACAAAGCACATACATTTTGTTGAGCTCAGAGGATTTTCTTCCTCGTGGAAAGAAGCGTTTCAGTATATACTTTAGTATTCTGTTCAGTCTATTTGCCAAAGTCTTGGGGAACCTCAGCACAGTGATTCTGAAACATTAAACCCTATCCCTGCTGATGCAGCTGGTGCTCTTATAGCTCCCACCTGCCTCATAGCTCCGTAACTCCTGTAATGCAGCCTTAGCACAGTGTGCTGCAGATAAGAAATGGGACCCAGTCCTTTCCAGAAGCCAGAAATCCTCAGCAAAAAGGAGATAAAAAGGCTCAGCAATGAGGCAAAGGCCTTCATCTCCCTTCGTTCACTCAGTTACAGAAGGGTTCAGAGCAGACCTAAGGCTAAATTCTTTGATCAGAGCTACGACTTCTTGACTTTTTTTTTCACAGGCTGTGCTTTCTGTAGCAATGCTTTATGAAAACGAGAGTGCACTCTGTTCTACTTAACAAGAGCATCAGCAAATCACGAGCCTGTTAAGTTGTTGGTTTTCTCACATGATGTGTTGCCTGCTGAAAACACTACCTCGAGTCAAAGAAAGGCTTAATAGTAAACTATATATTAAAGAGCAATGGAACTGCTCACAGAGAAAGAGTGTGAAGAACAACGCAGTAGCACGCTGGAAAGCACTTGCTACAGGCTTAATTAGAAAAATACTGCATCCAGTGGCAATACTGTCTTCAGCAAGTTTGAAGATGTGTGGTGTAATGACTGCAGTGGAGGGATGGATGCCTCAGGAGGCTTGATGCAATCTGCTTCGCCATGAGCAGCAGCCTCGTTGCACACTGTTGGAGCAGAGCCCTGGGACGATGCACTAGGGGGTCATTCCCTGCTCTTTGCTCTCAAACCTTGGTTCAGCTGTTCTGATGCTGCAGCAATTAGGCTTCCTTAGAAATTTCCAGAGTTACACTTGTTTTAAGCCTTAATTTTGGCACTTGTGTTTCACTGTTGATACTTGTAGTGGAGCAGTCAGCCCTCCTTTATCTGAGAAGTACAGCAGGTAATGGAAGGGTCTCAATAGTGTGAAAACTACACAGTGGGTCAACGATTGCAAAGCCTTCTTCTGTGACTGTGGTGTCTATGCATTATCTTGGTGATACAGACTTTGGTGAGTAACTCACATATTCAGTCAGAAAAGGCCTCTGAAGCTATTCCCTCTGTGCTGGAAACCATTTGGGTTCAGGCTGAGAGAGCTGGGGCTGTTCAGTGCCTAGAGAAGAGAAGGTTACAGAAAGACTTGATAGTGGCCTTTCAGTATCTAAAAAGGGAGGGCTGTAAGAAAGGAGGGGATAGACTCTTTAGCAGGGTCTGTTGAGACAGGACAAGGGGAAATGGTTCCAAACTAAAAGAAAGGAGATTTAGATTTAGACTGCTGTTCTGGCACTACCTAAGCTGGGAGGGTCCACACCTCCGCTCCCTGTGGTTGCCTGTACTACAGAGAGATGGGAAAGATGGTCAGGTTTTTTTGTGAGGAAAAATATCAGAGGATGTTTCACCACCTTATTATTACCTGAGGTCACCAAGACATTCATCTCAAAGCAACATGGTGTCTTTGAAGGGAAGGCAAGAAGTCCTGATGGGTTTCAGGCCCTTGGGTGATAAGGCCTATAATGCCAGTCTGCCCTTGTTTGTAGAAGGGAAATTCTTCCACATAAATCTGGAAGCTGTTCTGAAATACTTAATTCCCTAATGGGTGAAGCTTATCTCTTTAGAGGTGACCACTAAACCCATATAAGTCAGCTTTGGGGTTGCTGGGGTGCTCCTGTGGCTGGCTCAGAGTACAGGGGCAGATCACACCCTGTTGTTGGCAAAGCATTGTGAAGCTCTCCAGGGAAGGCGCCCTACATCCATAATTCATAGTGTTTAAGGCCAGGAGGGACTATCAGATCATCCAGCCTGACCTCTGTAATACCCATCATAGCAATTTCTGCTTCAGACCTGTAAGCTGTAAGAGCTACAGTGTCTCTTTGAGAGGAATTTGTAGTTTTAACCAAATGAATCCAGAAATGAAGATCCTGTGTTTTTGAGTGGTAGTTTGGTCTAGCAGCTAATGGCTCTCAATGGCTTGTAATGAATAACAGAAAAAATGAATGCATCTTGTTTCCAAGCTAAGTTTCCAATCATTAGATCTCACTGTGCTATTGTCTACTTGAATAAAGAGCTGTCTGCTATCAGATCTTGATCACTTCATCTGGAGACAATGGAGAAAAAAAGAGAAGCTCTGTGTTCCCCAGACGAATTACAGTTTTTTCTGTACAAATAAATATTATGCCTGCGGAAGGGACTTGGTATTTGTGAAAATTAACAGAGCAAATCCCTGCAAATACGTTAGCAAACACAGCTTAAAGTCTGTTCTTCAGTCAGGAAGAGGAATCAATTCCTGCCTTACAAAAGGAGTCAGTTGAAATAGAAATTGATATTACGACTATGCAGGGCGCTTCATCAGACCAAAGATGCAGCTGAACTCAGCCTTGGGCCAGAGGCTGAGTGAGTTCATGAACTTCAGCTCAGGCTGGCAACAATTCAGCTATAAGAAATGCTGCTTCTCCTCCTCCCACAGCAGCTTGCACCTAGCACCGTGCTCCCCAGAGCCACCTGAACCTCTGTACATGGACCATAAAGGATCACGGATGGGAGACAGGAGAAGAAGGAAACCATTTGCATCTACTGCCACCACTTCTTCCTGAGGGACCATTCTGTTCCCCATGTTTCTCTCAATGTATGAGGGCACTGGATGGCTGTCACCTCCCAACTGAGAAGTCCGTGATGTAGTCTGTTGCCTTGTATTCTCACTGGACGAGGTTTTGGATTGTTCCTGTCCAGAGGAAATGTAAATAAGCAAAATATTTCCCAACCTATTTGATAACATTTGTTTTGGGGCTGGGGGGAAATGGGAGTGGGAGGAGTATTTTGCTAGAACAAGCTATCTCCATTATAATTTCATAGGAGATATATGTCAGAGGTTTCCATCATTGCACATTCAGTCTGCCACATCTTACTGTTCCCATTCCATGAGGCTAAGGAGATGGTGAGAAATCAGTTAAAAACATCCCAGTTATTTAACACACATAAACCCTAGAGCAAAGGGTCTGCACTTGGGCAGTGTTCTCTCACCTGGAGCATTGTTAGCCATTTTTTATGAGCCTGGTTGCTGCTTTTTGTCCCAGCCCAACCTCTGCTTGTTGGAATAGATGTTCTGAAAGAAACCAAACCCAATGGAAGTTGGAGCGAAAGGGCATGTGCATGTGATACTGAATTTATAGGAGTGTTACAAGGTATTGTGTAAAGTGAATTGTGTGCTTGTTTGAAAAGCTTAGGTCACAGCCTTGTGAACTCCTGTAAGTTTCCTTAGCCACCAGAAAGGAGATGTGCTCCTATTCCTTGGCTTTTTGCTCCTGTCCTCTCCCTTGTCTGGGCACAGGCGGTGATGCAGATGGAAATGTAGGTGCTTCTGTGGCTGAAAAGTAATACAGCAAACCAAGACTTGTTAGTCTTGGAGGGAGAGCTTGGTTTACTGTATGTTTGAGAGAGGTACTGGGATGAGAACCAGCAGTCTGGTAACTTGCTGGTTGCAAGTTTTCAGCTGTCTGTAAGGAGCTTGCTTAGAAAGGTCCAAAACCTGGTGCTATGCTACCTATCCCCCTGACCATGCTTCCTTTGCGGCTGCATGCAGGAAAACAAACTGAAACACTGAGCCCATAAATGTTTTGATAAACCAGATGGATCCCCTGCCAGGCCATCTGATTTTATTTGGTTTTATCTCTGCATTTCCTTTATAGCCAATTTCTATTGCATGTCTAATGAAATGGTACTGCTGCTATCTGCTTGGGTAATTGTCTTTCCCTGCACACTGACTGGCACGTTGGCAGATGACGGATGGCCTCAGGCTGCTGTGTAAAAGACCCAGCAGTGGCAGTGCTTGCAGGACCGTAGCAGATGCTGCGATGTTGCTAACACGGTGTGCTGGGTTAACATTAAGCTGTAACGCACGCAAACTGAAGTGCCACAGATTTCATTGAGATGGCTGGCCTGTAGACATCGCTCCAATCCAAATGCTTTGTAACACTGCATTAGGCATTTCCCTCGTCCCACTTGTAGCAATTTCTTTGCTATGCGAAGGCCTATGTAGCACTTACAGGAGGGTGTTTTATGTGGATATTTGTTTTCAATAAGTATATAAAGAGATATCCATCTAGATGTATAATAAACAGCCCATAAAGCAGCTTGACTCTGCGTGGAAATTTGCAGCTGTGTTTACGTAGCCTGACACTGCAATATCCATACGTCATCCTTTCCTCAAGGAAGTCTTGTTTCTCTTTTATCTCTTCTCATCTTTCAAGGGCTCCGAGTTAGAATTTCCTTTGCTTTCACATCACCAAAGTTTACCATTACCCCACTGCATCTGCTTCTTAGCAGCTGTTATAGAAACAAGACAGCTTAATAGTGTTGTGCTAACTTGATCCAACTGCACTTGGAAGAGGTAAACTTGAACTTCAGCACCGCTGGTGGGAATGTGACTTGAATTAATGAACATCTGGGTCGGGTTTAGGCCTTGTTTTCCTCACACCAGCAGGCTGCTAGTCTCACTGTCTCCTTGGTGGGAGCTGTGTTTATAGGAGATCATTGACATGTTCTTCTCCAAACCTCTCCAACCATGATAACAAGACCTCCTGTGTGAGGTCTAGGAGGGATTAGTTTGTTTCTTTGAGCGAGTCAGCTAGAAGAGCCTGGCTTATTTGCTGACCACCCTCCGGTGCAGAGTTACACTGTGTGCTTCCTCTAGAGACTGCAAACTATTTTACAGGTCTGAATAACCTTGTTTTTGCAGACAGAAATGCTGTGGAGAAGGGAGGAAAAGGGGGGGTGCTTCCCTCATAAATGGATAAAGCAACCTGAGGGGCTGTCCAGAAAAAAGGAGTTGTTTGCTGAGGTTTAAGTCCAAAGCAACATTACACAGATTGAAAGCATAAACTTGCCATTAGCCTACAATAAATAGCTCTTCCATATGTTTGGTTCCTCATCCTGTTAAGGAAATGCCCTGTCAAATGGGACTGCCTGGCAAAGTGGTTTACATCTCATTTGTTTCCAGTACTTAAATGGAACCTATAAGCAGGAGGGAGACAGACATTTATGTGGTCTGATAGAGATGGGATGAACAGGAATGGCTTTAAAACAAAAGTGGGGAGATGTAAGGGGGAAATTCTTTACTCAGGGCAGTGAGGCCCTGGTACAGCTGCCCAGAGAAGCTGTGCTGCCCCATCCCTGGAGGTGCTCAAAGCCAGGTTGGATGGGACCCTGGGCAGCCTGAGCTGGTAGTGGCAGCCCTGACCATGGGTTGGAGCTGTGTGGGCTGCAAGGTCCCTTCCAACTTAAGCCATTCTGTGATTCTATGGTGATTCTATGATAGTATGGTTTACAGAGCTCCACTCTCAAACTACTTTTCAAACTACTACAAACTCCTCACGCTTGACCTCTGTATTACTAAAACAGATGAAACTTGGATTTCATAGCAGTTCCTAGCATGTCCTGCAGATGAGGATTACTTGGTCAACCCCAAAGTATTGTTTTAAAAATGCGGCATGTTTGGAAGCAGCTTCCAACACAGTGCCTGTATGCTGTCCTTGTTGGCAGTGAGGGGTCACATTAACAGTAGCAATATTAAATAATGGTGACACTTCACAGAGTGGATCACAGGTTGCCCAAGGAGGTTGTGGATGCCCCATCCCTGCAGGCATTCAAGGCCAGGCTGGATGTGGCTCTGGGCAGCCTGGTCTGGTGGTTGGCAGCCCTGCCTGTGGCAGGGGGGTTGAAATTAGATGATCTTTGAGGTCCTTTTCAACCCAGGCCATTCTATGATTCCATGATAAGATGCCTCAGTTGCTCAGGGTAATTCACTTATGGATAGTCTCAAATCTGTATGAGTGTATCCTGCATGGTTCTCAGTCTTCATGGCCTTCCTCATCCCTGCTGGGACATTATAGGGTGGCTGCACCCACTTTTCCACAAAGCATCCTTCAAAACCTGGTTGGGCAGGCAAGTGATGAAAAACACTGCCAGCATAGGATCAGTTTTAAAGTTCTGTTTCATAGATTTTCTAGTGTGTTTGTTTTAAAAGGCTTTCCAGCCCTTGTTTTAAGCTAGTTATCATCGTGGCCACTCACACTTATGCATGGGCCACACAGCCGAGTACTTGCATATGCTGCTTTCTGTAACTGAATGGTGGTTTCTGTGTGCATAGACTGGAAGGAGATTCTCTCCCTGCTTCTCTGCGATGTGCTCTTCCTTCCTGCCCTCCTGCCACCTACTCAGCTGCTCTGCATGACTCTTCCTACTCCATTGCGTGCTGCAGTGACCGCCAGCTGGTCGCTCTGAGCTGGCACCACTGAGACCTGGCTTGCAAATGCCAGCCATCGTTGCTTGGGGAATGGCAGCCTGGCGGCACTCCAGTCTTCCTTCTGGACCTGATCCAGTCATTTACTGTGAAACTTTTGCTCCTCTTGGACTTTGCAGCAATTTTCATCCCTGTGGGTGATCTGCCTGGTACCAGATAGAGAAATCCAATAAAAAACCCTGGGAATTTGCTCTGTGCTCAGCAATGCGTAGATGCTATAGTGCTGAATCCTGTTTCTTCTGTAGCAATATACAGGAGGCTGTAAAACCAATAAAACCTGCTTTAACCTGTGACTACAAATAGTTGGGACTATGCAGCAGGAAAAAATAAAACTACATACACTGGGAACTGAGCCAGCGTCCAGCTCTGAGGATCAGTAAGTAATGTTAGAAGACAGACAGGGGAGCATTCATTTTACACTCTGCTTTGCTTGTGGGCCAAGGCTGAACTTCTTTCTTCCCTGCATGTTTCTAAGACTTTTCTTCTTTATATACACTTAGTATAACAAACCAAACAAAGTCATTTTTGCTGTTGTTCAGGCTGATCTCCTCTGCTGCACCCTATGCAACTCCCATCCCCACAACATGGGCCATGTGGCACGCTCTTTGCTTACCCTTTGTGCTGGCGTGACTGCCCTCAGAGGGACTCCTCACTGCACCTGGCATGGCTGTCCAGCTTGGTCACATCTTGCCATGACCTTGGATCATCTTAAGCAGGTGTTGTAAATCGCCTTTTTTCCATTATCTTCAATAACGCTTTATTAGTAATTGCTGTGATTAGCTATAATTGCCTGTGTCAATAGAGTGCCGTGACTGGCAAGGTTAAGCATTTGGTTGGTTTCTGCGTTGTGGAATCCTCAGGAGGGGGAGGTTGTTTAGTAGTTTGTCACTGCTGCCTTTCATAATAACATACTTCAAGTTAATTAAAGCTGCAGCTTACAACAAGGTAGTTGCATTCAGAATATCAGGCTAAATTTGCCTTTCTGAATTAGGTCTAATGTCTCTTTTAAGGCAATTCCAGGCTACAGCGGACTTCAAGAAGTAGCTGGGACCCCCAGGGACTACAAGCTGCATTACCCAACCATGCTTTGAAGACACGAACTGTGTCCAAGTGCATGCCCATCACTAACTGTGACCTGAATAATTCATCCAAGTAACAGAAAGCTTGCAACACCTGAATTGGGAAGGAGCTGGCTCCTTGGTTTGTTGCTTTTAGAAAGCCAGCCCCAACGGTGTCCTAAATGGTGAATTTCTATTTCAGAAATCCTTGGCAAAGAGGTAGGGCATCTGAGCAAGAGGCAGTTTATCACGGGGTGGAATAGAATTCCCACCCCACTTTGTTTCGGTTTAACAAAAGACTTATACAGTCGTTAAGATTGTAAAAGACCTCTAAGATCATAGAGCCAACTGTCAACCCACCCCCACCATGCCCACTAATCATGTCCCTCAGTGCCACATCTACCCCTTGAAAATCTCCAGGGACAGTAACTTCCCCACTTCCCCGGGCAGCCTGTTCCAATGTATTACCACTCTTTCAGAGAAGAATTTTTCCTAATACCAAACCTGAAGACAGTGTTCCTCCTTTGACCCCAAGCAAGATGAGAACTGACAGAATTGCTACTTGGCTATTTACCAGATATATTTCTGGATTAAACCCCTTTGTCCAAGAGGGTGAAGCCTCCTCTGAGCTCAGGGCGCTTCATATCCCAGTTTTTCCCCTTCAGTCTTCTTCACTGGGCTAAATCTGGTTCTTCACAACTGCTGAGGTTTGAGGAACATTAGGAGGCTTTTCGGGCAGAGATAAATGTAAAAGCTGCGCAGAAGAGGATTGTGAAAAATTACATCAATGCAGATGCACTTTGCTGCATGCCTCCGCAGTTCATTTCTTCCAACTACATCAGTTATCTTGAATAGATATACATTTAGGACTTAAACTTGTGACAATTTAGTACATTTGATGCATGTGCATGTAAGGCTACCTCAGAATGCCTTTTCATTGGGTCTGATGGACAGTCTTTCTGTACACAAACCCATATGACTCTCACAGCTCTACTCTTCAGATTTCCCTCCTGGGTTACTGGCTCTGTGGTTCCTAACAGGAGATGGGTGACCAGCTGACTTAAGTGATGGAGGAGGACCCGACAGACAAACAACTGCCAGAGTGGGACCTGGGAGCTACTAGTTTAGAGCCATTTTGATTGACACTTTTATCTTCTCCTGAGCTGAAACAGAGATCGTAGCCTGGGGTATCCTGGGAATAACATGCTATATCCTGTCCAGCTGAAGCTGGGAGGCAGCTCAAAGCCCTTCGCTCAGGAAGCAGCCCTGTGGAGCCACAATGTAAACACCACAGTGCATGTTATTTTTGAGCAGACACCACTTGCTGAAAGTATTTTTTTGTCGTTGTTGAGAATCTGTTTCCCCGTGTTTTCAGTAATGGCACGACTTATTGCAGATGAAATCACAAAAGAATTGAATTCACATCTGAATTTGCTGACCTTTTGGTGTGTTTGCTTTTAATTCGTTTGGGGGTTGTTCGGTGAAATGAGGCTTCACTTTCTTTTCTACCCACTTTCTACCGTGCTTTACATTCAGGCCCCAGGACAAAAAGGCAAATTTCAACATTTTCCTTTGTACTGTTCCTCAGGTTTGAGAAAAGACCCACCCTATTCGCTCGAACCCAGTCATTCTGGACACTTTTTTGTGGGTGTACATGTGTTTGTGGGCCAGTATTTAAAAAAAGGAGCCTTTCACTTGGACGTGTATTCTGATTTCACATCATTTCACATGACCACAGTAGCTCTGTGTTGGTGGGCTTAGCTGAAGACTCTATAAGGAAGACTTGAGCAGTTTCAGAAAGTGCTGGGGATTCTCCCTTTGAGAAGCAGGCCTTTTATTTAAAGATAGGTCAGATCAGACACTCAGAAAATAATGAATCCCTTACACCATACATCTCAAACCCCCCAGCCTTCCATCTGTGACATACGGTCACCCCTAACAACAAGCAGATAAAACCTTAGTGACATAAGAGCCAATTTAGCTTAGAGATTTGTGCATTTCATTTAGGGAACTGCAGGAGATGCAATGGGCTCATGAAGAAATGTAAAGGCAGCTTAGATTTACAAGCATGCCTTATGCTCAACGAAAGGAAAGCTTAGAGTCTGGGTGTTCAGTTCCCTTGGAACAAACACATATGAGCTGGAAGCTGCAGATCAGAGTAACTTATGAAGGATCTCAGAAGGGAAAACAAACACCCTGAGAAATAGATATTCTGCATGCTTCTTGTTCTTTCTTTCTTTCTTTCTTTCTTTCTTTCTTTCTTTCTTTCTTTCTTTCTTTCTTTCTTTCTTTCTTTCTTTCTTTCTTTCTTTCTCTCTTTCTTTCTTTCTTTCTTTCTTTCATTTTATTTAAGCCTCTCTTTGGATCCTAGCTTCTTCACTCAGCAACTCCAACATGGATTTTAAATTGATACTCTTTTATGGGAATGTCTGGCTTAAAATTACTCAGAGCAATTAAAGAGAGAGAAAGAAAGAAAGAAAAATCCCCTGCCATCCTTTGATGTATAAAACACCAGCCTTCTAGGTAACATTTATCCCTTAGGGCAACAGAAGAGTGTGAGAGCCTTTAACCAAATCTACTATGGGAAATCCTGCATTGCCAAGGCCTTTTGCTAGCAGGCAGTGGCTTCTGAGAGCATTTTGCCCACAGCTCCCTGAACGGGAAGACCATCAGACACTGGAAACCTTGTCTCACTGTCACAGCCATGGGATTTTTTTCCTCGGTTGCCAAATAACTGGGGAAGGATGGAGCAGAAAGGCATATCTGTCCTTGACTGATGCAGGTTTAAGGTATGCCACAATCACCTCTAGAAGGAAGGCTGTGATATCGGTATGGGGGGATGTTTTTTATCACTTCACAACATGAAATGGCTACTGTTACGTTGTTTACCTGCCATAAAAAGCTACTGCTATCAGTTTATTGATGTTCAGCAGCTAATGGAGCTGTTGTTGGCTACTGCGTGACTTGCACAATGTTGGCCACTTGGCCCAGGAGGCACATGCTGAGGACGGGACCTCAGGCACCAAAGACACTGGGCAAGGAAGGCCAGGGCAGTGTCTCTTCGTTTCCTGAGGCATAAGTTAGCCAGGGCAAACTGTAATAATAAACAGTATAAGGAATGTTTTTTGTTTTTCTTTTCCCTAAGAAGGAAGCAGGAGGACACTGCTTTCTTGCTGAGGGCATTAAGTCATGCTTTTTGATAGTGAAGTCTGGCCTAGTCGAAACTGCTACTCATGTCTTCCCAGTCATCTCACCAAGGCTCTGAGATAACAGTAGTACCCCTTGGCAATAACAATAACAAGTAGTAGTGGTTTCACTGCTGGGCATCTTCTCAATCTCTTCAGCAAACTCTGACTTTTTAAGACACAATAGTAGTGTCTGTGCTTTATTTGTTTTGCTTTCTAATGATTCTTCCTATCAGTTAGTTGGAGCCAGAGCTTTTGTTCAGAGTATTCTGGAAGGATATATGCACAGAGAATAGGACCAAATGACCAGTGAATGCTGCTTTGTTTTGTTTTAATGCAGAATTTGTTGGTAAAGAATCTACGGGAATGATCTGAGATCCTGTCACAGGGACGAGGCATTAAGAAACCAGGATACATAAATACTCTGCTCTTGACACCCTTTAGCCTTGGGCAAGACATTCAGCCTTTTTAGTTCTGCATCCTCTGAAGAGGTGGTGTAATAATACCTCAAGTACCTCACAGGCCTTTCTGTGAGCTCATTGTTAGTGGCCATCAAGTACCTTGCAGATAAAAATGCAGTTGACAGCATTTCAGGGTACAGCATTGAATCAGCATCATTTCACGGCAATGCTTATCTGCAGTTTATTTGTTGGAAGGGTGGAGCCCTGATGTTTTTTGCTGCTAGAGTGCCTGCATTCTTCTCCTTCCTTTACTCTCACTCCAAAAGCAGCCTGATACTTCCTGTAACATCTTCCTTAATTGCAAGCGAGGGCTTGAAACTTGCCCATGATCAAAGACTGCCTTTTGACAGTTCAGGTGCAATTAAATGTGCATAGCAAGAAGGGTGCTTGCAGTTTCATATTTGATCTGTACTCATGTGTAGGCATAAAACTACAGCCACAGCACCTTCTAGTAGATCAAGCTGTTACATACCTACATGGGTCCATATCAAGACAGAAAAGATTGTGCTGGAGTTACTGGGTGCTTGGAACAAGCCCAGATGATTCTGCCCAGTCAACCACTCTTCCAATAGTGGAGAAAATAGTGACATATCCAGTGGGATCTAGATAGGATGAATACCAGAAGCCTCCTCAAATGTTTGTTAATGTGGAAGCGAAAAGCAGTTGCTCTCCAGTTTCCCCAGCTCCAGAAAAAAAATCCTCTAATTCTTGTACAAGTGATAATGAAGGATCTTTACTATGGTCAGCTACCACAGAGATAATTGATGAAAGCTTCATGAAACCAATATTTGCATGGATTTCATGCGAGATGTTCTTGGACACAGGAACAACAGGTATGGTTCCTTCTGGAAGAAGCACGCGGCCCACTCCATGGCTATCCACTGTTGTTCCTAATTATCTCCCATCAGGAAATAGTATTTACTTCTCTCCTGTGAAAGTAATGAAAATCTTTCCCCTTTGCCCACCATCTCTTTCTGTTTGATCAGTGGGTGCTATGGACACTACCGATGTACTGTCTGAGGCTTAAAGTCAGTGACAAGCTCAAATTAGATTTAAGGAAATGAGTCAATAGGCAGAACAGGAAGGAAACAGGTCAGTTAAAACCTAGAACTCCACACACCGTAGTGTAGCTCAGGAATGTAATGCTTTTTACCACAAAGGAAAAAAATCAGGGACATGAACTTTCATGAGCAGTGTCTGTGAGGGGAAGCATTCCCTCCCTATCTCAAGTCAAAATATACTAATTAAAGAAATGATTGACAAGGCCATGACCAGAGAAGAGAGGCAAAGGGAAAATTAAATAGAGGCCGAAAGACTTTGAGAGATTGAAATGCCAGCCCTACACAGAGACCACCAGGCTGCAGGGACATGGGGAAGCTTTAGAACCTCAGAGTAAAAATGTTATACTTTCTCTTGTCTCGTACGAGACTTTGTCAGCATGTGAAATGTGCCCATAGATCCCTTGAACCTGCCTTCATTCCTGCTCTTAGTACTTTACTGCACTTCTACTTAGCCAAGCACAGGGGCAGTGGTAAGGATGGGTCTGTCCTTTCATGGAGCATGGAGAAAGACAGAACAGCTAGAAAAAAACCCTATTAACTGGGGGCCTGAAGACCACATTGTTTTCTGGTCTCAGAAGTGGTCCCAGCAGCTGAAGAAGCCTCACCATGCTCCATGCCTCTGTGGTACCTTCTGCTTGGGGACTGAAGAAAGCCTAGAAGACTACAGACTTTGAATGTGTCAGGAGGTAGCTTTTATTCTGGTTTGCATATTGCCAAACTGGGGCACGATTTTCACAGTTTCCTGATGTTTGACACCTGTGTGAAAGGTCAGAGTTTCAGATGTGCTGGGGGTGATCCAGAGGAACCAAGGGCAACTCTTTGCTCTGATATCTTTGCAGGTTGCTCCTTTGCTAAGTTTGCTGGCATGCAAATGCTGGTGAAAGTCAGCATGGAAGTTGACAGCAGTGTTCTGAATTACTCTTCTCAGCAATAGATAATGCATCTCATTAGACAGGGTAAAACTACGATGATAATGATTACCACACTTGGAATAAATCAGCGACGTGCAAACTGGCACATTTTTTGGCAAGCACAATTACCCATGAAAATTGTATCATTTTTCTCTTCCTGCCCAGCCTGCCCACTTAGCAGTGTTCTTTTTTCCCCAGGGAAGTGATCCTTAATTTTGAGCAATGAAGCTGTGAAGGGTCTGGAGCACAAGTCTTAGGGGAAGCAGCTGGAGGGACTGGGATTGTTCAGCCTGGAGGAGGCTCAGGGGAGACCTTATCGCTCTCTACAACTGCCTAAAAGGAGGATGTGGTGATATGGGGGGTCAGCCTCTTCTTTCTGGTAACAGTGATAGAATGAGGAGTATTGACTTTAAGTTGTGCCAGGGGAGGTTCATGTTGAATACTAGGAAACATTTCTTCTCAGAAGGAGTAGTGAGGCACTGGAATGGCTGCCCAGGGAAGTGGTGGAGTCACTGTCCCCGGAGGTGCTCAGGAAACATTTAGGTGTGGCACTGAGGGCCCTGGGCATGGTGGGGATGGGTTGATGGTTGGACTAGATCTTCTTAGTGGTCTTTTCCAATCTTAATGATTCTGTGAAAAGGCCCCTTTAATCTTCTGGTCTATCAACAAAGGGCCTGATTGCTCCGGTCTGTGTTTTGACTCACAAAGTCTTTGGGTAGGACTGAAATGGTGTTACTTTGACAAGTGATGGCTTTGCAATTTAGAGCTACAAAAACTTCTCTTCTGTCATATCCCAGGTATAACAGAGGAGTTACCCTTAACAAAAAAGGAGCCAGAGGTGTAGAATTTCACCTGAAACCTCTGGTAAACAGTGGCCCAAATTCAGGCACACACACAGCAATGTGCACATTGCATAAACATACATGGCACTGTCTAAATTTTGGACAGCTGCACTACAGTGTGTATTGCTGCTGTAGTTTTGACAGTGTTAGCTCGATGAAATTACTAATTGCACTTGAAGTGCTGGAAATAATACAGCCATATGTGTATCTGCTGTGTGTACTTCATAAATGAGATGGTGTCACCATAAACTGTGAAAATAACACAGCTGTATAAAATTATAGTGATGAATGTGTGTTGGCTTGCAGTTCTACCAGTCCAAGCCAATGCTGTTCCCTCACAAGTGTGGGCATTTAAACAGGCAGTGTAGACAGCATTTGTGTCAAGTGCTCTTTGTTTATCTGCAGAATATAACCCCAGCACCTTCTCCTTCTCCCAGAGCTTGTATATGTTCTAGGGCTGGGGCAGAGAGGAGTGCAGCTCAGCGGGGCTGTACTTGTGTTGCTCCTCACTTCTAATCTGTGGCCAGAGGAAGCTCTCGGTTGAGCAGGTTATCACCACTGCAGCACATCTACATGCGGCTGGCGGGGACTTGGGCTGGGCAAACAAAGGACAAGTCAGAACAAAAGACAAAAACTTGAGCAGTTCTGAGCTGACAGCAGAAAGGCAAGGAGCGGGATTACAGTCAAAAGACACCCAAATAAGGAGACAAAGGACCTTAAGAGAATCCTAATGACTCAGAGGTGGGAGAGGATGGGCAGACAAAGGCCGTGATTGCTATCAGGTGCTGAAGGCAGCTATCTGCTCGTGAAAGCACCCCAGGTCAGTCCACGGGCATCCAAGGAAAGGTGTGCTCAGAGCTGGTGAGTGTCTCCTACCTTTGTGACCACAGGGATACCTGTCCAGGATGCTGGTTTGTGGCTTGGGGGCCTGGGGAAGACAGTGGTGATAGGAGCAAATTGATATCGTTTTAAAACAAAATAATCTACAGTTCTACGTTATTGCAACATCAAAGGTAAGGATTTGGATGCAATTTAGTCTCTGACCAGCCTGACTGTACTGCTGGATGTTTCCTGAAAGAGGCAGGCTCGGGAACAAGGGTAGTTAAGCCATCAGCAGATAAGCAAAGATTTGTAACTTCCACATCCTGAGCAATTGGTGTGCGAGTGTGGGTGCATCACTCGGGAGTGACTGTCACTGCTTTTCCATCTTGATAAACACACAGAAACGTCTGGGGTCAAATAGCAGGCAGGACTTGTACTGCCAGGGCTATAAACTGAGGCTCTTTTCTGATATCACAAAAAAACAACAACCCATACCATCCTAATAATCCCAGAAGGGAGACAGTCGGTGTGTGAGAGACACGTAGAACTTAACAGTGGGCGCATGGAGAGCTGTATGCGGTATCACACTTGTCTTACTTAACAAGCTAGGCATGGATGAATGAGAAGGAAGGATGCATTACACATACCCAGCAGAAAAAAAAAAAAAAAAAAGAAATGACATCTCCTGGGCAGCTCTGTAAATGCTTACTGGTTTTACTGTGATATTTCTCATGCTGTGGCAACACCGTTGTGCCCCTTATGCCTTAAAATGTAGTCAACAGGAACTCACCTGCTGGTGAGGGTGAGATGGGGCTACAGCTGCAGAGGTGGCTACAAAGCATCAGCCCCAGAGAGAGATTTGTTTTGCTGCCATCAGCACTTTCTTGTTATATTGGATGTCTGGACAGGTAGGAGAAATATTAGGCTCTGGCAAGCAGCAACTTGCAACTGCAGCTGTTTTCACAGCTTGAAAATAATCCGGTGTGAGGTAAAGACTGGTTGCACTGAGCAACAGGAGCAAGGGACCAGAGGCAAGCTCCGTCCCCGCCTGAGATTTACAGTTCGATCCTCCTCATTCATCTGAGCATTTCCCCCCTTGCTGCGTGGCAGCTTCCATGAGCCACCATCACACATCAGAGACGTTTTCCTCATAAAATAAAAGGTAGAGCAAGCCAGTGTGGGCTGGATCTGGCTGGGAAAGGGTGCTGTATTTTGAACACACTGAGGACGTGGAAGGTGGTTGCAAGAGTTCAGGTCAAATAATATCCTTCATAGCAGCAGGGAAGGGATGAATTATGGGGTATGAGGTGAAAAGGAAAAAGAAATTAATAGGATTGAGAATGATGCTGCTTGATCTCACTTCGATAAAGCCACAGCTGTACAAATCAAAGCTACCTGGGTCAATGAACCTCACATAGAGAGCAGCTCAACTTGCTGTAGGCAGTTACGATGAGTGGGAGAGGTGAAGTCCCAGGCAGAGCAAGGTTTCAATGCAGTTGGCCTATCTCTCATCATTACGTTTGACTTTAAGATGCAGTTGAGTTCTGCCATGCTTAGGTGAACCTAGCGTTAGAAAGCTGTGCCTAAACATGTTTGTTTTAGACACCTGTGTCGCATAACTCAGACGTCCAGAGCCTGCAGCTTTCAGCCAAACTCACAGTCCAGAGCCCTTTAGCAAAGAATTTCCTAGCGTGTGTTGACTGCTATGGTTGTAACTCAATTAGCAACGTCCTTGTTTCCAATAAGCTCTGGGCAGACGTGACCTATGCTGGTATGTTGCTGTCATTGCTCCCTCAGAGGACATTTCACTGTGAGGATCCACATCTCCTTAACTGGGTTGCTGCCCTTGGGATGTTGGCAAACAGCTGAAAGGCTTCTGGGAAAGGGTAGTTGCAGCTCTGCACATTCAGCATAAGCCAGTGGCTTCGAGTAGATGTTTTTACTTTGTTAAAAGCTGGGAAAATAACAATGAAAAGAAACATTTGCTTGGGAGAGGATAAAATAAGAGGCTTGGAGGTCTGTGAAGCATCATGGAGATATGTCAGGATGGTCTGGAAAGAGTCTGGAAGAGAGATTGAGAAATGAGTAGAAACAATAAGCGGTGGAGGGGAAAGACATACAAATAAGGTGAAAGTAGCAACCTAGGACTTAAAGGAAGAGAAGGACGGAGAGAACCCATGAGAGAAACTGGGGGAAAAAAAAAAGAACTCAAATGTTAGACAGAGAGCATGAAGAAAGCCTTGTAATAGACTAAGCCTTGTAAATAGAGACTAGCAAATTCCATCTTATTTATTCATGTTCCCTCTGAATTACTTTTCCCTGGCGGCTGCTGAGGGTCCAATTGCTGTGTTCTTTCCTCCCAATTGCTGTGTTCTCCCCTCCTTCCATGGAGTGTGGCCATGCACTTTTCTTTGAGGATGATGAATGGGCAAAACATTCTTCAGCACTTCAGCCTTAAAGCAGCATTCTCCAAAGCCTCTCTGCCTTGAGCAGTTTCCCCACTGCCTCCCTGGTGGAAACTTGGCAACTTCATTACAACCCCCAGGCAGGCTCTCTCCTATGAAGTCCTCCTGCAGCTTGGTCCATTATTAATGCTGAAATAAGTGTATTGTTATAAAATAACCACGAATCAGACTAGCCCTCCTTGCAAAGAAGAGAGACGTCTTCCCTTTTCCATATCCTTCCTTGTCATCTCTTTGCAGACAGATGGCCTCTTGCAGATATTTAGTAACTCATTTAAGGGACTGCCCAAATCCTGTTAAAATCCTGTAAAACTCTGCTAGTTTTAAAGGGTGTTGGTGTGGCCCTGCAAGGTTTGCCCTTGTGAGGTTCGTGCCCAAGCATATACCCTTTGGACTCTTCAGAGAACTTGTTTGGCAGAGAACTGAATTGGTAGGGTAGTTTCTTAGAAAGACAGATAAAGCCTTTGAACCTTTTCAGCCTTTAGCACGGGGAGGATTTTTCAAGCCTAGAAAGATGTTTAAAAGAAAAGCTTTTCTCACTGATAACTTTTATCAGTCCAAACAATAACACAGTGATTTTTTAAATAACAGCTTCCTATTTTTTAATAACAGCTTCCTAGTGATTACAGGGAGTAAGTCCCATCTGACTTCCAAAATGAGGCCTGGGCTCTTTTCTTGCTCCTCGGCCACATCTTCCTGTTCTTCAGCCAGGCTCCTAAGAAGGCTTGCTCTCGTTAAAGGAAGGAGCGAAGAAGGGATTTAAAACAACTCTCTTTAAATCAGAGGCGTGTTTAAAAGTTGACATCTCACAGGATTGACATCAGACACATGGATCATGTGAGCCTCGCAGCCCAGAGGTCTGAACTAGGAACCTCTGTACATACCTTCTGGCAACAATCTTAAATGTGATATATGTGGCACTGTGCTGGAAAGCATATACCAGCTTGACTGGAGTACAGGAGCTCTAGGCAAGTGACTTTCAACCAGATCACCTGTGAGCTTGAAAAGAAGTTTATTCCCTCTTTGACCATACTTAAGTTGTTTGGAAAGTCAAGTATTAACTAAGCGAGGCCAGGAAGAGACAGTAATTTAGAGAGTGCTTGCATCACTGCTGTAGGTCACACACAGCTCTGCTGTGACTGTGGCTGTCCCAGAGGTGGAAGCCATACCAGCATGGGTGTTCCCAGGCTCATGTTTTCTGAAGGTCAGGAGGTGGAAGGATCTTGAGGACATACAGAAGCAACAAGATGTACAAGTTGACCTAGGTTTGAACAGCTCTGCCTTGGCAGGTCTGGTCTTGAAGATAATAGTTTGCATAAATAGTCCTGTTGTCTTCAAATGGTGAAATCCTTCTAAATTCTTCCAGGGGTGTGAGGGCTGCAGGGAGAGGCCCTGAATGAAAGACTACTGTACAGGAATTGCCTCAGCCACAAGAGCCCAATCTGAATCTCTCACGGGGACAGAATAATGTTTAATGTATTCCTGGGTACAAGCAGCGTCATCTCCTCTGCTGATGCTTATACAGGTTTGTCTCCTTTTCAGCAGTCCCAATAACAAACAAATAAATATTGACTTCATTTTCACATGCTTAACTGGCTGTACTGTCTATCCCAGAAAATCCATGGGATTTCTTAAAGAGCTTTGTTACTCAATTCGTTTTAAATGGCGATGAATCCACAGCTGCAGTGTTAATTATAAATGATATCATTTTCAGGAAGTGTTAAGATGAAGCACGCTCGCTGCTGCCATGATAGCACTGAGTACATCAGCATCCCAGCATGCTTGTTTTCCCATGCATACTTCAGCTTCCACACTGAAATTTCAACCCTTGGTCCTAATCCTGTTAACTCTTAGCCATGTGAGTAATGCTGCTCAGCTAAGTGTGCTTCAAGATAGCTGCTCCTGCATGTGATAACAGGCACAATCAGGCAAATGTAAAAATAAGCCTGTGTAAATAGACTTCCAAGTCCCACTTTATTTTCTCTGCTAAATAAAGGTCTGTCTCTCTTGATCATCGCTGGACTTTCATTGTCGGATGTGAGCCAAGTGTTCAACCTGAAGCAACCGTGACTTTATAACACCAATCAAGGGGTGTAAAACACCCAATGCTGGCCGAGTAGTTTGGTGATAATGAACTCTGCTTACAGCATTCACACAGTGTGGTTTCATCTTCACAACGCCTATAATGTGAACTGTGGACTTGTACTACCCTAAGGGTGATACATAGGGGACTTGAGTTAGGCTAGAGAAAATAACCTTTCTCTTACTCAGTTTGCTCTAATTATAGTCTGAGTTGCGCCACTTTTTTTTGTGTCCTTGATTTCTGCAGGAGGCATAAATAGGTGGATGGAAGCAGCCCAGAGAGAAAGACTGAGGTTGAGGATTTGGGGTGGAGAAGACATGCATTGTAAGTCTGTCAAGAAAAACTAGGAGGTCACGCCTTAAGGCATAATGAGGCCCCCCAGGGCTGGAGAGTGGGGATGAGGGCACAAAGACAGCTGGAGGTGGTGGCATATGGACAGGTGACTAAGGAGGTTGGCAATGGGGAGTACAATGAGAGGGCTGTGCTACTGAGATCCCATCGAGCTGGTGGGGAGCCCAGCATCATGTAAAAAGCAGCATACACTCACGTTGTTGAAGAGTATGATTATGTCAAGAGAGACTTATACAATCAGCCATTTCCTGACTTTGAATGCTTCTGTTTGCTACTCTAACATTCTGTTTAATGGAGCTTTTTGTCAGCAAGAGGACTATCTATTTTGCTGCAAGCTGGTGCCAAAGAAGCATCACAACGTTCTGATATGGAAGTCACAAACAGTGAATGAAGTAGTTGTTGCACTTATTAAATTATGATGAAATATCTCCATGTTATTCATTTGTGTTGCATTTGTATATGAAAGCAGTAATTCTGTTAAACCTCAGCTACCTCAGAGGAGGACAGTGAATTAACGTGGATGAATGAAGGGCTGTCTGACTAATGGACTTTCAATATAGATAATGCCCCAAAACAAATTCAACATTGCTTTGGATAACAGAGAATGCTTTAAAAAAGCCAACAAACCCAGAAGTTTTGGTAATTGAAATTCACTGATGTGCGAATATTTTTTCAGGCAGATATTTACTCTTTTCTTTAATATACTGTGCCCTATTAATTATCGAGAGGATACAGGCATGATTCTGTATTGATGTATGATACAAAATGAAGGATCAAGATTTGATTCATATCGGTGTACTTGTCTAAGCACTACCTAGTGATGGAGCAAGGAGAGATAAAAGTGCAGCTCAGCAGAAAATTGCCAGAGCTCCTAAACTCCTTTTTTTTCTTTCATTTCTTGACAGCTGCAGCAGCAAAGACAATATCCAGGACCGCAGAGATTAACCGCTGTGGTAGCACCACTGGTTTGTTTATCCAGCACTCTGCACTAGCCATAAATGCAGCTCAAAATCCAGCAGGAGATATGGCCCTGAGCACCCTGCATAGCTGACCCTGCCTGAGCAGGAGGATGGGGAGGAGGATCTCCAGAGGTCCCTTCCTCTGCTAATGAAAGCTGGTGGCCTTCCTGTTGCAGGCATATCCGTGCAGGATGCCCAGAGCCTTGTGTTGTTGGTGGCACCCAGGAGGTGGGATATGGGAGCAGCAGATCTCCGAGGAGGCTTAGGGAGGGTCATCACTTTCAGGGAGATGGAAGATGAATCAGTATGCCCAGCTGCACTGGAAGGCTATTTACTCTGCCTATCTCTGAGTGTAAGAGTTCAAGAAGCCTTTACAGTCTATTGTCTGTGGAGGGAGATTAGCCCAGGCAGAAGGTGACTCAGAGCATACAAGCTGGTCTCCTGTTCTGAATCACCTCCTGGGACAGCTCTCCTGTGATTAAGGAGGTGGCTGATAGATACTGAAGGAGCAACTTTCCTAAGTGTTGTGCTGAGAGATGTCTATGCATCTTCCTTTTTAGGGCTGTGGATAACAGATGAGTGTTTTCAAACCAGCACAGGAGAAGATCATCGGTCAAATTTCTGAACCTAACCTGAGGACAAAAAGTGGGCTGAATGAGTTGCAAGTGAATACAGAATTTCATTCTCAGCCTCCCGTGACAGGCAGATTAACCATCTCCAGCAGGAAGTCTTCAGTGTTAGCACAGTGGAGAGGATTCCTCTTAACTGGTGAGATATTTTCATTTTTATTCTTTGAAAGACAGAGAAAGGGAGATGTGGCACCATGGGCCATGGTTAGTGGGCATGGTGGTGATGGGTTGACGGTTGGACTGGATGATCTTAGTGGGCTTTTCCAACCTAATGATTCTGCGATTCTAGGGGGCTCAAAGCAATTTATTAAACTGAATTATTGTGAATACACAGCCTTTCTACACTTTCAGCTTAGCAGACTGTAAAAATACTCAGACCCCGGTTCAGCAGTGATTTTATGGCAAGTGTGTTCTCTTTCCATTGGCCTCAGAGGACTGAGACTGTAGCAGTCTTCATTTTTCCATTGATTGACGTTAGGTGAGGAGTGCTAGGAAGGCTGGTTACATACCTTGTGCATGTGTGCTTCCTGGCTGCCGAACAAAGCAGAGAGAAGCCAGATCCTCTCTGCCTCTTGCTTGGAGGGGCTCAGAGAAGTTTCTTCACTCTGTCCTGTTGATGACTGAAAAAAGAAGAAAGAGGAGGCATTACTGTCCCTGATACTGTCCCTGATTTCTCCTGCTCTAACAGCTTAGCCAAAAGATTCCAAAGCTGCTGAAGGAAAAGAGGAAGAAAGGAAGGTAGGCAGTATGATATGAACTCTGTTTCTCAAGGAAACTAGGATAAGAAAAAAAAGTTCCTAGGCCTCTTAGTAACAGAATAAACCTTGGGAACATGACTTAATTCTACACCGTGGGCTCAGAAACAAAGAGGAATGAATCCCATGTGTACTGATTATTTTTAAAACGCTTGCGAGCTCCGGTTCAGCTTTATGATTATTTGGTGACTTGCTCCTGCCTGGAGCGGAAAGTTTGACACTGAGCTCCCACAGATATATGGCCTATTAGAGGTCCCTGAGGTGGTCGTAATGCAGAAACCAGGAGTAAGTTACCTCTGCTGTGGGTCTCCAGCACTTCTAAAGGACTTCTGCTGCTGTTCCCACACTGAAAAGGGTGATACCAAGGAACTCGCTGCCTTCTATGAATCTGAACCCTTGTGAACAGAGGTTTATAATCATGTACTGTATGGAGCAAGCTGGAGCTGTATTCTTATTACCTTTCTTTTAAGCTTATTGCTGAGAACTTTCTAAGCTTTCTTCCATGGAGATGTACAGATCCTTATTCTCATAATAGGTGCAGCCTGGGGGATGACACCAGCAGCACAAGAATCCTCTTGGGAATAATTACGCTTCCTTTCTCCTTCCCTTTGTCTGTTGTATCTATTTGGCAGCACTTCTGTAAGGAATTGTGTGAATACGTAACTTTAATCCCATTCAGCAGAGGGAGTCAGATGCTAAAATCTCTGCATGCACAGCAGCCTCTCAGGACCCAGAGCTGTGTCTGCATGTCAGTGTGCAAGCACTCAGCTCTCTGCTGTATGCTCGGCCAGGATGGGGTCTACGTAGGTGTCCCACTCTCAGCTGGGCTCTGCTGTAGTGAGAAAAGCACAGTAGCAGCATGGTAAAATAATTAACAAAGTCACTGTGTTCTTTGGCACTGCCTGGTGGGTTATCATGGTGAGGCACTGGAACAGGTTGCCCATAGAAGTTGTGGGCTCAAGGCCAGATCGGATGAGGTTCTGGGCAGCCTGATTTGGTAGGCTGTAACTCTGCCTATGGCAGGGGGTTGGGGCTGGGTGGGCTGTAAGGTTCCTTCCAACCCAAACCACCCTCTGATTCTATGATCTTTCTCTATGTATGGTCCATACCAACAACCTACCCTAAGCCAGAAGCATGGCTGCAGCTGAGTGCCCAGGCCTGCAACAAGATCCTTCCCCCTACAGTGGCCATCTTGTGTGCTGTATCCCAAGCAGCTGGGCATAGAGCAGGGAGGAGCACTGACAGCTTTTGAGCCGCCCTGCCAGCCTCTTGTGGGGAAATGAAAGCCAAATGCGTGTGCTGAGACCATGGCTATGGTGTGAATCAGTGATGAGAAGTTAGAGATGCTAATGACTGGTACTTTGGGGGCAGGCCTGATGGGAGAATTGGGCCCACGTGACTTCTCCAGCTTTCTTTCAATTATCTGATGAGAACACTTTGATCTAAGAAAGACTGCAGGATCTGAAAATCTGCTCAGAATGCTCATCCTGAGAGCGGTAACTGAGTTTTCAGTATTTATGGCAGCACCCGGAGCCATAATTGTGTGTGCACTAAGATGTGGTAGCTCTGCTTGAAACTCAGCTTGGCCATTAGCTCCATGTAGAGGAGAGTAGAAAGAAGGGGAGGACACTCAGCAGGCTTTTGTGAAACCTGCATATTTTGCTCGTTATGGAGGTTTGCCTCCTCTACAGCCAGCATTGGTCACACCAAGATGATCGGCAACTCTTCTCTCAACTGCTTGTCCCAGAACAACGCCATAACAAGTGGGAAAAGGTTTGTCGCTCCTCTCATCTGTTCTCCTGCCCCATATGTGATGCCAGAAGGCACATACACTTTTTCCTACGCTGATGGAAATAGGGTCGTTCTCTTTGCAGGCAGCGGAGCACACGCTGCTCTTTGGCAGACACAGGCCTTGATGTAGCCATCAAAATGGAGGCCTCACTCCCTAACAGCACCAGGCGCACACCTATAGCCTACAGCGAGGTGCAGCGGCGGTGCAGGTTCAAGCCTGGAGCTGGGACCGCAGGTCTCCAAAGCCAAAGTTTTGGGTCGGATCACTTGCCCTGTACGGGCTTCGTCTGTCCCACGGGGCAGCGCCGGAGGACACAGAGTCAGGTAGAGGTGTTAACGCTATGCCCCGAGCCAGGACGTCAAACCACACACCCAGGCGGTGTGGGACTGCAGCGGGGGGCACGCCGCCCCCCGGGGCGGGGGCCTCAAACATGCCTGGGCGGCTCCGTCGCTCCCCGCCGCCCGAGCCCCGCCTCGGCCCCGCACCCGGCGGGGCGGGGGACGGGGGGCGGCGCTGGCTGCCGGGGCGAGGGCGCCGGCTGCGGCGGGCGCGGGGCGGTCGGCGGCGAGGACGGCCGTGGGCAAGGTCAGCGGTCGGCCGGGAGAGGAGCGCCAGGCGCCACGGATGCTGCGGTGCCACCGCAGGGGGTGAGGAGGGGGCAGCCGGGGCGGGGTGGGCGCGTCGTCCCCGCCACACCTCCAGCCAGCCGCTCCTCCGCCCCGGCCGGAGCCAGCCGCGCGTTTCGTAAGCGGCAGACTCGCCCGGCTCCGCCGGCGGCCTCTCGGTACGAGCCGCGGGCTGCGGACAGGGAAGCGGCGACGGCGGTACAGGTAATGGCCCGGAGCGGGGGCGGCGGGGCGCGAAGGTTACTTAGAGAGCTGCCCGGCAGCGCCCGCCGCATCGGCGGGGTGGGCTCGTCCTTGCGCCTCGCTAGCGGGTAAAGCCGGGTAACTTGCGGACTTTTTGGTTATCATCGCTGTAGTCTATGTGGAGTCTACGGCTTTTTTCTTTCTTTCTTTCATTCTTTATTTATTTATCCCCCCATCTTCCTTCCCATGCTGGCAGTTAGCGGAGCGGACAGGCGGTCGCCCCGGAGCTCTCTCTTAGCGCAGGGTCCGTACGCAGCCCGGCCCCGCAGAGCAGCGCGGAGTTGGGTGCGGGCGGAGATGCCGCCTCCCGGCTCGAGTCGCGGATCTGCCGAGCGGTTGTTCCATCCATGGGCGGGCTGTGTTCCGACATGCCGGATCGGGCACAACAGACTTTGTTGGGAGCTTCTGCAGCCTGGATGTGCCTCAGGTCGTCAGGCGGGGAGGCACTAGGGTGTGTGTTTCTGTCATAGAGGTGTATGTAGTAAGAAAATGAAAGGAGAACAAAGCAAACAGGCTCCTGATAAGGTCCTATTCATGCGGCTACGAACGCTGTAATTTCTCCGTTCTTGTTTTCTCATTGAAACTCTTTTCCTCCTTCTTACAGATACGGTCTTTTTTTAATATTATCTTTCAGAGATCTTTTCATTTGCTACAGATTCCCTCAGGTTTTGAGTCTGCCTGAAGCTGGCAGAAAATACCCTGTAACCCTTAGACTTGCGATGTCACCGAGGTGCTGCTCGTAGCCTCCTGCATCCGGGCAGAGGTCACAGCCCTTCTGAAATGCCCACCGTGTCTGCACTACACGATGATAAGCGTGATTTAGAAACAAAGCCTTCCGCTTGAAACGCTGTTCTTGGCTGCCTAACGGGATTGGGTTTGAGCTTCTTGTTAACTGCACGAGAGGTGAAACGTAGCAGTAACTGTGGCCGAGGTGTACGGGGTCAGGATGACTTGGGGCCATTGCTGTCAGGGGCACTGATGTATCACAAGGGCAGATAATTCCATGTGTGCACAATGCACACATTGTTGGTGATGTGGCCCAGAAGCTCATATCTCTGCTTCAAGCCTGTTGTGTCTATTGGAGGTTTTGCACAGCTTGCCAGGTATGTGAGGACAAATGGGAAAGGTGTTTGTTTGCTGTTGTTGGACCTGGAGGGGAGAGAAGTTGTTGGGGCAACGCCTGGTCCAAGTTTTATACATGTTGCAAAGTCTCCTTGGAAGCAGCGGCCAGTGATGTTGGACATCCATTAGAAATGCCAGCAGGGCAGTCAGTGTTATTTCTTCCGTAATATGATGTGTTTAAATTATACACGCAAATGAAGTAGCTTGGAAGGAGCCACTCATCCAGGTAGTCTCCAGCATAGCAGTGCGTGCAGGGAGCTGGCAGGTAGAGGCTTCTGGGCACCGCTCCCCATTCGACTCGGTGGGTCTTTAGCTCTGCCAGAATCCCTGTGTGTGTTTTTCCAGTGCCTCTTTCTGGCTCCATTCAGGCTTTTTGCATTGACCCCTTGATGGAGCGGAGCAGGAGCTCTATCAGTCACAGCCCTATGGGGGCTTCAGCATAGTTTTAACTTATTGTGCATATTGTCCTGGTGAAATTAAGGAGTGATAAACTCAAGCAAGTTTACATGCAGGGATGTTAAGTTAAGGGCTGCTTTCCATAAGCTTCCCAGGTTGTGAACTGTGAGTCTTTTGTGCTTGCATAGTGCTTGGAGCAGATGCCATGTCATGGCTGGGTTGTAAATGGAAAAGCTGACCTCACTTGGGACCAATGCATGCAGACAAGGAGCAGTGCTACTTCTCTGGAGTTCTGTGAAGGATTTCAAGCAGAATTAACTTTTCTAAGTCACTGAAATATTTTTCAGACCATGACCCCAATCAGCGGATCGTGCCTGGAGGATGCATCTCTGCAGTGATACGTGTGACGTAGGTGATGGGTTGGTGTGACTCTACCAAAGACCCAGTGATTTGTATTTCTGCACACAGTATTGACTTCAGGATCTGGCCAAGGGCTCTGGCCTTTTATTGGTCTTATATTCTGTATTAACTTGTCAGCCAGTCCTACAGCCCTTCCTTGCATCAAGCAGCAGTTACTCGGACAAGTAATTTCACTGGCTAGAGTGTGGTTGTTCAACTGAGTAAGTGCTGAACTCTGAATAAAAGATGGTGGATTCGGGGTATGAGTGCTCTGTGCTTCGGTGCAGAATGTGGACAGTGCATTCCCAGAGACTGAGATCCTGGCATGCCTTAAATTCCGTCCTGTTCTTAGGCTTTACCACTGTCTGGTGAGTGGGCTGGGAGGTGGATTCTCCTCTCATTCAGAGTATGCAGAGCTTCTGGAGAAATTCCGCAGCTGTTTTGGGTCAGCCCAGAGCTTCCTGCTTGATCTGCTGGTCCTGTTTTCTCCACAAATAGCTTTGCTGCTTCTGGGCCCTACAAAGGAGGGGAACGGAGAAGCCAGCCCCCAGTAGTGATATGGCTCTGGTCTGTCCAGCTGCAAGACGTGTCACGGGCAGCCGTCCAAGCTTCCCAGAGTCTCCTGATCTAGTGAGGCCTTAACCCCTCTCCAAGCAGTTGTTTCTTTGCCCACAGCAGAGTTGCCCATTTTATAGGCACTGGCTTGGTGTGGCCTGGTGCAGGTCACCAGCCTGGGGACTGTGATGTGTCCTGCCTGATCTGGCTGTCCCAGGTGAAGAGCTGAGGTCTGGGATGGGATTACCTCCCTGTCAGCGATCCCAGTGAGCGAGGAGCCCCAGCAGCTTTACACTCACCCTTGGGTAACAGTCATCCTCCAGCTTGCACCAGTAGCTGGCAGTCCTGAAGGTCATTGATCTCCCACTTGTTAAGATTATAGGTTGGATAGATGGGAAATCCTTGAAGCAGTGCTGTCTTTGGCAGGGAAGAGATGAGGTTTGGCCACTCTCCATTCTGCCCTTGTAGTGGTCAAACCACCAGGGCCTGTGCAAGCCTGGCCATGCTGTGGGGTGAGTGTGGTCCCCATGGCAGGGGTTAGTGTGAAGTACTGCAGTAAGAGGGCTGAGGAGGGCCTGAAAATTGCATTTCTTCTCAGCATGGCTGCCTTTTGGTTCATAAAGCAAGAGCTGCTTGAGGCCTGGGAGGGACAGCAGGCTGGCAGCCACAGATGGGAGCCTGCTGTGTGACCTCCAGGGCTCCTTGGGCTGAGTGCAGTGAGCAGGGAGGACTTTGGCAGAGGTGTTTAATAGCATTGCAATTATCTGGGTGCTTGCAGGCATCACCTCTGTTGAGTTCAGTGGTGATTCGATTGTCCTGAAGACAACACTCAGTGCCATGTGTTTATCCCAGAATAGCTTCAGTGAATGAATACAGTTACCCTGCAGCAGCCCGCTCCTGCCTACAGTGTGGCCTGTTATGTACCCATTGTCAGAGTAGCCCTTCAGAGACTTCCAGCGTCCATTTTTGATGTCAGAACTGTAAGCATCACCTTAGAGGGCTAAGCTGGATCTCTAACAGCCTTCCAGACGGTGTGCTGTGCCACTAAGATTAGAGCAGCTGTCAAAGTCAGGTGGAAGAAGAAGCTGTGTAGCTGGAACCCCATGGTAGGTTATACAGAGTGCAGAGCACCAGACAGTACAGGAGGGCTGCAGGTCCTTCTGTCCTTCCCCCATTGCAGCAGTGACTAGTGAGGTGACACAGCAAACACCTGTGACAGATAACATCAAGCCCTTGCAGCAGATGTGTGCGGGTCCTTCCTCTGAGGGTGCTGGCCTTAGAGCTTCCATGTGAGAAGCCCTGGGGCATTAGCCCTGGGTGAAGCATTGCTGCTTCCCCATCCCTGCCTGCTTGTGTTAACCAGCACTGGATGTTTTGAGTCAGCTGTACATGCTTAGTGATAGGCTGGTGCTTTCTGTGTTAGGTTTTATGCCAAGAGCTGGGGAGGGATGCTGTGGGCTCTGTCTGAACCTGAGGACCTGGTAGCTCCAGGTTACCCAGGCTCTGAAGGCAAGGAAGGATGACAGTGAAGCTTGCTTTGTTAGAAACAGCAGCGTGCAAAGCTTGTGACAGTTGCTACCAGCGCCTGCTAGACAAGGTAAAAATACTAGAAAGAAAGAAGGAGGGGGTGTTTACATATGGGAGCATACAAAGACAAATAGAGTTCTTTTAAAAGCACAAAACCTATACAGTGAGTGTGCCATCAGACATGCTGCCTCTCGTCAGCTAATATCATCTGCAAATAAAGCAGGTTGTTGGTATTGCAGCTGCTTTCTCTCATGAAGCAGGGTGAGCCGGACTTGTCTGACTCTGAGAGATGTGTTGGCAAGCAGCCTGAAGTCCGAGGTGCACAGGGTAATTTACTTAAGAAAAACAACAATAAAACCACACATGAAAACAAAGCAGCAACAAACAGCGTAAGACTTATCGTCCAGGATGAGCACGTACAACCATAATGTTTGCTTGCAGCTGTGTTTTCTATGACACACTCTTAGAAGTTGCTCTTCGGCTGCATTCACCAGCAAACACAGCCTGGAGGTGATCGGCTTCTTCCCTGACCTGCAGTTAACAGCTGTAATTAAGTTTAAGCAGGTTTTGGTGTGGGAGGGGTTCAGATGCTTGGAGCTGTCAGCTGGGTTTTTTGGGATCCAGGCCTTGGGAGTTTTCATCTTGACCTTGGGCAAAACACATCAGCTGCTTTGTGCTTCTGCTTTTCAAATCCAATCTGTTATGATTCATTTCAGAGCAACTGATTGATATCAGTCTTGGTTTCCTCATCTGAAACAACCCCAAAATCCCCAAATGTTTGTGCATGAAATTGAAGTTTAAATATGAAATCTCCCTCGCTCCTCCCTGCTCTTTACCTCTGATAGCGGTGGAAGGAAAAGAATCATTCGTAGCCATCTGCTGGAGGCATCAATCACGCTGGGAGCAGTCTGCTGGTTGTTCCACACGTTATTAATGATGAAAAGATAGAAACATACGAGCTCATAATTATGTTGCATTCAAATTACTTACAAAATAATGACATTAGGAGAACAATGAGGTTACAAAATCCAGCGGACAAAAAGCAAGGAAGTGCCAGAACTAACATTACCCGGCTCCCCTTTGCATCTGCATTATGATACAATCTTGAATTCTGTAATTGCATCATTTTTTCCCTTTCAGAGTCCCTCTTTTAGTGGGTAGGTGATTACTGCATAATTCATTTTCTCTTCCCCATTTACTTTCTGCACGTATCTCCATGTATTTATTTTACACCCCACCCAGACCTTGCGCTGAGCAGTGCTGTTAGTTCCTTCCTGGGGGCTTCACAGGCAGGGAAGCTCTCACTCTTCCAACATCTCAGATGCTGGCACTGCATTTATTTTCAGGAACTGAGGCAAAGAGTAAGCAGAGCTCAAATGATGGAAACTTCTTCAATTTTTGGCTGCCTAAACATGATGCTGAGGGATGTGTTTGTTTTTCATTCACCCCAGAGTACCTGCCGTGATGTAGCAGTTCATCTGCTGGAAATACAGGGACAGCTGACTGGAGCTGGGAGTCTTGGCACTCTTGCAGGGCAGCCTTAGATGCACTGGATTTGCAGAGAGCAGGGAAGAACTGCTTTTAGTGACTTGCTGAGCATCTGACTGGGAGAGAAAGTTAAGTCCTGCCTGCAAGGTGGTGCATCCAATTTTGCAAGTCAAGTTGTCTCTCCTTTCCTGATGTGCCTTGTTCACTTATCTTCCTTTCTTCCACTGAGTGGGGCAGGGTCTGAGGGACCGCCGTCACTTTTATCATGCAGCCCCTATCTTTTTTGCCTACAGCAGCTGATTTGCTGGTTTACAATTAGAGATAGCATCAGTGAAGATGTGTTACGGGAGCTTGGTGAAGGTTGTAGAGGCGTTTCTCATGGTACCTCTTAATTTCGGAGTGCTCAAAGTTTACAGACCTTGTATTAACAATGTAACACATCTGAGTTTTTATGTAATTTTCCAGCTGGACAAAGGGAAATGGGAGAGAGGAATAAAAAAAAATTGACCTGTCACATGAATCTGCAGTGACCCTGGTCATCCACAGGGTTTAGACCTTTGGGCTGCAGCATTAATTTCTAATCCATGAGCCAGCAGCTTGCACCAGTTGGCTGTGGTACTAATTGCTAGAATGGGGTGATGTGCTGAGCAGCTCATATGTTGTGCTGGGTAAGCTTGCTGTCCCAGGTCCCGTTTTGGGATGGACTAGGCAAGGTGCTGCTGCTTCCCAACTCCTCTTTGACTTGCCTATGTTCCTCCTGCCTGGGTTTTTATCTCATCCATCTATTTTGGTCCTATCCATCTATGACACCTGTGTCCTGCCTCTCCCCTGGCTTGCTGGTTCCACTGCTGTAGCACATGCCCAACATGGGGTTGTGTGCCATCTTGATTGAAATCTAGATCTAGAATTCTTGTATTTTCAATCTGTAGATAAAGGCCAGTCCAAAACCATGAGTGAAACATTTTTTGGGGATTAATCTTCCTTGCTTTCAGTGTACAGCTATTGCTGTGGACATCCTCCAAGATCAGACAGTAGGGTAAATGGCTGCTTTAGGCCAACCCTGTAAAGCAGCTTTCTACTTAAAGAATATGCTGTGCTCTGCTTGTTTCTCAGTGTTTCTTTCTACGTATTCTCACTTGATCTTACCTAGCTTATTCTACTGTTAAGCCTGGGTAGATATGCTGTTTTATAGGTCTGAATATGAGGCTTAAATTACTTTGCTTCGTAGAAGAATGAGGAAGACAGGCCGCTTAAATTTCTTTCCTGGGGGTATGTGGATGTAGGTGTTAGAGGCTGGGCTTCAACGGAAGAGCAAATTGGTGCATCTCAGTCGCTTCCTGGAGATAACATGTAGCCTGATCCAGCAATTAGATGCTTTCTGGCCTGTACTTAAATTATCCTTACCAATTGATAGCGATTGTCTACCTATGGCTTTGTTCAGAGGAGAGGAGGGGGAGGAAGGTTGGTATGAACCTCACGCTGCAGTAAGAAAGGAAGAAGCAGAAATTCTGATGATGCTGAAATGAGTGTAATGATTGGCTTTCTTTACTCTCTTGGAGCTTTTTTGTTTCATTAAAATAGATGAGGAAAAGTGGATACCAGCAAAGAAAATAACAGCTGTCAACAGAGACGGGGGTTGGAATGGCCAGCCTGACCTGCAGTGATACAAAACGGGATGAAAATGGTTTTAAACTCAGGCTTGTGTTCTTGGGAATTTGTGATATTAATCGTGATCATGACAGATCAGAAACATGTCAAATTAGAACAATAAAAGAATGACGGAACAGAGTGTCTTTAAAAGTTTCGAATGACTCGACAGATTGTACGCCTCTACTAATTAATTAATAAGCCAGATACCAAAAACTGGCACCGACCATTTCTCCCAGCATTATCACTATGTGTAAACAAGTCCAAGTATTTTGGAACTGAACTTTACCTACTTGAAAATGGTGCTCAGAGGAGCATAGCTCTGCTTTTTGGCTCTGACCTGCATGTTCTTGGGAGCCAAAGATGTTGTCTAAAGAGTTTTGGAAAGGTAATGGGGAAAAACTGGCTTGTGTCAAAATCGAGATCTACACAGCTTTCAGAGGCGGAAAGAAATGGTTCTTTGTGTTGGAAGAAGGTTGTGCATCCCTGACCTGGCCACCTCCAGCCTGGAAGGCAGCCACGAGCGTGTGCAATCTGGTTGAGTGTGAGTAAGGGTTACGTGTTGGCTTCAGGTGATCTCTGCTGCAGCCTCGTGCTGGATAATTTGTGTGTTTTTCTTCTGAGGGCAAATCTGGGTGCACCGCAAGTCATCACAGCTCCATGGGGATATAGGCCATCGCCCTGTGGCGTGGCGCTGTGCTGGATGTGCCTTGCTGGCATCCCTCCACCTCCAGCTCTGCCTCCTGCTCTCATCTTCCTTAGAGTGCCTGTGGTTGGTTGGATGCTGAAAGGCATGGACAGGACTTTGGGAGAGCTGGCTCAGCAGAAGAGGTGGAGAGCCAGCTGATGCCAGTATTAATATTCTTTCAGAATTGATGGATGAGACGATTATAAAATTGCAGAGGGAAGTGAAACTTAAAAGGAATCCATGTTTTAATTGCATTTTGGATTTTTTTCAGCAGCCAGCTTCTAAGGTGCATGGCAGATCCTTTTTTTTTCTGTGAGGTTGTTGATGTAGACTGCAATATATTGTTTAAAACAAAAAGAAAAGGATAAAAGAAAGAAAAAAGGCAATCTGCTTTCTTCACTCTGGTGCTCTCAGTCTTCAGTTGCATTACATGGGAGTGTGCTGTGTCTAGACAATCAGGTCTGAAAAAGGAGTAGGGAAAAGGAGGCTGTGTTGAGCAGCTCCTACTATACCTGTGGTGGTGAGATGCTCAGGCCTGCATGAGGCATCTAGGTGGTGGACTTGCATTTCCCCTATGCACCTTGCAGTGCTGCTGGTAGGAGCAGGATGCTGGAGCCATGCCATGCACTACCTTGTCTTCTCCATGGTGCAATAATGTTCTAGCTGATGAAGGCCCCATCTCAACCTCTGAGAAGCACAGGTTGCAATTTTAGGCACTACATAGCTAGCTTCTGGTGAATGCTGGCTCAAAAATACAGCCCAGATGTTTTGTGTGTTGTGTGAGCAGCAGTTTTGCTGGAGTATGCTTCGTCTAGAAGTGGACCAGAACATTTTTCATCCAGTGTTGATATTCTGTAGACTTTCAAGAAAAACACTGCTTGGTAATAGTTATCCACAGTCCTACTTTCCTCTGGGATTGAAAAGTCTGCTGAGTTTCTTAAATCCTAATTTGCTCTAATTGCACTTATTTTGAGAAAGTACACATGTAGGTAATTTAATTAAGAGGAGGAAGTATCAGCATGTTTTCTTCTTGTCCCCTCCTGCTTTCTCCTAGGTAAAAAGCTGAGAGAATGAGGCATCTTTCTAGAAGGTCCTGTCCAGAAGTGTGGACTCTTAAGTCCCAAACTTGGCAAGTCTTGGCATTTTGGTGGCCCTTCTGTCAACTGTAAGGGGTGTGCTCAGGTGTTGGGTGGACTCTTTCTAAAAGTGATTAATTCAGGGTGGAGGCGTTCTGCCTGAGTGCCCCATCATGCTGGTGTTGAAGCTCCGTGCCCTCTGCCTCCCTCTGTCTCCTGGAAGGATGTTCTGGGTCTGCTTAGCAGTGGCAGGTTCCCTCTTTCCCCCTGCTCATCTTCCCAGGGCAGCAGGTGATCCACGTTGTGAAGTTTAGAGATGAATTCCTCTGGCTGCATTTCCCACCCTAGTGCAGGTTGGTGTGTTAATGCTTTGACATAATTAGGAAGAGTGGCATACTGAGGAGCCTGCTTGCTGTGGGAGGCAAAGTAGCGGATACTCTGAATGCTGTGTCAGCCCAGGCGTGAAGCAGTTGTGTGAATGTTAAGATTTTGTGGTGTGTTTGCGTGTGGTGGCTGTATGTCAGGCACAGCTGGCAGTGCTGATAGGGGGATTTCTATTATACAAACACTTGCTGCTTAGATGGGAAAAACTTGCTGATAGTGGCATTCGATGTCCAACAATTCAGCTGCTACTGCTGGATCTGTGCTGGGAAGGTCTCATGGCAGCAGGATGTGGTGCTGAGCCATTCCTCTCGCTGTTTGGAATATTTAAAATCTTCAAGGCTTTATTGTTAGCAATACTGCATAGAAATGAACTGTACTTGTGTTGTTTGCAGGTGCTTGGGAGCCTGTTTTCTTTGTTCCACTGTGGCAGGTCTGCTAACATCGGTGACTGCAGCTACACATTGCTTGTCTAGGTGTAGCTTTCACGCCTGTTGTTCTCCATATCCAACAGCTCCTTGCTCAGCTGGGGACAGGCAAGCTTGGGTGGTGCTCTTGAGGTGTTATAGCTGGGGGATGGCTTGGGCTCAAATACGAGGTGATATTGCTCACATAGCCAGTGCCCAGTGTTGTTTTTTTCTGTTAGTTCACAGGCTTTTGTTATATTAGTTAGTACCAGAGATGTAGGCAGCTCCTAGCTCACTCCTGTGCCATGTGCTGCTTGCCTGCTGCTTTGCTGTCCCGGTATGACAATTCATGAGCTTCTCTAATCTTTCATTTGCAATGCACAGCTCTGAGCAGAAGCCAGCACCTCTCTTACAGGGGCTGGAGTCATTGGTGTGACACGCTCCGTGCTCTTGAGATGCAGTGGCTTCCCCCTTGCATAAATCCTATCCTGCACAGTAACAAGCAGATCCCATTTTATTTCCACATGGCTTGCTCATGCAGCAGAGAGGATGCAGAGAAATGTATGCAAGCATTTAGGTGGGGGAAACAACCATTGAAGGCTTCAGTGGTGTCAAACGTGACAAATGCTGAGCTTCTGTGTTAAGTACATCCCTTCCAAGAGGAAAAAAAACCCTTGGTTGTACTTTTGAAAGCAAAACTGTTGGCAGATTGTGCGTTAAGTAACTGCCTCTATGACATCGTTAACATTTTATTTTTCATTCTTGCTACTGCGAAGGAAAATAAATAAGAGGCTGGGAAGAACAGGTAACCATTAGTTTGGGTTTTTGTTTGTTTGACCCTTTTAGTGCATCCTTCTTCTCAACATCTGATGTCCTGGCAGCCTTTTACGATCTCCTCTGAGCAGGAGACTGGTGATACGAGTCATCCAAAACAGTGAGTCCCATCAGTAGTGCTCTCTGTGCTGGCCTTATTAAAATAAATTTTTAAGGTCACTGAAGATGAGCTTCATCTGAAAAGAGTACCGTAAATTGGCTGTAGCGCACCAGGAACGTGTGGCTTTTTCACTCATGTCAGTGTAGACGTGTTCAGGCTCTCTGAATCTTGAATGAATATTCTTGAAGTGAAGACTGGGAGTCTTGTAGGCGTTAGCTGAAGGAGGAAACATACTCCACTCGAGGGCTGTGAAAATAACAAGCAGAAAGAAATATAAGTTGCGGTTCTGTGGTGCCTTGTAAAAGAAAACTGCTAAACATGTAAGTAATAAGTAAACAAGTGCTTGTGAACTGTGTTATATGACTTGTTTTGTAAATTTCCCCTTTTTGCCAGTTTCTGTTGTAAGATTGCTGGCACCTTTTGCAACCAAAGAGCTGGAAGAAACTGCTCTGTAGGAGTAGTAGCAATTTCAGGAGGTTGCTTGGTATCTCAAACAGCTTATTAGGTTTCTTTGGATTATCGCACGATATAGTTAGTACCTGGTAGTTGATTTCAGGAGTGCATCATGGAAATAAATTTGATTAGGAATAATGCACATACATCTTCCATCAGTGTTTTGGCTGCATTTTCTAGCTTTTAAAGTTCAGAATTCCAGATACTGGGAAAATCTCTTCTTGCACGTTCCCTTCCTGTGAAAAGCTGGTGCAGAACAGTTTGCTTGTAGCAGAGGGAGAGGCCAGAGGTGCCCTGCACCTCCCAGAGCCAGAGGAGCTGAGTCTTGCAGCCCACACGTTGTTTGCTTTGTAAGCTTTGAGAGTGCAGTGGATGTTTGGAAGCAATGAAAATAGACGGCCATGTGGCAAGTACAAGAAATGATTAACTCCGCTGCATTTATTTTTACAGTGAAATTGCATTTTCACATCTCCACGAGGGATACTTTATCAGGATAAGAACCCAGCAAAGCATTTCTTTTTGTGGACATAGCAATTTTGGCGCAGATGTGATGAAATTAGCGGCTCTGTTGATGAAAACAGAGCGAGTTGGTAAAGCTGCAGCTTTCAAACTATGACTGCATCCTCTCTAAGGACACTTGGCGATGTGGCTGTGATGATCTGAGGTTGTATTTCTTCACCTTCCAGATTGGCTGGAAAAGGTATGTTGGGCAGTGATCGTCATAGCGAAATTAAGTCATGGGGATTATAGAACAAAACCTGGGATTAAAAATTATATAGGAGATAGAGCATTATTTGGTGGAAATTTGATTTCACTTTCTAGTGACTCAGAGAAGGTAGCAGTTAAGATCTGAATCATGTTTTTAAAGGTGTTCTAACAGGACTTTCAAAGTTGTGGGCACACCACATTCAAACAATGTACCTGTAAAAACTTGTGAGTACCAATTGCTTGTGCTTGTGAATGGGTCAATTGCTTGGCCCACCTACTTTTTGTGTTTGCATGCAAAATAATTTACATTAGCAGTAGAGCATTCTGTGTGCAGGCAGGTTATACAATGCTGATCTGTGTTCAGGCAAAACAGGCTTGGGTAATGTAAGTTCAGGAAGGTGCTTAGGTAGGGCTGAACGTTTTCTGGAGGCCACCAAATTGTGCCTTGTAAAAAAAAGCAGGGGGAAAACAGAGTGAAGAAGGCAGAGACTACCTGGTTGCTGTAGCTAGGACCCAGTCTATTCAGTCAGCACAGTGCACTGTTGATGACAGGGAATTAGCAGGGCTCTGTTTCAACTGGTTTCCAAAATGACTCAGTATAAGACCTGACAGTGGGGTCATGTGGATTTCTTTTAAAGGACCTGTTGTACTAATTAGGTTATGTTATGTGGCTTAGCATTAGTTAAGCATGCTCAGGGTTACTGGTAGGAGTTCAACCTTTAATTTCCTGCTGGAAGCAACTTCCCTTCAAGATGTACAGGAGTTGTCATTAAAGACTGTAACACATTAATCCCCATAGCACTGTTTAAATTATGGAGGAAAGGGGATCAAAGAAGCTGCAGAAAGGAGAAGGGGAATTATTGCGTTGTGCAATTGCACAGCTTAACACTCGATGTCACAGGGAGAAGATAAGTTGTGTCAGTGTTAGTAAATATTTGAGTTGAGTCTGTTCATCTGCATGTAATATATGTATGTATATAAATAAGTGGCAGCAATAATTATGTATTATGGCTTATGTAATTGCTTGAACAGGGCAGCAAAGAAAGTAAGACTTCCAGACTATTTCTTTGGCTCATTACTGGCCTCTCCACCTCCAGGCGCTCCAAACTCTGCTCATACGTTATCTGAGTTCACCGTGGCTTCCTGCTTTTCCCTGTCCCCATCCACCCCGTTTCCTCTTGTTCCTGCCCTGGTTTCCAGCTCCTGCAGGGAGCCCAGTGTTTTTTGTTGGGTTGTTTTCTGCAGCCTGCTGCCCCCTCCTTAATCTCCAGCTCACAGTCCTAAATTTCTATAGCAGGTGTAAGCTAGAAAAAAATAAAAAAACTCTTATTTTTTAAGCATCCTTATCCGGTGTTAGTTTTCAGATGCTGTGCAAAGGATGGGTGGAGTTGTGCTACAGGGAAACTTGGTGTGAAACTTGCCATGCCAAGTAATTCCAGAGGTGTAATTCTCTGAATGGTCAGACCAGAGTTTTTTTTATCCTAGAAAGTCGGTGCCCACTAAGAAAATCTTAATCCCCCTGTGCTGCTGGCTGTTTGAAGTCCGGGGGCAAAATTAAAGTCCTGAGGTGTGAGGCTTTGTGTCTCTGGAGGGCAGGACCTCAGCCCCATCTAAACCAACTAGGCCATTGCACTGCCAGGCTGTGAGGCAGAGTGAGCCAATTGTGCAGCACGTGCAGTGGGGTGTCTGTTTTTGGCTGGCTGTGGGAAGATGCAGCCATTCCCTCTCATTATGTTGTTGTTACCTGGTAGAAGAGGCTGACCCCAACCTTGCTATGACCTTTCAGGTCATTGTAGAGAGCAATAAAGTCTCCTGAACCTCTTTTTCTCCAGACTGAACAATCCCAGTTTCCTCAGCAGTTCCTCATTAGAACTGTGTTCCAGACCAGCTTTGTTGCCTCTGATGGCTGTTGGTACTCATTGCTTGTTTCTTTTTTTGCTTTTTTTTTCTTTTCCCTCCAGGTCTAACAACTCTCAGTGGCACCTCCAGTAATGTTTCATTGCCATGCAAAAGCAGGAAAACACTTTGTCAGCAGCCTACTTCAGGCGGAGAAATTTATATCTGTGAGAAGCATATGTACAGAGCAGCAATTACTCAGATCATCAATATTTATACAGCAGATAATAGTCATCATGGACAAGATGAATATTGTCACAACAGCAGTAGTTGCTGTAAGGGGGGGATGGAAATATAATTGCTAGGTTTCTTTAAACGGGATAATTATTTAACTTTCAAGTGATTGGTGAAAATTGTATAGAGTCTGAATCAGGTATTCAGTAGGAGCTCATCTCCTTCTAGAAAGTAATGGAAATGCCCCTCCTGTTTACTCTCGTGTCACATAGGGAAAGCTGCCTGGGAAGTCTTTTGCATGCTGTTTTTGCTGAAGGCAGTACTGGTGTCAGTAGTGGAGCCAAAAATGATGAAAAAAAACCCCAACAAAACAACAGAGAAAAGCCCAGCGACTTGTTTTGAACATAGTTTTAGTTATGTTCACTTGCAGACAGACAGGTGTTTGTGGATGAGATGGCCACAGCTGCGTGCACTTGGCTTTTATGAGCCACAACCCAGTGTTGACTGCAAGGTGGCCATCCCTAGGGCAGACTCTTTACCCCCAGAGATTGCAGCAGCTGTACCAGGGTTCCCCTTTCTCTTCCATCCCCTCTTGTGGCTGCCTGAATGCTCATGTGTGTCATTTGTTATAGACAATTGCTGAGGTAGACAGTCGCCTGCAGTACTTGATGCTCAACATGAAGCTGTGGTGGGTTGGTTGTCATTTGTAACACGAATCACACCAAAAGTAACACCAAAGTAACTCGAGAACATTCTTGACAGAGTAGATACACGAAAGACCATAAATACAGCAGCATCGAGCTTCCAGATACCTTAGCCTAGGGGATGCAGATAATGATGTCGCTGGTGCATTGCCAGGAGAAAGGAGCCCCAGGAGTGGGATTTGAAAAAGCCAGCATCCCAGATAGGGAGCAGTGTAGGCTGGCTTCAGGAAGAGTCAAAAGGAAGCTCTTTTAAGTCTACAGTCCTCCTTCTGTTGCAGGGAGATGCTAAATTGCTCTTTTTTATTCACTTTTGGAGTTCAGCACCTTCTTCTCTGGTGCAGGCAGGAGAGGAGCCTAGTGGTAGCACTCTGTGTGAGGTGCAGTGCTTACCCAAAGGAAAGCAGGGCTGTGCTCCTACCTCTGGTGGCACTTGGTCGTGGATCTTTTTGTAGGTAAAGCTGTTAGGCTGCCTGGATTCTAGCCCTTCTCCAAATGAATTTTTAATAGAAAATAATTAAACATTCATTGGAGCAGGGACAGGAACCCAGGTCTCTCTCATCCCTCATACTCACTTTTCCTTTCTGACCTGAATATTGAATTATGCACTTCAAAGTAGAATGGGTTCAGCAGGAGGCACTGGCAGAGCTCTGCTGAGCTGCTGAAATTGCTGGTACTTAAAACATTCATCTGGGAGAAGGGATAAGAATGTTATTATTTTGTCAGTTTGATGCTTAGTGAATGAAAGTTTCCTTCTGCAGTGAGTGCAGAAGAACTCAGGTTCTTACAAGCTAGTTTGCTCCTAAGTAATTTTCTGAACCTTTCTTTCATTGTAGTAAGTTGCATCGGGATCTGGAGATGATGAAAAGGGACCACTTCTCCCCTCATTTAAGGAGATACTGTGTTTTGGCCTTACTATCTCCTTGAGCCCTGTCCCATTAATATTCTAATTCCATGATGAGATTTTAGCAGGGAGATTGGTTGCTTGCAGAAGTCACGAGTCCCTCTAATTCTGTTTCACTTCAGGCTCAGGCACTGGGGCTGTAGATCGAGGTCTGTCTGTCGCACTGGTGGAACCCAATTAAAGTGTTTAGCGGTTTTGATGAATGAGGATTTAAAGATTCAGTGCTGCGTAGTAGTGTTCTTTCAGATTAAAAATTGGAAGAACTGTGTGACAAAGGATGGAGTCAGAATTATGTTGCTATGTCAGAATGTGTATCCTTAAGAATTTTCCTTGAGCAGAAAAAAAAGCCTCCTTAACTTCTGAGCAGCAATAGGGTGAAGCTGTGTCTTCAGTTAGTTTTACAGCTATTTTGTGAGTTCACTCTGCATTGCCTTCTGGAAATCTTCCCAGTGTCCAAGATTTGTCAGAAGGCTCATTGTTTCAGTTTATGGGTGGAAGACAGATCACCCTTAACTGAAAAATCAGAGGGAACACTCAGGTTTAGGAATGTTAGCACCATTTCCCATGGGAACTAATTGGCATGCTTTCTTTTCCCATTCCTTCCCTCTGGGCTTGGCTTTGTGGCTGACTTGCATCTCTTCTTTTCACGCTGAATTGCCCATTGTGGTTGTTGGAGATAAAATCTTGCTCGGAAATCCAGTCAGTTTTGGTGATTGGAGTCATCCCATATGTAAAGACCCTGTATTGGTATTATGCAGATCTGAAAACAAATAGCCAAATATCTGTTATTTAGTAGAAAGGCAATACTTGCCTCAGTACAGGTAACACAGCTGTTCATTTTCTTCATCAAGGCATTCATCTGAAAATCCACATTTTGCTTAAAACTCACTTTTGGACTAATTTCAAATCAGAACTTTGGCTTAATTTTCAAGAGGAAGATATCATTTTTTTAGGCACTTGCAGTAATAAACGTGTCAGCAGAATAATGGCATTTCTTTTAAGGTCTAAGTAGAGTGAGTAGGAGATGGGCGTTTGATTTGCCTGAAGAGACTCCTCTTGGTGGTCTAGCGTAAACATTTCTACATATTGAACAGAATGAGACTGGCAAAGGGAATGTGCTCAAATTTCATATTACACTCCGGATTTTACTTTTGACAAGGTAGATTACCTTGCCAAAATAAAAATCAAGAGAAATACTGTGGTTGCAGTAATTGTGGCCTACCGATATATAGTCAGTCTATTAGAGTAGGCAACGTATGAAGTTTAAACGTGTCTAGAAGATAAAAGCTGGTCTGTAGTAGCCACTTGATAAGAAATTCATACTGGTGTTCCTGAATATGCTCGTAAATAGACAAAATAAACCAGTGAAAAGCATTTTATATAAGGAAATGTTCATTTTAAGAGGAAATAATGCCCATCTTCGTAAGTAGTTTAGGGAAATATCCTCACACCATGTTCCACTTCGTAGTCTTGATTTAGTCTGCATCTTTTCTGATGCAGCCACATCCTTGGCCCAAGAAAGAATGCATAAGGGGCTGCTAATGCTCTAATGCTGGTAAGAAGTTATGCAAAGGAGGGTGCCTTCTGACATTACTTTCATCTTTATATCCAGTCGTTTGGAGCCAGCATGACCTAAAGGTGAGTGGTGAAGGGCAACGGAGGCATGCCCTAGGACCACAGGAATGTTATTGTTGCAGCCCTTGGAGGATCCCATTGTAGCTCAAAGAGATATGTTGCTGCTTTCTCCTTGAAGTCTGTATGTCCATAATCATGGGTTCTCTCAGAACCTCACATCTCTTAAAATATAGCCATTGTTACTGTAAAGAAAAGTTTGAAAACATGACTCCTTCCCCTTAAGAAGGCAAACAAAAAACTCGCTTTGTGTTTTGAGAAACCTGACATATCTCTCCCAGTGCTTGTGTTACTTTCCTCCGCTGCCCTCTCCTCTACTGGCTGAAACTCACTCTGGTCTATTGGATAAATTCTTATCTTTTTATGTTAATTAGTGGTTATGAAACAGGAACAAAAAAATTAAAGATCATGCACTGGCAATTTAATGAAGTGATAAGAATCTACAACTTTGTCCTTTAATAAGATTATAAAACTGTTGCTTTGGTAAAACGAAGGGAGATACGGAGGTGGCTGCAACCTATACACATACAATTTTAAATCAGAGTATCATAATATCACCTTTTTGTGCAATTTAAAAAAGTATACAGTGGCATTTTTCTATCAAAGACCTGTGCATTTCGGTGACCTTTACTGCATTCTTTAGAGGGTTTTTGCAATCAGACATAAAGGAATGAGAAAATGTAATGTTCGGTTTGTTTTTTTTTTTAAAGGTCTTCAGCTTAATCCCATTACAGCTGCACTACTCCCAGTTAAGCACCTGTGTTTTGCACCTGCACCATTCTTATTTTGAGGAGTCTGAAAGTCTGCTTGCAGAATCTGAGCTGCTTTGTGAAAGTAAAGCTAAAAAAAAAGAATATAGGAGGGTAGAATGATGCTCTTCAAAGCAAGAAGCTTTTGTTCCGATATTTCTTCCCTCTTTGGTCCCTCAGCTCCATTAAATATATGATAGTTTCTTCTTAATTTAAATTCAGAGCTTTCAAAAAAGATTGGCTGTTTTTATCTCTATTGACTGTAGTCAGCACCAGGGGAATTTTATGTGCCTTTCTGAACCCGCTTACCACCACTTGTCTATGTTCTGCTGCTTGGGAACATGAAAGCTCCCAAGAGTCCACGTTAATTGCAGTCTCCTCTGTCAAGAGAGGTTGCTCGTTAGAGAATGCAGATTGTTGTACCGAACAGAGAGCATAGAGAAACCTGGGCACCCCTGAGTTCTGCTTCCACATCAGGTGGGTGGAATGTCAAGTGGAACATCCATCTGCTTGGGGAGAGCCATGGAAACGGAGATCAAGTAAGTTCTTACAGCAACAACTGCAACGCTTGCTAACTTGGAAGTACTTCTGATGTCTCATGATAATCACCAGACAGTTACACGCTTCATTGCTGCTCCGTGTTTAAAATTGGTATGGGTTACAGTTATGCTTCATGACTTACTTTTCTACAGATTAATATTTTATGAGGCGAATCCACGCTGGGATGGCTGCTAGGAAGGCAGAGTAAGCAAGAACAGTTGCCCTATTCCTCTTTCTTTGTCATCAGCCCATTCTAGTATAGTAAAAGATACCTGCAAACTGTGTGCTGTGTGTAGGATGCATGGACCTTGAGCTGAATCATGCTTCTTCAGCTAGATAATGTTGGTGACCAGCATGAAAAACGGTATGTGTTACTGCTTATTGGGAACGAGTTGTGAATTCTAGATATATACATGTGAATTTCCAGAAACACAGTGAACATCACGTGGCGTTGATTGTGGGTGCTCTTCAAGGAGGACACGTTGTTTTGCCTGGTTTTGTTAGGCACGTGTATTGCTCGTATCCACAGAGATGACCTTAAACTTCTCCAGTTTTGTGTCTTTGTATATCTGGGGTCAGTTTGTGGAGAAAGATGCCAGAGATCCACTGACAGGAGAGGAAAGGTAATTACTTTCTGACAGACCTTTCTGCTACATCTGCATAAATGGAAGGATCCTGTGGTACAGATTTGCCATTAAGGAGAGTATAAGTGGTAAAAATGTCTGTCTTTTTGCGTGAGGAATGAATATTTTCAGTATTTGTATAGTTTTTAGATAATTCATAAGGACTTCTGATAAAAACAGTCTTTTTTTTTCCACCCAGCTGTATGACCTTTAATGTTTTGACTCTAAACTTTTTCAGGGGAGGATGGTGTAGAAATTGAATCTTTATCAACTGAGTCATTTCATGAGGTCTCTAAAAATTAACTGCTATGCTTGATACCTCAAGTTAGACAAAACAACTAGCTTTAAAAAGAAAAGCACGATTTTCCTTGGTTAAAAGGTTCCATGTCCTCCTATACCCCCCTAGTTGCTTGGTGTTGGGCCTTGTGTTTAAGACAGACTGACTGGGAGCTTTTCAACCAGGAGCAAAACAAACTAATTGCTCTTACGGTTAGACGAGATCTTCAAAGACTGGGTGAGCCCACAGCTCTTTGAGTTGGATTTATTTCTTCTGGCTGAGGAGGATCGTAGACAGAGGCTTTCCTGCCAGTCAGCATTTAATTGGAAGAAGTGTCAGTTTGACTGAATTTGCTGCGGGAGGAGTGTGAGCGATGGGGTGAGGCAGAGGGCTCTGAGGAGGGTGGGAATCGACGCTATGCCTCGAGGAGCCATCTGTGGAGATGCTTCATAGCTGTGCAGGCAGGGCTGTGGATGTTTTGTATGTGTAGAGGAAGCTAAAAATAAACAGGAGGCAAAATGGTTTCTTAATCATTAGGGTGTGTTGTGTGTTGCTGTTTTAAAGCAATAAAAAGGCAGCATTATTTCAGCTTGTTTGAAGGAGTTCAGGAGAGCGGCAGGACACGGAAAAAGGGCACCAGTTCTACATACACAGCATGGGAAGGATCTCAGCTTGCCCAAAGGGAGCAAGCCATGAACCCAGCACTTTGGGTGTGCTGTGCCCTGTGCTTTCAGACTCGATTCCTCTTATCCAGCACAGTCATGGTGCTTGAAGGTGTGGCTGGAAGCGTTTGTCTCTGCTCTTTGGGAGTGAGAAGGGGGGGGACGGTCATCAAACCAAACTTGAAGCTGGTGGCACAGCTGATTTGAACGGTCTTGCTTGGTCCTGCAAGCCTTGCTGCTCGGTGCTGTGTATTCTGGAGTGCCACCTGCTGGCTCTTGCTCTCTTAGCTCTCTTTTCTAGAAGCAGCTGCTCTGGGAGATGAGAGCTCCAGCCAAAGCTTGTGGGTGATAGTAACAATAATAGTATTATCTATTTGTATTGATACCTACATTTATTTGTTTATTTTTAATTGCCATAGCACTTAAATACCCTTTATATTGACAAGGACCTCACCCTGACAAGTGTTCTGCAAACTCAGTGTGAAATAACACAAGTTCCACTGCTTAAAAAAACATGGAACACTGTATGATGAAGTGGTTTAAAGTTCAGAAAATGATTTTCCCAATAGATGCTGCTTTTTTGGCAAAATACGAGACACACAAAAAAGCACCCATTTGATTTTTTTAAAGGAGTAATCATTAGAATGAAGGCGCTTGACAAATGAAGTTACTTAAGCAAAAGTTAGGACAATGCTGACCCAACTGTAAGAAGTAACAGTGATGTCAGTGAACTAAATAAATCTGAGGTTCTTTTGGCTAGAAAGCAAGGGGTGTTGTAGTTTGTGGCAGAGTGCAAACCTGGATCCAGAGCTGAAGTATTCTTCATTCTAAATGCGAACTTGATTTGGTAGTAGAGAAGTATGTCTCACGTCTGCTTTGTCACATTGATTTTCAGCCTGTTGGCCAACTCCTCAACTGGTGTGAGTTGTGTGGTTCCTGTGGCATTGCTTTGGCTGTAGGCATTGATATCTCCAGTGTCTCATACACTGCTGTAAGGCACACAGGTATTACTTTAACAGAATAGAATTAAGATCTTAAACGAATGGAATTTTCTTTAATTCTGCATAGGTACTTCCTAGACCAGATTCTTAGACCATAGAGTCTTCTTAGACCACACCTCTACTTTATAGAGTGATGAAACGGGCTTTTGGCCTTTCCTCTTTTCTTCCAGCAGTCTGAGTTTCACCTTTTTGGCTACAAGTGCTGTTCTGTGTGATGCTACGTGTAATATATGTTGCATGTATGTGGTGAAGCTGCTCTGATGCGTGTTCATAAGCTATTAGTGACTTTTTGGGATGTGCTTTTGAGTCTACCCGGGATGAATGTGACTCTGAACTACCTGCCTTTCCAAAGCAAGATACTCTAGTTCTTCTACAAGAAGCACCTCATAAAACAGTAATCCCATCAAACAGAGGACTCTTCAGGCTTCAATCACATCAGAGAATGTGACTTATGTGATGAAAATACCCCATGTTGTGTTTTTTATTTATTTTTGAGCCAACGACCAGAATGAATGACTCTTTGCAAATGTGCGGCTATGAAACTACTGCTTAATAGTTGGGTGTATTTATCTTATTAGCTTTCCCTGGGCTGGGTAAGAAAAAGAAAACACGGTGCATTGTCTGACTTATGTATTTGCATTCAGTAGTAGGGTGGTGTGAGTTAGAGGTAATTCTGTCCCAACCAGTGGCTGACAATATCAAGAAGTTATACCAGAGTCAGTGCCAAAAGCTTTGTTTGCCCTTTGCTTTACCTAGGTAAAATTTTTTTCCTGTGAACGAAAACAGTCAAACTGAAACAAAAGCTGAAATGGGTTGGCATTTTAATGGAAATTACTGTTTTTGCCCAGGGAGAAAGTATTTGCTTAATTTGGTCTGAAATCACGGATGAATTTGTTCAACTTGAAACTGCATTTCTTTAGTTAGCTGTAACTCAGGTTCTGAGTCCCAGGGAATCACGAGACTGGTTTGCAAGTTAGAGACTGCAGTTCAGGGAGTTCTGGCTAATCAGAAGCTGGGGCTTCTGAAGTTGATATTTTCAAGCTTTTCACTGAATACTGAACTGATTGTTGATAATCATGAGCCTGAGGGACTCAGCATTGTTCTGTACAATCAGGATTGTGATGAAGTCCTGAGCATTAGCAATATTGTGCTCGTTATCTTCTCAAAGCTTGTTCTGTTGTTCTCAAAGCTAATTCTGCAGAATTAGGCCCTAAATTAAGCAGCAAAGCAGTTTGCTTTATTTTGATATTTTGCTCTAATGTAGCATAACACCATCCTTTCTCAGCATCTGCACTCCTTCATGCAGTAAATGCTGTATACTGTTAGATAAGTGCTGCCAAGTAGAGTGTTTTTCACACCAGGGTGTTTCTAAAGCAGCCAGACTTTGACTGGCAGAAGTATGATGGGTGATGTCTAGCCTGAACTTCGAAACTCGCTGTAAAGAAGGAAATACAACCTGACAGATCTTGGCAGGTCTGATAAACTCCTTGCAGCTACAGAAGGTGAGTGGCTCTTGGGATTGAATACCTACCATTTCTGTGAAGGAAAGCAAACAGATTTTGAGTAACACAAGCAAGAAGGGTTTATCTTCCCCTGCCTGAGAGTTTGAGTGGCTGATGGCCAGTCTTCATTATGGCACGACTGTCTGAGCAGGGAGGCTGGCAGCTCTGCAGCTTTGTGCTCGGTTTCTAGGGAGCTGTAATTTATCTTGGCCCACCAGAGAGGGTTGTGTGACACGCCAGTGAGGGCCCAGTTGCTACCTGAGTTATGGTTGTTGGCCTCTATGGTACCTAAACTGCATTGCTGCAAGGTGACTCATCTTGCAAACTGTGCTGGTTCACACGAGGCAAAGTGAGTCTGGATGCAGGCTCCCTTACCTTATTCTAGCCTTCATCCTAGAAGACCATGCACAGAAGTCTTCTCCCACAGCCATGCCCATGTCTATTGGCATGAAGGGAAGAGCCCAGAACCTTTCCTGGCATTGGTTTATTTCTTCCCTTCTAGTCAGAAATATTCCCTGGTGGGACCAGGGCTTTGAATCTTTTCATGCAACCATTCAGGTTAGTTGCAGATGTTCTGGGAAGATTGGGTTGTGTTTTCCCAGGCTGCTCATATTCAGGGTGGTATGGGAGGAGTGAAGGCTTCTGCCACTTAGAGATTTAGTGATCTGCCTGTGGCTGCTGACACCGGTTCTCTGTATTACTTACTCTGATGGATAGCGTGTTAAATATGTAAATGTGCAACTGACCTCAAGAGCGTTTGTCATCCCATTAACTTCAGTGGCTAATGTCAGATCATTCACTTCATTACTTGGCTGCTCCAGACCTCCGAGTGGAGTGTTTGTAGTTATAGGTAGAACATGCAGCTTGGAAAACTGTTGGAAAAAGTTATTTATTCTCTTTAGTATGCCAGATCTTTTGGGGAGGATTTTACTCTTGTAAAGTCCCGATATATACCAGGAAAGCAGATCACCTAGAAATAGGAAACCATGAATATGTATGCTGCTTGGGCTTGGCCTACCTCTGCTTGTGATCCGTATTTGCAGTGAGTGTTGGACTGTTCCCAAAACTCAGGCGGTGAATGTGGTATTAATATTATTAGCTGCCAGGAGTGCTACGGGGTGAATGATTAGTTTCCAATAAGAGAGCAGTTTTTGGTTTGGTTCCAGTTCCTTTTGGTGTAGTCTGCAAACTAGAATGACCGGTGCTGTGACCTGGGGTAGTTGTAGCACTTATCAGAGGCTGCAAATGCATGAAGATCACCATTTGTCTGCATTAGAAAATGACATTTTCTGGCTGACCTTGAGGAGCCGTGCTAGCTGGTTATCGGCTGCTCTCTTGTGAAGATAAGCTCTTGGAAGTCATTCTTCTGTGTTATGACATCTGCTGCACCTTTTCTCTTGATAAATAGGGGGACTTTACTCCCTTGCTCAGTAAATTTCAGGAGAAAGGTAATAAGGTTTAAAGCTACCATCGCAGTGTGGTCTCCCTCAAACCTTTCTCTTTTTCTTTAGGATCTATGTGACAGAAAAGATCTTCCTTATTATTATGAGGCTCCTACCACCATGTTTTCCAATCGCTTAATCCCATCCTTTTCAATGCAAGAGGGTGTATTGTTTGGATTCCCTTGAATCTCTTACTATTTTTTTTTCCTGTTATTTGCTGAAGCAAAGGAAGAAACCTCCACTACCCACACCCTCACAAAACACAGCCCAGCCCAGCCTTTGGGAGCAGGGCTGCTGAGCAGTGTGGGTCTCAGCATCTCTTCCTTGGAAAGTCACACTTTGTGGGTTCCATTGTATCAGACAGAAGCACAGAGCAGAGTTGCTTGAGGTAAGCATGAGATGGGCTTTCTAGTTTTCACATTATGTAAACAGCACATGAAATGGGAATGTTGATTCCTTTCTGTCTTCCTCTGTTTGAGCCAAAATACAGGCAAATTTTGACCTGGTTTTATCAAAAACTACTCAGAGAGCTGCACCATTCACTTCTCTAATAGTCGACTGACTTAATATGCTACTTCAAGCTGATTTCCAGTCAAGCACCCACTGACCTGTATCAGTGAGAAGCATTTGGGTTTTATTTAAAATTACTTCTTTATTTAAAATTGTTTTTCTTTTTGGCTGGTGGTATTATGTAAGGCTACTAGCAGATTCTCAGGGGAGGGAGGGATGGAAGAATGTTTTAATTAAGTTTCTCTTCAGGTATCAGGCAAATTCTATCAATGGCAGACGAAGCATAAAGCTGTAATGGGAGAACAAATTTGTCACTTTAACTGATCAGTTGCTTTGTGGTCTCTCTCCCTCTACATTCTGAGTACCACAGAATCTCATCATGTAGCCATGAATGAAAATCTTTTTTGGGAAGAAGATGCTGCTACCTGGAATCACAGAATCACAGAATGACTCAGGTTGGAAGGGACCTCAAGGATCATGCAGTTCCAACCCCCCTGCCTGGCAGGGCCACCAAACATACACATTTACTAGATCAGGTTGCCCAGGGCCCCGTCCAACCTGGCCTTGAACACCTCCAAGGACGGGGCATCCACAACCTCCCTGGGCAGCCTGTTCCAGGGCCTAACCACTCTCCTAGTGAAGAACTTCCCCCTAACATCCAACCTAAATCTTCCCTCTTTTAACTTAAAACCATTTCCCTGTGTCCTTGGTTTGATGAGTTTGATGTCCGCAGAGCAAGCTTTACTCGGCTTGCGTATAGCTGTAAGGTTGTGGAATTTGGCCTTTGTGGCTTGATTTGTGACTTCACTGTAAATTAGGGAAGATACTTTAAATCTGTCCTTGCCAACCATCTGTTCCATGTGTCCTGGCCATCAGTGACTAACCAAGTGGCTTTTAGTCAGGGGATGAGAAGATTGCTTTTGTTCTGGGCCCCCACCCCCATTCCGCTTAATGTCAGCTTGAGTGGCAAATGAATTTGTCACTTGGTGGTGGAGAAACCTGGCTTTTAATTCCTCTCACCCTAGGGTCTGCCAGTATGTCAGGCATAATTAAGAGCAGCCAAGAAAACTGATAAAAGTGCTAATGGCCCTGCCAGAGTTACAATGAGAATGAACTGCAAAAACGAGCGCTGTCACTTGAGATGCTTTGGGCCCTGGAGTTTCAGTTCATCTTCAAATTGAGAGGGAATCTTTTAGTATCCTCTGCGGGAGTATGTCCAGATTTGGGGTGTTTCATGACCAGGGTTGGTGTCATCCTGTCATTATCTCCTCATGCAGAAGGAGAACTTCCAGACAGCAGAAATGAGGAGTCACTCATGAGACTTTCTGGCCAGGCAGCCCTGCATACAGGGATCTCTTGTGCTCTTCCTGGCTGGGGAGAACCTAGGAGCTGGAAGTTTCAGGGACCTATAGCTCTGGATCAGCTTGGCTTATCACCTTGTTAAAAAGCTGCTAACCTAGAAGCTCTGGGAGGTCACCTAGAAGCAGGTCAATCTCCATGGCCTGGTCCCCATGTCCAACTGTAAGGAAGGCTTCTGAAGGGTTGGGTGGGCAGATGGAATGTGTCTGAAATAGGCACGTTTGTCAGCAATATTTTGATGTCAAATAGCCATTCCTCTGGTAAAAAAAAACACTGTATGATGCTTTCTAGTGAGCATGGCTGTACTGTTTTGACTCAGCAGTAAAAAACTGTTCTCATCATTTGCTGACCAGGCACGTTATGCGGTGATTAGTAGTGTTTGCTGTTGGAACAAAGTGCAGCTTATCCTGATCACATTTGACCAAAATAAGGTCTTTGAGCTGGGGAATGTGGACGTGTCAAAGTTTGCAGATAAAAGGAGGGAGCAGCAGAGAATGTGAGGTGCGATGGAGCAACGTACAGCAAGTGAGTCTCTCTCTGTTTATATGAAAGCACTAAAGGTTAATGTTTTCAGCTGATGTGGTTTTGCTCCAAAAATGTAGACTTCTGCAGCTGGTTACAGTAGTGTGGTGGGCCTTTATGTCTCTGCTGTCTGTTGGAAGGGCTGGCTGGTGGCAATTCCTGAAATAAATGCCATTTGTTAACACCTTGTAGCCAGGTTCCGGGGTCCACCTCTGATAGCTGAGTGCCAGAGAGGTAGGTCAGCCCCTGTCCTGTTTAGTCTGTTGTATTGAGGTCATCCAGAGCAGATTCTCCATCAGCACGGATCCCCTGGCACAAGTTCGTAGGATATTGCCGGCTCATATTTCCATATTTCACAGTTTCACTCTGTTATTTTCTGTGACTCCACACATCCGGGAGTATGTATGCCTAGTTGTCATCTTGGCAAGGGCTGGAGTAAGCTGAAGGAGTGATGCCAGCATATGCTGGCTAAGGATTTGGTCAAATTAAAGTGCTTTTGCTCTGCAGTATTTCTGTACAATTCTGAATAAGAAAACGGAAAGGAATAGTGGGTGTAGGCTGTCCGTCTTAGGCAGAAGGTGACTGGCAAATAAGTAATTCCCAAGAGAAAATTGGATTAAATTTGTTCTTTTATTGTTAACTTTGTGTTCGTCAAAATGCAGACATTCTCTCAGTTGCAGTTTGCATGATGTCTGCGGAGATGCTTTAACTTTTGGATCACAGACTTTCATGTTTTTCATGGTCCATGGAATAGATGATATGTTCAAAGAATAGGGAATCTCGGACAGGACATGGAGATGCTGCCTTGCAGGAGCAATTAGGGGAATTGGGTGGTTTCCTGAACCTTGTTGTTTCTCTGTTTAGAATCTTCCACCCCTGCTTCCCAGCACATGAGGCGAGATGTGGAACTGGGATGAAATTACCCAGGAGCTTTGGGGCTGGGTTGGGTGGTGTTTTAATTCCTCTCACCCTAGGGTCTACCCTACCCCTGGGTTGGGTGGTGTTTGCATGACCTTGGACCAATGACGTCATCTCTGCGCTTCTTTTCTTAGATGATAAAAGGGTATAATAATGATAATACTTCTCTCTTAACAAGGGTGTTGTGCTGAATAAATTAATTAATCTTTGTGCTGTTTCAGTTACTATGGTAATTAGTGCTACAGAACAGCCTAAAAATAAATGGAATGGTTTAATGAAGGATATTCAGGGAAAGTCAGGTAGTACGTCCTAGGTATTTGCAACAGTCCTAATACATTTTGTACGAGCACAAATCTGCTGAATACATTCATAGATGTTGGATTTTGTAGAAGGAATGCTACCGGATATTGATTACATGCTTCCTGTTCACTGTCAGTCTTAAGTGAATGTAGCAGGCATTTCTTTCCGTGTCTGTGGGCAGAAGGCTCTTACAATTAGTTCCCCTCTGCACTGCACCCTCCATCTCCTTTCCAGCCTGAGGGCACCTGAACCTGGTGGATCTTTCTTTGTCGTAAATCATAGACAGTTATACCGTCACAGAATTCTTAATGAGTTTGGGGACTTTGTGTAATGAACCTTCCTTGAGAAAGGTGAAGTTTTGTCTGCCTTGCTAGAAGTCTGTTAGTAACCTTGCCATGCAGCGTGCCTAAACACATGCATAAGCCTGTGCAAAGTTTTCGAGGCTTTCATTGATGAGCTAACTACCCCAGCATGCCCTGGAGCCAGTCTTTAACAACGTGATGTGATATTTAATCTTCTGTGAATTGTATTAAATTCCACGGGCATTATTAAAATAGCTCTTTGTGGCTTTCATGCTGGTGTAATTTGGAGCCTTAATAAGTTAGAAATATGTGTGAAGATAGTCCTTCGTTCTTTGGTGGAGGCAGCACCCCTTCAAGGCTGTGCTTTTCATTTCTTAGTCTTTGGGGCTGTCCTTATACTGTGTTAACAGGCAGTGACTTGTCACTGTTGTGTTCTTAAACTTGTCCATCTCACATCCAGTGGATGTTTAATGTCCAACTTTGATCCGGGTTCCAAAAATAACTGCCTTTTCTGATCTCTTTATAGCTGGCGTTTGTGCAAACATTCTTTGCAGCAAACCTAATTTTAATCAAACCTCCTTGCTTTCCCTTTCCTCTCCCTGTGGCTGTGTTGCATTAGCTGCAGCAACCTTCTTTTGTATGCCTTGTGCAGCATCTCTGCATTGTGTTGGGAGGCTGGGAACTGCAGCAAATGCCCTTTCCCCCTTTGATGTCTTGGGAAGCAGGAAGCCAGTGCTACAGCATGCCTGGCATCACCCAAAGAAGAGAGTTTGAGGCCCTGCCTCAGCCTCTGACAAGGTGTATTAGCAGAGCAGATGGCATGAATGACAAACAGCTGAGAGCCGTGTTTTATTCTCCAGAGCTTTGAGTCTGTGCTGCTCTCGAGTCATGTGGTATTTCCTCACATCTTTTCAGACTCCTCAGAGGGCAGCCCCAATCTGCAAGGTGGGCCTCTGTGTCGCACTCTGAGCCACCCACAGTTCATCACTTCCTCGGGTTCCTCCCTGGGTCTCCTCTCCTGAGAGCAGTCTCTATCACCATGTGTGACTCTCACCTTACAGTGGCCATCAGCAGCCCTGTGGAAATCGGCTGCATAAGGGGCAGGCAGGATGGTTTCCTGATGCTGCTTTGCAGGTCTGTCTCTTCTCACTTCCTCTGCTGTTACTGTGTAGTTTAATTCTGAGTGTAGGTAATGGCTTGACTTTCTTCTATCCCTTACAGTGTAGTGAAGCTGTATTTTACCCACCAAGCTAAATACATGAGCTGTGGGAAAGGCAAGCTCATCAGCATCCGCAAAGACTGATGGGTTACATGGCTGTGACTGCCATTTAACTTGTCCTTAGACATGTTCTGGAGGAAGCATACTAGCCTCTGCTCACAGGATATCACCGCTGATCAGTCAGAATAGCGTTTGGGGGAAGAAATGTCGTGATTTGAAATAGGCATGTACACCATGCAACCTTGCTTTTCACAGTGGTGTTTGTAATTAAACGTGTAATTTTAAGATAGAGTTGGCAGTGACTGTTTCTTTGATTCAATACCAGATCAAAATGGGGCTCACAGCGTGTTCTGCAAATATATTGAAGAATCATAGAATAGACTGAGCTGGAAGGGACCTGCTGGGATCATTGAGCCCAAACATCATGCAGGTCTTATGTCCCATCATACCCTTCCAGTTTGACTCCACATCGTTTTGTTTTTTTTCCTTTCGTTCCCTTAGATAGCACCAGTGCTTTGTAACTTGGATCTGTTGGAGAAATGCCTCACACCGTTACTTAGCATTCAGACCAGCCAAGGTCTTTTCATTGGGATGGATATTTTTGTTTTTCTTGGACACTCTTTGCTTGGAGGTGACTTTTATTTCATTTTTTTTTCTGTTCCAAATGCCTCACTTCTTTCTCTCCTAGCACTGATCTTCTGCCTTAAGAATGTCACTGCAACAGGGATGAAGGGCTCGATAGCACATGAATATGTAACTCCTGAGCAAGGATAGGAGGTCAGAAAAAAATGAGCATGATCTCAGTTGCTTGAAGATCAATAAAAACGAGTTTAACTTGAGCGCTGTAACTGGAGAGAAGTGGTTAGAGGTGACAACCCAGTGGGGTCAGAGAATTTCACTGTCTATTCTGCTTCTCATAGTAGCATTGCAGTATCGTTATAACATTTTTTTTTAACAGTTTTGCAGATGTCTAGGGCTATCGGACATTAGAGTTGCATCTTTTTAATGTCTGAGCTCGTTTGTCAGAGAGAATGCATGACTATGAAGAAATAGTATAAAATTGCTGGGTCACGTGGTTGGTTGATCTCAGGAAACTGTGTCTGGTGACTTTTGAGCGATCCCTTCCTGAGTTCCCTTAACATGTTTCTGATCTGGACTTTCTTAATTGTTTTTCAGCTAGGAGGTGCCTGGCTCTTCCATTTTTCTTTCTTAGGTGCATTCCAGTCTTTTGAAGATCCTTTCTTCCAGTCTTCCTTTTGCCTGCCTTTGCATTTGCAATGTGGGGATAGTGATGCAAAAGGATCATTCCTTTCCTCATTTTCTGCTCTTTTCCCTTGGTTGTAGCCTGTGCGTGAGCTGTGAATGCAGAGCCCCCTCCATGGCAGTGTTAAGTTCCTTCTGCATGTGAGGTGTCTGTTAATGCCTTGCGCAATGTACGTCTGGTACTTGGGTGCCTCATCCCAATCCCTGTGCAGGCTTCACACTGGCCAGGGTCTTAGGCAAAACATCCCAAAAGATTGATTCCCATGGCTGGAACATGGCTTTTCTCACAAGCTCCAGCTTTCATAACCTCAGCCCCTGTTGCTGCCTCCTGAGTCAGGGTTGTCACTGCATGTTTGTTGAAGCATTTTGTGAGCCAAAATCCACTGCTGTTACAAAATCGGCAGCAGGGCCAGTGCCGCCAGCCAGTGACAAGTCATTAGCATCTGAAGAGATGACGTGTATTTTGTTTTCCCAGTTCAAATATTGGCAGGATATGGGACTTTATAGTCCAGAGGCTTACCCTGCATTGCAAACCCCGTGTTTATGCCTGGTTTGTATTCTTGAATGACATTATTTCTGTTCTGCTGCTGTCACCTATTGATTAGCATGTTGCACCCTAGTTGCTGTGACCTGTAGGAAAGAACAAGAAATAACGCTGTGGAAGGGAAAAAAATCATCCAACAGTTGTGGTGTTACCTGGGTGTAATGTGGTAAGAGATGATCAAAGGTCCCCACGCAGATATTTTGGATTTGTTTTCTTGTATAATCTGGATGCAAATTTGATTTGATACTACTTCAAATACAGTGAGGAAGGTGGAGCAAAAAGTTGTAAGAATATCTCCCCTTCATATGTATCATGCGTTGGAGTGGCTGAAATCAAACAAGGCTGAACAACTCGCTGTGGAAGTAAATACAGCTGCCTCTTTTTGCATAGCTGTAAGCAGTAAGTGGGGGAGTGCAAGGAATCCTTTTTCAATGACTAGCTCAAAACAAGGCCAACAACAGCTTGCTTTCAGTGCTGTGCCTTCTCCATGGTGTGCTGCAGTCCTGGGCTCTCAGCAGAGCCTTTCACCTCGGGGGATGCCTTTGTTAGGGACAAGGTTTATTTCACAAGCTGTTTGTCTAACCTAGCCTACAGTTAATTTAACTGAAGAACTTGCCATTTCTTTCTGTTGCGCAGGAGAGTGGGTGTTCCGATGTAGTTAGGTGGTTGCTCATTCCTGTATGCATTTGAGCTTCCACAGCTGCCTTTGGAAATGCATCTGTTTAAATGTTTTTTTTTTTCCTTCCACCTTGCCTGCAGATTTAGTGGCTGGGCCAAATAGCTAGAAATCCTCAGGGTTTTAGAGGGCAAAATTAGAAGAATTGTTACGGTATAGAAAGGGCTGAAAGGGAGCTCTGAAAATGAGGTGGATGGTGGAGAACTTGCTTCGTGCCTCTCCTTTCGTGGGCATAAGTATCTGAAGGGTTGGTAGTGATTTTATAACTGCAAGAAAAGGGTGAGTGCTGGCTTTTGTGACAGGTTTGGTAAAGCTGACAAAATAAGACTTGCTTGTTAAGCCTTGTGAGAGAAACAAATCTGTTGCCTTACGAGGTCATCTCTAGTTTTCCATGACCCGTAGTTAGGCTCTTGTTTCCCCATGTTCCTGTCAGTAACCACCTAATTTGTGTTTCTCTGTTTGCCTCAGGTGCTGAAAGGCTGGAGGTTTCTCTGCACTTCTCCCAGCCTTCTTGAGAAGAAGCAGTTGAAGGTGGCTGTGGGACACTGCGGTCAGACTCCCACCAGTTTGGTGGTGCCTTGCTGCGCCGTGCATGCCAGCCACGATGGAGACGCTGTCCCAGGACTCCCTGCTGGAGTGCCAGATTTGCTTCAACTACTACAGCCCACGCCGGCGGCCCAAGCTGCTGGACTGCAAGCATACATGCTGCTCGGTGTGCCTGCAGCAGATGAGGACCAGCCAGAAGGACCTGCGGTGTCCCTGGTGCCGCGGCATCACCAAGCTGCCACCGGGCTACTCCGTGTCACAGCTGCCCGATGACCCCGAGGTGATCGCTGTCATCGCCATTCCCCACACCTCTGAGCACACCCCTGTCTTCATCAAACTCCCCAGCAATGGGTGCTACATGCTGCCCCTGCCCCTCTCCAAGGAGAGGGCCATGCTGCCGGGAGACATCGGCTGCCGCCTCCTGCCTGGCAGCCAGCAGAAGTCCCTGGCAGTGGTGACGATCCCGGCAGAGCAGCAGCCGCTGCAGGGTGGCCTTCCTGCTGAGGCGGGTGTGGAGGAGGCTGACCGCAGAGGTGTGGTGAAGAGCTCCACCTGGTCGGGGGTTTGCACTGTGATCCTGGTGGCCTGCGTCTTGGTCTTTCTCCTGGGCATTGTCCTCCACAACATGTCGTGCATTTCCAAGCGCTTCACGGTGATCTCATGCGGCTGAGGGGTGGGAGGCTGCCCCAGGGTTGCTCACCCAGGGCTTGGGGTGGTGGTGGTGGTGGTATTGAGTGAGACAATTCACTGCAACTTTGGCCGATGACTGCAGGATGCTTTGTTCCCAGACGGTGGTGCGCCGGCCCGGCCACAGCCCTCGGCAGCCAGTGGAGAAACCTATGTCCTGTCTGATGGTAACAGCAGTGAGGAGGACTGCATGCATCACCATAATCATTTATCAAAGGGACTGTAATTTATGGCAGTTTTTATTGTGTTATGAGATTAAAGACATCTGTGATTGTACTGTAAAGTATGCGGTATGAGCTCTTCTCTAACCACGGTAGCTGAAAATCAGAACTGCTCCATGTAGAACTGAAGGAGATCTGGCCCGTGACTCAATGAAAAGTGTTCGATACCAACCCACGTGTTATTTTTTAATTGGGGGGAAGGGGAAGACTTGTAAAAGAGAAATCATTCAGTTGTTAAGACATTTTCTATGTTTTAAACTGCACATTAATTAAATTAAGTTAGGAGGTTGTACAATAGTTTTTAAAAGGAAACATTTTACAAGCGATCGTTTGGTTCTGTGGTGTGTGGTTTTTTGCCTCTATGTCTGATTTTTCCCCACTGTTTTTGGCTATGGGGAAGTTGACGCTTCTGGAATCTTCTATTTGAAGGAGGTTTTGAGCAGGGAAGCAAAGTGAGCCTAGGAGGAATACTTAACGACGCAGCCAAACATTTCTGCCTACCCTACTTCACATGAAGAATGGCTCTGAATGGTGAACATTAGTCATACTGTTTTACCTCTGATCTGGCAACAGGGCTTCCTGCAGATTGGCCTTCATGGCCATTAGTGAAGAAGTGGGTCATGAGAAGTCTGAAGACTCCTTCCTGCATGGACGTGCCAGCCAATCATTCTTCCTTTTCTTTTTCTAGAGGTTGGGCTTTCTTAATTTTTTCATAGAAAAAATGTACACCTGTTTTGCCTCCCTGTCTCACAGGAGAATACAGCTGCACACCCATGGGCGGTGTGAAAAAGAAGTTGTGCTAAGGAAGCCTCACCATGCCAACAGACCACGGACCCTTCTGTGCAATCTTTACGCTTATGTGTAAGAGGCAGTGACAGAGCTGGAAGAAGAACACAGGTCAGCTGAGCCCTCTTCTGGGTTGTGCTGCCCCTCATAAATCACTGTGGCTGTCATGGTGGTGTCAAAATGCGTAGGCGAGCATAATGCAGACCTTTTGCCACATTTCATATGAATGTTGGTCTTCGTTGTGACAGATGTGGAGAAAAAAAAAAGCACAGGAAATATCCCTGTCCACCTATGAATGTTCTGATCTCCCAGTTATTTGCAGTTCTCTACTCAGAATGAGCCAAATTCCTGAACCTCCATTTCAGCAGCACCTTTGCTCCGCTAGATTTAGTTAGTACTGTTTGTAGCTTAAATAGAGCTCTGTGTGAATTGGTAAGTGTGAATGCTGACGTCTGTGAGATTTAAGGATCGAACTGGGAGGCGCATAGCAGGCCTTTACTAAGACAGAAAGTACTATTGATTAGCACTGGTTCTTTTTGCAGGTACAAAGTACGAGCAATTCCTTACGTGTAATCTCCCCAAAGAGTGACTTGTCCACCCAGTGCTCTCTCTAGTAATTAGAGATTGTTTAAGGTTGTATTACAACAACAGAGAGCGTAACCTTGACTGTGCAGTGCTCGGGTTGGCCTTGTAGATGGTGGTGGTTTTCTGGTTTTGTTTCTGGTTCACAGTAAACATTCTCAACTAGAACTTGTCAAAGAACATACCTCTGACTTAGTGCTGGATTTCTTCCCCTCCTCATTCCCACACCACCATTTTCTTCCTCAATTTCTGTTAACTGCAGGATAGCAAAAACATATGGTGCTTAATTGTTATGGCGTATGTATGGTCACGTTTGGAGAGGAACTGTCATAGATATTCATAGCACAGAAAAAAAAAACCCCACAACATTATCCTCAGATAACAAATTCAATGCCTTTTTTTTGTGCAAGGCAACGTGCGGTATGCCTTGAACTTAGGAGAACTGCAAGGCATTGACATCTCTCAGCAGCACATTTGGTTTGGTAGCAGTAGGGAATGACAGGAACTCCAGAATGTGTCTGGGAGCATGTTAGTCTTTTGTTCCCGGTAGGCAGCCAGGTATCTGGTGACATCCAAACTGTGCTGCTTATTATGTAAAGAAAAACCAGTTCACTAAAAACTTTTGCCTTTATAGACTCTTAAGGAAGTGACTAGATACAGGACTCAGCCCTCTACTGCCTTATCCCCTGTAGCAATTCATGCTTATACCAGGAGTACGTAGCATAGCTGGAAGATGCTCTGAGAACAGCGTGGAAGCATTTTGCATCAACTTCTGCGTATCAGAGTTTTTGATGGCTGCATAAAGACACGAAGCAGTCAGAGAGCAGGCCCAGGAGATAACAGCATTAATCCTAACCTTGTGCTGGCCGTACCTGCCCCACTGGAGCTCTTGAGGCCAAGGTTTCTCTGCACTGCAGAGTTGTTGTGAAAACTGCCCCTCTTCATCCCTACATGAAGAGTTGCAGTATGAAGGAGCAACCAGAAATTAGGTTAAAATGCCACACTGCATAACACATTGCACAACAGGCAGAAGTGGAGTTTATCTGGTGTTAATGACGTACTGTATTAGCAGAATACCATCGTGTGTTACATAATGCAGTGCATTGTTTCGTTAATATGAATTTCCTGTACTCTTTATGCCTGCTGAAATGCATGTGTGACCTAATTTCTGATCCAGCCATTTACCTGCCTACGGCCTTGTGTACGAGCAATAAGGAAAGCCTCAAGGTTTTTGTCTGCGTGTGCGGTGTGTACGTTAATTCCTTCTTTTCTAACAGCAATTCAGGAGCCGGTTTTGTTCTGGCTTCGGACTGTGACTCTCAGTTTAAATTTGCAGCTGCCGCATCGTGTCGGCTCACCTCATATATCTGCTGACTTACACAGAAGAGAACTGAATAGTTTGTTGTCATGTGCGGTGTTAAAAATGTTTCTTGAATGTGTCAGTAGTCATCCTGTGTTCCAAGGCCTGATCTCTGGCACTGAAAAGTACTGCTAGAAACAGAGTTTGGATCAGTTTTGTTCTTTTTTGTTTTCCAAAAGCATCCTTGTCTTTGTATGTTTTCTCTGTGGAGACATTTGGAATTGTGTGAAAATCACTGAGTTTTTGGCTAATTTTTGTTGCCTGCTGTCCGGTAAGAAGTCAGAGCCACTGCTGAGTTCCACCAAACAAAAAAAGAGACTTAACTGTGACTGCAGTGCTGTCTGAGCAGCCAAAAATTAGACTGAAAGTGATTGTGGGGAATTACAAATGCACCTGCATTTTTAGAGCAAGTTACTTTGTGAACGCGGATTAAATGGCTTGTTTAATGGAAAGGATGTGTGTGTTGGGGTCCAGCCTCTTTGTTATCCCAGAAGACCCCGACTTCCATTTATGGCTCCTGCTTTCGCTCTGTGAAATCCTCCTGGATTCGCTCTGTGAAATTTGGTTCAGTGAATTTTAAAGATTCAAAATACGCAATTTTGGTATGCGGGATTTCTTTTAGGAAATGGTGTTCAGTAATTCTTTGTGCTTAACTGCGATGTAAAGGAGCCTGAATGTTTTGTGAACATGGAGCTATCATGAGTCCAGAGTTTCATCTTTATTAATGAAGCTTGGTCTGAATAAAACATCAGCAGGAAAAGGCTGATATCAAATGAATTACGGTACCTCTGTTACTTTGCTATCAAGTGAAGAGCGTGGATGGGAATTTGGCAGAGTTACTGTTTTTATTATGAGGGGTTGGCTGAAATTCGATTCTTAGTGTTTTAAGGCAAAGCGTTAAGTGTGGGTTGTAGTAAACGACAAAGGGATTTTCACATTTGATTACCATGGAATATGAAATTAGAGCTGAAGACTACGAAGCTATGCAACAGACTTTTCTGTCTGGGTAATCAGATGATTTGTAAGTTTTATGTACACTTTGTGCTCATGGAAGTGAGGGGCTGTTGGCCTTGACCTGACGTGCATTGCACTGATGGGGACCTGGCTTTGCCCTCACAGTCATGGTTATGCCATGAGCCTTGGGCTGCCTTTGTCATAGGTCTTCTGAAACAAGGGTGGCTGACTTTGGACTGGTTTTGGTACATTCATAATGGGGCTAAAATGAAAGAAAAAAATTATTACCCAGTTTCTTTATCCTAATTGCATATATATTGAGATTCGTCTATTTCCAGACTTCCTCTGTGTTTGGATGAGGGCAAAGCAGGGATGAAGGGAAGAAGACATTGCATGGGAGCAAATAAGACCCAGTGTCATCCAGGAGGCTGCTGAAGTATCAGCTGGCCCTGGAGGCGATGTTTTTGTGCAAGAGCTTCAGCAGGGTGAGATGGCCTGGTGATGCTGCAGTGGATTTACAGCATGCTTTAGTGACCTTTCCCATGCTGTCTGCTGTCCGTGGGCCTGACAGCTGGGGCCGTTCTGTTCTTTCTCGTTGTCACTTTGCCTCTTGCATGCTCGTGTCAACAAACAGAGCTGCTTGCTTCATCCTCAAAGTCGAGTGATTTTTGCAGATGTTTCTAAAGTTGCCTTGAGCACCTTTAATGAAAAAAATTACCTTCAAAGTTCAGTGAAATTTAAGGCTTAATAAATGCAGGGTTTTTTTTACCCAGTGTTTCCTTATGCTTATATAAATTTCTCATTTTAGCACTAAGTAAGTCATGTAATTTTTGTTCTAACAAGTTCCTATACGTCTAAAGCAATTCAGAGAGACTGGATGAGATCCACAGCCAGAAAAAATAGTTCTATCCTTCCCACAGTCCCCTTCAGATCTACACAAGCCTGTTTCCCCCCCTTTCTCATTTATAACGTATATGTACTAATTGTGGCAGTGAGATGGAGACTGGTGGGAATGCACTGAGCCCCTGCACGTATGAGCATGGGGACGTGTTGTCATGTTCAGGTGAGGAGGGTAAGCACACAGCACGTGCTCTTGTGTAATAGAGGCCAAGAGGATTAGAAAAAAGGCCCCGGGCACTTACAGCTCAGGAAGGTTGTGTACTTTATGGTGCTGAGATAGATGGCATGATAGCACAAAGCCCAGGTATTGCTGTCTGGCTTTTTGCATGAGATGAATGCAGTTCCCTTTGAACTGCCTTGTGCAAACAGGCACCCAGTGCTGCTGCATAGCACCAGCTGCTCTAGAGGTGGTATCTTGTCTGGGGATCCCTGAGGAAGCCACATCATTGCTTTGTGCCTCCAAGCTCGGGTGCCACAGAATAGCTAGATGCCTGAGTTGGGAAAGCAGGAGGATCAGATGAATAGTGTGTGACCTGCTTTGGTTCTTGGGATGGAGTCAATAGATAAATTGAGAAACTTGGCCTTCTTGCTCAAGAGTACTGGTTCATGCATCTTGAAAATGACAAAATGGATGTGAGTGTGCTGTCTCTGTGCTTACTGGTTTTGGAAGCATTGCCCCATAGGCTCCTATGTGTGCTGCCTAGACCTGCAGCACTGGGGTTTGTGTGTCCTTAAGAGGGTAAGAATGTGCCTCAAGATTTGAAAGCAAACAAAAAAGAATCCATCCCTGCAAGGTGCTTTGGCATTATAAAAAGCATGTGCTTTTACTTTGGGAGGTTTAGGTTGGATATTAGGAGGAAGTTTTTCACACAGAGGGTGGTGATGCACTGGAACAGGTTGCCCAAGGAGGTTGTGGATGCCCCATCCCTGGAGGCATTCAAGGCCAGGCTGGATGTGGCTCTGGGCAGCCTGGTCTGGTGGTTGGCAACCCTGCACATAGCAGGGGGTTGAAACTCAGTGATTGCTGTGGTCCTTTCCAACCCAGGCCATTCTATGATTGTATGATCTTACGGTACTTTCAAAGCAGCCCATCATGTACCACGTGCACGTGGCTGACTGCGGGAATAAAAGGAAGCTCAGTCTCCAGGCATGGCCAATTTGCTGACTGAAATGCAAATGAATAATTTCTTGCTTAAATTATTTGGAATAACAGTCACAGATGTTTCTCAAATATTTACTTAAGGAATTTACTGGAATATTTGGGACATGATTGGGGTTAATATACTGAGCAAGAACTAAAGCATTAAATGTACAGAAGGTGAAGGGATCTGGCCATGCACTGAATGCTTTCTTGAAGAGAGGTGGACTTTACCTTTAAGAATTTATTTATTTATTTATTTATTTTTACTTTGCTAATCTGCAGTAATTCTTTGTGTAACGTGAAGTTAATCAGCTGTGCTATGGGTAAGACGATATTGCTCTTTGGAAACATATTGGGTAGCAGAGGCTCTGTAGTCCCCCAGGGCGGCTGTTTTCAAGCATTTGAATGTAGAAACCTGTACTTTTATTTTTAATTGCTGATTGTACCTGGCTGGCAATTCTTAACTCATAGAAGGAAATAATAGTAATAATAAAGTAAAACTATCCGGTCCCAGCCTATGGCAGAAGCCATCCTAAGAATGCAGAGTGGCTGTGAGTTAAAGAACTCTGGAGAAAGAAATTGGATTCTAATACTGTTTCTCCCGCTGTTTTGAAATGCTGAGGGATTTGCTAAACCTACAGGTTGATACAACAGAATCCCTGCTTAATGACTGTGTTTGCTAAACTGGCCAACTGTGGTGGCTACATGCGCTGTGCTCTCTTTTCCTTTCTGACCTCATCTGGTTTAGAGAAGACAAGGTTTGGACAGCTGTAGCTGCACTGAACAGCGTGATAAGAGTTGTAAAATGTTACCAGCAAGGAGCGTAGCTTTGTGGTAAACAAAGCATTGCAACAACACTGAATATCTCTCGGCAGCCATCCAGGCACAACAAGCATGAAGCAGCTCCAGCGAACCCCAGGGATCGAGAGAAATGTTGCTGAGGAGTAGTGGATAAACGAGGGTGTTTTTTAATACTCTAGATGCTGTTTGTGTTTGTTATTGCTGATGCCTGACATCCTTGGGTTTGAGTTCTTCCTTTTGTCCTCTGTAACAAGGAGCCTAGAAAGCACTTTGTACCGCTTCCTTGCGAGGCTGCTGTCTCCTGTTTCTTTTTCTTCTGCCCATTGCTTTGCCAGTCTGTTTTCCTGCAGATCTGCAAGGAGAAACCTATCTGAATGTACCTGAGACTTCTGTGGTGTTTTCAGTGATGAAAACGATAACAAGTCTCCACACAAATAGGAACATCTCCAGGGCTTTGTACAGAGTAATGTAATACATCTGTCATACCCCTTTAGTGTACTGCCATCATCGTCAGTGCTCTGTAAATAAATGTTTTGGGTTATTATAGCTTTCAAGATACTATAACCCTAGTATTTTTTTGGGGGGGAGGTAAGCAACAGCAATATAAGCAGCAAAACAAATCAGAGACTAGAAACGGTTTGCACTACCAAATTCTATGAGTAAGATTCCTTATTATCAGCTCTTTTTGTTGCAGTTCTAGTGCATCAGTGACATCAATTCTCTGATTCCACTTTGGGGGGTCGAGAGGGGAAGGAAGAAGAAACCCCGTATTCATGGCTTGGCTTAGGTCTGATGAGTTTCCAAATGTTTGTGCTTCTGTTTTGTAATATCTCGTAAACCTCCTAGCAGATGAAAGCTGCAGTAGCACCAAGATCTCAATGAAACATCACATGCTGCCTGTTCAATTTGAGATGCTCGCTGAAATGTGCAAAGCCTGGGCTTTCTGGGTTTTGAGCACTGGGTGTGGAATTAGCTTTGGCTGTCGGTTCTCAGAGATCAAACTTGGGTCTCGTACCTCATTTAAAGCCGTTAGTGGACTCAGCCTGCGAGGTTCTTTGTCATATGTCCTATATGCAGTGGCAGTCCTCGTTTTATAGATGTACAGCAGGCAGCCTTTTATAAGAAGGTATTGACCAATTTTGTGGGCAAATTATCCCTCTCCTGAAGAGACGTTGAAATCCTTGATTGGCTCAGTGACCTGATTTTTGCAAGAAGAAGATGAGAGTTTGGTTATATCACTTCTGTGCAGGCCACAGCTGCTGCATTTGCTTGCATGGCCCAAGGAGATAAGAGGTGTCATGGGGCAGGTGTAAAACAGCCTGGAACACAGCTGGCTCCTGCCACAAACCTCTGCTGGAACAGCAGCTCAGCAGGGACACAATGGGAACATTCTCCTTGCTGAAAGAGTAGTTGAGCTCATCTCAGGTTAGAGGTTGGAACTCACGCTTGTTTTGCAATAGATAAGAATTGAATGTTTGAAAGAAATGTCATAATCTTTCTGTGAGGATCCTTCAGCTAAACTGTCACAGATGTGGAGGTCTCTCAGCCACCTCCTGTTCTGTGAACTGAAGAACCTGTTCTTTCATTCAGCTTCAGGTAAGAGATTACCAAAATGGGCTGCTGGTTGCAGTGTTCTAGGCTGAGACCTGCCGTGCTCCTCAGATTCTCTTCTGGTTGGCTCTAAAAAGTGTTTCTCATCCTTCTATCCCCTTCCCCAGCCTCATTTTGCTTTTAATTGCTTTGGAAAAAAAAAACAAAACAAAAAAACACCAAAAACAAACAAAACCAAAAAACAAAAAACCCCCACAAAAACAGGAACTAGGAAAAACAAAAAGAGTAACACTGTTCTTAATTCAGGCCTCGTTTGTACCATCTGTTCTAGATCTATTTAAGAAAGAGGAGGTGCCCCCTGCATTTCAGCTGTGCTCCCAATGAATCCCAGTAGGTTTCCTGCTCTGGAGCCTGCAGCTTGCTCAGCAGAAGACATTTGAGAAGAAAAATATTTTTATGTCCTGGGAGTTAAGCAGATGAGGCCCGCAGCTGCTGCAAAACACAGAGGGACCGGTGCATGCAGGTGCATCTCCCTGCTGTAGATCAGGCAATGTTCCCTGAGGTTTGGGACCAGCAGGCCAGGATGGCAGTGGAGGAGGTAGGATTGACCGCACACATGCATGTGTTCTCTGGGGGAGCTGCCCATCAGCTTCCCAATAGATGTTTCAAGCTCCTTTCATTTAATGTCAGCTCAGATGGCTTCAGCTGCAGCAGCTCTAATCACACCAAAAATGTTGAAAGTTTGCTGTAGGGCCTGAGGGAGCAGCATGGAGCTGTGTAAGGGGAGAGAGGTTGTTGAGTCTTGGAACAAGCAGTGGTCATGGCACCAAGCTGCCAGAGCTCAAGAAGCGTTGGTGGGCAATGCTCTCAGAGATAGGGTTTGATTAGGTGGTCCTACCTGGAGCCAGGAGTTGGACTTGATCATTGTGTGGGTCCATTCCAACTTGGGATATTCTGTGATTCCAACAAACCTGTCCCACAGGGCCTGTCCTTGTGTTAGCCCTATCGGCAGAGGTTTCTGCATTATTAAGGGAGAGGGGGAGGAGGAGAGAGATATTTTTATTTGGGTGAAGGCAAATAAACTTTGACAGGTGTTAAAACAAAAAGACAAAGGAAAAGTACAGAATGGTCATAATGTCAGCAGGAGCATCCTGCAGTGCAGCTCTGAAGTGAGCTGGTTCTCTCCCTCAGCACTGAGGAGCAGACATGAACATGTTCATGCAATGAGTCCATCAGTTAAAGCAAGAACTGAACAGAGGTTTGGTTCTGGCTTTGAGAAAGAAGGCAGACATGCCCTGTGCTGCCTGGTTGTGACTGAAGACCTTGATGTATTTTAGAGACAACAACACATATAACACAGTATTTAGAAGGCTTCCCCCTTCTTTTCTTGCAAAGGTCTACTGAGCCCCTACTGATACACGAGCTGCTGGGCTGCCTTGTCAAGGCCTTGCCAAATATTGGTTTTATAAAGGTAAAATCAAAGTGCTGTCAATAACTGAATGTTTGTGGAAGCATTCGTTGCTTGCTTTGCTTGTCCTAAACCGTATCTTAAATGTCGCTGTATCCAACCTATTCCATTGCCCTTTCTTCCCCTGTATTTTTGTAGGTCAATCTCTGGAGTCTTGTCCTTTGGTATATGTAGAAGCACTGATTTTATGAGAACTGTTCAGACACATTTGCTATGATTAAAATTCTTTAAAATGATTTTCAATAGACTGGTGTGTGCTTTTCTTTTTTAATACAGAAAGTAAAATTGGCTGGGACATTCACTCATCGGTTCCACTGAGAGCTTTAATAGAGTTGCGCAGTAATAAAGGCAGGCTGAGATCCCCAGCCAAGTTTCAGATGTGTGGAGGTGACTTTCAAGTGGTCCACGAGAAAGCTGTATTTTATGCACTTGTGAAAAAGAGGTAGAAGATTGTCTTGTGAATGGTCACAACCCCCATCTTTCCCAGGGCAGCTCTATCTCTACAAGCTTGATGCGACTGTGCCCTTGCCATGGGTGCAAATCTATGTCCTGCAGGACTGGAACTGTTGTGACATCTCCCTGTGGATGCTTTTTGTGATACATTATTATACATTTCCTTATGCACACACGTGCCTGGGCTCACACGTGTGTGTCTAGCAATGCTCCCATACCTCCTTAGCTGACACATGGAATATGAAAATGAAATTAGTGGGCTACAGATAATAATGAATACAAACCCAGTGTTTTCTGAGGATTTATAGCACCCAAGGTGAGAACAAATATATACAGATAATTTTTTATATTCAGCAACCTGATGTTTCCAGCAAGTGTATTACTTTGAGCCAAAGTGCAGCTCATTTTCCTTGTAAATCTTCCATTTTAAAGCCTGGTTTCCTATGGAAATGAGTCATCTTTGCTTATACTGAGTCACTATGTCCCTTTCCAGTGACCTTTCAATTGAAATTTAACACTGTGATAGCCATCTAAAAGATAATTTCTGTCCTGATGATGTGTGGACAGAAGAGTAAAAAGGAAAAGAGACGGTGATTGTGTATGTGCCAAAGCTATGAAAAAGGTAGTGTGGACTTGAATCTTATTAGAAAGTCTGTATGGAAGAGATCCCCCAAATAAATGACTCAAGCAGAAGAAAAAATCAAATTGGAGCTTGCAGTGAACAGTGAGAAACCAGTCCACGGGAAATTAGACTTTATTTATGCTTCTCTTCTAGTAATTCTTTATCTTTTGACATGCAGCCTCTCCTAGCATTTTAAATATATTTATTTTATCCTTGAGTTGTGGATTTTGGTGGCAATGCCTGCCCGTAAGTAGCCTGGGGCAAGTGGAGTTTTGCAGCTGCAAGAAGCTGAATTCCTTCATTAGCGGTGCCATGCCACGACTTTCATGGTGTCACTTTCCAGTTAGTGACATTGCACAATTAGGCCTGGGTCATCCGGTGTCACTGTGATGTGACAAATCCCAATTGGCAGAAATGTACAGCTGCATTGTCAAAGAAAGGAAAAGCCTGAAAATGGCGTATTTGCTCATTTTTTAATATCAAGAGCAAAGCAAAACCAAATAGTACTCTGTCATTTGTGATTGCTTAGCAAATATGATGGTTTTAGCTGGGGTGAGCTAAGAGTATAAATCAGGTTTGTCAGGTGAGATAGCATGTTTTATTAGATGAAGCGATAAACTGAGGGAGAAAACAAGATTTCTTGTGCCCCCGAGCTCTTCTTCTTCAAGCCTGAAATAAGAGCAGCCTGCATCCAAACAAGATACAGGCAGATGACGGTTGCCCTGAATTTACCTTCGTTATGCCACTTGGTTGGAGTATTGAGAGAGTAAGGGAGATGTCGTCCTCACAGGGGGAGGAAATTCTACAGAAAGGCAGGAGGGCTCGCAGTCTTTGTGAAGAGGTGTCTTCACAAGTGAAAAATAGAAGCGGTTATGTCAGTACTGAGGGAGACTGATAATGCGGCATGAAATACCCAAAATTGGTTGATTCTAGTCTTAGCATTGAGGAACCCTGAGGACCCACTACAGCTGTTAGCACTCAGGCTAGGTGGAAGCTTTCTCAAGCAACTAGTCTGTTGTGTATTGTGAGGATGGGCAGAGTTAGTCTGGGACAGCAAATGCAAAAAAGGGAGAGATCAACAGAATCATAGAATCATTAATGTTGGAAAAGACCATTAAGATCATCTCGTCCAGCCATTAATCTATCACCACTATGCCCACAAAACATAACTTAGTGCCACATCTGCACATGTCTTGAACACCTCCAGTGACGGGAGAGCAAAATGGGGCCAGTTTGTCATTTTGCTGCTGATCCTTCTCCCCAGAGCCTGCATGGGAAGCTGGGAGGAGGACCTCAAATATGTGGAAGATGTCTCATTAAACCACCCCTTTACTGAATGCTGAAGGCATTATAAAAGATTGCTGAGAGCTGAAGTCTTATGCAGGAGGACAGGTTGAATTATTGTGCAGTTCCTCATGGCCTCGTAAGCAATGAGTCTGTAAAGATGTGAAGTGGGTTGTTGCTTTCACCATGGAGAAATTGATCACCGTAGCCATATTAATGACTGCTTCTCAAAAGTTTCTGCTGCTACCTGAAGCACTGATTTGCTGCCTACTGTTTGTTATCTATGGCATTTTCGAGCTTCTCCCAGATGAGTATATTGCTTTGTGTATTTAATGTCTGTGCACAGCCTGTCTAACCTTGATGCTGTTCATTGTTTCACTTTATTCTTTTGCTGGGGTTGGTGATGATAGTGTAACAAATTACCCAGTGAAGAGTTTGCTGTTTATTTCCTGTGTGGCCGTTCCCTCCAATCCTTTGGATGGGCATGCTTGCGAGTTGACCTTGTGGTGGGGGAGCAGTAAGGCTGAGATCTTCCACTGGTATGTTATATTGCGCAGTCTCCATCTGAAGATGAAGTGCATGGTTCTCTGTGGTGCCAGAGAAGGGGGAGTGAAACAAACAGGTCAGCAGAGTGGCTGCAAATGAGCTTGTAATGTCATAACTGCAAGGCATAGCACCAACTAGCCGATATGCTCTGCTGTCAGCTTTACGTGAATAAACACCCTGAGGTGAGTTTAGTCAGCTCAGATTATTGCCAGCATTATCCTGATCTGAGCTTATCACTTAATGTTTTTTTTTTCTGTACACTTCTATCAGCTGTCAGGGGTTGAGAGCTATGGAGCAACAGTCAGAAGGCTGCAGGGTAGGGCCTGATTACAAAATGTAATGGATTAAATGAAAAATGAGTAGAAGGGTGTTGGTTGTGTCCCCTGGCAGGTCTGGAAATTGTAAGAGTAGAATAAATACATTGGTGTGGCTGATGCTGAATATGCAGTGGTTTTCACTTTGATGATACCTGTTACCACAGAAAATCAAGGCTGTTAGCTCTTATAAATTAATTTGGGCCTTCTATCAGCTGCATTCAGAGCTTTGCTGCTGAGGTATCTGAAGGTTCAGCACCATCTTCAAATCTGTTGTGTCCAGGATGGATCAGAATCTCCAGACCTAAAGAAATGCCTCTACATTCCAGGTTTCAGAACCAGCTGATGGTTCTCATCCTACCTGTGCTGGGGAATAAATGACCAAAAATAGAGCTGTGACCTAGAATATGTTCTGTGCAATCAGAACACACCAGTAATTAAACAAACAAGCCAGTGTTTTTGTTCCTTCCTGCTCTGGTTAGAAGGTTGCTAGGATTATCTGTGGTGTGCAAACAGCTCCCAAGCTACTGTTCATCTTATCAGTGTCCCCAGCCTAATTAATTGGCCACAGGTGCAGACGGGCACATTAATTGCACCGATGCATCACTTTTGAGCGGCCCCAGTCATGGCTGTGTAACGGGAACAATGCAACTCAAGCAGGTTTTCGTGGCGGTCCTACGTGGACCGTGGATAAATCATGAAGGCCCAGTTCTGCCACCTTTATTCTCATGGAGTGAGATGCTTTGTGAGGAGTGGTGTTTGAAACACCAGGACTAATGGCGAATAAAATGCTCTCAACATGACTAAGTATTGCTGAACAGCAGATTAACGCACTAGGCCAGGAGCTTATCTAAAATTAAGTGTTTTCCTCTACTTACACCCTGAGATTATTGTGTCTGATTATATTTGGTTTTTTTTCTATTTTTTTTTCTGTGTGCACTCAAATATTGATAAGAGCTGCCTACGCAGAGACCAAGGGATGGATAAGGTCCGTGTAACACAGTAAAAATAAAGCACCTGGGTGGAGTTCAGCTGCTAAATCTTAGGGCTATACTTAAGCTATTATTACCTTCAGCTGGGTATAAAGTACTAATGTACCTCAGCAAGAAAACAAATTTACAATTGCTTCGATAGTAGTTCCCTTTCCAGGAAGAGCTAGAATAAACAAAGCGTAGGTTGAAACAAAGCCAGACTGCCCATGGATGTATTGAAAGAGGCCTTGTTGAAGCCAGAATAGTTGTGTGCTATAAAATGACACTGACTTGCTTTGCCACAGGGTTGGTACGGCTGATGTGCGGTCTCAAGGCTGCCTTACAAAGACATGCAGCAGCGCGGTGGTATCTCTCCTGGATAACATCCTCTCCTGTCCCTGAGCTGCGATCATGGCTCCTTTTACTGGGCATCCTCTCCATAGGTGAAACCTACCCCTGGTCAAAGCCCCTCAGTGCTGACCTGTCTCACAGCTCCCTTACTAGCCCTCTATTGGCTGCTCTCTGTGTTTTGCCCTTCCCAAAGGCCCATGTCAGGGTTGGGCCCAAGGAGGATCTCCCTTCCCAGTGCCCAGCTTTGTCCCAGTCTTCTCTACAGCTCTGTCTCTTTTGTGGCTCTGTGCAGGTCTCTTGCTGCACTGTGCAGGAGAGGCTGTTGTTTACACCTCCTTCCGCAGCTTGAAGGCTCTGAATCCTTCCGAAATTGAAGTTTTCATAATGCTGTATTCATATGTGTTCATACCTCATTTTTAAATGAAGGCTCTGACCTTGATGACTTGAGAATACATGGCTGAATTCAAAGTGAGCTGCTTAAAACTTGTTTAAGATATTCTCACGTAGAATTTGAAAAGAATTTCATTCTTTGCAACTGCATCCTTAAGACGTTTACTTCTGCTGCTCCTCCTTTGATACAGTATTTGAGGAAAGCAAGGACGAGTGGACACTCCTGAGCTCAACACCCGAATAGCAGAGCATCTCCGGGAGTTTTTTCTGGCAGCAGAATGCAGACAAGTCTCTTGCCCATGGCAGGTTGTTCTGTTGATTAACATGACCTTCCTTTTTTTTGCTTCAACACTCTTGGAGTTTTTTTTTTCCTCTCAAGCTTCTCTGAAGTACAGCTGCTGCCAGAGCACCACATTTTCACACTTAGAGTCCATACCCCTTCAAGGACAGTGGGAACACTGCAGAGGAGTAATTTGTATGCTCAGGTAACTCACATAACTTGGAGCTGCATCCCAAAAACACACAGAGTGGCCTGTGGGAGACCACATACCACAGTTATACCAGACACGAGGAATCAGAATGGCTTGAAGGCAAAGAGGCTCGTGCAAAAAAGGTCACTGGAGCAAACGCCCCTTTCATTACCCATCTGTGCATATAAGCTAAACTGTTGCAGAACTGCTGTGGTTTCTCACAGATTAACAACAAGCTAGGTGTCATTCCTCTCATTTTTCCCCACTTTCTTTTTTCCTCACTTGCAGTGCCAGTTTATGTTTCTATTCTTGCAGTTGTCACCTCACGCAGGAGAAGAAAACAAAACATGTCATTTCCAGGATAATTCTAACCACGGCATTTTGGTCAGTGTGCAAAATGGTCCAGATCCCTTGAGTTTCTTTAAAACGCTGCTGTGCAACAGAGCTTATTCGGGCTTTGCTTGCAGTCTTCATGGTTCTACCTGGCCTTTAGAAGCAAAAAAGAAGCTGCCACCTCAGAACCATCAGGGATGTGTACCTTTCTCTCCTGCTTTGAGCCAAAGGGCAGTTACTCTCCTATTAACTTTTCCGTGAGCTGACTTTCTGTTTATCGATTTTATGACCTTTCAGGCGCTGTCTGTCAGTCTTGTGCACTGACAGCTTTACGAGGATCATTTGTATGGTCAGAGCTCAGAAAATCTTTCTATTTTTGGTTCTTTCAGAGTTGGGCAGATTCATAGAATCCTCTGGGCCCGGATGCTGATATCATTTCTCACCTCCAGCAGCACTGTGCTTTGCAGGCCAAATCAATGCAGCCTCTCTGTGAGCCTGAAGAATTCAGACCACAGAATTGGCCTTTGGGGTCCTTTTTTGCTCTCAGCGAAGTTTGGGAGGAAAGTCCTCCAAGGTCACGGTAACTACTTGCGTGTAAACTTTGGTTCATGCACTCCTCTACGGAAATCTGACTGTATGCCAATGAAGTTGAATTCTGCATCTAAAAATAGCTTCCTTTGTGCAAATGAGAGGTTTGCTTCGTTGGTGTTTGTTCCTTTATCCCTGACTGATTGTTTCTGTCTGACAGTGGCAACAAAGCCTCATTGTTCTGGTGCTCTGGCTGGGACCATTATGTGGATCCTATTTTCAGAAACTGCTGAGCCTCTGAGCCCTTGAGATTCCTGCCCTTTGGGGTTTCACCTTGGATGGCCAAAATGGTGGGAGCCTCACCCCCTCCCCGCAGTAGTATTGGCCTGGGATGCAGCTTTCTGCAACTCAATCATTTAATCCCACCCAGTTTGTCAGGGAAGTAGAGATAGTAGTTTGCTCTTCAGATTTTCATCTTGGCTTTTTGCTGAAAATAACGCCACATCTTTGCCAAGTGATTTCTCACTTTCCTTTGTTTTTGTCCTGCTGACCATTTATCCTCTATTGACTGTCCTCACAAACAACCTCATTTTTCATCCCTACTTCCCCATTTGTGAACACTTTGGTCTCCTGTCCGTTGTTCCCCCCCAGCAACAAGCTCATTTATTTTCCATATTCAAAACCCACAACGTGATCCACTGAACAGAAAAGTGCTTTTGCTTTGCACTGTTTGTTTGAGACAGTCCTGGAGGATGGCATTATAAATGAGCTCCTGTATCTGAATTGCTTTGTCCTGCTTAGCAAAGTCAGTAGAAGATGGAAAGATGCTTCAGTCTGAGGGCAGAAGGAAAGAAGCTTCTCTTCCTGCTGATCTTGTGTCTTTGCTCCCCTCCCATTTCATAGGAGGCATCGGTTTCAGTTTTTAGGTTAATGGGGGAAGTTTTGAAAAGGACGGTTCACCACAGTTTCCAAAAGGGAACAGAATAGAGGTGGTCTTCAGATATGAAAAAAGGGGGCTGAATTGGTTCAGCCACACTCTGTTTTTACAGATTTCCTCAGGTTTCTTTTAACTTCAGTCATATTCTGCATTCATCAAAGAATCTGTCAAGGAAATGGTGAATTAGGATAGATTTCTGAAGATATTAAGAACTGTTTAATTTAAACTGTGCAATATACTAGATTCATAAGAGTGGAGTACTAGTCTCCTAAAATCCACTGGGGTTCAGAATATTGAATCTCAAAGCAAGCAAGGACAGAGAGACTACATGAAAGAATCAGGAGGGTTTATTTTTCTACAGGAGTGGTGAAATTTAAATAATACTTGTTGCTGAAGTATTGGTTAGTGAATGGTGAAATGGTATCTGAGAATTTGCTCTATTAAATAACGTTCTCATGCTTTTTGTAACTGTGCTAGTTTTCATGGAAATAAATAGGAGGCATTATTTTTGGACCAACCTGCACACTGCCATACATATTGTTCACTGCCTTACATGCTGTTTCAGAAGAAGAGAGCAATTCTCCCAGCAACTCTCTTTCCATCAAGGAAATTGGATGGATGCTTCAAAAACAGAACAATTTTCCAGCATTGCTCAATATGGAAGACCAAAAGGAAGCCCGTGTTAAACGCCAATTTCAAACCAGCCAATTCAAAACCTCTCAGTACTTGTAAAATAGACACTCACAAGCTGAACTGCACTCACAAGCTGAACTGCACGGTGTCTTGGCCTGCCAACAGGAAACCAGGAATCCTTCATTTCATGGAGCTGCACTCCTACTGCATTACCTAACTTCAAATACATCCATATGCCATCTAGTTTACCATCCAACCTAAATCTGAGATACCACTCTCAGGGCAGCACTGAAAAGATAAAAGGAAAATAGCCATGAATGAAAAGAATAATGTGATTTTCCACACCAGTGAGCAGTACAAGTTTGCAGTATCAGCGTACAGCCAGCGCAGTTTTTGCTGTTACTGAGACAGAAAAAAACAGCAACAAGTTTGAACAAAATGCCAGCAATGTAAAGCATCTTTCACACTGACAACACCTTATTTTTTTTCCATGTGAGTGTGTATGTTTCTTCCTTTCATGCTCCCCTTCCCTTAGTTCACTGAAGGCTTTACGAGGCACAATTGGATGGCAGTGAAGATGATGACAGTGTAACACAATGCACATCTGATTGTAGAGAAACCCGGAAACTGATGTAAAACTGATAAGGAAGATTTACATGTGTGATGATGGAACAAAGAAAAGGATTCCAATTTCTGTAATGTCGATCTCTGTTTCTTAAGTATTAAATTCTATGTTTGCTGAAAGGACATGAATATAAATCATGTTTTTTCACTGCTCACCTCCTTCAACATGTCTAGAAAGTGCACAGACAAACTCACAAAAGCAGATCCTGTCCCAAACCAATCACTGTGACAAAATCAGGAACTTATCAGAATATGGAGAGCATACAGAAGTGTAAAGAATCAAACAAACACAGCAACACCACACAGTCGTTTGATCTACTTAGTTTTTGAAACATTTAAGTTATATCATGATCTTTGGCTTAAATTCTATGATTTTTTAAATGGAGAACAGCTTCATATGACTATCAGACTGGGAGCCTCAGAATAAAAACAGTTTCCAACAGAAATAACCTTTGGTACAGAAAAGGCAGTAATAAAGTACTTCTTCATGAACAGTCGGCAGAGATGTCCTGGGTTGTGAACTGAAAAACTCCAAATAGCATGAGGCACCAGTGACCGTTCAGTGAACGCAGGAGAAATGAGAAACAATCTCATATTATTCAATGCAGTGAAAAGCTTCAGCAAGCACACCTGTAACAAACCCTCTGGCACCTCAGTTGAAAAGTCAGCAGAGCCACCTCGTCCACTCAGTGCAGACATGGCAACATCAGCTGAACAGCAACAGAGCAGAAGTTACACGTGAAGCACGTTAGGCTTTTATTTCATCATGTTTCACAGACTGAGAATGATCAGGATAGTGATCCCTGACGTGTGTCAGATAACCACTGTAGGCCTGGTAATGGAAGTGTACGGGGTATGCTGCAAGCAAACCCAGTGTAGTGACTGAACAAAACCAGCTGGGACTGCCCTGCAATCTTGCACAGATGGCCATATTCAGGCAAGGCACACACACACATCCTATTCACTGGTGAGGCCGGTGCATGGTGATGACCAAGCAATGGAAGGCATCATCACTGTGGGACAGGTGGTGACGTTCCCCAGTGAAGGTGAGGCCTGACAACACGGCCAAGCCCTGGCTTCTGACATCTCTTGCTGCCAGAAACACTGAGGAGGCCAAGACAAGGGTCCCGATCTCACAGAAACGGGAGGCAGCAACCAAGAAGACTGCAGAGACCCAGACTGACGTCCTGCACATGCCTTATAGGAAGGCTGCTGCCAAAATGTCTGAGGAAACTCAGACTGAGCCCCCAACCCAAGATGCTGGTGTGCAGGTCTCTGGCTGTACTGAGTGCCAGAGCCTGGCCCTTGCAGGGCTGGGTGAGGGAGGCAGTGATTGTGTTCACTGCGACCAGGTGAACTACTTGCTCAGCCTCGTAGTTGACCTGAAGGAGGAAGTGGAGAGGCTGAGGACTATAAAAGAGTGTGAGAGGGAGATTGACTGGTGGTGTCAGTCCCTCTCAGCCTCAAGTTCTCAGCACACAGTCGAGGCTCCTAATGGAGCATGTCAGCCCCTGCCACCTCACAAACAGGTGGTAAAGGGTAACCAGCCAGCTGGCAACACTGCAGCTGGCCCCCTGTCCTCTCTTCCCCCCAGCAGTAACTTGAGAAGGGAGGAGGAGTGGAAGCGGGTACCTGCTCGACGGAAGGGGCATCCTCCATCACGACCATCCCCGGCTCCCCAGGTGCCTCTGCGAAACCGGTTTGAGGCCCTGGAACTTGAGGGGGGGACTAGTGAGAGTATGGAAACAAGTGCACCCATGAGGTTGCCACAGGTGAAGCAGTCACCCCGAAGCCTCAAGACTGCTTCTACACGTAAGGACAGACGGGTGATTGTTGTAGGTGACTCCCTTCTGCAAGGAACAGAAGGCCCTATATGCCGGCCTGACCCTGCCCGCAGAGAAGTGTGCTGCCTTCCTGGGGCACGGGTCAGGGACATTTCAAAGAAAATTTCTAGATTGATTCATCCTTCAGACTACTACCCACTTTTAATAATTCAGGCTGGCAGTGAGGAAGTTGGCAAGCAAAGCCTGAGGTCCATCAAGAAAGACTTCAGGGGAATGGGGCGAATACTTGAAGGAGCTGGGGTGCAGGTGATCTTTTCTTCTATGCCCGTGGTGTCAGGAAAAGATACAGGGAGGATCCAAAAAACCCATCTCTTAAACAGATGGCTTAAGAGCTGGTGCAAACACAAGAATTTCGGCTATTTTGACCATGGGGCAATCTACACTGCACCTGGAATGATGGCTGCTGATGCAAGCAGCCTGTCCCTGAGGGGTAAGAGGGTATTAGCTGAAGAATTAGCGGGACTCATTGATAGGTCTTTAAACTAGGAACGAAGGGGGAAGGGGGCAAAATAAGGGCTACTGGGGTTGAACGGTACATTCGAGGGATTGTACCAAACTCTGTGGGCAAAGATTGCAGAGTGCAAAAGGAGGGAGTAGGGCAGGGGGATACTGGGGATGCCGCTGTTCTAGTGGATCCTGGATCGCTTATGAAGGTGGTGAGACGGACAGCCCGGCTGAAGTGCCTTTATACTAATGCACGGAGCCTGAGTAACAAGCAGGAGGAACTGGAAACTGTGATGCACTCTGAAAATTATGACATTGTTGCTATCACAGAAACATGGTGGGATGACTCCCATAATTGGGATACTACCATCGATGGCTATAGGCTCTTTAGGAGAGATAGGCGAGGTAGGAAGGGTGGGGGAGTCGCCCTTTATGTCAGAGATTGGATAAACTGTGAGGAGCTCCCCATGAGAAACAGTCAAGAACAGGTTGAGAGCCTGTGGGTTAGGATTAGAGATGGGACTAATAAAGGTCAGCTGGTATTAGGGGTATACTACAGGCCACCTGATCAAGGGGAGGCTGCTGATGAGGCTTTCTTGCTCCAGATGCGTGAGGCGTCTGGCTCACGGGCTCTTGTCCTGGTGGGGGACTTCAACCATCCTGACATCTGTTGGGAAAACCACACGGCGAGCTGCAAGAGCTCCAGAAGGCTCTTGGAATCCATTGATGATAGCTTTCTGGTTCAGGTATTGGACAGACCGACCAGAGGTCAAGCGTTGCTGGACCTGCTGCTCACCAACGCTGAGGAGATGATCAAAGGCGTCAAGGTTGGAGGCTGCCTGGGCTCCAGCGATCATGCCCTGGTTGAGTTTGTGATCTCAAGCGATGTGGGCCTGGCAAAGAGCAGGACCAGGATGCTCAACTTTAGAAGAGCAGACTTCAAGCTACTCAATGGAATGCTGGCCAAGATCCCCTGGCGCGCTGCCCTCAAAGATAAGGACGTTGAGGAGAGCTGGCTACTGTTCAAGGATGCCCTCCTGGCAGCACAAGAGGTCTCCATTCCCCTGATTAAGAAAGTGGGCAGGAGAGGTAGAAAACCGGCATGGCTCAGCAAGGACCTGCTAAGAGAACTGAGGGTGAAGAAAGGGGTGTACAAGCTCTGGAAACAAGGCTGTGTCACCCGGGAAGAATACAGGGATGCCGTCCGAACTTGCAGATGTGGGATCAGGAAAGCCAAGGCGCAGGCAGAACTGAACTTGGCGAGGGATGTGAAAAACAACAAGAAAACCTTCTACAGGTACATTGGCCAGAAGAGACAGGCCAAAATGGGCGTGCCTACTCTGGTAAATTTAAAAGGAGAAATGGCTTCAACAGATGAAGAGAAAGCTGAGGTGCTGAATGAGTTCTTCACCTCGGTCTTCACTGGTGGCCAGGATTCTAGTCTTTTTCACGTCCCTAAGTCTTGCACCCCCATACCTCCATGTGGGGACCAAGGAGGTAAATCCCTCCCCACTGTAAGGGTAGAGCAAGTCCGAGAGTGCCTCCTTAGACTGAATGAGTATAAGTCTATGGGGCCAGATGGCGTGCATCCCAGGGTCCTGAAGGAGCTGGCTGAGGTGGTTGCCGAGCCGCTCTCCATCATATTTGAGAAGTCGTGGCTGTCAGGTGAGGTCCCGGATGATTGGAGGAAGGGTCACGTCACTCCCATTTACAAGAAGGGGAGCAGGGATGACCCGGGTAACTACAGGCCGGTGAGTCTCACCTCTGTGCCTGGGAAGATTATGGAACAGATCCTCCTGGACAACATGCTTGATCACATAAAGAACAAGCATGTGATCCGAGACAGCCAGCATGGCTTCACCAGGGGAAGGTCATGCTTAACTAATCTTGTGGCCTTCTATGATGGAGTGACGGCGTTGGTGGATGAAGGGAAGGCGACCGATGTCATTTACCTGGACCTGAGCAAGGCCTTTGACATGGTCCCCCATCACATCCTCATCTCCAAATTGGAGGGAGGTGGATTTGATGGGTGGACAACTAGATGGATAAGCAATTGGTTGAAAGGCCGCAGACAGAGGGTGGTGGTCAATGGCTCTATGTCCAGGTGGAGGCCGGTAACGAGCGGCGTCCCTCAAGGGTCTGTCTTGGGACCGGTGCTCTTTAACATCTTTATTAATGACATCGATGAGGGAATGGAGTGCACCCTCAGCAAGTTTGCTGATGACACCAAGCTGAGTGGTGCAGTTGATACGGTGGAGGGAACAGATGCCATTCAGAGGGACCTTGACAGGCTGGAAAGCTGGGCTCGGGTGAACCTAATGAGGTTCAACACGGCAAAGTGCAAGGTTTTGCACTTGGGCCGGAAGAACCCCAGGCACCTGTACAGGCTGGGAGGAGTTGTCCTTGAGAGCAGCTCGGCTGAAAAAGACCTAGGGGTCCTGATAGATGAGAAACTTAACATGAGCCAGCAGTGCGCTCTGGCAGCCCGGAAAGCAAACGGGATCCTGGGCTCCATCAAGAGAGGGGTGGTCAGCAGGGATAGGGAGGTGATCGTCCCTCTCTACTCTGCTCTTGTGAGGCCCCATCTGGAGTACTGTGTCCAGGTGTGGAGTCCTCAGTACAAAAAAGATATGGAGATTTTGGAAAGGGTCCAGAGGAGGGCCACAAAGATGATCAGGGGGCTGGAGCACCTCCCCTATGAGGACAGGCTGAGGGAGTTGGGTTTGTTCAGCCTGGAGAAGAGAAGGTTGCGAGGTGACCTCATTGCAGCCTTTCAATACCTGAAGGGAACTTACTCCCAGGAGGGGAGTAAACTCTTCGAAAGGGCTGATAATAGCAGGACTAGGGGAAATGGTTTTAAGTTGAAGGAGGGAAGATTTAGGTTGGATGTTAGGGGAAAGTTCTTTACTAGAAGGGTGGTTAGGTCCTGGAACAGGCTGCCCAGTGAGGTTGTGGATGCCCCGTCCTTGGAGGTGTTCAAGACCAGGTTGGACAGGGCCCTGGGCAACCTGATCTAGTAAATGTGTATGTTTGGTGGCCCTGCTAGGCAGGGGGGTTGGAACTACATGATCCTTGAGGTCCCTTCCAACCCGGGTAATTCTGTGATTCTGTGATCTCCGCGTGATGGATTGTGACTGCTTGGCCCATGCTGCCCTAATGCAGGCGCAGCAGCCCAGCCCAGCAGTTCGTGCCTGGCCTCCAACTGAGCGAGTGTGCGAGGACTGGAGTGTGGACAGGGCGAAATTCGGAGCTGGAACGTGCAGTGATGGAATGTGAGGTCACCAACCAAGGGGTTGTGGTGTCAGTGATGGAGATGTCTGAGACCTCACCAGCCCTTGCTGTACAGATTTGGGCTCTGGCAGAGGCCAGCGTGCACTTGTGTCTGGACTCCAGCTGAGCATAGCTGTGAGACCAAGTGAGTTGGTTGTGTTTTGCTGTGTGGCTGCTGGCACCAGTTCTTGGTGCCCATCCCGCAGTATCACCAGTGTTTCCCCCAGCCCTGCCTGGATCAGGCAGCTGGGGCTGCACAGGGTGCGCTTGTAGCAGCAGAGGTGAGTGGTGCAGGACATGGCCCCTGCAGCAACTGGTAGGGACCAGGACCAGGCTGCTGAGGGACTATGGTATCAGCTTCCTGCCCCTGGGATTGTGAGTGACCGTGGCCTCTCTCTCTCCCTTGCAGTTCATAACACCCTCTGCCTGCTGCAGCACCTGTGAGGGGAGCAGCTTCCCGACCTCAGCTCAGCACAGCCCAGGGCCATGGACGTGCCATCCGACTGGACCTGCCCCATCTGCGGGCAAATCCGGGAGGATGTCACCTACGTGACCCCCTGACAGCACCAGCTGTGCTACAGCTGTGCCATCTGGTGGGCAAGCAAGAAGCCGAGTTGTGCCGTATGCGGGCACAAAATCGATACCATCCGATACTTGGTGAGGTCGGACGACGATTACCTCGAGTGTGCTGTCCCGCAGCCCGCAGCACACTCAGATCACGGCCTGCAGGACGAGCAGGGGCCTGCAGAGCCGGTGCTCATCCCACCTGAGCACAACTTCCCAGCTGAGGAAGGCTGCATTTTTCCAAGACCATCCAGAAGACCTCGGACCCCTGCTCCAGTGGCTGCAGGAGGAGATCCAGCAGACATCCAGCGATGACTGGTGGGAAGTCTATGTGGGACAGTGCACCACTGTGAACTTCCTCTGTGAGCACAGGCTGGACCAGAAGGCCTTGGTGCAGGCGCTTAAGGTGAGCATGGATTAATTTAGTGAAATAAATCTGCTTCATACACACTTCCACATCCACATCCACACCAATGGTGGGGTGGTGCCCTTTGTAAGGAGGCTCATCAGCACCGCTGCAGCCCTCTACGGTCCCACGATCTGCCGTCAGCTGGACCATGAAGTCAACCATGCTGGAGAAGGGCAGGAGGACAGTCCTGCAGCCAGCCCCAGCCACAACTCCTCCCATCAGGAGCCTCCTGCCTCGGGCCCAGGCTGCTCCACCAGCCCTGCAGGGCCCAGCACGGAGCCAGGGCAGGCGGCGGCAGCGGGCCCCTCTTCCCAGGGCAGGGACCGCTCATGTGGGGGGCCCCAGCGCCCCCCGAAGAGGAAGGTCCGCAGCAGCCCCCAGGACTCTGCGCCGCACTGCAAGAGGCGGCCCCGGCGGCGGTGCTAGGCGGGAACTGCACTGCAATCACAGCACGGCTCCGGCGGGCTGGGAGAACAACATCTACCTCTCAGCATGCTGCTTATGCACCTAATAAACAATACTTTTTGTAAAAAAGAAGAAAATGTTTCCACGTTATTGACAAGGATTTTGATGTTACTGTCCCTACCCATGCTGCTTCCTCTGTCCCCTGGTCCTGGAGGAGGGAGTAGAGTCACAGATTTATTTCCAGCACCATAAATCAGCAGTCATGACAGCACTAAAAAAACATGTTAGGGCCCCAGTAATGGTCAGGGATGGAGCACATGTTACTCCAATAATCCCATCATCAGGAGCAGTGGAGGGAAAGTTTGTGTGGCTCAGATTTTCAATGCAAAATTCATACTAAAACACAACTCAAAATACACGAGGGTGCTTTGCTACAAGGAATCTCTGAGTAAGTCTGAGTAAAAAGAGCTTGCATAAAGAAAGATTTAAAAATAATTGAGCATATGAGATTAATCACTCATTGCTTCTTCCACATGTAAATCCACTGTCCTGAATTCACAGGGCAGTTATTTTCACTACACTCACTCTAGGACAGAGAGCAACAGTTGTACAGGCAAGTGTTAATCCTTCATCTGAAAGGAAGTATGAGGGCTGCTCTGTAAGTGATGCCTCCTACCTGATTACGTTGGCCCAGGAAGTTAGAGGTGGGCGTTGTAGTATGGCAGTAGGGACTGAACCTTTTCACCAATGCACCATTACATTTTGTTGCTGTGTGACATTCAGCATCAGAAGGGCAGTCTGACCAAGCAGTGTCTGATGTGGAAGTGTGTATGAAGCAGATTTATGTCACTAAATTAATCCATGCAGAAAAAAATGCACCCACTGTCACCCATTGACACTTACTGAATGTTTATGGACAGCAAAGAGTGGGTGTGAGCACAGTGAGGTGGCAGGTGGTGTATTTCAGCAGTGGCAGCAGCATCGTGAGATACAAGCCATGTTAGGGGTGGCAATGTTCAGCTGTCAATAGTTTGATATGAAAAGCATATCAAGAGAGAAAGGTCTTGGATATGAAAGGCATATAAAGAGAGAAAGGTCTGGACAAGTGCGTGACAAGATGTAGCTGGAAGCTAAAATTACACCAAAAGAAACATCAAATAAAGCAGAGATTTGGAACTAGGAGCTCCATGTAACAGCATGACAACAACAAACAAACAAATGAAAAACAAACACCGATTTTTCCTGATCCTCCCCATATTGTGTTACCTCTTTGGAAAGTGTGCTTGAACAAGTGCAGGATACTGGTTCCAGTAGAAGACTGTGTAAGTGTTAATTGCTTTTAATTGATTAATTACTACTTTTTTTGTGACCTTAAGCTCCATGAATTTATTGGGCTCTCTCCTTTCAATCACAAAGAATTCAGAAATCAGTATCTTTTTGTGGTATCTTCTCTCTGTGTCACGACTATGGGATATAAAAGTGATAGATGCTTTAGCTTTTGGGACTCTTGCATAAGCTCATAGTTTAGTCCTGAGATTGTGGACTCTGTTTTGTCATGCAGTCTATAACTTCTGTTGCTGTCTTATCATTTAAATGTAGGATTTTGGTTTCAGATGGGGATGCTATCACAGGATTTGGACATAATGCCATAATTCCTGTCATGCAGACATGGGCAGCATGTTAAAAATTGCCTAACTTAGTGTGGTCTTTTCCATGGCTTGTGTGTTTGCTGTCACCTGAACTCTAAACTTCTTGGCCTTGGGCACTGACCTTGAGGCATCATTGTCTTCTGCTTACTGCATGTCTTGCTACAACCACTCCTCACTGTCACCTTGACTGCTCTGAACTGCTTCCAACATTTGAATGAAGAGACACATGAGCAAATCATATAGCAGATTTCCTCATGTCTTTCTCCTATGTTCTAATGTTAGCACAATCTACTACCTAAAATGGTGGTACTCATAGAAATAGGTCTTCATAGAAATTGGTCTTCAGCCTTGCAGGACTTGGGTGAAAATGGCTGCCTGATGGGTTTATATTTCAGTGTTATTTCAAATTCACCTGGAAGTCCCACATTCTCCCTTACAGAGATTGGGATATTTCATAGGAATCAGAAATACTTTTCTTTAAGTGGCTTCTTCCAAACTGCTGTATGGATAAAGGAAAACTCATTTGTGCTCACATGCTCATGACCAGATCTGGTAATTATCACTTTTGGTCCTTCAATAGACTGCTAGCAGGCCACACCACAGCTACTTCTGGAGAGGTTTAAGCCCATGCCAGCTTGGTCAGTTGAGTGGTGACTTTGGTGTGTAAGCCACCTACCCTCAGGCAAATCCATTCTGCATAGCAGAAACTTGTATTGATCAAGCACCTATGGAAGCAGCAGCCCCACACTATTATTCATGTGATCGCACTTTATGAGTTACCTTCCAAAACAAAGGTTGGAAATGGCGCTTAGGCAAAGTATAGTCTTCCAATTAGACTGGAATTATTTGTGGAGATCATCTGTTACCCCAAACTGATTGACTCCGGTGGCGCAGTGGTTAAGGACGCCACTTTGCAACACCGAAGACCCGGGTTCGAATCCCCCCTGTGGTAGAAGTGCCGCTCTGCTACACAGGGCTCGAATCCCGGGGGTTGGACTCGATGATCTCTAAGGTCCCTTCCAACCCGCACCAGACTGTGAGACTGTGAGACTTACGCCTTGCTCAGAAATCCTGTGATATTTGTACTTCAGAAAGTTATTGGTTCGCTGAGTTCCAGGTTTTTACTGCCTGGGGAAAAAGTAATATTTCCCTCTTACAATCCAGTCTGGAAGGCTTCGAGGCAAAGCTTTTCCTTGACAGAGGCAAAATATTTTATTTTGCATGACTAAGGGACCAGGACCTTAATATATACAATCTTTTAATCTGGCTCATGTTTTAATGCTCACAGAACCAAAGTGCCTTATGAATTACAGGCTGACATCTCCTTTATCAAATGAAATGACTAAGCTGGCCACATTCATGGAAAGTTTCCCAGCACAAAACTCACTGCTTTATATTTCCATCAGGAGCTGATCCATAACATACTGATTTATACTCGCTGGTAGCCATTTAAATCTTTTTATGATAAAAACTTTGTGTTTCGCCATTTGTAGTTCAGTAGAAGCATCCTCTCCTGTGCTCCAGTGATAGCTTCAAGATAAATAATGGTATTTTCAGAATGGTTTGAATTATATAGCTTCAGCTACCACTTTAGCAGTTATGTGTGGTACTTTAAGATACATGAAATCATCTTCACGTTTGGGAAGGTATGCATTGCAAGAGTACTTTGAAAACTCATGTGGCAGGCAGATATACTGTTGGCAAGGAATTAAAATGGATAAAAACCATCATAAGAAAATCGACCCCGTGATTAAAGAGGCTCATTTTTCAAACACTTTTGCAGAGCTGCTTTGTAGACTTCCAGCCCTAGATTCATACGATGTAAGCAGCTTTCCAAAACTTAAAAGGAGCTTATACTCAGGAGTAAGACAGACTTTTTATCCAGTGTGATAGTGATAGGACAAGGGAGAATGGTTTTAAACTAAAAGAGGTGAGATGTAGAATAGGTGAGATGTAGAATAGAATAGGTGTTCTTAACTCAGAGAGGACAGTGAGGCAGTGGTACACCTGCCTGGAGAAGCTGTGGTGCCCCGTCCATGGAGGCACTCAAGGCCAGGTTGGATGGGGCCCTGTGCAGACTGAGCTGGTGGTGGCAGCCCTGAGAGCACAGCACAGGGCTGGAGCTGGATGATTTTTAACTCAGAGCATTCTGTGATTCCATGTATGGTTCTATACTAAGTCTGTTCCCAGTCTTTCTTCCAGTTATGCTCATGTAATTCTACTAACTTTGAAGGAGGATCCATATGGCTCTGCATCAGGAATAACATCTCCAGGTTTTTGTTTAAAAAGAATAAAAATAGAAATCACTTATCAGAAGTAATTACAGTTTAATGTGTCAGATCTTTACAGTTCAGCCAGAGTCACTGATCAGAGTCCTTCCCAATTACAAAAGAAACACACAAGCTTGCAGCACTACTAAGATGATTCTTAGATTACACATACATCGCCTGACATAGACCTGACTTGGAAACTGGATTTCTCCATTAGATTTCACTGCATTTTTGCTGCCTTGACAGTGTCTACAAGCGTAGCAATCTTGGCACTGATGGTGAAAATCTGTCATTGTGATTCTTCTTTAAAGTCCTTTTCTGTAACTCCTTCAGCTCACTAAGATTCCCAAGGTTTGCAAGGAGGTCAATAGCACAAGCAATTTATGGTACAGGTGCCACTGAGGAAGAGTCCTGCTAGTTCTGAGCTGTGCTCCAGCTTGCCCTCAGCAGCTCATTAATTTTTTCTCTTAGAGCAAATACTTCATGTCTACAATTTTCCACAGTTGAACTCAGACCATTTACCATTCTGGGGAAGGTTCACTTCAGCTTGTTCAAATCCCAACAACTCCTACCCAAACCAAGGAAGTGACACTGCTTTCAGTGCCTTTCCTTACCTGCAACTCACATTTTTTGTTGCTTTGCTGCAGACTGAGGTGTAATTCAAAACTGTAGGAGCAATTTTTTCCCCCTAAAGTTGGTGTTGTTTGTGACAATGAGATGGAAACAGAAGGAACTCACAGAGCACAATCTCCTGCTGTTTCAGCACTGACAGCCAATAGCTCCAGGCTGAAATTTTTCTATTTATTTCCATAGTATTCCATTAAGAGATAAGTCCTGGAGTAAATTGGTTCAGCAGACAGGCATTGAAAATGGAAAATTGTCTTAATCCAGCAGTCCTAGTTCAATTACACTGCAAGCTGCTGAGATACATTCACATGGTTGTGAAAAATCTCTCAAACAATAAAAGATAGCACAGGACTCTTCATGAATGTCACACAGCTCTATTTTCCCTTACCAACGCCAGACCACACTGCAATGAGAAGTATTTTCAAAGCAAATAAAATGCTGCTTCTGCAAACATGGTTGCTTAAATATTAATCAGAGCTTTACTGCAACCCCGCTGAAGTACTCAAGGATTTTCTGGCTGTCACTCATTGTAATTCTGATGGTGCTAATGAAATGCTGGTGTCAGCCCTGTGAGCCGGCGACTTGGGAGACTGCAGCAGGTGTTGTTCCCTTTATAAAGATGACTATGCACTAGCAACCAATCTCTTCCCATCTGGACATGTGGCAAGTGGTATGTAAATGCAAACAGGGAGATACAACATGAGCTGTCCTTTGCAGGTGTTGTGTGTGACCCCTCTCTTCCTCAACTCACAGGAGCCACGAAGAACAGCTCTGCATGGGCAGAAAATGCACCCAAGCTCTCTACCATAGGAAGAGTCTGTTCTGAGAAGAGCTGATGCCTGAACTCTGGGTTTTTCCCTGTAAAGAGTCCCAGGCTGTATGGCTATTTCTGAAGTATGGTATCTGGACCAGAACTGTTTGTTTCCTGTAATGAAATGACATTTGAATGGACCTAATTCTGCAGCCAGTCTAGATTGATGGCAAAGCGTGTGAAATGTATTTTAGCCCCAGAACTTCAGAGACTTGTCAGAGATAAGAAACAAGCCAGAAAATGATTTTTACCTCTAATTGTGTTCTGTTGTTAGGCCTTGAGCAGCAAGAGGAAGCAAGAACACCATTTAGGTGCACCACCCTAGCCAAAAGAATACATGTATGTATAAACAACACGAATTCCTCACATCAAACCTTTAACCTTTCAGTGGGTGGGTTCCAAATTCCTGTTTTTTCCCTCTGAAAAACTCTTCCTTCCATCCTCTTGTGAATATACTCGGTACATTATGAACTGTGTTGAATGCATGTATAATTGAGCTTAGAAATTATATTAAGAAAACCCTGTATAAGGACAGATGGATCTTTTCAGGTCTTAATGATAAAATTTTCTGGGAGAAGCACTGCATTTTGTTGATTAAGGTTCACAGTATAATAAGACACAGAAACATTCATGGAGCTTTTTCCATGATGCCTACAGTATTATAGTATTACTTCCATCTTAGAGGGGCCCAGCTACTTGAGTGTATTTGAGATGTGAACATTTCTTATACTCGGGTGCCTCTATTTTGAGAACATATTCTATTTATTATTATGAACGGGAAGGTATAGTTTAAAAGTAATGCTGAAATACTGGCTGGAAGACTGGATGTTCCATCTGTAGGAGTTTGATCCTCGAGTGGAGAGAGATGATGTTTTGTGTTTCTTAATTGTGGCTGACATGAAGCACTCGTGCTTCAATATCAGCATAGCATTCAGAAGGCATAAGTGAACTGGAGCTACTGGCTATGCGGACTCTGTCCTGTGAATGTTACCTTTTCTCCCACTGACCCTAGCTGGAGGCCATCCAAGCATATTATGAGCCTTCTGGGCCTTCCTTCCTTCCAGGAGAAATGCAGGCACTGAGAGGGCTCTCTGTGCCCCCAGCTTTTGTGCAGATGCGAAGAAATGAAGATGGGAAGTGTGCACATAAAAAAGGAAGTACTTGTTTCATACAGCATACAAAATAAATCCCTAGAGATGGCTGAGAAGAAGGTTACTGTCCGGCCACCTGTTTGGTACCTGTGGTTCAGTCCCACATTCTGGCTCTTTGCTCTTCCCACATCAGTGTCTGACACCTTATCTTAAAACCAGGATGTAAATGGCCGTGTAGCAAGGTACATGAGGTTTGGCAGCTCCACTCTGGTCCTTTCCAACCCAAGCTATGGTTCTATGAAAATATGCCACTGGAGCAAGCTCCTGCACAGCCCAACTGAGATACGACAGTGCAGATGTACCTATTGTCTCCATATCATAGAGTGGCAAGGACAACAGCACAGGATGGCTGAGATTGGAAGAAACCTCTGGAGGTCATCTATTCCGACTTAAGCAGGAAACTTAGAGGTGTTTGACTGGGGTCATGTCTTTTGAATATCTCCAAAGGAGACCCTACATCCTCTCTGAGCAGCCTGTGCCAAGTGGTTGGTTACCCTCTGAGAGAAAAAGCATTTCATCATGCTCAGACAGCACTTTCTGCCTTTCAGCTTGTGCCCATTGCTTCTTGTCTTGTCCATGGATGCAAGTGAGAAGAGCCTGGCTCCACCTTTTTTGCAGCTTCCCTTCAGGTATTTATTGATGACATTTCCTGAGCCTCCTCTCATCTCGTCCAGGATGAATTTTTCCAGTTTGCTCAGCCCTTCCTCATGCTCCAGTCACTTCATCATCTTTGTGTTCCTTTGCCAGACTCTCTCCAGTATGTCCATGTCTCTATTGTACTAGGGAGTCCAGAGCTGGTCCCACTAGGCCTTACTTTCCTGTTAAAACATCTTAGTCTATACTAGATCAGAGTGAATCATAGCATCAGCCCACTGGAGCTTCTCAACCTTAGAACAGTTTGTGGTGCTCAAGCTGATTGCATGTGTGGGGCAGGTTGGCTTAGCAAGACCGCTTGCATCACTGGGTGTGCTGCTGCCATTGATTCTGAGCAAGGGGCAGCCTTAGCATCATGAGGGAACAACTGTTTGTTTTTCCCTCTCTTCTTTTGACCTCTTAAAATATCAGCAGCAGTCTGGCTTGCCACACAGCCCCATTTCTCTATTTTTTCTTCCCCTTCCTTCTTACCTCCTGAGATGGCTCTGCCCCTCCATTTTCCCACAAAAGCACTTGCTACCTTTTATCCCTCCCATGATGTCTCCTTCCCTCTCTCCCCAGGGATGTTACTTCTTATTTTTTCTAAGGATGAGGAATAACATTATCCAGGAGATAGTCATCAAATGGATTCTAAACCTTTATCTATTTATGAAATAACAAATAACAGTTGAAGCACCAAATGAAGTACATAGGGCTGCAGATGAAGCTGATCTGCATACTAACATATGTTTGTGCATTTTATATTTCTGCTAATGTAGCTCTAAAATCAGCCAAAAAATAAAACGTTGACATTAGAATTAATATATTATTACTTTGTAAACAAGACTATACATAAGCTAAGGAGAAGTGGTACATAGGCGTACTGGAACAATGAAAGAAATACACATTCCTGGGGACACATCTATCAAAAAACAAATACAACTTCTCCATAGATATTATCTTAACACGCCAATGAAATATTATGTTAAGGAACAGAAATGGTCTTAGATATACTGAAGATCAACAATTAACAGCTGCCTTAGAAATGATAGTTTGCAGATGATAAAATATCTTGTATTTAATTTTATCTGAATTACTTCTTGTTTATATATGCAATGTAAAGCGTATATAAAGTATGTATACTTTATTAGTTGTAGAAAAAATTCTTTCCATAGCCAATCTAGGAGAAATTGTTTCAAATAAAAACCTTTCCATTTTCAATTGCATCTCAATATTCAATCTCATACTAGATTTCAGGCAACAAAGGAGAGATTTTCCTGAGTAACACGATTCCTCTTAACCCCTCCTCTGGAGATCTGCTTCAGGTGAAAGATATCATGGGCTGCACCTAGAAGCTGGTGCTCAGGATGAGAAAACAAAGGGCACTAGGTAGGGAAAGCCTTAGGAGGAGAGGAGCAGAGTATGTGTCTATCTTGATGTTATGAAGATGACTGGTAGAGATTACTACTCTGGTCCCTGTGGGATGTGGTGGATATGGGTTTCCAGGTGGAAAAAAAAAGTGCATAATAATGGTGAGTTAACTGAATTTGGGAAGAGCCAGGGGCAGTGTTTAGAGGTGCCTGATCAAAATACATCTTTGTCCCAGGCCCTTATACCTTCTTACAAATGGTATCACCTTGCTTTTCTTAATTGCAGGTGTGTTAAATCTTTCATCTCTGCTCACCAGCATGGGCAGTACTTCCTCTGAGCCTGAATGGAAACTTTGACTTTGAGATCTTGGAAGAGAGTATAAATGCCTCACAGCTTTCTGTCTGTGGGGGTCAGGCTGTAAGGTAGCATGAGAAGGCTGTTGCAATATGGAGAGGGAGGGTTTTCAAGCCCAGATTTGATCTTTAGGACTGCATAGTTGGGAACTACCCTGGTGTTGCTGCATTGCTGGTAGAAAGAAGTATAGAGAAGCATGTCCTGGTGCTTCTGTGATGCTCTACAAAAGGGGAGTTGTAGTGTGGAAAGACCCAGGACAATTCTGAGCAGTATTATGAACTCCTAATGCTGAGGTGGACCTTAGTCAGAAAGCTGCTGTGCTGCAGGTATGGTTGTATCCCACAGGGGGATGCTGGAGTCATGAATGAGGAAGAGATGTGAAGAAGTAGGAAAAAATGGGTAGATCTTAAGGTATGTGACTGCCCATGAATAGAGCTGTTTCCATTTTGCTTTCTATATTGGGTTGTCACTGCTTCTGCAGGGACTCACTGCTTTATTTGGGGTGCAAACAGTAGGGTGGTGGTGCAGAGAAAGGATCTACTCTGTTTATCATCAGGGAAATAAAACTACTCCAAAAGCAACGGAGGATTGTAATAGGTGAGGAGGCAGTTTGTGTCCTACTGAATGATCTGCTCTTCTAAGAACTGTTTTTCTGCCTTTCAGAAGAGAGGCAGCGCTCATACATTTAAAGAGGAGGAAGACAAGAACGAGGCTGATAGACTCATTTTTCAGATGGTGTTGTATTTTTGGATGCTGACAGGCTTTAGCGTGAGTTATTGTCATCCAAGTTTATTGGTTAGGAGAATTATTTTGCCTGCCCTAAATGTCCCTCAGATGTACTTGTTCCATAAGGCTTGTCACCTAAGCACCTCTGCAATAGCAAAAACGTCTGTCATATCCTCTTCGTTTGTAGTCAAGATTTGGCATTGCTGCTACTCATCAATTTCAGTTTCTAGGTACTCTCAGGAAGGTGTCTTCTCAAGGTGCACCTAAGTCAAGAAATATAGCAATGAAAAGAGTTGCTATGTGAATTTCAGCTGCTCACCTGTAGCGGCGATGAGGCTGCAATTTATATTAGTCAACACTTATCTATGGAAAGAATCAAAGCAAAGCAGAGAAGCCTCACTTTTCTTCTAATCATGTTATTTCATCAGTTATTCTGTCTTTGGCCATTTCTATTTGTGTGAATTGACTATGTGTTGTTGAAGACTTGCCTAGAATTCTGCTAAGACATAAGGGCTAAGACATCCTAAAGATAGTATTTCCTTTCAATAAGAGAGATCCCACGGAGCTCATGGACCAGCTGTTCTGACCCACAAGTGTTCTATTTAATAACAAACATTAGGAGGCAAATCAGGCCAAATCTGCCCAACCTGCCATTTCCCTCTGGATGAGTTTTTCTGTGTATATTTGTTTAACGTGTAATATTAAAGTGGAATTTGGCTTTTAATCTCCTACTAAACCAAATGAGATGGGAGAGCTGGTTTTGCTTAAGTCTGCAGTAGTTGAAAGCAAGAAGGATTTTCTTTGCTAAAGGGCCACAATTAAATAATTAATTAAACAATGATATATATTTTGATGGCAGAAAAATGATCTCAATAGGATAAACACCCAGAGCATTTCTCATCAATTTAGAAGTCACTTTTATGAGAACAATAAGGAAATCACTTGTCAGAAGATTAGTTAGTTGTTAGCTAATTCTTGGTTTTCATAGTGATGGATTTGCTGTCTCCGGTGGCTTAGATCATGCATTTAGATTAGCAGTGCTTTTCTTAAAGTTTGGTCTTGAAGCTTGATCACATAAAAAGTAAACTTCCATTCAAAAATAAAAATAAAGAAGGTAATTTCAGCAGTCTGGAGAAGAATTTGGGAACGCTGCTTGAGCCAGTTGTCAGTAGGATGAAGTATAGGAGAGGGTGAAGGTGCTGGTGGGGTACTTGCAAGGTGGATAATCCAGGGGCTGGTGGTGATCCAGGTGGAGGCACAGCAGAACCAGCATAAATCACTACTTTTGTTGCTTGATACTTACGCTGTCCCTACGCCCCTTCTGTGGCTTGCCTTTGTGCTTCAGAAAGTGGAAAACCTTACGGTCGTTAATCATGGCTGGGCTTGTGTGTGGGCGTGGGTCCAATCATTACAAATTAGCCTTTTATGTAACCTGGTGGAAAGACATTACAGCCTTTGTTCAGTATGGCTGTCCATAAATTACAGCACCCCCTCTCCCTGTTTTGTTTGATGATATGTACAACATATCTGTTTGCAAGTGCAAGTTGATAAAACGTCTAAAATTCTTTTTCTCACGCTATTTTCTTCTTCTTCTAACTCCAAATTTGTTTTTGTTGAAGCTTATCAGGTTGCTCTCTATAACTCACTAGCCTGTCCAGGTCTCACTGAATGGCAACAAAGCCTTGTGGTGGGTCAGCTGCTCCTCTCAACTTCATCTTGTCAGCAAACTTTTCCTAATGTATAGCTAACATGAAATAATTATCACGCTGTAAAACTCTTTCAATGAAGACATCTGCATTTCTTATGTTGCAGTGGCAAGATGAACTCAGCATTCTACACCATTCTTGTGGGTTACACTTCTAATTAGCCCAGAAGTGAAAACTCCAGGAACTTTGTCTTCAGTAGGATTTAAACGGGATTGCACATATCAGCTTTTTCTTCATTGCTGAAGAAGAAACACTGGTCCTTGAGTACCAGTTTTCTAGTGAGCATCTCCTTCCCTGAGCATTTCTGTACAAGTTATCACTCCTATCCCAATACCACCAGTCCTTATGCTAAGATAAGCTCAGGAGGGGAAGAAATGTGCACCCCTTTAAGGAAAGCAGGAGTGTTCATGTCCGGACAGGAAACTTTTGAAGATATTTTATCACTGCTCATATGTGAAAATATGAAAGGGGGAGTAAGCAATGGGAGAGAATTCAATTTCATAGTGGAAGATGTGACTTGCAATGTTTTCTTAATGAGCCTAGAAAAAGAGTAATGATGAAACACTGCCTTATTTCAAACAGCTTCCCTCCCATGTGTGGAAGTTTGCAGAATAAACAAATCTGAGGTGTGTCTGTGAGCTGTCATGCTGTAATTTCTTCAGTGAGGATGTAGCAGATGGAGTGAGAAGGGATGGGAAGTGAGGATTTGCAAGGATGTGGGGTTCCATGGAGACTGGGAATCCTGTTGCTCCCTTCCTATTATGTGCACCTGACTTTACTCCTCCAAAATATCTTGGGTTTCAGTCACTTTCTTTTCAAGCAGAGCTTTTGTTCAAACGTGCAACTAAAAACTTGCATTAACTTCCACAAAGATGTAGAATTGTCATTATCTTCTTTTCAGGCTTTTCATCACATGACTGTATGAAAAAAGGGCTAAAGAGATAATTATCTGTGTTCAAAATAGCTCTTACTTTATAATCACGTTAATTTCCAGCCTATGCAGATTGCATGTGTTGGAATTCTGTGCAATTATACTCTGAACAAGGCTAGAGAATGACAAGAAACAAAAACATTTCTGGCTTGTTTGAGTCAGGTTTATTTTGGTGATGACTTCTTGCTCAGCTGCGTGCAGCAAAACAGAGCCGTTGTTATGCTCTTGGTGAGAGCTGTGTTTGTATGCCATGACACTACCAGTACTGAATCATGGTGTTCTTCCACCTCTCCCAAGGACAACAGTCTGCCTACAAGTTTTTAAGGAAACATAGTCATTGTTTTCTTGCATATATTCATACTGCCATATGGGAAGGCCAAATCCACAGCCAGAGTCCTGTTGATAGTTCTGTTTTCACACAAGTGAAGTTTGCTGTAATTTGCTTAGAAAAGAAAGGTTGCTCTGCCTCCACGGGAAATCAGAAGCCTCTCAGAAATACCAGTTGAAAGAAAGAAAAGAAGCTGTTGGTGTGCTGAGGGTGTTTTGGGCTTGCTTGGAAATATATTCAAAGCCACGTTCTGCTGCTTCTCACAGTTAAACAGTTAGTAGCATGTTGTGTTCCCTACAGGGCTTCTGCTGATCTCTGCCTCCACCAGAGCTGTCTCTGGATGCTTTCATCGCTGCTTTCGTGTGACCTTATAGCTTCTCTGACTCATCAGAACTTGTCTCATGTCAGGAGACCACTTTCTTTGGCATCTAGCCTACATCCGAATAACTCTTCCCGAGGTCATGTCAGAGTACTTTAGGGATACAACATTTTTTTGCTTATGACCTCCTTTTGCATATGTATGCAGCTCTGTTTAGGCAACTAAAGTCTGCTTGTGCTCTTTAAATCTAGACAAGTGCCTTTCTTTTCACCGGGCATCCATTTCCATCCAACTTGCCCCTCAAGAGGGAACTAATCTCCTACTGCAGTCACTCCACCTGCAGTTGGGTATATAATTTTGTAATTATCTTTAAACTGTCTTGACAGAAGCTACCTGGCAGCCTGTCAGAAGTGATAGATCATTGCTAAGCACACACTGCCTCCAGTTTAAAGCAGTTCATTAATGGTCATATTGCTAAGGTAGGAGTGGCTTGTCTGATTCCTTTATGCTGAAATGAAACCAAGAAATAAAGAGGTGGAGAGTAGTCTACTCCAATTCTCATACATTCTATGAAGTACCTTTCTTGGCTACTTGGGCAAGTTACTTCTCAGCTTTCCTCATAAGCCAGAGCAGTGCCTGTGGAGGGACAGGCCCAAAGACCAAGTAACTGATTAAGAGAGAGGTATAGTGTATACCTTGCTTCTTTCCCACTTAATGCACTACAAACTCAGGCTGGCAGATATAAAGCTGCTAAGCACCACTGCCCCACTGAAGGATGTTATTGTCTACGTGTTGCCTTTTTCCTCCAGATGTGAGTGGGATGAAGGGCCGGCCCATCGCCACTGCTGTAATGTTTAATGTAAACAGTTAGTATAAGCAGTCCTTAATTTCATTAGCATTAGTCTTGCTGATCCAACAAAGATTGATTCCCAGACCTTCTCTACAATCCAGCCCAGGAACTTTGGAATCACTGATATACCTTTTTGTCTGTTGAGGAATCTTTCTGGCTCCCCTCTGTACACAGTGGCAAGTTGTGAAGCTGCTTCACTTGTGGGCATTCAAAAAACAACATCACACATCTAGGCTTTTAACTTTCTTCTTTGTGTAAAGATGATAGCAACTTTGTCTAAGCTTACTGTTCCCAACCCTGCTGAGGTCCAGAGACCTCATGTTGTTGTATGTCTCACCTGTAGATGATCATTTTTGGTAGTTCCCATCTGAGCAACATTCCCATACATCACTGATGTTTCATTTCTTAACCTGTGCTATATTTACCTCAAAATCCCCCAGCCTCAGACCCTGTTCCTGACCATGTTAATCCAGAGACTGCTTAAGAAGAGTCCCTCTAAGTACCACAGGTTAATCCCTGTGAATTCAAAAGTGTGTGAATTTCAGTGTGTCAAGTTAAGCCTTATATGATACTCAGTGAAATAAGCTGTGGGCTCTCCACACATGTACCACCAGTCTGTATGCATGTGGAATGTATCATCTCTCTGAAACTAGATTAGGATCTTAAGGGCAGGGACTTTCTCCTTTGTTTGTGTGTAAAGCTCTGTGTGATGTTTTAGCACCCTGTAAATAATATAATAGGGCTCTGCTCCTTTGCTTCTGTGTTTATATACGAGCAGTCTCAGCCACTGGCATGGACACAGATTAACTCAATATGTGAAGGTGAAGGTTGGATATGGAAGATTTGTCTGATGCACGTATTTTATTCTGCACAACCTCTAACTGGAAGCTCCAGGTGAAGCAGCTCTTCTAGACTCTGAAAATGCTTACTTGCTTGTATTTGCTGTTCCCACCCTCTAGAAATTGTTTAAAAGGAGCTGGAAGGTTGGAATTCACAAGAAAAAAATATGACTAAAAATAACCACAGAACGAACACTGCTCCTTGAGAAAATACAGAGCACTCTTGTTCAGGGTGGAGGAAAAGATAATTAGAGTGTTATCTTTGAAGGTCAATTGTTTTCTTATTGATAGTCCAGCTGTCCAAGCAGTCTTCCCACAACGGCCTCTTGGCGAGGGACATAAATGTGTGGAGCTTGTGCTGTTCTTAGATCTTTTTTTTTTCCCATTGACAAGAGCGAGGTAACCTACCACCCTTTATTGTTCTTGTCAGCCCTGGAATACTGACTATGGTATTAAAGATTTCCTGAAGAAACAGAATTTCAGGCCCTGGTAATCTCTTTTCTGCACTAGTGCCTTCTGCCCTTGGGGCAGTTACCATGTATGACGTTGATGTATTGGGCATAACTGTTACCTCAGCATGTTGCTTGCTATGCTCTGTATTAAATTCATGGTCCTCTCTCATCTTCAGTGTCGGATCAAGTCTCCTAATGTCTTAGCATTTAAATTCTTATTAACTGTAAGGCTATGGTGGAAGAAACTGATTGTAGGGGTACAGGGCTGCTTCTCTGCTTCTTTGCACTGGTGATCCTTGAGGCAGTGGGTGCTGATGGCACCAGTACATGGAAGAACCACTAATTGTCTGGCCATGTGTGAGCAGTTAATCTTCATTTGTATGGGGATTTCCCTCCTCAGGAGATACTTCTAAAGCATTATCCTTGGTGACTAAAGCAGTCCAACTCTTGTCTCCTAAGGTTCAGTTGCTAGTTCAAAGATGTCATGGACATATTCATTAGAAGACACTCTCCACACCATGGGTGTAGATCAGAATAGCATTTAATCAGAAGCAGTCACTTAACACAGTACTTAATTGTTGTTACATGAAGGAGTCAGGTCAACCCAGATTAGCACCTAATATCTGGCTTCCTCCTTCACAAAGCTTTTTTTTCTGGCTGGGTTTTTTTTTATGTCTGACTGTTGCAAAAATGAAATCAAAGACGGATTCTGGCTAGTGCTGTGCTCTATTTCCTCTTTTCTTTGCTGTATTCAAGATACCCCTTTCCCACCCACTGCTTTTTCCCATCAAGGTTCGTCACATGATAAATCTACTGAAAGTCTTACATTAATCATGCCCTTGTGAATTATCCAGCAACATATTTCCTCTGCCAGTCAGGTTCCCATTTGAAATGACAAAGCCTGTTTGCATTATCACTGATTGCATTCTCACTGGCTTTAGTAGCAGAATAAATGGATTTAGACTGCTTCATTTGTAACTCCGCAGCACGTATTTCCTCCTTTCTCTAATTCTTGAAAGGTAGAAGTCCAGATGAAGCACAGGTGAGGCTGTCCAGAGCTAATTAGAGAAGCCTGCTCTTGGCTGTAGCTACGCAGCAGTGTCCTGCCTTCAGAATCACTAAGGATCCACATTAAGTTCACCATTACAGTACAATGCTATTACTATAATGTTAGCATTGAATAATCCTAGATTTATTTTTATTTGTTTAAAAAAAAAGTCTTAAATAGATTGAATTAAATCAGAGCAATAACTCACCAGCTGAACTGCATATCCAGGGTTCTCATTTCTTCTTTATGAAGACAAACTAATTGAGCTAATAAGTGCAGTGCCAAAGCTTTAAGTAAAGAAATGAATATGATAACGTATAGAGGAAAAAAGTTAGGAATTGGATTATTCTAATGGAAACACTTTCTTGTATGTGGGTTAAAGAGATCATTTGAGTTCTCAGATACCCTGATGCAACTCATGTAAGCTATGTAACTATGTAAGCTTTACATATCCCTTTCCCATTCCCTGTCCTTGATGTTTCATTTTACCTGTGCATGAGATTGATCTGTACTTTCAGAGTTTCCCTGCTATCTTCAAAGGAAGTGCCCTGCGAAGTGCTAGTCACAGCCCTGCTTCTGAACACAGTTAACTTGAGAGAATGGAGGAATACCTCTGCCCTTGGGAAGCTGCACTGAAACACTGGGCACTGTAATGATTTTAGTAAGCTACTGGACACAGAAAAGCGTTTTAGATATCTACTGGTTTATATCTGTGAGGGGCAAAATTCAAACCTCTTATGAGTCAGCCAGCAGTGCAGCTGGTAGAAAAACACATCCAAGTTTTGTCTGCTTAGGGCTTTATCATTTGGTAGTACAAACTGGTATGAGATTTTGCTCCTGTTGAATTCAGCTAGAGAGGAGCACCCTGCAAAGTCCAAAGCACCTGGCAGCATTGATCTTCGCTATGAAAACACACATTTAAGAAGTGAATAGTGATACTGGATGAGGGCACAGCTGCTAGTCTTGTATATTTCCCGAAACTGGAAGTGGGAAGTGTAGTAATACTGCTATGAGACTGTTTCTAACTACTTTCCCATTGAGCTAGGTGAGAATACATATTCCTCCTACCACCATGGCCTTTATGGCATTTTCTCTTAACCACTTAATTCCCTTCAAATTTTCAACACTGCAGATCGAGCTGTATTTCTGATGCTCCATTTCCTTGTACACACGCCAAAATTAGAAGCTAGTAGGTATGCCTTCTGTCTCTAAGCAGGCAGCTTCTGTCACCTTCATTAATTTCCCATTACTCTGCAGCTGCTTTGTGGAGAGCACTTCTCTCAGCAGCAGCAGTACCACCAGTACCACTCTTGTCTCTGCAGTATGCACACTGATGACCCCTTCAGATATGATTAAGAACTCTTGCAGTTTATGACATTTTCCCCTGAGTTCCTTGTTGCAGGCTGTGCTTTTCATACCCTGAGGGCAGTACCTCCATGGATTGCAGGACTCTTTTAATTTTGAATGTTTTCACTTGTTGTCAGGGTCCTGAGAGCACCAGCAAGCCTTGCTCTGTATGACTACCATAGCCCTTATGTGGGTTCCACCATGGACCCTCATCCCAATTTGGCTCTGGCACAGACCCTGGCTGGCCCACCAGGGGATATCCTATGCTTGGCCCCACGGGGCTGCAGGTCTGTGGTGCCCTGGCATGAAGCTGTGTGGTCTTTGTTTTTTCAGTTTCATTTTCGACTCATATCTTGTTATTTCTATCGTCCTCACAGTGTGAGACCATTGTCTGTGTTCCCTGATCTTTAACTCGCTTTGTGTTGAGTTCCTGTGTTTGTGCAACTCCTCCAGCAGATTTTAGTTTTTTTTTGTTTTTTTTTTTTTTTGCTCAGGCCCAAAGACATGAGCATGACCTGAGTCCTGCTGGGATTTCAGTTTCTGAGAACTGCCCCAGTTCTTTGCAATACAGTGTGCACAGACCTTTTGGGTTCCCTGCCTATTGCTGGGAAGCATCTCTGCCAGGTGTTTATCTGGTATGCAGGCCTCCTCCAGCTCCTATAATTGCATTTCATAACCTCCTGTACCTGAAATAACTAAAAGCTCTTTAAAATGTCAAATGATCAGAATCAAAGCCTGTCAGGAATGGAGCTTGTCAGAGACAAAGCTATCTTCTGATTGCCTCCACTTTGCTGGCACCCATTTCTTGCTGATACAGAATGAAGCTCTGTTTAAATCCTTGGCAGTAACCTCCTATCCGTCTCTCTATTTCCCATGAGTTTCAGCTCTGATTGAGATTTGACTTGTTTCATTTTCTTAAGGTATTTTCTGAGTTTGATTTGCCCGAAGGACTGTGTGCTATTCAGCAAACACTTGCAACCAAGGAGGCCAACGACAGTCTGCTCCATCCAGGGTGGAGCTCCCAATCACAGGCTTTACAGAGGCCTAACATGTCCCTTTCCCAGAGCCCTTCAAATACATGATTTCTCACTGTCTGATTGCTTTTGCTTGGGCGTACAAATGGTTATCATGACATTCACTTGAAAGACCAGCTAGAAGAGGGCTGGCCTTGAAGTCTTGATATTTACCCTTGCTATAAGGTTATTTCTGCACCATTTCTGGAACACATTTTCTGTTGTATGGTAGTGAAAATTCAACATATCGCTTTTAGTCATTGGGCTTCAATTTTCTATCACAAAGATTTATCACAAAGTTGGAAGGACCTACAAGATCATCTAAGACTAACCGTCCTCCCTTTACCATACCTACAGAAAAAACAATAAACCATATCTCCTATCTCCCTATCCAGACGCCTCTTGAACACTGCCAGGGATGGCAACTCCACCACCTCCCTGGGCAGCCATTCCAGTGCCTGACCACTCTCTGAGAGAAAAAGTTCCTTCTTATGTCCAGCCTAAACCTCATCTGAAACAACTTGTGGCCATTTCCTCATGTCCTGTTTGTTGCCTGGGAGAAGAGACCAAGCCCCTCCTCATCACAACCTCCCTTCAGGATGTTGTAGATCTGAACCAAGAGCTCATATCCCCATGTTACTCTGCACATCTAGGGGAGTAATATCTGGGTCACACTGAGTGCAAAGCCCTCTTTCTCACTCTGATAAAAGCAGGAGGCAGATTGAGCTCTACAGGATCAAACGAGGGATAACAACCCCCATCAATCATTCCTCTTTTCCTAGAAAAAGTAATTCATCTGACCTGTCTAGGGCCTTCTAAAGACAGAGAGGCTGTGAGAAACAGACCTATCTTTTGTTCAAATCTCAAGGCAAAGAATGAATGCTGTTGATGTTTCAAAACTTGGTATCTCATTCAGGACTTCTCTACTGGCTGTCCCTGTGTGGTGTGATATTTGTTTACAACTTTGCAATATTCTGTTTTTGTTTTTGTTTTCTCAGAAAGATGTATTGCCTTTTGCTAGCCAAAGCTTTCATTGGACTAATGTCCTGCTAGTTTAAGCCAGCACTGCCCTCTTCTGGAGGTGACAGCAGGTCTTTTCAGCAGAAGTGATAGTCTTGCTCAACACCAGCTTCAGTGGGAACTCAGCGCTGACTCGGCAAAATACTTATTCATCTTGCGTATGCAATGTAAAGCATGCGAGTAGTTCTGCTTAGATGCTTAAAGATGTCAAGGTGTCAAACTGAAGCCAAAATACCGTGACATTAATAGCTTCAGTAGAAACACACTGAACCACATCTTTGGATGTAAAATCCTGGGAGCAGTTTTTATTTGATACTTGCCAGAAAGTCAAATATTTCATTAGTCTATGATAGTTTGTCCACTCTCAGCATCTGCTCTTCAGCCACCTTATAAGCACACAACTTCTAATCTAGCGTCCATAAATGTTTCATAAACCTTACTTCTTTCTGGCAGGGTCCAATTCACAAAAGAGAATAGACACTTGTAGTTGCTGGAGGAGGTGGCTGTAAATCTCAGTTTCCTTGTCAGGAAGAGGCCCAGGTGGACACAATGTCAGTGCCTGTTATGTGCAATCTGAATGCATGCTGTGAGGTGCTGTGCAGTGCTGGCCTCCTGGCAGTGCCCATGAGGGTCTGGGTGTGCCTGGGATGTGTACATAGAACTGACAGCTGGTGGAAAGTGCTTTGAGTTGCACAGCTGAACTCACAGCCAATACTTGGTGTAGGTGGTGGTTGTGAATGCTTTGAATTTTAAGTTACCAATCAACTTGCATAGGCTTTTTGAGCACAGTTTATCTTATGAGTTGTGATGTGCTCAAGTGGCTATAGAGGCTGAGAAGCAGAGTTAGATTAACATTATGATTGTCAACAAGACCAGATTTCTCTTTGAATATTTTATGTTGTACATTTACAGCCCAGAGAAATTTGTACCTTCCCCATAGTGCTGAGTGTCCTGAAAAATACGATGTGTGGAGTTGAAAAGGAAACCCCAAACCAAACCACATCTACAATGTGAAGTATGGTGCTCTATCACTCTGTAGCAATTTCAGCCATGAAATAGTGCTTTTCAAGAATTAATGACAAATGCTGTACAATGTCCTTGCAAGATCTAATGTATGTTCTAATGATACTGCCATGCTAAGTGACTTATGCTGTCATTCAGTATCTCATTGGTAATTCAGGCTACCCGATGTCTAATTGCCTAAGACAACATGGTCCATTTTTTTTCTTAAATGCAATTGTCTGCCAGGATTGCTAAATAAGTCAGAAATAAATTATATTGATATTTAGTTGAGTCTGAATTTGATATTTTTCACCCTTTCTTTTTGTGAGCTTCCTAAAATTTAGGCATGCCATGTATCAAAAACAGTGGATCTTCTAAACGTTATTATGCCACTGGCATAGGAAAATATTGTATAAGAGATTTATTTTTTTTTTTTGTAGGTTTTACTTCCTTACTGGTAATTCTTGAGAATTCTGAGGAATTACACAGATGGTTGAAAGTAAAGAGATTAATTCAGATGAAGAGACCAAGTTCTGAATATTTAACTTACTTTAACTAATTGTTACAATATCTTTGTCCAGTGTACACCAGTGTCAAGGAATGATTGAGCTTTTCCTTTCAGATTAGTCTCATTTTTCAAAGAGATGGGCATCTTACAAGAAAATGGTTAGCACAGAATGATAGTCTTTCTGATTTTCCTACAGAAAACTTCATTTTCCATTGTGTGAGATGAAATATACAAGGCTTCTCACATTCACCAACAGATATCTCTTCTGCCAGTGTAAATTAGGAGTAGCTCAGTCAAAAGCTGTGAGGCTTGTCTGGTGTGAAACTGCTCTGAAAAGCTGATGCCAGAGTAATAAGAGTTAATAGGAATGTTCCCAGTGACTTGTGTGTGCTGTGAGGTATGTCATGTGTAATGCATAGTAAGTAATAGACTTGTGGGCTGGTTGTAATGGTGAGGAGTAAGAGAATAAGGAGTGGAAAATCTCAAAGGTTAATTTTTTACAAGGAAAGCAGTTGTTATCTTTAGTCTTCAAGTAGAGACAGAAGGGAAAAAAGCAGCTTCTCCTCAGGGTCCTTCTTGTTTGTCACAGATCTTTGAGTCAGTAGTTTGCATTCACTTCTACTCCAGTCCTGCCTCCCTGATGTTGTTACTGTATCAGTAGTTTCCCCATCCTTATTAGTAATGCTAATCAGTTTAAATTACATTTAAATTGCTTTTACTGGAAAGAGTTTAAGTGAAACTATTGAGAATGCAACTTAAATAGTACCCAGGTATGCTTTATATAGGATTAGTCATACTGGGGATAATCAGGTACCAATTTCTTACAGTAATATCAACAACGTTTTCAGCAGAATTTCCAGTATTTGGGGATTTGAAATAACTATGGATTTGCATAAGGAATCGAGGACAGTCTCTTTGACCCCTCTCTTTTGCTTTCCTTAGCAATCTATAGCAAGCTTCTGTAACAAAATGGCTGCTCAACGCCAAGGCGATGCATCACAATGGCCGTGTGCTGCGTGCTGCAGCTATGCTCTGCATTAGCAGGTCTTAGTGATGTGATTCGTCTTGATGGAAGCATATTGTTCTTTTTTCATTTGACAGAATGCTGTTAATTTCTGCTGTAGCATGTTGGAAGATGAAAAGTTTTCGGCTCCTCCGTGGTTTATTATAATACAGGCAAAAGCTGTGCGGGTTTTAAAAATAATGTTCGGCCTTCGTTATGTCAAGATTTCATAGTGTTTTGTACAGATTTTTAAAATATTTCTGTGGTTATTATGAGCAGGCAATTACTATGGAAATTATAGACTGCGCTAGAATGTTTGGAGTGAGAAATTATAGATAATTTCTGGTATGTCGGTCCAGTTTCTATGGTAATCTGAATGAGTGTGAATTAATTGCCTGTTGTTGCCATGGTTCTTTATGGTAATTCCAGACCGTTAATGTTTGAAATATACTGAGTTACATTTTATTCATGTTTTTAGGACTTGTTAACATACCTCTTAGGACATTCCAAAGATTACTGTCATCTCATTTACCCTGCTTTTGACTATCTCAGGATGTTAACATGAGGAGTTGGAAGATAATCTTCTTAAAGAAAATCCCTTGAACAACACTAGTTTTTACTTTACAGTCCAAGCAGAAGTCTATTAAGGCCATTTTCTCATTACTACTCTAGGCTTTAGCTGGGGCCTGAATTCTTTTATGTGCAGTGGTGAGTGGCATGCCATTGTTTTTCACTTAAAGTTCTCTCCGGCTATTGCCAACAGATGGAACTGCTACTAGCTTCAGAGATGTCTTGGTATAGTAATGACCAAATCAGTGCAATACCAACATTCAGATCCTCCAAAACAGGAATTTGAAAGGGAAAAAGAATTTTGGAAAATAAATGTATCAGCACAAAAAAGAAAGCACTCCCCAGACCGGTGATATCTTCATGTCTCCTAGATCCATACTGGTAGCTAATGACAGAGAATCACCGTGTGCTAAATAGAAAGGCCTGTTCTGTTTGTTATTCAGATGAAATTATGTGAAAAACTTGTCTACCTAAGCACCTGTCTCTTCCCACCACAAAACTTTGATGACAATGATTGCCTTATGTTAGACGTCACTATTTACACACAACCCTTAAATTAATTAACACTATTCAGATTGCAAAGTCAAGTGTTCAGGAAATGCCAGTTGAGTTTATAAGTGACAGTATTCAGGTATTTGCCTGCAGAGGCTTAACTCAATCCCCTTGTGCTTTGGCTTTGTGATCCAGCCTTTGATTACATGATCACATACTGTTTTTTCCCACATTCAGTGCCAGGGTGGCCAGTGCTGTCTTTATGAACCAGCTAATTGATATTTTGCAATCATACTTTCTTCATGGTTGGTGCCAGGATTATTTGTGATGTTCCAGTGAGACAGTGTGGATGTGTTAAATTCCCTGTTATCTACAAGGGCAGCAAATATACTTATCACCAGAATATTCTCAGAAAGGTGATTTTTTAAAGGAGAAACAAGATATTGGGAAGGTTCAACATGGCAACTCTTCAAAACCATTATAAGTTTTATGATTAGTTTTTAAATACATCATTTCAGCATTCTAGAAATAATGAAACAGATTTGTTTAACATTTCAAAAGAAATCTTCGAAACTTCTTTGTTAGAGAGCAGTACGTCTTTAGTAACCATCTTAAAAGCAAACAAGAAACTCCAGAAAAAGACAGAAATGATTAACACACACATCACAGTAACAGGCAGTTGTTAGACTGAACAAATTGGTTTGAGTTAATCTCAAGTAAAATGTGTTGATGCTCACAATTGGAAAGTATCTGTTTTGACTGGATTTTAGTCAGTTTCTTGTTGATTTCCTTGTTTTAGTTGGTGCGCTCAGAAATCAGTTCTTTTTGCAGTAAGGTGTAACAGTAATAGATAGCAGTAGTAGATTCTCTGTTCATAAAAAAGAAATTGCAAGGTGTTTTTCTTGCTGTGTGTAAGTAATTGTTGATGGGAAATAGCTTGTTTTGGTGTAGGAGAGCTTTTCAGCTTTGCTAGCAAAAGTGGAAGAAGATATAAAGATGAAATTTATAGATTCTGTCATAATTAAAAGGGAATTGCTTAGCAGTGACCTCAGAAAATATTATAAAAGATGTTATGGTAAGTCACTATTTCCTGTGACTTTTTAGAGTAAACTAAAGCTTTCTTTTTTGTTTGTATCTTTGTTTAAAATGCTTTATTTTTAAACAGGTATTAAAGTCATATCTGACAGAGAAAAAAATCCAATGAATCCATATTTTTAAGGATAATAAAGTGCCTGCACTCAGCACTGATTACCTATTGTTCCAATAAACGACTTGACTCACAAAATCACAGATTATCTATGGATGGAAAAGACCTCAAAGATCAACAAGACTGCCAAGCTGTTTTCCACCATCTATCAGCATTTCTGCTCTGACACCATACCTACATCTCCCTTCCTTTAGTTTGAAACCATTCTCCCTTGTCTATCACTATTTACCTGTTTATAAAGCTGATTTCTCGGGACAGCTGGGGCATCAGGCCTAGCCTTTGTGGGTTCGTGAAAGGCAGATCCTGCCGGATCAACCGGATCAGTATGATCAAGCCTGGTGGATGAGGCAAGGGCTGTTGACGTGTTCTACCTACACTTCAGCAGAGCCTTTGACGCTGTGTCCCACTGTTTTCTCCTGGAGAAACTGGCATCTTGAGGCTTGGATGAAATAAGGACTGGCTGAAGGGCTGGGCGCAGAGGGGGGGGACAGTGGAGTTATATCCATCTGTTGACCCATCACGAGTGGTGTCCATGTGAGAGTCAGACTGTGCTTTTCCGTTGTCATGGTTTTAGGATTTTTCTTATCCCCACTGTCAGCAGCCCTGGGGCTGCCCACATGTCCCAAACACAGCGATGGCCCCAAGATCACAGAATCACAGAATCACAGAATGACCCGGGTTTGAAGGGACCTCAAGGATCATGCAGTTCCAACCCGCCCTGCCTGGCAGGGCCACCAAACATACACCTTTACTAGATCAGGTTACCCAGGGCCCCGTCCAACCTGGTCTTGAACACCTCCAAGGACGGGGCATCCACAACCTCCCTGGGCAGCCTGTTCCAGGGCCTAACCATTCTCCTAGTAAAGAACTTCCTCCTAACATCCAACCTAAATCTTCCCTCTTTTAACTTAAAACCATTTCCCCTAATCCTGCTATTGTCAGCCCTTTCGAAGAGTTTACTCCCCTCCTGAGAGAAAGTTCCCTTCAGGTATTGAAAGGCTGCAATGAGGTCACCCCGCAAACTTCTCTTCTCCAGGCTGAACAAACCCAACTCCCCCAGCCTGTCCTCATAGGGGAGGTGCTCCAGCCCCCTGATCATCTTCATGGCCCTTCTCTGGACCCTTTCCAAAATCTCCGGGCTGCAGCTGCCAGCCTGGCTTCCTCCACGTTGCGCATTGGAAACGTTGAGTGCCGCTGGAGTCGGGGCCAGAACCCAGCTCAGCCTGAAGCGGGCTGCAGGGAGGAAGGAATGGGTTGGGTGCTATGGGAGGGAAGCCCGTGGATCCAGGCCCTAAGGCTGCTCACTTTGGGAAAGGCAGAGAAGAACAAAACTGACAGTGGTATTTAGGGATTAATTTTTATTGTGATGGATTCAGATGATATTATTTAGGATTTAGATGACATGGGGTATGATTCAGATGACGTTGGATAGGCCTCAGATGACATGGTTTAGGATTCAGATGATGTTATATAGGCCTCAGATGACGCTGCTTAGGCAGTGGAGCTTGTTCACGGCCGCTCCTATGGCATCAGTAGAGCCGGCTGGTGACATGCTGTGCCCGGCGTGGTACCCGGGAGCGGCTCCGCCCCTGGGCTGGCCCTCTCCTCCTGGAGCGGCTTCCGCGGCGTCTCCGGGGCTGGCTGTTGGTCTGCGCAGCCCGACGATGGAGAGGCGAGCGGCTTCGAGTCCGGGCCCGCCTTGGCCGTGTGGATGGGCTTCTGTCGGCTGCTGCGGAAGCCCTGGAGGACCCCTGTGCTCCCCGTGTGGTGTAGCTGCGGGTGCCGCTCTGAGCACTTGGGGTTGGTGTCTGCCGGCTCCCACGGCGTGTTTGGGGCCGGCTCTGAGCTTCTGGGGCCCGGCGCTGCAACGGAGAGCGGCTTCTTGTCCGGGCCCGCTGTCCCTGCCTGCACCTGAGGTTGTATCCAGGTGCAGGGCAGTGCCTCGAGGACCGGGATGTCCCCTGGCTGTCAGAGTCTGGGGTGCTGCTCTCAGCAATCACGGCAGCATGATGGCTGCTCCCACAGCACCCTTGCAACTCATGACATGAGTTGCCAGTGCGATGTAATCGCCGGCCGAGTCTCCTCCATTGTGGCCTGCGCCGGCTGGACAGGCCAGGGTTCTCAGGCAAGCGGGAACTGTGAGCTGTCCCCGGTGGTGCCCGGCTGGTGGTTGTTGTAGAGCTGCTCCTCTCTCTCTCGGTGGAGCCTCGGGATGGCTGCTGTCCGTGCTGGCTGGTGGTGCTGAGGCCAGCAAGACGTGAGCTGGTGCTGGAGGCTGTAAGGGGAGACAGGAAGGTGAGCAGGAAGGAATTCCAACCATGGGGTGGAACTGGCTGCCACTTGTCCCGGGCTGGAAGGATTTGAGCAGGGCCGCCCTGCTCAATGACCCCAGCCCAGCAGCACGTGGCTGTTTGCCTCTTACAGGTGCCCTCTCCAGCGCAGGCGTTGCACTCCCATCTGGTTGTGCGGTGACTCAAGGAGGAACAGCGCCGGTGAGTGCCTTGTGCAGCACAGGAGCTGCAGAGGAGCAGCTCCCAGGGCCTGTGGAAAGCAACGGGTTGTGTCCGTAAGGACAAATTGCCCTGAGCCAGGGAGTGCCCAGCACAGCTCTGGTGCTCAGTCTGTGCTCCCCCAGCCCGTGGTGAGGCTGCGATGCCACGCAGAGCCCCAGAGGGCAGCTGAGGTTACTCACCCCCCTTCTGACCGCTCCCTGCCTTGGGGGTAAAGGCAGTCGCTGGCATCACAGCGTTGGTGCCGAACTGTCAGTGCTGCATAGGCGTTGTTTTCCTCCCACGTTGGTCGTCTGCCAGAGAAGGGAGGGAATGTGATGAGCACTCACTGGCCCAGGACTAAAAGTAACCCATGAAATCCATCCCCATCCACCTTATCCCTGGGTCCAGCTTCCCAATGACGCTGAGGCCCATGTTAATGGCTGCCAAGGGCCAGGACTGCTGGGACAGTCCTTAGTTGGGCACAGCTCTTATGCCCTCACACCTCAAGAGCTGGCTGAAAGACACCAACCTGATTGGGATTCGGATCCCCATAGTGAGCATGTCTCGTCGAAACGAGTTCATGTCTCGGCACTGGGGGCACTGGAAGCAGTGAATCCCCGCGCTTAGGCCCTGTTCCTGCAGCAGAAACACAAGCAGTGTGAGTGTGAGCTGGGCCTGGTGCTGCTGAGCGCCTGCGGTGCCTGTGGGGCAAGGGGAGGGCTCCTACCTGGATGCAGGCCCGGTGGAACCAGGCGTGTTGGCAGGCTGGGCACACCATGGTGCTGTACGACGTTCTGTCACCCACAGGCTCCATGCAGATGATGCACGTCGTGTCCGGCGCCGGTGCTGCCTGCGGTGCCTGCTGCGGGCTGTGCTCACAGCAGAAGGACCTGGGGGAGGATGGGAAGGATGGGCGAGGTGAGAAGGGCTGGGAGGAGGGCAGAGGAACGGGAAGGAGCCCCAGGCCTTGGCTCTGGCTCTGTCAGGCTGCTGGGAAGTGCCACAGCGCGTTCCTCGCTACTTTGGCTGGTGCTGACAGCAGGGTTGGAGGCCCACACGCGACACCTGGCAGCCCTTACCTGAGAGCTCCAGAGTACTGTGTAACACATTGACCCTCATAGGCGCAGGGGAGATGGAAGCTCCGGTCACAGCCCTCCTCTGCGCAGATGATGGTGGCCCCGGAATTGCCACAGACAAAGCAGAGCTGGAAAGAGCAGAGCAGCCCCCATCAGCTGCAGGCTCAGGGCCTACGCAGAGGGCCCTGCATCTCTGGGCAGGGTGCAGGATGCGGGCAGGGCTGGGTGGCACTCTGCAGAGCTGCTTGGTGAACAGGGCTGGTCTGCAAGAGCAGGAATTTCTCCTGGAGCTGGGAGGGGGGCTGGGATTGCTTTCTTGGGACCAGGCTAAGCTCTCCTGGCACCAAGCTCCCTGCTCCGGTGCTGTGCTCACCTTCTGCTCTGCCTCCCTCACTGCGCGTGTCAGGTCTTCTACACGATAGCGTGGCTCACTGTAACCTTGTGAGTGTTTGCAAAGACCGTTGATAAAACTCTGTACAGGAGGAAAGAGCACAGTCTAGTTAGGGTGGAATGGAGGGAATCACTGGTTGGAGGAAGGTGGCAGGAGCCACGAGGGAACTCACCGCACAAAACTCATGGAAATACAATTCACCCATCCTTTCTTTGCGGCCGAGGATGCCTGAGTCCTCATCCACTCGGCCACAGAAGATGCATGCTGGAGAAGAGAGATTAACAACAGTGAGTGCCTTGTGTGGCCAGGTGCCCCAGGGGGCTGTCCCAGGGGCTGCTCTGTGCCGGCTGTGCCAGCTGAGGGGCAGGGCCGGAGACCGTGGATGCAGGGATACTTTGCTCTCACCTGGCTCTGGCGAGCCGGCAGCCTCCTGTGTCTCCGCGCGCACTGTGCGCGTCGACCGCAACCACGTGCAGAGTGTCTGTCCCATCACTGCTGGGCTTCGTCCTCTGCGTGCAAACCTATGGGAGAAGCGAGACGAGTCTGAGTTGGCAGCTCAGGCCCCCGAGCGCTGGGGAACCCTCCTCCCTGGGCTGCCTCAGGCAGCCCCTTCCTCCCTGCTCTACTCACCAAGTCGCACTGAGCTGGGCCTGAGCCCCGCAGCCTCAGCTCTGCTCCACAGCCCACGTGTCACAATGGCCGTTCCGCGCCACCCTCTGTGACGCCATCACACCTCACAGGGCTGAGGTCACCCAAGCAGGAGGGCGGCGGCTCTTGCAGCCAGCGCACAGTGAGGGGCCCAGTGCCGGACACAGCCCTGCTGGAACCTGGCGTGTTGGTGCTGCCAGAGGCTGTGGGGGGCACATCCACCCTCCTGTCCGCATCTGGACGCTACGGAGCCTGTGGCTCCAGCAGAATCCCAGTTGAGTGTTTAAGTGTTGCCATGATGTTCTCCAGGCTCTGCTTGTGGGCTGTTGGCCGCTGATTACCTCTCGTTCCAATAAATGACTCGACTCACAGAATCACAGAATCTCTGTGGTTGGCAAAGACCTCTGAGATCACCAAGTCCCACCAACCACCCCCCAGCTGCCCACTGCCCATGTCCCTCAGGCAGGACCACATCCACACGTTTCTGGTGCATCTCCATGGACACTGACTCCCTCTGCTCCTTGGGCAGCGGTGCAGTTCCCAACCGCTCTTCCTGCACAGATGTTTAACCTAAAATCCAACGGGGGAGGACCTCCCCTGCTGCAACTTGTGGCCGTTCCCTCTGGTCCCTTCGCTGTTACCTGGGTGAACAGGCCGACCTCGCTACAGCCTCCTTTCAGGGAGTTAGATGAAGTGAGGCCTCCCCTGAGCCTTCTCTGAACTGAGCAATCCCAGTTCACTCCACCGCTCCTCATGGGACTCTTCTTCCAGACCCTTTCCTGCCCTGTTGCCCCCATGTCTTTCTTGCAGTGAGGAGCCCAGAGCTGCACACAGTACACTTTTCATGTCATCACCGCTGCTGATAGTACTTTATGCTAGCTTGAGGGCTTTAAATTTCGTATGAAGAGGAAGAACGCTGGAGTTGCGGGTGACAGCGATGTCAACTGAAGTGCATCTGCAGCAATGCGCACAGCATCTGCTAGAAACAGGGGGAGCTGGAAGCCATTGCACAGCAGGCAAACCGTGACTTGGTCGCCATCACTTCCACGTGTTTATTGCTGCAATGGAGGGCTATAAGCTCTTTGGAGGGGATAGCTAAGGAAGGAGGAGTGGTGGCATGGCTCTCTATGATAGAGAGTGTTTCAGTGTTGTTGAACTTGGGGCTGGGAATGACTAGGATGAGACCCTGTGGTTAAGTATCAGGGGGAGGGGCAACACTGCCGCCATCCTGGTGGGGGTCTACTGCAGACTGCCTAACCAGAACGGAGAAACGGATGAGGGGTTCTATGAGCAGCTGGCAGAAATGGTGCAGTCGCCAGCCCTTGTTCACATGGGGGACTTCAGTGTTCCCAGTCTATGCTGGAAATTCGGTACAGTGCAAAAGCAGCAGCCTCGGAGGTTTCTAGAGTGTGTGGAAGATGTGTGCCTCGTGGCACAGCTGGTAAAAGAGCCCACCGAGGATGTGCTCCTCTAGAGCTGCTGCTCACAGAGTGGTACTGGTGTGAGATGTGGAGGCTGGGAGCTGTCTAGGGCAGAGTGACTGCGAGATGGTAGAGCTCTCTGTTCTTGGCGAAGTCAGGAGAGTGGGGAAGGTTGGGTCAGCAAGACTGCTGCCCTGGGCTACTGGAGAGTGGATTTTGAAGTATTCAGGACACTGGTAGGGAGGGTCCCTTGCGATTCAATCCTGAAGAGCAAAGGGGTCCAGGAAGGCTGGTGGCTCCTCAAGAAGGAAGTCTTAGAGGCACAGGAACAGGCTGTTCCCCTGTGCTGTGAAATGAGCAAGCAGAGAAGAACAGGGAATATTTGCTGAGGCTCCAGGAGAGAAAAAGAGTTTACTTCCTGTAGAAGGGATGGGCTACTCAGGGAGAGTACATAGAAGTGGTCAGGATACGGAGGGAGAAAATTAGGAAGACAAAAGCCCAACATAAATTCAACCTGCCCAATGTAGGAAAAGGGAAGAAAATAACCTGTTTACAAATACGTTAACAGTAAGAAGAGGGCTAAGGAGAATCTTCAGATTCTGGAATCTTCAGAGAGTGGTGAGAATAAGATTCTTCGTCTGGACTGTCACAAGCCCATGGGGCCAGATGGGATCCACCTGAGGCTGCTGAGGGAGCTGCAAGTGGTGACTGCCAAGCTGTTTTCCACCATCTATCAGCATTTCTGCTCTTACACCATACCTACATCTCCCTTCCTTTAGTTTAAAACCATTCTCCCTTGCCTATCAGTATTTACCCGATTATAAAGCTGATTTCTCGGGACAGCTGGGGCATCAGGCCTAGCCTGTGTGGGTGCATGAAAGGCAGATCCTGCTGGATCAACCGGATCAGTATGATCTAGTGATCCGCCTGGTGGATGAGGCAAGGGCTGTTGACGTGGTCTACCTACACTTCAGCAGAGCCTTTGACGCTGTGTCCCACTGTTTTCTCCTGGAGAAACTGGCATCTCGAGGATTGGATGGGATACGGACTGGGTGAAGGGCTGGGCGCAGAGGGGGGGACAGTGGAGTTATAACCATCTGGTGACCCATCACGAGTGGTGTCCATGTGAGAGTCAGACTGTGCTTTTCTGTTGTTATGGTTTTAGGATTTTTCTTAACCCCATTGGCTGCAGCCCTGGGGCTGCCCGCCTGTTCCAAACACAGCGACGGCCCCATGATGTCAGAAACACCCCCAGAACGGGGCTGCAGCTGCCAGCCTGGCCTCCTCCAAGCTGCGCAATGGAAACGTTGAGCCCTGCTAGAGTCGTGGTCAGAACCCGGCTCAGCCTGAAGCGGGCTGCGGGGAGGAAGGAATGGGTTGGGTGCTATGGGAGGGAAGCCCGTGGATCCAGGCCCTAAGGCTGCCCACTTTGGGAAAGGCAGAGAAGAACAAAACTGACAGTGGTATTTAGGGTTTATTTTTTTATTGTGATGGATTCAGATGACATTATTTAGGAAATATTCAGATGATGTTGGATAGGCCTCAGATGACATTGTTTATGATTCAGATGACGTTGGATAGGCCTCAGATGACATTGTTTAGGATTCAGATGATGTTATATAGGCCTCAGATGACGCTGCTTAGGCAGTGGTGTTTGTACACGGCCGCTCCTATGGCATCAGTAGAGCCGGCTGGTGACATGCTGTGCCCGGCGTGGTACCCGGGAGCGGCTCCGCCCCTGGGCTGGCCCTCTCCTCCTGGAGCGGCTTCCGCGGCGTCTCCGGGGCTGGCTGTTGGTCTGCGCAGCCCGACGATGGAGAGGCGAGCGGCTTCGAGTCCGGGCCCGCCTTGGCCGTGTGGATGGGCTTCTGTCGGCTGCTGCGGAAGCCCTGGAGGACCCCTGTGCTCCCCGTGTGGTGTAGCTGCGGGTGCCGCTCTGAGCACTTGGGGTTGGTGTCTGCCGGCTCCCACGGCGTGTTTGGGGCCGGCTCTGAGCTTCTGGGGCCCGGCGCTGCAACGGAGAGCGGCTTCTTGTCCGGGCCCGCTGTCCCTGCCTGCACCTGAGGTTGTATCCAGGTGCAGGGCAGTGCCTCGAGGACCGGGATGTCCCCTGGCTGTCAGAGTCTGGGGTGCTGCTCTCAGCAATCACGGCAGCATGATGGCTGCTCCCACAGCACCCTTGCAACTCATGACATGAGTTGCCAGTGCGATGTAAACGCCGGCCGAGTCTCCTCCATTGTGGCCTGCGCCGGCTGGACAGGCCAGGGGTCTCAGGCAAGCGGGAACTGTGAGCTGTCCCCGGTGGTGCCTGGCTGGTGGTTGTTGTAGAGCAGCTGCTCACCGTCTCTGTGGAGCCTCGGGATGGCTGCTGTCCGTGCTGGCTGGTGGTGCTGAGGCCAGCAAGACCTGAGCTGGAGGCTGTAAGGGGAGACAGGAAGGTGAGCAGGATGGAATTCTAGCAATGGGGTGGAATTGGCTGCCATTTGTCCCGGGCTGGAGGGATTTGAGCAGGGCCGCCCTGCTCAATGACCCCAGCCCAGCAGCACGTGGCTGTTTGCCTCTTACCGGTGCCCTCTCCAGCACAGGCGTTGCACTCCCATCTGGTTGTGCTGTTACTCAGGTAGGAGCAGTGGCGGTGTGTCCCTCGTGCAGCACAGGAGCTGCAGAGGAGCAGCTCCCAAGGCCTGTGGAAAGCAACGGGTTGTGGCTGTGAAGACCAAGTGCTCTGAGCCAGGGAGTGCCTGGCACAGCTCTGGTGCTCAGTCTGTGCTCCCCCAGCCCGTGGTGAGGCTGCGATGCCACGCAGAGCCACAGAGGGCAGCTGAGGTCACTCACCCCTCTCCTGACTGCAGTCTGCCATGGGGATGAAGGCAGTCACTGGCATGGCAGCGTCGGTACCAAACTGCCAGTGATGCGTTGGCGTAGTTGTTGTCCCTTACTGGAGTTCTGCCAGAGAAGGGATGGAATGTGATGAGCACTCACTGGCGCAGGACTAAAACTAACCCATGAAATCCATCCCCATCCATCTTATCCCTGGTTTCACCTTTCCAATGGCACTGTGGCCCATTTTAGTGGATGCCAGGGGCCAGGCCTGCCGGGGCAGTTCTTGGGCGGGCACAGCTCTTGTGCCCTCACATCTCAAGAGCTGCCTGAAAGACACCAACCTGTCTGGCATTTGGATCCCCAAAGTCAGCATGTCGTGATGAAATTTTTGGCTGTCTCTACAGTAGGGACACAGGAATTCAAGCCCAGAGCTCAGGGCCATTCTCTGCAGCAGAAACACAAGCAGGGTGGGTGTGAGCCGGACCTGGTGCTGCTGAGCACCTGTGGTGCCTGCGGGTCGAGGGGAGGGCTCCTACCTGGATGCAGGCCCGGTGAAACCAGGAGTGTTGGCAGGCTGGGCACACCATGGTGCTGTACGACGTGCTGTCACCTACAGGGTCTATGCAGATGATGCACGTCGTGTCTGCCTCCGGTGCTGCCTGCGCTGCCTGCTGCGGGCGGTGCTCACAGCAGAAGGACCTGGGGGAAGATGGAAGGGATGGGTGAGGTGTGAAGGGCTGGGAGGAGGGCAGAGGAACGGGAAGGAGCCCCAGGCCTTGGCTCTGGCTCTGTCAGGCTGCTGGGAAGTGTCACAGCGTGTTCCTCGCTGCTGTGGCTGGTGCTGACAGCAGGGTTGGAGGCCACAAGCTGGCATCCCTTACCTGAACTCTCCAAAGTATTGGGTGACACATTGACCCTCATAGGCGCAGGGGAGATGGAAGCTCCGCTCACATCCCGGCTCTGCGCAGGTGATGCTGGCCCCCGAACCGCCACAGACGAAGCAGAGCTGGAAAGAGCAGAGCAGCCCCCATCAGCTGCAGGCTCAGGGCCTACGCAGAGGGCCCCGCACCTCTGGGCAGGGCGCAGGATGCGGGCAGGGCTGGGTGGCACTCTGCAGAGCTGCCTGGTGAACAGGGCTGGTCTGCAAGAGCAGGAATTTCTCCGGGAGCTGGGAGGAGGGGCTGGGATTGCTTTCTTGGGACCAGGCTAAGCTCTCCTGGCACCAAGCTCCCTGTTCCGGTGCTGTGCTCACCGTCTGCTCTGCCTTCCACACTGCGCGTGTCAGGTCTTGAAAACAAAAACGTGCCTCGTTGTTATCTTGCACGTGTTCACAAAGACCATTGGCAAATCTCTGTACAGGAGGAAAGAGCATAGTCCAGTTAGGGCAGAAAGGAGGGAATCACTGGTTGGAGGAGGGTGGCAGGAGCCACGAGGGAACTCACCGCACAAAACTCATGGAAATACAATCTACGAATCCTCTGTCTGCGGCCGAGGATGCCCGAGTTCTCATCTACTCGGCCACAGAGCACGCATGCTGGAGAGGAGAGAGTAACAGCAGTGAGCGCCTTGCAGGGCCAGGTGCCCCAGGGGGCTGTCCCAGGGGCTGCTCTGTGCCGGCTGTGCCAGCTGAGGGGCAGGGCCGGAGGCTGTGGATTCAGGGATACTTTGCTCCCACCTGGCTCTAGCGAGCCGTCATCCTCCTGTGTCTCCGTCAACCGCAACCACGTGCAGAGTGTCTGTCCCATCACTGCTGGGCTTCGTCCTCTGCGTGCAAACCTCTGGGAGAAGCGAGACGAGTCTGAGTTGGCAGCTCAGGCCCCCGAGCGCTGGGGAACCCTCCTCCTTGGGCAGCCTCAGGCAGCCCCTTCCTCCCTGCTCTACTCACCAAGTCACACTGATCTGGGCCTGAGCCCCGCAGCCTCAGCTCTGCTCCACAGCCCACGTGTCACAATGGCTGTTCCGTGCCACCCTCTGTGACGCCATCACACCTCACAGGGCTGAGGTCACCCAAGCAGGAGGGCGGCGGCTCTTGCAGCCAGCGCACAGTGAGGGGCCCAGTGCTGGACACAGCCCTGCTGGAATCCGGAATGTTGGTGCTGCCAGAGGCTGTGGGGGGCACATCCCCTGTCCCCCTCCTGTCCGCATCTGGACGCTACGGAGCCTGTGGCTCCAGCAGAATCCCAGTTGAGTGTTTACGTGTTGCCATGATGTTCTCCAGGCTCTGCTTGTGGGCTGTTGGCCGCTGATTACCTCTCGTTCCAATAAATGACTCGACTCACAGAATCACAGAATCTCTGTGGTTGGCAAAGACCTCTGAGATCACCAAGTCCCATCGACCACCCCCCAGCTGCCCACATCCCACATCCCTCAGGCAGGGCCACATCCCCACCCTTCTGGAGCATCTCCATGGACACTGACTCCCTCTGCTCCTTGGGCAGCGGTGCAGTTCCCAACCGCTCTTCCTGCACAGATGTTTAACCTAACATCCAACAGGGGGGGACCTCCCCTGCTGCAACTTGTGGCTGTTTCCTCTGCTCCTGTCGCTGTTACCTGGGTGAACAGGCCGACCTCGCTACAACCTCCTTTCAGGGAGTTAGATGAAGTGAGGCCTCCCCTGAGCATTCTCTGGACTGAGCAATCCCAGTTCACTCCACCGCTCCTCTTGGGACTCTTCTTCCAGACCCTTTCCTGCCCTGTTGCCCCCATGTCTTTCTTGCAGTGAGCAGCCCAGAGCTGCACACAGTACACTTTTCATGTCATCACCGCTGCTAATAGTATTTTATGCTATCCTGAGGGTTTTAAATTTCTTATGAAGAGGAAGAATGCTGGATTCGTCACTCATTGCGGGTGACAGCGATGTCAACTGAAGTGCATCTGCAGCAATGCGCACAGCATCTGCTAGAAACAGGGGGAGCTGGAAGCCATTGTGCAGCAGGCAAACCGTGACTTGGTTGCCATCACTCCCACGTGTTTATTGCTGCAATGGAGGGCTATAAGCTCTTTGTAAGGGATAGGCAAGGAAGGAGGAGTGGTGGCATGGCCCTCTATGTTAGAGAGTGTTTCAGTGTTGTTGAACTTGGGGCTGGGAATGATCAGGTTGAGTCCCTGTGGGTAAGTATCAGGGGGAGGGCCAACACTGCCACCATCCTGGTGGGGGTCTACTGCAGACTGCCTAACCAGAACGGAGAAACGGATGAGGGGTTCTATGAGCAGCTGGCAGAAATGGTGCAGTCGCCTGCCCTTGTTCTCATGGGGGACTTCAACATCCCCGGTCTATGCTGGAAATTCGGTACAGTGCACAAGCAGCAGCCTCTGAGGTTTCTAGAGTGTGTGGAAGATGTGTGCCTCGTGGCACAGCTGGTAAAAGAGCCCACCGAGGATGTGCTCCTCTAGAGCTGCTTCTCACAGAGTGGTACTGGTGTGAGATATGGAGATCGGGAGCTGTCTAGGGCAGAGTGACCACGAGATGGTAGAGCTCTCTGTTCTTGGCGAAGTCAGGAAGGGGGTTGGGGGTTCATTAAAACTGCTGCCCTGGGCTACTGGAGAGTGGGTTTTGAAGTATTCAGGACACTGGTAATGAGGGTCCCTTGGGATTCAGTCCTGAAGAGCAAAGGGGTCCAGGAAGGTGGTGGCTCCTCAAGAAGGAAGTCTTAGAGTCACAGGAGCAGGCTTTTCCCCTGTGTTGTGAAATGAGCCAGCAGAGAAGAATACGGAACATTTGCTGAGGCTCCAGGAGAGAAAAAGAGTTTACTTCCTGTAGAAGAAGGGATGGGCTACTCAGGGAGAGTACATAGAAGTGTCCGGATACAGAGGGAGAAAATTAGGAAGACAAAAGCCCAGGATGAACTCAACCTGGCCACTGTAGGAAAAGGGAACAAAAAAACCTGTTTACAAATACATTAACAGTAAGAGGAGAGGTAAGGAGAATCTTCATCCTTTACCCGATGCGGTGGGAAACATGACTGCTGAGGATAAGGCAAAAGTTGAGGTCCCATTGCCTTTTTTACATCTGTCTTTAAAAGTCAGACCAGTTATCTTCCGGGCACTATACCCCCTACCTTAGAAGTCTGGGATGGAGAGTAGAATAAGCCCCCCACGATTCAGGTACAAACACACAGAGACCAGCTTCTTTGTCTGGACTGTCACAAGCCCATGGGGCCAGATGGGATTCACCCGAGGCTGCTGAGGGAGCTGCAAGTGGTGACTGCCAAGCTGTTTTCCACCATCCATCAGCATTTCTGCTCTGACACCATACCTACATCTCCCTTCCTTTAGTTTGTAACCATTCTCCCTTGCCTATCAGTATTTACCCGATTATAAAGCTGATTTCTCGGGACAGCTGGGGCATCAGGCCAAGCCTGTGTGGGTTCGTGAAAGGCAGATCCTGCTGGATCAACCGGATCAGTATGATCAAGTGATCCGCCTGGTGGATGAGGCAAGGGCTGTTGACGTGGTCTACCTACACTTCAGCAGAGCCTTTGACGCTGTGTCCCACTGTTTTCTCCTGGAGAAACTGGCATCTCGAGGATTGGATGGGATACGGACTGGGTGAAGGGCTGGGCGCAGAGGGGGGGACAGTGGAGTTATAACCATCTGGTGACCCATCACGAGTGGTGTCCATGTGAGAGTCAGACTGTGCTTTTCTGTTGTTATGGTTTTAGGATTTTTCTTAACCCCATTGGCTGCAGCCCTGGGGCTGCCCGCCTGTTCCAAACACAGCGACGGCCCCATGATGTCAGAAACACCCCCAGAACGGGGCTGCAGCTGCCAGCCTGGCCTCCTCCAAGCTGCGCAATGGAAACGTTGAGCCCTGCTAGAGTCGTGGCCAGAACCCGGCTCAGCCTGAAGCGGGCTGCGGGGAGGAAGGAATGGGTTGGGTGCTATGGGAGGGAAGCCCGTGGATCCAAGCCCTAAGGCTGCCCACTTTGGGAAAGGCAGAGAAGAACAAAACTGACAGTGGTATTTAGGGTATATTTTTTTATTGTGATGGATTCAGATGACATTATTTAGGAAATATTCAGATGATGTTGGATAGGCCTCAGATGATATTGTTTATGATTCAGATGACGTTGGATAGGCCTCAGATGACATTGTTTAGGATTCAGATGATGTTATATAGGCCTCAGATGACGCTGCTTAGGCAGTGGTGTTTGTACACGGCCGCTCCTATGGCATCAGTAGAGCCGGCTGGTGACATGCTGTGCCCGGCGTGGTACCCGGGAGCGGCTCCGCCCCTGGGCTGGCCCTCTCCTCCTGGAGCGGCTTCCGCGGCGTCTCCGGGGCTGGCTGTTGGTCTGCGCAGCCCGACGATGGAGAGGCGAGCGGCTTCGAGTCCGGGCCCGCCTTGGCCGTGTGGATGGGCTTCTGTCGGCTGCTGCGGAAGCCCTGGAGGACCCCTGTGCTCCCCGTGTGGTGTAGCTGCGGGTGCCGCTCTGAGCACTTGGGGTTGGTGTCTGCCGGCTCCCACGGCGTGTTTGGGGCCGGCTCTGAGCTTCTGGGGCCCGGCGCTGCAACGGAGAGCGGCTTCTTGTCCGGGCCCGCTGTCCCTGCCTGCACCTGAGGTTGTATCCAGGTGCAGGGCAGTGCCTCGAGGACCGGGATGTCCCCTGGCTGTCAGAGTCTGGGGTGCTGCTCTCAGCAATCACGGCAGCATGATGGCTGCTCCCACAGCACCCTTGCAACTCATGACATGAGTTGCCAGTGCGATGTAAACGCCGGCCGAGTCTCCTCCATTGTGGCCTGCGCCGGCTGGACAGGCCAGGGGTCTCAGGCAAGCGGGAACTGTGAGCTGTCCCCGGTGGTGCCCGGCTGGTGGTTGTTGTAGAGCAGCTGCTCACCGTCTCTGTGGAGCCTCGGGATGGCTGCTGTCCATGCTGGCTGGTGGTGCTGAGGCCAGCAAGACCTGAGCTGGAGGCTGTAAGGGGAGACAGGAAGGTGAGCAGGATGGAATTCTAGCAATGGGGTGGAATTGGCTGCCATTTGTCCCGGGCTGGAGGGATTTGAGCAGGGCCGCCCTGCTCAATGACCCCAGCCCAGCAGCACGTGGCTGTTTGCCTCTTACCGGTGCCCTCTCCAGCACAGGCGTTGCACTCCCATCTGGTTGTGCTGTTACTCAGGTAGGAGCAGTGGCGGTGTGTTCCTCGTGCAGCACAGGAGCTGCAGAGGAGCAGCTCCCAAGGCCTGTGGAAAGCAACGGGTTGTGGCTGTGAAGACCAAGTGCTCTGAGCCAGGGAGTGCCCGGCACAGCTCTGGTGCTCAGTCTGTGCTCCCCCAGCCCGTGGTGAGGCTGCAATGCCACGCAGAGCCCCAGAGGGCAGCTGAGGTTACTCACCCCTCTCCTGACTGCAGTCTGCCATGGGGATGAAGGCAGTCACTGGCATGGCAGCGTCGGTACCAAACTGCCAGTGATGCGTTGGCGTAGTTGTTGTCCCTTACTGGAGTTCTGCCAGAGAAGGGATGGAATGTGATGAGCACTCACTGGCGCAGGACTAAAACTAACCCATGAAATCCATCCCCATCCATCTTATCCCTGGTTTCACCTTTCCAATGGCACTGTGGCCCATTTTAGTGGATGCCAGGGGCCAGGCCTGCCGGGGCAGTTCTTGGGCGGGCACAGCTCTTGTGCCCTCACATCTCAAGAGCTGCCTGAAAGACACCAACCTGTCTGGCATTTGGATCCCCAAAGTCAGCATGTCGTGATGAAATTTTTGGCTGTCTCTACAGTAGGGACACAGGAATTCAAGCCCAGAGCTCAGGGCCATTCTCTGCAGCAGAAACACAAGCAGGGTGGGTGTGAGCCGGACCTGGTGCTGCTGAGCACCTGTGGTGCCTGCGGGTCGAGGGGAGGGCTCCTACCTGGATGCAGGCCCGGTGGAACCAGGAGTGTTGGCAGGCTGGGCACACCATGGTGCTGTACGACGTGCTGTCACCTACAGGGTCTATGCAGATGATGCACGTCGTGTCTGCCTCCGGTGCTGCCTGCGCTGCCTGCTGCGGGCGGTGCTCCCAGCAGAAGGACCTGGGGGAACATGGAAGGGATGGGTGAGGTGTGAAGGCCTGGGAGAAGGGCAGAGGAACGGGAAGGAGCCCCAGGCCTTGGCTCTGGCTCTGTCAGGCTGCTGGGAAGTGTCACAGCGTGTTCCTCGCTGCTGTGGCTGGTGCTGACAGCAGGGTTGGAGGCCACAAGCTGGCATCCCTTACCTGAACTCTCCAAAGTATTGGGTGACACATTGACCCTCATAGGCGCAGGGGAGATGGAAGCTCCGCTCACATCCCGGCTCTGCGCAGGTGATGCTGGCCCCCGAACCGCCACAGACGAAGCAGAGCTGGAAAGAGCAGAGCAGCCCCCATCAGCTGCAGGCTCAGGGCCTACGCAGAGGGCCCCGCACCTCTGGGCAGGGCGCAGGATGCGGGCAGGGCTGGGTGGCACTCTGCAGAGCTGCCTGGTGAACAGGGCTGGTCTGCAAGAGCAGGATTTTCTCCTGGAGCTGGGAGGAGGGGCTGGGATTGCTTTCTTGGGACCAGGCTAAGCTCTCCTGGCACCAAGCTCCCTGTTCTGGTGCTGTGCTCACCGTCTGCTCTGCCTTCCACACTGCGCGTGTCAGGTCTTGAAAACAAAAACGTGCCTCGTTGTTATCTTGCACGTGTTCACAAAGACCGTTGGCAAATCTCTGTACAGGAGGAAAGAGCACAGTCCAGTTAGGGCAGAAAGGAGGGAATCACTGGTTGGAGGAGGGTGGCAGGAGCCACGAGGGAACTCACCGCACAAAACTCATGGAAATACAATCTACGAATCCTCTGTCTGCGGCCGAGGATGCCCGAGTTCTCATCTACTCGGCCACAGAGCACGCATGCTGGAGAGGAGAGAGTAACAGCAGTGAGCGCCTTGCAGGGCCAGGTGCCCCAGGGGGCTGTCCCAGGGGCTGCTCTGTGCCGGCTGTGCCAGCTGAGGGGCAGGGCCGGAGGCTGTGGATTCAGGGATACTTTGCTCCCACCTGGCTCTAGCGAGCCGTCATCCTCCTGTGTCTCCGTCAACCGCAACCACGTGCAGAGTGTCTGTCCCATCACTGCTGGGCTTCGTCCTCTGCGTGCAAACCTATGGGAGAAGCGAGACGAGTCTGAGTTGGCAGCTCAGGCCCCCGAGCGCTGGGGAACCCTCCTCCTTGGGCAGCCTCAGGCAGCCCCTTCCTCCCTGCTCTACTCACCAAGTCACACTGATCTGGGCCTGAGCCCCGCAGCCTCAGCTCTGCTCCACAGCCCACGTGTCACAATGGCTGTTCCGTGCCATCCTCTGTGACGCCATCACACCTCACAGGGCTGAGGTCACCCAAGCAGGAGGGCGGCGGCTCTTGCAGCCAGCATAGTGAGGGGCCTAAATTGTAGAACATTTTACTTTATTATAGGAACCTGCTTTAATACAGGGAAGAACATAGTGATTCCTTCTTGCCTTGAGATCTGTGAAACTCTGCTTTCAATAGCTTTAGGGGAACCTGTGGAAAATACCATTTGTCAGAATGTTTTGGAGGTGTTTTCTACTAAAAATACTCAGTAATCAAAGCCTTCGACACTTTCTGCCATGCTATTCTTTTGCAAAAGCTGGCAGCCCGTGGCTTGGATGCGTACACTCTCGGCTGGGTAAGGAGTTTTGTGGAGGGCTGGGCCCAGAGAGTGGTGGTAAATGGAGTTAAGTCCAGTTTGAGACCAGTCATGAGTGGTGTTCCCCAGGGGTTGGTGCTGGGGCCTGTCCTCTTTAACATCTTTATTGATGACCTGGATGGGGGTATTGAGTGCGTTCTCAGTAAGTTCGCGGATGACATGAAATTGGCTGGGAGTGTCGATCTGCCTGGGGGTAGCGAGGCCTTACAGAGGGATCTGGATTGGCTGGAGAGCTGGGCTGAAGCCAATAGGATGAGGTCCAACAAGACCAAATGCCAGGTCCTGCATTTTGGCCACAACAACCCCAGGCAGCGCTATAGGCTTGGGGCGGAGTGGCTGGAGGACTGTGTTGAAGAAACGGACCTGGGGGTACTGATTGATGTTCGGCTGAACATGAGCCGACAGTGTGCCTAGGTGACCAAGAAGGCCAATGACATCCTGTCTTGCATAAAAAACAGTTTTACTAGCAGCAACAGGGAGGTAATTGTCCCCCTGTACTCGGCATTGTTGCGGCCGCACCTCGAGTACTGTGTTCAGTTTTGGGCCCCTCACTGCAAGAAAGACACTGAGGCCCTGGAACGTGTTCAGAGGAGGGCTACAAAGCTGGTGAGGGGTCTGGAGCACAGGTCGTATGAGGAGCAGCTGAGAGAGCTAGGATTGTTCAGCCTGGAGAAGAGGAGGCTCAGGGGAGACCTTATAGCTCTTTATAACTTCCTGAAGGGAGGTTGTAGTGAGATGGGGGTTGGCCTCTTCTCTCATGTAATCAGTGATTGAACTAGAGGGAATGGTTTTAAGCTGCACCAGGGGAGATTCAGGCTGTTCGTTAGGAAGTATTACTTCTCGGAAAGGGTAGTCAGGCATTGGAATGCACTGCCCAGGGAGGTGGTGGAGTCACCGACCATGGGAGTGTTCAAGGAACGTTTGGATGTTGTGTTGAGGAATATGATTTAGATGAGAAGTATTGGTAATGGTTGGACTAGATGATCTTCTAGGTCTTTTCCAACCTTGATAATTCTGTGATTCTGTGATTCTGTGAATCTTGGTCTCAGGTGTGAGCATGAATAAACCAGTGAACAAACTTTCATCTCCTTTTTATTCCTGTCGTCTTGCCGCTTCTCAAATCTTCCTCAAAGGGGACCCGTGTATGCTTGATACAACACAGAGTGATGTGTGTGTTAGGAGATACTCTCCAGGCACCCTATGGAAAAAGTATGGCATCTGGATAGGTGATTTCAGGTTTCTTAGGTCATAAAGATAGGAGACTTTTGGCTCCTGCAGCATGATGTCTTTCCTTGTATGACCACTATTAAGAGGTCTTTCTTGTGTCACTTTCCTTCCTTTTTCTGATGTTTGGTTCACAAAGTGAGCAGGGCTTGTCTTCTGAGGAATTCACCCAGACAGTAAAGATAAATGCTTACAGCCATCAGCACACACTTGTAGTTCAGTAGTATTTTTACGCACCATCTTAGCTCTGGGTGTTTTAATGCCAAGGTTGAGAGATGCATTTTGTGGTTAAAGAATACAGCTATTTTGTTCTGTGTTTCTTGTCACTTAGACATCTTACTCTGAGCTTTCCTCTGTCAACCATCTTAAGAGATAACAAAAAAACCCCCACCAAAATCAACACATATTTTGAGATTATAATGTCTCATCACATTACACATCAGCTTGTTGTGACATGGCTTACAACATCATGTCATGCACCTTTTGTACTGACATAATAGGATAAAAACAAGTAAGAGTGAAATGAAGACAGGCCGAAATTTGTATATTTGTATAGACAGATATCAGTATTTTGAAATTCTTTAGCAGAAAGAAAATGAGAGCTTCAAAAAATACTGATGATGTTAGGGAATGATTCATCCAGTTTCACCCAGTGTTTTTATCCCCAAACACCAGCTGGTGGCAGAAGAATGCAATCAACAGCAATGTCATTGCTTCTTCTGTCTTTCACGTGGCAGAGGTCTGCTTGCTACCCTATAAACATGCAGATGTCTGGGAGGTATCTTCTCTGACACTGTGGTGTGTGAGTTCAAAAGGACTATAAGTCTGTTAATGAAAGAAATATAAATGTGTAAAATGCCACAGTAACCTGTAGGTTTTCCTCCTGCTTTGGGCTCCTGACCTCTATGTGCCGTCTGTGTGTCTCTGAGGCCATCAAGTATTAACCACTTTACCTTGATGGGGTGAAACTCTGCAGAAAGACATTGCTATTTTCACCTCTCCTTTGCGAAAGCGTTGTCCTTGGCCCTGACTGCTGCTTTTGATCTTGGAAAATAACCAGCATGCATAGTCATAAAAGTTATCCCTCCCTCCTAACTATGTGAGGAAAAAAATAATTGTTGTTTACCATCAATATAAAAAGAATCCAATGGAAAATCTTGTACCTAATTTCTTGTTTAAGTTTGTCTCCAGCTTCTACTCCATATTTTATCCTTATCTTCCTTTTAATGAGATTACCAGTATTTTCTGTTTAGGAGTATACTCCTCAGCACAGTAATTTCTTTAAAAACAAATCATGAAGTGTGATTGAGCTTGTTTTCTTTAGCCTTGTACATCTCTCAGGATTCTCTCTCTCTCTCTCTCTCTCTTTTTTTTTTTTTTTCTTTCCTTGCTGGGTTTTAATTTTGACACCCATTTTTCAACATCTGTCAAGAAAATTGGCCAACATAACTGGCCATGAGCCAGCAGTGTGACCTTGTGGCCAAGAGTGCCAATAGTATTCCAGAGTGTGTTAATAAGTGTGGCCAGCAAGTCAAGGGAGATGATCCTCTCCTACTCTGCCCTGGTGAGGCCACACCTGGAGTAGTGTCCAGTTCTGGGGTCCTCAGTCACCTTCACAGGGAAGTTTTCCTCATGCTTTGTGTTGCAGCTTGTGTCCCTTGTCCCTTGTACTGTTTCTCAAGCCTACTGAAAAAAAAAAGCCTGGTCCCATCCACTTGATTCCTACCTATTATGTATTTACAAATAGTGATGAAATCTTTCCTCAGCCTTCTCCAGAACAAACAGCCCCAGGTCACTCAGCCTTTCCTCATAAGAGAGATGCTCCAGGCTTCTGATCATCTCTGTGGCTCTCCACTGGACTCTCTCCAGTAGCTCCCTGTCTCAGAAAGGTTTTCCTGTGCAAGCTGCTGTAGGGAACCTATGTTAGGAGGAGGTTGGACTACATCTGTGAATGTCCCTTACAGTCCCTACAATTCTGTGAACTGCTTATGAAAGGAAGCGCACATAAAATACAGAAACAGTGTAATCTCCTTTTCTTCATAGTGACACAGAATAGAGCACAGCCCTGCTGAAAAGGACCTGATGGTACTGGTGGATGGATGGAACAGGAGCCAGCAATGTGCCCTTGCAGCCCAGAAAGCCAACTGTACCCTGGGATGCATCAAAAGATGTGTGACCAGCAGGTCAAGGGAAGTGATCCAGCCCCTCTGCTCTATGTTGATGAGGTCTCACCTGGAGCACTGCATCCAGATGTGGAGTCCTCAGTACAGGAGAGATATGGATCTGATGGAGTGCATCCAGTGCAGGGCCACCAAAGAGATCCAAGGAATGGAACACTTCTCTATGAGGACAGGAGAGCTGGTGCTGTTCAGTCTGGAGAAGAGAAGGCCCCAGAGAGATCTGATAGTAGCCTTTCAATATCTAAAGTAGGGCTGTAAGATAGAAGGAGTCTGACACTTTAGTGAGGTCTTTTGTGATGGAGCACAGGGAAATGGTTTCAAACAAAAAGATGGGAGTTTTAGATTGGATATAAGGAAGATTTTTTTTTACAATGAGGGTGGTGAGTCACTGGAACAGGTTGCCCAGAGGTGTGGTGGGTGCTCTGTTCCTGGACATACTCAAGGTCATGCTGAATGTGGCTCTAAGCAACCTGATCTCACTGTAGGTGTCTCTGTTCTTTGCAGGGGAGTTGGGCTAGATGGTCTTTAAAGGTCCCTTCCAACTCAAATGATTCTATGGTTCAATGACTTTATGGATTGAGACATCAACTCCTTTTATTACAGCATAAAAATCTACATGGAATTGTTTGTTCCCCATGGCCTTGATATTTTTTTCCCTGATCTTTCAATTATTTAAGACATAGATTGCTCTGACAAGAGGGCATGACACTTTATACTTTGTATTATTGTGCCAATCACTGAATTTTATGTGCATCAACTATTTTTTATGTATTTCTGAATAACTGATAAAAGCCTTTGTAAGTAGTGATTGATATTCTGGGACAATGAGATTACAAATGCTACAACTGTGGTCTTTCTAGGGTGGGAAGGGCCTGTTTGCCTATGAGTCTAAAACCAAATGGTGTGCATACTTGGATACTTTTGTAGTCTAGGGCTGAAAATGACCAAAAAACTCACAAATTTGAAACAATTTTGTATTTTTAAACAGTTACTTCAGCACTGTACTCAATTGCCCTGTCTTTTAAAAAAGAGAAAATACATCCAGATTTGATTTCTATTTCAGATTTCAGATTTAATATTTCTGGGAAACAGAGTTACAGATTTACAGAATGACTGAGATGGGAAGAGACCTCTGGAGATCACCTGGTCCAATTCCCTATTCAAGAAGAGTCTAAGGATTGTGTCCAGACAGCTTTTGAATTTCTCCAGAGAAGGAGGTTGCACAATCTCTCCGGACAACTTGTTCCAATACTCATAGTAATTACATTTTAACTCGTGTTCAGTCAGAACTTCCTGTGTTTCAGTTTGTGACTGTTGCTTCTCATCCTATTGCTGGGTATCTCTGAGAAGAACCTGGCCTTGTTCTTTTGACACCCTTCTTCATATACTTACACACATTAATCAGACACTCCCTGAGCCTTCTCTAGACTGAGGCCCAGCTCCTTCAGATTTAGTCATATGTGAGATGCTCCAGTTTCTTAATCATTTTAGTAGCCCTCTGCTGTGCTTTCTCCAGTATGTCTATGTGTCTCTTGTATTGGACAGTCCAGAACTGATCACAGCATTCTACTTGAGGCTTCATTAGGGCTGAGTAGAGAGGGAGGATCACCTCACTCGACCTACTAGCAACGATCTTCCCAACATACCCCAGGGCACTATTGGCCTTTTTTGCCATGAGGGAACATGGCTGGCTCATGGTCAACATGTTGTCCACAAGGATGCCCAAGTTTTTCTCCACAGAGCTACTTTGTAGTGGGTCAGTCCCCGGCCTTTAGTGATGCATGGGTTTATTCCTCTCCAGGTGCAGGATCCTGCACTTGCTTTTGTTGAATTTCAAAAGCTTCCTCTCTGTCCATCTCTCCAGCCTGTGGAGATCCTTCTGAATGGCAGCGCACTGGGATATCATCCAATCCTCACAGTTCTGTATCATCAGCGAACTTTCTGAGGAGACACTATCACTTTGTCTAAGTCACTGATCACAGAATCACAGGGGTTGGAAGGTTCTTCCAGTTCCCAGACGTCTCTCCTTATTGCCACAGCCTTTCAAAGATGACCGAGAGTGGTCTAGCAATCTTGTTCACCAGCTCTCTCAGCACTCGTGGGTGCATCCCATTAGGGCCTATGGACTTGTGGATGTGAAATTTGTCTAAATGATCCCTAATCTGATTCTCCTCAACCAAGGGGAAGTCTTAATTTCTCCTGACTTATTCCCTTGTCTCCTGGGTCAGGGATTCCTGAGAGCTGGCAGTGTCAATGAAGAATGAAGCAAAGAAAGCATTTGATATCTCTGCCTTTTCTGTGTATGTCCTCTGTCACCAGGATCTTTGCCTTTAGTCAAACAATTACAGAAGGACTTGGAAATACTCTTAATGTGATACAGTGTAAAACCCATGGGAACTGGAGGTCTTTAACTCCTAATCTTGGTGTAGGTTGCCTTCCCTTTCTTGTCTCTTTTTTCTACTTCACGCATAATTCAGCTGGAAACTTGTGTGTCCTTTCATCTTCTGTCATCAAAGAGAGAATTTTCTGTGATGTGCCTGTGAATACTGCCATGGACTGTCAGCCTCCCTAGTGGGTGGTGACAAGACTGTGCTAAGGACTGATGCTTAAACTCTGTAGAAGGACTGTCTTCCTCAAACTGAATTCATGGCTCTCTATATATTTGGGATCCCTCGAATGATGTTCATGGGGCACTTTTTAATTTTATTTATTTATTTATTATTTTTTTAGTCCTTTTTCTGCATCTTCCTGTCAGTTTTGAAACAACTTAAGCTATGTATGTACATCCTCTCTTACTACTTAATCCCTTTGGGGACTTTGTGGCGTTTGAAACACATAACTTGTATGTGTGTTTGAGAAGTTCCTCTACATGGCTTAATATAGTGCAGAAGAACTGCAGGTCCATGAGTATCAATTCCTATTGGGATGCAGCTCTTTCCAAAAGCAATTTCTCCTGACATTCAGTGGATTAAGTCAACAACCTTCAGTTCGTTGTCTGAGAGTTCAATTCTTTAATGTTTACTTAACAGCTAGTGCTCTCTTTCCTTTTTCTTAGCATCTTCTGGTATTTTTCCTGCCACTATGGGATTACTGTTGTAAAAGGTCATTAAAACTCAGTGATTTTTTTCACAACAGTGTCTGCTAGGATAATACTGTTCCGATTTGACCCCAAGAGGACCCGGCTCATCTTCCTGGACATGGTTTATTTTGCTAAGCTGAAAGTCTAAGTGACACTGAAGGTTGAAATAGGAAAAATGACTATATGTACTTGAATTAGAATGACATTCCAAGAATGTCCATAGCTATGATACATTAGTAAATAGTGCACTTGCCTCAGTTCTTAATAGCTAATTTTAAAGAAAATCTTGAGAGAAAAAGAATCCCGTTTTTATCTTCTTTTTAAAAAATGTTAAAACAATAAACATATTCTAAAGTGCATTCCACAATCTGTCACAGGTGTTTTTACAATAAGATGTTTTTATTCAGCTGAGAAAGTGACATCTTCCTCCCTTCTCACAGGCCAGCAGTCACAAACGGCTCATTGGAGTCTTCTCACGCTGTGGTCTCGCAGCCGCTTGCATGATGTAAGAGATATTTTAGTCAGACTTATTGGAAAGTTGTATTTTCAGCTATAGAAGAGGCACAAAAAATACTGAAACTGGTTCATTCTAGTTAAAATACAAGTATATAAATCAGCACTCCCAACTAACTATGCAAAATAGCAGTGTTTAATGAGTAGAAACCCCACAGTCAGTGGAGAGCTCGTGAGCTACAGACTGCAGTCACTTTGCAGCAGAGCTCACGCTGATGCTAATGGGAAGCATATGTCTGTCAGGAGGGCAGTACTAGTCAGAAGAGAACAGTCTCTCAAATAAATACCATCCTGACAGTGTCTTCGTGTTGCTGAGAATGGAAAAGAATATCAGAGAGGTTGTATAGAGGTGGAAAATGAGAAACAAGGAAAAAGGTCGCAATGAAGATGAAAATGAGAGTATGCTTTAATAAATAATGGCAGAAGTGAAAAGCAGTGTGAGAGTGTCTGTGATAGAAAATTCCATGCTTCTGTGGGAGAGTAAAAGCTGGAAGATTTTTTTTGTTGTTGTTTGTAAAGTGCTGTATATATATTTATATATCAGAATTATGTATATATACATATGAATATCTGAATATATATATGTATACATATACATACATATAGATCTCTATTTGGTCATAGTTTTTCCACAGGTGACTCTTTTCACCCAGCACACAGGACAATCAGTGCTCATTCACAAAGCATCTTCTAAAGTACTGCTTCTTTCACTCTTCCTTGATAGGGATTCATAAGCTCTCCCATAAATGTGGACTTGTTCTTTTCCTCTTGGGCTTTTCTAAGGTGCTTGTGCTCAAATAACCTCATAGATTTCAAATACTAAAAACTTTATAGCATCTTTCAAGTAGAAGGGTAATACTATCTGCATTTTACTGACTGCTGACATAGATCTGAAGATTAAAGCCAGTAGCATCAAAAGGAAATTCAGCAGCAGAGATACAGATTGGGTGCTGTTCTTCAGGTTGACATGCAGTTTCTTTAGCTGTGAAATCTTTTCTCCTCCAATTTGCTACTCCCCCTGCTCTTAAAGTCTTCCTATGTCAGTAACAGAGGAGCTGGGCTACAAGGATACCTGATAATGGCCTTTCAATATCTAAAGGGGGCCTATAAGAAGGAAGGAGACAGACTCTTCAATAGGGTCTGCTATGATAGGGCAAGGGGAAATGGTTTAAAATTAAAGGATGGGAGATTTAGATTGGATATGAGGAAGAAGTTTTTTACAGTGAGGGTGGTTTTCAAACACTGAAATCTGCCTGTGTCTGGACAATTTAAATATTGTGTAATGATCTTGTAATTCTCTGTAACCATTTGAGGGGTTTGGACTGTTTTGCAAGTGTTGTAGGAGTATAGACGCTGAAGGTGGAAATGTGTTCTCAACTTAAAGGTCAGAGAATGGCTGTGCACTTCTACTGTGATGCCTCATTTCCAAGTTACCATAAAGCAGAGATGAGCTGAAAAGATGCAACTGCTAGATTATCAGATGATTTGCACTATCAAAAAGAAATGGCATCAATTTTGCAGATATTTGCATGATTTTTCCTTGCTCTGTTTGATTACTGTGCAATGGATGGGCTCAAATAGCATTTGTGATCTGAAGCTTAGTTCTGCTGCTTGCCAAAGACTGGAACTTGTTGAAGAAAAATTGTAAAATGTAGCATTTAATTTGGAAACTCATTCTTTACCATCACACACACATCATACAGAGATATATCCAACTTTGGTTGTAGCTCTGGTTTGATAGCCTTGAAGAATTTTCAGAACACATTAATAGGTTTTGCCGTGGATTCCTATATCTTCATAGGCTACCAGTTTGTTTACTTTCTTATCATTGGGTTGCAGTATCACAAACCAGCTGATTTTTAACCTTTGAAGACAACATGTAATACAATCTATAGCCATCTAACAAGCTGCCTTTTTGTACACATACACATGTAATGCTCTGAAACACTGCCATCTTTTGGTTGCTGGAAAATGTGTTCGATGATGTGCTTCAGATTTCTCACAGGTGATGGCGTGGAGAGAGGTGTGCACCACTGCAAGACATCGCAGGAGTATAGAGAATCTCATTTCCATATTTTGGTGGGAACATCAGTGCTTGGGAAGTGCTGCATTATTATTCTTCCTGCCCCTACCCAGGAAATGCGTATAAAATTATCCCCTTTAGGCAAAAGGACGAATGAACCACACATTGCAGAGTTTGATGCTGTGCTGAAAACTGCTTCTGTAGTTTGAGTTTTGAGAAAGCTTGCCTAACATTCCATCTGGGATGTATTTTGGTACAGCCTTTGAGTTGAGTTTAGCCTGGGATGTTTAGAAATGAGATCAGGAAATATGGGGAGCAGGGAGACAAACAATAGATGTTCTGCATCAGACAAGTGCTTGGCATGCTCAGGCCAGACACAGGATTCACAGCTCTTCTCTTTGTGCTGAGGCTGGCTACAATCAAGGAAACCACGACAGTGGCCTGAATCCTTCATGAGGGCTCTGTTGTGTCTTTACCTGACTTACCTGATAGCCGCAGTGTTTTGGGAGCTGACCGATGTTGTTGTAAAGTAGAACTGTAATCAGGAAAAAAGGATAAGGTATTGAAGATTGGATTCACTTGGCTCGATTTTCCCTGTGAAGCTATTTGCGTGGATTTAACTCTATTCCATTGTTTTATATTAGTGTGAGGATAAGCAGGCTTAAGCAGCCTTGTGCAGATGCTGCAGAATTTGATAGCATCTCTCTAGCAGCAGGCTGGAATATGTGAATGAAGAATTAAATGCCCAGACTCACAAATAGATGCTTATTGATATGTTGTTGTACATGGATACAAGTCGGTACAATTTCTTTTTCATGGCAGAGAGCCAGAAGAAATTGTCACATGAAATTGAGGCGGATCTATTTTAATTTTCTCCTTCTGGCATCCTCCTATTGATTTCATTCAAGTGCCTTTATTCAATAATTCTACTAAATGAATACCAAGCAGCCTAGTTGCTTAAATAGCATTTATTTATCAATACAAATTGTAAGACATAGAATTCTCAACTATTGAGATCCAACTAATTTATGAAGGGGTATAATTTAAAAACAAAAACATTAAAATGTATTTTAGCAGGTAACCTGGCTGGGAGTTATCTGTATCATGGAAGCACTCTGTTCTCAGACGCAGCCAGACTGCAGCTCTTTGGTAAACAGTACTGGTCAGATACACACTGTCTTTTATACAAAATCTGGATACTTGATTGTTTGGTGTAACAGAAATAAAGTAAATAGACATTATGTGGCAGGAGGTGACAGCTACCTCATGACAACATTCTAGTCTGATGACATAATCACTTGACCACAGGAATAATTGGAAATGAAGTAGTCATTTGTGAAATCATTTGAAGGAGCCATTGCAAAAAAGTGATGTAAGTCATTTCTGGGTCATTTCTGACATCATATGTATATCTTATAGGATCAGCGGAGTTTCAGCACGTCTACTGCAGGATATGTATTTGGAAAATGTAGGTCAGGATTGCAATATCATCTTTGGAGGAGAAGGAAAATTGAAACATTGACAATTTTCCATTTACTTTGCGTCCTCCTGCAGCACCAGTTGGCAGTGGAACTTCTGTTCACTTCCTCATCATAACAGCCATGCTTTGTTACTTCTTTCTGCTCCTACAGTTTCTGAAAGCGACAGTAGAATTCTAGAGGTTGCTATATTTGTGTTTGTCTATGTATGCAAACATGACGGTTAATAATATCATAGGGCTCTGCAGAATTAACAAGAAATTCCTTCAGATTCTCACAGTCCATTAGTTTAGCTGGTTCAGTTTCTCTGCTGCTGTAGAGAATAACTGGTGTGAATATGCATGGCAAACATGAATGTGCATTAATTAGTTGGGTCTTAAATTTGTGGAGCCTTGCCTAATCAACAGCTAATTATAGTGGTTTAATACCAATCATATCCAGAAAGTTGGCCAGTAAGCATTCATCAGTAGGATGGATATATACAGGAATGTGAGGAGGAGAATATTTGCGTGGAACAATAAAGTGGAACCTTTGCCAAGACCAAAAATTGGAGGCTCCCTTGTGCAATTCAAATGCTTCCTTACAGACACATTTTTATGCCCAGATAACTTCAGAAGAAAACCTCTTGCTTAGCCTGCTAGACACCAGGAGACATCATATGAAGAACTTAACTACAAAGTTTAAGACTAATTAGCTCTTCAGTTACCTCAGTAGTGCTAATTCATTTAAATGGATTTGATGGAGTAGAGTTTGATCAAACAAGGATCAGAGGGAGGCAGTCATTGACGGCAGCTGATGCGAGGAACAGACGTTGGAAGATTTGTTCCTTTCTTCCCTCCCATGCTGTTGGTTCTCTGAGAATTACTGTCTGCAATGATAGCAGCCTTCAGAAGAGGCTTGCTGCAGCAGCTAACTTACGATCCTGATTAATTTTCTGTAACTCAGTAAACTGTAAATAAATGGATTAAAGAGCCATTTGATCTTCAAGAAGAGGTTTAAAGTGGCTTTGATGACTGAGTACCTGGGGGAATACAATGGATTATCATGGATAATTGATTAAAGAAGAGAGGACATTAAATTGATGTATATGTGAATGCATATAATCTACAGTTTGTGCATGTGAGTCTGTATGTAAATGCAGACGTAGGGATGAGAGGGTGCAGATTAACTGGACACGTTACTTTTTATTTATCTTTTATTCTATCTAGTTAGGAAATGAGAGATGAGACACCGTGCTGTTAAACCATAATTGCATTTGGAGATGCAGCAGCATGCTGCTAAACTCCAGGTGAAGTTCAAGCACCAGGTGAATTATTATCAGACGTGCATCATTTATAAAACTGCCTGAATGTAAAGGACAGCCTTGTGACCGTAAGCATGTGTGAACTGAAGCACTGGGTGATAACTGAGAAGGTAAACAGATGGTGGAAATATGAATATACCTCCCCATAAGTATGAGCACTAGGGAGCATAGTAGTTCTTGCTGTCTTCCTCAGGATGTGAGAGCACAGATACCAACACCTCTTTTTCTGTGTGTGCATGCATAAAAAGAGAACAGTGAGGAGAGCTTAATGACACATGGGACAAATAGAAAGGAGATGAAAAGATCAAGGGGTTCCCCCCTCCAGATTTCTTCATGGAAGAACCTAAAGACTGGTCTCAGCTTTTAAAAGAGAGAATTTTAAAGTTGGATGTGTCCAGGAATGAAAATAATGCAAGGTAACCCTTGAGACGAGTTGTGTGACCTCTTTGGATTAAACAATTGGCTCTCCTACTCTGTAAACTGAATTTCATCCTAGGGTATATTAAGTCAACAGAGCTGTATAAACCTGCTAAAAATAAGAAGTGAAATGGAAACAACGATTCAGTCTTGACCTTAGACCTGTAAAGGCTGGATTATAGCAACTGAAGGAAATCTATATGTTGTTTGCTCTCATTTCCCCTTTTTCTCCTGGATGAAATGTGTTCAGTTTCAGATTCCTTTTTCTTTCATTTTAGTGAAGACTTTGTGGAGTAGAGAAGGGTGAAATTACCATGGGGAAAAGGAAGAGGGAGATGATGTTTGTACCTTGTGGCAGTTCCTCAGCTGCTCCTGTGATGGTATTTTTAGTTTTGCCAGTTCTGTAGTTTAAATGATTACTTTAGAGATAATATAGGAGTGAAATGATATAAAATAATTCATTCCTTGCTTTTGCTCCTCTCCCACATATATTCCCTGCCCAACCGTAGTTGCTCTTTAAAATTAAGTGAAGAGAGAAGGATTTATTTTGCACCAGGGCTTTGGGAAATCTAGAAAGCAGCTGTTCATTTCCACTAGAGCAACAGAAACGGCACAGACTGTCCTCTGGGAACTGACATAGAGTATAGCACTGCATTATAAATACCATTTCCTAAATAAAGACGAGGCTCCCTGTGGCTGATGAATAGAGCCGTGCTGGCTTAGAGTGAGGATTTAAAGAACAACATTTTCCCCGCTCTCTTTCAAGGCTGGGGGAAGAGTCTCGCAGCATTACTTTTACTCCAGTAGTTGTGTGTGGTGTCTAACAGACATTTGTGGACTGGCCTTTGCACTGGCTTTGGTGTCACCACCTCCCACTGAGGTGAGCGTCATTGCATTGCGTTGCTGCGTTGTGAACCAGAGCCCAAACTTCCTCATGGTACGGAGGGATATAATAGGCCATGTTAAATGACTCTCAGCTTTACTGTGTGCCTGTTTTGTCTTACTCGTCAGAATTAACTTTCCAGTCTCATTAGGACAGACAAATTTCTCTTGTATGTAGGAATGAATTCACTTTGTGCCAACGAAGTAAACTGAAAGAGCCGTGAAGTAATGGGATAAGTTTCCACTGAATGACTGCTGGAGGGCTCTTCTAGGAGGAGCAGCGTCCTGTTGCCCACATCCTTGGATGCTTTTTCTTCCCTTCACATCCTGTCTCTGCATGAAGACATGTCTCTTCCTTTCTTTCATGTTCTCAAGCACCTTTTTGCCACCCGGCAGTCTCGGGAGGTATGAAAGTGAAGGCAATTTGCAGCTTCCTGTATTAACTGTGAAAAAGCCTTCTGCGAAATGTAGTTAAACAACATTCTGTTCTGTTTGGAAACAAACAGGCTGCAGTGTTTGGTTTTCTTTTTTTTTCTGGAATACCGGAATACCTCTTTTGTGAGCTTTTACTACTCTGAAGGTTTCTCAATCACCAGAATGGAAATTGCTAGCACTCAATATGCTCAGCTGCATGAACATTTAGTTTATGAAAATCTGTAATTGCAGTAGCTAGTAATACCTTAGCCATCATTAGAACTAAACTGAAATGTAGGAACCTGCTGTCAACATGGCTTTCATGCTGTGCTGCTGCCCCAGAGGACCGGAGTTTGCCATGCATAGCAGCAAAACAAGCAGTAATGCAAATAATTCTGATTTGCCCTCTGCATAAGGAGAAGATGAACCTGGATTAGGTAAATAGGAGCATTCACATAGTGGAGCAGCGGTGAGTTGCTACTTCAAAGTAGAGATTGCTTTGGAAATGGAGAAAGACTTCTATATTCTCTTGATGCATCCGCTTGGTTAAAGCTTAAGTGAATTCCTGAAGTTCATTCTTTCTGTCTCATTTTTCAGTCAGTTGCCTGACTATCAAAGAGACAGAAAACTACCAGCTGTTATTGAAGTCAATAAAAGCAACCGTAATGTTTGCCTTTTAGTAATTGCTTCTGTGCAAGGGAGTCTCCCCTGTGAATCTGTCCCTTCATTTTTGATTAGAAAAATGGCTATTCAGAGCAGTGCTGTTTGCACGTACCATAAGAAGCAACCAACCAAATTAAATTTTTGTTTGAAAACTGACTCACAACACTGAGGAAACTGTAGTGTAAATGAAGCAGTAGGAGGAACCAGCTGGAAAATGGGTGGCGGTTTTTACTCATGAAGAATTTAAATAATCTGTAAAAAATTTGCCAAAACAGTCAGTAAAGAAACCTCAGCTTCTCACTGGAAAAGTGAAAATAATTCACTTCTTCCATTCTGTCACGACACAGCAGTATTTATGAGGAGAATACAATTTCTGTAATGATAACATTGTAATAAGCGCTACAGTTCTGTCTGAAAGGAAAGGAGGCTGGGAGAGGGGTCAAAGCAATTAAAGTGAGAGAAGAATATTAGAAAGAACTCTTATCAGTTCTCTCTCAGGTACTGATGTCCCCCCTTCTCACAGCATACAGCTTCTCACTGGGTGCAGCTAGGCCTTCTGGTTAATAAACAAGTTATTTTAGAGCATCACCACCCTCTGTTCCTTTTGATTGCAGTTGTCAGAGTTTATGGGAAAGAGACTGGCTGTGTTACCAGTTTCAGTAAGGTCACTTCAGCTACATGAATTTTTCAGGTTACTGTACAGTCCACGTTCCCTACCCGAGTGTGCTGTATTTAATGCATTGTAGCTATTTCCCTTGGAAATTAAGTCAGAAATGATGATATAAGGTATGTTTAAAACTGCTTATCTTTTACTTGTGGCTTTGTTTCTTCCCTTGAGTGTAGGCAAAGCAGTTCTTAACCAGCACATCCCGGGTGGTACAGACCTTAACACGCAGCATAAGCTGTGAGTTGCCCCCAAGCAAATTAAGGACAAGGAATCCTGAATGTTGCATTTCCTTTCTTGTGTGTGTCCTGTCTCTTTGGAGCAAAAGGATTTCTGGTGTAAGAGTTACACTAAATGAAAATAAACAGCACTGGTGGATAACTTGCAAAGAGTTTAGCTCAGCTAAGCATTCCAATGTTATTTCTTATTAATTATTGAGAGCACCTTGGAATAGTGGAATACACAGAGGATATAACATGAACTAGAGAACACACTGTATAACCGAGTCACTTTATAGTTCTTCTGCTCAATACATTTTGCTGGAGAAGGGCAAGAAAGGTAAGTAGTCTTAAGAGTTGTTCTGCCCTTAAGTCAGACATGTGCAGATGTGGTGACTTCCAGGAGCACCCAGAACACACTGTTAGGATAAGCCTGTGCTTTCTGGCCTCTGCTAATACCTGTCAGTTGGCATGGAGAAACAGAGACTCACCCTGACCTTGATGGAGGTCTGGTGGTTGGTGACCGTGCACATAGCAGGGGTTTTGAGACTAAATGATCGTTGTGATCCTTTTCAACCCAGGCCATTCTATGATCCTATGATACTATGCTCTCTTGTATGCCTGGTTTTCCTGGCAGTGGTAATGCTGTTGAAAATTTGCTTGAGAAAAATCTTGATCTAGAGTTTATATTTCTCCCAGTCTATTCCAGCACACAGCCCTGACTGTGGAAATTCATTCAGGATTAAGCTATGCCATCCTCTTGAGCTGAAGAGGATTCATACTGATGGCTTAAAGGGAAAAACCGTATATTGATTATTGGCATCAAGCTCTCTGTCCCTGTGAGAATGTCTTCTCAATTTTTCTTCTTGGAAAAGCAGTGTGCAAAGTCAATAATGGTTTCATAGTAGAGTCAAAAAGTATTTTCTCAGGTCTGTTTGTTTCATCTGGACTTTAAATTGCCTTAGGACTAAATCAGGGCAGATAGAATTGTTATAATTAAAGTGATGAAGTCAGAGAGTGTAAGATGCAAATTACACATACAACAGCATGCAAATGTGTTTGGAGTAAATTGAATTAGAAAGGTTTAAGAGAAGAGTTTGGAGGCCCAGTTTTCCAGGAGATATCTTAGTGCTGTTCCAGATGACTCCTAATTGTACTCTCCAGCTGCTTCTCCAGGAGGATGCAGATTTCCAGTCTGGCGTCCTATATGTTGGCCCAACATAGATGGCTTGCAAACTTAAGAGCATCTGAAATGGCTCTTGATTCTTGTGCTCAGGCAGCTAAGTCCTCTCTGAACTACTGAAATGAGTGGCTACTTAGAAGAGTGGTTGACTTTACAATAAACCCTTGATAGTTATTGGACTTGAGTTTGAACACTAAAACATGCATGTGCTGTATTTATACGTTGTCATTCTTTCTTTTTCTTTGCCTAGCAAGATAATAAATTCAGTTATTTCAGAACTGTTCTGCTTCCTTTCTTCCAAAATTGTTCCGGTTCCTTTCAGTGAATAATAATTACTTTTTAAAGCAATTTTCTGTGCACTGGAGGGCAATATTTGATATTTGGAGAATCCAGGCTTTTTCAATAATTCGTCTGAGAGAAGGATCTTGTCATTTTTGTATCCCATAAAGCAGCCAGTACACTGCTCTTCATTTCCATGTAGGGTTCTATGCCATTCCAGCATCTGAATGCCTTCTGGTGCTATGGTAAGCAGTGTGATTAGGATTTTGTGGACTCCAAATTCCTTTAGACTGAAAGCAGAGCTAGAGATTGCTTTTCCTTTGTTTTTCCAGCTACACTAGGGAGATATGAGCAGATTTTATACTTGGTGCTTCCATCTGACCTTGCAAATATCAGTTACAAAGGTTTCTTTAGATTGGTTTACAGAACAGTCTGCTTCTTTGGAGCTCAAACAATTAAATGAATTAAGCAACTCCGAGGTTTTAATGCAATTTAACAAAATAATGATATCTTTGAGTGTTTTAAGTATTCCTACTTCCAGCTAGATGAGTTAATCTGATAATAACTATGTGCTCAGAGTTTGCTGGTAACCCAAAATTTACAGGTTTACATACAGAACTGTATTTTTTGCTGAGGAATCAATGTATTATGAGCTCTGATTGCTGCCGGCTAGTCTCTGCTGCCATCAGTTGTGTGGCTGAAAGATGAATTTCTCCCTTTTAAATTGTGAGCAGCTCTGTGGGAATCTTTTTAATCTGTGTAAAACAGGCCATGCATAGCAATAGAAAATGCCATGATACCACGATGCAAACAGTATGGAGCAGGAAAAAAATGTTCTTCACACTGCTTTGTTTGTTTCAACTAACTCTTGAGCCGCATCAAAAACGATCTCCAAGAATAATTTTGAATTCTTGAAAACCTCTGTACCGTGTTAAACTGGAGCAGTGGGAGGATGAATCAGTGTGAGAGAAGGAAATATGGCTGTGGGCATTACGTGATGCAGTACTTTGTGCAAAGTAGGCCTTTGAGATTTGTCATAATTTATTGACTATTTGGGAGGAAGAAAGAGGTTCTGTAATGACTGTTTGCACCAATAAATTGTCTTGTAGATGTACCAGAGCACATTACCAGACCAGGAAGGCAAATTGGAAACTCTTACTTAACAAGTTGCCATGTTAAGGTTTCAATTATACACTTTTACTGAGCATCCCCAAAGTCAAATCTTCAATGAAGCAGCCTCAGTGTGCTGACTGTGGTTCACTGTCACACCATACCTGCTGTTGGGCCCACAGCTGTCCCTGCTGTGACTGTAGCTAGGCAGAACTTCTGAGACTTGAGCACAACTCTTCTCAGAGGTGCTCTGCTGCTCCACATGGCTTTGATATCAGATGCATGTGCCTTGCTGGTAGAATCCTGGTATACTTCTAGAAGTTTTGCTTTGGGTGCTTGTGCGCTGTGAGCTGCCCTAGATAGATGCTTTTCAATACTCTCAGCTTCTTATTCCATTTAGCTGGAGGTTCTGATTGCCTCCTGGCATGCTGCTCAGTCTTTGAGCAGAAGTAGAAGACACTATAATATCCAGGCTTTGTACTCTTTCTGCCCACATATTATTCTCTGTGCCTAAGTGGAGCTCTGTTGTATTCCCTCTACACGAGAGCTCCTTCTGTAATGCGGATCACTTTAATTATTCACCATTCTCTGAACATAAACTATGAACATTGTCCCTTTTCTTCTTTCTGCCTTGTGAATCCCAATGAAAAAGTGTGGGAGGGTCATGATGAAGGTGTACAGAATACAAGATGTTGCATTATAAAGGTTTTACTGACACTCGTTTGGCATGACCTACATAAGTCACTGGTCACGTCATGCTTTAGAAAATTAGAAGGAATTAATTCATAAATGAAATTAATGGAGAAAAATGACCATGAATTTTAATAGAAGTATAACATTAAAAGAAATGGAACTCATTAAGCTTTGAAATATGAGCAGCCTCTTCATCCGCTAGACTCCACCACTATGATTATAACTGATGGGGATTCAGGGGCATTAAATTGGCTGCATGAGGGCTTTATAATTGGCCCATGAATAGAGTAAGAGTAAGGAGAAAGAAGAGATGTAGTTGTAGGGGAATAGCAAAAAAATAACACATGGGATTGAGAGAAAAACCGATTGAGCTTACACCATGCCTCTTCTCCAGTTTAGGGTGAGTTGCAGCGTTCATTATCTCCACCGCCTGGGAGTTTGGTTTCACTAGTAAGAGCTCCAGAAGACATTTTTCTACCTCTTACATCCTTCCTTGTGTGCATTCCCCAGTTAAAATGATTCCCCTGTGCTTGCTCTCTCTCCTGCCCAATCGGCAGCAATCTCTGTATAACCTGTTGCACTTTAGTCAGTTTCTTCAACACAATGTCTAAAGTTTGCCTTCGCTTTGCTTGTATGTCTGATTGGTGCCTAGTTCTGGTTCACTTAGTGTGCACTTATATGTCTTACTTTTCACTTGAACTTTTACCCGCCATGGGCTGAGAGCCAAGCTATATTGCCAGCTCTCAGTTAATTACCAGTGCCGTTATTGTTTTAATTTGTGGTGCCTGAGTAAGCAGGGGAGCAGCAGATTAAGTCACATTTGCAAAGAGATCATGACTCAATTTGTGCTTGTGAGTAAAAGAGAAAAAAGGCATAATGAAGGACATGACAGTAACAGCATCGTATGCTTGCCTAAATGATGAGGAACCTGCTCAAAACAGCAGCCCTATGAAAGAACAGAGGGCTAAAAAAAGTGTATAGAAAGCCTTGAAGGCAACCAGAAATTTCTGTGAGAGACTTCAAACAGAGGAATTAAAGGAGCTTGTTAAGAGCAGGGCAGAAAATCTTGACTCCTGTTTTGCAAAATCAATGAGCACAAATGCCCTGGTTTTGGAAGGTTTGCTGTGTGGCTCATTTAATTTTGGTTGTGAAAGCAAAATAAAAAGCACCAAACATTCGAAGTCAACCCTGTCCGTTACAATTAGAAAGGCACTAAAAGTGTAAAGATTTTGCTCATAAGCTTAGCTGTTTCTCACTGGGAAAACTGTTTTTATATTCAGCTATTCTTCTGCTTTCTCTAGTAACTTATTATTAGTTATACTAATTCACATTATTTTTCACTACTTGCATCAAAAATTAATGAAATACAAACTCAAGGACAAAATGGATCACTACATGAGATTTGCCTCTTCAACTTTCTGGACAGGTTGTGTGTTTTGTTATTCCTCAGACATGCTTTAATAACATGGTGCTGTGTTGTTGGGATATTTGTCCTTGGCTGAAAACTACCCTGAGGAACATAATGTGCATGCTGTTTATTATCTAAGTGAAATCTTTCTGAATGACATGGTAGTTAAAAGATTTTTGAAGCAATTATAGGGAAGAAATTGCTGTAGACGGTAGCACGGATAGTCCACAAAAGGTTCTCTACCTTTTGAAAATGTGAGCAATAAAGTTTTGCCCTTGAAATCAGTGTGCTGATTTCAATGAGAGCAAGGGCACCATGGGATCCCATCAGGACACTGATTACTGTGTTTTCCACAGCCTTTCAGAGACGCAAGGGAAGTACTTACCTGGCTGAGTTTACAATGTTTTGATATGCTCGATGGCAATGACATCCATAAGGAAAACAAACAGAGCAAGAAAATTTCTCCAGCTTTTCTCCTGATGGTACTTCTCACTGTCTGAGCTTAGACATGAAGAATTCCACAAGCAAGTATTTGTTTAGCTTTTGCTATTTTGTCTGTTTTCAGATATATGGCCTTGTTACTATGTTTTCAGGAGAAATCAAGAAAACAAGAGCAGAGCTGTGCTAGCCAGGCTTGATGCATTACTATCTACTCTGGGTACTCTGCGGTACAGGTCCTACAGCAGCTGTCATGTCTCCTTTCCTCTCCATCCCCTGAGTATAGTGCTATGTTCATGACCCGCATGGATGCCTAACTGTGCAGCCTGCTGTAGGGAGCCTGCTTTGCAGGGGATCTGGACTTGATGATCTCTGGAGATCTCTTCCAACCCCTAACATTCTGTGATTCTGTTATGCACGACTTCATTGATCACAGTGGTTACAGGTCTTTGTATAGTGTTATCAAGTGAACCCAGTATGGGATGGTAAGTGGTACTGCATGAGTAAAAGAATCATTATCGCGTATATTTCAGTGCATTTTCTCCAGAGGTGTTAAGCTCAGTTCCAGTTCAGTTCCAGTTGAGATGAAGAGGGTTCTTAGCTAGAAAGTAACCAGCAAATGCCACTGCAGACTGTTCTGCTTCCAGAAGCTTTCTATGACCTTTTGTGAAACTTGCATTAGTGTAATTTCCTGTTGTCCCCATTTATACAGGCAAACAAGATTAGATCCAGGCTGAAAACTTCATCTGCAGAGTAAAATGGACCATGAATGACTACTGTGTGTTGTGGATGGTCTTGTCATGTTTCTGAAGGCATGAGCTTCTTTTGAGGCTGTGTAACTAGTTTCCAAGATTCTTAGTGACCCAGCTGTAATATTCAAAAACAAACAGACTTCCTTGGGTCAGAAGTGTTAACTACTCCGTTGGGCTAGGTGTGGGCTGATTCACTGCTAAGGGCACTGTCCAAGCCAATGCCAATAAAAGCAGGAGGCAGACTGCTCAAACCTACAGACTAAAGGCTTGTATCCTTGGTGCAGTGCAGAGAAACCACTTCTTCTTGATGCCCGAGGCAGGTGACAATAAAGCCACAGATAAGCACTAACTGCTATTTGCAAGGTAGTCAATAAATTGCCATCAGACTTTCCCTTCTGTTTAACTTTTATTAAAAGAGGTGCTAAGGTAGTGTACTGTATGCAGTACATCATATTTATTACCAAAATTAACAAATATACAAAACTTATACATGTAATTTTCTTACATCCATTTATTGGTCTATAATACTGCATTTGTTCAAGTAGGTTATCTACAGTATGTAAACATCCCTTGGATTGACCTCACACAGATTAGGAAAGCCCATCTAACCCATGTAGTTACCAAATATAGCTTTTTCTTTTTTCTTTTTTTTTAATGTATTTGGCTTTCATTGGTAGAATCTAATCTTCACATTTGGCACATGGAAGAGACATCTACAGTGCAAAAGAGGCAGATTTTCTGGTTTTGTTCTGAGCAGTTTAGCAGTGTCATGGTTTTAAAGAGCCGAGAGGAGAATAAATTTACACAAACTCAATAGGAGATGGATTAGTATTAATGTCAATGACTCATAGGTCAGCCATTAAACTAGAGCAGAAAGTCAAAGCCTCTTCCCCAGCTCTCTCGGCCAGGTGAAGAAAAATCTCAGCCTTGCTTCCAAAGGTTTAGGAAAGGACTCTGTTAGCAACAGAGAAAGGAGGTTTAGTTTACAAAGAGCACTCTGAGATTCCAGTTTCAATTTTCTGCTTTGTGTTTTTGTTTTTTTGTCTTTTTTTAATAATTATTCTCTCATAAGCAAGCATGTCTTTTTTATTTATTGTTTTCTCCCACTATAATGGGGGAAAATAACCAATGAGGAACCAGTCTTCTGTGAGTTGGAGATTACAATTGGTGCTTACAAATCTTTGAACCCAGACATACAGAGCTCAGTAAGCTGCCATTTATAAGAGAGAGAAAGAGGGAGGGAGGGAGGTAAGGAGGGAGGGAAAGAGTAATGTCATTATATTCCAGGAGTGGAGCTTTCCAATTTTTCTGTAGAAAAACAGGAAAAACTTTCTTCCTTCTGTTTCTCATTGTTTCAGAAATGACTTAATTTAACCAAGTAAAGCTGATCCAGAGAGACCTTCATTCACGCTCTTCTTCCCATTCTCATTTGAGCACGGTATTGCTATTTTAGGAGGCCTCACCCATGTCCATGGAAGCATCTGATGAGAATGGATCTAATCGGACACCATTTCACAGGGAAACCCCTCTGCAATTCCTTGTCTGTTACCACAGGGCCCCGCTGCTGTCCGTGGCGCCATACATCTCGGCCAGCTTTTTGAAGCGCGGCCCCCAGTCCGTCAGGTAGTCGTAGCTCTGGTCTGAGTCTGTCGTCACCGACTGTAGGGAGCTGAGTGACTCTGCCACCGAGCCGTTCCCTTCAAACATGTATGTCTGGAGGGAGTCGAAGGGAGGAGCCCAGAGGTCCATGTCAGCCTCATACAGCTTAGCGAGCACATAGTTGTGGACATTGTTGTCCATGATGCACGCCTGAGGCACGTATCTGGAGAGGCTCTCTATTTCAGGGAGCATGTCCTGCCTGTTTTTCACCACAAGCTGGGCCTCCCGCGGGTTCCACATGGCGGCGATATCAAAGGCCTCAGTGTCCTCCTCCCCGCCGCCTTCATCGTCGTACCTGACGATGTTCTCATGGATGTTCTCCTCCTCGTCAATGATGTATGGCTGCTTCCGCTGGCGCCGCATGGAGAGGATGAGGAGCACCAGAACTGTGGAAGGCAATCAAAACATGGGGCCGTCAGTAAGAGGGCAGATCTTGCAAAGTCTTTATGCCTGAGGCAGACCCTTGGATATGTAGAGCTGTGATGTTTGAAGGTTGAGGGATGCAAATATCTGCCTGAAATCAGTGTCTTGAGATCCTGCTAATCTGTCCCTTCGCTTACCTTAAGTCTTAACTCTTGGTCACACTTGGGACAAGTCTACCCAGTAGTGTTCGCAGTGTGGTACTTGAGATCCTTTAAAGGCAGCCAGATCAAGTATCAGTAACTACTTATCTGCAGCAGCAGCACACAGCTCCACAAAGACGTGGGTTCTTTTTTCCCTGTTCTGTAGCAGGGTTTTGCATCCTGTTTTAGGAAAGCCTCTTGGTCTGGGCGCTGCATGTGATGCAAGGGGGGGAATGGTAAACCCATGATGGAAGATGCACTGTGGTGATATGTCTTCCTACATGGCAAATGGCTGAGGTAGCTCCTTCATTTGCTCCAAAGCACTTCTGCTTTTATCTGAAAGATGCTGCTTTGGGCTGAGCAGAACTAATACCAGTTGCTCAGCAATACTGAGATACAGATGATTCTTAGCATATACAGGAACCAAGAGGTCTTCCCTGCAGAAAATAAGCTGTTACTTGGTGACTGTATGTTCAGCTGGAACTCAGCAAGTGTTTTGAATGCTGAAAGTTCGGGCTGAGGCATCTAGACTCCTTTATAGAGATAGAATGTAAAGTTTTTTGTTGCTTTTACTCCTCAGACTGACCCACTGAAATTTCAGTGAGAATGTGTTTTGAACTAATATCTCACAAGTCAAGAGACTGAACAGAAGTTCTTTTGATACTAAAAGCTAACAGGGGAAACAGAAGGTCTGGGCAAAAAAACCCCAAACAAACAAAAAAGATGAAATATGATTGTGGAGAAAGGACACAAGGAAGATGCTCAGCTTTCTACTTCCTCTTGGCAAACCTCTTCTCATATAGCAGGGCCATATGAGACAACCTGGCACAATGAGGATCTGCCAGAATACTTGCAGGCCATATTTTTTTCCCATCCCTATACCCCCGTCTGAAGCCATATGGTGCCAACTGCATCTGTTCCTTGTTTTGGCCCTTTATGTGCATGTGTGAGTCTACATGTAATATATATAAATGCACATGTGCATGTGTATCCTTCATCTTTGGTAGATCAGCAACCCCCTGGTCAGGACAGAAGAGCTCGTCCTATAAAGAAGCAGACAAGGCTTTACCTAGCAGGACAAATATGCAGGCGAGGATTGCAATGAGTGCCCCTCTGCTCAGGCTGACGGGGAGGACGTAGGCCTCAGCATTGCAGGACATCACCATGCCGCCTTCATCACAGCTGCACACGTGCACAGTCAGTGTGCCCGTGCTGCTCAGCACAGGGCGGCCGTTGTCACTGATCAGGATGGGGAGGTAAAAGATGTTCTGCTCGTGCTGTCTGAACCCAGAGCGCCTTGTCAAAATCCACGCTGTGTTGTCTATGGGTGGAAAATAAATGGAGAGAAAAGATCAAATATACCCATCAGAAAAGTAGGTTTAAAAAAAAAAATAATCAGCCCTAGACCCACATCCATTTGTCTCCCCCCCTTTTTTTTCCTCATCCTTTTTTTAAAATTAATTTGTCACTGATCAGCATTTTGCCTCTGCCTCCCTTATTTCAATCTCTTCCGAGGCCATAGCTCAAAACCTGCAAGGCATGCACACCTTATGATTTGCTGTTACCCCTTCTGACATAAAGTGCCTAGAGCAAACTCACAGCCTTCAGTTTTAGCCAGAAGAGCTCTCAGAAGGCAGGATGGAAATGAACAGTTGAAGGAAACTAGCTATCCCTGTTTGTTCTTGCTCAGCGCCTTTTCTAGACATGGCTCTTAAGGACCACCACCATTTTGTAGGTGCTGGTGTATAACCCTTGCAGACATGTCAAGGTTGTCTTTATGGTTTTTGATACGTGGCATGGCCATCTGCTTGAGGCAACAAGAAGACAAAGGAGCAAAAAAAACCAAAAATGACAGCTGGCTATCCTAAAGAGCAGTGAGTCGAAAATTTTGCAACTAAACATCTTTTCAGTGAAATATGTGCAATTTCATCAGCACTTCTGCCACTGGAAAAAGTCAGAGTACTTTGTCGTCATTGTCAAAATTGTTCTGATTTAATTTGACCATTCTGCCACCTGATTTTTATTAGAACTTGAAACAAATTGGGTTGAAATGATGCTGCAGAAACAAAGAAGTAAAAGAGTGACCAAAGAGGAAATCGTCTTTAATTTTCATGTCAAGGGAAATTCCTTCATCTGGGACTTTCCCCCCAAATATATATATATATGTATATAAGAACAAGACTATGTATACATATTTAATGTCAGGATTTCCCAGAGGCTTCTGTATTCCCATATACCTTCTCCCTCAAATTCCTCAAACTGTGAACTGAGTTTCCGTGGACTCAGGAATTTGTTCTCCTCAAGTCTTATCTCAGAAACACCAAGGCAAATCCTTTGGAGATTGCTGTATTTTGCCTGTACTGACTTTTAAGCTTTTTGTCCTCAGAGTCTTTGGGCTGAATTGAATGTCTCCAATGTGATCTGGCCCACCAGGCTGTCTAAAAGTACCTGCAGGAAAGTTGGCAAATCTTATAAATATGTTTGCAAATCCTGGGCCAGCAAAGATAGGTGGAAAACAAAGGACCTTTTTTCTCTTTTGGCAGACCTACAAACCCTGACCATGCCCAGTGTTGCTGTGGGATTTTGGGGATTTGAGTTTCATGCAGTTTCTTTTACTACTTAGTTTTGTTCCCTGGGTCCAAAATGGGTGGTCTATCCGCATCTTTAGGTTGTTTCCAGCATACATGTGCTGTGCTTGGAAATACAGGATGGACAGATCCTTGCTGGGATGGCACAATGGAGCTGGCTGCCTGGAGCCAGCAAGAAATGCAATCACAAGTAGACTATGAAAATAGCCACAATACAAACATCTGATTGTTTAATTTCCACCTCTGTGATTCTATGATTCCTTATTATTTCTGTGTCAACTCACTGCTAAAATTTAAATCTTTGGGTTTTTTTTTTTTTTTTTTTTTTTTTTTAGTGCAGAAACTGACTGTCTTGTAGGTTAATCAGTGGGATCAGAAATTGTTTGATGGCGTTTAGGAGTGAGATTGGGAGCCTGATATGCAGTCAGCTAGGGAACGTATACAAACTAATACTAGACTCTTTACACTTCCCTGCCAGACTTTAACTATGCTGCGAGTTCCATATTTTGTGCTGCAAATCTTTCAGCATCAGGCATTACTGGCATATGTGAGTGTCTGGCTCTGTAGTTTGTTGTTAAAAGTAATCTCCTGATCTTTCACGCCTTATGCATCCATGACATTTCAAGCTTTTGCTCTGAAAGCGTAAAATACTGAAGTGCACCTGTGTCTGTATGTGAATATGTAACAAAATTATAGGGTATCCTTAAATCACAGGATCCCAAGAGCTGAGGCTCTGAGAAGAACTGCCAAATTATAGCACCAGATGTAGGGTGAAATCCCCAAGGTTGCTTAAAACTGATGATATTTCAGCTTTTGCTGACTTTACCATCCTTCAATTGGCTTCTCTGAACAAGCGCAGCAGGTGTGACAGATTCAGACACACTTTCAGCACTGTGTCCCAGGACCCAGCAGAGATCAGACCCCCCTCCCAGGACACACACAAATGCTTTTTCTCCTTCTTCAGGCTATATACCTGCTCCACAGCTATCAACACCACATCTTTTCATTATTTGGCCTGTCGTGGCATGAGAGAAAGCAGTCCAAAGGGTAGAAAATGACAAAATGTCTGGATTTATATTGCACTTCAGTCATCCTAACAGTGTAGTGGTTTGGTTGCCTTTCTCTTTCCTGGGTGAAAGACTCACGCTCTTTAAACTGGCTTATAACAGAAGTCATAAATTCCACTCAGGTGACAGCAAACCTTCATTTTATGTGAAGCTGTTCTTTGTGGAGGAAAAAGACTTCATTATTCTGGAGCTGGCCCATACTTTGCCTGTAGAAGAAATCACAGGCAGTGAATGTGATTCAAGTTGTGCAAAATCCCTTAGTGAGAGACCTCAAGAGTTTTTAACCATAATTCTTTATTTTTTATTTTTATTTTATTATATATTTTTTTTTCCAGGCTGAGAAACAAGTTTTTGTAATCAAATGTTGACGGATATATACATATGTGTACATGTACATCATTTTGCTGTGATGTGCTGATCCTATCACATAGATCCTAAATATTCTTGGCTGGATGGTTCCCTTGGTGTCTGTCAGCATTATGTTTCAGCCCTTTTGCTTTGTTTTGCTCTGTACTAGGCAAGCATCTACATAAATCATCCCTAAGGAATCACTGTACCTGTTATACCACAGTGGCAATATGCTGGTGCCAGAGCTTGTTGTGTGACTCATCAGAAGCCAATGCCATTTGATGCGCTGCTGCAGTGCAAAGCTGCATGATGGAACATGGTGCAGCAAGGCAGAAACTGGAATAAGCTATCTTCTTCCAAATATGATATCTGCTAAATCCTAGCCAACAACAGAACAGGGCCTGGGAGAACATGACAGCCTCATTATATTAAAAATAAATTAATTTTAAAAGCACAATAAGAATGCACAGTACTTTTGCATCCAGCTTCCAGTACAGCACTGCTGTCTCGCAGAGGACTGGATGATATCAGTTAGCTACCACAGTGAGCAGAGGCACTGTAGAGCACAATGTGTGTCCCTGAGCCCCTGAAATTGGTGCAAATGTGAGAACTATCATGGGCATTCTGACTGGTGTGTCTGTGAGAGCAAGCCTTACAGCCTCTCCTCCCTGACTTTTAATTTAAATGCAAGAGAGAAGACTTCTAGAGACTTCCACTGATTGTCCTAACGGTGGTATGACACCAATGCCTGCACCCACTCAATTGACAATTCTCTTCATTAATTCCTGTTACCCTCAAATGGAAGGCAGCAGGTAAAAGCCAACAGGAGACCAGCTCAGAATTTAGTCTGGATATTTGGTAAGCTTATTTTGTTGCTCATCCCATTCATACAACAAGCCTCTTTTACCAACTCTTTCCCAGCACAATCTTACCTGGATTTAGAAGTGGGACAAAGACAGCTCACTGATGCCCTCTAACAGTTACCAAAGAGAAGGGAGAACTCAGCTCAGTTCCCTGCTTCATCACATATTCCCTCTATGTCCTTGAGAAGTAATACAGGCCATGATCTTTGCAGATATTCACATGACTATTGCTCACTAATCTTACCAAACTCAAAGGGAACCAGGCACATAAGCAGATTAATTTCTCTTCACCCCAGATCCCTGTCTACAAAGTGGAGACAATAGGATTTCCCTGGCTGCCAGAGATACTGGGAGAATGAATAGCCTAAAGTAGTTCTCAGAGACTGTAATAACAAGGGCCAAAGAAATATGTAAAGCAGCTCATCAGAATGCGAACTGTGATCTATTTGTTACTCATTGTAAACCAAAGTTTTCATTGTTGCCAGGATGGCTTCATGTCTCGCAGTTTTTCTTACTGCTGTATGGCACAACCAAATAATTAGCACAACAGCTGATCTGAATAGCGTCTTCCCACAGCCAGGAAAGCATTGTTGTCTCATGGTTAGATGCACAGGCTGCAATGAGCAAGGCAGGATCCATTCCTTGCCACCCTATGACATGCAGTATATCTTTGCCTTCAGTGAATAAGTCGTACAATTTATGTAGTGCTTAGTGGTCCCTAGATGAAAATATAAATATAAATTATCGGTACTGAAACAACTACTGCACTCCAAATTTCTGCAGCAGTAAATTAACCCTTAATGCGTATATTTCAAATAGTCGGTGATATGATATTTCACATTTTTATTTCAGATTTGTAACCAACAGCACCCTCCGCTTCTTGTGATATGTAGCTCTGGAAAACTGGTATTTTACAGAGAGCAGGAGGCACGGCCATTCAGTCACTGCTGTCACTATAAATTACAGCATGTATGGCCTTAGACAGAAAAAATGCATCTGATGGCGGGAATTATGTGTTCCTTTTTTAGAACAATGCCTTCAGGACAGAATGAGCCTACACTGCCAAACGTTTTAGCAATGGTCGTGTTTTATCCTCTAATTTATTTTGGCAATACACATTCAAAAGTAAAAGAAACAAAGGAGAGAGAATGAGAGAGAAAAATGCAAGAAATGGTGTGGTGAGACTTAAGGGACTCTGAAGGACAGAATGGTTTTGGGATGTAAAAGCACTAGCATGCTGTGAAGGAGAGCTCCAGGCTCTGCAAGCAGCATCTTTTAAGATATATTTGGTTAGTGATGGAAGAAGCTTGTTTATTAGCCTATAGGTTACTCTTTCATATGCTTGCAAGAGGCACAGATGGGGGCTTACAGAAACAAGTGTGACAAGTAGGCATGTGTGCTCATGTGAGAGTAGGATCAGCACTATGCCTGGAGACAGGTCACGGATGCAGCAGGTGCCTCTATCCCCATTTATAACATAATTCCTTGCAGGTTTGTGGTACTTTGCAAGCTCCTATTGACACCACACCAACTTTCGGTGCTCTGCACTGGGTTATTCAAGGTCATTCCTCTTTTCTGCCAAAGGCAGCTGTGGACTTCACTTCTTCACCACTGTTTGCCCACAAAGATCCTCTATCAGCTAGAATCATGTGAATGCATGCTCACAACAGAGTTTTCCTTCAGGCTCCAAAACCACCAAAACTTCCCTAAAAGTAGTGAATTCCACTGGTGAGGATACACAAATGCCAGCCCTTAGCCACGAGTCTCCTCACTGGTATTACAGTTTCTGCTGAAACTTTTTACATAGACATTTAGCTGTATTCCAAATGACTCCCTAAGGCTTGGTATCTTTCCCCACCTCCCTGCCTTTCCTAGGCAATAAGTGAGGATGTGTAAAGAGGAAGAAAAAAAGTGCTTGGGGAAGAAGATGGGAACAATATGAGAAACTTCTATTTCGGTGCCTGGAAGAAAACAAGAGTACAAAAATGAGCAATGTAATTCCCCTCAGATTTGTATCCTCATTCCAGTTTCTAACCTACCTTTAAGCATCTCCTTTTGAACGAATGCAATTTCCATTCTAGTAATCCAAGATGCCTGCAGCCTGACCACAGGACCTGAATTTGCACAAAACACTGACACATTTCCTCAAAGAAGAAAAGGGGGCCTATTGCTAGAGAATATTTATAGAGAAGAAAATATCATATAACCTTCAAATGTTTTAAGTAATCTGTCATTTTATCACTGCCTTTAAGGAGCAGGTGTCACTCGGTATTATTTGAAATGGCAGTCTTAGCACACACTGTAAGTCACAGACTCTCGAGCCCAATTCGGACATTAGAAATTAGAGTAGCTAACTGTCCATGTCTGCTCTGATTACCTTGATTGTCCCTCAGAGTAAAGTTGGGGTTGTTGGCAGCCTCTGGAGCCAGGCTGTAGTAGAAGTGCTGACCCTCCTGTGGGTCATCCCGGTCAATGGCGCTCACTGTCTGGATCAGCTGCTCGGTAGGAGAACAAAGCAGAAGCAGGTGAGAAGCCAAATACACATCACATACATAAACAAGTAAACAATCAGAATTATATATATTTATGTATGTAAATATAAGCAACCTGGGATAAAACTGCCTTGAAGGTTTCATTTTATTTTGCTATCACTCTGCAAATCACTTTTTAACAAAGGAGGAGACAATTTAGTTCAAATAACAGATGCTTTTCCTCCATCTGACTAGCTTTTGTCATGCCTTTTCTTTTGAGAACCTGGGGTGTTCAGAAAATACACCATGCTTTAGGGAGCTTGTAAGAAAGCCCATACATATTTTCAGCTTCATTTTGCAGGTAGAAAAGGACTTGAGGTTGGTTCCTCTTATCGCTCTCATTAGCTCTCATTTTCTTTCCGAAAAGTCAGTGGAAAACAAAGAAACAAAATGCAACCATGTAGAGCAACAAATAAAACAAAGGGAAGAAACTAAGACAATAATAAATCCAAGAAAAGATTTGTCAACTCACTTACAGAGGCTTAGAATCATAAAACTATTAAGGTTGGAAAAGACCACAAAGATCATTTAGTCCAACTGCTACCTGATCCCTACCATTCCCACTAACCATGTCCCTCAGTGAAACACCTACATGATTCTTGAACACCACCAAGGCAATGACTCCATCATTTCTTTGGGCAGCCTGTTCCGGTGTCTTATCACTCTTCCAGAAAATAAGTCTTCCGAATATCCAACCTGACATTGTCCTTTTGAAACCAGGAAAATGTCTGGGCAATGATTTCTATTCCTTATGTTCTTTATTAAGTTAGTAGGATGAAATTATCCCGTACATGGTTTTTAGCGAGCTGGTTGCCCCAGAAGTGAACAACTATTTCGTTCTGCTTCACAGCAAGCTGGGAGGAGCCCAACAACACCAATATTGCCACTGTCATTTTTTCTTCATAAATAATCAGTTGTGCATCTGTGTGCTTACACTATGCTTGTCAGCCATGTATTTGGAGACACAGGTCCCCACTGTGGCAGTGAAACAGCAGGTTGCATCCCACCAGCAATCAGCAATAGATCAGCATGGGAGAGCTCCTGTCTGTGTGAGACACAGGTAGACCGTGTTCAAGGGGCTTTGGATGCAAAGAGGCATGATTGCTTGCTTGCAGATGTGGCTTCACAGTGTGCGGAAGGGGGAGTCCTGTTTTAACTATGATTCTCTGTAATTTTCAGTTCACAGCAGAATGGTTTCAGTTGGCCACCCTTTTAAGCTGATGTAGCATATTATGTCCAGCTCCCATAAGCTGAGGTGCTTAAGGCTCTTATAAATAGGGTCTTTTACAAATAAGCCTTGCTGGTCATACACAGGCTGGGATGACTCTGTGGCATTTCTTGTAACACTTGTCCTCTCTTCGTTGCTCCTACAGGAAACACTGGCTGCTTGCCTGCTGGCACCTGCCCAAGGGCAGGCTTTATTTCAGCAGTGAAATGTACTGTGCAGTGAATTTGGAAACTACTGTTGGAGAGAAAAATGGCTCTCTATATGATGCACATATCAGTGTGATGTGCTTGCCCTTAGAAAGCATCACAGTCAACTGCTCACAAGAGCTCAGGTGCAATGTTTGGTTAGGCAAGCCCTGTTTTCTATGCTCATCCTGTCTGATGGCCCCCAGACAGCCCCCGGCATTCCCAGCATTTCTCACCTGTCCTGCTTTGGCATTTTCACAAACAAAAGCTTCGTAGAACCTCGCAAACTCTGGCGCGTTGTCATTCACATCCAGGACTTTCACCGTGACGGAGACACTGCCCACCTGTGAGGGGTTGTCTGGAAGGAGGAGGGACAATGTAAGGAAAGGCAAAATGTGGCAAGGGAAAGGGCACGCTCCCTGCTCTGCTGACAAGCTACAGCAGCCTTTTTGCTACCAATTCCCATTAAGTTACTTTTATTCCATTAGAGACTGCAGTCACTTTTGTGTTTTATGACTCAGAGTGAAGCTGCAAATGCTACTCTATCTATCCTGGCTTTCCATCTGGTCACATCATTTTCAAATTCCTTTGGATACAAAAGGCTTCAAACTGGTTCAGTCAAAGCAGACTATTTCTATAGTAAAAGTTTTAGACAGTGCCCTGCAGTCACAGCGTTGGCTGGCAAATGCTGCTTGTTGAGCCTCCGTACCGGTAGCGTGAGTTATGCTGAGGCTGTTTTTAAGGACAGGCTTGTTATTTGGAGCCTGTTGGAAACAGTACTTCTGCATTTCAGGTATCTTTCTGCTGAGAATTTATATTCCTTGAACACAAAAATAAAGTGTCAAGATTTTTTACTACTTTGTACAGGGGGTTAAAACGCAATAACACATGAAGTGGTACAGAAAAGCTTCCAGTGAGGCTTAAAATTGCAATGAAAATTTCACATTCTGCATGACATCATTTGTGATATTTCTGTCCACTGGTTCATTAGCTCTCTTGCCCAGTATATTCAGACATCATTTCACATCTCTTCACAGTTTCCAAACTCGGTAGCCACAGAGTATGTTTTATTTTACTGTGTTTTTCTACCCCCAGAACAACTTTTTCCCCTCATTAAAAGATAAAATGAAACTCTAAGAGGAAAGAGAAAAAGAAAATCATGATTAGGAGGTTAAGAAAGGGAAAAAATCTAGAAATTTCTTTAAAACTAAGATTGTCTGAGCCGTAGAGTGTCATGCATAGATCTCCAAATACATCTCACTTCATGGCATAAAATGATGTGTTCATATAATTTTCTCACACTCTGGAATTCTCTTGAAAGCTCAGTGTGAAAAATCCATAATGTGTGTTATACCGTGTCATTCAGATAATACTCTTAAATTAAACTGTTTCTCTCTGATAGATTATTTCAACCTTTGGCTTCCCACATACTCATACATGTCTGGCTCACACACCCATCACTGTGGCACATGAGCATCTCCATTTATACTCAACAATACTCACCTGACTTCTGAAACTAAAAGCTTTAGGAGTGAACTTCTGAAGCTAAATTGAGATACTGTGCTGCACACGTACAGTGCAAAACTGGCAGAGGAGGCAGGGAGGGAGAGTAAAAGGAAGACATCATTGGACTGCTCTAGCTTTGCGGTGCAGCTACAGGGGTGTCTTCTAAGGACTTCCATGGAAGTGTGCATCTACACGGAACTGTGATGACCATCAGTGGCTGGAAATAAAACTAGCATTGAAGCAGATGGGGTGAGATCCCATCATGTCACCAGCCTCTCTTGCTACTAAAAATGCAACAAAAAGGCTTTGTAGGTTGTTCTAGCAAGCAAATGTGTGGCAGATTCCCCCTCACTCTTGTGAAATATCCCCCCTGCTAACTTAGTTGATTGGCTGGGTTTGGGACAGCTTCTCACAGTTTGTTTCCTTTCAAACTGCCCCACATCTCTGGTGCACCCTGGATGTAACAGTAGCTTCCTCAGAGATGAGGAATGGCTCAGCTTATGGCAGAGAGCTTCTGGAAGACTGCTGTCTCTCCACCAACGAACTGAAATCCTGACCAAAATCTATGTGGAACAGAGAGATTTCAGGTTAAGATTGAGTGAACTCTTTGTTTTATTTGCTCATATATTGTAAGCTCCTTTATTAAGCTCACATTTGTAAGTATTGCGAACTGAGTACCTGTTTTTATTGTATTGCTATAAAATGATCAGCATCTCCTTCTCACAGCCTTGTAAATATCTGGAGGGGGTGAATCCTGAGCTGAGCTTTAGTTCATTGTAAAATCTGAGAGTCTATTAAGTTCCATTTGCTGTGGGGTTTTTGTGCAAGAGGATCCCACAGCACCCTCCACAAATCATCCATGCAGAGAGCAGATGGTGATGCCACTCATACACTACTGGCCCAGAGCAGATTTTCAACAGCAACCCACTAGTAAAGAATCACTGCTGCCTGCCAGCCCCTGCACCATGCAGTCCTCCCAGGTAGGACTGGCAGCTCTGGCAGCTGCACAGTCTTTGCACCTGCCCAGTCCTTCTGGAGAAACAGAGCTCTCACAGAGACATATTTCAGGAAGAGTTTTAAATAAATCCCTAGAATACTAATGAAAAGAAAACAATGCACTCTGCGTTTAATTGCCAGCCTCTACTTCTCCCACCACCTTGTGAAAAGGAGCATAAGAAATAAAGAAAATACAGCACCAGCTTGCTGGTATCTGAGAAGTAACTCAATACCACTTCCCCTTCAATACATAAGATCCCATGAATTACTGAATCCTGGTCTTTCAGTCTGCTTTGTCTATTACATCTCTTTAATCTGTGCACAGTCTGCATTCTCCTTACTCAGCTCCATGGCCAGCACTGTGATGTTGTGCCAGGAAACATCCTCCCGGTCCAGAGGTCTTGCAGTCATCAGTGCTCCTGACGTGATGTCAACATAGAAGAACCTCCCCGGATCACTGCTCCTGTCAATCGAGTACCTGCAGGAGTACATATTGAAAACATTTTGTAACCCCTGTGAGATCTGATAGAAACCTTCCAACATCCAAAATGGGGCTGTAAGAAAGAAGGGGGCAGATTCTTTAGCAGGGTCTGCTGTTTTAGGACAGTGGTTTTGAACTGAAAAAAGGGAAATTTAGATTGGATATAAGGAAGATTTTTTTTTCTTTTTTGCAATTAGAGTGGGCACAGGTTGCCCAGAGAGGTGGTGGAAGCCACATCCCTCAAGACACAAGGTCAGGCTGGATGGGGCTCTGAGCAACCTGATCTCACTGTAGGTGTCCCTGTTCATTGCAGGGTAGTTGGACTGGATGGCATTTAAGTGTCCCTTCCAACACAAATGATTTTGTGATTCTGTTTCAACAAAGTACTCCAGCAGTGGGAATACTGGGAATCCTATATAGCAAATCCACAACTCAGCTGTGTGCCCCAGTGACTTCTATAGGAATGGAGCAAGACACTTGAAAAATGAGTAGTTTGCATGGCTAATGGCACGTAACAGCGAGTACTGCTGGGATGGAGCTGGAGGACAGGAAGATTTAGAGGAAGCAGCCTCAAAGCAAGACACAGTTCAGCATGGGAACATCTGCTTTACAGAGAAAATCTGTCAGTGAGGAGTGCAAGCTCTTTTTCTAAGCAAAATAATTATACTTTTCCCTTGGGCACAATTCAGACTGTTTGAAAATGACTTCACACCAACTCCTTCACTGGCCACTTAAGCTGATGAGGAGGAACTGCTCCCTTCCTCCTGCTCATACATTCTCCCCTCCAGTGGAATTAACTCCACTTGCACCCTGAACTGCCCTACTGACAGAGCCCTGTCCTTGCAAGGTGAACGTCAGGGTTTTTCCCATCAGTCATCAAGTTTTCCTTCAGCAGATGCCAAGACTGGTGGCAAAGACACATTTGCAGGGTGTGTAACATACTCAATTATGTGCTTCAAATACTCTTACCAACAGTCTGTACAAGTCGCCTTCCTAGCTAATTATGTTAACATGGCAAGAGATCCTCTGGCAAAAGCTACCCGTGTGCTTATGCAAACGCCACAGACTTGAATAGAGCCTGGACTTCTTCTCTCTTAGTTCTTTCTTCAAAGTTGATGCGAATTGAAAGCATTAGTCATAACAGATGCTGAGCGGGGCTTGCTGTCTGAATTTTCTCCTTTCAGCATAAGTGCATTCACTGGAACGAGAATGCCAGCCCAATCTTTATATAGCGAAGCATTAAGCTGGGATCTAAAATACTGTTAGGTTATGCTGTTTCAGAAAAATGAAGGAGGGTGGAAAGGCAGGCTTGCCTCCCTTTCCCTACCAATTCTTTGTACCTCCTCTTAAATAAAGAGATTTCTGAGGAATGTGATTTAGTTTGGAAATATGTACGAGGGTTGCTATATTTTGCTATAATAATTATTTTTGCATGAAGCTATAAAAAGAATTTCCCTCTGACAGTTTAAGGCCAACGAGTATATGAAATTGAATACAGCCTAGTGACTAGTGGTGCAGAATTAATCACTGGTGTCAAGAAGTACAGGTGGAGTCTTAGTCTGGATTCTTCATTCATATTGTCCCATTAATAAGGCCTGCTTCGACACACTCATTTCTATTGTAGTCTGGAGGCAATCTTCCTAAATCCCCTGACAACAGTCATGGGGTACTTCCAGCAATCTGAAGTTCACTGTGTGGGGGTCCAGATTCTGGAGGCTGGAAGAGGAGGCCTTAAGTTCCCATGTTTGATCAGCCTTCCTGAGATACAACCTGACTTCTGTATTTGAGAAAAAGGCCAAAGGAAGGGTCAGGTCTCAGTTTTAATTTCAGATGTATTCCATCTTATGTAACAAGATAGATAGGTGTCTGGGATTCTCCCATTTTGTTTCATCCAGTGCAGAGTGAAATTGGAACAATCCCAAAACACAGCCAGACTGATACAGCACAGAGTTGGTGTGGATGGAGAAAACCACATTAGAGGCAAAAAGCGCAAAGTTGTTTGTGCTGCAGTGTCTGAATAATGCTAGACATCAATCAGCAAAATAGATGCAGGCAGAAAAAAAGTTTAGGGTAATGAAGCTGTGCTGCAGACAGTATAACAGTTTGGTTTTGCTCAGTAATTTGAGACAATGTCATGAGAAGTAGGATAGCTTTATAACATCGGTAGAAAAAGTAGGTATATTAAGTAGAAAAGATGGAAAACTTAATTACAGCAGTAACACATCAAGAAAAAAAAGGCTTTATGTATGCTTGCACCTCCCAGCTGAAGCCCATAGAGTTGCTCATAGAGACTTCCCTTTCTTCGAAGACTCTCAATACTCAGTGTAATGACTCTCCAGTATTTTCCAGTACTGAGTACAGGTACCTGAGTGCAGACTATTCAGAATCCAAACTGACACAGCTTCAGGTTCAGCACCTAAAGCATTTCTCAGGTGAGAGGAACAGCTGACATGCTGGGATTAATAACTTGCAATCACCTGGAGTTTCTGCAGGTGGTAAAAGCCAGTATGTGGGCTGGCCTCAGAGAAAATCAGTTTTCTCTAATAAATTGGGCTGGCTCAGCAGCCACCATGGAAAACAGTACTGATATCCCACAAAGCTGCCCCAGTGGCTTCTTTCTGAGTTGTAGCTCTGTAGCTCCCATGGCTTTAAATATACCTTTTACTTTCCATAACTCCTTATAGGTACATTTAGCTCTGCAGCTTTGACCAGGCACTATATAATCCAGTGGCTCATGTGTGCTTATTAGTATGCATTCCAACTACTCCAAATGTAGCTGTGCATTTGAGCTGTTGACAAAGACAGGTTGCACACAGCTATGATTTTGAAACAGAATGGGAAGAGAGAAGTGAGCTCATTACTTTCCCCTCAGTCCTACAGCAGATTCTCAGCAATGCTGTCAGTTTTCTTGTCAGACTGTGCCAGCAAAAGCACAAAGGTCTGGAGTTTGTTTTTAATGTACGCTGTCAGGGCTTGCCTTGACCAGTTCATGGCAATGCTAGCTATGTGTGCCACAGAAAAAAGCAAGGGTGAGCTCTTGCTTTGCTTTGCTAGTTGTAACCGGGCCCCTTGTAGTATGAGATCTTGTATGATTAAACTCACCGATGATTATAGCAGGCTGGAAATAAAGAGTCCCTCCCACCCATCCTGTGTCAGCCCCATCACCAGTCCATCAACCAGAGGTATCAAGGAACACTCCCGGGGGACACACAAAGAAAAATAGACCTGATTGAATTGTTGGTCACATCCGGGTCCTTGGCAGAAATGATCTGTATGGTGGCCCCAATCTCCACATCCTCAGGCACCTCCACAAAGTAAAAACTGGGCTCGAACACAGGAGGCTCATCCACATCCTCCACGCTGATGTGAACAGTGGTGGTGTCTCGGAAAGGACCCAGGTTCAGGAAGCGCATCTCCAGGTGGGGGTTGGCACCTTCTACTTTCAAGGTGTAGCTTTTCTTGCTCTCAAAGCTTAAAGGCTAGGAAGAACAAAATGTATCATAATCATAATCATATGATTTAGTCCATATTCTAATTTTCAGAAGGAAAAGATGCCCTCTCATATAAGCTATCTCTACCACAAGATTTATTCATAAGGGTTATAAAGATTAATATTTGCAGGTGGAGACAGAGCACTGAGTGACAGCTGTATTGGCAGTGGCAATATCTGCACCTTGTTTTTAATTATTTTTGACAGTTGAACTGAAAAAAAGTCAGTTTGCAATATGTATTCATACTGCAGTCACTTTAAAATATGTATTCTTTCATTCTTCTTGCCATAATGAAAACAAAAGTGGCTGCACCGCCCTCGTGTTGTGATTCAGTTTCATTCTACTCTGGGGAAAAAAAACAAAACCAAAAAACCAGTTCAGAAACAGGTAGACTGGAAGCACCTGAAAACAGGTAAAGATGTGATGAGCTGGTTCCTCAGAAATGGGCCCTGATGGCAGTCATGACGAGGAGGTTCCTGGTCACGCATAAGAAGAGATGAGCTTTATCTGTTAGTACTTGCATGATCTTGACTTCCTTTCTAGATAAAGTTATTTATTTGGGGATCCTGGAAATAATAGATTCTGACACTGAAATTTTCAATGAATAAATCTTTCATTTCCCTCTGTGCTCCTTTTCGTAGATCCCTGAATTAAATGGAGCTTCTCTAAAGCCTGCTTACATTTAAATGGACAATTTCATATTTAATGTGCAATTTACCAATCTCAGTAAGAGAAAACCTGACAAGAATGACTGCATGGAACTTTTTCACTGCCATTTAGTGCAATTTACAGAGGACATAGCCATATTTTTCCAGCAGTAGTCAGAAGTTACAAGCAATCATACAGGGATTAAATGATCACAACCCTTTATTTCTGTATCTCAGGGAGTTTTAATGCTGAAAGCCAGAACAACTGGATTTCCTTAACACAGATCCTGAGCAGGACAGACTTTGTACCAGGAAAGAAATGTGCCCATTCTCAGGGTTTCCCCGTGAGATATCACGCTCCTTTTGTTACATGGATGGCTTTCAAAATGTGTGGCTGCATTCATACGCATTGGAGTGCTGTGTCTGGAACTACCATGCACTCTCAGTCCATTCAGACTCCAGTAAGACCACTCCTGTTCTCATCCAAAACCTTTGCTTTTTCCTTTCAGCTTTTTCACTTTGAAGACGTATGACTAGAAAGGGTAAGGAGCTGGACAAGAAAATGGAGGTACAAGCAGATGATCCAAAACCTACGTTCCTGCTGCACTTAATTCTCCTGGAGAATCAGTGACTACTGCAGACATTGCACTTGTCAGCAAGGATTTAACTAGGTGTACAAATATATTAGTACAGAGTCATTATGGTCTACCAGTTGCGTATTTATGCATCATAAAATAGCAATAAAGTATATTCACATGATTAAGCGATAGTTATTGTCCATCTGGCAAGGAGCATGCAATGCAAAGATGCCTGAACGTATACGAGGAAGTAGGCCATTCTATCTCCTGGATTCTCACATGAAAAAGATCGTGTGAGAAACACTGCACGTAAACCAAAAAGCTGTTATAAAAAGAGCAGTTAAATCACAGAGAGACTTAAAAGCTATAAAACCCAACTATGTTAGGAAATACTTGCCTAGGGTACTCAAATTAGAAAAAAAAATAAAAGAAGAATTGAACATGTGACAGGCTCAAACCACCTCAGTTTGCTCTGGCCTCCTTCATTGTCAGCCATGGCTTAGACTTCTGAACCTTTCGCTTTGGGTGCATTCTGACCTCTTTCCAACATGGCTCCATAAGGAGGGCAAAGCAGACAGCCTCCTGCCAAGGACACAGCCAAAAGGACAGATGCCTTTCTTTCAACAAATTCATTCTGGTTTTAGAAGTTCTCTCTCCCTCTTTCCCCTTATTGTGACGTTCTTTATTAATGACACCAATTGCATGATGATTTTTGGTTTTGGTTGAGTGGCTCCAAAGGACAACTTTCCAATGTTTGGCAATTGATAATCACAACACTTCAAACAGTGTCAGGTATAGATAACGTTCTAGAGGCATTTATGGATTGCGCAGTGTGATGTCAGTACATATCCAGTTTGATTGATGTCATAAACCTTTTATAACCATTCCTGGTACAAATCATCACCTAGTAAAACTGTATTTAGGATAACCAAAGTCACACTAATTGACATATGTACTCCACATAAACCGCTTTATTTCATCAATAAATAAGTGAAAAATTCCAGGAGAGTTCTTATTCAACATTTATTTTGTTGTAGCAAAACATTCAAGCACACACTTAACTTTAGGGCATAGTGCACATGAACAAGAGTTGGAGAGAGGTGACCATAAATATATGCTTAAATGCTTTGCTGTAGGGCACAGAGACTTGAGGGGTCAAATCAACCCCAGGTGTACTCCCATTTTAGTGCACATTTTTGTCCCAGGCTACTTAAAGGGAATATATATTCCCTTATTAGTACATCAGACATACACTTACTCAGAAATATGGTTACGATTTCATAACCTAGAAGTACTTCTTGCACTTATGTAAGACTGTAGAATAAATACCCTATAGCAGGGAGGCTAAGCAGAAAGGTCTACTCCATTCTGTATAGCCCGCAGTACTGAGCACTAGCAGCTTCACAGCTGCCATTTTAAAGACAGCTTCTTCCAGCCTAATTAGCATTTATGGATCTTCTAGCAGCAATTAAAAAAAACACTGCCTGGGTTTTATTGGTTTATAAATAATTCTAAGGCATGCTTTATTATTGTTTGTGGGACACCGGAGTGAAAAATGTGTATAGTTCAAATGCAAATATTGATCTAATTTCTTGCATTGTAGGATAATTAAGCTACAGAGAATATTTAAATAGATAAATAGTGAATCCAAATATTCCTTTGGTGGGAAAAGACATGTTTATGCTAACGCTGTCCCCACTTTTTAAAGGCTGCTCCTAGGAATGCAGTCTGCTCTCATATTTTAGCAATGAATGTTAAAGAAATGCTGTTTTACAGCAGGAAAGGGGCTACTGCCATGCAGTGGGAACCAACTTACTACATGCATAAGGGAATACTGCACACTTAAAGTGTAACCAGGACCACTAGCTATAAATTACCATAAAAAGGAAACTTTACTACCTTTCTTACAGTTATGATGCCAACTTGGTAATTAGGATCGGTATTAATATCAAAGACATCCAATCCATCTCCATCCACAAGGCTGTACTTCATCTCCGCGTTAATGCCTTCATCCAGGTCTTTAGCAACCACGCGGCCCACGGTAGAGCTGACAGGAGCAGACTCCAGCACACTCATCTGGTAGTGCTCTGCCACAAGAAACAGGGAGAAACAGAACAACAAGCTGTGAAAAGGAACCAGAAACTACACGGTAATTCAAAATGTAGCTCGAGATGGGCCATGATACCCCTAGTCTGACGGGAATCTCTATGTCTCTTCCCAGAGTGGACACAGCATGGTGCAATTGCCTTTAACAGACCACAGCCAAACTGAGTTGCCAGGGAATGTTTCATGCAGGTGTTCGTCTTATCAACAGGTTTGTTCAGAACTTTCTGTTGAAAACAGCAATAAAACCAAAACCAGGAACTTCAGGTGGAAAAAACTGAGAAATTAGCACTGATGGTGGTACAGTTATTATCTATAGCAGGATACAAAACACAGTTAGTGGGAAAGATACAGCTGGAGTAAACACACAAATGCTGAGCACCACAAATCCTTCCCGAAGTCTGCACAAACTTTTTTTCAGCCCTCAGTGGTGCTTTGAGAGCTCAGAAGCTTGCCTGATTTTACCAGTTTAACAGGTACTCTATTAAAACATACTGCCTCTCCCTACAAACCTGGCCTTGAGCACATTTAGCGCATCACTCATTTGCTTAGCAGCAAATGAAAGAACTGCTATTTTAAAAGTGTGCATTTTAACACCACGCATTTTAAAAACAGAAATGCTCTCTCTAAAATACAGCCCTGCCATCCTTCTTTATGTCCGAACCTTCCTCACTCCACTCCCTCCATCCAATTATTGTGCTTTTACAAGGCAGACTAACACCAAGGGCAGGGTCTGATTTGTTCTCATTTTCCTTAACCTGGGCTTTGACATCAAAGTTACAATTCACGCCATTTTCCAAACAGGACTGGTGATGACCAATGAGTTGTTCTCAAAGGAGAAGGAAAGTAGAAGTTGATGCTTCTTGCTGGCCCTTGTGGAGTGTTTTGATATATCAGTGCCACATGTAGAAACAGATGGAGAAGAAGCAGAGCAACAAAAAGAACTGCAGGAGCTTTTGTTCCTCATCCAGATAAGAAAAATGGCAAAACTAAAATAGCGTGAGACTGATCCGTGCCACCAGAAAATGGACTTCTTTTTTTAAAACAACAGGACTTTATTGTAGGTTCTATGGAAGATTTATTAAAATGAATCTGAAATTTAATTTCTGTTTTTTAAATGCAATATCATAGGTAAATTTGGCCTGGAATAATTAACAGCAACAACAACAAAAGAGCAAAAGATTGCAAATTGTGCTTTAAGACTTTGTACAGACAAAGCAATGTTTCTGCTAAGAGCGGAGGTGCCTGTTTTCACATTGCATTGGCTGTTGCTGTTGTATTTCTTATCGTTTAGCTGTACACTGCTGAGGTTTAGGGGTACCTTTACTGGAGAACAGCCTGTGGGACAGCCTGCGTGACGCTTACAACTCAGCGACCAGACGCTCCCTGCAGTGGCCTGGCTGCGGTGTTGAATGAATTATCTTCCAACTTCCAGCATTGCCACATGGCCCTGATCTGACAGACAGCCTTTTGGAGATAGGACAAGGAGAGAATCAGGGCAGCTATTAGCAGCCAATGGCAACGGCCACGAGCAGCCTTGGAACACAAAAGCCCTCATTCTCTCTCTCTCTTTTTAAAATGTCCCTTAAATTAATTTTCCACCCTGCAAAAAACAGGTTGCCTTTGATGATTTTGGCAGACAGAAACCTCTTCTGAAAGACAAACTATTGGAAGCTTCGTTTTGGTGTTTTCTGAGGGAAAGTTCTTCCTTTGATATGAAATTCAGCTCATCTCTTGTTATTGCCACACCGGGTTTGCAAATAGCTGGAACGGGAGCAGACAGCAGTCATGCAGTGCTGCCCTTTTTGCCATCTTGACAGGGTGGGTACTCACTCTGTGGAAATCTGGGTGGGTTGTCATTGACATCAGAGAGCGTGATGTTGACTGTGGTTGTTCCAGCTAATCCTCCCAGCTGTCCACCCATATCCTTGGCCTGGACAATCACTTCGTAATACTCTTTTGCTTCTCTGTCCATGTTCATCAGAGCTGTCCTAATTAAGCCTGTGAGATTGAAAGGGGAAGTGGTTTGGGGAACAAAGGAGACAGCAGTTAGTGCACAAATGAGGCAGGGTGGTCCTGCTTCTGCAGCGTGCTCCCTACACAAAGCATCAGACCAGACTCTGCACTCAGTCTCACCTTTGTTGGCAAAGTAAAACTCACCCAAATTAAATCTAGGTCAACAGAAGGAGTGAATTTTAAAGGAGCCCGGTTAAAACGCATCAGATGTGGGGCAGGCTGTCCATTCAAAATTAAAAGCGCTGCCTTCCACGGCAGCTGGAGAAGTACTGTGGGAACACAGCGCGCTATGCTGAATTATAGCTGTGCTCAGGCTAAAAAAAACCACAAAGTCTGCATAAAAGGTAGAAGTAATGGGATCAGAGGAAAGATACAGAGGTTTCCAGAGTGCCCTCCTGCATGCAGTCTCCTGGGGACAAGCTGACTGAAGTCCAATAGGCACCCATGCCAGGGGCAACTAGAATTTGACCTTGAAGGTCTTTTCCTACTGAAATGTTCTAATTCTATGGGAAGGCAAGAGGAGGGGGGGTGGGGAAGGTTGGCCATCCCCTTTCTCGGGTGACACTACTGCGAGAGGACGTGAGGTGGCAGCAGCACTTCTCTTATAGATGCTGCAAGAATCCAACGGGGCAGGACGTGCAGCCGGGTGCCGCCGCACCCAAAGCCATGGCTACACTCGGATTGTATTTGGGGTGTCCCTCCACACGGCTCCCTCAGCCCCAGGCACCCACCTTGTCTGCTCGGAGCAGCGTGCAGGGTGCACCACCAGCTGGAGTCTTTATTTTTAGCAGGCAAACAATGTATGGGTTTAATAAAAAAGCAATAAAAGGATATTGCATTGGTAATTATCACTGTATGTAAAAGGAAAGAAATAGTGACCAGGACCAGGCAATTCACAGTGTGCTATTTTAATTTTGCTGCCCAAAGTCCTTAAGAGTCTCATCCTGCAAAGTTGAGAAACTCCTCAACTCCTCAGTAATAGAAACAAGAAGTGAAAATAGGTTGTGTAGCATTTTGGAATGTATTTTCTCTATTAGCAAATATTTTGTTGGGAATTTCTCCTCCTTGAGAGAGAGCAAGCTAGATCTAAAGACATCAGCACCTGCATTTGGAACCTGTGGTCCAGCACACCAACCATCACAGCCATTCAGATCCCCACATGCCCTCTGCTACCAGCCCTAGGTCCCCCTTACTCCAACAGGTTTGGCTTTTCTTGGAAAGCCCAGCACACCATTGGCTTGCTTTTCCAAAAAGAAAAATGCAGGTTTCTAAAGGGCCCCTGCACCTGGATGTACAGCATTGCTGTGTAATGTTTGAAGGAGAGGCTATGCACCTCCTCCTGATGCTGCACACAATTGGTTGGCAAAGGAATGCTGAGGATGGTGATGAACCTTGAGCCTTCTCTGTGGCCATGGGAAGGGCTCTGATCTCAGATTCTCCAAAATCAGGTGCTAGTACTATTGGTTTTAGCAAATTGAAAACAACACTTAGAAATAGTAAAGAGCAGAGGTGATGTCCTTTCTGTTTCATAACAGCCAAATGGTTTCTCAGGATGTGGGAGAATCAGGGACCTTTGCCCACTGCCTGACAGGACTTAAATCCACATATTTAACATTCTAAGGGTATTTGGTCATGAACAGGCTGCAGAAGTACTCTGGAAAAAAGACAGAGGCTCTTGGCCATTCTTTGAATTGGTTTACATCAAGGCTAATGCAAAATCCATGAGGTGAACGACAGAACAGGGACAGGAGCGGTGTTGAGCTAGGCCATGTTGGGAGGTGAGGGATAAGGATCCCAAGGGCTGCTGGCAGAGGAGTGCACTGAAATGGCCTGCACACCCCTAGGTACTTTAATCATCAGGCATCACTACAAAGGAATTGGTGATTTCTTATGCTCTAGCTCTGCTTTTGAAGAACATGAGAGGGGCAATTACATTTTGTTGGTTATCAAATCCTGCAGGCAGGTTTGCACTGGGGAAATTGGCTAGAGTCCTGTACCTGTGATGGGGAAAAAGCAGTTTCTGAATGACAAGTGTGTGCACCCTTAAATGGACTGAGGTTACTCTGGATCTAATGTACAGAGATGCAGGTCTAAGTGACAGGGAAATTTCCAAATGGAGAGAGAGGATCTTTTCTCGACTAAACAGCAATCAAGGACACGATTTTGGACTAAAAGGACTTCTCTGCAGCCTAAGTTGCACTCTAGTTGTTAATTCAATACTGGATCTGAAGCAGAATGTTACCTCTTTGCTTTCCTAGAAATCATTCAGTACTTAACAAAAATGATGATTACGCCCTTATTTTTCCATGTTTGATAACCTGATTACAAAATGAATGTTACTGCTTTAATTAGATAGCATAGAGCTGGCTTGCCACATGCACTCTGTCTTTGGGTAATATACCTGCTAACCAGAAACTGCTAACTTTCAGAAGTGGATTACATAGTGATTTTTTTTCTACTTTGTTCCCTAGGGCTCAGCAGAGACTATCATCTTATGAGTTTCTGACCTTAGCACTACAGATGCCCTTTAGAAACTGTCAAAACCTGTCAGATTCCTCTTTTGGATATAATCCTTAGATATATACAGAAAAAGAGAGAGAAAACAAGCAAGACAGGGAGATTGTCTTGGAGATAAATTTAAGGTTATTAACAAGAACACCCTTAGGTAAAACTGCTCCACATAACTACATACTTCAACTTGCACTTTCCAATTCTGGTTACCAACTAGATCTGCTGAAGACATTACAGCAGTGATAGAAGCTAACAAAGATATTTACAGCATCAAACAAGCCCAATTCCTTGACAGCATAATATGACCACTAAGATTAACATATTGCTGCAGTCCTTCTTCTGGAGTTCATTACCACATTCTTGCTTTAACCACCTCACAGTGCTGCTCTGTCCAGTTTCCAAGCCATGGAAATGTGTTTCTGAGTCCACAGGCATGATGTGCCTCTTCTTCCTTCTTAAAACTTTTATTTTCCACGCTGGCTCATTCCCAAATGAAATAACATACCTGTCCGAGAGTCCACAGAGAAATATGGCTGTCCTTGGAGAATGCTGTACACAACTCTTGCGCTGTTCCCATAGGTTGGGTCGTCAGCATCTGTTGCTGTCACCTGGATAACAGAGGTTCCTGATAATAAATAAACAAATAAATAAACAAATTAGGAAGATCATGTGGGATAAAGAGCTATTACGAAAAGTACACAGTTCAGACCAAGCCAAAATTTCTGACAAGTTTTCCCACACCAAATTTCTGCATTTGATTCTGGCAAATTTTTTTTCATTATTTTTTTTCATTATTATTTTATTCATTGCTTGTACTTGTATTTACAGGAATTAACAGGCATAAATTCAGCAAGCATTTTTAAGAAGATATAATAAGAGCAAGAACTCTGTGGACCACAGCTGCAGAACTGCTTTATTTTGTGGCAGTTTACAGGGAGTTACTAGTAACATGCTACTTGTTTCTTTTCCCCCTTTCTTGCTTTAAAATGTTAACTGAATTCAGTTCAAATAATGTCTATAGAAATTCTGACTCGATCACTGATTGCTGCAGGAGGTCCATGGGTGCTTTATGTTGACTAAGGAATGGAAGTTGCTCACAAATTTTGAGCATGAAGGGATGCATCTCTCTGATAATCTCTCTGTAGCATTGCAATTTATGTTGCATGGACTAAAGATTACACCCTGCTAAAGTGCCTTTTGGGCCCTGCGCAGATGCATATACTTTTCTTTTCCTTCAATTGGTTTTCAAGGTCTGCTTCCTCTGAAGCTAATAATGGCATGTAGGTGATGCAATTTATCAAGAACAAGGAGAAGGTGAGACATAACTGTTTGAAGTATATGAGAGTTTTGACTCCTTAAAATGTCAGACGATGCCTTTACGAATGCCTTTAGCCTTCTACATAATGTTCTGTGTTAGAAACAAATCTAGTGTTACTAGATACACACTGGAAAATAAACACAAATTCAAGCTACCTGCTAGCATTAAGTAACATTTCTTCTGAATGGAATTTCTGAATTTTATACTTGTTTCCAGCCTTATGCCAACACTGTATTGAAGAATGAGGACTTGAAGCGTATCTGTAACTTCAGGACGTGATTTATTTGGTATTATTTCAGAGATGATGTCACCGAGCCAAAAAGCAACACACCTCTCCAAAAGAAAGAAAAAAATCCAGTAAAAAAAGAGTATTTAATGTGACTATTAGAATTGTTATATGATAATGGGATAATAGTTTATCCTGACATGTAGATAGGAAGGATGCTATTTGCCCTCTGGCTACGCTGCAATAATGACTGTCTTTGACATGATCTCACTTTCTAGAAGTGCAGAGCAAACACTACTGGATCTTTGGGATCCACTGAACTGCGTTCAGTGCAGGCATAAAGGATTATAAGGCAGAAAGTTGCTAAAATTTGTCATTGTGTCTATACAATTTCAAGGACTCCTGGACAGCATTTCAGCTCTCAGTATGAACTTGCGTTGGTTTCTGTAACCATACTTTCCTGGCTGGTAATGGTTATTACTGTTACTACCATCTGAGGGCAGGGGAGAAGAGGCACTACATTACTGCCTGTTGTCTGCAGAGGGCATGTTCAGATTACAGCTTTCTTCAGCTCTCCAGTTCCCCTCCACATTTTTCCATTCAGAGGTGCCCATCTGCTGCTGGTGCAAAGCCTACATTCCTCCTGCAGCAGCCAGGCACCCCTGAAGAAGATCTCCTGCCCCGCAGCTTTCACAAGGAGCAAAGACAGAGTCCAAAGAGTCAGGAAACTGATGTTTCAGAGACTTAAACCACAAAATCTGCCTTACCTACAGGTGACATTTCTGGAACAGAGGCCACATAAGGTCCATCCAGGAACTTGGGCTCATTGTCATTGATGTCTTGGATTTTGATGATGAACTCTGACTCTGGTTCCATTGGCCGGCCTGTTCGTCTGTCCAGAGCCTGTGCTCGCAGGGTATACTGCGATCTTTCTTCTCTGTCCAGCCTCTGAATGGCATGAATGTCCCCTGTGGTATCATCAATTGTAAACACGATGCCAGCTCCCTCTCCTGAGAGGATGTATTTGATGGAACCATCTCCTCTGTCCATGTCGGAATGGAGCTGTGGAAAGGAACAGGATTCAGTTAGAGCACAAACAGAGCAACTAGCTTCCAACAGACACTGAGCACATCAGCATTTTGGTCTTACTGAACTTTACAATGAAGGAACAGCCCCTGTGTCTCTTTCAAATCTCACTCAGCGCAACAATTATCCTTTGCCTGGTTGCAGTGGCCATTGAAAAGGACTCACTGCCAGGTCTGATGGAGAGGTCAGCAAAAATACAGACAGTGCTTGCTCATGGAAGAGAGAGATTGCAGGGGTAGCATAATATCAGGCAGATGAAGTAAATTTCTTTGTGATCAAGGAGGATGGCAGAGCTACTCAGTGAGTGCCATCATTCAGACATCTTCTAAAGAATATCCCCTGAAATTTTCCCATGAAAAGCAAGAAAAATTCACCTCGACCATTACGTCTTCAGGAGAGAATTACTGTCAAGCTGTAGGTAAGGTAATCAATGAGGAATGTTTCATTGTGTCTGTGATAGGATATATAGATGAGAAGCATTCCAGAAATTCTAGGGAATTAGCAAATGGATTTATTGCATGACTGCTAATTAGTTCTGAGCAGCCACAGATAGCTGGGAATGCAATAGAACAGGGTAAAAGTAAATGCTGTGAAAATTATCATCTGAAACAGAAACAAATCATCTCAGGGAATACCATTCTGTTAAACACCTGGTTCCTCCAAAATACTGGAATGACTATCAAAAGTCAAACAGAACACTTAATTTCACTCATGCTGTCTGGGTGCTTAACAGTATGCTCATACTTCCATGGTTTTGAGGAACAGAGCGTAAGGTCTTGACCAGTGCCCAGAGAACAGAGAACTGTTTCAGTCCTAACCAACAGGATGGTATTAGAACTGAGGTGCAACAATCAAAAGGGACTTAAAGGAACAGCTGAGGTGTGAATGTTGTTTTGAAATGTGATTATCGTATCTGGAAATGAATAAAGAATAGATAAAACAAAACAACCAACCAACTCTCAATCATCATAGTATCATTCATAGTATCATAGTCTCGTGCGGGTTGGAAGGGACCTTAGAGATCATCGAGTCCAACCCCCGGGATTTGAGCCTCTGTGTAGCAGAGCGGCATCAGAGTACTTTGGCGGCATGTTGACCTTCAACAACTACCATGACAACCATCGTCAAAGGCAGGAACCCATCTGCCACAGCTGAACTCTAAAGTGGCTGCAGGAGCTAAAGGTACAGACTGTGACAACTGTCTTGTCAGGTAATTGATTCTTCATTTCATCATTTTGCTCACAGTCTCTGCAGTGGCCGCTGTATCTGAGAAATCTGTATCGGGCCTTTGGAGGAATGCTGGCAGCTCTCAGGTGATGTATCAGCTAAATGGAGGAGGAACAAGCCCAGAAACGATTGGCAAAGCAGTTATGTTTAGATGACTGCCATATGTATTATTTCTCATGCAGGTGCCAGAATTGCAAACTGGCACATCTTCAAGAAACAGCATTTTGTGATTAATTTTAAAAAAACAACAACAGTGGTTGTCATTATTTGCCCTAAATACTCATAGCTTGGAGATTATCATTGTCATAGCTCATAAACAGCATACTTCCATAAGGAGGATGCTGTTATACAAGGGTTGCTCTGAAAGTAATGCCTCCTATTTTACTATGTTGGTACAGAAAGTCAGAGGCAGATATTGGTGCTATGGCAGTATAGGTTGAACCTTCCCACCATTATTCCATTACATTTTGTTGTCTTGTGACAGATGGCATCAGAGGGGCAGTCTGATCAAATTGCATCTGACATGGAAGTATGTATGAAACAAAAGTATGCCACTGAATTCCTCTATGTGGAAAAAATGGCACCCATTGACATTCATTGATGTTTATGAAGACCAAACAGTGGATGTGAGCACACTGAGGTAGTGGGTGCTGTGTTTCAGCAACAATGCCCTCATAGCAGCTGTGAAACAGTAGGTCACCTCCACCAGTTCAGATTTTTACAAGTGTCATACAAGTTTGTTCATTGCTGGTGAAAATGCATAGCTGGTAGTGGTGAATATGCTGAAAAATAACAGTTTGTAGCTGAGAATTTGCTCTATCAAACAGTGTGATGTTGCTCTCTGCATCCATTGTAGTTCGCATGGAAATAAATAGAAGGCATCACTTTCAGAGCAACCTATGTAGGTTTTCAAATTGATTCAGCACCACTAAGCTGCATCTTAGGCATTTGTTTTGGTGCATAAGTGCACTGGTGAGTATGTACAGCTGCTGAGGCCGATACAGATGTTAGACCTGACTGGGGAATTAAGAGTTGGGCCTGATGGAAGAAAACATGTTTTGGAACATTAGGAAGTCATTATTAAACAGGAAAAAAATAAATAATAAAAATAAAATTAAAAAAATAGCAGATGTTCTGAAAAGTTATGAAGACTTGGAAGAAGATATTGAGTACAACTGATGAGTTAAGTTACCCCTTCTGCTCAAAGCCCTGTTTGGAATGAATATATTTATGTAGGGAGAAAAACAAGGAACAACTGTGGCACACTAATAAGAATTCAGGAGTACAAGAAGATCTCTGTCTAACTGCGATTTGTTAAAAGCCTCAACCAAGGTCTCAGTTAAGACTAGGCAATAAGAAATGCTAGAAGCAGTTTTGTAACTTCTCATATAGCCTGAAGACATGGCAAAGAAAAAAGCAGAAGACTTAATAAATACAGACTGTAATAAATTGGAAAGAATGAGGTGTCCACAGAAACTGAAGCTCGCACTACTGCAGTGACAAACCCAGTATCACAATGGTGGAGTGTATGTAGAAGTGACTGTGCTGGAAAGGTGACTGGGCTTTAAGCTGGCTCTGTTTTATGGGTGGTGCAATAAATTGTGCTGCCATGTGACTGACTCAGAAGTCGGAACAATTCAAAAGTACTTTCTCTTCCGTACTAAAGAAATTTCTACCTGTGACAACCTGAGTTGTTTCTTTTGATAAGGATAGTGCAAAGATTAAGGAGGCTCAATTAAGGCAAAAAGTACATGCAAGAGAGTGGTGCTGCTGAGGGTGGCTCAGGGAAGGACTCACTCAGACCCACTGAATGGGTTGTGATGTGCTCTCCCATCTCTGCCTCCAGGGAGGTAGCACCTGCAAGGGAATCTGTGAGGATGCATGAGAGCACTTCGTTGATATGTAGTGATAGTCTGTAGAAAGAAGGCATTTTATTCGCTCATTCAGTTGCTGTGGTCGAAATGCCTCTTTCCTCTGAAATAGGACTAGGGAGGCTCTGACACTGCAAAGCAATAAAGTCTGTCTCCAGTTCAAGTACCGAAGCAGTTTAGTTTGCCAGACAAATGTGGAAAATACCTGCTACAGCACATGCAGGGACTGTGGTTTCCCTAGTTTGTCCTACTAGCTAACAATAGTTACCTATAAGAAAGCTCAAGCCTCATATCTATGACATGGAAACTTCTGAAGATAAAAAACACTTTATATAAGAATAACGAGCACTGGAGAAAAGCAAAAATTATACTGATTTCATCTCAGGAAGTTTCCTTTCATTTCCCTGCCCAATAGATATTTTGCTCCATGACTTACAGATACATAGGAAAATACAATTTTTATAGCAGCCTTGAAAATCATATTAGGCTCAAGCTATTTTGAGGTTGCTTCAGTAGTGCATAACTAGCCAGAAACAGCTGCAGAAGAGCATCAGAGGAGCTCCTCCCTTGTGGGGTTCCTTTAGAGTATGAAGTAAATATATCTGGACCAACACTGTACACTGTTTCCATCTGCCACAGGCTGTGGAAAGCAGGCAGATGAAAGCAAGGCTTGGCAAGCAGGATGTTCCAGGGTGCTGTGGGTGGTAGGGGTCAGAGGAGGCTCTGTCTGTCCAGCAGGCACCCAGGGCAGTTTCAAGGGCTGGTACTTGCACCGAGACCATGGGCCTGCAGTCCTTCTCCATTGCCGCCCAGCTCTGCACGAGATATTTCTGAGCCTGCCTGAGGTGGCTTGGGCTGAAGAATTTCTATCCTGCCAGAACAATTAATTCAGCCCACAGCCTCTTCCCTGCTGACCCCTTTCCTAAGGATCCCTCAGGTGCAAGCAGCATGAACGCAGCCACGGTGATGGATTATGGTAGGCTGCAGCTCCTTCCAAGGGTCTGCGCCTTCAGCTGTTTGAGGGGAGGCCCTTCCCCCCCGGCAGCTGCTGCAGCGTTCACCACACTGCTCTGCACTTGGTTTAGGAATGGGAGAGGATGAGAGGATGAGATTTTGTACCCCAAAGGCCATTTTGGCAGCGTAATTCCATGATGGTTGGTGTACATGAAACACGGGAGGCTGTTGGAACATGCTAGCCAGCAGCCTGGGAGTACATGAGGCTAACTGGCCTCATGTTAACCCTGGGAGCTAATTAGCCCTAGCTTGCCCCTACTGTAACCCAGCCGTGGTCTAGAAAAGAGATCACTCATGGCAGTTTGGCCCTTTACATAGTGGACACAGACCATGCAGTGCCACTGCTGCTAATCCTATTCAGTAGAACTGAGTGGGAACAAGGTCAAGAGCACTGCTGGATGTGCTGTTTTTGTGCTCCTAATACCACAAGTCTAAAGCAAAGAGGAGTTGATCTCTTCCAGTACTACTTGTAGCTGAAATTCAGCTTACAGTGCAAGTCTGTATTCATTTCAGATGAAACTGAGTATGCAAAATATTGTTTGGTCACTGTTCCAAAGTAATAAGTTGCACGAAAATAAGAGTATCTTTAATCAATAGAGATCTCAAGAGCTGAAAAGTTAGGTGCGGAGATGAATGAAGACAAATGTCATCCTATTTGATGGCAATCACTAGTAATACCACTGCTGTGGGAGAAAGGAAGGAGAGCACATCTTGCTGTCAGTCACACAAGGATAAATTGGAAGGAGGTCCTTTGAAGCCAGTGCATTCATTTTGATTTATACTGGTATGACTGAAGGCTCAGTTTAACTCTGTGGATTTGTAAAACAATAAATGCAAGTCCAGAATGTGCCTTTGGATTTGTGATTCATTTTCTGTGGATGGATAGCTTGGAAAGAAAGTGATGAAATCTAAAGGAATTGTTTTCTGGCATCATTTCTTGGCCTAGTTTGTCATATCTACCTATATTTAGGCCGTACTCATCATCTATACATGTAAAATCTCATTTGCATTGTTCAAACACTTCACTACAGTAACCCACCCCATTTTTCCCAGATTTGTCAACTCGGTTTTAATGAAATGCAAACTTAGCGCTGCCCATAGGCCTTTGAATAGCCAGTCAATACTTTGATTAGCAGGTCAATACTTTAAATAGTTCAGAGTCTTTACAAATGTTGGGAAAGCAGACTAAGGAGGATGGATACAGTGACGTATGTTGCGATGGCAGACATTACAGGTCTGACTTCCATCAGCATGTTCTTTGAGGAGGTAAAGTGAATTCAAAATGCTGCCAGATAGACAGGGTGAGCACAGAAGTCAATTTTACAAATATTTGTACTGATGTATATATTCTCAGTGTGCAAGGGGTCTGAAAATAGGATTGTTGCATTTAATAAGCTGTCCCTCTACCCTTCCACTTCTCCCTCGTCCACATAATTAACCTGGGGTCAAACTGTGGTAATAAAGAAGATACTCCGACCCCAGAGATTTGCAGAAAACAAAAACTGAAATGTCAGTTTTCAAGAGATAGTGGCTATTTCATTTGATTGTGAATTTCATCTTCCAGCTGACTTGATCACAGACAGAAGCATGATCACAAACACTTCCTTTCCTTCCTAATCCCCTCATGTCAATACAACCTTGCTTTGTCTTGACATTGAAGGAGTCCCTGGAAAGATCACTGCAGACTTTCTAGCGCTACCTCAATTACAGCTGATGATGGTTACAGCAGATCTCTTTGAAATAGGCAAATATATTGACAGCACCTTGAAAAGGAAATTCTTCACGGCTAAAGGTGACACTGGTGAAGAGTCCTTGGGGGCTGAAGTAAAATTAAGTGTATAGATTCACTGCCAGAAAGAAGGAAATAAAAATGCACTTAGAGAAACCTCCCACGGTCTGCATGTACACAGATGCATGTACTCTAGCAGACATCCTCCTGGGGCAGCTCTTACCTTCCCAACATAAAGAGGATCCGTTCCTGTGTACTCCTCCAGAACGAAGAACTGGTTCCACACCCAGCTCCTCTTCATACGCTGATGCAGCTTGTCTGACAGGTTGTCTTCTGGCCCTTCAGTGAAGGGCCTGGCACTCCCTGACAGCACAGTTGTAGTTAGGTCCATCAGTCCCCAAAAGTACAAGGAGACCCCAAGTCCAAACAAGTTCTTTGCATTGCTCATTCTACCTGAAGTCCACATCCGTATACTAGGGCTGACTTAAAAGTCAAAACACAGTATCTTGGGTCCCTTGAGAAGAAAGCAGGTCTTGTGTGTAGTCCTTTGAAATGTCCAAGAGAGATCCTGGTTCTGAGAACGGCAGCCTCCTGTAAAGTTAAAGGAAATTCATAGCAGGATCTTATTTTCCCCAAGGTAAAAGAATTTCCTCAATAGGCAAATATACTATAAAATATTTAATCTTCAATATAAAAATATAATAACAGGATGCGCACATTCTGAAACTTTGAAGACTATTACCATATAAGCAGCAGAACTGGAAACTCAGATAAAAGAATCACCAGGACTCAGTAAGTAAGAGTTCTCTACTTTTTAACTTAGTTACAGGGTTTCTTTATAGTATTGATTGGCATGAGCTAAGTGCACACTCTTTAGAAATATTTATGACCTGAAGTCCTCAGAGAATATTTAATACTACCAACTCTGGAAATTTATATCTTTCTATCTTCTTGGCAACAGGTTTCTTTTTTTATTGTTGTTTGAAAACTATGCCATTGTCATTACACACACGTGGACGCAAACATGTCTACTTAAATACATATATTGATGCATTACCAACCTTGAATTTCATTTCTAGCAGCTGCAAGTTATTTCTGGTTTTAATTGTACTTTAAACCTTCCCTGCTGCTTGAATTCAGGTTTCACACTCTGCTGCCTCCCCTCTGAGGAGCTGATCGCTGCTACAAATGCAACATTTCTAGAATTTGAATGGTCAGTTAATCATTTTATAACCCACAAAAGGTTTCAGAGTGCTGACGGTCACATGCTATTGTGTGATATGTCCTAACACACTTTCCCTCCACCAGTCTGAAAGACCCATTTTGGCTAAGGAATGCTGACCTCTATCAGAGGACACTTTCTCATCAGTCCGGGATCTTTTGTAGTCATAAAGTCAGATTAGTCTGTGACCTCAGTCCAGGCTATGGATTGTAGCTACCCATTCCTTCGCCGTTATGCTGGGTTTAATGATGTGATACTGCACTCAAATTACACTTCTAAAACTACTCCATACATCCTCTATGGGCTGAGTGTTGTTGCTGCTCTTTTTCAGAACTCTGCTATCAATTCTTTTCAAGACAAATGGATTCATTAGGAAAGGCATACTGGGCTCTGAGGCTTAAGAAAGTAGCATACACTTCATTTTACTGCTGTTCCATAGTTAAGTCTTTTGCCTTAATTAATCGTTCTATCTCCTGGAAATAAAAAGTAGCAGGAGACATCTGTCAAATATTCCTAATTGAAATTCTTGAATGAGTTCAATATCATAAAAAGTATTACAGACTTTTTCAGCAAAGTATTTTGAAGTGATGACTGAGACGGTACAATGTTTTCAACAGAGAAGAGAGCATTAGAAAAACTTCTAGCATCCAAGCTGGTATAACAGGAGTCCTGGGACCCATAGAAATCTCTACTATCTGCTGAATTAGCAAATTGGAATTTAATTCAAAAGTTCACTGAAATCTGAAGGAGACAGATTAATTCTGAAATACATGTCCTCAAGGAAAGTAAACTCAAAATAACTGTCTTAGATTGATTTCTACACAAAATGATGTTTCCAAATATAAAGCCCTGAAGGAATATAACTACACAGTGCTGCTAGCTGATACAGTTGTGAAGAATAACAACAAACAACTACCCAGTGCTTACCTTGAAAAGTTTTAAACCTAGGGTTAGGTGCAAAAAAGAAAAGAAAAACTATAAACAAAGAACATGGTAGATCTCTTCTGAGCACAGCAATTTACAGAACTGCTATCTTGTTTAGATATTAGCTACATAATATGTTGGGTTTGCTGTTTGAAAAGGCAAAGAACAGGGATTTATCTGAGCTGTACAAGCCTAGAAGGACCACAGTAAACTCTGTGTATTTGTCATATCACAAAGAAGCCGGCACCTGTGTGAAAGGCAGGGGCAAGGTTCAGCTTTTACTGGATGCTCACAGTCTAAGGAGTTCAATAGCAGTGCATGGAGTGCTTGCTTCACTCTGTCCTGCAAATCCTTAGCTCCTGATGGCCCAAATATGTTTACACTGGGGAAAGGAAGCTGAAGGCCTTATCACATAATAGGTACGTACACTGTGCTCTTTGTATGCTGTCAAGAACAAGTTTTTCTCAACTAAGTTAAGGGGACATCATTGACAACCTGTGTTTTACTGTTGAATAAAGATGAGGAGAGGCTTCCCACCACCTTTCCCTATGTGTTGAGGGAACACATCACTGCCTCCACTGTGCTGCTGGATGGGAAAGCAGAGACAGCCACTGGCTGAGGTCCCATCTAGAGTTTTACTTTTAGAATTCCATCTCCTGTACAAGTCAGTTACATTTTTCTCTGTATGAGAAAAGTAATGACACAGCATGATGAACCATTTCCTGTGGCAATGAGAATTATGTTATAGGTGAATGCCCCAAACATGAATTCAGAACTAATGATGCCAGTTGTCTCCTGCAATTAAATTCAGCCAATGAAGGTCAATAGCCCTCAATCAGGGTAGTATTAGGATATGAATATATAAACTTAAAGAATTAACAGCATACCTGTAGTAAGGTAATAGCAGAAGAATTCTGGTCATCAGAATGCTTTTCCTCTGGATATGCACTATAACAGGTTGTCTATGAAAACAGCTTTTGTTATTTGAAGGTCACACTGTCATGCAGTTCCTTGAAGAACCTTTCTTAAAGAATGTTCAACATTGTGATCCTCGGCAGCAAAATTAGGAAGAGTATTTACTATTCCCAATGCAATCCTACTTTAGTGTAGGGCACTAACAGGAAACACACCAGTAAGTAATATGAAGTCTTGTAGAAGGATGCTTCTTCTCTGAGTAACAGTAGTTTCTCCATTTAATGCCAGCCCACAGTGACATAGTCATATATTTTTGTAAGCATGGAAACTACTTGTACTGAGGTGGCTCAGTTGATTTTCAGTTTTTGGTGTCTCATTCCTTTCCAAAACTGTTAGCAAGCAAGCCCAATACTACAATGAACAACAGAGTTTAATCACAAATAGCTCCTCTACTTCTGAAGCTGAAGGAGTATTACACTATTTTTTTCTATCTCAGGTCCTTAGCTTATACTGACAGAATGAAAAGACCTTTGTAAACTTCTGGTCTGTGGTGCTGTTGATCTCTTTGGTGCTCCTTCTCCTCAGCTTCACCTACTGTTGATCCTTGGCTCTGCAAGGGATACTATTTTTCAAGTGAGGTATTTTTTCAGACATATAAAAATCACTTGTGTAGAACTGGAGTTTGAATTGTACAGTTAAAAGTTATGGATGACTGAGTCTTTCAAAGGACTTGTGCAAATGGCTGCATCACCAGCTGAGTGTGATGGATGAGTACGGAGTCACCTGGACTGTAGCTACAACAGTCGGCCAGGATGATAGCCATATGCTCTGATAGTGCTGGCTTGGTAGAGTCTCTAGCCCCATGTGGACCTTAGAGCTTTTTGCTACAGTTGGATGACACGGGCATTTATGCAGTCTGTTCTGCCTCAGGCAGGGTAGTTCTCTGCAGGAACATCAAGGCAATTGATCATACAGGAAGGCACTTGTTAGCATAACTGATAAAGACCTTTAATGGTCTCTTAATGGAAGTTGTTTCTTGGAGCTTTCCAAACAAGATCATAATTATATCTGCAAACACAGAATTCATGAACTTTTCCCTGTTATATAAAATATATAACAGAAACTCATGTTTCATAGCTCAGTATGGGGATGGGCAAAGGATTTCAAAGCAGTAAAAGAAGGGAAGTCTTATTTTCCTTACTCATACACACAAAAAAACTATTAAGCATAAGAAGATTGAATATGTCCACAATATTCAGAGGGTATTTTACCTTTCGAGAAAAATTAAAATGTGTTTCAGAACACACTTTGTTACTCACAGTAGAGAACCCTACAGTAATAAGCTTAGCTGCATCTGTGCAGTTTAGATCCCTGATCCAAAGTGAACTCCTTGCTTTCCCTTTCTTTTGTGATGAATATTTGACTACCATCTCAGTTGTTGAGGTTGCTTTCTTTTCCTGCACTTGCCTTGAACACGCTGCTGAATATCCTTTTTCTTGCCAGTCAACAGTTACAAATATGGCTTTTGGCTTCATAAAGACCCATGAAGATCTAATTGAACCCCATGCAACTGGTGGCATATATACAACACAAAGGAACCATCTAATTGTTCTACACAAAAGAGGCACAAGGCACTTTCCACTTTTTCAAATACAAATCTCTCTTTTAGCACACACTCTGCAAGTAAAACAGGCACATTCCAATTGTGAGATATTGCTAATGTTCCATTTTTAAAGACTCCACCACCCCTCCGTATTTGTACAGTAATTAAACTGTTCTCAATTGAATGTCTAATTCTGGTCAAAGATGAAAAGGAAAGAGAAATATACACCAGAACCAACTTCTAGCATTTCTTGCGAGTGACACATTTATTGTGTTTATTCTGAAGAGAACAGCACTTCCAAAGAAAGGATAAAGATATTAATAGTTAGGATGACCATGTGAGCAAGCAGAGAGTTCCACTGGGATTGAAATGTATTGTGCTCAATACATATTTACATAAATGCCAAGGGTTCTGTAGTTAAAAAGCTGAAACTTGAAAAGGTTTATACGCATGCTTAGTGAATTTGCCATTTTGAGCAAGTAGTCTCCCAGAAAGTTAGCAGACTATTTGCATTCATAAAATTAATTACACGCTTACATCCTTTATCCCTAGTCTTTCTAATGGATTTTGCTGTATGAACCTAGCACTCATACACAACATTGCAGAGTTCACAGGATCCCATGCAGGCACATCCCCAGAGCAGAAGCAATTCATTTACAGGAGACATACTAAAGTGAAAAATGGGGAAGAAAGAGGCAATCACTTTTAAACTCCTTCCTCCACTTAATCCATACATAAGTACACAAATACATGTGATATTTTTGATGCATGTATTTAAATGCTACTTGGCAGTACATATACTGAAATAATAATATGTTAATGGAAAATGATTTCTGTTTTTAATGACCCTTTTTTAAAGAGTGGGGGACATGCTGTTTTGCCAAAAGAATCCAAACAACCTTAACGAACCCAGTAGGAAGAAACTGAAGTTCAATGAAAAGAATTCTTCAAGTGAGCTATATACTTTGCTCCTTGAATTTCTTGTGACATTTTGAACCCAAGATGGGGGGGGGGTATAAGTGCTATTCCGTTTTTTCCCTTATCAAACATATTATTCTTTTATGTTTTCAGCTTACTACTTAGTTTCCCATACCCTTACTTACTCACGGCTTTGTTGTCAGATGCCTTTGCAGTAAACCAGTACGAGCATCAATCAGAAAGAAAGTGCAAGCTGTGTTCTTTGCTAGGCAGACATCCTGTAAAAGGTGCCTAAACACCAGCCTCCAAGACTACTCCCCTGCACTGAACTAGGTTCTAAAATTTCCATGGCAATTTGCATAATCCTGACTCATTTTGGATTTCCTAATGCTTTCAGCACATAAAAGTTAGGTACCTTCAACAGGCTGGTTACAGTCCTAAATGAATCTGTACTACTTCCAGAACTGTGTATGTTTTATCCCTGGCCCAGGCCAGTCTTACTGCTATTAGCCCTTGTTATAATCACTAGGCAAGTTCAATGTAAAAAGAAAAACCCAGAGGAGATTGTTACTGAAAATAGACTGGGCCTGAATATGTATTTTTATTTTTGCTTCATTTTATTGAGATCTTCATAAATACAATGAAAGTTGACAATGTACCATATGGTGCATAAACATTAACTCACAATACAATCCATTGTCATAAAATTACATCCACAGACCAGTCAGCGGTCTCTCCTGGGACACATCAGTGAACTCATTTTACTCAAGATCTGAAGTGCTTCAAAGCTACAGAGTGCAGTCAGAGCAAAAAATCCCACAGAATGACAGGGAATCCCATCGTATAAATCCCAGCCCTATCGTTACAGGCTCATAAAAAGATCAAAAAGAATGAAATATGCACACAGTCGCAAAGTAAACATTTCTAAATAAAATGATGCTGATAACTTACATCAGGTGAAGATCTGATACACAGCTTTTACTCAGTGGGAGGTACTGTAAATACTATAGTAAAAAAGCAAGAGAGATGGAAGATAGGATTTCAGACACTGGTTTAACTGACTCTACTGAGGTCAGCCTCAATAGGAACAAATAAGGCATTGCAAATACATAGGAAAATCCAAATAAATGCCAGATAAAAAACTACTGTCCAATAAAGGATATGCAAAAATGTATAATGCATATGAAAGCACACAAAATAAGCTTTCATTATGAATACAAGATTCACTTTAGTTCACACTGTTTTCTGACTGATTTTGACACGCTGTCTAGAAAAAAAATGTATGCAAGCAACTCTAAATTGTTACTTGATGTTCATGTCCTCTCAGACAGGTAACATTTTAAAATATAGGAACTCAAAAATAGGCATATAGGACTATAGGAATTCAAAAAGGAAGAAGGATAGGTCAGGTGTAGCATGAAGAGATGGGCGCCTGTTAGAGAGCCAGTGTAGAGAAGACGAGACGGAAATGCTGGATGAGTCTGCCCTCCATTCTGAATACTGCAGTGCCTACCCAATCTCTGCAAGCAGAGGCCAGCAGGGACATAGCTTAGGGGTACAAATTTGTGCCTCAGCCATTGGAGTACTTATGGCCAGAGTAGGAACTTCTCAGAACTGTTACAATCCTCTCTGACCAAAATATATATATATATATCAACAGCCCCTTCCTTCTTTCTTTATTTTCATTTACTTCCTTCTGCCCCTGTGTCTCCCCTTTTCCAGGTCCTGAGTGGATTCTAACCTGACCTCTCATTCCCCTGCAACCAGATAAAACCCATCCTGCTGCACACCTAGAATGCGTTTTGAACCTGAAGTGTCCCTGTCTGTATTACATGGTGGCTGTGGTAGCAAATCATCTCCTTAGGCTATTAAACATCGCACTTCGGGTATGCAAGTCCTCAGAATATGACAGATTTCCAAGCAGCAATGAAAACTGGACTCTTTCTTATCCCTGAGCTGCTGGATAAATGATAAGGCTCACTGATACCCACTAAGTGCTGAAGATGGAAAAAAGAGTTATCTCCTATCTGGAGACAGATAAGGGAAGCAGCTGTCTGTCTGAAGCAGATAGAGGTCTTTCAGGTATATATTTTTACTCATGCATGATGATTGAAAGCAATGATAGGCCAGAGCCAATGTGCTGTCATTGGTGAAGACAACTTCCTAGTTTCATAATGATCGCATTCCTTGTTAGCTCAGTATTTCATACAGCGTTTTGACACATTAAAACTAGACCCAAAACATCTCACATCCAAGAGTAACTGCTGAAGGCAAAGAATTGAATGGGGTATTTTTATTTCCAGCCAGAAAACATTATTTAGCCATTTCTCAAAATAAGTGCATATACTTTTATATATAAGTACATATACTTTTATATATAAGTACATATACACTGGTACTTTTTATTAACTTAAAACTGTCTCTGTATTCATTTAGAAGAAGCTTCAGAATAGCTGCAGGTGCTGTAAGAGGTGAACATTTTTCCTCTAATTCATATTTCTTGAGTATGACATTGTTTCAGCTGTTCGACATTGGCATCTGTACCTTGTCTTGACTTCACAGATTTCCCTGTCTGAACATGGAGACATGCTACAAACCAAGAGGATGAACATTTCCATGCTGACTTTAAGCTGCTGTCTATGAAATGAAACAAAAAGTAAAAGAAACAGAAGACTTAAAGCCTTTTTCTATCTGAACTCTTAGTGCTACCTTGTTCTTATCATACAGCTTCAAAATGTTTCTAGAAATACAGAATATGAGTCCCTGGCCTTCATAGGACACTTTCAGACTGAAAAAATGAAAAAGGAATAAAAAATCTGCTGACCTCATTTGCCCCACATCTGTTTAAATATGGTAAGAATAATGTTCATAAAATCTGAAAAACAACCTCATATGCTTTGCATGCCAACTGCTAGATTTCGGTATTCAAAGTCAATTGTTGCAGTCTCCACAGGGAGTGTATGAGAGGTATTAACTAATTGACCCGTGAAAATGTGACATGCACAGAGAGTACCTCTTAAGAAGATGATTCCATTATCTATTTTCTGTCTTCTTCATAATCCACTGTTGGGAGATGTTCCCAGGTTTCCCAGCCCCCTCCCCTGTCAGAAGCTGAGTATTATAGATGAATTAGTTCCTCTGTCTGGGTTTCTTAAACTCTAAGTATGGACCTGAAAGTAGGCTACGGCTTCCATTTGCTATCCTTCACTGGTGGTCACAAGCAGGTCATTTTGGTCCCCGTTAATATCTAAGCATAATGCCTTCTTTTTAAATACAGAGACATCAGTCAGGATATGAAGAACTGCTGATCCTGGACACGGCACATAAGCAGAGAAAGACTCTATTTCCAATAACTGCATGAGACATCAAGGCCCATTTCTCCCACTGTGGGCAGTTTCTTAATGTGATCTCTCAAAGAACTTAATGAGTCTTTCTTAATTCTCAAGAATTCAGGCAGAGCTGCTAATATGTCATCAAAGGAGGGCAAGAAAATGCAGAAAATGTATAAAAGAAAACCAAAATATACTGCAGAAGAGCTTCTCAAATGAGATTGAAGCTTAGCTTCTGGCTTGTGTGCACACTGCAGCAGTTGGTGGTTTTATTTTATTTATTTCTATTCTATCTTACTTGTAGATCTACATTTTTTATTCAGTACTGCGCTGTATCTTTTCAAGACGTGAGGATTCCAAACCAGATCTCTGCTCTGAATGTTGAGATTTTTGCCTTTTGAAATTGCCAATAACTGGTAGTTCCAAGTAGTTAAAGTTCCCCGCGGTATTCTTCGGATGTGATAGTTCAGAAGCAAAGGAAATTCTGACAAAAGAAACTTGGCATCAGAATAGCTGTAATTAATAGAAGTAAAGAGGATTACAGCAAGAAGCTGGAGGGATAGTACTTCCCAAGCGAAAATGGAGTAGGCTTCTGGTCAGGAACAAGTGAAATACTAACTGCAGAAAGTGTGAGAAAAGGAGGAAAAGTGGAATTTTTCTTAGATACCATGTGATGGTTTGCTGGGAAAATGTTTGAAACTTGAAAGACAAGTGCATGCAAACTTAAACAATTTGCCTGAAAGTCAGTTGCTCAAGAAAACTTTGCTTGCAGATGAAGATGAAACATCCATCCTTGATCTCGCTGTTTCCTCCTCTTTGTGGGTGAAATCTAATTAATTAAATATTTTGTATTTGAAATTTTAGACAGGGAAAGGAAGAGAAGAGGAAAACAAAGAGAAATGAGAATAAGCACCAGTGCTTTTAGAGGTCAATAGTGTGAGTCTGCTTGATACATCATCTTTAGTTAATAATGATGAAAAAGAAGGCTGTTCTGTTGTGAGGTGCTGTAAGAGGTAAGAATTCCTTTCTGACCCTTGCAAGTGGTTTAGACACTGAAGTGTGAGTTTTATTTTCTTCCTTTTGACTGAAGAATTATTTCATCTCTAAATATCTAGCAGTGAAAATATCACCTTGCATTTCTTCCAAATTTTCCAGCCTTTACCCCATCTTCTCTTTTAAAGTCTGGGAGAAGCACAAAGAAAAATATAGTTTTACTACATCAGCATAGCTCAGTCTTGGCCAAAGCCTGATCTAGTGTCCAGTGAAAAATTGATGGGGTATCTAGATATTATGTTTGCTTCCTCTCAGGCTGCATAGCCTACTCTTTTGGAATCCCTTGCCAAATCAATCAGTCCACATGAAATTTATCCCTAGTTACTTAGAAACAAGCTGGAGCAATAGCCAAAACATTAGTGATTATCTTCATATGCTTATAGAAGATGAGTGAGTTCCTAGAGGACTGAGAGAAATAAAAATCTACATTTAAAGTAAGGTGAGAGGAATGGGCTTGCTGGGGTGTCAACAGTTAATTACAGATCCTTCAGCTTAAGTTCAGTACCAGGAAATTTACTGGAACAACCAACCAGCTTTTTAGTATCTAGAGGATAGCAAGGTGGTAAGAAACAGTGAATATGGATTTATGAAGAGCATGTTGGCAACAACCTGATCTCCCTTGCTTTGTTAAGACAGCCTAGTAGATGCAAGACGAGACAAACAAAACACATTTTGACTTCTGTAAGATATTTTACAAAGCTCTACAATTCATTGTCAAAAGCAAGACGGGCAATGTGGCCCAGGTGAAATAAGGCAGACTGGAAAAGAACTCAAAGAGTAGCTATCCATGGCTCAGCGTCTCAGCTAATGGGAGACAACAAGAAATGACCATACCAGACTTTGTTTCATGTCCAGGACTATTCATTTATACTAAGTATTTATACTAACATCTCAGATGATGCAGGACAGTTGTAAAATGTGAGGATGACATCAGGCTGGGAGAGGCTGCAAACACTCGGGAAGATGGGGTTAGACTTAAAAATGATCCTGATAAACTGAAGAAAGGGTAAGAAATCAATATGAGAAAATTCAATAAGGGCAAATTGAAAACACAAGCCTTAGAATGGCTAAATCAAATGCCCGGGAATATGGAAGTGAATAATAGCCTAGGAATCAGCATTGTAAGAAAAGAGCTGACTACAAACCAAATAGGAGCCAGAGCCTCAATGCATGGGTTGTGGTGAACAAGGAAAATGCTGCTCTCATTGTATTAACAGTGTACCATGTGTCTTGCGTGTGTTGTGTATGTGAAACACTTATACTGGCATCCTCAGCACAGAAAAGCAGTGTGCCACAGCTCCTGTTCTGGTGAGTTTGACCTTGTACCATAAGCAAAAGACAGAAGGAAGTTAGGAAATTCCTATATTTCTATGATCCCAAAACATATAAAGTCACATATTACAATGTAAAAATAAACAAACAACACAAGTGAGTACTCATTTTGTCTCAGTCTTCTATCACAGAATCACAGAATCACAGAATTACCCGGGTTGGAAGGGACCTCAAGGATCATGTAGTTCCAACCCCCCTGCCTGGCAGGGCCACCAAACATACACATTTACTAGATCAGGTTGCCCAGGGCCCTGTCCAACCTGGTCTTGAACACCTCCAAGGACGGGGCATCCACAACCTCATTGGGCAGCCTGTTCCAGGAATCTATCTTCCCTTGGGTCTTTTCACTATCATTCCCTTGGGTCTTTTCACCCTTTTGCTTCCTCCTGTTACACTGAATCCACATGTGCTCTGAATTGCCTCTACTGTGCTAGTGCTCAAACAAACCAGTCAGTCTTGTTTAGTGGTAGTGGCTGATACTTTTAAGCATATGTGAACAACTGCTGTGCTGCGGGGCTGTCTGGGAACAGTGCATCCACCCCAACAGCACTCTGCTCCCACTTCTGTAACAGCAGTGTTTTGATGACAAGTAGATTAGACCCAGAGTCTTGTATGTCAAAATATCCTTTATTTATTTATTTATTTTTAGATTATCTCTGAGGTTGTACCCTCATTCTCTCTATTTTTGTGTAATAGAGTATTCTGCAATCCCTATAACTGCACAAAGGCTTTAATTTTATTTCATCAAATGCTCATCAAGTGATGTTGTATTGATTCAGAAGGAGCTTCTGTTTCTGTATGTGTTAACTGAAGCTTTATGAAAGCTCAAGTTAATATAAAAATGGTAGCTAGGCAGAACTCCCTATAGCTTGTAAGACCATTCTTCCCCACTGCCTTCCAAATGTAAGAAAAACTACCCACACACTTTTCTTATTGATTCCCATCTCAGAGTAAGTTTCACTAAGTATCCAAGTGAAAATAATTAACTGATCCTTCCTGGTAAGTACAACACACTCCAGTAAAACAAAGTTTGAGCCCCAGTGACTCCATCATAACTTGTACAACATCGGGGGACACACTGAGTAATGCAGACTTTGCATTAGCTCAGGCATAGAAGACTGTAGCTATTTCTGCCTTTAAAAAATGATCGTAACTTACAGTAATAGTGTATGTTCTTTCTCACCTCCTGTAAGCTTACTTTTCTGTTTGTCCAAATTCACTTACAGCTGGCATTGATTCACTTCTGGCCTATACAGCATTACAACAACACTCCACATTATTGCATTCAACCTTGGATGTGCATATTTCAAAAGCAAGAACAGTGCTTTTCCGTGCCTAAGACTGTGTTTTCCTGAATGGACTCTGGCCTAGCCTCTAGACTTGTACAGACTTCACACAGGACAAATCTCACTTGCTTTGCTCATCTGCACCAGTCAGCATACTCAGGTGAATGGAAACATGAAGATATGACCTCAGGTTCTGCACAGGCACAGAAAAGAATTACAGTTCCTAACTGCATACTTTATAGGCAGCTTTGACATTCAGATGGCAGAGTTAAATGTTTATGTTATATCATTTGTGCCTATTAGCCTATTAACTGTCTCATTAGCAACAATGAATAATTGCAGGCACAAAATAGGTCTGAAGAAATGAAAATTATATTCAGGTGCTATTTATGTAACTGTGACATACTTTGGGATGGAAGTGCAATATAAATTCATAGCATTACCTGTCAAAAATCTATCACATCTTCTCCAGCCACTAAAACATCTTTCCTCCAAGAAATACTTTTCCTGCCAATCACATGATAATAAGCAAAATAGAGATTAAATGAAATTTTCTGCTTTTTAATGTCAGAATGATCTCCACTTGCATAATAGGAGAGGACTGGATTTCTTAATCAATATTTCATTCGCCTAAAATAAAAGGGTATAATATAATATAATAAAATATACTTTAAAAGTTATATATTGCAATATAATATGACACTTATGGAATGCATGGTGTCCATTTTCCCTAGAGGATATGACATACTCATGAATACGCATAGTTTTGTGATCCTAAGAAGGTCAAACCCAACTCATGCAGCTCACATCCACAACTACTTGAACAGTCCCAGGTCACCTTTAAGTCCAGAGTTTCAGTCACACTGAAGAAATTACCAGCTTTTATTAAGATCTGTTGTTGCTAATTTTTAGATAAATATTGAAGGTGGAGTAATAAACCAATGAATGTGACTGGCTTAGGAAGCCACAGTGAAAACTTGCATTTCTAGGAATATATAAGTAGGAGAGAGCTATCTTGCAAAACCTGAATAGGGAAAGCATTGCAGGCTGCTGGTGTGACATGGAGACGCAGCAGTCTGGGCTATCCCATTTCTGCAGTGTCAGTCTCAAGCAACACCGTTCAAAGCTGGAACAGGGTTTTCTGCTTGTTCCTTGCTTTGTCTATGGCACCCTCTGTGATCCTTGCACCTTCCACCTGCCCCAGAGGGAACAGGCTCCCAGAAGAACCCTTTCCATAGCTATTTTGATAGGAACTCTCTTGCCACTGCCCCGGGCAGAGGGCAAGCACCGTGCTCTGGTCTATGGAGGTCTTGGTCCCCCTGTGACAGTGTCACCACAACATGTGGGGCAGGGAGGTGGATAGGCATCTGAAGAAGTGGCTTTGACTAAACAGAACAATTACTGCTCCTTGTCCTGCTGCACATGGGGGAAGTGCAAATTTCCTTGTGTGAAGGAATCCTGCTCTTCTGCTTGTGAAGGTCTTCACCTGTTGCTGCGACTTTCCTTAAAGGACACAGAAGACTTTGTCTGATGACAGTCCTCAACTCCACTAATTTCAGTGAGTGCGGCCTGTAGCTGTAGTCCCTAATCATCCTGCTATGAAGGAAAATTGAATAAACTACAAGAAATGTGTACAGTGATTTGGAAAGAAATATGTCAAGGATGATAAAACTTTTGATTTCTGGTTTAACACTCATTCAGTATTCCAAGAGTAGCTGTAGCGCCTGTCCAATGCTATTAATTAGCATAACTGAGCTTCATTCACTCTAACTGTTCTTTTCAAACACATATATTGTTATTTATTCCCTATTTTGTTTTCCCACAAGGCACATTTCAAAACAGCATGTGCTGTTTCTGACGCAATACCATATCAATCTGATTATATTGTACATAATAAAATATGCCCTAAGATAGAGCACTGCAAGATATTTATTTAGAAGGACACCTTTGATGTTATGTGAACTAAAGAAATCTTTAAATTCTACTGAAATAAAAGTGAAATCTGGTGTCACTGTAATCAATCTTGATCCACTGCACAAGTCAGAGCTCTCTACAAGTGCAATTCTAATCTACTTCCAAATACAAGCTTCCAACTAGACAGTCAAGACAGGCGGATTAGCTCTTTGAACAGGAATTTTCTGAAAGCACCAATAGAAATGTATGGGTCTAATGCCTATTTTACAAATCAGCTTTTCAATTAGAAGACTTTTACAACTTGTTTAAGAATAAGACGCCCATGTCACTGTCACTGTCACTCCTAAGTAAGTAATGCATGGGTTTAAAATTAGAGCCTCCTTGAACAGACTTTTGAGGAGCAAATAATGGAATTATTCCTGAGCTTTTTATATGGATACCAATGACTGCAATAGACAGCTACTTAATACTTCTCAATAACTGTTTAGGCAACTTGTCTAGATCCTGGAGAACACGGCAGATGCATTTGTTTCTTACCAACACAAAAATACAAGGCTTTCTAGAACTTCTCAGTTTTCAATCAATCCATCATATTCAACAAGAAGCTCTACAGAAAGTGTATGTTATAGCAAAGAGAAAAAGAAACAGTAGCGTTACAACATACCTTTCACTGTGTTTGTACTACTCTTTGCTCCTGTCATTTGCTATGGCAGCTCAGCTTATCACTGCTTTTCCCTCGTATGCTCCTGGGCAGCACAACAGGCACTTCGGCAGCTTTGTTCTCTTTAACACAATCGGCTCTAAAGAAAAAGTTTCATTTGTATTATAGTATGTGGTAATTTTCAAGGAAAAAAAAAGACATCACCCCAAACCAATCAGAACAGCCTTTGTCTGAAGATCTAGCCTCTTTCTCAACTGATGCACTAATATGTGAATGAGGCCAGTAATCCATGAGATGAGGTATACAGAAGCCACTCACTCAAAAAGATGCTGAGAGAACATAAGCTACGTGGGTGGATGGTGGGAACAATAGCAAACATTTCATGTTGAGGTGGCTGGGAATGAATAATGCATGTGTTGGGGAAACAGTTGCCCCATTCTGGTGTGGGGAGGATGGAAAGCGTGGGTGTGGGAGGTATTTTCCTGATCAAGTTAGCATTTCTAATTAAAATCATCATCTGCATAGACCCAGAAGACGCAGTATGACGATAAAACAATGCATTTATATCCAAAGGGGAACCAATTACTGCTATATGGACCTACAAAGAAAGCTGCTCAGATGCAAAAATAATATTTTATGTAGGCAGGCAAGCAGACATACAAAAATGAAACCAAAAGACCAAGAGAAACTTTAACAGACTACGTGCTCTTTTGATCTGTGTTGTTTAGATATGCCATATAAATGAACACTTCATCTCAGCTGAACCATCCTTTCAAATTATCGTTAATTAAGTAATAATCCCTGAGAAATCTGTCATTACCAACAGTTAGGAACTGCTTTATTATGTTTGCCCCAGGCTATTGATGCTCAGACACAATGGCCACTAATTGCAGTAAGAACTAATTTCCCTAGAAAGATACACACATCTTCTAACTATCTGGCAGCATATTTTTGTTCTAAAATTTACTTTCAACTTGTGTAACTGAAGCATTGATCAGTCAGAAAATCTTTAATCTTTCCTCAAAGAAATCACCATTAACAAAAAGAAGGCAGATTTTCATTAGTGTTGTATGTTCTTAAATTTCTCTTGCAGACAACAACAACGGCAGGGGTTATAATCCCTATAAACGATGCATCAGCTCCAAATCCGGCATTTTCAATCAATGCAGTGAGCTTTGGATCAGTCCCAGCAATTCCTTTAAAAACAAGGGGGGTCTGTTATTTCCTTGGTTAACATTGCAGCTCTTCTTCTGTAACAAATAATTAAAGCAATAAGAAATTCCTGGGATGTCAATGACCAAAGTATGACATTTCATTCTGATAGCTATTTTCAGTGTAGACAAGCCAACTGGCCGTGAGAATTACCATTAAGTTACTGTTAAAGGGATAAATTGACAAAATTAATTGAGAGGCAGGGGGGAAAAAAGAAATCTACCTGGAATTTAAAGTGATTTGCTCCACAAACACTTCTTCCCTCTTCTCAGGAGCAGAGTGTAAGGAAAAGCCTTAGAGAAAAGTTGCCACTGTCATTGCATTTCAACAGCACCCACACCGCAATTTTAAAGGAACTGCCATTTCAGCTATTCCTTAAATAACCTCTTTTTTCCTCCATAATCATGTAATATATTTCTTTCACCTTTTGACTAGTACGTTGCTGTTTCTTTTTTTCTTTTTAATAAACTTACACATTCATTTTGCAGGAAATTGTATTTTAAAATGCTTCTCAAAGGGTTTTTTTTTTTTATCCTAACTCTTTCATTTGGGTTGAATTAATGCTGAATCCTGATTTGCAAAATAGAGGGAGAAGAAGAGAGGGAGAGAAAGGGAGGGAAAAAAAGCAGCTTAGCTTGTATCCCGGCTCCAAAACGCACATCCCCAATTCACGTTTCAAAATCAATCTTATTGTAACCTTTATCTGTACTAGCGGCACTATTCTGTTACTTCTGAAACACAAACAGCAGCAGTGTAGTTATCTACCAGACTACGTAGTCAAATCTGTTTTCTCCTCCTTTCCCCCTTTCATCACCAGTTCAGTTTGTTTTCAAGCCCTCAATGCCAGCTCTCACTTTATAGTTTTTATCCTTTTCCTTTTATTCCTTTTTCTTTTCTTTTTTTTTTCCCTAATGTTCTTCTCTCTCTTTTTTCCCCATTAAGATTCGAATAGGCCGGTTCCTCAGCCAATATGTCTAACATGCGTGAATAGCCTTGCAGAAAAGCAGGGTCTCCTTTTGTCTGGGCCTGTATGGCTTGTAAGTCATTCTGCACCGATAGGCAAGGGCTACTCTCTCTGTGGGAGACTTCCAATAATTGCCAGAACAAATTAAACTGAGGCTTATCTATTCCTCTCTCCTTTCAGCTTGAAAATGGAGGGAACTGAGGAACAAGACCAATTTTAGCAGGTGACAATGCAGTGTACAAATAGATTGGATACAGCTTGTGTGAAGTCATGTTGCAGTCAGCAGTGGCAGGACACTGCTTTGAGGAGTGGGGTGGTGATGTGCTCCATGGACCCAGCCAATCCTTCTGATCTGACAAATAAAAAATGAGTTGGAGATTAACAGCAGCCCTTATAATCCCCATTGTGGCAGGCAGAATTAAGAAAAGGAGTATTTCTGGTCATACTTATGTGGACTGGGGTGCCCAGAAAAGCAGAATGGAATGTTGTGTGTACAAAGACAGACATGGCATACCTTGAGAAAAAAAAGACAAGAAGTGCATAAGAAGTTCTGATATTCCCCCTTATACTCCCTACACAGTCTCTCCCAGCAGGCCCACTGTGTGCCTTAGTCTACGGGCAAGTGTCATGAAGTGCAGAATTAACGCTTACAGAGAACCAAAGTAATGAGGAGAGTTCTGTTTTGCCTCTGTGGTGAGCATTTGGCTGTCTGGGGCTGAAAAGAGTGTTTTAAGAGATAATATAGTTATCAGACACAGATTTTCTATAGCAATGAGCTGTCATCTTTTTTTGCAGATGAGATAAAGTGAGTTCAAAGTGCTTTCTCCAGGCAAAGATACACTCAAAGCCATGCAGTGGAAATGAATTCTTTGTCAGTGTCTGACAGAGAGATATGTGAACCATCAGATTTGAAAGGGACTTTTAATTTTTGGGGCTGCTGAATGTTAGTGAGAAATATTAGCATCTTCTCTTGACCAGCATGATTACTGCTATCACATGAGAGTATGTCCAACACTTTTCAGCATACTGTTGTCTGTCAAGCTCTGAAAAAACATCATTCACTGTAAACTAACTTCTCATTAACCACTCCCCCTCAATCAGGCTGTCCAGTTCTCACAGTCAATGAGAAATTAATGTGAAAAAAAAAAAACCCACAACAAAACCAGCAGTACTCAACATTAAGTTTCCTTCTATTTTACTCTCTGAACTATTCAGCAACTATTCATGTAGAGAACCTCCCTGGGCGTCCTCAACCACTGACCTGATGTTTGACTGTGCCAGGATAGAAGTTAAGCTGAAACAGAAGAGGCAAACACTAGGACCTATAAGACCTAAAGTCAATAAGAAGATAGGGAGTAAATTGAAGGTTGGTGTGGTGCAGAAAAAGGGACTGAAGAATGAATGTGGAAAGAGGTGCGATGGGGTAATTTGATGAGCAAAAGCAAGGTTCTCTTCTGAGAGCAAAGAGAGAGAGACTGCATTGTAAAGCCTCTACATCATCTATAGCAGATTTGGAAGATGTGGTTAGATGAGAGGGTATAACTACTGTCCTTTAACCCAATCTTTTATCAGGCATCTCCTAACTGTCCTACATTTACTGGGTTTAAGATTCATCACTCTCTCATACGATCTGCCAAACCTCTGGCCATTTGCTGCTCATGAAACACGGATTCTAAATATAAAATACAAAAAAAATTCTGAAGCTGCTTATGATAGGGCATGTAAAAACAATGGCCTCTGTGACTCAGTTCCTCATTTACAAAGCAGGAATAATATGGTATCAGCATTTCATCTCACACGAGCAATGAGAAGATGCCAAAATCACTAGTCATTTTTGCAAAATAGGGAACAGCAGAGAATTTGAAACCGCGGTGTCCTTGTTTTATCAGTATTCCACATCATGGCATCGTGCAGCAGGCTGTCTGATGCTTAAGCACAGTGCTGGGTGCATTTCTCATTTACTGTACTTCTAGCAGACTCAGCTACTTCATGTGAGTTCTGGCTCTGGGAGATGTGATTTCCCAATTCCAGGTGAGGGGGAAGCTCTCTCATCTTTTCCAGAAGGCCAGCCGTGCAGGGCCTGCCAATAAAGACTCATACTGACTCTTTTTCTCTCTCCTATGATTACTTTTTGGCTCATTTGATTTATTATTCTTAATTATTTTGTATTATCTCACATTCTTTTTAATAAATTAGTTTCTCCTATCTCAATTGAGTTTCTTCCTCTTCCTTCCCCCAGTTTCTCTCAAGGGGATGAAGGGGTGCTACGAGATTAACTCTTCAAACTGTGACATGGTTACACACTTATACCTATAGTTGAACAAAATGGCTAAAAACCCAGAAGACGAAGTAGACCAACTCAAGAACCATATCAAATTTACTAAGATTATTATGACATAAATTTTTCATTTGGATTATTTCTCTGGGGGGGAACAAGGAAGTGAAGGGTCTACATTATAGAGATTTTATGAACTTTGAAGAGCATTTACAATTGTAACTAATAGCAGTATGGCACAGGTTACAACGCTGATTTGAGGCCAGATCAATTTATATTCTTTAGAGATCTTCTTCAGTATCATGGCCAGGGAAGCATTGCAGTAGCCATCCCTGGAAGTACATAAAAGATGTGTGGACATGGTGCTCAGGGATGTGGTGCAGTGGTGGACCTGGTAGTGTTAGGTTGATGGTTGTATTTGGTGGTCTTTTCCAACCTAAATTATTCTAAATTATATTTGGCATAGAACTCAGGACAAGAGTTAGGCTTGCTCAGCAAAGCACTAGAATTTTGCTACTGTCTTTTATAAAGATGAGCTCACTCTAACATCAAACATCAAAAGCAAAAACATAATAAAAGGAGGGAAATTATCACGGAATATCAGAGGGATTGAAAAAAAAATAAAATGCAAAGTCATGTTTTCAGTTTGTAATGTCAGTCCCAAGAATGGCTTTTTGACCTTGATAACTTCTCCAACTTATCTTAGACAAGCAATTTTGTTTCTTAAACAGCCCATAACTGAACGAATTACTTAAAAAGACGTCGTAATTTTAGATCATTTTTAAAGATCTCTGGAGGAAACTATGGAAAAATACTTAACAGCTTCATTTTCCATTAGGTTCTCCATAAAAAAGAAAAGAAAAAAAAAGAAGAAAGAAATGTGGAAGTTTTACAGTGTGATTTTCATTTCTAAAAACTATGAACAGTCAGCAAATCTGCAATGACAAATCTACTCTGAATTGACTTTTTAAGAGTCATAAGCCCACAAATTCAACTACTTCAGAAGCACACACCTCAGATACTCTGCACTATTTTAGCCCCACACACTCTTGTTTCTAGCAGTTCTTTTCAATCAAGGCAGGTAATGGTCAGTCACCATCCAGTGGGCAAATGCTTACATTGGAAATGGGTATTTTTAGAACCCTATGCAAATTAGCTTCTGCTTCCCTCTTGAAAACACAGCGAAGTCAATAAAACATACATTCCTGCAAACAAAATAAGAACTGAGGTTTTAGGATCAATTTCAGACATCATTGTTTATATTCAGGAAACCTTCCTTACTTAGGAGGAGTCAGTGAAGGGGATTTAATGTCTATAAAATGGACTAGATTGTCACTGGCTTTAATTAGTGCCATGCTGGAGAAATCTGAATATAGGATGAATGTGACCTTTCTCTTCATAAATAGGGAAATGCATTCATAGCAAGTAATTTTTTTTTGCAGAAAAACAAAGATCTGAAAGTAATTGCATTCTAGGGTGAATTTGGGGTTGACCTTTGAAGTCAATATACAGTGAAGAATGAGACATGCTCTCTGAGGCATGGACATCTATTCACCTGACCAGGACAGACCTCTTGCCAAAGCTTCAGGAACACAAGTCTGACTTTGCTTGTCGTGGCACTCAGTCTGCCCGGCCTGCTGCACCAAATGGAAACAAAACCAATGACTTCAAAAAGCACAAGATTTCATCTGGCTACAAGGCTGTGAGTGAACAAAGTTTTCTAAAGCCATCCATGTTTACCTTGCAGAACTGAAGTCTGTTGGTCCTTTATCACTTCCCCGTGGCTGTCAAAGGCTTCTAATGTAGCAAGGACAACATTACGGCATTCTGGATGCTCATCGACTGCTGCCTGACCTTTGTGGCTTTGGTGGGGCCTGAGGACCAACGTGTTCACTACCCTGCCAACTGCTCTGCAAATGCTTAATACATCAGGCTTTCGACTGGCCTCAATTGCAAATGGATCCAAAATAGCTTTTCCCTCTGCAGCCTGAATTGCTTATTTTTGAACACTGGACCAAACAAGCTTGTCTTTCTTTTGATCAGACAATCTAACTTTCCTGCCTGTTGAAGACCTTGGCAGTCTCATGTCTGCTGACCTCATGCTCAGTGCACAGAGTTCTCTGAAGGCCACTGTGGCCATTCACGTTTCTTTCTTCATAACAATTCTTTTTTTCCTGATTTGGCAAACTTTAATGCCCAAATAGAAACAGGACCCTTCCTGGATGTATCCTGTGGCAGCTTTTAAGCACTCATGTCATATCATATTATGATTCCTGGCCACTTTAAAGCTAGGAAAGGGCTGCACAATGTCATGACTGGGAAACCTCCAAGGAACACCCACTTGTCACAGATATTTCTTGCTAATTCTGCAGATGGTATGTTCTTTCTTCTGAATAGGACTCTGAGGCTTTAAAAGATGCAGCAGTCCTTTCAACAAGGGCATCAGTGAAGTCTTGTGTGTCCTTTCCAAATTCTCATCCAGCTAATCACATGTGCAAGACACACTGCTAAGCTCTATCACTAGATGCCTGCTTCCTGCTAGAATTTTCTGCATAGCTAAATCCGCTGTTGTTTCCTCTGTGTGTAGCAGCCATCTTTGGTTCCTGGACCATTTGAGAGCACACAGACTCTAACTGCTGTTCTATCTTATTCCAGATGTGATCTGGAGAAAATTCGATGATTGTAGCCCATAAAAAAATCCATAAAGATGAAAGGTGTTATAACTGTACGTTAATTATTCATCACTAATGTTACACATACTAATGCTTTCCTCAAATGATAATGCACCCACCTGAGCTGTAAACATGTAGTTAAAGAGCTATAGGTTTTTTTAATTTGATTTTATTTTTATTATTCAAACTTGGCTAAGATCTTTACCAGAGAGGTAGAAACAAGGTTTTGTGAATATAAAATCCCTTCCTCACCTGGGGATGAATTTAGAGAAGTAAAGGAAAAAGACACTGATGATAGCTTCTAAAGAACCATGAAGCCCCTGCATCAGATCAAGCATGATTCAAAGCCACCACTACAGCACACATATGCTGTATATGCACAGCAAGGAAGCTGAAATCTCTGCTGAGCACAGAACTGCTTAACGCTGTCTGCAAAATTACCCTGTAGGCTGTCCAGCCTATTAACTACTGACGTCAACAAAAATAGCAACTGGAGATTCCTGTAGCTAAATATATTTTTGCCCTGCAAAGCTGTTTTGGGTCTAAACACAAAGATCTCTTCACAGCCATGTGAAACAACCAACTCCCGGCAGTAATGCTTAATGGCTCTGTTCAACGTAAACTGTGCACTTAGGAGTGATCATGGTATAATTGTAGAAAAATGCATTAACAAATAAAGCTTTAAAGGAAAAAAAGCACTAAAAATCAGATAGTTAGCTGGAAATGAAGTTGTGAATCTCAGGTAAATTCAATGCAAACTGCAGTCACTCTAAATAGGAACAGCAATAAAGAAGCTTTGGTATTATATTGTTATGAATGAGATGGTGAGTGGTCTCCTGTTGTTTCACTTTTTCTAAATTCTGCCAACAGATGCTATTAAAAGGAAATAAGATTAAGCTGTAAAACAGAATCTTTTACAGTGGTAATCACAACAGAGTAAACAGTGTCTGTCTCCAGTTCTGAACAGGAGGCAGCAAGGAGCTTTCCACTCAGTAAAACCATATTCATGCCGGAATTTTCTTTCCTTGCTGGACTAAAAAGAACAAGGATGAAGTGAGACCTTGGGCTACAGGCTGCAAGGCACTGAGGTGAGATACGGTGATGGATGTGATCCTGTCACCAGATGAAATGTGTCTGTGAATGTGTGTGTGTACCTAGATGTACATAACATTTACTTTTAGTTAGCTTATCATCAGGTAAAACATTTTACTGTAATTTAGTCACTGCCCATGAAAAAGAGCTTAGAGGGGAACGGTGATCCGGCTGCTGCTTGGAGGAAGGAGTCAGTGCTGGGACACTTGTGGCAAATTCTGTCCTGGGGTGTGAATTGGCAAACACAGCTGTAGTGTATTAGGCGGTAGGCGGGGTCACGGGATGTGATGGAACAGGTCCCTCCTCCTTTGTTAATATTCATGATGGGCGGGATTAGCCCCACCCACTTTCTAGCAGGTTCTATACCAAAAGTTATATAAGGGTCTGTTTGTTTTAATAAAATGCCTTTTGCCACGCACTCCCTTGTTGTGTTGGCATCTGGTCCAGCCGCGGATACCCGGGCACGAACAGGACGCACGGCACCGTGTAACACACAGCTCCCTGTCCAAGTCAGAGAGTTCATCCAGGGTGCATATCCCATGCTGTGAACTCTCATCCAACCGAGAGCTGCCAAGTACTAGTTTCCAGTAAGCAGGAAACAGTAGCCTACAAAATATGCATGGTTTGAAAGGCAGAGCACAAAGCTGCTGCAGGTGATCTGGGAGACCCTATCTAGGTGACCCTGTATAAATCCAACTATACTAGCGTTTTCTTTTTGTCTGGACTGGAAATTACAATGAATACTACAAGCCACAGATAAACACAGTAACTTCAAAACTGTTTTATGTTTTGGATGTGGCATTGCATTAACATGATGAAAATCAGAGGAGCTCATGCTCAATTATTTAGATTTGTCTCATCTGTCCAGACTGAAGAACTATATGGGGTCACGGAGCAGTTATCTCAGTCTTTTATGTCAACAGATGACAAGTTTTTTGTTACATGGGAAAATTGGAGATATGTGCATCTTCTGGGGTTTGATCACAACCCAGCCTGGCTGCACGCCTCAGCAGCACATGAAATATGCAGCCCATGTTAACTTCTCAACAGGCACATCCCTGGCAGTTCTTGTGAGCTCCGGTCTCAGCAGGAGATAAGATGCTATGCATCATTAAATCAGCACCAAACAACCACCTATTACTAGTGCAGGAGAAAGGCTCAATCAACAAGTGTTCCCAGTAAGGAATAATCACTAATAATGAACACTGCATGAATTTCAACAATATCTATTGAAACATAAGCCAGAAGACCACAAAAACATCTTCAGTACTACTGAAGCTTGAGCACAAGCACTAGAATAACATGCCAAAACCTGTTTGAAATTAGATATTTGGAACAGTATTTATGTTCTTGTTCAAGGCCCCTCAGCTCTCAGCTTTTAGACAAAGCAGACAATTTGGCTGCAAAAAAGTTATCATGCACCTTAGTAGGGTAAGTCACCACTTAACATGACTGGAAAACATCAATTTCCTATCATATAACAGATATAATTTGGGACTAATTTTCAGTTGAAATAAAAACTTTGTTCCAGGCTACCCTTAAGAAATGAAATCAAGGTTTTTTGTTTGTTTGTTTTGCTTTGTTTTTTGTTTGTATGTTTTTTCTTTACTGTTGGATAGTATGTGGTGATTGGGATAGACAGAGTGAGAGAAAAATGAAAGGTTAACCAGTACCAAGTTTGTCTCTTCTGCACAGACAATATATTAGTGGTCTGAACCGCTACCCTTGTCTTTGACCAAGGAGGTTCTGGCCTAATCTCTGCTCTCTGGGAGCAGTTCTGCCTCATTATCATCTCACTTAAGCAGCACGTTGCACCTTGTCCTTGGGTGTCTTCAAACCTCCCTTCAATTTTCACTCCAAGAAAGATGAGGTTTTTTGTGTTTTTTTTTTTTAATTTAATTTAATTTTTATTTTTCAAATCATAGAATAGAATCACAGAAGGGCTCAGGTTGGAAGGGACCTCAAAGCCCACCAATCCCAAACCCCTGCCATGGTCAGGGCTGCCACCACCAACTCAAGCTGCCCAGGGCCCCATCCAACCTGGCCTTGAGCATCTCCAGGGATGGGGCACCACATCTTCTCTGGGCAGCTTTGCCAGGGCCTCAGTGTCCTCTGAATGAAAGATTTCTTGCTAACATCTAACCTGAATTTCCTTTCTTTTAGTTTAAATCCATTCTCCCTTGTCCTGTCACTTTTAAACCATGCTCTTGCACCTTCCGCTGGACTTCTAAACACTTAGCACCCTTTCAGTGCAAATAAATGTTCCTTTCTTCTGCTTCTCAGGATTCACGTGGCTTACAGTGGAATGGGGACACTGACATTTGATTCTAAGGATGGCATGCAATATTTGCTGGCACCCATTATGCCCATATGTAACCTCCTGAGGCTCTGCAGATGTTCAGAGGGCTCAGGGATGCCCAGGGCTTCTTCTGCTAGCAAGAGGACAGTCTCAGAAAACATCTGTGTAGCCTCACTTTTTCCCTTGTAGCTTTGCAGCTTAAAAATACAGCTGTAAATCATACCATGTTGCTGGGAGTAATAACACTTGTATAGTCAACCTTGAGAATAAAGGATTTTAGTTGGATTTCCCAAAGCAAAGGGTGTACAGTCATTTCTTACTGCCTGTCAGTCCTCATCTAATACAATTGGAATCCATTTAGCCAATTTCAACTCTGTTTGACAGAGAAGATGTTATAGCAGATAAGGAAGAGGATTATATGTGATATACCCAAAGGACTTCTTTTTCCACTGCAACTTTGTGTATCAACTTCTCTACAAGTATATCTGCTATTTTAATGTGCCACATACATGTTGCTTGAGCAGTTGTGTAATAAATGTCATCTTTTTAATGTGTATTTACAGTTTAAAATATGCCCTGAGATCTTAATTTGGAATGAGAATGATAGTGTGCAATTAAAATCTGAAATGAAATATAGCAGGAACACTGTAGGTTGTAACTGCAATTATTGCCATGAAAAGATGACATGCCTGAGATACAGTCTGTCTATCATTGTGTGAGTGCAAGTTCAGCAGGGAAAGAACCACTATTTGTTATGAGGTTATACCTGCCAATCAGGATAGTCACCTTGATCCTCTCTGTTAAGATAAGATAAAGCCAAGCTGTATCATCAGTGATCTAGTGCTTGATCTAGTGGGGGGAGGGGGCAACCCTGCCCACAGCAGGGAGTTGAAACTAGATGGTCTTTGAGGTACTTCCAACCCAAGTCATTCAATGAATCCATGATAACCATGACAGCAAAGTATTTGCTTGCTTTTAGAAGATGGCAGCAACGCTGCATCTTCAGGAAGACCTGTGTGGTAAAAGTTAAGTGACCTTTTAATTGTGACAGTTATACGAAATGGTTTGAATAATTACCTATGAAAAGATCCTTTTGTATATCTTTACAGACATCTTGCAATGAGATGCTCTTTTGTGGCATTTTCATTTCCATTCTAAACCACATTAATGATTCATTGAGTTGGAGAATCTGATGGAAAGGAAAAAAACAAAATAACTTGATGCTTCTAATGTTATCACTTGGAGGCTCGGCTGAGCAGCCTCTGTGGCTGTGGTGGGTGAGATCCCTTCAATGCAGCAGAGAATGTGAGGAGCTCTGCCTTGTACTGGACCATCTCACCCCCCCCCCCTCCCCGCAGCCATTCCCAAGCAGATGGTGGGGAAAGACCATCTGAAACAGCTGTAAGCAGCAGTAAACAAGCTGCAAACAAGCCTACCAAGGGAAATTCTCATTTGGTGGTGCTGGCTTTATCATCTGCATCTGAAAGTTTGTGAGTCGTTGCTTCTGTTTAATTCAACATATAACATGCTGCAATAGAAATCAAAATGGGGGATGAAAGAAGAGGTGAAAATTGGAGAAAAGGAACTTGTGTTACAGACAAAGCAGAGACCTGAAAGCCATAATGCAGATTAAAACAGTAGGCTTTTTTTTTGGTATGTTTTTAGCTGTTTCCTTCCCCCTGCCCCAGACACAGATGTTAAAGGTAATATCTACAGAGTAAGAAATGTCCTGCCTATACAGGAGAGGAGTATAAGCTTAATTATATCTGTATGCTTTTGCAGGAAATCACAGAGGTGATGCACTTGTATTAATCTCATCGAACTCTTCTGCATTATTACAATCCTGCAGGAAATTTAAGCCCATATAAACCTAAGGCCTTCCCATTCAAAAGCGAGACCCCAAATCAGCAATTCTTTTCTGTTTTGCATTTTCAGCATGAGAGACAGAATAAGATATACGTTTAGAGAATGGAAGCAGGCTCCGCAATGCTCACACAAACCTATACGGGATATGAAATGGAAATTAGAAGCATTTTATGTCATGTGTTTCTTCTAGCCTGTCGGCGAAACTTAAAACAGTGGTGATGACAACTGATAACAAACAGCAATATTAATCTTTTCAAGGAAAAGTAACCTGAGATCACTACAAAGCTGAAACTCGGTTTTGTGAAATTCAGAGGTGGTATCGTCAGAAGTCTGAAGGAGTCTCCATCAGCCTTAATTTTTCTCCATACTTTGTGAAAGGAAGTTGTAACAAACTAGGGGGAAAGTGCTATAATGTGATGGAAAGTACAGCAATAACAGCAAGGTAGCAAAGTCTTTATCTGCAGAAAATGAGGACAAGCCCAAATGAGGCAGCCATGGTTGCAAAAATGAAGAAAAATAGCTGCTTATCCTTGGAAGGCCTCAGGTAGGCAGGGATTTCAAGTGAGATACCCTCACCTGCCAACCCTTCAGTGAGGTCTGGGAAGGGGTGCATCCTGATTCCACCTCTTCTAGTCATTCAGATGCATTGCATGCACCTGAGCTCCCCTGAGCTGGCCCTGCCTTCCTACCAGGTGCTCAATCATTGGTTCAAGCCATGATTTAGCATGGCTACAGGGGGTCAACCTCTCCTCCCATGTAACAGCTATAGGACAAGAGGTCCGGGCATCAGGTTGTGCTGGGGAGGTTCAGGTTGGATATTAGAAAAAATCTCTAATCAGAAAGAGTGGCACAGCCTGCCTAGAGAGATGGTGGAGTCACTGTCCATGGAGGTGTTCAAGAAACACATAGATGTGGCACTGAGGGACATGGACAGTGGGCATGGTGGGGATGGGTTGATGGTTGGACTAGATCATCTTAGAGGTCATTTCTAATCTTAACAATTTGACGATTCTACGACTCATGGTATTTATATAAGACAAATTCTCTAAGTGCCACTGAAGGCAGGTATCACAGTAGTACCACAGACTAAAGGAGCTTCTATAAAGTGATGAAGGACACCTCAAATACAAAACTCAAGTAGCAATCTAAGAATCATAATTCTCTTTAGAGTTGAAATATTCTTTTAATAAAACACCTCAAGTAAGAATGGTATTTCAGCATCAACTTTCCTAGTATTTCAGTTGGGTAAATTGTGCCATGCTAACAGGTAGAGTAGAAGTGATGGTGAGATTTTTCTATGTTAGAAGAAGTTGCCATAGAGAACATGAGAAACACTGACCCTAAGACCCTGTAAGGAAATGAGCCCTGTGAGGCTCTTTCTTGTTCATTTTGCAGTCAATATCTTCACAAATTCACTCAATACAATATCTTCAGTCCCTAATTAAGACGTTGGCAGGTATAGTTTGTTTGAATTTATGTCAGGGGATTTATTCTAATCTCCTCCTTTTCTGTAATGCTCATCTGGAAGGGCAAAGAAAATGTTTCACCGCTTCTTGTGAAAGGGACTCTACCTGATACTCCCCTAATTGTGTTAGAAATCCCTGTGAATCTGGGCAGAAGAGAAACATCACCCAGACACGTCTCCTCTTGGATAATCAGCATTTGCTGCCTACAGTGTACTGACTACCTGGCTCACAGCAAGTGGTGCAGGAAGACCATGCTGCAGGAGCTAGAGCTGAGGGAGATCACTTTGGAGGGTCTGAGTCAAGAGAGTAGAACTGGTCTATGCGTCACAGATCATATTCATCAGAAAGTCACAAGTGGAAAAACAGCATTAGTCTAGACCATTCCCAACACAGTTACTCAGCCAGGACCAAATCTGCCACTGATGCATATTAAGAAAGCACTTCATGAATAGCTCACAGAGTAAGGTTGCCTTCAGCATGAATACATCTATTGCAAACTGGCCACAAGCAGGGAAAAGCGCTGCTTGAACAATATCCAGTGAATATGCTATTCAGCTGATTTGTATTGCTGTTGTTTAAAAAAAAAGATCAACAAAACCTCCCCCCTCTTCCCACTATTCAGCATGCTTTGCTCATCAGAAGAGGTACAAGTCCCTACCCCTGCATACATCTGCCAGCCCAGTCCACAGAGAAAAGTTCTTCACCAGAGGGCAGCGAGCATGGAACAGGCTGCCCAGGGCAGTGGGCATGACTCCAAGAACACTCCAGAGTTCATGGAGTGTTTGGTCAGTGATCTCATAGGGTTCAGATGTTTGGTAGTGCTGTCTGGAGCCAGGAGTTGGACCTGATGATCCTTGTGGTCCCCTCCAACTCAGGATATTCTACGATTCTATGAGATGCCCTTCTCCCTTCTCCCTCGCCTACTACTCCACCTCTGCTTCCTCCCTTGCACCCTGCTGCCCATAGCCCTCATAAGCAAGGTCATTCAGGGCTTTTCTTTCATATTTTGACTGCTGCAGCACTTCCCTGCTCTCCTATCTTTTGCTTTGGCTCAATGCACCATTTGCTCATGGTCCGGTTTATCTGTGTAAGTTAAATGGAAGTCACTTGTGATGCATTCAGCCAGGGATGTGTGGGAAGAGTACAGCACAGCCTGACATTGTGCATGGAGTGGATCTGCTGTGTTGCCACTCCTAACAGTCTCGGGACTGAAATATCTGCCTTTATCAGATGCTGTGAACATGGCTGGCTTTAATTAAGTCCAACAAAGATATGCTGGGGCTCAGCAGGCTTGCGTTTTAGATGCTAAGGTACGAAGGTAGTGGCATCATTCCATTCCATGCATTAAAATGAGGATTCAGCATGAACCGTGCAATTAAGGACAAAAAGGAGAAAAAAATGCAATTGAATTGAACCTGACAGCGTGAAAGGAATCAATAGCTTTATTTGCTGCTTAATGGTGATGATACTGTTTTCATTTCATTATATGTGAGTCACAACCAGCTTTGTGCTGGCTTAATTGTATTCCTCAGCAAGTAAACTGAGGCATGCAATTTGCACCTGTTAAAGAAAGCTTATTTAAGACTATCATAAATTGGTTCTGAGAAACCAAATCAATTTGCTTCCAATCTAGCACACTAGATCATTTAAGCATGATATCCTTTTAATTTTTTTATTTTTATTTATTTTTAATAAGAACAGCCTAATAAGGATTTCTTTTTACTGACGAGACAGAAAATCCAAAGGGGCTGCAGCAATGCATCTTGTGATCTGTGCACCACAATGACCTGCTTCAGTTTTCACATGTTCAGGATTCCATAGTAAATCCCAGCTTCCTCTGTCTCTCTGAAGTGACTCCAGCTTTTGGCAGTGGTTGAACACACTGTATTTATTGCCTTTCCTTTTCATGGCCTCTCAACCAAAAATATCACATAAAAGAAGCAGAAAGAGGAACAGAAGTGGGTGAGAAAAGAACTTAAAGGAGGCAGCTGAGGAAGGAATGGTGGTCACAAGACTGAGATCATTGTAGGTGTTTTTTAAGCAAAGCTGTAACGAGGAACACTCTCCTCATTCATATTTACTGTACTCTTACTGAGCAGTTCAGCTTTGAAGAGGTTTTGCTATGGTGTATCTGAAAAGGCACAGAGCTGCAAATGAGTTTCAGTAGACCACAGATGCTAGGATGCACTGGCAAAATGCGAAAGAGGTCCGGGATTGCCACCCATGACCAACCCCTTTGTCTTTGTTTGTCCTCTTCACATGGTCTACTTTGCCCAATTCCTCTTCCCCCTCAGTGCCTGTGTCTTTGTTTTTAGTAGCCTACTTTCCTCTAGCATCCTGGAGAGGGCTGTGCATGTCATCATCTGTATGTGGGAGTCACACGGAGCCCTCCAGGAGCCCGGAGAGCTCCAGGAAACTGATTAACTCCAGATACCTGCAGAGTTCCATGAGCCTATCGCCCACCTCAGTTGCTGGAGCAGTCAGAAATACCCAGACACTGCCAAATCTACCCCAGGCTCTTCCTGAGTCCTCAAGTGAAGGTGAAACAGAGAGATGCTGAGGCTCTCATCCTGCCTCTAGAACAAGGATGCAAATGCTATTTCTGCTTGATCCTCAGATTTAGCCTGAAGTGGCAGCTTTCTCAGACTTAAATTTGGTTTTGCCCCGGTGCTCTCTTTTTCCTCTTTCTTCATCTTGCAGCACCTGTGCCACTGCTGGATATTCACTAGTTCATGTTTCACGGGAGCAAAGGGACTCATAATTATTACCGCCATTTCCAAATTGCCTTTGCTTCACTGATCTGTCCTTAACTACAATCTCAATTACCAGGGATTGCACGTTTTAATATCACTCTGAATTGCTAAAGTGGGGAGCTTTAAATAGCTCAACTGTCACATCACAGCTGAGGCCTAATATTGTTTTCCTCTAATCAAGAAATGTTAGCTGTGGAGAGGTGTTGAAGGTGGGCCTAACAATAGGGTCTCTGCATGGGGAAGGCAGATTTTCATGGCTTTGTGTAGAACCTGAAGATTTCCTTGGGGACCTAATGAATTAAACATTAAGCCTATGTATATGATGGTAGATATAATTCTATGATTAAATTCAGAAAAAAAAGAAAAAAAAAAGCATCTACATATGAAGACCTCCAAGACCTTTATTATGTCTCACAGCATAATTGGGAGTTAAAATGCACTGCTATTCTACAACAAAAATCACACTATGGATATCTATTATTTCACATTGACTTTCTGCATAAAATACATTCAGCTTGAGAGTAAAGTGCCTACCTGGTTCCTGACTGCAGACTGTACATAGATCTTTCTGGGTGATGTCTTTTTCACAACTACCAAGCACAGATTGCTAACTGGCCACACTATGCCACCGTATACAGTTCTACTAGCCATATTGCTATAAGGCAGGTTGTGACTAATTATCTGTCTGAAAACATTTCTGAGGATTACAGAAACTTCAGTGTCTGTCTGCCTATCTGTGTTGAGTCTTCAGGGCACAGTGAAGAAAAAGCAGTGAAAGAAACTCATGAGTTTCGTTAGACCCTGAGCAAGTAGGTGTTCTTTTTAAGTGGTAATTTTTCAGAATAAAGTTACATGCAAATAGAGGAAAAATCCTCTCCTTCCCCCTCCTCTCTGGGCTATTTAACACCTTTTCAATGTAAGAGGAATCCCTGACAGAGGACCATCAGGTTCTTGGAACAGTAACTTGGGATCTCCACTTCAATCATTCATGACCCCTTTTCTCATTTGATAGAGCTGAGGCCAACTGCAAGGCAAGGAAGGACTTTAAGGGAACTGCAGATTAAGATGTGTTGCCTGTTCCTACCCTTGATAGCTTCTGAGAATAATCAAGAGAAGTCCTTTTTAAGCAGCTGACTTCCATTCCCCTCCTTTCCCGTGCATTAAGGCACATACAGCCTGAAGGTAAGAAGAAAACATAGTCATGGAGACCTTCTGAAAATAACACGCCTTCTCTTCAAGTTGCTCATAGCTAACATTTCCAATTTCCATTATGTGAAGTCAGAATGAATGTTTTGAGTTTTGCTCTGGTGTCAGAGTTGGGAAATTTAATTTCCATGGGCCACCAGAGTGACTGCCAAATACTGGGCAGACTTTATGGCTTCCCTTACCTCTGGCTCCAGGGGGGAAATGTGGGTGAGAGCACTGCCCAAACTATCAAGGAGACTGTGAAGACAAATACATCCAGTACCTGTCAGCAGCTTGGTGCTGTGCAGGCAGAATAGACAGAGATCACACACCACTGGGCTATTTACCCAGAGTTGCTATTTCAGATTAGAAAAGTATCTGATTTAGCAGCTGGGATGTATGACTGGGCCAGTATAGCCCAGAGAATAACATTTTATCTAAGTGGAGGTCTGATGCCTATAATGACATAATTTATTCAGCCTGGTTTGGGGAGGAATTTCTATTTTACAAGTTGTATTGATTCAAGAACAAAAGAAAGTATTGTTTTGTTTTTCTCCTTTTGATCCTGAAAGAAAGAAGGAACTGTAGAATAGGAAAGAACCTTTATGCTCAAAACAAGAGGCTAGAATCACTTTGCATAAAGTCTAATATGTCCCTGTGCCCAAAGATCCACTAAGTAAAAATAGGTTGCAAGGTCCTGATTGAGACCAGATCGCTGCAGTATGTTAGCAGCCTTTGTCTGCCTGTACATGAGGGGGAGTACGGAGAGAGAAATGCTTTCATGGAAAACAAAGCAAACAGCACTTTGCAATTGCTTTATTAGGGTATTATGAGCTTCCAGACGAGCAAGGTAAACAACTGTTTTTTATTAAAAGTAGCAGATCAATGCTACAAGATCAGCAGGAACTGAGAATAAAGCAGAAAAAGAGAAGATCGTCTCTGCTTAGTTGCACCCTCTCTGTCCCATTTTTGCAACCCAATTTAAAATTTCCCCAAATTTAAAACCTAATGTGAAACGTGGCCATCTGTCTATGCTGAGGAAGGGCACACAACTGTGTACAAGCAGAGGAATGAATGCATGACTCAGCAGACCAGCTCTTCACTGGCTTTCCAGTTTTCTGTGAAGAGTAAGATAATAGAACCCCAGAGAGGTTGGCTTTCTGTCTTCTCTTGGCCATGGAACAGACTCTTGGTTCCAGCTGCTTTGAAGCCGGTCATGGAGGAAAGCCGAACTCAGGAGTTCCTGCTTTTCTCCCAAGGCTGGAGCTGGAACATAAGCAGAGTTGACTGAAAAGCAGAGACATATTGCGACACTTGTGGCTGGGAGATTTGAAGTTTTCCATAGATCTAATTGCCAAATTGGTTTACACCAGAAGACAATGATTATATGGGCATCATTCAGCTTGCCTCTTCACTGAGGTTGGAGAACTTTATATCTCATAAACTATGTGAACCTCTGTCCTTTTGCCAGCATGTCAGTATAAAAGCTACTGTTAAGACAGGAAAGCAAGTGATGCTTATGTGAACAGTCAATACAAAGCACAACTATAGGGGTAGCTATACCAGAACTTTTTTTGATGCATCTACCTAGGAAAACCTCATGCTCTTTGCCAATTACATGACTGGGTTATTAGGAAAGCAAAGATGCAACCCTGGCATTCATTTATCAATGTTTGGAAAACAACAGAAAGAAGATTCAAGTTTGGAAATCAGAAAACAAATGGTGTAAATTATGAAAACCTGAGTTCAAGAGATTAATTGATTACTGGAAAACTGTCCTCTTGATAGTCCCTCTATTACATTTTGAGCACATATCATGACATTAAAATATCTGTGAATTTCCATGTATGTTCTAAACATCATTGTTACATTAGTGACAAAACTTTATCTAATGTGTGGTAAAAACAGTCATTGAATGATTCAATACATTTCTGTATTTCCTGGTAGATAAATAATCATCAACAGCTGAGTGAAATAAACGAACTAGATAGCTCACACATTTCCTTAAGGCTATTGCTGACTTCTGTGAAACATGCAAAAGCGAAGTCATTCTGGTTTCTGTTTGGTAAATCCACAGACAACCAAATCTTTCAAAACTGAAAAACACCGTCATGAAATTCTGTATAGTCATATACAGACTTTGCTACTGGTGGCTAGGAGTAAATGATTTGCTATTGCAATAAATAAGAAAAGCTAAATTACACATAGCAAATGAGTGCACAAGAGCTCTTCAAGCGACCCATTTTCCTCTTATATTATTCTGTTCATGTGACACATTACAGAACTCAGACATTCCAAATGAGTAACCCATTTCTTGTTTTACAGTGGATGCAACATGGGAGGAACAAGGTAAGGTATATGTCTTATTTGGGTTAATCAGCCACACTTGTCCTGGGGGAAAATCGTAATGTGCAGTTCAATGGAAAAAGCTCAGAGGTGGTAACAGACCACAAACTGAACAAGACTCAAAAATGTCCTGCTGCTACTGAGAAAGGAAGCACCATACTGGGACGTAGGAACAGGGAAACAGCAAGATATCTAGAACAGCCCTTCTCATTACACTGCACTGGGGAAGCTTCATGTGGGGTTGTGTCCATATCTGTTCGTATTCAACGTGTGTGCAGCTCAAGTGGAGATGTGGCAGAGGTAGGCACTGAGACAGATTAGAGGTCTGGAAAATGTGGCTTCAGAGTAGAGCTTTAATGAACAGCAGCTAATTAGCCTGAAGAAGAAGGAACTAAGGAAGCAGTATTGTAACAGTCATCAAGAATGTAAGATGGTGTCATGAAGAAGAAAGGCATGATCTGCTCCTCTGTGCCCATTGGGAACAGTCTACACAGTCAGGCCAGGGAGGGGTGGATCATGGATGAAGGACACTGCGCAGATGTGCCTCATCGAGCATGGTGACAGGCCACGTGGGGAAGTTCTTGTATCTCCACTTGAGGACATCTTAAAAAGCAGGCTTAAGTTGGAGGTATAATTGATCCTGTTTTCAGGAAGAGATGGCCTCTTGACCTTGGAACCCTACTTTCTTTATATTTTACAGATCTACAACTGCTGAGTCAGCACAGAGCACTTACATCCCTCACCCAGGCTCCTGGCTTCACCAGCGTCCAGTCACAGAGATTTCAGAGGGTGTGCAAAGATCCTGTGCAAATGCATGACCAAATCACTTTAGCATTTGGCTCCCCTTGGAAGAATGTAGCTTTATGATCCGATATGTTTTTAAGATGATCCAGTTTATCAATAGATATTTCTGCTATTCTGGTATTTCAATAGATACCAATAGCTATGTATGCATGCTGACACAAATATATTTCCAAATTCTTAAGTTTGTCTGTTTGTTTTCTTTTTTCTTTTTTTTTTCTTTCTTTTTTTTTTTTTTTTACTAGATTCTTAGCATCAGTGAAAACTAGTGACAATGAATTTCACATTTAACTGTGCTCTTGGGTAAAAAAGATAACCCCTCTAAGCAGTTTGTTGTGTGTTATAAAGAAAAGGTAATTGTGAGTTCCTAAGTTGCCTCCTCTATAATATTCATTACTTAGTATACACCCATCATGCTCCATTTTATTTGTTTAATCTTCAGACTAAACAGCTTCAGGATTTTCACTGTCTCTTCATATGGAAGTCTTTTTGTGTCTCTAGCAATTTTCATCACCAGTTCCTGAATCATCTCTGCTGAACTAAACAGCATGTACAAACCTCTTTCTTTTGATTGAGGCAATGGAAATAAATGCACATTTGGGGGATGGGAAGTAGGGGAGAGAGGAGAATTTATTATTACATTTGTTTTTAGAACATTTTTTCTACATCTGGTTTTCCACAGCTTTTAAAATACATGGCAGTATTGGAGGAATTGCAGACATTTCCAAGGGTTTGTTCTGATCTCAGGAAACAGTGCATGCAAGGCATATCGATTTCTTTCTCTGTATTGATCCTGCTTCATTACTTAACTTTCAAGCCCATAAAATCTGATTGTTAGAAAAAATACTGATAGCTTATTATTGGTTAATTAGAATTTCTATTACAGCTGGTGTGTGATTTTCCCTTTCAAAAGAAAAACAAGAAACTGAATTCAAGATTATTCTTCTTCATAGAATTAAAATGTAGCTCCATTAAGAATTAATGAAAAGCACCCAAAGTACTGTAAGCTCTGTACTATTTGTCCAGTATATATGAATAGGAACCTCGTATTTATTGTTCTTGCTGTCTTTTCAAGAGCTGTGTAGATTTTTCAAGCAGTATGTGGTTCATGGTGATAATATACATATTTGCTTCAGTATTTCTCCAAAGCAGATACAACTTCTGACTTCTAGCCCAGCCAGTCAGAGGTTGATAGAATCGTAGAATTACTCAGGCTGGAAAAGACCTCAAAGATTATCAAGTCCAACCACAGCCTAACCATAGTACCCTAACTCTAACAACCCTCTGCTAAATCACATTTCTGAGCACCACATCCAGACGTCTCTTAAACACATCCAGAGATGGTGACTCAACCACCTCGTTGGGGAGACTATTCCAGTGTTTAATTACCCCTTCTGTAAAGAAGTGTTTCCTAACATTCAATCTAAACTTACCTTGGCACAACTTGAGGCCATTTCCCCTTGTCCTGTCACCTGTCACCAGTGAGAAGAGACTTGCCCCGCTCTCACTGTAAGCACCTTTCAGATACTGGAAGACAGCAATAAGGTCTTCCCTCAGCCTCCTTTTCCCCAGACTAAACAGCCCCAGCTCCCTCAGCCTCTCCTCATAGGGCTGATTTTCCAAGCCTGAAGAAGACACCACTGAATCCCAAACTCAGCACCACCTCCATACCCTTGCCAAAGTTGACTAGCAATGTAAGAAGTACAAAGCTGCTCTCACTAGCAGGAGAAATAGTGACAGGAAGGTTTGATAAGGGCAAGGAGGTGAGGAACATTCCTGCAAGGCAGAACGTCCCAAGGCCGTCTTCAAGGGGAAAGTGAATCTCAAGCTTTCTCAGTGCATGGATGTCTGTCCCTGTCTTTTGAGGTAATAAATTTTGGCATTTTAAAAATATTCCAATGACAATGTTACCGTTGTGAAAAGTGATCAGTTGGGCATACTCACTTTGTCTGCCTTCAGGTCCTTTTGTCACAGAATTACAGCATAAAAGCTGACATTTTTTTGGAACCTTTTACTGATTTGCATTAATGGCTAGAGGTAGACACAGAATTCTAATATTGTCTATGGGTTGCTTGGCATTTGAGAGCTTATGTCAGATCTTTTGGGTTATATGAATATTTCCTTTGATGTAATGATATTCTTTATTCTTACAAAAAACTATTTAAAAGGCAAAGAAGAATCTCTTTTCAATATGTATAGTTAATGAAACAGCAATCCATATCACCTCATCCATTGTGCATTTCATAAATATATATTACAACGGGCAGCTTTTAACATTTCCCTTGTTCATCTCAGTCTAATTCTTTGACATCTTCTGGGTCACTGTAGATTTCTTTGAGAAATATGGACACAGCGATGTACACATCAGTACATATAGACATCAAGGAGAGTACGTGGTCTCCCAGACTTTGAGTATTTCTCAAGTATATATTACATGTACTTGATAATACAGGGGTCAAACTACAGTTTTGAATAGATTCCTGTATCACTGGCTCTTCCTTCTAAATTTCTACAGACTCATGTAACTGCTCAAGTTCAACTACAACTTACAGTTTTTACATTTGGTAGGGCCGTGTTTCTTCACTTCATGGTCTTTTTTACAGTATCTGAGCAGATGTAAGTAAGTAACTACTTTTCCTGAAGCAGCATGTATGCAATTCGTTGTGTTGCACAAAATTAACAGCACATAGTCAGCCAAATTCATGAAGAACAATGAGGTATCCAACTGATAAGAATGGGAATTCTGCTGAAGTCTGAGCAACAGGCATGAGAAATTAGACCAGAAATCAATGGTATAAAACAGCGTGCTAATAAAATAAAGAGAATACATGCTATTCTACCTCCTTTTAGGAGGGATATATTTGGAAAACTAATTGGAAGGAAGTATAATTAGACACTAAGGCCATGAATACAAGCAAGCAGTTAGTATGTGTGATGGGTGACACCTCTGATCACTGTCCTTACTTCCCCTGGTCCTGGAAAACAAGGAGATTGAACCAAGGAAGACAGAGAGATCTAGGGGACATCAGCAGCATTTTGTCTCATGACTAGGTCTAGCAAAGCTCTATTGAATTATGAACAAATTCATGGCCCCCTATCTTCTTTTTGTGTTTCTTTCCATTTCCAACCCTTTTCTTTTTCCTTACTCTCCTTTTACCTTCTGTGTAACCTGGACACTCATATACTTTGTGTGCGCTTTGGTGTGCCTCTGTCTCTCTGTGTGACTCCTAGTGTGCTTGGCTAAGAGGAGAGCTTTTGTTGCTGCACTGCATATAAAAGGAGTTAACAAATAATTGGCTTAGCAGCATTCCAAAGACACCAGCTCTTAAACTGGCCAAGAAGAGTATGTATGTGCTGTGCATGCTACTCTAGAAGTGTCGTTGCAAGTAACAGCCCATCTCAGAAATGAAAACCATATTTCACTTTTTTGATGCCCTTTGTGTCTTCTTTGGTTCTTGTTTATCCAATTTTTCCCTTGTCTTCAGGGAGCCAAGACATGACAAAACAGCTACGCTCTAGCTCACCTGACATTTTATCTTTTCTTTAACAAGAATAATTACTATAATCTCGAATATACTGCCAAAGGCTTCCCAAATTGTCTTTCTACAGCTGAAGTCTAAGGAAATGGGGTATACTGCTAAAACTAAGTTAGTTTGCTGTTTATATGTCAAATGCATTAATCTTTTTCTATTCTTACTCTGCATATTTAATAAAGGATGATAGAATTTTAAGCTAGTTGTTTACCATAGTATTACGCAGACTGAGATTTCTCTGTCAAAAACATGAGTGCATTTAATTGTCTAATGTTCAGCTGTGACAAGGTCATGTTAACACCACTGCATTTCTGGACCTATTAACCCACTGAAACCCACACAGAATTCAGTTGTTTTTCCCCTCATGGGAATTTTACATCAGACGGTGATTTGTCTGCAAGTTTTACACTTTTCTGATTTTTCAAAGCACTCACACCCAGGCAGCTTTCCCATCTCCCTTCAGGATACATCTTAGTTACATTTCCCCCCTGACAGATTGAGTACTGACTTTCTTCTTATCCAGCAAAAGAGAATTTGGGCATGAAACCAAGACTACTGGTCTTCACCAAATCCCAGACAGAGCTTCCAATGGCTGCCTTTACTGCCAGAGACAGGAAAATCTCCCATCTTTATAAGTCTTCCCATCTTTACAAGTCAATTACACTCACTCTTTCCTGGACGAAGACATTCTCGTTCTCCTCCTTGTTCTGGGTACATCTAGGAGATCTACCATGACACTGTGGAGCTGACTCCCCATTGCTCTCCAGCAAGTGGTGCCGAAAATCGGAAGTAAGGCCAAGCCTACATCCTGGATGAACTGAGCTGCTCCTGGGTATAATGGCCAGGATGGCTGGATGCAGGATATATACATATCACGGGGAATGTGGGTGCAGTCCATTTGCAAGCACGAACTACAATGCAGCACCCTTGGAGAAGGGAGCTGCAGGGATCAGCAGCTACTAGTCCAAGAGCCTTTATATTGCTTTTGGAAAAAAGTAAGTAAATCCCTATGGTACCACATGCTGCTGTTGGAGTTATGGAGGTGTGCTCTGAGAATGCAAGATGTTTGGCTATCTTTACCTCAGTAAATTACATCATGATGGGGCTTAATATTCACCCATCTTTCAGGATTTTAAGAACTCTCCCCAGTCTCACAAGCTCTTTCGTGTCCACTGGTTTCAGTGCTGGAGAGCGGCCCCAGGCATGATTAACTAGGTAGGAAAGAAAAAGCCTCAGGCTCCCTTTAGCAGCTGCCCCTAATCTTCTCCCAGATTCTACTACTACTGAACATCAGAATGTTTTCATTGGGTTGGTGCAGCTGTCCCTCGCAGGAAAAACAAAACACTGTAAATAAATAAGACATAGTAACTTATTCAGGGAGTGTTTGTGCACACGTGTTCTTCTGAAACCCCCTAAGCTCTTAAGAAATCCATGCAATTGTCTTCTGTTACCTATGGTTTTGTTAAAATATAACTTCAGGAAAAATGTGTCTGACACCTAAAAAAACCTGAGTTTATGCAAATCTAGAAAGTTATGCAAATGCGAAACCTACTTATTATTTTTTGCAGATGATGATGGCAAGTATATATAACCTGTCAGCTCTTAGTGTGAGCCCATTATAGTGATAATACATTCATATGCTCCGTTCTGAAATGACAACCGTCTAATACGTGTGCGCTGGGCAGCACTCAGATGTTCAAAACTCAGCAATTTAAATTTGTAGAGAATGGGAAAAAGAAAAAAAAAAAAAGAGCTCATCTACATCATTAATTTCTGTTACACAACATTTCATTTTGAAGAAAAGAACTAAAATTATAGGAGCCTTGAGAAACAGCCAAAACTCTAACTAATTTCTTCTTTCCCACACTAGAACCAACAGGAGAAGTAGTTTACCTGAGCCTTTATTGTTTTGGATTTGAATGGTTTAACAGCATGTGCAAAATGAGCACTCTCTGAAGGGCAGGAAATAACTGCTGCAAGGAAGTCTACCTACGAAACATTAGCAATGCTGCAAGCAGTCATCAAGCCACATTCTAAACCTTTTTTAGGTTTTTTTTTTGGTTTGTTTTTAATACTCACTAATAAGTACCAGATCAGTAACAGTAGAAGCGGAGCACCTCAGGTTGTTTATACAAACCAGCCAGCAAAGAAAATGGTTTTCTCCATCTACCATGAAGATGTATCACTTGTGCATCAAATTGCAAACATCTCTGCAAACACTCTGTATTTTTTTCTCTCTCATAAGACTGCAGAGTAAGTCACGCCAGCTGAAAAGCTGGACATTTTCTTCTAGTTTTATATGAAAAAGCCAGCTACAAAACATCAAATTATACTGAGGGTTTTTTTTTTCAACAGACAAACCCAAAACAAAAGAACTACTTCAAGCCACATTTAGTTTTGCACTCCTCACTACTGAAATGGACAAAAATCAATCAAAACATCTCACTTTACTCTTCCTCCTCCCATACTCTTTGCTTTGACTGAGAAGAGATTTCAGCGCTCCTTAAGCACTGAAAAAAAAAAGGCAAATCAATAAAAATTAGAGCTCAATACATTTTGGAACATTCTATGTGGACTTGAATAAGTGGGAAAATAGGCTTTAAACCTCTGCTTTGAAACAGAGAAATAAGGGATTTCAAACAGGACTTCCAGAGCCAAAAGGTCAAGTTTTCCATCCTAGTTGTCACCAAACATTTTTAAAAACAGGCACAAACATGTTTCTGAGGTTAACTGGTTTCTCGTTCCACATCTGTCCACCATCTCTGTGCACAGGGTGGGCATCTGCCATTTTGTACATCCTGTGCAAGACTCACTTAGACTCTGAGCAAATTGTACCCAGCCGTACGTGCCTTCAAACTGCTGACGCACTGTGAACTGCAAAAGCACCAGGAAAGAAAATTATCATTTCTCAATACAGGTCTCTAAAACACACACATACTTTAAAATAAATTGACTGAACATTTAAACCTGCTTAATTTTGGAATCAATTCCACGTTTGAAATAATCTACAAGTTGGAGCAGCTGAAGCATAAAATGTGTTTGAAACTGAACAAGTTTAAATATTGAATCAATTTTGACATAAATGTGTTTGCATATTAAAGCATTAAAAATGAATCCAGTTTAAATATTAAGCTGATGAGAGAAAGAGCTGTGCTAGGGAAAAAAAGATTAAGGATGACCACTAAAATTACAACACACTCAAATATTAGAAAATCCCAGAGTTTTTTAATCTTAGTGAAACAGCTATGGGTAAAGGAAAACGAAAAATTCTGCTAGCACTGGTATGTTAAAGAGCTCATAAGGCATTTGGGACACAGAATGGTGATGGGTGGAAAGTTTTGAATTCACATTTCACTTGGAGTTTCATCCTTATCTGATTTCAAGGGCCTTCCTATAAGACCTCCTTCCCTCTGCAGCTCCAGTCTCTATTTCTACCTTTAGCTTTCCTTGGGAGCAAAGGAAGGGTTCACAAGTCTCATCCTTCCACCTCACACGTATCATCTTCAGTCACTCTGCCCCTTCCCTGAATTTCTAGCACATTCTTACACTGTAATCATTCACAATGAGCTAGCTGTAGTGGGCTGGGTCTTAAAATACAGATTTCTTGGTCTAGCCAAAGCTACTACTGATGAAGTCTGAGGGGGAACTGCCTTCCAAATGGAGTATTAAGTGCAGCTTGTGGAAAGGCCTCAGCCTTCCTGCATCTGTCCCAGTGCCTGCACGAGGCATGCTGGACAAAGAGAGGGGAGGAGGAGTTGGGTACAAACTTTGGTGTGCAAAGGAGAATAAGCAACTGGGGTAAATGTGCTCCATCACAGGCTGCCATGAGCAATTTCTGTAGCCTGGCACAAGAGAAAGCTCGTTACTGCTTGGGAGCAGCAGCAGGTTCACTAGCTCAGCCCGTGTTTTTCATCTGAATCCAGATGACTGAGGATCGTTGGATTTCATGGTATTTAACCAATTATTCACTTGGGCTGCTCACGCTCTGTTAAGAAAGATGCAGAGACACTGCTCTATGTGCTGCTCTGAGAGCCCACCCAGCTTGAGATGCTGCTTGTCCTTGCAAGCATTCAGCTGTGTGCGGTTGTTAGCAGCCCCTGCACACCTAAACTTGAGCACCTCCTTCATGTCCTTCACCAAGGCAGAACTCATCAGCCAGTTTGCATTCTGCCTCCAATATTAATTTCATAGCCGAAGATAGATGGCTATCACTTAGCCATTTTACCTGTGAAGTTGTCCCTTCCTCCACCTCAGTGCCTGGCACTGTTCCTGCTGCAGAGCTCAAGCAGTACCGGTGCTCCAGGTGAGGGGCATGCTCAGCAAGAAGCAACACAACCTCTGGGAAAACATCCTGCTATCATTGACCGCTGCTGAGAGTTTGGGTTCTGAGAACCAAAATCACAGAAGGATCAGTCTCTTGAGAACCGGTTGTCATTTCTGCTAGACTGCACAGCACTGACATTTACTAACCTCTGTAGCAAAGCCAGCACACCACCTCCACATCTCTCCCTGCCAACCCAGTACAAGAAAGTAGCACTTTTGTAGGAATGAATGAAAGCTGGAGGTGAAGACTTGAATGTCTGGAATGATCAGATCTGTACTTATCAAAGAAAACCCCTAGATTACTGTGAGCATTAACAGTCCATGAGCTAAAACATTTCATTAGGAGGACGTTAAATACTTAGATGTCTGGAGCTGCATCTCCTTGCTGGAGAAGTTTCAAAGAGGATGGCGGTTTTAGCTCTTTGTCCGTGCTGTGTGGAAATCTCAAAGTGTGCATTTTTTACTGGAAGTTTATTTTAATAATAGAAAAGTTTATGCATGATGAGAACTATTGGTTGATTATGTGAATCTGACTGCCATCAAGCTGTGGTTATCAAAAGATAATGTTAAGGAAGAGTTGCCTGTACTTGTGCGACGTGCATTAAAAATGTAATCTTCAGAGAAAAGCAAGTAGGGAAGCTTGTTGACAGCAGGTACAAAACCAAGGCTCTGCTCATCCTCCTGACACGCAGCTGTGAAATTCCTCATTGCTGTAAGAACAAGGCAAACCAGTGCTATCACAGCCACCTGTATTTTCGATATTTGCTTGCATCTTCTCAAAAATAACAATGGAAACTGAATGCACGGTTTATTCCACTCATTTTCTTTCCTTGTATAGATTCTCCTCTCACCTGTGAGGACGGCAGACTACTTTATTCTGCAGCATACTATAAATCCTTTGGACTCACTGATTGGAGCTTATCAGCAAGTTGCCTCTCTCCATATGCTTCTGTGAGAGAAGTCCCTCACAGAACTCACCTTGGCAATGTAAGCTGAAATCCTTTATTCACACAGCATCACAGAATGGCCTGGGTTAGAAGGGACCTCAAGGATCATGAAGCTTCAACCCCTACGCTGCGTGCACCAACATCCACATTTAATATTAGATCAGACTGCCCAGGGCCCCATCCAACCTGGCCTTGAACACCTCCAGGGATGGAGTATCCGCAGCCACCCTGGGCTGAGAGGTTCCTTCATGCAGGAGGGATTTCTATCCTTAACTTTATTGGGTGAGATCTGACGTAGCATTTTTTCCAGCCCTGGCTGTAGGGACTGTGTAGGACACCTCCCCAACTGTGCTGGAGCACAGGACAAACCTTAATCTGGTGCACTTCATTCATTTCCTTTATTCATTTGCTGACGACCTTTCCTTTATCACACATGAAATATTGTCTGCATAAAAAGACCGAAGGAACTCTATCCTGCTTCTTCCTATCTCAGCCTGAATAGGTTAAATTGCCATGGTTACCTCTCCTGTGCTGCTAGACCTTGAAATACATCTCTATTTCACTTCAGCTTTCCAAGCTCAAAGCTGAGCTCTAGACAAATTTAGGAAGACTTTCCATCAGGATATTAGCTCCCCTCCCAGAAGTCCCCTTTTGGGTTTCGCTCATGCCTCCAGCTTTCTTCTGTGCCTGTTTAAACCAACAGTTGCAGCAAACCTCCAAATCAACAGCCTTGTCAGGATGAATAATCTAAAATTAATGTGCACTTGTCGACACGCATTACTGTTCCTGACAGAGATGCGTTGCCGGCGCTGGCTACAAACCGACAATCCTTCAGAAGAAGTTTGCTCAGCGCAGTCTCAGGGCTGATGGAGAGCAGGGATAAGGCTGGCAGCCGGGTTTCAGCCGATAAGTACAATGGCTCCTGACACGGCAGGCTCACAGTGAATCCACCAAAGACCAGGCTGCCTGCTTTTTTCTTTTTTTCTTTTCTTTTTTTCTTTTTTTTTTTCCCCCCATTTTCCTGCCGTTTGCTTTATTCTCACTGGTGGTGGTTATCACATTTATACAGCACCCCCTGAGAAATCATCCAGATGGGTTCTGAACATCTTGTTTTTACCATCCTCGACTTCCAAGTGGCAGAGCGGGTGTGTGAATAACCCAGCGCACCTCAGGAGCATCACAGCCACACACTTTAACCCATACCTATGTGCCCGGTTCCCCAGTTCCCACCTTGCTTTTTTTTCTCAGCTTAGTCCTGCATTCTCTGCTGTAGTGGTATGGGAAAACTGCAGTGAGTGAAGACAGAGCGGGACATGGGACAGAATCCATAAAAGCAGGTGTGGGGCTGAGGCTGTTAGCTCTGTGCCTGCTAAAGTAATGAAACTCGCTTGGAATGAAAATAAAAGAATGAAGTATTGCTCTGATTTTTGCCCCCTTTTTTTACACAGCTCAGTAATCAGCATTCAGCATATTGCTGCATTTTTTAAGTTAACTGCTACAGAATTCATGAATTCTTCCTCATGAATACCAAAGGATTCAGTCTTCTGCAATTTAATAGGTAACAGAGTCCCTTTAAAAAAAAATTGTTGCCAAGCTTTTGTGTATCAACACAGCTATATGAAAATGGAGAGAGGCCTTTATTTCTGGTTCCACTCAGCCCTCATCACTCCCTCACCCTCTGCACCCAGTGACAACTTGGGGCTGCATGCTGCACAGGGTATCCCCAAGACCCTTGGGAAACATGGTGACAAGCAGTGTCCCCCAGGCTGGAGAGGATGCCCATGCCTCCTGTTCTATGCATCTTCAGGAGCAGCAGGGGCTCGTGGGGGGGCAGTGTGTCTGTTGCAGTCCTCTCCCACCTGCTCACACTGGCTCCCAACCATCTTTCATCTTGCAGTTTTTACTACCAAAGAGCTCAAGGCAACTGTGCCTTCACCCTGGGGCACACTGGCCAAGTGCCCTGATCCTGAATCCTCAGCTGAGAGAAGCTGTCCCCTGAGAACGCTGCTTTCCCTCACCAGTGCCACCAATGCCTACTAGGGGCTTTGTAGACAGTGAGGAGCAGCCCTTGTTGCTCATCCTAAGGAACATTTCTACATAGTGCCTGGAGAATTGCAGATTATTCTTCTTTACCGTTTTTCCCTATTTTCTTTACACTTCTAAGAAGAAAATTACCTAGAATTTACTAAGCTGCACAAACAACTACTTGGCAGCTTTCTGCATATTTGGAAAAAACACTTCCTTGGCAGAATGTTATACAGGTTTGCAACTTTGGGATGGTATTGCCATAATACATCTCACGCAGCCCAGACTGGCATCCTGGTGGATTAAATACAGGAGAAATACTTGCAGTCCCGAGAGACTCCCTGCCTCGGATGCACAGTCCCTGGATGCTGCTGCTCAACAAACACTGTGGAAGCCCTCCACTAATGGTTGGCTAATGCTGCATGCCCCATCCGCTCATTCTGCACTGACTGCAAACAGAGCCAAGGTCTGGGCACAAGGCACGGCTTTCTCTCTCACTTTTGCCTTTGGACTCTTGTCTAGCCGGGAAAGAGTGTGCTGGAAGAGATCAGAATATGAGCTGCAAGAATTTTTTGGGGGGCTATGGGAAGGAGAGATCATGTTTGCAGAAATGTAGGTGAGAAACAAAGCTGCAGAAATGATCTCCTGGTATATGGTGGAACTCTGTGGCTAGGCATGCTCATTTCTATTGCAAACGATCATACAAAAGTGCTGGGAAGCAGAAATGTATCTGCATTTTAATAGTGAAAATAGGCAGCCTGTGGAAGAACCTTCAGGGTTTCAATGGAGGGATGGAGGGATGGCACATAGGGAACAAGGCTCAGGGAATCTTAATTAGGTACATCACAGAATCACAAAATCATAAAATGTCTCAGGTTGGAAGGGACCTCAAAGACCATTACTTAAAATCTTCTGCCTTGGGCAGGGCTGCCCTGCACCAGCTCGGGCTGCCCAGGGCACCATCCAACCTGGCCTTGAGTGCCTCCAGAGGTGGGGCCACTGCCTCTCTGCCCTCTCGGTGACTAATTTCTGTCTGACATCTAATCTAAATCTCCTGTCTTTTAGTTAAAAAATATTCCCCCTTGTCCAATCACTATCTGTCCATGTAAAAAGTTGATTTTCCTCCTGCTTATAAGCTTCCTTTAAGTACTGGAAGATCGCTTTCAAATAAATTCTTTTTTTTTTTTTTTTAAACCAAAAAGAGAAGAAAGCATGAGAAAGCATTTCACAGTTCCTGTAATACATGATCATAGAACCAAAGAATCAAGGAATGGCTTGTGTTGGAAGGAACCTCAAGGATCTTCAAGATCCAGCCCCTCTGCTGCAGGCAGTGTTGCCAACCACTAGATCAAGTACAAAATCAGGTTGCCCAGGGTCCCTTCTATCCTTGCCTTCAATACATCCAGGGTCAGGGCATCCACAGCCTCTCTAGGTAGCCAGTTAACAATCTGTTACAAGATGCTGTAAAACAGGAATGGAGTCGATTTAAACCCAAGTAAAGCTCGAGGCCTCCAAGACCAAAACCCACTGACTGCCTCAAACACACAACTCACATACCCTTCTCAGAACCCAGTGAGCCAGCCTTTTCTCCCTTCTTCCCCCTCCCCAAGGCTCTCTGCAGACAGGCTGCTAGGAGGCTCTATCAGCATGCTGACTCCCTGCTGCTGATTGGAGCACAGGTTACATCTCATCAGGTTATGCCATGGCACATGTCTATGAAGACAACATGAGGTGCGATCGTGCCACAGAAATTAACAATGCAGAAAGACATTTTCTTGATTCACAGTGTGGCATCAGCTGATGCATCTGAGCAGTGGATTAAGGGCTTCCAGCAGAGAGATGGGGAGGAAGTAAGGGAACAAGCTGCCAAATGGTAAGTATCTACACTAATTTTGCAAATTCAGGTATTTCATGTCTTTCCTAATCTAATTGTGAATGCAAACCGGATTACTGTATCTGACATGACAAGAATACAACATCATCAATGCACGTTTGAAATGAGCAAGTGAGTTTGTTGGATGAAATACATTGCTGATACAAATAACTCATAATAAAAGACACTCATAAAGGTGGAAAGAGATGGGAAGGGAATAAAAAAAAGTAGGAGGCAGCCTTTTCTCCTGACTATTATGCATCATTAAGTTAATTCAGCTGACAAGAGAATTTAAGGAAGGATGCAGCAAGAAAAGCAAAGGTGGTTGTAGCACATTTCCAGGGACAGGAAAAGACATGCTTATGGAGATGCTTGGAGGTTCAGGAGAGAGATCAATGAAAGTAGAGGGGTAGAAGAGGAGCTGTACTTGGTGCACAGCAGTGCAGAGAGGCATGGAGAAGTCTCCCATTGGGCAATTGCTTGAAGTACTGCAATGTCACTCTAAAGAGAAAGCACTCAAATCTCTTGCTCTGAAATCTTCTGTCTGTTGTTTGGGTTATTTGTTATCAAAGCCCTTACCACTAGAGAAGCTGTAGTTTCCCCAGGCTCTACGTTCTGTCTGTGGCAGGGCTGAGGTAGCCTCAAAACTACCTATGATCAGAAGTGGAAGAGCTGCACCTCACCCTAAGCTTCAGGCTGTTTCCTGGCTTTAGCACATGTAAAAAGTGGGGGCAACATGCAATGAGAAAGGTTGCAAAAAGAGAAGAGGGAAAAAGAAAGAAACAAGCAGGTCAAAGAAAATATCTCCTTTTACAGGTGTTGTCTGTGGAGAAAGTGGGCAGAAAGCCAAAATGAAAAAGCTGCCGCACTGCGAGGAGGAGCAGAGCCCACAGAGATAAAATGGAGAGGACTATCTCCACAGGAGAGGTGAGAAGAAAAACAAACCATTAACACTGCTACAAAAAAGACCAAAATAAGGTGTATTAAAGAAGCAGAAGCTATTTTCCATAGGCCTTGGTGTGAATGAGTCTCCCAAACCCCCACCTGCCCCATGAAAGGAAACGTTTCCTTTGCTGATGAATTAGCATGGATAAGATGGCGAGTCTGCTTTCAGGGAGTCATGTGTGGAGTCAGGGCTTCCTGGAGGGCCGTCAGCCTTCTCCCCTGCAGCTGACAGCAGGAGGCACTGCCAAGGAACAATGCCAGCAGGCAGCTGGGACAGCCACCGCAGGGCAGCAAAAGGGAATGGGGACACTGAGCACAGCCTGAGGAGATGAGGGATGGAGAGCAGCAGTGATGGTGGACATGGGGACAGGGAGCAGACAGCAGGAACAACTGTGAATCACCAACACAAACTGTGTTGCTGCCTGAGCATCAGGAAAACCTGCCTTCAGCGGTGCAGTGCTGAAGGAAGTGATAAAGGAAAAAAAAAATAATGAATCGGGCTTGAAGCAAAGAGAAAAGAAAATGTCAGAGTCAAAGAGAAGGAGATGGAAATGCCAGGCCTCAAGGCAGAAATGAATAAGCTTAAAGCTACAGAAGAAGAAATTAAGGCAGGGAAAACTAAAGAAGAGGGCACAATGAAAGAGAGCCAAGTGACTGTGGAGACGGGCTCATCACTGCTGCTTTAGCTGCCCTTCCACAGCAAAGTCTGCCATGAGACCCAGCGACATAGTTTGGTGTTAAGAACTCTTTCTGGAATTAAACATCAAAGGTTTTCTGAGAGAAAAGCCAAGATGTTGATGCTGGTTGTAACACTGCCCCCACAAGCCATCTCCCATGTTATTCCTAACCATGGGTTCACTCTGCTCTGTCTCTGCACCAGACCACTATAGCATCAAGGCAGGGGATGTACTCCTGTGTTCACATTCCAGCAGGACTACTTTGCCTTAGATGAAAATGCTACTGCTTACTCCTGCCTCTCCCTCCACAGGCAATTGCTTAAGTAACAGTATTTTTAGCTTGGCTGCAGCAAGCCTCCAGTTACAAACTTCCTATCCTCATATGTCACTGGCAATAATAATGTCTATGTCTACCATCGTGATGGGGAAAGATTATAATTTTTGGCATTTATTTTTTTTCTCCTCAGAAATAAAGCTTTTAACCCATTTCATTTCAGTCACACAGTTCATTCTTAAATCTCTCTCTGCTGCCTTCTATCAAATTGCTATGTTGTTTCTGGGAAATGTCCTGTTAACCTCACATTTTCCCAGCAAGGAACATCTGACTTAACCAGCAAGAAGAGTGAAGGAAGTAAAGTACAGGGAAATAAAACAGCCATGAAAACAAAGTAATCTTGCTTTAGCTCAGTTTAATGAGAGCAAAACTTGCCCCTAAGCTTTCAAAGTATTGCATAGGCTCAAAAGACAACTCTTTCTCCAGACATTAATAGAGTTAGGATTCTGTCCTACTTAGAAACTGTAGAGACAAAAGACAGGAGGCTGCCTGAACAGTAATGGAGCTTTAATTCCTGGAAATCAAATGCTATGTCTGCTGGTATTCAAATAAGCACAAAAGGCACTGTCTTAACTTAAATCCTAGGAGCCCTCAAGAGCAGCAATGAAGTGGCTTTGTCTGTACATAAAGAAAATGCTTCCTAGTCCATGCCTGCTGTCCCAGGATCTCTAAAGAACTACTGAATACTCTCCCAAGCAAACATCCCTGGGTGGTGCCATGAGGAGGCATCAAGCAAATTCCACCCATTTTCATCCTCTGCTGTGTCACACTCCCTATTATAAGAAGATGAGCCATGATTTCCCTTTTGACCTTTTCCTTCTGGACTCTTGAGGGGCCATACCAGGACCACTGAGAAGCTGGGATGTGTCTTGGGCTCTACCCACTGCTCTGCAGAAGATGGTCATGCTCTTCTGTGTGGTCCTGCCAGCATGCTTCATCCCACAGTGACTGAGACAGTAGTTTAGCCAGTTGATTACACCAGTTAATTTTTAACTAATTGAAAACTAATGACAAAATGCATCACACAAAGGCTACCATTATTTTCTGTCCTTTATGTAGTCTGTGTTTGAAACCCTGGACATTAGTTCAGAGGGTTTATGTCTTCTGACAACCTCTAAAATAAAGTTATTTTCCATATAGATGTGCCATACGCTAGGTTCACCGTATGTGGGGAAAAAAGGAAAATATGAGAGAAAGTGAAGGGAAGAAAGGAGAGGGAAACAAGATAATGGGTAATGCGAAAAAGGAAGGGAGCACTTCAATCCAAACTAATGAAGAAGTTTGATGGACAAAGTCTGCACTATGCAAACGTAGGTACTGCAACATGATGATTTTATGCTGCCACCATAGTATGAATTTACATTTTACTGCACCCATCTCCAGTAAAATCCAGCTCTCTGGCTTGACCGTCCTTCCATTACAGAGGGGAAGGAGAAGGACGAACGTTTGTCTTTCCAAGGGGCTGCTCCTGCCCGTTTGCATGCTGGGTTTGTAACACCGTGGCATTTTGCAAAGCCGCACCGCCTGATGATGCCAGATGGAAGCATTACAAGGGGAGGATGTAGCTCAGGTTGGGGCTGCCTAATAGGACTGGCTGTAATTCAAACCCAAGCACCAACCCGCCAAGTCCCTCGTCCTAATTAAAGGTCAGGGCCTTACATGGCTCTGCCCCCACTGATCTCTGTATTGTGCAGTCACCTGGGGAGGGGGGACAGGCCGAGTAGGCAGCAGTCCTTGAGGAAGCACTGGTGCAGAAGCAGCTCCTCTGAGGAGACTTAAAGGAGACTGAGGAACACATGACTGATTAAAGCAAGTTAATAGAATTGATTTAAATCATTCTTAATTGTATTATTCCTGGCTAATTATTTTTTCCAGTAGGAAAGGGAAGAATCAAAAAGCCGACCAGCTAGAACTAATGAAGAAATATTTTATGGTAACTGTTTGCATTAATAATAATATGGAGTGTTATGATTAATCAGAAGGGCACAAACACAGCGAGTTAATTGCAGGTTGCTGATTACAGATTCTGAGTTTCAGACTAATGCAGTAAGCAGACACAGAACCAGATTTAAATATGAAGCAGCATTACTGATTGCCCTGAAGTTTTCAGCAGCTTAACACAGATCCAAATCTAACCCTTGGTCTTCTTTTTTTCTACACAGTTAGGCCTGTTTAGACAGGTAATTAGATCAGCTGAATACCCTATTCTTTGACTTTAGTGCCTAAGTGGAAAAGCTTTGTATACTAGCTTATTGTGAGCCTAGCAAGTGAGCATTCAGTCACTGATGCCAAGAAGTTAATGACTCAGCCCTATGTTTTCTGGAGAGAACTTGGCTGTTTATCTGAGAGGCAAGGCGAGTTCCCGAAAGGAAGAAAAGTGATGGTCACTGAAAGGGACAAGCTAAGGTGAGCAGTCTGAAAAAGTTTCTGTCATTTTTGGATTGTGGGCATTATGTGGCAACATAACGTTGCATCATTTCTAGGACACAAAAGCAATTGCTATTTAAACAAACATCAAATCCAAGTCAGGGACTTCGGGCTTCATCTTGAGGCTAAAAAATTAATTACCATGAGCATTAGGAAGTATTTCTTCTTGTCCTCCTCTCATACCTCCTCTGTAGTATTTCATAATTGAATGAGCTTGTTGGAGAGGCTTTGCTTTCCCTGCACTATTTTGCGAGTTTTGGAAAAGGGAAAACAGACTAAGGTATTGTTTGAGTTTTGGCAATGCACATTCTTACATAACAAAAGCTTTTCCAGCATCATCAATGTATAGTGCAATTCTAATCAACTGAGATTGCAGAGATTCTAACTATGGGTATGCATTAGTTGCACCGTTATCCAATAATTATTAATAAATGATGAAGTAGTGCATTATCCTGTTAACTGCAATAGTTAGACCTCCTAAATATCTGTAATGAAACACACAGTTGAATGCACTTTCATTTGAGGCAGATGTCTTTGTACTTGAGATGATGATCAGGAGTGGATTACAGCAGGTACTCGGGGACTTGCTAAAAGTTAAGCAGGTACTTAACTACCGCCTTGCAATGGGATGGACTTCAGCACCATTAAATTCACCAGGGCAGAAACGTGCATCTTTTATTAAGCGTGTCCTTAACTGAACAGAGACAGTGCCGGAGGATGGGGTGCTAGTGAAAAACAGGGTCAGGCTTCTGTCTCAGTTTTACTGCATATAGGAGACTCACATCACATTCATTTTTAAAACTGTCCAGTCCTGAATTCACTCCATTTTATGATAGAGAAGGGGAATATTCATCTTCAGTTTAGGTAAGGGCTTTCTTGCCTTGCTGATGATCTTTGTTCTCTCATCCTTCTGGAAATATTATCCCTTTCAGTGCTTGCACCATTTCAAGCATGGCCTCATAATGAAACAATATAATTTTAACCATCCCTCTGTCCGTGACAGAGTGACCATATGACTGCTGAAGGACAGTGCTGAATGGGACCCTCCACTATTCTGGATAAATATGTGTTACATGAGAACGACTGCCCTGTGCCTGTGTGGTAGGGTCTGGGCAGGCATGCTGCCCATGGTGGGCACAGTCTCTCTGCAGATGCAGCCCAGTACATCAGATTTACAGCCCACGGCTGACTTATCTGCAAGCAAACAGCAGTCAGCTCCTGGATATGCAGCAGCCTGGGGTGATGAGCATCTGTGAAAGCATCTTGCTGCCACAAAAACACAGAAAATACCTGTCCCATCAAAAGGTTTTCCCATATGAGATCTGGGATTGGACCATCTATACAACATTGTGTAATACAGGATCATCTCTGTTATCAAGCACAATCCTAGCACTGACTGATGGGTCTCTATGGGCTTTCCAAAGCTGAGGCCATGGGAGCTTATGTACTCACAGCATGTTCTTTAAGACGTGGCTCTGTATTTATGTCTGTCCTTCCAGGGTGCACATAATTAGTTTAAAACCCGAGGGCTTATTTCAATTTCTGCTATTTCAGCCAGTTTCAGCTGGCTTATTTCAGAGCTGACAGAACTGGAAATTATGAGGGTCCTGCACATATAATGTAAAAATACAACTAAGAGAAGAGAAACTCAAATGAATGTCCCATGGAGAGAAAATCTGTAGGTAGTTCTCCCCAATTAGTTATGCTTTGAGCCTTGGCCAGAAGTCTAGCAAGAGTGGCTTGGGCCTTGTCATGGACCACATCTCTGGGGGCCTTGAAAGGGTCTGGTTTTGTCTGGAAGCTCATGGGGCACATGGAGGCAAAAAGAAGATGTTGTGGGGCTGACCCTGCCTATAGCAGCCAAAATAGAGGTAACAGGGGTACTGTATAAGAAGAACAGGCATCTGTGAGTGTAGAAAACAAATCCGAAGGCACCAGGCTTTTTTAGCTGCTCTGCTCCTGCAGCAACTGGTTCTTAAATTTCGTGGCACTCGCTATTTCTCTGCTTACTTCTAACTGGGAAATTATATGACAGAAGTCCCAGAGCTCTCACATCTCTCCATGGGATAGATCTCAGCATCTCCAAGTTAGGAATTTATTTTACCTGTGTGGTCCCTAGAGACTTCATTCAGTATTCTTGTGAGCCTTATCTTTACTACCTAAAAGATTCCATGGTAATTTGTCACCATTATCTATTGCTTTACTAATATTACTTAGGTAAATTATTATAATCTCATTAAAAATATTTCAGTATTTCCTTTACAACTTTGTTCAAAGTCATCTAACGAAAATTAAATTAATAAAACATCTGTCTTTCAATATAGTTCAAAGTATTCTAGCAAGATATGTGCATGCCCATTAATTCTGCAGCAAGATGCAGAATTTAAAAGGCTGCTTTTTGTGATCAGGACAAGTAGCCACATCTTCCATTTTTCTTTAAAACCTATCTGTAACGCAGGGTGTACAGTTCAGCCCCCGAATCAAATATCCTCATCTCTGTTAACATATTTCACTAAGCAAAAGTGCCAATGCTCAAGGCACGTTGGGATCAAGAATCTTCCTATGCCTTAAAAAATTCTAAATTTTTCTGTCTTCCTATTAACTTCCCATTTTCTGCATGTGCACAGCTCATATTTCCCTGCTAGCCTGGGACCACACATAATCTGGTCCCCCACAGCTGTCTCTGTGGCTCACACAAGAAATGTCTTTCTAGGACAGACTCTAGTTTACAGTCAAATAACTCCTGCGGGCTCACTTCCAGTTGCTCATTGGCATCTAATAACACTGAGCCTAACAGGCATCTAAACATATTCTATTTATCCTCAGGTGCCTGTCTTCAAGGAAAAAAAAATACATTATGTTACTACGGAGTACATTACCAGTATTACAATATCATTACCATGAGATGTTGCTGTCCTAACTCGTCTCTTTCCCATATACTTTTTCTGAATACAGAATCCACTCAGGCTCTCAGCTCAAAGGAACACCACCATTGCTTTTCTATTTTTTTTTCTCCAGCACCACACGAGTCTACATGCTTGCTGAATTTAATGACAACAGTAATAAAGCACTGCAAGGGAGGACTAAGTGATGATACACGAACAAGACGGTGACGCCTGCAGCAATTCAAAAGCAGCATTATTTAAATCTATCCCTAGCACTTCTTACAAACAGTTCTTAAGTCTTAATTAAAGAAGAAAAAGAAAACACAATAATCTAATAGCATTTAAAATAAATCTTATTCTTGTACTGTAAAAAATAGGACTACTCTACATTTGGGATACAAAGCTTTTGGGAGAAAGAATGCACCGCACTTGCTTCTGTGGCATATGGAAGCTGACAACAGGATCTGGGACTATTTTCTGGACAGGTCAAAAATGGTAGGAGAAAAAAAATAAGCTCTTAATTCTTTGAAAAAGCTTTCCATAGGGACCTGTCACTGGCCAGTTTAAAGCTCTCTGCTGAAGGGTTTGTCTTCCTGTATGTTTCTGTACCAGCACCCCTTGAGAGTCAGCCCTTAATAATAAATAACAGGAGCACAGGATGTAGGGTAGCTAATTTTCCACCTGGAAAATGGTATTCACTGATATAGTCTACTCTTTCCTGTATTAGTGGGTATAATATTTCAAAGGAATTCATCGCTGAAATTCCCATCAAACTCAGTAGAGCTGAATTCAGATCTGATGCTTAAGATATGTTTGATAATTTTCAGTCCAACCTTTATTAGCAAATATTTCATGTTCAGAGACTGTCAGTGGCAGTGACTGAAGTCTGCCGTTAAAAGAGACTTCTCTGCACTTCCACTGTAATGGTCCTTCCTCACAATGCCTTCAAGGCATTTTCTTGCTAAGGACACTGAGAAGAAGCAGCACAAATGATCCCACGGTTCCCACTGCTACCTTTCTGAGGCAAGTATCACCCATTAGTCTGAACTGCAGTAGGTTACCTGTGCTGATACAATGTACAGGTCAGGGTATCTAGATATCTCATTTAACCAGCTGAAAAAAATATATTTTGCATTGCAGTCTACCAGTCACTTCCACAGTGTGACTGGTTTTACTAGCATCTTTATGAGATGCACTCAATAAGCTGGGAATAAATACCCCTGAACACTTGAGGCAAAGCTGAACACATCTTCAGAGACCTTTTATTGCTTAAGTGAAATCAATGATCCATGATAGGCCATTATTAGTAGCACAAGGTGGAATTGCTATCCTAGAAGAACTTCATTTTGAATGCTCTTCATTCAAACCCTGAAACTGATCTCAGAAAAGAAAATGGACCACGGTGCTTAAAAAAACCCCTCCTTACTGTTATCTTCTGCAGGCCTGTCTTATCTTCCGGTCCCAACTTTGACATGTATACGACGTCCCCACAGAAGGTTTTCAGTGTTATTGCAGGAACTTGTCAGAAGAGTGCAGTGTATAGTAAGAGAGAGTAGCACGGGTGTCATGCAACAAGTCTTGTGAAAGGAACTAATATCCTTCATTAGATAGGCTGGTGCAGATGTATAAAAGTTATGGGTCCAAATGTGTGTTCAGCAATAACATCTGGTCCTACATCAGTTACTGTCTTCTCTTAGAAATGTTGCTTACACAATTAAAGTTGCAATAAGCGCCTTCCAATAGGAGGAGGCTGGACTGCGTGTCCTCAGTGATGCTTTGTGTGCAGACCGCCTGCAGTGCTTGATGACATGACACCTCATAAAATTACCTCCATCTTAAGAACTCAGAAGTTTTACAGCAGAGTACATCTAATGGATGCTTGTAAAAAACCCCACTTCTTTGTCACAAGAAGTAAATAGGGTGAGAACTCGTTCAATATTTAGGTACTTACATTCTGCTCTAATTCTAAACTAATGTACTTAGTATATAATTTTGCAACCAAGCAGTGTAATAGAATCGAATGTCGTAATGCATAACACTTTTCATCCTGTATGCTGCAGCCAGACAGCTTTTTACAATTAGTACTACCACTTTTTACTTTTTTTTCTAGTAAAGTAATACAAGTACAGTCATTAAGAACCGCAATGAAATACACAGGATGCTCACAGTTTTCTTTTCACTTAATCTTCAGCGTGAAGAAAAAAAGGAAAGAAAAATAGATCATCTAATGTGACTAGAAGATGCATGCATAGCTAAGAATGAATACAGACTGTGTGCTCAAAAAAAGCATTAAAGCATTAGGGCAGGCATTAGTAATCCCGCACTGTGTACATTAGAATAACTTTCTGCTAGAAAGATGGATAGTCGAGATAAAAATAAAATAAAACAAACAAACCAGCAAAAAATACAAGAAATTTTGTGAATTTCTCACCCAGGCTAACAGAAACACTTGTAGCAACAATATGGGGATATTTCAGTCAGTCACAAAGCAGCCTGATTGAACGAGAATGCTTAGGGATAAATCATAGCTTGTGATTGCATGAGCATCAATTATTTTAAAACATTGCACTGTTTCTGCAAATTGTATTTAGTAAAGCTGCACAAAAGCTTCAAATCTTCTCCAAGGTGAGCACATTTTGATTGTGATGGCTCCTGTAATTTCACATCTACTTACGCAGTTACCCACATTCCTGCACCTTGGCCAGAAGCGCTGGGCAGGGCCATGCTGAGCGGAGCAGCGTGGATCCAGCTCTTTGCCCTGACTTGGTCCTTGCTCTCCCCTAATTTCCTGATTTCCACACAGCTCACAGCCCCATGCACACTTGCACCATTAGTTTGCTCAACACCCCTGGTATGTGACTCTCATTGCATTCGTTCTCTCTTCAGTACTTGTTGCCTTCCTTAGGCTAGGATGCTCAGGGCAAGGCTAGCACAGTTTCAAATGCTGGCTAGATATATGGAGGAGACGGGTACAGGGATGTGCCTTGCACAGACACCTAGCTCCTGCCACAAATACTGCAGCACAGGTGCCAAAGCCCTGTGGTGAACCCATCCCTTTAGTAGCACCCTGGGTGAGGAGAGGGAGCTGGCAGCTGGTGGTGAGGCAAAGTCGATCAGGCTATGACGCTAGGCAAAGCAGGCCACAGCATGACTCCCTCTCCACTGCCAGATGCCAGAGCCAGGCGCTGGGATGGTGCTGGGGTGAGAACAAGCAGAAAACAGTCAACTTCCACCTGCTGCCCGTGGAACACTGTGTTCAGGCTCCACAGGGGCCGGAGACACAGCCCTTGACCTTGCCCTGTCCTCACTGCTTCTGGGAGCAGCCCCCAGGTGGCTCTGAGAGGGGGGACCCGCTCCTGTCCCCTGCCAGGATGCAACGCACATGCACAGCAGAGTTAAATATGCCACCTGTAGAGGTGCTTTCCTTCCAATGTTAACCTTCTGCTTCTCCCATATGTTCTCTTATGGGCCAAGTTTTGTTCACAAGCAGAACTGTATTACAGCTAGGAAATGACAGCTGAGCTTTACTTGTGTAATATCAAAACCAGAAGTCACCTGACTTTGATAAATACAGTTTTTTGGGAAAGAAAGGTAAATTAATTTAAATACATTTCACCTTTTCCTCCCATACCTTAACTTCTTAGGACTAATTTTAATTCAAGAGATAAATTAAATTTGATAGTCTTTGTCATGAAACATTTTGATCTATGCCTGGCAGGAGATCAGTGAGAAGACACAGGCTGCCTTATCTCAGTGTCCTTTCTGCAGCCTTCCCACTTCACATCCTTATTGCTCTCCAAATATGCCCAGTTCTGCAACTGTAGAAAACATTATGGAATTCAGATACAATCTCTGTTAAACTTGGGAAGAGCAGAAGAACCATCTATATTGTGCTATAATGATAAAAATACAGCATTAATTACTCAAATAACAGATGCAATAAACATACAGTCTTAATAAATTCCTATTCATTCTTATCAAGAGTAACAAAATTGGACAGTAATGTCTCTCACAGTCTCTCTACCTGGTATCTGAAAACAGACTGTGTCCGCAACTGGCTGAAATCCTTACCAGCCCTACAAAAGTGCTAATGGTTGTGAGGGATGCCCCAAACACATCATTTGGAGAGGTGCTTTGATGAATAAAGGGCCTCTGTTTTCCAGTGAGTTGCAACTATGCGCACAAATGCTCATCCATAATGTGAATTTAAAATAATCCTGATGAGATTGAGGGCAGGGAAGGGAAGGGACAAATGGCAATAAGCACACAGACTTTGACCCTTTGTGTCAGAAAACAAAGCCTTCTGGTTCAAATGTGAATTAGCGTTCCCATTTGACATGGTTTCAACAAACATATGCGCATTCTGGCTTGAGTCTGTCCCTAAAGGATACTAAGACCAAGCAAAGCTTGCTTACAAGTCACCCAAGCACAACACGATGGTTTTAAGTGGAAACAAATGAATGGAATAGATGTAATTAAAAATCCAAACTGAATTAAGCAAAATTGCTTCAGCAAAGTCAGCGAAGGGCAGGAATGGAGCATCTGAAATGGTTATTTGGCATAGGGTCACCGTGAAGATGAATTAGGGTTAATTTTCTGCTGGAGTGTAGGTCAGGCAGTGTGCTGTGGCAGAACGCTCGTTTTACTGGATATGTTTTGGCCTACTTACAATTTTAGAAAATAAATATTACCATGTTAAATTAAATATGCTCTGTGACAAGGACTTGCAAGATTGGGAGAATGTGATTTATATGCAATTGGCGCACATATACCATCTAATATGATATGCACAGTGTAACGAAAGCTCAGGGGTCTGATCTGCAGTGAAGAAATGCTTTACAGTCCTCTCTCAGGTTGCCTGTTGTTTTTCCTTTCTCCTTTTTTTCTTTTTTTTTTTTCTCTTTAATGACTACATGAGTTAATTAGTGGTTATGTACTCTGTCTCTTTGCCTGGCCTAGCTTATCCCTTCTGCAATAAATCTCGTTTCTTTCCCTCTCCCAAGGATCATTACAACATTAGCCAGCACTGTCAACAAAACTAATTGAAAGCCACCTGCTTTTAGGATCACCCTAATGAAAAAGAGCAAAGTTAAGAAACAAAATTCAATCAACTTTCTAATAGTCTTCCAGTTCCTATTAATTCACACAAATACAGAGGCAGAAAAAAAAACCCACAAGATCCTTTTTTTTCATTACTAACCTTATCCTCCTTCCATTTATATAATTAGAAATGATTATTTTTGTAACCTTAATCTCTCATCACCCCTTAAAGTGGAACTGATACTATTACATTTTGTCTTTTGCACTAGAGCTGCATGAGAAAGTACCTGCAAGTAGCCTTACTATTACAAGCGATCTGATCTTTCGGCTGAACATTTCAGCACCTTTTAATCAGGCAGGTCTAGATTCAGCGAAACTTTAAAGTGGAAGTCCACGTAAGCACTTATGCGAAAGATCTAAGTCTCATTGTCTTTGATGAAATTCAAGCACCTGCAGAAGCTTGAAAAAAGGCTGAATGGGCAGGACTGAATCAGTATGGATTTCTGGAACCCAGTGTGCACAACCCTTCAGCACGTGCTGAACCTCAGGCAGGTGATTAAGAGCTATTGAAGTCGATAGGAAATAAGCATGTGCTTCAAGATAAGTACTTTGCCACCATCGCACCGGAGCACACAATTTAGTCAAGTAAGTGTCAGTAACGAACACATTCTTGATGGCTAAACTGTTTCCCATAAGTAGCTTCCCTGCTCATCCTTAATTGTGGAGAAAAGAAAGCCTTAAAAAGGATAAAAACGAGTGATTTGTTGCTGTTAGGCCAGCTGAAGAAAAATACTGAGAAAGGTAAAATAAAAGGGGAAAGAACAAGACTGGCAGTACTAATGATTGTTACAGTAGTGCTTAGATGTCCCAGCAAACTGGAGGTCCCACTGTGCTGGATGCTGTGCAGACATGTCAGAGAGGATGTTGAGTAGAGGAGCGTTGCCTGTAAACACGACAAGTGGAAGTCCCTTTGAAGTTAGTCAGAATCCAGGCATGCAAACAGTTTGCACTGTGGGGCGACACGCTGCAAGGTAAATGATTAATTGCTATCAAGTATGCCAAAGCTGAAGACAAGGTCTCTCATACTGCGGCCACCAAAAATACTGTCAGCTGTGGAAAAAAAATAAGGTCATGGATAATATATTGGAGGTATTTAATAGACCAGTGTTTACTTCCCAGGACTGTAAACACATCATTATTTTTCCTACTTCAAAAGATTAAAAACATCATTTAAATGAAATACATTTAAAACAATGCAGGTGACGTGCAATATGGGATAAAGCCTACCTTCATGCAAATGTATGCATCTCTCATTGATTACAGTAATGAGATATGCAAAGAAGATCAGAGGAATATAATTTGATCCTTTTCAGAAGCTACTTGGAAATTCATGCTGGATGTCGTGTGCCTGCATCCACTACAGAATGAGAAGGGTGCAGAGTAGAACTGTGGATTCTTCATGGAGAGGGCAAATTCCTCCTGCCCTGCAAGAAGCCTGATGCCTAATGGAGGTCAGGGACCCAGGAAGGAGGAGAGCTCCCCTGTTTGTGAACCCACAGTTTCAACAGTGCAGTCAGTACTACAACAAACAAAAAAAAAGGCTTAAAAACAGAGTAGTACTGAAGAATGAAAGGGAGGAAAAAATACCAGTCAGGAATAATTATCACAGTGTATAAAACTTTCCACTCCTTTATTATCATAAATTGCAAAGTTTTATTGATGCATATTTTATCACAGCACTCTTGCCATATGTGATCTGAAGATTCAGAGCCTGTCCCCAGGGACAACGGTACTGATACAGATAATCAAGAATTCCTTTTATGCTTCTCTCAGCACAGCCACAGCTCAGATTGAAATTAACATCTTTTACAATGAAACACCAGTTTGCTGCCACAACTAGACATGACAGCTAAAGAGAAAGGCTTTTTCTTCAAGTCTCAGTTTCATTACGGACCGTGAAGATGTAAACTATGTGCAAAGCAAGGCGGATGGACATTAGATATCACGACAGGGAATCTGCCTGCAACCTGACACATGAAGAAACAGGGGAGATATTTTTCAAAATAAAGCCAGGGATGAAAAGCCAAGATCAGAGGGAGTACCTAGAAAAGCAATGAAGAGGAATCCTAGAGCTTTGAACTTCTGCAGTTTACACTGCTTGGGATGCTTTGGGTGATGCTCACACACGCACACATACAGGGACGGAATGTGTACCCAGTAAGATGCTTTTAATTGCTCTTCCATGCAATTGGGAGCACAGGGACATGTGTACACTGTAGGATCACCAAGGCATTCTCTCCTAGTTGCATTTTCAGGTTTCCCATTTCCATGTGCAGATGGGCCCCTTTTCTCACACTGCTGAGGGGCATGGAGGTTGTTTTGCTCTGTTCCCCATGGGGTCATATGTCACTGTAGCATCCTGCAGATCATTAAACAACCAACATCTGCCATGTGGGGTGCATTGTCCCTCTCATCCTCTTTGCAAGATGGACTGGGTATGCAGTGTGGTGTTTTGTTTTGGCTGGACTTTGTTGTTTTAAATCTACATGCTGCCAAATGTTAGGCAAATAAAAAAGCAGCACTTTGCTTGTGAAGGAGAAGGTGAGGCCTGTGATGGCTATTATTTTCTGAGGGCATTATTGCCAAGGTCTCAGGGTGGCTTTCCAAAAGCTGTAGCCTCATCATGGCTGCTAAAAATGAGCAAACTACACAAGTGGTCACAGGGAGCTAGAGATGATAATGCACTGGAATCACATCTTTTCATGTGCAAAATTATTTCAAGCTCCGCTTTGAGCACGTCTCCCTCCCACAACATCACGTGCCTGTTGTTCTGTTATGTTACATGCTGGCACGATACACAGTAAAGCCTACTCCATTGAGTTGTATTTTTTTTTTTCTCCTGATTAATGTTGTATCATCTAGAGGGTACATCCAAACAATGACAAGAGAGAATCAATTTAAGGTTTGAACCATATAAGTGGACAAATGTATTGACAGAGGGGCAAGGACCCTCAGGAAACATTCAAAGCATACTGCATGTCTCCACTAGAGATCAGGAATGAAGTATACAAAGGACAGCAGATCCAATGCCATTTTGCTGCCTAGTGTCTTTTTCTTTCCACAGGTTGCATGAAGCATTACTTCCGCAGTTGAATGCTATGGATGATCTCGTGCTAAAGCGTGCATAATAGCAAGACCACTTTATGGCTATAATCAAGTAAGAAAAGGAAACAGAAGGCTATGAAAAGAAGATGGTTATATGGCAGAACTGCAGCGTAAGGATTTAATTCACATCAGCAACAGAAAAAGAAAAATAGCACTAATAGATTAGTTACATGAGACTTCAGTGAACAAAAAAAGACAGGGCCTTTTGTGTGGGACACTGTCATTTCTGCTTTCCTGAAGCTAAGAAATGCTGGGAATTTTTGGCTCCTCACCCCACTGGAAGACCATATCTCTTGGGAAGGGATGATTCTGAAGCCCTCCAATCTTTGTGCAATCACAAAGTAGACTCTATAGAGAGCTACTTCAATCTCTTTTCTATTATATTTTTAATTTACACATTTCCCAGAGTTCCCTTTTATAAGATGCTAATATTGGAGGAATTTAATATTGGAGACAGTCTTGTGCATCATAAGGAGAATCCATAGGTTCAGATGACAAGGATCTCTCCAGTTGTATGTGTGCACACACAGCGATAGCTGCAGCCTCACTATCACAGTAGAGTCTAAGTTAGTCAAGGACCATTTGAAGAGAAATGTAGCAGTACATATTATTTTTTTCTATTTCAAAAAAATTACAGATATTTACTACGGCCATACAATTTTTATATTTGATTGAAAAACAGTATTTTTACCTCACAAGAAGTTATAGTATTTGGTATTTTTCCCAAGTCACAATAAAATGTAAAAATAACACAATTTCTCCTCCTATAAACATTAAAAACAAATCAGTTTTAAGAAGCAAAAATTGCAATTGCTGTGAAATGAGTCATTGTGAAGTTTCTGAAATGAACTGTTGAGTGCCATGGGCAGGAGGGTTGTGGTGGCATCACTCCTTGGTGCCATCTAAAGGGCTGTGTCTGGGAGATGATGTTCTTGGTTCACTTGTCTCTGTATAACCCCTGGATTCATCTCCCCAGCCATGCTTAGTGCTCCACCAGCCATGACAATCTCACCCTCAAGATGCTTAAGACAGGTGCAAAATCCCATCTCAAATACAAAATATATGTCAGCCACATTTTCCTTTGCAGAACAATTTGCCAGAAGGTCAATTTTCACTAAGAATCTTTTCCAATTTAATGAATCTCCTCTTCCAACAGGAAAATACTTGATTTGACACTTCTGTGATCAAACCAAACTGTTTATTATAGCTTGTTTTTTGAATCATTTGAGTGGGACTATCAAGACAGAATACCTGGTATGAACACTATTATCAAGCTAGTGACTCAGTGTGATGTCTAGCTAAAGAACGCCTTTGAAAATCTTTTCAGATTAATCTTTTTTCAAAACAGCAGATTTTTAAAGTACTGTCTACAAGCAACCCTGTGTACCGTACTTCTCACAATAGCGTTGGTTTCAAAAATTATTTTAAACCTGGACATCAAGAAGCACATCGGGTATAAACACTTTCCCATAACCACTCTAGAAAGGTAGAAACCTCCTCAGTAATCTCTGTAAGATCTGCTCTGATGGATGGAACCTCCAAGCTGGAGGGGGTCATCATTGTAACACAGCAATAACAGTCAGCTAATTAAAAAAACAACAACAGAAGTCATCAAGCGAGTAGAAATCAGTTGCTTATTATGAACCAAATTCAGACCCTCCTTTGGTGAAATTAATTCTGATTTCACCAGGGTAACCAATCCCATGAAAACCAGTGTATTAAAGCCAAATAACATAGATACTGCTGTGTTGTAAAGATCTTTTACATCTTTCTTTGAAATATCTGACATGGGTCATTTTTCCAGACAAGACACCAGAGCTATTAGACCACCAGTCTGTCCTGAGATAGTAAATCCTGGATCTTTAAGATAGATAGGGTGTAATTAAAACTAGAATTTGGCCTGTGGGGCTAGATCTGAACCCACTTAAATCAAATTGCCTTCACTGCTGTACTGGTGTAAATGGTATTTTTATGTATGTGTCCAGAAGAGAACTCAGCTGCAATATTTCATTCGTACTGCTGAAATATTAGCATTAAAAGAGCAGTATTTTACAAAAGCCATATAAACATAGTGCCTATAATACAATCAATTTTGCTGGAATTATTTTATACCAAACCTTCGTCTTTGAAACGATATCCCTTCCTTTGTGGAATGGCTTAAAACTTAAAAATGTTATTTGAAGTAAGACACAACAGTACATTAACCAGTAAAAATCAAAGTACTCCTTTTTTTTTTCCCCCCCCAAGTCCAGAAGAATTAATTTTGCTGCCACTAAGAAGTGCAGACACCCAACTTTTGAAGAGGAACTGACCTACTATTTCTGAAAGCCCTGCATGCAATTAGCTTCTTGTAAGAACCATCTTTCAAGTAGTCTTTTTCTGCCTCTGAACTCTGAAAGCTGCTCATCAGATCCAGTAAAATTAGAATATTAAGAGAGTACCATTTATCATGCTCGACAGATTTGTTAGAAGCACACTCATCCAGTGAACCAACACTGCTGAAGTTTCTGTTAAAGCAAGAATGCTCTTCCCAATAATCTTAACGATATTGTGACAGTCTTCCTGATGTGTTCATTCCTGCATCATTCTTCCCCAGCAGTGTTTTCTCCAGCAGTGGGTTGGAAGCAGTGCTGCCCTAGGAAGTGGTTTTCAGATGGAAGAAGGTGTCCCCACACAAGGAGCCCTCCTTGGCTACAGTGTGGTGCCAGGGCCTTCAGGGGTTGCATCGGCCTCCTTAGGGCCTTGCACACAGAGCATCATTACTGGTGGGTCTCCAAAGCAAAGAGCTCTGCCATCCCCTGGACCATAGGGCTTGAGCCCCATGGCTCAGAAACAGTTCACACAAGGAAGATGGATGCATCTGATGGATGTAGCATGGGAGTAGGAACCAAGGGCCTGAATCCAGGCTTAGCTTTTGATCTCTGGTGGCCCACGTGGTTTTCTGGGACTGCTCTATCATTGCTCTGCCTTGTGTTTTTATTGTGCTGGCCACAGAATTCAGAAGTGAATTGACTTTTGCTAACAGCATGTCTAGCAATGGCAGAAGTTATACTAAGGCTGGGCTCTTTTCCCACTCCATTCCAGTCTCCTTTTTCAGCCTCAGCTGCCTCTGCTTGAGGCTCTCATTTATTGGCATTGGTATCATACAAGTTTCTGATGGGGCAGGACCATTCCTTCCTCTTTGTTTCTCTACTCATTCAATACACTATTTTTGTGCTTCTTTTAGTTCCAGTGGTTTGTGAAGTAGGAATGTAGAGATTATCTTACAGATGTTCATAATACCTCACACATGACTGGGTACAAGAGCATAAAACATTGGGTGTCCCTCTTCCCCACCTCTTTCTTTTCTACATCCTATAAACCACTGGAAAAGATTGTTCTGCAAAGTCATAAATAAAGTATACTTGTCAGAAGCTACAGTCTTAAAATATTCTAACGGTTTGTCTGTGCTCTTTCCATAAATTGTTTATTGGTCAGTATGGCTAGAACTTTCAAATGTATCCTCCTCTGCCGTTTTCTGATATTATCTGTGTTCTAAATACTTTCATCTAGTACTGAGCTTTCAAGAAAAACAGTTTCTGCCTTTTTTCATTGATGACAGAGAGATCTTTTCAATGCTGAACATGTAGATTATGCAGCATTACACTGCTCTGTTTCTTATCCTTACAGAGATTGCTACCAACCTGCTGAAGGAGAATGGGATGGTTATTTCTAAAGTTACGACTAGCAGTGGGATTATGCAGCAGGAGGAAACTTTTCAAGTGGTCTCTACATATGCAGTAAAGCAAATGAGTAAAGAAAAATCTCTGTATAAAATATCACTCTAATCTGTATTCTACTTCACTAAGTCATGTAAATGTTCTTCAAGTAACAGTCTGACATTGCAAAATGGTACCCTGATGAGTAAATTACCATAGAAAGAAGTTCATCAAAGCAATGATTTCAGACATGTGTCTGAATAGCCTGTGAGCATACAGAACCAAAGCCATCTCTTCAGGCAGAGATGACACCAATAACTGACATATGAGAAAATAGGAAGATAGACTTTCTTCTTACTCTTCTCAAGCCCTGCAATGCAGGGGGTCTTCCTAGGAAATAATTATCCTGGTATTTTATATCAGAAATTAAGTGGTTTCTTCCCTTTTTGAGGTGCCTAAAAAGAAAGACCAATGGACCTAAGAAAATTATAAATGCACATAACATCTGATAGACTGGATATTTACAGCTAGTAAGTCAAATATGTTATGACATTTGATAATTGCTTCTTCAATAATTAACTTAGTAAGCTCCTGGAGAGAGGACGAAGGTAATTTATCTCAGAATAAAAGCAGTTTTGGTCCACCAATTCTTTGAGGACAATTTGGTGGGTAACTGTAGCTACTTTGGGAATTTTGATGCTCAGTGATCATTAAAAATAATGGGGATATAGTGTCCAGACCCTATAGTAGCTTCAAAAATACTCATCATGCACTCCTGAGGAAATCATATTTTGCCCACTGTGCAGGTATTAACACTGAAGCAGTTATATCTCAGCAAAGAATGAGATCAATGGGATAAAAAGTATTTCAGATGGTTATCTAGAACCATTTCACTGATGCTTTATTAAACTGACACATGAAAAAGAAAACAAGTAGCACACCCTTTAAGTTATTTTTGATGTAACTATTGAAGCTCCAGCAAAATAAGGACCTCATAATTAAAGGAATAAAACTAGAAACACATTTTACTCAAAATGCATTTTTCAAGGCTGGAAATACATGTTAAAAATAAAGACATATCTGCCACACATCATTATGCATGGTTATTCTGCATAAACACCTCTGCAACCCAGTAAGAGACTGCAGATGTAATACAGTGGAGCTCCTTTCCAGTGAAGAGTGAATTCTCTGGGAGAACCCAGAGGTAGGAAGGAAACGTTGTGGAGATATGGATTTGTTAATTAACAAATGGGGAAGTTAATAGTTTTGCAGGGTATCGCTGCTGAGAACCGTGGTTCATTCATTATCTCACTAATAGGCAAGTGTTTAGTAGTCATCATGACATAAATGAATTTTAATGGAAGCTCCTTCCACTGCCACAGAGCAGCCTGACAGAATGCAAGACGGGCAAGAAAAAGATAGAGACTTTCAACTGAGTTGCTGGTTGAGTGGGTTTGCTGGGGTCTTTTGATCATTAGCTCCTCTACAAATTTGAGTCTAACATCTTTCATGTTGAGACACACCATGTGCATACATGAGTCATTACAAATACCATACTTCAATCATAGCATACGTAATAGAATGCAGTTCCACCATGCCCACAGCAGTGCCCCTGAATACCCCTAATGAGAATTAATCCTCCAAAAGTCTAGAATACTAGGAAGAGCTTAGCCATGAGTCAGTACAGAATTTCTATACAATTGTTCCATTTCTGATGTGTACAACTCTAGTATCTACAACACACTCGCAACAGATGCCTTTCTTTTGGCTTACTGACGAACTACCTGAAATTTCATGCACAAAACAAGGAACCTGATTTTCTTATAAAACCGCTCCAATATCAAATACTCACCCAGAGGCTTCTTGTGAGATCTAGGTGCAGTTCTGCCTGTCTTTATTACCACAAACTCCTCTGTTTTCTGCCATGCTTGTCCACAAGCCTGCAAGTTATTTGTCTTCCTTTTGTATTAGTTCTTCTCCAAGTCACTGCCAAATTCCATACCTGTCACTGATCAAATCTGTCCCCTACTGTCTGTTATTTTATTAAGACATTTGCTATTTCTTTCTTTCTGCCTCACTATTCAAATCCTCTGCTTCCTTGCTTTCCTGCAGCTTCTTCCTCTGTTCAGTTTCTGCAAGGTTTTGTTGCTATTATCATCGTTTTCTCTCAATGTGCTCTCTGTACTCTTAAAGGCTGCTTTGACAGATCCTCTCTTGTTATCTGCTTGAAGGCTGATTTCAGCTTCTCCTTACAGCACTGTGCCTATGTGCCTCCTCTGCTACAGCTGCCTGGCATTCAGCATGTTCTACCAGGGCAATTTGTCTGCTACATCTGGCTCTTCCACCCAAGGAGGGCTGATGGGACGGAACGTGTGCAGGACTGTGGGCCACAGGCACTGGTCTAGGTCAGTATTTCACTGATGACTTCCCAAGGGTCTGGTAGCTCTTCCTGTTGTCACTATTAAAGATGCTCTTTATTCACTTGACAAGATCTACCCTACTGCTCATGGGGTGCCCTTAAATAGGGTGCTTGGGAGCAGGCTTCCCATCAGAATAAATTTAACAGCTTGTGTTCGTTCTCCCTTGCCTTAGAGACTAATGCTCACGAAGAGCTGGCAACCCTAATTGCTTGCACAGAGTCTGCGCATTTCCATATCACTTCCTGAAGGAGACACAGGAGTACAGCAAGTTCATATGGGAAACACAAACCAAACAGATGAGTGCAATGGATCCTCTCAAGAGATATGGTAGTGGTAGACACATGCAGTGGTGAAAAACCCCTCAAACGGACACAAACCACCGATCCATACTCTTCCCTAAATCTCTTTCCTTGGAAGGCATATCTCTGCCCTAAGTAGTTTTGTATATCCTTGAGCAGGCATGCTGATTTCTCTTATACTTCTTTGTCACTTAAACATGCTAAGTGTTTTCCCTGTGAAGCAAGACCTTCAAGTCAAGCAACAAGAAATATGTACTTAAATGGTCAATGACCTCCACATAACGTTTGGACTGGAGGACAAAAGTTCAGATCTTCAGCTGGGAAACACTTCTAAACCATTTAGGAAATGTCATTTTTTTTTCTTCTTCTTTTTTTTTTTTTTTCCCCCCAGAAGTTGGTCTCCTAATTCTCACTGTGAAACTTCACCTGTTAATTCACCTCTCTCCTTTTCAAGAGTATCTTAAAATTAAAGGACAGACTAATTTCAGCAATGGGCTAAGTACACAGAAGACGTTCCATCTATAATAACCTCGTGAGGAACCTATGTTCTTCTTAAGACGTTTTCCAAGTAGTGATCTGCTATCACTATTTTAATTTATGCTACATCACGATGGCAATCCTAAATTAAATTCATACAAGCAAGGAAATTTATAGTTAAGCGTTTCACTCAATCCTTAACTCGCTTTTCTGTAACTAAGTTACATATTGCAAGGCCTCTTAACTACGTGTCACAATACCAAGGCAGAAAGGTTAATTATGTAGACTCTTTTTTTTTTTTTTTTTACCTTTGATTTGCTACTGTAGTAGGCTTAAAGGAATCGTGTAGAATAAGTCATCCCCAGTGTGCTGTCAATTTGAAAACTGTCAGGACCTCTTGGGCCGTGTTGCTGGCTGCTGCATACTTCAGCAGAGAAGCCCTACACGGTTTGGTGCTGGGCTTGCTCCATCAATTACCTATTTATTGGGAAGGTCAAAAGCATGAAGGACTTCCATTCTGATGAAAGAAAAAAGGGCACTGGGGGCAGCTCTGGGTGCCACAATATAAGGAGGGCAAAGAACTATTAGAAAGCATCTAAAGGAGGGCTATGAAAATAGTGAACGGTCTGGAGGGCAAGGTGTGTGAGGAGCAGCTGAGGTCCCTGGTTTGCTCAGGCCAGAGCAGAGGAGCTGAGGTGAGGCCTGATGGCGGCTGCAGCTCCTCACAGGGAGCGGAGGGGCAGCACTGAGCTCTGCTCTGTGTGACAGCAACAGGGCCCAAGGGAACGGCACATTTCTTAGTATATGAACTATACTTAAGTTTTCAAAGTAAGACAAGCACTTTAAAATCCAGTACCTCCTATGACTGCATAAAATGCCACTTTCATGCACAAATTCTTTACATGAAGGCCCAAGTTAGCACCTTCATAACAGTGATGGTTGCTCAAGTCTGCAAATACTTTTCAAAGGGGAATATCGTTGTGACAAGGCTGGTAGTGTCAGAGCTTATGAATTTTAAGCATTTAATGTTTTGATGAAACGTATGTAACTATGTTAAAAATTCCTCTGAAAAAGTAGGTCTTACACATGTACTGCAGCCAGTATTCACAGTTCTATCCTTTTTTAATTACCCTAGGCATGCTGATTAAAGAGCTACAAAGTAGACTATTTAAAATTGGGTTTTACAGTGATTTAATGGGCACAAAAAGCATACAGAATTAGAAAACGTTTACTTCTCTTTCCCTCCTTCTTATATTGCCAAATATATTTAAATCAAACTTGTTTTAAAAAACAAATATTCCCAGGGTGAGGACTTTCTTATCAACTTCCAGTTTCAAACAAGTTGCTACGGCAGAATTAGAAACCCCTGGCAATTTTTTTTTTCCCGATGAAATGTAAATGATGTACACCACTAGAAGACTATAAGTGTCTTGCACGCCTCAAACTTCCCCTTCCTTAAGTACAATGCCTTAGAGGCAGCAGTGTTTAAATAGCACAAAGTACTCCACTACCACCAGCCTGAATCGTTATTTAGGAGAACAAGCTTTGCATTCTTTCCCACTAATGCAGTATATGGGCATGTTCGGCTCCTCCATAAAACACACTCATACACTATTCCTGTCTCAAACAGGGTACAGTACTGACACGACAGATTCATGTTCCCAGCTGTGACATAAGGGTTCTTTGACAATACCACAGTGAAAGCACTATTAAGAAAACATGTGCCGGACAGTGCATCTGATGCAGTTAAATGCTATAAAAGATTTTCCAGGTGTTAATGAGTTCCACGAGTAGAATGAAAATGAGATAGATCTGTGCACTTGGAAATTCTCAAGAAGCAGGACTCTGACTCTCAGAGAGACAGACAAACAGCGCTTTATAAGCATTACTGGCCAAACTCTGCACCTGACGGCATGAGGTGATGAGCCACCCTGACTATTCACTGAGAGAACTGTTCTCTGAGGATCATTTGCATAGGAAAAGACAGACTTTCATGCCTTCCTGCAGTTTACTACATCCTTTTCGCCTTGCTCAGTTGCTGAAAAAGCACCAGTTATTTCCCCACATTTTGTATTTTATTTTTTTTTTTCCTAAAGAGAAGGAAAACATTATGTCTGCAACTTTTTGTCTCATCCTGAGTTCTACCAAGGATCCTGCTTGACCCAGCACAGATGAGGAACAGTAATTTAACCCATGTTTAAGTACCACTATTTACAGTTTAATGGACAAAAGCACTCCTCCGTGTACTTTGAAACAACACTGGTTGTAATATTTCACAGCAGTACTGGGGCTTCAGATACGTATTTTCCCTTAAAATAAAACTTAAAAAAATAAAAGGTATGAGAAAATATGCATGGACTGCCCCGAAGACTTCAACCACTGATATTTCAGAAGATGTGCAGGCAGGATCTTGAGCATCAAGTGCCTAAACCAGAATTGTTTGTTGACTTGATAAAAGATTGTTTCATTTTCATTTTTATTTTTAGGATGTATGACTTTCATGGTTACTGTCCCATGGGAGAGAAGTTTTGTTTTATCTGTAGATGACAGGTACAGGGTGGGAAGCCTGCAATGCAGATTTTTCCATGCTGTCGTGACCACAACCTCAGCCTTTATTTCGACATACAACTGAATCTACGAAAGATTTTGTCCCTGTGCAAATTCCAGCCTACTTTTCCTTAGAGGGTGCACCTATGAATACTGGGATCTATGGATAGTCTCCTACCAGAAGTTTGTTTCCCGCAGTGACAAGCCAGCGCTATGTTACCTTGCTTTCCCAATCTAATATCCCAAGCTCACTTCCCACTCTTCCCCTACCAAAGGGAGTCACTCACTTACATACACTTGGAGAACCAAATTTTCTTAAATGCATAATAAGACCAGGTGAGGAGAATGAGCAAGCAAATCTAACAGTGCATTGATACAGATTCTTGAAATGAATGTGTTAAGGGTTAAAATTCCTCTGGCTTGCCAGGTGTTCTATGCAAATGCTGCATTCATGCAACTTAGTATCTGACCATTTAACCATATGTCAAACAAACTCTGCTATGACAAGCAGATGTAGACACTGCCATAGAATGAAATTATCATTTTATTAATTACCCTTTAATTAGTTGATACAGCAGAGAACATGCAGTAATTTAGTCATAATTGGCCTGACTGAGACTCAATACTTACAGGGATGGAATCTGTTTGTGAGACTACTTGTTATGAATAACAATTACGTCTGTGACAATGCAATTTTATTATGAAGATGTACTGTCCGTTTCAAACAACTTTTAGGTATAAGGTACTATTCAGTATTTGACTAAAATTCAATGACATGTGTTTTCCTTGAATATCAGTCTATAATCCTCTGTGTATTTTGTTAAACATGTAACAGTGCGAGAAAGAACCTCTTCCCCAACTTACTGTGATGCCCAAAATATGTTTTCATCTCATGTTATTAAAGAACAGAGGAGCCATTTGGTAAATGTTGTATTTAGGAATGCAAGAAAAAAACTAACACACCTCAGACTTCTCTCAAAATCATGTATCTGTACTAAATGTTTCATTCTAAAATTTAACATCATCTTTGTGTAAGAAAATCTCTATGTGGACTTTAGAAACATTCTTTGTCAGAACATCACAAGCAGAAGCTTGAGCAGTTTCCTATATGACCACTTGATCACTGTGCTTTTGGAACTGCTTTAACAAGAGCAGAACACACTAAGGTGCCTCAGAGTGCAAATAAAGCTACCAACATCCCTCTCTAGATTGTACTAGCAAGCAAAATACCTGGAAGACTTTCTGTCAATACACCTTGCAATTAAATCAGGAATACTCTTCACAGACAGAATACCAGGATCATTGTGGTTGGGCAAAGAACATTCAACAGCTTAATAAAAATGCTCGTGAAGCACATTTAGACCATCGCACTTGCATATCCCCTTGATTTTCTTTACCATCACTTTGGACAAATCTCTGGAGTCACCTTTCTGTCCTGGCTGCCCTAAACTCTGTGACCAGAGCAAAGGCTGCAGTGCTTTGTGCCTGTTTTGTACATTGGACAAACAGTATGTTTCTTGTTTTCTCCACCTTTCTTCCCTCAGAAATCTAGCAAAGTTCAGATTGAAACATTCAACAAAATACGACAAATTGTTCCACTTTTGAGAGCTGAATGAAAGGTCTGTTTCTGTTTGACGATGCTTCCTGCATGGGCAGTGACAGAAAATTATATTTAACTGAGCTTCTCTCGCCTGACCCCACCACCTTTATGTATTTTCTTACGATGGATGGGCAGGCTACATGGATGTCTTTGAGCAGACGGAATCTTTCATATAACTTCTCTGGAGTCCATGAAGTCATGTGAGAGACGAACGTGTTTCCTTTACAATCAGACTTTTAAACTCTCTTCCACTTTGCTCAAATGCCTAGGAACTTAGGAAGTTTTCTTTCTTTTAAACACAGTACTCTTCCTTCTTTTCTGACAACCCATTAGCATGCTTCTCTGACATGAACTAACACATATGGAAAAGCATTCTGCATAGGAAAGAGAACCTTTCTTGCCTGTGGTGCCATCTTTCAGTTCCCATCAGTGAGTCCTATTCTAATGCTAGTAAGCACATCTTGCTCGACAACTTACAGCCTCCCCCAGCACAAGCACAAGCAGGTTGCGCTTTCCTACTGCCTCACAGGGAACAGCTCGCAGTGCAACAAGAGAGCTTTTCCTTAGACTACCATAGAAGAGTCAGCACTGCAAGGAGCTCGATTTGAAGGGGGGCACAATCACAGCGTTAAAAACTCTGAACGGTTTACCAATAAAACCTTGTGTGCCTGCTTGAAAAATGTCTTGGAGCAGCACAAAAGCTGGCACCATTAGCTTGCATCCCTGCTGAGCCGGCAATAAAGTGTACACATAAGTAAAATGCATTAATTGCTATCAGTCAATCGAGCTCAGACATTCATTCTCCTGGCATCTTCAGATTTCATTTCCATAAAATGAGATTTCTCTAAGTCTCATAATTCGATTTGGTCCAGCCCACAGTGATGTTGACACAGTGGCTGCAAAAGCACAATTACACCCTGGCTGTATAAAGGTGTTCTCTATCTAAACAGAGCGGCACCCACGTGCTCTCAGCCTCAAAAGAAAAACCTGCGGGAGAGGAAAAAGTGATACATATTCCTATCATTTTCCTATTGCTGTTTTTCCTCCCTTTCCCCTGTATTTTTCCTACTGTGCACTACTGATTGCTGCACTTTAAGATCAGAATGAACAATTAACCGCCTAATTATTCTAGTCACACCGAGCCACAATGAAATCTTTATTCAGTGTTTACAGCAATCTTTGGCAGAGACTGTCTTGCTGTTTTTAAACCAAGAAGAACTGCTCCCTTTGGCTCCCCTCAGCATCAGCTGCCTGGGATTCGGAGCTGGATGCCAATAATCAGCCTCCTTTTTCTCTTCCAGAGTGGCTATTTTTTTTTAAGGGTGAAAAGACCTATTCTCATCAACTCCCCATATATTCTGCCTGATTTATGTCCCAGCCACTGGGGCTCTTCCTTCCGTATCTTTTACCATCCGCGCCCGCTCACCCGCCCCGCTCCCCCCGCGCCCGCTGCCTCTCCCGCATCGCCCACCGAGCCCGGAACCCTCCAGGGGGCTTCGCTGCTTCCTCGGGAGCCCCGGAGGGGGCAGCTCCCGCCGCTCGCCTCGCACCGCCCGCACCTTCTCCGCATAAACCCCCGTGCCCCGGGAAAGTTGGAGGCGGCCGCTCCGTGCCCACGCTCCGGCTCCGAGTGTCCTCGATGCGCCTCCCCGGGGCTCCCCCTCCCCTCTTGCCGCACCTGCAGCCGGGAGCGTCCCGGGGCAGCTCCGGAGAGGGACGTGGTGGGATTGCCCCTAACCCAGTCCTGGGAGAGAGACTGGGAGGGGAGGGGGACTGGAAAGGAGGAGGGGAAATAAAATAAACAGGGGAAATGAAAAACAAGGAAAGAAAAAGGGGGAAAGAGAAAGAGAAAAGGAGGAAAGAGAGAGAGAAAAGGAGGAAAGAGAGAGAGAAAAGGAGGAAAGAGAGAGAGAAAAGGAGGAAAGAGAGAGAGAAAAGGAGGAAAGAGAGAGAGAAAAAGGGGGAAAGAGAGAGAAAAAGGGGGAAAGAGAGAGAAAAAGGGGGGAAAGAGAGGGAAAAAAAGAAAAAAGAAAGAGAGGGAAAGAGGGGGAAAAAAGAAAAAAAAAAAGAGGGGAGGAAAAAAAGAAGGAAAAAGAGAAGAAGAAAATATAAAAGAGAGGCGAAAAAGAAGGAAAATGAAGGGAAAAAAAGGGGGAACGGGGTTGGAAAAAAACAGAAACGATAAAGATGGGGTAATAGTGAGCCAGAAGGAAAGAAAGCAGCCCCACTGAGGACCGGACGCGTTACCTTGCTACTCGCAGGAGCTCCGGGCTGCCTCCCCGGCGCTGGGGCTGCCCCGCTCGCTGGCTGCGCCCTCACATCGCCGCCCCACTCCGCTCCGCTCCCCTCCGCTCCTCGTATGGACCCACCGGGCGCCTCCGCGCAGCGCTGCCGCTCGCTCCCTCCTCCGGCTGCGCGGGGCGCAACGCCGCCTGCCTTGCGCGGGGCGTGCGCGGGCTTTGCGCGGAGCTGGCGCTGCCCGTGGCTATCGCGGCGGGTGCGAGCGGGAGGCGATTGGTGCCGGGCGCTGCGCCCTCCTCCGCCGGCTCCCCCCTTCGGTCCACCCCCTCGTGGAACCCCCCGGGTGACGCCGCGGCCCCGTGCAGCCCCTTCCGTGAGGGTGTCCGCACCGCGGGAGCGTATGGGCACGGCTGAGAGGGAATGGGATGAGGGAGAGCAAAAGTAGTACTGAGTGTGTGCGTGTGTGTGTATGTGTGTGTGTGTGGGGGGAGGGTTGGTGGGGGTTGAAGCTTTGCTTTATTTAACAAAAAGAGATAGAGATGAAAGCTGATTTTCTTTAGAAGGCTCAGTTTTAGTTAATAAACATCCCCAGACTAATGTCAGAGCTACTTTTATGAGGGTAAACAGTACGGTTTCCTGGAGGGTTTGTGTAATACTTTGGAAAAGCAACCAAATGATAAAAGGGTTTTACATCTACTTTTAAAGATCATCTCAGCATCCATAAAAGCTGCTGGGCTGGCTGGGATACGCTGCCCATAGAGTGGCACGGCACAGGGTCAGCAGGGCAGGGCATGGAGCATCCGCTCTGCCATCAACCTGCCTTATAGCCACCCGGCCACCCTCACCTTCCTGCAGGCAGAAGGGGAACGGTGCAAACTCATGCCAACCTCAGTGACTTGGGGACAGAATCTCACCCACTTGGATACCAGGGCCGTACTTCTGGCCACTGCCAGCACACTGCACACTTCAGCCCAGGTAAAGCTGGAAGCTCTCAGGCAGCCCCACTGAGCTCAGAGAAGAGCGGAATCCTGACAGCTTGTGGCTGAACCTGAGCTGGGCAGTGGGAGGCTCTAAATCTCATTATCGATTCTTTGGGACAGCGCCAGTCCCTCTGTAGTCAGATCTAGAGATGAAGATTCAGATGATACGATCGAGATTTTGGTTTTTTTAATCTCCATCCAGACCTGCACTAATGGTTATTTACAGAACTAAGGTCACACTGACTAGTTCTCTGGCCCCGGATTTTTCATACTGACCACAGCTCGGTCATTTCAGCATCATGAAAGAAAAAGGGCATGTGAATCTCTTGAGAGAAGTTATTGGGAGTTTGGAGCCTGGCATGGTGCCCCAAACATGGTGAATTACAGCGGTGATAAATGAATGCTTTGATCTGTTGGGAAGCCTTAAGATGTTATCCCAGCTTGCTTTGTCACGTGCTTATCTCTGGACTCAGTGTAAGAGCCCAGAGGGGCCAGAACAGGCTCTCATGTCAGCTCCACTGGTCAGCACCAGAGGCTGGGGATAGTTCTGGTGATGAGAAAGCCAAATGTGCCCCTCAGTGCCACTTCTCCCCGACAGCAGGATGGGATGTGTGTAACATGGTCTCAGAAAGTTATCAGCGCACCATCACACTGGGACTCTGATCCCAGGAGCAACGACCTGTTGCTGGAATCCAGCTGATATTGAATGAGCGTGTACATCCAGGCTGGGATTTGATTCACAACATGTATCTTCCTGCAGTGTATACAAACATCTCTATTTCTCTGCTTCAATATAGTGTATTGTGTATGTCATAAAATCATAGAATCAACAAGGCTGGAAGAGACCGCTAAGATCATCCAGTCCAACCACCAAGTCACTCCCACCACTGTCCATGTCCCTTAGTGCCACATCCACACGTCTCTTGGAACACCTCCAGGGCTGGTGACTCCACAACCTCCCTGGGCAGCCTGCTCTAATGTCTGATTTTAACTTAAAAGGCAAAACAGATGCCACTATGTTTACATCTTGGTTTGAAGTTGTCTGTAAGTTTGTACTTTTTCCCTCCTTACTGCTCCTACTGCAGCAGTAAGGAAAAAAAAAATAAAGAAAGAAGAAAAAAATAAAAGGATAAAATACATATGACAGCTTGAATGGAATGGAAGCTGCGGCAGAGGCTCTTTGATTATTGTGTATGTCACAGCACCACAAAAATAAGTGCAGATACTGCCTGTTGTTTCAGGTTATAATTTAGGGTTGATATACATTATGTAATCCAGCACTTGTATATATGACGGAGAAAACCCATGAGAATTTTAGAATATACAGCGTAAGCATTGAAAAAAAACCCAGTACCCATTTAACACACGAGATCTTCGGTTTCACATACACAGCAGAATGGATTATCCAAACACTGCGTTTTACCAGAGCAGGTGTGGCTGGGTACTCTTAATTTCTCCCTTGTGCGTTGCCTTCCTTCATAGGGACGCATCTCAGTGACAGCGACTGTCTTTTCTGGGAGCTGTTGTGAGATGCACAGTAAAAGAGGAGGAACTTAACACTGCCAGTGGTTGTCTCATGCTCCCCCCTTGCGCAGGGCTGAGTCATGCGAACTGAAGAGTGCTCTCACACGCCTATGAAATCAGAATTGAGTGTACGTGGCAGAAATATGCCCATCATTTCACCTGTCTCAGCATCATCTGTGTGATGTCAACCACCAGGCTTTTCACAGAGAAAGCAAGCAAGTTTTCAAACATCCTCATGCCAAATGTACGCACTGTGTGCAGAACAGGTGGGTAAGAATCTACCTCACCTCCTTCCTCAAAAACAAAGCATCCAAGTTCAATCTGAAATGAAATAAACCTGACTCTAGCTCTCATTAACCTTAAACGAACCACAAAAATCAGTTCTTGAATACAGATTATTGTATCAAGAACAACTGTGGTTAAATGTCCTTACATGAAAGAACTAAGTCTTTTGTCTCCAATACTGGATGTTCTCCCTGCCATCATATTATGCATAATGCTAAAGCCATGCAAGACAGAGTAAAAAATACTAAAGAATGCAGCATGCTGAGTAGTTTTAAAATTTAGAGGCTTTCGGAGAGATGAAAGGAACATTTTGCTATCACTGTTTGAACAAGAGAATTTTGCATGCTGCAAGCTATTTACACTGTTCCCCTACAAGGAAAACTTGAGAGCAGCAGCATTACATATGGATATTGCTTACGGGTTCATATAGTAGTCTGTCTTGCAGGACTGAGATGAAGAATGAGTTACAAGTTACCTAGAGGACAGAGCTAAAGAAATGAAAGAGGAGAAAGCTGAAAAATAAACCTAGCTATTTTAAGCTTTGGTGTTGTCATTTCGTGTCATACAACAGCTTTTGTGTCGCTGCATAACTTACACCCCTTCTTCACGTTATCAAACTGTGTTCATGATTCTTTAGACTGAAGTTGTGCAGGTGTGGGCTGTGTCGTGGAACCACTGTACAGCTGGTAGCACTAATGGGAACCGCTCAGTCTTCAGCACTACTAGCACCGGATATTTGCACCAAGAAGGGTTGCAGGACTCAACAAGATATAGCTGAGTTTCTCAAATAGTCCTTTAACTACTGCTTTGTTTTTGAGGTTAATCTTGAATGAGATTGTATTATTATCATTTTTTTTTTTTTAAGTGTGCACTGAATCACGTCTTTTCAAAATCAACAAGTTTTGAGGAAGGCAAAAAGAGAATGTTAAAAAAAGAAGGATTTTATATGACAAGTGGCAAAATGAGGCCAGCACCCAAAAGCAAAAAGGCACCAAAGTAATAAAACAAAACTGCACACTGCTGAAAAAGTGATGTACAGAGACAACACAACCGTAACAGCAGGGATGGTGAAAGCAATGTGCACAGTCATAAAGGCAGACCAACTTTGTAAAATGTCACTAAATCAGTAATAGGAACGGCTTTCAAGCTGTCATGTCCGCAGATGAGAATACCAACTCTACTCACCAAGAAAGCACCAGATGTCATGTGTTGCAATGGTAATACTCCCGAACTCCTCAGCCTCTTGAAGAGTTCAAGTGCACACAAATTCCAGCAGAGAGCTCAGTGTGATACTGACATGGCCAAAGTAAAGAAGGAATGTATGGATGGAAGCTCTACAATGCTGGACTGCTTAGGCCTTTGTATTACCTCCTCTCTCCCTTTCCTCCAGGTAATTGGTGATTAGACCCCAGACACAGCTCAGTGCTAGTTTTCAACCCTTATAGGGGTCTATCTGGGCTTAGCACTGTCAAAGAGTGCTGTAAAGGCCTCCCCTTCCCTCAGAACTGCATCTTTGCTCTGCTTGTTCCCTTAATTGGCATTAGTCAGTCACTTAATGCAGAGGGTTGTCTTCACAAATAGTAGGACAAATCCCGCAAGGCTTTCTTATCTTCTACCTTAATTAAAGACAGCCTGAGTCAAACACATATCCAAACCTGGCCATTTGGCAGCACAGCTGTGTTTTGGACTATCTTCTGCTCTTAAAAATTAAGCCTTTGCTTGCCTCATACACCTCTTGTAAATCTAATTTTCAGTTCATCATTTCAGTCCCGCTTTAGTCTATTGTCTATTTGAAGGGAGGCAGTAGAGTTCAGCATCTTCTTTCTGAATGGCTGTCCTTAGGGAAGACACTGAATGGAATGCAGACTTCTATTTCTGCCTTTTACAAAGAGACCATCACCACACTCCACTCTGTCCGTATCTTCAGAAGAGTTTGATTCCCTCGTTTGTCTGGAGCCACTGAGGAAAACACTGCCCTTTCTCCCACTGATGTGTATTAGCTTTCCCTTCATGCTGAGGCTTTCAAACTCCAGAGTGCCAGGGAATCCCAAGAGCAGGAACCAACTTGAAAACTTGTCTGGGCTTTACTGGTTTCATTTGAGATCTGATTTCATTTTGAGACAGAAGTACAAAAGTTCAAAGTCCTACTCACACCTGAGAATTTCACCCCAGACAGAGCGCACCATGAGGCTTGTGCAGCTGAAGGCCTCTGAGGCAAGCTGCCAAGCAATCGCCATGATACCTTGGCTTCATCCTGGCCTTCCTCACCCTACAGTACCACTTTTTATTATCCAGCACGTGAAATTTCAAATCCAAAACACACAGAACTGTATTACTACCACAGTATTTACTTTTAAAAGCTTTTCTCAAACAACTGTTCTGATGAGCAGCTTTTCTGCTCTTACAGTCGTTTGGAAAAAAAAACACTTGTGAATATCTGTGGCTGCGCTGGTTAGGTGCAAGGACTGAAATGTTTGGTGTGGTGTATCTGCTACCAGGTGTTGTGTATGGACTGTGGACAAACCGGAGGGAATATTCTGTATGGTACACAAGCAGTTGTCATACTGGTAGTTACACTCTTGCAGCAAGAGAAGTGTATCATCATCATCGAATCATAGAGTGGCCTGGGTTGGAAAGGACCCCAAAGATCATCTATTTTCAACCCCCCTGCTATGTGCAGGGTCACCAACCACCAGACCAGGCTGCCCAGATCCACATCCAGCCTGGCCTTGGATTCCTCCAGAGATGGGGCATCCACAGCCTCCTTGGGCAACCTGTTCCAGTGCATCACCACCCTCTGTGTGAAAAACTTCCTCCTAATATCCAACCTAAACCTCCCCTGTCTCGGTTTAAAACCATTCCCCATTGTCCTATCTGTATCCTCCCTCATAAACAGATGTACCCCCTCCTGTTTCTATGCTCCTTTCAAGTATTGGAAGGAAGTATAGATAATGAAGGATTGTCTTCTCCCCATGGATGATGACAGGCACTAATGGGGAGGGAGTAAGGTGAAGAAGGAAAAACGGTTCAAATTTCTCAATATGAATATTAAAAGGACAGACTTCTATTGTCAGAAGTCAGTGATGTCTGTGTTTGGGCTGCTTTTCCTGATTGCACTGGATGTCACAATACAAAATGCAGCATAACTCTGATTGCCCAGCACTGTTCATGTTCTCTCTATGGGAACTGGGCAGTCATTTTTTTCTTTGAATACATCATTTACAGCTTGCTACAGTGATTTTACAAAGTCAATACATATCCTTAACACAAAGCAAAGAATGAAGGGCATTATGGAGACAGAGAAAGATACTACAGAGGAAGTTGAATTACATTGTACAAGCACATTACAGGTTTCATTCATAGTAATAATTTTTTTTTTTTAAACAGAATATATGTTTTTTCAAAATACACTTAATTTGGTTTGTATTTAAAAAGATTTCTGTGTGCAGCCTACATGTCACTACTACTCATCAGCCTTAAATTATCATATGCTTATTAATTGTGCGATGAAGATCTATTTATTGATTCAAATCACATATATTTGCAAGGCAGGGTTTGTAGACACAGGCAACATTTCCTATTAGACCAACTGATTAGAATGGAAGGATGGATCAGGCACACATGCCCTTCTCAGAGCAAAAGCTGGTCTGCTTTTTTTTTTCTTCCCTAGGTACAAGCTTGTTTCATGACAGGCATTACTTCTCCTCCCAAACTTAGCCTCTGTTATATAGCCTTAGATCACTCTGACTGTTACAATGCTGCTACTTATGTAATTATAAAATACCTATCTGGGAACCTGGTTACTCCTCTGCAATATTAATAGCTTCTGACATGTTTTCACTGCTGTATTGGGAATACGATTAAACAAAATCTCCTGACCACACAAAGTAATCAAATTGCAGCCTACAAGTGTTGAAGCTTATGGAAAACAGTATTCAGCCACAGGGTAGTGGTAGAAACAGTGGTAGAAGCAGTATGCCAGAAAGCAGTTACATTGCTTTGGACTTGCAATAGGTACATGCTGTCATTCCTGCATCTTATCTTCACAGATAACAAAAAGAGGAAGAAGGTGCTCTACCTGTCTAATATTTGTGTCTTTCTTGAAAACGCTGCTGTTGTAAGGCATGGTTTGGAGACCATGTTTTCTGACTGGACTTAAGGACTAGAAAGGAAATAAATGTATGATTACACAGACCAGGGTCCTCTCTTGTCTTAATTCAGGTAAGACTTAGGATTTTCAATGGATGAAAAGCTTCAGGAATAGCTTCAGGAATCCACGTCATTTTTGGAGATACATAGCATCTTTTCCCTCTTGAAATCTACACAGTAACCTCTATTAAATTATTTCCTTGCAGTTTAGAGGGATCTAATTAATTCTATTCCTTCCTCATTTTACATGTGCACTGCTTCAGGACTGGGTCCACTGACAGCCAAAGCCAAAGCATCCAGGGACCTTCTGAACAGAACTGTCTTCCCACAGCATTGCCACAGTGTGGATATACCTCAGCGAGGTGCATGGACATTCCTCAGTGCCCTGAGGACTAGGTGGTGGCTCTGAGGGTGACAATCTGCACCACAGCTGGAGACCTTTATCCAAGCAGGAGCCAGAGTGTAGGATGCGAACAGGGCACAAACTGGGAGCACTGTGCTTGTCTGCAGAAATCCCACTCATGCCTTGAATAATGCTCACCAACTTGCTGAAGGTAGCACAGCACAAACAATGCCGGACTGTCAAGCACATCAATAAGGAGAAGTTTTATTCTCATCTCGCCCCTTCACAATCTACACTGACAGCCAAAAATTGAACCTGTCCTTAACACTAGAAGAGAGGAATCTATTTTGTAGTATGCTACAGGCATGATCTAGACAAATTGCACCTGTATTTTATTTGAACCCATCACAACACAACATAACAAGGCATTTCAATTACCTCAACAAGGTACCAATACAACTTTATCATTTCAATTTTTCATCTTTTTTTTTCTTCCAACTCGGTGTTTCTTCTATATATCACTGTAAATCTCATCAGTTCCAGCCCAGTTTAGGCTAATAAATTCAGTCACCTTCTCTAGCCTAATGAAAAGAGGAAACTCTTAGCAAAGGAAGCCAGTGGCTTAGAGTTATTACCTGGGGCCTTGTGCTTGCCCCTCTGTACAGTGTGGCGGATGGGCTTTTTCATCTCAGTGCACCTTTTCATGTCCCACCTGTGAAGGGAAGAAGGGAACCACATTGACAAATCATCCCTGTCAGATTAAGGGGAAACAACACTCAAGGTTCATACATAAGAGGGAAAAAGAATTAACATCAGTAGGATACTAAGAAGAGGCCTGGGCCATCCTCCCAGTAGCCCCTATTTATAGTGTCAAAGCAAAAAACCAAAGGGCCATCCCCTCCTAGCTCCTATTTATAGTATGAAAGCAAAAAAGGGAAGGGACAGTCTCCCCTATCACTTACTGATATTTGTAGTTGGCTCTAGTTCCAGGAGTGGTTGAGACACCAGGCACCAGGTGAACCTTGGCTAGGACACTGGAAACCAACCAAATCAAAGGAGATGACACCAGGACCCCTCCCATGACTTATTTCTTGGGCACTGTTCTAAACTTCTCCAGAAGTGGCTGAGACATCACTTGAATTAACAGAAGGGAGATTTGGCTTCTCTCTGTGGCTTAAATATCACTCAGGGTGTTGACCAGGTTCACATTAACAGTCACTCTGGAGTTCATCCCTTTCACATCCCCAGAAACAGTCATGTGTGACCTTGAAGGAAAATTCAAGTAGCAGTCTGAAGCATGACATGCAAGAGCACAGTCTTAGCTGGCGTAAGTGGAGCTTGAAGACATACCAGTGCTCTGCGTGCAGCTCAGGGGCAACTTATTTAGCCACAAAACTTTTATCATCTTCTGCCACACTATTCCTGTCTTCAAGGAGAGGGACAAGTTATGCAGGAAAACAGTTATTTGCATATTAGCTAGAAGTGCACTGAGATCCCAACAGACAGAGTGAGAGAAAGCTAATTTCATACCATGATTATGTTTTTTCTAAGAGACAGTGATAAAGCTTAAGGTTTTCAAAGATTTTATGAATACACAGAAGAGGAGAACAAGATGAAATAATACTGCAAATCAACATGCTTATATGTTTATTAATTCTGACTAAAATTTGCCATCTGTGACTGAGAGTTTTACTAAATAAACCCAACAAATTATAGACTATTCTAGCTAAGAATTTTCATGGCACTGTTTCTTAAGCTCTGGTACTGAAATAGCTCTGCTGTAAATGAATATTTACAATAAAAGTACGCTCGTAAAAGTTCCAAAGCGTTTTCTAGTGACAGTCTGTTCAACTATTTAGTGATTCAGAGAAAACTCTTCAAGAAAAGCTCCATATCAGTGCAGTACATAAAATACAGAAGTGTATGAAAAATGACAAAGGCGGTATGTTACTACTGAGGTGCCTCTAACTTGATTGCTTAGCTAGTTGAAGTAGCTTTTCATAAATGAAATATGTCCTCAGTTTTCCAAGAATAGATAGAATAAGAGCAAAGTCAACAAGAAATCTCTTCTTTATTTTCCTTTGAAGACATGACTTTCTCTGAGTATAGTAAAAATCTGTGTTCAGGGCACGTTAGCTAATTCTGGGGCATGTGTTCACAAGCAGACACATCGGAGGCTAATTTACATTTTTAAGACAACTGAAGCTTTGTTTTGCATATGTAAATGTACCTGTCCAGAGTAGGAAGTGGGCTTTCCAGTATGCCCATGTGTGAGCTGGGTTTACAGGCTAAAAATGTCTGATTCGCTGCTGCTGTCACTGTAGCTGTCATCTCAGCACTGTTGTGGCAGAAAACCTCAAGACACCTATCAGACCAAATCTTGCAGACCTTACTCGGGCAAAAAATCCTGTTCATGTCAACAAACATTTTCCCCAAAGAATTTATACACAATTGAGCCTTCTTTATACATTCCTAGTACAGTATCATTGAATATCTGCATAAAAAACCAAAACAAAATAGGCTTTCCTCTTTAACTCAGGCACTGAGCCATTTGGGAATGAAAAGTAAAAGATGCCCTCCTTTAAATTGAGGATAGAGACTGCTTTTGTGATTTTAGGATCCCATTGGAAGAGTCTGAGCTTCTGGGTGAGTGTGAGAATAGTCTGAAGAGCAAGCCTTCCTAAAGGCAAACCATGATGATCATCTGCATAGACATTAACTACTCAAGACCTGTTTCAAAAGAGTGCCCCATGCTTCTTTTCCTATCAGGTAATCATGTTAATATAAGAAGCACAAACTTAATGTCCAATGGGTTCAAAATATTAACCACTAGTCAACAAACCTGCCCCTCAAGTGTATTTTTTTTTATTTGCTTAGGACCTCCCCAAGACCAGGGCCTGCTCTGCCAGAGATGATATATCCTTAGGTTGTAATTCTAGCTAGGGTCTGCTTGCTTGAAATCACAGAATCTTAGAATGATTTGGGTTGGAAGGGACCTGAAAGATCATCTAGTTCCAATTCCCTGCTGTAGGCAGGGACACCTCCCACTAGACTAGGTTACACAAAGCCCCATCCAGTCTGGCCTTGAGTGCTCCCAGGAAGGGTGCAGCTGCAAACCTCTCTGAGTAACCTGTTCCAGGCTCTCACTACCTTCACAGTAAATAATTTCTTCCTGATAACTAGATTAAATGTCCCCTCTTCCAGTTTAAAACTGTTTGCACTTGTCACTGCTTGCTATTATTTAACATCCCTCCCCTGCTTTCCTGTAGGCACCATTCAGGTACTGGAAGGCTGCTATTAGGTCCCTCTGGATCCTTCTCTTCTCTGGGCTGAAGCCCCAGCTCTCTCAGCTTGTCCTTGTAGGAGAGGTGCTCCAGCCCTCTGATCATCTTTGTGACCCTCCTCTGGACCCTCTCCAACAGCTCCATGTCCTTCTCGTGGTGGGAGCCCCAGAACTGGATGCGATACTCCAGATGGAGTCTCAAGAGAGCAGAGCAGAGAGGAAGAATCACATACACATTTCCTCCATACAAGGGGATTCAAGTTTTAAGGTGAACAAACCACATTTGTAATAGCACGGAGAGTTTCAGCATTGACAGCACTTGCAGGTGCAAGAGCTGTTGAGAAAAGAGAAGGCACCAGAAACCTTCTGGTGAAGGGAGGGTGGCTGCTAGAGGTAAACCAAAGAGGGGAAAAGGGAACATTTTCCAGAAGCATCTTAGTGGTTAACGTAGTCTGTATCCATAGAGGAAGTTGCTCTTTACTAAACTCTACTAGCTATTAATTTATCATAATGTGTTTATTTAATAGTTAGTGATCTGATAGAATGAACAGATATAAAAACATGAATTTAGAGAAGGGATGCAGTATCCTGAGAGCCACATTTACACAAGATGGGACAAATGCATGGTTCATGTAAATCAGTTTAGCTCCAACAAAGTGAGGAGAACTACATCGATTTGCACACATCACCTAGTTGCTCAGTTCTGCAGCAGTGCTCTTGCTAGATGAAACAAAGAGACTACGTGAAGATTCCAGCTCAATAATGCAACCGTTACTTAATGAGGTGACTTAGTAAAATGACCCCAAAACTCCAGCTGCTAACCTCCATATAGACGCAGAAAGAGGGAACGTGTGCTTAAGATCCATGCTGAGACAGATCTTCTCCACTTGTACCATAGTGTATCACAGAAATTAAAGACAAGATTTGTGTAGCCTTTAAAGCTTTTCCTGCTCCATTTGATGATTTTCCTCCAGAGTGAGGAGTTTGAAACAAAAAGTGCTTTGGAAGCTGTGTCAGTCACAGGGCTATTCTTGGTATAGCCACAAGCAATACGAGAGTAAAGCAGAGTGACTTCTGGAGCAAGAGGAAGACCAAACACCTCCGAGTCAAATTCCAGCTAGGTGGAAATATCTGTAGGAAAGAATCGTTAAATAGAAATATAACAGGGTTTGGCACAGACCTGTCTGGCAAGTGAAGAAATACAAATTAATCTATGTGCCAGGGCTTTCGTTTTCTTAGATATACCTATAAAGAGTTTATGACTTTTTGCATTGCTTTTTAAAAAATTTTCTAGCTTTTGAAAATGTGGGAATGTTGTCTTCAGCTGTAAGAAATTTACTGCTCTTGGAGCTTTAACTCAACCATTGCCTGTGCTGGCACTACTGCAATTGAACAAAACACTGACGTTCAACATCAGCTTAACTGTTTTCTGAATTAGTTACCCACATGCAGCGTTATAATTTGCCTTCAGTTTCTTTGCTGGTTCCATCACATGGTACATGTACTTCAGATGATTTAAGCCAACTCAGCCAGTTTGTCTCCTGCAATGAAGGGCTCACTTCCTTCAGTGACAACTTATGTTAATGATAATCAGATGCTTTTTTAATTAACAATGACCTACAAGCATCCTAATACATTTCTCTTTCTCCCTGATGGTAGTTTTTACAAGACTGTGTCACTCCGTTTCATTTGAAACTTGGGGGCTCTTAAATTTATTCAGACAGCACCGGTCCTACAGCTCCTTTTGCTTTCATGGTGTGTATGTTCATATTTCCCTGCCAGTGTGCATGCAGCTTGAGAAACAGTAGCACAACTGGGGGGCTGAGGAGGGCTGTATTGCTCCAGCAGTGCAGGATTGTTCTTTACGTGTGCAATAACTCTGAAATTGCTCAGATTCACTAGGCTGCCTACACATTCTTAAAGTAGCTATGTAGCACATGTACAGAAGTAGTGTTGTCGTGGACACACCACCAAAATGGCAAGGATGTATCAATAATAGCAATGATGTAGAAGACAATCGATAAAAATAGGCAGTAAAAAGCAGAAGACGTATACAAAAGGCAGCAATGTATGAGGGATGCTCTGAATGTAATGCCTCTTGTTTTGTTGGTGGATGTTAGTGGTATGGCAGTAGAGGGTGAGCCTTCCAATCAGTACTCCATTACATGTTGTTGCTGTGCAACAAATGGCAGCAGAGGGGCAGTCTGGCCAAGTCTGATCAGTCTGATGTAGAAGTGTGCATAAACCAAAGGTATGTCACTGAATTCCTCTATGTACAAAAGATGGCTCTCACTGACATTTACTGACACCTGCTGAACATTTATGGAGACCAAACAGTGGACGTGAGCACAGTGAGGCAGTAGGTGGTGCATTTCAGCAGTGGTGACAGCAAAGTCAAAGATCAGCCATGTTCTTCACAGCCATGAACAGCTGTCACACCATGAATTGAAGAGCTCCTGTGCATCTCTGGCAAAAATGTGTAACTAGTGGTTGTTAGTGACTGTGTTGAAAAATAGTGTTTTGTAGCTGAGAATTTTCTCTAACATTATTGTGCTCTTTGCATTTGTTGTAGTTTCCATTGAAATAAATAGGAGGCATTACTTTCAGAGCAACCTGTATAAAATGCAGTTCCTTTAGTTCTGCACTATATTTATATCTAACAAATAATGTTCTTCATAAATTGCTCCAGTGCAGAAAGATACAGTCCCTAGTCTTGCCTCCTGCACAGAAAAAAAAAGCACCGAGGCTCATAGCTCAGAATTATTTTAAGTTCCTCACCAAAGCCTTTTTTTCTGCATATTGTGTCATGGGTATGAGGCAGTGCAGGCAGCTCTCTAGAACAACGGGGACAGCAGATATGTTCCTATATCTCAGCTGTCCCATGTCACACCCTGTCATGTTATGACAAATCTGCCTTCTTCCTTGGCTTCTGCTAATAATGCAGGAGTGTGACCTGTGGTGGCTGAGGCACTGTGCACGTCATGCTCCTTGCCCTCTCTTCTACAATTCCAGGAGGACACACATCCAACTGTAATGCAATGGGGATTTGGATGCCAACCACAGGTCAGAAGTATCTAGCAGAGATACGGCACCTTTTATGCTGTCTGATCATAGGCTGGTTGGTTCTCTAGAGGTCTTATTCTGAAGTCTTCTGCATACAGTTCTCCAGTTGCTATTTGCAAGGCAAGGCTGCGTGGGTGCAGTGGTCTCGCTTTAGTAGCATGGGAAGAGGTGTGAGACCATTTACACTGTAAGGCACTGTATGGGAACTATCGAGTCACAGCCTGAACCACTGATTGATCAATTGGGGAAAGGACCGGTCAGCCCTGGGAGCACAAGTGAAGGCAATTCAGCTGTGTGACCTGAAGGGGTGGAGCCTGGCTGCACCTCTCCTAGACCCCATTTAAAGGCTGACTGCCACTGGGGAAGGATCTCTTTCTGGAGATCCCCCCTTTGTAGAGCTTTTCCCTGTAAGCCTAGATTTTTGAATATGAATGGGCATTCTTTTCCTTTTTGTCTCTTTTGCTATTCCACCATGCTAATCTTTCCAACTGCAACAGACACTGTTAAAGAAAAGGAGACAGAACTCGATTTTATGATGTGCTGATGACTCCAAATTCAGGAGAGTCGAAGGTCTTCTCAGAACCCTGCATTCTTAGATGCCACTGGTTTTAGGGTTTTTGAACTGCTGTTCAGAAACCTGAGATTGTCTCAAATACCACTCCTGTAGCTTAGGATGAAGGTCCTAGCTGATGTCATACAATCCTTGTTGTGGTCATTAAAATAGGGAAAAAAAAAACCAAACACCTTTACTTGGAAGGAGAATTTGGAATATTTCCAGTGAACAGACTCTGTAGACAGCAGAAAGCTGGGTTTTGTGGCTGCCAGAGCTGATGAGTTGCTTTAGGCACAGGGAATTTAGTTAACCCAGATGGGAGCTGATAAATACCTGACCTGGTTGTCAGGAACCAGACTCACTCACAGGAGAAAAGATCAACGTTTCCTCGAAACCTAAAGCTGAAAGACATAGTGTGCGTGTTTCAGTTGTAATCATTGTCATTAGCTGATCGTCCAAGCTGAGGAGAAGGTTCAGATAACACCTGAAAGTTTTATTGCAGTTCGACAAAGTCAGCTGTATCCTTCACACACAGGTAGTACACAGTATCCTAGGCTTTTTGTTTGGTTGGTTGTTTGGTTCCTGTTTTATTTTACCAGTCATGGATAAGCAATACATAACTTGTGAATTTGCAAGTAACTTTTTTTTTTTTTTTTTTTAGTAGGGAAAGTACGCAAGTACAGACTTAATATTATATGAAACATATCATAAACTCAGATTATGGACAACTGGCTGAAATTCAGACAGTTGCTGTGGCTGATTTCCATTACAGGGAGTCAGGAGGCAGTATTAAGAAAGAGACAATCAGAGAACCATAAAGACTGAAGAATAAGGAGTCAGACTGTCAAATACATGCACTATCTGGTATATTATCATTTATTCTGAGTGTTGGGGCTGTTATATGACAAGAGCAGAGCGCAGGCTTTTATTTAAATCCATCCAAAGAATACTTTGCATTTTGCCAACCCAGAAAAAATTTCACTTGTTTTCTGCCAGCTTTGTTGCCTGAAACCTGCATAAAGTAGTTATTCCTGAAACAAAAGGCAATGCTAGACAGCTGCCAGGAACTTCAGTTTTTTCCTACCACATTTGCCCACTGTCTTGCTCAATACGAGCCAGTGATGGACAAAGGTAAAGAAAGAGACTGTGGATAGGCAGTCCATCAGAAGCAGAAAAGGAAATCCAGCAAATTGCACTGTAGATTTCTTCTGACTCAGGTAGAGCTCAGGCAGAACACAGTGGCTCACAGGCATGCCTGCCTTCTTCAGGACATTGGCCTTCTCTTTTTGCCTGTGTTGAGCCCTATGGGAAATAGGATTCAACAATGGAGGCTTTGACTTTGTGCTTTTTTTTGGTCTGGACAGAGGCTACTAGGACTTCTGAGAGGCTTACATGGGACTGTAGTATTTGAAGTCTTAAAGGTATTCCTTAGACTTTTCTGAAGCTTGTCCCTCATCCTACACAATGTTCAAACTTTCCCTTTGGCTCCATTAACACTAAAACACATGTTTTGCCTCACAAACGAGTGCTTAAGTACTGTTTTGACAAAAGGTGCCAGTCTACACTAGATAAAATGTCCTTCATGCTCTTAAACTCCTGCGGTTGCAAGCAGGTCTGGTACAGACATAAAAACCTTGCTCAGTTGCATAAGAACCACTTCTTAAGAGTAAGAGTGCTTATTCATGTTATTTTGTGTCTAAAATTGCTCAGAACTTAACCTACCTATGGGTTTAATTGATTTCCTGAACAGCACCACTTTACTGAACTGACATGTCAGGTCATGGCCATTAGGAGTCTTTGACATTGGGAGCCGTATTTTAGTTACAGTAATAGTGTTTAAATAACTGCCTTGATTTGACAAAGAAAACATAAGATTTTTACTTCTTCCTTTCCTTCCTTTCCTTCCCATCTTCCTTTCTGCCTGCCTGCTTCCCTTCTATTCTGCCTGCCTGCCATTCTGCTTTCATTACTACCTTTCTGCTTGCTTGCCTTCCTTCTTTCCTGCCTGCCTTCCCACCTTCCTGAGCAGCCAGCTGGGCAGCATGGCTTGTACCATTTATCATCTTGCCTTCCATAATGAAACTAACTGTAACACACAAACACAACTTTTTTCATAGCTACCATGTGGAATTGGCTCTTCACCTGAACTGCTATACCAATGCTCTAATAAGGAGCATGTTTCCCAAGTGCCCTTATGAGGTAACGCTTGCCTATTCACAAATACCAAGGAGGTTTACAATGCTGAAGAAATCATAAGGAAAAGAGAACATCCACAAGGCAGAAAAAAATTGTATTTTAATACTTTCCTTAATGACCAGTAAATGTCACTCCCAGCTTAAATTTACCTGTAGTCCATTGCCTTTTATTTTCATGTGCTGGTGTGAATATGCAAATAGCAAGTATAATTTATTGTATCATATCTCAGGTCCCATGCAGTAACTGTTACTCATCGTTTGGTGACAGCAGGAAACGTGGTGAACCCTCCTCCCTTGGGAAGTATTATCTAGTTTTGCTTTGAGGCTCCTGCAATTAACATATCTCTGATGATTTCAGTTTTGTTGCATGAATAGGCAGGAGAAGCATCAGAAGAATTCACTGTGCTCTACTCATCCTCTGTAGTTTGCTAAGTGTCTCACTGGGAGAACAATTTAAGTCATCCCAGACTGAGGAGTTGTCCTTGGCTATCTTACACTGAACAATACTCCCAGCTGTTCATAGTCTTTCAAGGGAAACAGCCAGCCTGCCAGGAACATGGTCCTCCTTGGAGAATTGAGGCTTTTCTCTTGCTCTCAGTTCAGCTCAATTCCCCAGCCAGTTCTGCTTTTGTTTTTAGCCATGGCTGCTGCCACTTTATCATCAGTGGAAACTCAGAAGGAAGTTGATATCAAGGAAACACTTGTTTCTTTTCTTCAATTACTGAGCCAGTAATTCCTCAGTTTCTAAATTTTCTACACATTTCAAGTTCTGAGTAAATATCTGAGGGACTGACTCTCCATATTTTTTCTTCTGCTCAGCAATCACAGAATTGTAGGGGTTGGAAGGGACCTCTGGAGATCATCGAGTCCAACCCCCCTGCCAAAGCAGGTTCCCTACACCAGGTTGCACAGGTAGGCATCCAAGATGTAGGAGAAGAGAGGTTGCTGTTCACATATCATTTATACCTGGTATCTCAAGGATCACAGAGCAAGGAGAAAACAAGTGACCTATAAATACAGTTTCCAATTTTGAAGAACATATCAGTCTAACAGTTGCTGATAGATAAACACACATAACTTAAAGTGCAGTGCTTGTATCCATGTTACTGTCTTCCCCCCATCTTTTTCTGGTCATCTTGGTATGAACTTCATCACTTCCACATTATAAGCCTTCTCTTGCTTCTTCTCAGCTTTCCTGTGATGGTTTTTATTTACTTCATCCCAAATACCATAGACTCAAAAGCCTTCAAACTGGATGGAGCTTCTCTATGTTTGACAGACACTATCAACAGGCTAGTGCAAGAGGAAGCATATAAAAACTTCCATTCTTTTCAGCACCAAGTTTAGTGAACACCTGCCATGCCTGAATGTGGCTCAGTAGATCAGATGCGTGTATAATCTACAGTTTACACTTCACTGGTAGACTAGTCCCAGGATCTATGGATGGACATAGCTTTTTTTCAGTGAAAACTCTAGGAGTGATGGGATAGAAAGTGTGGGGGAGCTGAGCCAAGGGCTCCAGCAGATGTGACAGCTATTTCCCAAAGTCACTGAGATTTGTCTTCCTGTCTGAGGAGCAAAGACCCTGACTGTGATGTGCTCAGCAGCTGGTGGTGAGTGCCTGTGCTCTCACTCAACCTGAAAGCCATGGTTACTCTTGGGATGCCACAGAGACAACTCAGTGCACACTTCTGAGGGTAGGACAAAGCCATCTGGCTATCAGTCCATATGAATGTTTTTGGAGGGACATTTGTAATGGTTATAAAAATATATGAATCTAGAAAATCTAAATGAGTGTTCACTGTGTTTCAAGATGCAAGGTTTTCATATTATTATTAATATTCAAAAACATCACTGCAATGTGTTGATACAGTACAAGCTGTTTTCAAATAAACTACCAGAAGATTAAATGCCAGAATTCACATAACTCTGGAGCATTTATCATACTACATTATTACATTCTTCAATTTCCAAACACATGCCACTTGTCTGAGACAGCTTAATGTGATCTGGGATAGTTTTGCATTAATATCCTCTTTGGCTAGATCTGCATTAGCAAACAATGCTGCATAATAGGAGTGGATCTGCAGAGTGAAAAAGTTGATATCTGACATCAAGGCTGAAGACATTTTGGAAAGGGTTTCCTTTGGGTTAGGTCTGGTCCTAGTCTAGTACTGCGAATGGAATACCTGCTAATGGTTGTAGCACATCAGGTGTGCTCCCAGAGTATATCCTTCAGTTTATTTTCATTCAAAAGTAGCACATTTTCAATATCAATACAAAACAGAGCAGAGTAAGTGTGACAACTGAGAAATTAGCTTAAAAAATCCACTCCTTATCTGAAATAAAACTCTTAGGAAGGAGCACTTTAGAGACAAATTGCTTTTCCATGTAAGAAATCAAAGCAAATCTTAATGAAAATCAGAGAATTCATATTATAAGGCCTTAACTGATTAATGCCTGAAACAACTGATGGAGTCCCATGGGAATTTTAGGACAGGTCTGGTTTGGCTGTGTACCTCCTGGAAGGCAAAGAAGGATAGTGTGTGTGGGTGGGGAGATGGGGCCCATGTACTTCACAGAAGAGAACACTGCACCTCTCAGAGAGGGCAGGTCTGGCCAAGGCCATGGTGTTTCATGAGGAAGAGAGAAATCAGGATTTAACACTGAGCAAGTCAGCATCATAGGCTGCAATTTACAGCAGCCTGCAACCTTCTGAATAAATGAGATATACCAACATACAGTTCAGAATAAGGGAAGTAGCCTGAAACTCTTGGAATTCGAGTGATAGACTGTAGGAAATAAAATGTTTTAAATAGCACAAAAGAGGAGAAAATAAAAATGCACTTAGTCATCCCCAGGAGCACAAACAGCCATTGAGACGGTATTCTGAGTAAAGATGAGATTTAAGGCTCTGCACATGGGGTAGACACTGAAAAAAATCAAAGAAGAATTCCAATTTTCATCTATTTCTGTTGTTAGAGGCTTGCTGTTGACTAGAATAAAGCCTCATCAGTGGAGGGTAACTGAGGCTTTTGGACTCTCAGGCACAACCTTCAATAGGTGTAGTAAAACATACCACTGTTATAGAAACTTTGGAACAGATATACTTGGTCAGTTCATTTCTGAGGTGGAGATCAGCAGAACCAGAGATAATATCAAGAGGGAAGGCATACTACCAATATCTACAACAGCAGTAAAATATTTCCAGGTTTATTCTCCTGACTTCTCTTAATGCAGCTAGTTTTGTTTTTATATTCTTTTATGTCTTGTGCTTACTTTTTGGCTGAAGTATTTCACTCAGCAGATGTTTTTATTGAGTTGGCCATAGCAATAAATGGTTTTTCTAGGATTCATCTATTTTGAGTCCAGCAGAGGCCACGTGTTGTACTAAAAGTGACCTTTGCACACATTTTCAACTGACAACACATTATTACCCAAATGCTTACATCTGGCTTGTATTAATTTCTTCACATTTGCATTGAGAGCTCTACAATAAACCTACATTTCTGGGTTATCAAGTCCAATAATCCTGAAGGAATCTGTTGTTGTGAGAGTGTGAAGGATGACACGCTTAAAGAAGGGCTTGACTCACAGTGAGGTTTCTTTTCGCGCCTTCAATAGTCTTTGGATCATAAGCCAAGCAATAAATTCTAGCAAGGCCTAAAATGCATCAGGCACGTAATGCAATCTGAATGTAAGCACACCAATCCACACTTCAGGTCCCTTCTGGAGAGGTGGACTTTCTAAATGCCCCTAATACATCGATGTATCCAAACAGACACAAAATAAAACAGCCAAATACAGATTCCCTCATTGACAGGAAGGGAGAAAAAGAGGCATACAAAACAGGTACTGGCTGCATCTCATAAACAAGATTAGCTCTCACATGCTGATAGAATTACTCTGAGTTTATATCATCTTGGCTGAGAAAAGTATCTTCCCTGTACTTCATATTGAAAAGAATGCAGCTGTAGTAATTGCAGTTACCTACACGTGCCAAAAGGAGATGTTTCTGACAGACTGCCACGCTGCCAGAATTGCTGGTGGCTCAAACCCTTACTCTTTAAATCCAAATAGCAAAACTTTCAGTTCCTCCCTTCCTGACTAAATCTCATGATGTTAAACTGTTTTTCCATCTCACTAAAAGGATCACATTCTTGATTTGTTTCAGAGAATTTGTCCCTTTGTTACATCGTTTCTCCCTTATTAACTCACTTCATAGACATGGAGGTCTTCATCACGATGTTGTCATCACTGAATCTCTGGATTTCTGCCTTATTTGTAAAAATCAAATGGTGAGAAAACCAAAGAAAAAAAAGAAACAAACAGGTGAAACTACTGGTAATTATTTTTGAGAACTCAGAACAGCTTTCTTGTCTTTTTCTGCACCATCCGGTGACTTAGGGCAACCTTGAAGAAAATAGGTGAGAGAAAGTGTCTAAAATAACATGCCTCATTTTGTAGCATATGCTTTACTGACGTCCTGCTCCATGACCTTTGCTATTTGCAAATGCCATTGTATGTTCTTATTTGAGGCAGCTCTTGTCCTTTTGGCTCCTGCTACACGTTTAGTACCTTTGAAATCTGATGTTCAGGTGTATTTCCTCACATTTTTCATTTCAGTCCCCAAGCAGCAGACTTGATGTGGTCTGGAGTCTTAGACAGATGCTTATATGCTGGTCTTCCTTTCTTCTCTCTCTCCCTACTGCTGTAGGGGCTCTTAGTATCTGAGTGTGGCTTTAGAGTACCTTCTAGAGCACCTCCACTCTGTGCAGGTGGCTCTGCTAGCAGGGTGCCGCATCCATCAGCCTTTCACTATTTAAGACTCCTGAGGGAGCTAACTCCTGGGTCTGAGACCAGTAACAAAGAGCTTTGTATCACTTCAGCAGATTCTCAGGCCACCACACAAGCTCTGCCTAGGGAGCTAAGCATAATCCTCAGCAACTTCCCTTGCAACATTAAAATGCCAGCTGGAACACTTTTAGCGCCCAGCTCAACACAACTGCAGCCATACTAACACCTGCACCTCCTCCAGGAGCTCAAACGCTGCTGCTCAGGTTCTTGGAGTTGACTCCAACCCTACTGCCACTTGCAGAGGGAGCCTCACAACACAACTCAGATGCCTGTGTCCCACAGTGCCCCCGCGGCTCCATCCTGCTGAGCAGCCTTCAGAGGAGCCAGCTTGTCCCAAGCAGCCCCAGCCTCTCCTTCCTGAGACTTGTAGAAGGTGGCGCACCTGTCTGTCTTGACAGTTCCAGGCAGCTGCAGATAACCACCACCTCCTGTGATACTGTGGCAATCTACAGCCAGCACTACTGATGTGGGTAGGTAAGGTTTCTTTCTGTGAAGTGGTGGCAGCCCTAGGGCCTCCAGCTCCTATCCGTCAGGGGGTTGTTTTGCTTTAACTGTCACTTTGCATCTATGTAATTTCCCAAAGACTCTGGCATCTGTTCCTAACAGCCCAGGCATTCTTGTTTTCAGTAGAACAAAATCTTATGCCTGCAGACTAGCCACTGTCAGAAACAGTTACCTTCTGAATCTCTCCCTTTCTAATGCACCTGTGGATGCTCTTTGCAGATATAGTCAAATGCTGTCTCATCTTCTCCCCTATGTTTTGCACAATTTCAGATAACCTCAGGACTCACACACACACATATATATTTTACTTATTCCCCTTCTCCCACTCACCCCAACACCTATTTTGATTGCCTTTTACTTCTGGAACCATGGGACTTTTGGAGCTCCCTAAGTACTCAAACTGCTTCGGGATGATTGGCTGCAGTCTTTGCTATTTAGATTGCTCATTAAACCAGCAAGAGTTTATGAGCTCCTGGCTCAGGCTGAGTTCATCCTGCTTATGTGAAGAACCTTCAGGTGGAACTCATCTCTTTAGACTTCTGACTGCAGCAAATGGTGGAGGAGGATGAGTACTGTTCCCTGCAACTGTCTCTCCCTCGTTTCTTCCCCCTTCTGTAGGAGAAGATAACGAGTGTAAAGAGATTGGGTTCCTTCTGGAAGTATCTTGGGGAAGTGAAATGAGATGGATCTGGGCCAGAAAGTAATCCTGAATTTAGAAGGGTTTCATTGTTTTTTTGCGTAACTTCTATTGAGCAAATGTAACTGGTAACAAATAAACCCTGACTGATACACTTAAATACCTTGCTATATCAACCCTTTATAAAAAGCTTTATGGGGTGGTTGAATTATTGAGGGTGAGGGGATGAAACGTCTTTCTTTGCTTTCTTAGGAGAAGTCAGAGCTTTTCCAAGAAAAAAAGTTGTAAATCAAAGTGAGCAGAGGGTACATAGGTACTCCAGCAAGCATAGTGCTACCTTCAGTTAGGTTAGGCATCATATTGGACCTAGCTTTACGCAGAAAAAAATTATCCCTTGGATGGAAACAAAGAGCTGTGCCTTCCCTGTAGCAAAGAACACTAAGAGTCAATTACACTGTAATTCTGCTGTTATCCCTGATGTCTCCAGACAGCAAGAATTTGGCATGCAAAGCCTTCCCTCTCCTTCACAATATGGAAGAACTGAAAAGGAGGGAGATACATGGTAGAGTCACCTCCTTCTTCTCAGAGAAGCATACCCTTGCCCAGCAGATGCACTCAGAGCAGTGCATCCACAACAGTGTCAGACAAGAACTGTTCTGTTCTCCATGCTATTTGGTGGGTTTTAGAACAGCTCTCTTTTCAGGTATCAGCACAGTTTCATCAGCTTTCTTTCTCAAATGCACAAGTTGCAAATTACCTCTGTTGGGAATTCTGGCAGATAACTGGACAAAGGTTGGGATGTTGGTGTTTTGCAACTGATGCCCCTCTGGCTCATAAAAGCTTTTGTATTACGCTTCTGAATTTTCTACCATAATCAAATTCTTACAGGTAATTTGAGATAATAAGCAGCTTTTTTTTTGGCTGTGGTTAAATACTGCAGTCTGCAAGATGTACACTGAAGCTGGTGTGAGATTGTGGTGGATCACCACATTCTCATACAACCACTCTCTCACTGTTCCTCCTCAGTGGAACAGGGGAAGATGGAAAAGCTGACATGTCCATATAGAGATAGGGAGATTATCTTCTCCTCCCACAGGTACTGGTAGGACTGTTTATCCCCCTGCCTGTGGCTGCTGACGTTATTGTGCCTCTCTTCCCCAAAGCTCTTCCTGAATCGCCCTGCCATGCACTGTGGTGTGGCTCTGGAGTCCTGAGTTCACCCCATACAGCAGCCCCGCATATCTGGGATGACACCTGGTACTCACACCAACACGTCTCTTTGTTTAGGGAGCTAACAAATACTGTTTTCCTCTTCCAAACCAGCTCTTCTTTAAGTAACAAGCCAGACCATAGCTCTTACAAATTGAGCATGAACACAATCATGTGCATTTCGCAGTGCAATCATGAAGAAATGGGCCTCTAGAAGTAGTGCTTGAGTTAGGAGCTAAATCAAGATGAAGTACCCTTCTTCTTCTTACTGACTACTTAGGTAACTTGTCTGGGGATTATTTGATTCTGTACAGACATTCTGTTAAATTTTTTATTTGGGGATATTGGGTGTTATTTGAGACCCTTTGATCTCTGGAAACCGCTGTTTGAGTATTTGTATTTCTATCCTAACTCTTCTATCAACATCCCGTATTCCCAGATTGTTATTTTTGTCTACAGTTTAGCTCCACAGAATATAGAGGTGGGGGGAGCGGGGGAAAGATAGCTCAGTTCATCTCCTGTAAATATGCCATTGCTTCCTAAAATGTCTCGATAGGCTCTTTTTCCTCTTTAAATACACATAAACCATGCCTTTTAGTTGAGGTGCTTAAACTTTCAGACCATCCAGTGTTTTTGATGGGATTTCTTTTATTTCATGGGGTACCTGGTCCACAACTGCCTTATGCTTGAAGTCCATTTGGTCTGGGCAACACCTCACTTGCAGACAAGAAGCTGCCTCTACTGAGTTCTGTTTTCCTTCTTTGACAGTTTCCAGTCCTGGGACTGGTTAGAGAAGGCAGCAGCTTTTGGCATCCTTGAGTTTTCTTCCAAGAGTTGTTCATACTCGGGTCTGTTCTTGAGTCAATGAACATCAGCAAAGTACCACAGAAAATGAGAAGTATCAGATGACCTGGATCTTAACGAGAGCCCTAGCGGACTTAGGATCTAACCCTTTACATCCCACTAAAATGCATTTCTCTGATAAACTTTTTAGTGCCAAGAACTACCCCCCTTTCAGGCTTGTGATCTCAAGGATGAATGTAGAAAAATATCATGCTTTTATAATGCACAAATAAGAAGAGTTACTTTTTTTTTCTTAAAATCATTGATTATCTTTCTTCTTTCAGTTGAGAAATGCAGCAAGAATTAAGGCTCACAGTATCTGCCTGAGAACTGAGACTGCTGATGCGCAGCATACTCTTATTTTTCATGCTTAAACTGCTGTAATTCTCTTTTAACTGGTCTTCCCACTAGGCAAATTTAACGCCTTCAAGCTGCACAAAACTATGCAGCTCATCTTCCCATTGGGAGTAAGCCAAATCTACATATTTTTTCTTCGTGGCAGTAAAGTTCTGCAGTGATTTCAAAATGTTATCACTCACATTTTTTAAAGCTCTCTGCGGTCTGTCTCCAGGACCTGCTGATAGCATATTCCCAAAAATTCAAGCAAGAAGAACCTCTTAAGTGTCCTCAGACTTAATCAGAAAAAATTATCAAAGCTTCCTCATTTGATGCACAGATGAGGGGATATTTTTTAAACCATAGAATATTTGACACTCGATTTCCTCTTTGCATTCCACGCTTAGATGAAAGGACTCTTTTATTATTTTTATTTAGCCTTGGGTATTTTAACTTATAAGTGGCCTAATGCATTTTTTAATGTGGTTTGAAATAGACTTTAGAGCTGAAAACCTCTCCATCAAATTTTAGCCCAGATTACATTTCCATACTTTGCTGGGGTTTATAGTGGAGTTGTTGACACAGTCTAACTTGGTAGCACAAATAAACTGCTTACACATTTTCCCATGTAAAAGTGAATTTGGGGTTTAAGAAGAAAGACTAGATTGAAAACATGAGAAATTCTGTACTTTCTTTATTCAGAGTAAGGAAAAAAACCACACGTACTAGCACTGCAGTGTTCCCTCACGCTGCCTGAATAATCTGTTTTATCTCTGTTTTGGACTATAGTCCTTTCATAAGAGATTAATTCCACCTCTGTGCCCAGTCTGTCTTTGGCTTCTATGCTGAAGCTTATGTGAAGAATGCCAAATGCAATGATGGGATTTTTTTGATGGCACAGACATCTGTCAACTAGAAATTAGGCTAGAACCGCCATTCATATCACACAGGCCACCCAGAGGTAATAACTTGCAGTTAGTATTGATTTGGAATACATTTGAACCCTTGACCTCTGAGATGAGAGTCCTTACACAAAATCCCAACCCACTTAGGGGTCTACTCAATCACTGGTGAAATTAGACAATTTGTCTATTTTTAACCGTGATATTGATGTCATATGTAGTATAAAGACATATTTTATGTGTAAACTGAACATACAAGTATCTTAGAAATTCTGGTAGCTTTAGCAAAAGTTGCGAGCATTTAGAATGTAAGCAGCTGCACCACTACAGTCATAGCAAAGATGAAACACTGCAGCAGGTGAAATGACTCCATTAATGCCCGTCTGTACTGAATGGGAGTATCTTGTTTTAATCAAGTCTGTCTAAATAAGTAAAGATCTGCTTATCCTTATGGATGGATCTGAACCTTTACAAAAGTCTACAATACATTTTCCTCTGTACCGAGGCTGGTAGAATAGCGGTCTTTTTCACTTCTACCTCATCACCTTTTTTCCCACTTCCACACCACCACTGTTCCCTCTCTCACCTGTTGTACTGACAGCTGTAATTAAGGTTATGCTGCACATATATTTATCTAGAAAACCTGGATTAAAACAGTAGAATTTAAGGAAATAATAGATTAAAAAACAAAACCAAAGATTACTTCCATGTTCTGATTTGGCTTACAGGGTGGAGGTGGGATGGGATGGTGATGGAATTGGTAGTCAATGAGAAAAGAAGGGGGGGAAGGGCAGAATTTCTTAAATAAAGATTCAGTTTGCCACTGAAAAAAGATTTTCTTTCAACCTTTGAAAGAAAGAAACATAAACATCTTCCAACTCATTTATGTTGCCTCCCATGACAAGAGTGAACCCATCTAGAGCAAATAACAGGGCAAAAAAATATGAGCAGGTGTTAAGTAAAGCCCTACGAAATCTGAAATATCTTTTATTTAGGAATTACTACCTGAGACATTTTTGCACTAAGTGAAAACATGATTTTCCTGAATGTAATTTTGAAGACAAAGGGAGTTAAATAAAATACATACAAAAAAATACCCAAAACCCAAAAAACAAAAAACAAAACAAAACAAAACCAAAACCAAACCTTTTAGAGAAGCTGGAAAGACCCATTTTATAGTGTTTGAATATTTTGTTAGAATCTCACTTTTAAACCAGACTATAAAATTATTATAATTAAAAGAAACACCATGCTGGTAATGTTCAGAAACACTTCAAAACACAATGTTTTGATACCACTAAAAGGATTCATTTACTGCCCCTCCTTCCCATTTTGTCATAATTGACATATTCCCGCAGAGACTGTTTTGCTCAGAGGAAATACCATTTTCTGATAGGAAATGTTACAGTCAAAATTTCCTGGCCATCAATAACACTAAAAAAAAACCACCCCTACTCTATGAATATTTCACTTGTCTTTTAATTTTCAGTTTACCTGTTCTACATTATTATTATTACTATTGTTATTATTATTAATGTGTTGCCTGTAGTTATTTTTAAATATCTCATTTAATATTAAACATGTGCTTTGAGGAAAAAAAAAAAAGGGCTGCAATTTAATTTAGTTAACTTTGCCTTTCTTTCCAGACCATCACTGACTTTCACAATGTTGTATTTAAGAGTAATTTTTTTAAGTAAGCCACCTGAGCATCCAGCTTCTTAAATATCAAATGAGAAATAACACAGCACCAAGCAATATTTTCTGGTATCTCATGCAGGGTTCCCCAGAATGAGTTTTGGGTTGAACTCATGTGGTAACACGATTGACCAGACAGGAAGCAAAGTTCAGTGATGCATAATGAGGTAACAGGAAGTCGGATATTGCCCACGGTTCCTTTGCTATTCAGTTTATAAAGGATGCCAGAAAATAACACCAACTGTGTTGCATTAGTACAGATGAGCAGCATTGCATGCATTCACTAACTACTGCATCTTCTTGCTGCCTTGCTGGCTTCCCGGGAATATTACATATTCATATACCTTTTCATACCCTCTTTGGTCACCTTTCCTATCCTACAAAGAACCTTCTCATTCCTGGATAGAAAAGGTTATACAGTCATGAGCAAAACCTGATCTTTGACACTGAGTATCAAAGATAATTGCCTCATTTGAGCTGTGAACAACTTGCATTGACTACATATCTGATTAGGGCATTTTAATTAAGGTATGCTGGGCTATTCTCCAGGAAAAAAAATCAAAATACTTTACAGGCAGGTTAAACAAATTAATTTTAAACTGTGCATCACTGTAGGTTCACAAGGCTATTTGAGATACATCTGGATGAAAGAAATCAGCTGAAGCCATTTCCCCAAGCATTATGATAGGAGAGGGAAAGCACAGATGGGTGATGAACATGTAAAGAAATTTGTCCTTTGAGCTCTCTGGCCTAGCCGGAAGCTCCAAAAGCTCTTCCACAGTCATTTCTCCATGCATATAGGTGAACAAGCCGGATGCAGCCAGAACCAGTACAGTATGTGTAGTGGTAAATCTTCCATGTGTTGGGCAGAGATCCAGAATAGATAAGGGAAGATTTAGAATCATAAAATCACAGAATGATTTGGGTTAGAAGTGATCTTAAAGATCAACTATATTCAACCCCTGTGCTGTGGGCAGGAACATCAAGTTGACCTAATGACCTAAGCCTGATCCAAAGTGAGAGGGCTGCCACATTCTAATCACCAAATCAGAAAATAATGATTCTGATGGTGGGGAAAAGGAAGACAGAACAACATTAAGGGAACCGTTTCCTTTCAAAAGAGGCAGAAACAAACTGAAACTTTCCATTTTTGTACTGCTTGGGCTTGAGTGTGGAAGTTACTGTTCTACTTCCAGACCTAAGTAAACAAAAGCTATATATTATTTCAATATCATGGAACTTATTTTCCAGAATATGTTTATTATTAACAAGTTGTTCTATACAGATGTTACAATGGAGTGTTTCATCTTTTCCTTGCAGGGAACAGTCTTTGATTTGCCCAAATAGTGTCCAGAATCTGTTTTTCTGTGGTATCTGAAATTACCTGAAGTAACTCTTCACTTGTAATATCACATATGAGAGAGTAACTTGGATAAAGAAAAACCCTAGGCACCTTAAGTGTAAGCAAGATTTCAGAGGTATATGGTGAAGTAATAAGAGAAACAGGAAAGTATAACGGCATTGCTGTCATGGAGCATAGAGATCTCTAGGCTAGCAATAAACATAAACTGGTTATTCCACTTAATCTCTCTAACATTACTTCTAGACTCAACTTGGCCCAGGTTGAAACAACTAGGGGCTAGAGTGGTTGGAGCTCATCTGCAATATGAATAGTCTTTCTTTAGACCATTCACAGAATTCATAGGTATTGGACAGAGGGAAAACTTTTCTTTAATCTTCAGACAACACTTCCAAATCTGATGGTCTGTCAGTTTTTCAAAGATTGTTAGGACTGCTAGTACTGCCAATCAGCACAGTTTAATATATCAATAAGCTCTACCTTTCTGCTCACCTCTTGAGGCTTTTTGACTGCCTATTGTTTTTCATTTTAGCTCTTTGCACTATGTTGATAGAATAACATAGGAAAGACTTTAAGCCACAAAAATGTAGAATCATAGATGGGACCTTTACTCCAACTCCCCTGCAATGAACGGGGACATCTACAGTGATATTTGGTTGCTCAGAGCCCCATCCAGCCTGACCTTGAGAGTCTCCAGGGTTGGGGAATCCAGTACCTCTCTAGGCAACCTTCTCCGGTGTCTCACCATCCACACTGTAAAAAACTTCTTCCCTCTATCAAATTTAAATCTTCCTTTAAAACCATTTCCCCATGTTCTGTCACAACAGGTCCTGCTAAAGACTGTCCCCTTCTTTCTTATAAACTTGAAGGTGAGATTAGTTTTCCCAAAGGCCTTAAAATAGTATGCATAAATAAGGATAATAAGTATCTATCTGATTTGGGGATGCAAACAAGAACTTCAATGTCAAATCAGATATTCAAATCCTAACATTTGCTTCTGTATCTCACTGTGTGTGCGTAATTGAGGTCCATTTTAAAACCTGCTTCAGGAGGTAGCGTAATAATGAAAATACATCAGAAATTTATTGTAATTTTTTTTTTTTTTCTCATCTAAAAAAAAACCAAACACTTTTCAATAGATCTGTCTTTAAATGGCTTCTTAGTTATACAGTTATTTTGGGCTGATTAGCTCCAGGAACGCTGCTCATAAACAAAATCCTGACTCTTAGGATATATAACTTATATCAGTACAGGCAAAGACTCGCGTATTCTTTCTTTTCTTAAAATGTCAGGAATATGTGAGGGTAAAATCTGTGGCTTTTGTAGACATTGACTGATGGAGAGCTCTACACAGATATGTATTTTAGAGCCCTCTTCAGAAACATTCCCAGGAGACTTATCTACCTACAAACAATAGGATTTTGTTGAATGAGACTAATGCTTTCTTTACTCATTTAGTTACTACTCTTAAGAGCTGCAATTCATGATACTTGCGTTATAGTAGTATATGTATAGCTTTTCATATAGAAGTTATTCAGCAAACTTTACTCAATTTCTTGTTTCTTTGTTTTGTGTGTTACCTATACTATCTTTCATGCCAGAGCCAAAAGTGATTTGTCATTTAGCCACAGGATTCTCTTAAATTCTTAGAACGTGGAGAGACACCTTTCCCTACTACAAAAAACTTGGGGGAAGTCCAGCTTCCCAAAACACTGAAGGGTATTCAGGTAATCTTGGAAGAGCCAAAGCCTTCTTACAACCTCCTGTTTTAAAGAATTATCCAGTTACTAAAGGGAAATGTCTGCAGACAACTTTCTTTGAAAACTGCACTATTGAGCAACAAGCATAATATTGATAGCTGACTGATTTATGTAGCGCCATTTCCTTGCTTCCTAGTGCTTCATTGATTTCAGATTACAGAACGCACTGCATTCTTTACCAAAAAATGCAGCCCTCTCTGGAGAGAAAACTGGTCCACAGGGCACCAGAAGAAAAGATGCTGGGGTGGGAAAGTGGGTCTGAATATGAGGGAGTGAGATTATTTGTCTGTTGGGAGGCTGACACCAACCCTGAGCAAAACAGCAACAAACTGGAGTAAAGTCGAGTCATGGAGGGATGGAGCCACGCACTCATTTTGCCTAGTGCCCACCACTGGGTTCCAGTATGTCTCTCAGTCCTGCACATCTCCTACCAAAGGGTTGGTAAGGGAAACTTCCTGAAACTGCCCTGTCCCTTCTTTTGCACAGCAGGACAAAATGAAATAAAGCTTGTGACCGTGCAGTTAGTAACATTATTTCAGGATTTGTCCTATTGTCATCTTGCATCCAATAAGTAACACGCAAAGAGGGAATTATTATTAATTTTGTACTGTTATCAGTTTATTTAATGAATGACTGAAATACTGCTATGGAGAAATGTCAGGAAAACATGATCCTGCTCATCATTAACTCTCATTCTGTAATTCACCATTGTAGTGAGAATGGCAGAGCTTTCACATTACAAACACACTGATAATGCTGTAATTTCACATAGGAGACAAATGGGCATGAAATCATGACACAGGCAAGAAAGATAGAAAACACAAAAGGCTTGATGGCAAATGTTCTTGAGGACAAGGGTGAGCTGGAAGAAGAAACTTCAGAAGGTTTTCAGATGTTACTCCCCTGCATCATGTTCTTCCTCAGGTTTTCTCAAATTTGCTAAAAACAGGAAAATACTACCATTTAGAAGGTGATGCTGATAATTTAAATAAATCATCTGTTTAAGACACTATTGTTTTGCTTTGGTGAGGGTACACCTCAGGTAAAGTGTTCAGCTTTGGGCCACTCACTACAAGAAAGACATCGAGGCACTGGAGCATGTCCAGAGAAGCTGGTGAGGGGTCTGGAGCACAAGTCTTATAGGGAGTAGCTGAGGGAATAGGTATTGTTCAGTCTGGAGAAGAGGAGGCTCAGGGGAGACCTTATTACTCTCTACAGCTGCCTGAAAGGAGGTTTTACTGAGGTGGGCATTGGCCTCTTTTCCCTGTTAAGTGTGATAAGACAAGGGGTAATGGCCTTAGGTTGCAACAGGGGGAGGTTCAGTTTGGATATTAGGAGACATTCCTGGAAAGAGTGGTGAGGTGCTAGTACAGACTGCCCAGGGAAATGACGGAGTCACCATCACTGGAGGTGTGTGAAACTGTGTGGATGAGGCACTGAGGGACGTGGTTAGTGAGCATGGTGGGGATGGGTTGGTGGTTGGACTAGATGATTTTAGCTGTCTCTTCCAACCTTTGGTCTGTGTTTCTTTAGCAGCAAATAACAGTTAGCTTTCAACAAAAAGTTATGGGAGAATATCAGACCACCTGCCTGCCCTTACCATACTAGCTTAGCTTGAACCAGACATCCCAAAGTTACTAATAACAGCTAATGAATGGCTTCCCATTAATTTTTGGCATATGTATCAGAAGCGAAGATGATCAAAATAAATATATAGTGTATATGATTATTAGAAGCTTTCTATGCATGTGTGCGTATGCATGCATGAATTTCTAAAGCAGGTTTGAATTTTGGCATACTTGTAGCCCAGGAAGTGAAAAAGGAAACTGAAAAAGATACAATTTACTTTTATTAGCTATGGTATTTATTCAACTGTTGGCTGATTTATGGAGATAATTCAATAAGCATGTTAAAAAAAGTAAAAATCAATGCCTGCATTTTGTGCCTGAATAAAGAAAAGGCTGTGACAAATAACCACATAGTGATTTGCAGGGGAAAAAAACACCACAAAAACATGACAAAACAACAACAACAACCAAAAATCCAGATACTGCAGAAAAGTAGCCTAAGTTGGAACGATCCAGACCACTATTTTCTCTTAGAATGTACAACAATAAACATTTAGAACAGCATTGTACTGTGCTATAATTAATATGAGATCAAGCAAAGCCAATATTGCACTTGTTTCAATATTGGATTTATTTTTATGGAGCATAATTAAGAGATTCCTTCTTGCGCACAACAATCCTTGCTTCTCATGTTTGCCTAAGATCAGTAAAATGATCTCCACCAATGCTTGTATCACTTTTTCTCTGTTTTAAGTATTTCTGGCAAATGACATTTTGTTTGCAATACCCATCATACTGTGAGAGAAACAAGAGGTAGGAGAAAGCTCTAATTCTACCTCATCTCAAATCCTGTGGGTGTAAACTGTGTGGCAAATGAGTCAAATATGGCTGTGACTTGGCAAATGAAGCAGTATCTTTCAAATTGCAGGAGCAAGAATGGTAATTATTCTGTTTTTTTTTTCTTTATCTATAGATAATGTTTACAGATAATTGTCTTAATTTACCATAGTAGAGGGTGCAACAACTGTGCCTTTCTGTAGCAGAAGGCATAGATACCTTTCTGGTTGTAATTAATTGTAAAAGGATGAAATGTCCCAAACCCATCATTTGCAGGGATCAGAGCAGCCTGCATTACCCAAAGCAGTTACATTTAAAGAATAAAAATAGAAAAAGTGACGTAGTACAGAAGTTCTACTAAGGAAGAATGACTATTTTTACTGTATTAGACAGCACTTGTTTAGGCTTCCATCCTCATTGGTCTAACTGCTGATGTATGTGAGCTGCTGCAAATGCTTTAGTCTTTTCAGGCTCAAAGAAACTTGCTCAGAAGGTACAAATAAATCTACTGGAGAGCTTTGCTACTGAAACTCCAGAGCCTACTCTGTAAAACACATGGGCTTAAATAGCAAAAGAGAGATTAAAGTTAGATGCTTTGAAAACATTCCAAGCTGCAAGGATAGGAACTGATTTTTATGGGGAAAAACTGTCAGCACTGGGGGTTTTCAAGAGGATGTCAGGCAGACTTCTGCCAGGCGTGAATGAGGCTCTTGTCTCAAAATGGACAGACGTACAAGGGAACTTCCAGCTTCTTTCAGTCCAATTTTCTGCTCTCTTGCAGTAAAGCAGGAATGTCAACAGGAAAAAAAAATCACACATAATGCTGATAAACATTAAGGGGAAATATCTCACAGGAGTTCATTATGCACCTCACTAACCATTTTAATTATGCATTAATTTATTATTGATGAAAAAATCAGTATTATATCTCAGCATCTTTTCCGACAGAGAAGGCTATATAAAATGCCTCCAAGCCTAAAATAAATGGTATAACTAGTGCTTCTTTTTTTTTCCTCAGCAAAGATAAAGCGTCTCATCATTATCAATTAAAGAACCAGGGAAGTCTTTGAAAAGAGGACTTGTTTGCTTAAAGTACGTGAAGGTCATATTCACCCTGTAATACATGATGAAGAGTAGTCATTTGTTATTTTTAAGCAGGCTGTCATTTAGCCATTATGAAGATGAATAACATTTGTTATTACCTAATAATCCCCCTGCTGATTACAGAAGAAAGACACTTGAAGACACCTTACGTGCCTTGCTTAGGTTTTCAAGATTATTAATGTATTTTGATTAAACTTTGTAAACAAAAAATTACGATCCCAGTTCTCAGGATGCAGTGACTGACGTGTAATGCAAGAGACAAGAACATGTCCAGTTCCTTGCATTTTGTTCCACATATGTTACTGGCCTAATACTCATGTAACATAGTGAAAACAAAGTTCATTTTTTAATATCAAACAGATTGTCAATGGATCATATGCTGCTCTATTAAGGTTAGTTTTTGGATGCCTGCCTTCCTGAAGAGAGTTAATGAAGCTATAAGTTACCTGTGTGGCTTCATTTGGAGTCAAGCCTAATTATCTGGATCATGGCCACATTTTGGAAAGTCCGAGCCTCATTTCCAAAGCAGATGGAGTCACTCAGGAATGACTTCATTTGTATTAATTTGTTACACTGTCTTCTGCTATTCATCTCAGAGAATGTTTCTGCCTTGGCAGTCCAGCAGAAACAGAATTTAGAAGTTTCAATTTGGGAATTTTGTGATTTTTTAAAAATAAATTTGTTATCTTCCTTTGCAATTACCAGTGGTGAAGTTCAAAGACAATTAAGCAGAGTTCAATCCATGGCTGTCAGATGCTGCAAGACAATGATTATGTTATTGAAGATTTATGGGGCTTTCACTTCTTGGAACAAGTGAAGTGACCAGAACAGTGACCAAGCAGTTTTATCAAGATAACCTATAGAACAGTTCTGACTGGGTTCATGAGTGGGAGGTTTTGACGTCAACTATAATGTAGAAAAAAAGCAAAAGAGAAATTAAAAAGAGACTTGGTTAAGGGCTTGGAAAATAAGGTAGTTTTCCTGATGTTTTAATATATTTGTCTAAGAGGGAGATCACATTATTCCAGTAGGGAAATTATACCACAGTTTCTGATTTGATACAGTTGTTTATGCACTGAGCAATGGAATTAAATGAAGTAGAGATTCAGTGACTTCGAAGCCATAGCAGTGCATTTCTAAGGTTAGGAGCATAATGCAGACAAAAGCGTAGGCAGTTTAAAGGTGCTGGAGGCGCAATTACTGTGCTATATCATAACTGACGTAGCCTGGCCTATCCCCTTATTAAATGAGGGCAATACTCAGCACTGTTCATCCTCAGGATATTTTACCAGTAAGTGTTACTATTACCATTCTGTACAATTTTTAAAGAGCAAAAGGAACAAAGACAAATGAAAGCTGAGTGTCAGAGGGAAACATGAAGAGACTCCTTCTATATCATGTTTTTAACACACCACCTCAATCTAATCAAATTATGTAGGTCTTTCTGAAGGTAATGACTCCTATTTATTTGCACAGGAATTACAACAGATATGAAGAATACAATAACACTATTTGATAGAGCAGATTTTCAGATACAAAACACTATTTTTCCACAGAGTCGCCATCATTAGCTCCGTGTTTTCACCGCTGATGAAAAAGAGCCTGTATGCCACACTTGTAAATATCTACACCAGCAAAGATGACCCACCGTCAATGCCACCACTTCTGAAATGTACCACCCACCACCTCACTGTGTTCAGTTCCACTGTCTGGTCTCCAGAAACATTCAGCAAGTGTCAATGAATGTCAATGGGTGCCATTTTTCCCATGTGGAGGAATTCAGTGATACACCTCTGCTTCATATGCATTTCTGTGTCAGACACCATTCTGTCAGACTGCCCCTCTGCTGCCATCTGTCACACAGCAACAACACGTAGTGGAATATTGGGGGGAAGGTTTGACCTTTACTAAAATGTCATCAACAACCCCCTTTGATACTGTGGGCCAACATACTAAAATAGGAGGCAATACCTTTGGTTAAGCCTTTGTTTTATCCGTCAGTTATTTTCTGCAGAGAGCACAAGTGCTAGTTTACTTTTCATAAGCTTAGGAAGCCAGCAGGTAGATCTGTGTTTTAAATTGCAGCCAAATCTTTCATTTTGGGTTTCTCTCACCCTGGTCCTGCAGAAATTTTTAGTGATTATGTGTGACTGAGCTCCCAGTGGTACCTGGGTTGGTCCTAGGTGATAACAGGCTGCTCTAACCAGCTCACGGATGATTCACACCAGGTGCTCTGTGTGATGCTGCAGGGCCACACTGGTGAAGGAGAAACTCACTCAAGCAAAAAGGCAAATATCCAACACTTCCATGTTTGTCACTTCCAGATTCTTTTTTTGTCCCCCCTGGGAACAGGTGGAGGGGTGGCAGGGCTAAGCCTGCCCTGAGCATGCTCCATTGCACAGCACTGATACCTGGGGAAAGGAGAGTTAGGAGGAGATGAAGAACATCCTCTTCATCGGGAGGAATGATGGTAGAAAGAAAAGATAAGGTTTCTCACAGAAGGCTAAAACTTTCACTGATTAAAATGTACACTCTGACTATGACACAGTAATATGAAGCAAAAGAGGCCTGAGGTAGGATTTGGAAAGATGAAGTCATGTGGGGTGGAAAGAGGCAAGAGGAACTTGCAGGGAAATTAAGCCCCAAAGTTGCATCAGGCTCATTCATGTCTCCAGGAAAGGTCAGTTGTCATTTCTACTCCCTTATATCATAAACATCCTGTGCCTATTGGCACCAAGCACCTCCTGCAGGTTTTTAATCACACAGAAACAGAGTTACAAGCCTCAAGCACTTTGTGTTTGCACATCAATAATAATATTCATGTCTCCTGACTATCAAAGCAACAAGCGCAGGGCATTCCTTTGGTCTGGCATCTTCTAACTGAAATGAAATATTAAAGCTTTGATTTCCATAGGAAGAAAAAAATCAACCATATGTCTTTTCCTGTTTCTGACACTATTAATTACATGCACGCATTTCAAATTGTTGACTACTCAAGTACGAGGAGTAACTCATTCCTAAGTGTTCAGAAGTACCCTACTATGTTGGAGAACAGAAAAAAAGTTTCAGTCCTAAGCAGTAGCCAGGTCAAACAGCAGAAAATGCTAATGCATCTCAATTAATTATTTCCTCTATATGTGTCAATAAAAGCCAGATTCCTCGGCTGAAGTCAGAAGGCAAAATGCCACGGGTTTTTATTTTTATTTTTTTGCCAGATCCTAAAATCTAATTTAAATACGTGGAAGTAGCAAAAGAAACAAAGGAAATGTTAGGCGACTAAATGGGGAAATGATTACTGCAAGAACAACATTATTCATTCAGATGGCTCCTAAAAGTATCAGAACTGTAGAAATGCACACTGTTCTGAAATATTCCTGGGCAGAAGGAGAGTGGACACTGGTAGAAACAAGCCAAAGACTAAATTATGGTAAGCTCGATTTTGAGTGCCTGAATGAGACTCACCCAGTACCAGAAGCTAGATATGACCTTCTTCAAAGAAACAAAGCTTAGCTTTTAAAGTACCAGAATTTATCTAGTGTTCTTTAGGGTCACTTTCTTAGTGTACGCTTTTGTTTTATGAATCAAGATGTTGAAGGCTCAGACACTTTCCAAAGGACATCAACTTCATTTTACTGAGTACTATACAAGCTAGGACACCACTTATACTATATAGCTACTACTTATTTATAGGCTGGGACCTTGATCCTGCAAAGGATTTGGGGAATTACTTTTTGTCATGTGAATAGACCCCCTGGCCAGGGGACTGGCATCCAAATAACCATAAAGTGATATCTGAATATACTTGAGTATGCTTGATTCTGGGATTAATAGAAAAAGACTACAGTAATGTGATGGCATGAGTTTCATCAGGTTTTAGTGAAATTAAGATGTTGCTTTGTTTTTAAATAGATCACAACAGTTTCATGGTGGGAGAAATTTGAAGAATTAGGACATGCCTGCTTTTAAAATGAGTCAGAGATTTCTTAAATACTAGGCTTATATCCCAGTGTTAGGATAGCCAGACGCATGAAACTTGTTTTTGCACTTCCGAGTTCATCAATAACTATGAACAGGTCAATCAGTTTCTGAACTGGAACTTCAAACTTGTTTGAACATAAATTACCTCAGAGCTTTTCAATACAAAGAAAAATGTTTGCTTTGCAATGGAAAGTTTCTTGTCTCTCTTCCAATAATTCAGAGCCAAAAAATGTGTAAATGAATGAGCTAATTGATCAGTTATGGTATAATCTGTTTCAATGTTTTTATTAATAGTATATTATAGTTGCTGGTTCTAAGTGTCCCCAAATTAAAATTTAAGATAATTTATGTTGAAGGTCATCCAAATGTAAAAAGAACTTCAAAATGGTCAAAAACCAACCCAAATATTTCACAACATGGAAACAAAATCATTTTAGTCTAGTTTTAAAATGATTATTAAAATTAGTAGTGATAGACATTGTCATTTCTTTGAGATTTTATAGTGATTCATGAGAATAAGCATTTTCTTGGAACAGAACTGCCTTGGTTCAACCTGCAGGATGCTGGGAAAAGCAGGTGTCTATTTCTTGTGGACACAAAGTAATTTGAAATCTTTTCCAAATGAATAATGGAACACAGTCCTTGATGGGTGTGACAGCAAATCTTATTAGCTAACACTTTTTATTTGGAGACAAAAATAACCTAATCTTAAACTAGATGGTAGGAGTCCCTCGTAATACACTTTCTCCAAGATTTTCAAAGCAGAATTGATGAATGTGGATCAGGTAACAGGAGAGTGGGAGTAAAATCCTTCATAAAACTGATGTCTGGTGTCAAGGAAGACTGAGGATGGTAGTATCTCAGCTAATATATTAAACTGTAATTCTAACTCCTCATATTTCTATACCGGTTGTGTATTGCTTTTAAAGGAAGGTTTGCCTATTGGCCTGATGTGAGGAAGATTGAGTTTGGAGAACTTTTTTTCTACAGCTGTAAAACAGTTTGGATTTTTTTGTTTGTTTTTAAAGCACTTGACTACTTGACTACTTTTGTATTTCCAGAATGAGTACAGACATAACTTGTATTTAGGACTTGCTAACTGGTTTATTGCAGCTCTTTATTCAAGGGTTTGTGTTCCTTCTGGCATGAGCACATAAACACTTATTTAATGTTTGTCACAACTGAAGTAGTAAGAAGAAAAAGATTAGGAAGAGGGAAGGTAGCTCGACCTTCCTAAAGAATATAGGTTATTGCTGAAGTAAGAGCTTCCTCCTTCACTACAGCTGGATTACAGGTAGTTTTCCTCCTGTTTGTGGTTAATTCCAGCTGCCCTTTTTCATCCACTCCAGTCTCTGCCAAGGGAGACCTCTTTCACCTTCTGTGGCAAATGCCAGATCAGCTCTTGGTGCATGGAGATGTTCTGAATGAACAACAGTCTTCTGCAGGGTCTAGGTGGGAATAATAAGCTTGTTTTTATTTCTTTTCCTTTACAAAGCAATCACAAAGACAAACTTATATCTGGAGCCCCGTAATCACAAGTAACTTCAGAACATACAAACTCTGTGTTTTCTTCAGGCATGACAAAAGTGAGCTATTTCCATACGGAAGGCATGTATCCATCTAAGCATAGTGTTGAGTCCAGCCCTAGTCAGCAAATCTTGTTAGTGCTGCTACATGGGTTTGTAACTTGGAGTACAGATGGGCACTTCTTTCAGCTTTAGATGTCTGAGTTACTTCTGAAAATATGTTCTCGGTCCTTACATGATTTTGAAAATGGAACCCATTATGTTCATTGTGCATACAGAAAATGGGCAGAAAAAAATATTCTGAGTTAAAATATGTGTGTGCAATTGCCCTGTTCACGGTTTCTATCTCAACTATGCATGGAAATCTCTGAGACCGCAGAGGATCTTCTGAATCTCAGATTTTGCTGTGCTACTTTTACATTCGCAAATTTTTTGAGATCTGTTTCTGCAGCACATGGATAATGTCACAATTTTTGTACACTTGCTGAGGTGACTGGTTACTTTACTGTCACATTTGTAGAATTCCGATGTAGCACAGACACATTTTAATTTTTACTTATCTGCTCATCTCAAAATTTAGTGAAGAAAAAAGCACGTTGGAATAACTTTAGTAACTTTAGAAGTTACTCCAGGAAAAAAAAAGAAACTGATTCCCCCAATTTTGTCTGTAATTCCATAGAAAACAAAGACAGATAATATGTGTTAAATAGCCTTTTTAGCTGTTTGCTTCTGTTTGCTGTTGTTGTTTTGTTTTAACTGTAGAGCTCTTTCTTACATGTTATATCACTGAAGGACAAAAAACACACCATATTCAAGGAATATTGCTTGATTTATATACATAATATAGATGTACATAACTCACATACATTATTACAGCAGAAGCTGTAGGAGTAGTCCAGTGTGATATCATATGGCAAGGCCCTTCCAAATAACTAGGGAGCAACATAAAAAACTACTCACTGATACTTATTTCGCAGTCCTTTGTTCATCTTTCTTCACGCTACTTTTGCACACAAAGCTACTTGGGCACTAATGATGAATGGGGATTAAACTGATTTTGTAGAGGAACTTTTTGGGTATAGCCTAATTGCTTTAGGATGCAGAATAGTGCTGTGATAGCTCCAAGTGCCGAGTTGTATTTACTGTGGGAGCACTCCATAAATACACAGTAGTTTGTCAACACAACATTACGCATCTCTTTCCTGAAACTGCTTACAAGATTATTTGTTCTCCTGTGTTTTTAATGAGTATGGTACGATAGTTTGCATGATTCTACCTAACTTACATGAAGCCAAGAAACAGAAGAAAAGTCTATAATTTCTATCTATTCTACAGCTATCACAACAGGTTAAATCTTTCCCATTCTTGTCTTGGACAATGCCCAGCAGTAGATATTTCAGGAGAAGGTATGGGGGTATGTGTTGCTTAACATGCTCACAGAAAGGCTTGCTTTCTACCTACCTGTCTTGGCGTGAAGTTGGCACTTGCCCTAAAGCATGAGATTGTATTTCCCTAATTTAATGTTATTCTGTCTAATATTGGATTACCAGTTGTTAAGACCTCAGGGGAAATTTGGCTTTACAGAACTCTACTGCAAATAGTTGACTTGGTTCAGCAAATATTAGGCATTGCAGAACGTAAATGTTGTTTGGGATTCTGTCAGGCAAACTCTGGCAAATGGAGCAGCGGTGGCTTGCAGGGCTATTACCCAGACTGCTGAGGTCTCCTGCTCTCCAGCTGCCTTGAATGCATACTGGTGTGCCAGATGCATCCCTTCACTGGCTGCTTTCTAAGCACAAGCCTCATTAAAAAATCCTAGACTTTTGAGCAGTTAGGCTATTATTTATATGAAGTGGTCTGCTGACTTCTTCACCAGGCATGAAGTGGGTCATGGGAGGAGAGTGGGAAGCAGGAGGGTAACATCTCATGCTACCTCCTAGAGCTTGCCTTTAGGAACTCTTCAGCTTCTGTAACTCAGTGTGTTTAACAAGTAAGATCCCAGACTCAAAATCCAATTTCAGATAATCATTAGAGCTTTCAAGTCACAGCAAAAGACTTGCAATCTGTGGCCACTGTATTGCCTGTGTGGATTAGAAGTGGGAATGACTGTTCTTATGTACACACACTGTCAAGGTATGGAAGGACAGAAATAGGAACAGCCATGAAAAATTTTTACAGACCTATTCTTTGGCCACACATTGCCTGACCCAATTGTGTTTCCCACACGTGCAAGTTGGTGCGCCTCACTGCTCTTATATTGCCCACCAACACCCTTCTCCCCATCTCCTTTTTTAAATTTAAGTCTAGGAAGCGTAAAGTTTACATAGATAATAAATATTACTTCTACATATTTTATAGATCTTTAGTTTCTTTTCATGTCAAATGAGTTCCTGACAGAGACACACATAAAATATTCTAGGTGTACTCTACCAGTAGTCAAGGTTGGAGTTTTCTCCTGCTGGCTATTGTATGTAGACTGTCTGACAAGCAGGTGTCAACCACCTGAAAGACATATTGACCATAATATAGATAAAAGATATTGGTTGTAATGTTTCCCATCAGCTAGCAGCAGGCATCTTCTGGATTTGCTTTTTAAAGAGGAAGGTGTATCTCGAGACCCCATTGTGTTGGAACTACAGATGTCAGCCTGCCAAACCATCCCATAGCATAGTAGTGATGGTTAGGCTGTCTGTGGTTCTTATATATTGTGAGTGGTTTCCTTAATTTAGGGTTAAGGAATTCTGCCATGAGGGAAGTAAGATAGGTGTCCCTGTAGAAAGCAATATCTATAAGTCTTTGCTTTGTAGTGCTCAGAAATATATTATTAGCACTGTAGAGAGCGTGTGAAAGATATACCCTTCCTTGGGTAACTTACAACTTTACAGGAGAGCAGAAAAAATAAATACTGGTAAAAGAACAGGTAGAACATAAGAGGAAGGATGCAGTCTAGATAGACAGATAGAGAGATAAATATTTCATAACATAAGTGTAGGCTGGAACTGCTCCTGCTATCAGCTGGTGGAGATTTATAGATAAGATTATGAAAATATAGGAAATACCTTACTGGGACAGATCAATGGTCCATTTAGCCTAGGATTCTGCTCCAGCTGAGGGAATGCATGATGCTATTTAGAGAAAAGGACAACAAGCTTGGCCACACTCTCCAGTATACATAAAACCACAGGGGACAACAGTGTGCCTCTAACCTGACCTACATGACATAAAACTGCAGAGCTTCACTGAATTAATTTCTCTTTGAACTAGAAGAAGACGTCACATTCTGCTCTGACACTTTGCCACTTAACACCAGCTGTGGATTTACCCAGAGATCTTTGTGGCTTTGTTTTCCTGTTTTTTAATGTGTTTGAAATGTTAATAGGCTTCTTTTCTTTTTTTATTTTAATAAGTCATCAGCAGCAGCCTTTTTTCCCCCTTGCTTTGCTAGCTTTCACATCCCAGCAGTAGAAAGAACAGAAAGATCTACCACAAAACTTTGTGTGTCAAATGATAGAGGCTGAGTAGCGAAAGTTTTGGGAGAGGGAAGTGCATATCTCCCCCTTGTTTGGAACATTTTCTGTTTACAGTCCAATGCGCATCACACTCCTACAAGTTAAAGTCATGCTTATCCATCAGTTTGGAGGATTGGTACTTCACCCAGGATTCTGTAGACCCAGCTTTTCATAGAATGGCTTGAGCTGGAAGGAACCTTGCAGCCTACCCAGTCCCAACTCCCTACTGTGGGCAGATCTGTCACCACCAGCTCAGGCTGCCCAGGGTCCCATCCAGCTTGGCCTTGAGCACCTCCAGGGATGGGGCACCACAGCATCTCTGGGCAGCTGTGCCAGGGCCTCACTGCCCTCTATGTGAAATATTTCCTCTAATATCTCACCTAAATCTCCCTTCCTTTAGTTTAAAGCCATTCTCCCTTGTACTGTCACTATACAGTTTTTCTGTCTCTTTTAATGAGGGTCTTATGCCAATAGATACTTAAATACTTACATCATTGTTTCTCCAACAAACACATGTAATGTTACCTCTAAAGGGCAGCTTTCTGCCTTTACCATCCCCACAAGAAAGGGCTGTGAATTTTTTAAACTGCCCTGAGAATGCGTGCCAGCAATGTAACTGGTCTGATGTAACCTGGCTTAGCTCCGCGGAAGTAAATGAAGCCTGCTGAATAACGACAGCTGAGGCACTGCAGACAGAGCAAATGAAGTGTTACACACAAATGCACAGTGCACAGAGGCATTGCAATCCCATACAAAAGGGTAATAAACATCTGCAAGGGTTTTCTGCAGATAATCGTGATTATCTCCTGGAAACTCTATGCCCTGCAGAACTTCTCTAAGTTTCCTCTCTGTCTCATCTGGTTTTGTGCTTCCACACAGATGCTAGAGAGAAAGAAGGCCAGTCTAAACAAAACCCCTCATCAAACTGTAAAGCCAGTGAAAGGTAATGCAACCTTTGCTCTCTTGGCAACTGGCTTCTACAGCTACACAGCATAAACCTTTCAGGAACTGTTATTTTGCCCCCAATAAAGTAAATCATCTGACATGAGGTACTGCTATAATATTTCAGCTCTGTCGTGATTTACTAGATGAAAACTCGAAATATTTATAGTCTCCTTGATGGGTTTACATTTCTTTTTTTGATGCTAGGGGAAAAACTTCCAGTAAATAATATAACTTAAACTACTGTTCAGATATATTTGCGTATGATTGCCCAGAGTTTCCAACGTTCTTTGCATTTTGCATAGATGCTTTGATTTACACTTTGACATCAAGGGATGTATTCCCAAATTGTGCAGAATGTTAGGTTCACTGTTGTTATATTTTTACTCTGCAGATTTTCAGCATGTTTACTATAAAAACGTCTACAGATTCATTTTAATTATGCAAGTGTGGAAGTGCTCAGAGGCCACGCGATAAGTGTTATGATTTGTACATCAAACTGTCAGTGCTTCCTGCCTATGTAACAACCACTCACATACTTTGTGCAGACACCTGAATAACTTCCTAGTAAACGGTCAGACCTTCACTCCCCACAATGCCACGGTGTGTGGAGCACCCCATTGATTTGCTTCTTCCTCCACCACGCAGAGCATTCCAAAGCCCATAGCACGTGCAGCTGATGAAAGCTGAAACTCCCGTACCAAATTGCCTTTCTGTGTTTCAGTCAGCCCAGACTGCATTTCTTCTTTCTTTCCTGGTCAGTTTTCTTAGAGGTGTGTGTGTATATGGGGTAGCCACATTTCTTTATTTTTGGTCTTATTTTACAAGGTACCAACACTAGCATGAAGGAAGTCCTGCTATTAATTTAGCACTTTGTGTCATCCCTGTATTTATAGTTGCTGAATCTGGAACATTTCATCGTTCCCATTTTAGCCTTCTGTTCAAAATAAAATAGATGTCGGGGGCTTTTGCTCAGGGTTTATGTAATCTCTGCTAACTGTGGAAAAACTGCTCTCACTTCAGGGCTTGCATCTTCGCAGCTGTCTCCCTCTTGGGAAGGGTGTACCCGATTATTAGCTCTCTCCTGTAGCAAGACTGCAATGTATCACCTCAGTGGCAATGCCACAGTTCTGTGGAACTCAGCATTACACATTGAATCCTTGTGGAAACTCATTTATAACCAGCAGGGTCCTGTGCTTCGCTGCAACCCAGGTTGGCATTTTTAATTCTGTTTTTAACATGCAGTGGCTGTGGAGTAATTCCAGTCACACGGTGAAGCTACAAAGAGCAGGACTGTCCAGGGACCACGGGATGAGGAGAGTTTGAGAACAAGCCCTTAACTCTTGTGCTCCATGTGGCCCTGACAAAAGGGGGTTCTCAGCAGGAGCTGCTGGCAATGCAGTGGGAAACAGCTGCTGGAGCCAATCCTGGTTTGAACTGATGTTTATTTCATTGAACCATGGAGTGGCTTGGTTTGGAAGGGACCTCAAAGATCACTTGGTTCCAAGCCCCCACTGTGGACAGTGTTGCCAACCACTAAATCAGGAACTAGATCAGGCTGCCCAGGACCCCATCCAATCTGGACCTGTACACTCTCAGGGATGGGGCATCTACAGCTTCTCTGGACAGCCTGTTCCAGTGACTCACCATTTGTGACCACGCATTTTCCCTGTTGACCAAAGAACTATAAAACTTCTCTAATGAGAATGTATTAATGATAGCCAATTCCCATCCAGTCAGTCATGCTCATAAATTGACTATTAGCTTGTTATTTATACTTCCAGAGGAAAATGCAGTACCCCCGTCTAAAACTCATGGCATGGATAAACAAGACATTTTAATAAGTGTGCTAATGCTATTACTGCACGTCTCCCCATGCACCAAAACTAAAGCCTTTCAACTTGATTATTTCCATTCACTCCATCTGCATGGAAAGGCAAGAGAAATAGATGAGCTTAAGCACATTTTGAAAATCAGTGATTTGGGCTTTGAAAGCTCAGGGTTGGGGGAGTGAATCTCAGAAGACACCTCACTGATAGGGCCCTCCCCTGTATATCCCAGCTTGCATTCAGACTCAGGGCCACCAGTTCAGGCAGCGCTGCTGGTTTTGTTTCCAGGAGTGGTACATAAAAGAGAGTCTCCAAGATGTCCATTGGAGCTGTTTTTGCAATTATTTGCAGCATGGAAGAGTATTCAGCCCAGAAACAAAATGGAAGGAAAAGCAAGATCCCCATCTCATGACAGCTTTATTGCTTTTCTCCCCCGAAGGCATTACAACACTTATTGCAGCATTTTTGGGAGACTTTGAAGTTCCTTTACTTCTAATTGCAGAACTCATGTCATTTGGGGGATTTGAAAATAACCTCTTTTCATCTTTTCCAACAGTCAAATGTTACATGCTAGCGTTTTATTCCACACATTATGAATTCACAGATAGAGAAATGACTGGCATTTCGTTCCACATCTTGTCTCAATTTTCTCAGCTTACAAATGCCTGCTGTAACCCAGCACAATCCCCTTGCCATTGGAGGGCCGTTCAAGAAGTGCCCTTTGAGTCAAAACCCCTTCTTTCACAAAGCAGCCCCAAATGTATCCCTACCTCTGGACCCACATCCGCGTACAACCTCCATGCCAGGCTCTGGTGGCATCAGACACAGAGAAACACGTGGAAAGTGCCTATGGCCACCACTAACGTGCAGGGATTGCAATTGAATGAAGGAGGAACTAGACTGCAGTGCCTGGCGAGGCATCCCTGGATCTCTGCCTTTGCTGGAGTTTGGGCCATAGCAGAGCAAAACACGAGTATCAGTAGAATGTAAATAATAGAAGGAATAACAAATTGCAAAAGCAAGTCTTCTAATGAAAAAATAAATAATCTAGATGGAATGTCTTAGAGCGTCTAAGCCTGATTTATTAGCAATTCTGGCTGACCGTTATTATTATTAGGTGTGCAAGTTGCAGTGATTTTTCACCTGATGCTCTGCAAATTAACAGTGCCACTGGATGAATGCAGGAGATTTGTGTTTATTGTTTTATGAAATTATGCAGTAGGTAAAAATTCACTTGGAACATCAACATCATCACTTTGCAGTTTTATGACCGATAGCGCATCTGACATACAGTAGTACTGCTGCTCAACACAGATTAACAACAACATCAGTATCACTGGTCATCTGGAGCGGTGAATAATAGCAACAGGAGCAGAGCCAAAGCTTATTTCAGGCTGGCACAGAAATACACTCACCTGCAGGTTATTCTCATGTTTATTCCATGTGAAAGAGCAGAGGGAGACTTAAGCTTTTCTGACATATTGTATGCTAATGTTTTCCAGGCCAAATTTCTGTGCCAGGTGCCCTAATTATGTACAACTTACCTCCCACCCACTGCCTTTGCAGTGACAGGGGAATCACGGGCTGTGTTTATTTTGTCCTCTTCCTGCAGGATGCAACTGTGACCCTGAGGAAAAAATCCATTTGCATATGCAGAAGCTGGTGGCAATTTGTATTCTAGTTTAGCTCTTATTGTAGTAAATGGCATTACTGTAGAGCCCAAATATTTCTTTTGTGTCAGATTCCACTTACTAGTTTCTATTTCCTAGAGTCAATACAGAAATCAATCATGTCAAAAGAAAAATTCAATAAGAAAGTCCTTTACGCTATAAGCTTAATTATAGATATGTTTTCTTTTGTAAAAATAGATGAAATCCAAATACCAAAGCCCTTTACAGACCTTTCTCAGCTATGAGAAGTATTTAAGCATAAAAAATTATGAGCTAACTTTTATTATTCCTTACATAAAATAAACCATAGGGAAATGCCTGGAAACACCTTGTTCCTAACTAAATCACTTCAAGATGTCATCTTAACTGTGCTGACAGGAAGGAAAAGCATTGCAAATTACGTGTGACACAGCAATATCGTAAAATCTTGATGTCCTTCCTGCAACACATTGATTCCATCACTAAACCCACATACTGAAACCAGCTGAGAAAATTATTGGGAACGGAGATGTCCCTGATGTCCTCAGAACTATAGAAACTATGTTTTCAGTCTTGATTATCTAGTTAACGAACCAGGTTTCAGAATGGTGTTTTCAGATGAGTTCTGCGGGAACATCCTGCAAGTGCTTGTGGCTTCTATACCAGGAGGGGTGAGGTGCTCACCTTGAGCTGGATTAAAACATGTCATAATTCTATGAGCTTTTGTGTGTTTCGCAGTGAACAGAGTGTATATGAACGACTACTGGCATGAAGCAGAGCATCAGAATCCAGCATAGCAGGAGACAGGTATTTTATGTGATGTTAAAATAGCTTCCCTAAGAGAATTTAAAGCTCAATAAAGAAAGAAAGAAAGAAAGAAAACTGAATCCTGCTACACAGTAAGCTGTGTAAGAGGAGAATGGTGAAGTTTGGGTTCTGAAACCAAAACTGTTTCAAGAGGACTAGATTCATACCTCACGCATACAACTTCTAGAAGATCAGGTTCATCTTTGATTTCAAAAACATTAGAAAGCTGTGTCTTAATTCAATCTCAAAAACAGCTTTTAACTGTGAATTTCTCTGTGCACTTCCCCCCCCCCCCCTCTTTTTTGAAGGATTTCCCCCACCTCCTAGCTGGATTTTTATGTTCAGAGTTACCCCTGACATTCTCAAAGCAGTAATCACAGAATCATGCAATTGCAGAGTTGCAACATCTGAAGCTCATCTAGTGCAACCCCCTGCTAAAGCAAGTCCCCTGCAGCAGGTTGCCAGCAATAGATAGCTTCCCTATAATATCTTGGTAGCATCACACAAGGATGGAAATGGGCTTATGTTTCCACTCCTTTGTGTTGTCTTCTGTAGTGCTGTGCATAGGTTAGCTAGTTCAGTGCAAAAAAGCATGCTTCCCCTATTCACTGATTTAAATATTTTAGTTTTGAAGCTGCACATGCCTTCTAGAAGATGTATGGGGAGAGCTCTGCACCTGTGGTGTGCAGGTCTACACTAGGGGTAGTAAGTTAGATTCGGTAGAGCAGGCTCTGAAAATTACAGGTTGTTTGCAGACCAGTGCTTAATTTTCCCCTCCAGCAAGCTCTGTCAGTGATGCTCAACTGCACTACAGGACTTGCCTCTTCCTGGCTCTGCTGGGCTCTGCAGCTCCCGCCCAACCTCCATGCACAGCACAGCCCTGCCCTGGATGGTAAGTGTACACAGACCAGATTTATTTGGCTAAGCATGCTGATGAGAGCAGGAAGAGAAGGAAGACAAGTGCTGTAGCCCTCTGTTATCTTCTCTACAATGTTGCTGTCAGGAAAGAACAGAACAAAAATCAATGGCTTTTCTTGACAGAAATTGGAGGAACTCAATACCTGATTAATTTCTGCCCTTCATTTCCTGCTAATGATGCAGGATACAACAGTACCAGAGTTTGTTACTGTGTTTTGTCTCTGGTCTCCCACACTACACGACACCACACACACCATTCTTATATTCCCCTTCTATACTCAGTTTTCCCCTCTGTACCTTCCTTATGAACCTCCATAGATATTTCCCATCAAGCTAATAAAATATACATCAGCTAATCTTCACCAAAACTTCATACAAACTAAAGAACTCACAGCCAAATCTATGCCCAGATTAAGGCTGGCCACTGCATTAGAAACACCTCTTGTGAAAAAGGCATTGCAGCAGGCTCAAGAAGACCAAACTTTCTGAGTTTGACTATTCATTGGGCTGCTAACATCATCTTTGCTTCATCTAACTGCACTGCACTTCCACCTCAAAAGTGCTGGCAGCCATAAAGTGTTAGTAATTCACCTAGTGGACTTCACAGGGTAGCTAGACTATCAGGGCTATTGAAAACCCATTAACTTCATCAATAGCCTTACAGGCCCTATAACATGAACCGCTGAGCTACAACTCTGTTGGAAAAAAACCCTTTTATTCTGACTTGGAAACAAAATAGTAAACATTTTATTCCTTAACACAGGTGGGATCAGATTTTTTTCTGTACCAAACTAAGTAACTTAATTTACGAGGCTTTGAGTGTGACTTCATAAGAATCTCAGAATGGCTTAGGCTGAAAAGGACCTTGCAGCGCACCCAGCCCCAACCCCTCTGCTGTGGGCAGGGCTGCCCCCACCAGCTCAGGCTGCCCAGGGCCCCATCCAGCCTGGCCTTGAGCGCCTCCAGGGATGGGGCACCACAACTTCTCCAGGCAGACTTGATTTTTAATATGTGAAGTGTGTTGGATAGGTTACTTAATTAATAAGCTATGGTGGCTGGTTTTTTTTTTTCTATATTATTAGAGGGCTGCTTGAAAAATAAGTATTTTATACACTCATACACACATACTGAAAGCAATTTGCACATTTGCATATTACCAAAGAAGATACTGCCTTGACAACCAATTTAAGGGCTCTGAAGAAAGTTTGATCTCATCAAAATACAATAAAGAATGTTAGAGAAATACTTTTCATCCAAAGATGATGATCCACAAATGAAAAGAAAAATAACAAGGTCTAGAAGCAAACATTCTGCTCGACAACCTGTCTGCTAGCATTCACATAGCTCTGACAACACCTACTGAGACAAGTTGGAATGTGACAACAGCCTTGAATAGTGCTACTAACGCATCACATATCTTTACTAGCAATAATGCACATGCAGAATACACCATTAATCTGCTTATAAAGCCTCTTCAAGAGCAAATCTGAGGGTTGTTCCAAAAGTAGTGCCTCCTAGTTTGTTGTTTTTTTTTTTAATGTCAGCCCATGATATCAGAGGCAGATGTTGGTGAAACAGCAGTAGACGTTGAACTTTCCCATCAGTTTTCCATTGCATTTTGTTGCTGTGTGACTGATGGTAGCAGAGGGGCAGTCTGATCAAATGGCATCTGACATGGATGTGCACATGAAGCAAAGGAGTGTCACTGAATTCCTCCATACAGAAAAAATGGCACCCACTGACATTTATTAATACTTGCTGAATGTTTATGGAGACTAAACAGTGGAAGTGAACACAGTGAGGCAGCAGGTCACCTCTGCTGGTACAAAGTTTTACGAGCATGGCATGCAGGTTCTTGTTCATTGCTGGAAAAAATGCATACTTAACGGAAGTGACTATGTTGAAAAACATTGTTTTGTAGCTGAGAATTTGCTCTATCAGTGTTATTATACTCTATATCTACTGTTTTCTATTGTCTTCTATAGAAATAAATAGGAGGCATTACTTTCAGAGTGACTTACGTATAACAAAGCAAAATGTTTAACTGGAACTGGTGAATTATCACTTGCAGACATTTAGTTAAGTTAGAAAAGGCTTAGTTATTAAAACCCTGGGCTACTCATTGCTTGGGCTGCAGCTGCTCTGGCACTCTGCGGGATAATGCCAGGCAGCAGGGAGACTGCAGTGTAAGCCTTCCTGCAGGCCATTCCAATGCTTGGACAGCTTCCATCCTGAATTGCAATGAAAAGTCAAAACAGAGACTAAAAATGGAAGTGAGGAACACTGCAAGTCTTCTTTTATTATTATTTTTTTTTTTTAACTTTTTCATTTAAATATGTTAAAGAATCCTGCTTTTGCAAGGAGTGACAACTTCCCTTCTCTGAAATCTCACAGAGCTTTTTTCAGGGATTAATTTCTAGATCACACAGTCCTGTTCCCTTGTATGTTTTGGTCTCTGGCTTGACTAAATCTCAGGGGTTATATGGATTCATTATAGCAGGCAAATAGAATAGAGGAAAAGGAAATATAGCAATTCAGCGTAGAGATTAATGGAATTTCAGCAGAATGTATTAATGTGGCTTAATTATATGGTAACTACAATATTTACAGCCACTCTTTGATTTACAAAGAGTTCAATGCCCTGTTTACCAGAAGGGTTATGTAGTCTGATCACCACAATCACACACAATATATATATTTTTTAAATGCACTGAAACAAAGAAAGGGGGAAAAAGGTATAAAGGGAAAACAGGTGGGACAGTCCAGTGAGCTAGAGTAGTTTGGGGGCTGTCTGTATGTGCTCACAGAAAAGTACAATGAAGACTAATAAGCCCTTTGTTGTTATTGCAGCAATTAGCATTGGAGCTGATCTGCGCAACCCTGGCACCACCACAGAGAACCCTGATGCTCAGTTGGTTTGAAGGACTGGACGTCAGGAAGGATAGAGCGACCTTCACAGACACTGAAAGAACAACTCGGTGGGAGCATGGACAGCAGAGCTACAGGAAAAGGCAGTGAGAGGGAAGGAGGATGGAGGGGACCGGGAAGTCAGTGAGGTGAAGAGCTGTCCAGAACTCGAAGAGCTTGAAATTGAAATTTTCTGGAAAGAATTCTTTTTTTTTTTCTTTTTTTTTTTTTTTTTTTAAGAGCTGAGCTGACATAAAAATATGTTTTGCAAAGAGCAGCACATTTTTTCTACTTTTCAAATAACAGTTCTTTTTCTATCTTTATGGAAATACTATTAAAGCCTATTATCACAGCTCATATGATTTCTGTTATGTCTCTACACTGTTTTATTTTGTTTAGCATAACTTTATCGATCTATGCTTCATTGCAGGCAACATAGGCCCCACTCACCTTTTCAATAGCAGTAAAAAGGTTATTTATTTCTCAATTACTGCTGTTGTATGAATACAGAACTTGAGTTCCACATAATCGCACAGGGCAGGCATGTATGGCTATGCCTGTGCTAGTAAATTAAACATGTCCAGGACTGCTCCTAGGCACTGAATCCAGATACATGACATGTCACAGATTTATGCTACTGAAATACCTTCATCTCTAAGGGATAGTGATCACAAAATACCTATTGGGAATAGTGCCTTGCAAATTCCAGCTCCTAAAACTTGGCTGGGAATTTTCTGGGAGGACTGGATATGGGTCAAAAATTATACATGGTGATGTCCTATCCTATCCTATCCTATCCTATCCTATCCTATCCTATCCTATCCTATCCTATCGTATCCTATCCTATCCTATCCTATCCTGTCCTGTCCTGTCCTGTCCTGTCCTGTCCTGTCCTGTCCTGTCCTTTCAAGAGATTAGAAATATCTCTGAGCAGGACTTCAGTATATACTAATAGAGTATATACAAATAGTTGTCTTCCAGGTGATTAAGTAGAATTTACTACCGTAGAATGTTTGGACATTTACACAAATCAAAGTGTACTCAAAACAGGACAAAAGTCTGTTACATTCCTTGCTCTTTTATTGTGCCAATCCCTTCACAGTATGGTTATTATTGCTGCAGTCCTAAAATAAGGACATGATTTAAAGTTCACTTAATGTGCGGATTAAAATTGCAATAGAAAGTAAAACCTCTCCACTTAATTAGTAAATATATATATAAGCGAGCTTAAGGGACCCTACTGTACTGAGTACTGTGCAAATATATACTATGAAACAGTCTCCCAGAGATTACACAGAGCTCTCGCTTCAAATTGACAGAGATGCTGAAACAGCAGGGAAAAAAGGCACGTGCAAATAAAATTAATGACTCGAGAAAGAGCAAACAGCAAGTTAGCAGCAGATAGACAAGACAAAGAGAATGACCTGGGGGCTATGACAGATGTCAAGTTAAGGATGAGCCAATGGAGTACTGTCATTGCAAATCAGACACTGAGCTGCTTTAGAAGGAGGGTGGCTAGCAGGCTGAGTAAACATTCTCAGAAATATGCTTTGAATTTTGGGTGGTCCTATGTGGAGCCAGGAATTGGACTCAGTGATCCTTATGGATCCCTTCCAACTTGGGATATTCTGATTCTATGAAAGCTTCGCCCCTCTGCTCAGGTGAAACTGCCCTGAAATGCTGCCTGGGGACACCAAATGGAAAGGGATGTGGAGAAACTAGAAAACGTCCTTCAGTGAGGCAAGGGTCATGGGTATATGCCCTGCAAGGAAATGTACGGGGAGCTGGAGTCAAGTCTGATAAAGATGACCATAAGAAGCAAAATGGCAGGAGTCTGCATGTACTCAAAGAGAAGGTGCAAAGATGTCTGTCTGGAACTTCTTTCAGTGTCAACAGACAGACAGTATAACAAGAGGTGGTAGTCACAGATTGTGGCTGGCAGGGTTGGATTAGGACAATTCAGAAAAAAGCTTTCTTCACTGCTAGAGTAGTGCAGCACAAGAACCAGCTTGCCAAAGAGGCTGCCAAATCCCTGCCCCAGGAAGTTTGTAAGGTTTAGAGTTAGACCAAGCAACAAAGATCTGAGTGGAAAAGTGAGCTTGATAGACTTGGTGAACTGCAGATATGCTTTCCAGATAGCACACTGTTTCTGTGAGGGAAAACCCAAATTCTCCAGTGATGGACATGAAGGTCATCCAGAGAATGATCACATCTCCCATGGGTTATGAAGGAAATACCACTTGCTTCCAGTGCAGTTTATGATATTTTTTATAAAGGGTAACTATTATCACAATTTCTTCCTCTTCTTTGTTTTATATTCTGCCTTGGCAAAGAAGAAATGTTAAAATTTTGGAGATGTGTATTCTGGTTATTAGTAGAGATAATTTCTTTTATATGCTGGGAGGTAAGTTTACTTAATCTGCAGTCTAGAAACTGAAGGTCATCATATATTTCAGCTATTTCTCCTTTCTAGTAAGTGGTACGCAATTGCAGATTTCATCTTTATCGCCTTTTTTTTTTGCACTTCTTTTATGAAATGTGAATATGACCTTAAGGAGACCCAAATTTTGCCTATGTGCACAGAAATTACTCGAATCTGCTGACAAATATATGTCAGTATTTTATGAGAACTTCATATTCAATGATGGTAGGATATATTTGACAAGATTAATCAGAGACAAGCTCATGGCGATATTAGCCAGACAGCACAAGTTTGAGTGAAAAGCACTCCAACTCAAATTAACTTAATAGAAATGCTGCTGCTAACGCAGCGCAGTATACTAAAGATAAAATGCAATGACTGCTCTGAGTGGAGAGCATAGCTCAGCATTCAGTCCATTAATTGCACAGCTTCCACTCTAGTAGCACAGTACGACAGAAAACGGTGTTTTATATGCATGGTGGTTCACTATCTAAGCCTGGTTTGCCCAAGTCTTGTGTATGTGGTGTTCCGTACACAACAGAATACACAGAAGTTGCTTGGTATTGTCAGGCTGGACAGGTACACCATAACTTCCAGCTTTGGCTTCTTTGACTCTCCTGCAGAGGATGTTTGGTGGCTGTTTCTGATACCTGCCAGGAAACCATGTTCAACCTGTCTGAATAACAGGTGAGTTGGTGACCTGCCTCAGCAGTCAAGTGTGATGGCAGGTAAGAAAACTGATAAAAAATAAACACATTTGTCTCAGTAGACATCTACTTCAGAAGTCGTTTTACATGTAGACATCAGCATAGCAGAAGAGAAGCCTCTGCATAGCCCTGATACACACTCCTGGTCTGTGAGCATCATCTTACTTCATTCTTTCTACCACTCTCACCAATACTGTTACTCTAAAAAATCCTAAATTGCATTTGAAAATGTGCTCCGATTTAGTGTCTGACCCCATTTGAATAAATATTAACTTAGAACTGACTTGTAATTATTTTTCATATTTCAGAAAAATGTTATTTTCTCTTCGGTCAGTTTTTAAATTAAAAAATAATAATTAGAATAAAATTCTTCAGACTAAAATATTCTCTAAACTTCAAGTTTTGGACACTGAAAAAAAGACAATATTTGGAGAATCTCAGGACCCAGTCTGAACATACTGCCATGCTGCTGACAGAGTCTTCACATATTCCTTATAAGTAAAAGGAAGAAAAAGATAGACATTTCATAAAGAAACAAATTAGGAAAACAACAAAAAAATGCTGGTGGAAACTATTTTACCAGCCCTAGAACTTTCAATGACTTGAAGAAGTGCAGTGAATAATTCTGTTAGAAGAAAAGATTGGATTATTTCATTGGTGCAGCACAGCATTTTGTGTGTTTGCTGCATTCTGCCTTATAAGAGCTTATACTTTTTTGTTTAGGAAAATAATCTTATTATTTTAAGAATGTTTCTTTGCTTGATTCCCCACAGAAGCAGAGGTTATGCATTATGTACGTGATCTTTGTCCATCTCCCTAGTATGGTCTGAAACCACTGGTCTGTCAAATCAAGTCAACACCACTCTTAGAAATAGTAAGCTCCTGCAAGTTATATGAAAACAGGTAGCTGGGAGAAGAATGATCTTATTAGCATCCCTGCAGAGAGGAAGGTTGCAAGATAACATCACCTTTTATTCAGCATCAGAATTCAACAAGGAAGAAAAATGTGATTGAAAAACGGCTCCCTCCATGGAAGAGACACGTTCAAGCAGCACTCAAGCTTTATTAGATGCTGAGGAATCTGACCATGAGGTCTGACGCCATGAGAAAGTAGGCCTCGCTTTGTTCAGCATGTTTCTTATTAAGAGATGCTTTGCTTCCCTGGAGTTGCTCTTTGTTTAACCTCTCCTTGGATGTTCAGAAAATCTGACACATACAGCAGGGCAACTGCAGCTGCACGTTAAAGACCACTTGGAAGAGAAATGACAACCAAACACCTAAAGCTCTAAAAATATTTGGCAGCAGGGAGACAGCCCTAAAGGGAAGAAGGCAGTCTTGGCAGAAAACATGCAGTTATGACACAGTAAAGCACCCTTGGTGACAGTTGTTATCACTGTATTGGGAAGTAGGCTTGTCCTCATGATGGCCAAGGGCATTAGTAGACAGGGGGCATTCCCTCTCAGAAGCCAGTCCCATGGTATGACCAACAAGTTTCCAAGCCATTGCCTGTCCCCCACCTCACATCTTGAGGAAGCAGCAGCTTAACTCTAATTTCCTACCCAGCTCCTAACAGCCCTAGAGGCAGTACAACTGGTCTTCCTCACATCCCTGAGAAACCTTGAGTCAGATAAGATCTCGGTGCAATGGAGACAATGTCATTTCAAAGGAAGAAGTGCAGCATGATGGGAATGCCAGGAATTCTCTACTCTTGATTGTATACAGTAGAATGCTTACATGACACTTTTAACAATCCTGAAGCAGGGGGTTTGATCCTTAGTCACTGATGTCAGTGAAAATTTTGCCAATGCATTGAACAGTGTTGTTTTAAAATCATGTGCATTGAAGACATGCTTTTCATCTTTCCATCATTTATAAGCACTCCTTGTAAACTAGTCCATATGACTAGAGACTTGCCTAATGTGGCATTCATTTACAACAGGGGTCAGAATAAGGATCTGAGAAACTACTGGCCTATCAGCCTGACCTTGGTATCAGAGAAGCTCAAGGAGTACAACATTTTGAATGAGATCACTTAGCATATGCAGAGCACCCAGGAGATCAGGCCTAGCTAGCATGAGCTCATGAAAGGCCAGTCCTTCTTGACCAACGTGATCTCCTTCTATGATCAGGTGACTCACCTGGTGGCTAAGGGAAAGGCTGTAAATGTCATCTACCTAAACTCTAGTAAAGTCTTTGACACTATTTCCTGCTGCTACATTCTGTGGGGGAAGCCCCATCTTCCCCCACACACCCCAAGCACATCTTGGGCAGGTTTACTCTTCAAAGGGTAAAAAACTGGCTGGATTGCTGGGTCCAGGGTGGTGAATGGAGTTAAATCCAGTTAGCCATGGTCATGAATGGTGCTCTCCAGAGGTCAGTCCTGGGGCCTGTTATTTTTCATATTGTTACTGATGATCGGGATGAATGCATGATTGGTAAGTTTGTAGCTGACACCAAGTTGGAAGGAAGTGTTCATCTGATTGAGGGTAGGAAGGCTCCACAAAGGGATCTGGATAGGCTGGATTGATGGGATGAGGCCAATTGTATGAGCTTTAACAAGACCAAGTGCCTGGTACTGCACTTCAGTCAAGACAGCTCCTTGCAACACTAACATATGGGAGGGGGGAGAAAGAGTGGCTAAAAAGCTGTGCAATGGAAAAAGATTTGGGTATGTGAGTTGATAGCTGGCAGATGGCTCAGTGTGAGACAGCATCATACCCAGGTAGCAAAGCATCCTAGCTTGTATCAGAAATAGTATAGCCAGAAGAACTGGGGAAATAATCTTCCTCCTGTGCTCAGCACTGCTGAGGCCATACCTTGAATACTTTGTTCAGTTTTGGGCCGTTCACTACAAGAAAGACACTGAGGCCACAGAGCATGTCCAGAGAAGGGCAATGAAGCTGTGAGGGGTCTGAAGCACAAGTCTTATGGGAAGTGGCTGAGGGAACTGGGATTGATCAGCCTGGAGGAGGATCAGGAGTAACCTTATTGCTGTCAGCAATGACCAGAAGGGAACTTGTAAGAGATGTGGGTCAGCCTACTTGTCCAGGATAGGATGAGAGGTAATGGCTTCAGGTCACACCAGGACAGGCTTTTTATTAAGAAAAATAATAAGAATATAGAAAAAAAGTAAGATGCGAGGCATGGGAACAAGCTGACAAAGTCAGCATCTCTAGAGGTGTTCAAGAAATGTGTAGATGTGGCACTGAGGGACACAGTTAATGGGTGTGGTGCTGAGGGACTGACAATTGGACTAGATGACCTTAGGGGTCTTTTTCAACTGTAGTGATTCTATGATTCAGGCTAGAAATATATCAACTCATTGGACATACAGGATTATTTCTTACATCTGTTGTAATATGAAAGCTTCAGTAGATGAAGCTTCGAGGGCTGTCCTAAAAGTAATGCCTCCCATTTCATTACATTGGCCCACGATGTCAGATACAGGCATTGGTGGTACAGCATTAGAGGGTGAACCCTCTGGCAATATTCCATTACATTCTATAACCTTCCAACAAATGGCAACAGAGGGGCAGTCTGACAGAGTGGTGTCTAACATGGAAGTGTGTATAAAGTGAGGAATCAAATTCCTCTGTGTGGAAAAAATGGCATCCACTGACACTCATCAGTGCTTACTGATCATTTATGGAGATCAAACAGTGGATGTGAGCACAATGAGACAGCGGGTGGTGTTTTGCTGCAGTGGTGATAGCGACATGAAAGACAAGGCACATTCCAGATGGTCATACAGATTTTTACAAGCACGTTCATCACAAGCAAAAATGCAGAGCTCGTGGCGGTGACTATGTTAAAAAATAGCACTTTGTAGCTGAGAATTTGCTCAATCAAATAGCATTTATGTGCTCTTTGTATCTATTGTAGTTTCTATGGAAACAATAGGAAGTATTGATTTCATAGAGACCTACATATTACTATTTGTTTCTGGGCTAGATTGTTCCAAGCATCATGGCCTAACAGTTGTGTGAAAATTTAGCAGAGGTATTTGCAGAATGTGGTCTGTAAAGGAATCATTCTGATTACACTTAAAAAGTCCATTCTCACCCTAGAGGTGTTACCTGTCCTCCTGGCACTTCAATTTTATGCACCAGTACCTTCAGCAAAATCAGTCATCTCTCTGAAACTGGAACAAGTTACACAAGTAAACCCCCTCATGGCCTTGGGGCAAAGATGTGGAGATTAACCATGATTTTTCCAGTTTAAGTAGTTTGTAAAACAGGAACTAACTATTCAAAACAATAGGAATTAAACATGGTCCCTTGAATCACCTCTCTGAGCCCAGAGTATGCTCGGAAGAAGCCTTCCCATGTAGAATCATAGAATTATAGAATCATTCAGGTTGGATGTGACACAAAGGACTTTTTTTTTGCAAACACAGTCAAGGGATGAAACTGGGAGGAGAAGCTGGTTTAACTCCAGCTTGTGAGGAGCTGCAATATATTTGGAATGCAGACTTTAGTTTCTAACTCCAGTAACAAAGATATGTTTTAAATCTAGAAGACTGATTGCCTTTCCTTATTACAGTACTCACCAAAATCTACTCTGCTCTCTTGTGAGGCCCTGGAGTACTGTGTCCGGGCCTGGGGCTGAAGCACCTCTCCTTTGAGGAAAGGTTGAGGGAACTGGGATTGTTTAGCTTGGAAAAGAGGAGGATTTGGGGAAACCTCATTGCAGCCTCCCAGTACTTGAACGGAGCGTATTAACAGGAGTGGGAAATGGCTGTTTACAAGAGTGGATAGTGACAGGACAAGGGGGAATGGACTTAAACTGAGACAGGGGAGGCTTAAGTGGGATTTTTTTTACACAGAGGGTGGTGATCCACTGGAACAGGTTGCCCAAGGAGGCTGTAAATGCCCCATCCCTGGAGGCATTCAAGGCCAGGCTGGATGTGGCTCTGGGCAGCCTGGTCTGGGGGTTGCCGACCCTGCACATAGCAGGGGTTGAAACTAGATAATCTTCGGGGTTCTTTTCAACCATTCTATGATTCTATGATTCCATAAAATCATTACAATTTAAAATCTGATTTATGAAATGTAAAAACTGGTAGAATTATTTGATGCGTTTTACACAGACTTACCTTTATGCTTAGCTGCCTATGAGATATATGCAAGGTATGTATTATCAAATGTAAGACTGGTTATTATCGACAGCTAATAACACAGTTATTTAATGATCCCAAGCAAACTGGGTTGGCTAATGTTATACCAAATCAGTCATTAAATGCTGTGGGATTTACTGGTACGGTACTAAAACCTCTATTTAATGGCTTAAGAGTTTTATTTTTTACAGGAAAAAAGCTTCTGCTGTCAACTTGCTGAAGAAAAGCAATCAAGATTTAGTTTCTTTTTCTGCATGAAATATAAGTTTTTACTTTTCCTCAAAAAAAGTTATAATCTACAATGTCTGATTTCCTATCAGTTGATTTGCATCAGCATACTGACAGGATGTGGGGAGGTAGTAGCTTGTGATTGACACTCATGCAGCTAAAAATTCTTATTTACTAATAAAAAGAGAGAAAAAGAAAATACATCCCCTGCTGTAACTTAAACGAAGACAAATTTTATTATTAATTTAATAACGTAGCTTGTTCACTTGCGCATACACACTGTGAATTACCGAATGCATGATGCTGAAAGCTGTGAAGACGTTTACATTCATCTTCACGAGGGAGCAAAGCGATAACTCATAACTGGTACAGCCAAGAGTGAGTTATTAGATCACTATTCACAGATAAAAGGTTAGAGCAGATTGCAGCCATCAGATCTTTTAATGTTTCTGTGTACATTCAACACTGAATATAAAAAGACAGACCATTTTTTCTTCATGCTTCAGCAAACCACTCTGCAACTTTTCACAAATGCCCTTGGTTTTCCCTACATTTTCCACCCAGGTTGTGATGACTTTGCCACTCCGTTTTGTCTTTTACGTCTCAACATGTATGAACAAATCATTCAGCTGAGTAGATCAGCAGGTTTTTTTTTCATCTGAGACAGATAAATAGCACAGTTTCTCATGGCACCAAAGAGCACTCATCTATGGAAACTTCCTTTGCCTTTGGCCTGTTCAGAGAAAGGATAATTTCCATATGATGGTAGCCTGACCCTTTCATTTTAGCATGACCTCTTTATTCCAGCTGCAAAGTGGAAAGGTAACCAAGTTTTATCATATAACACAGTAGCTTTGAACACTTACTGGACTTGTGGTACTCAGGACCAAGCAGCCCAGCAGGGTACAGCTTTGCAGCATCGATACTGAAGCAGTAAACTATTTACTATCCTGCCTGAAGTCATGAGTTTGATTACAGAAGTCCAAAGATAACATCACTGATACAGACAGTTGCAGTAGTTGTTATTTTGACTGCCTTGACAAAGGCCAACCAAAAGGCAAACAAAGTTTGCTACAGCTGAAGCTAAAGGAACACACTTTCCTCATGAGCATAGCAAAGAACTCTATTTAGCCATCCTGGAGCTCACACACTGACAAAGATCTGCTACACTTGTATATGTATCATACAATCATGAAACTACCTAGCTTTGTCTGACCTTAGATTAAAATCTATTAAATCAGCTGTTTACAGTTAGGCATTTTTTAATCACAATTTTAAAATAGGAAATTACAACTGAAGCATGTGCACTGCAGCCTTTAAGTGCAGCCCCATTATTTTCAAATGTTGCATTTATGGTTCGTATTAATAAAAGCTAAGTGAAACTGTTATCTCATCTGAAGTGTGTAGACACACAGGTTATTTTTTTAAATCATTAACTCTGACTAATATAAAGGAGGCTCCCTGACATTTAAAGAAGGAGACTGAGAACACGGACAACCAATTGACATCTAATGACGATTAACAGAGCTAGATTGATTGCAGCTATATTGATTTCTGCTTGTGGACTTTCTAAACCACAGAATGTAATCCTCCAACTTGTCAAGACTCATGCTGGCTGTGTCCTGAGCATCCGTTACATAAAATTGGGTGCATCTGTTCTTTATTAAAAGGAACAATCTGCTTATGAAAACATTTGTGTATCTATGAAAAATAAGCTTTGGTTTCCACTTGTGAAAACAGGACAATGTTTTACAGTAAAGCTTTCCTGGAAAAATATAAGTGGTATGTACTGTAAATTAAAAAAATAGTGGTAGAAGCACATTTCATCTTTCTGCAAGTGATGCATGTGTATGCATTTCCCATCAAGGGCTTTCAGTCATAAAGCTAAAAATACAGGCAGAGCGAGAAAGGAGAGAACAGATGAGATTAAAAACTAAACCAAAACACGCTGTAAAATGTGATTGGAAGAACAAGGCAGGGTTGACAAGGCTTATTAATTATCAGCCTTCCTGCAACAATACTTGAGCCCCAAAGGCTTTTGGCAAAAATTCTTATATGAAGATGGGAGAGAAAGTATCATTTTTAGAAACTACCAACATGCCCAACTTCAACAAGAGCTGCAGGCATTCGGAAAATGAAGTCCATGCTCTGGTAGGTCCCAGTTGCCTCTGTTGTTGAGTGCTGATCATGCTGTAGAGTTACAGCGTTCATGCATAGCAGGTATAACACATCAGATAAATTGAAAGATGAGTACAAATGCTGTCTGAGGTTAGGGTCCGAACAGGTTTCTGCAAAGCTCCAGATTATCAGCAGTTCACAGTGATAAAAGAATGGAGAGAGGAAATCTCCAGGATTTGGCATCAATCAATAAGAAATCTTAAGTTGGAATAGAGACCCAACAGCAAATAAATTGTTAGAAGCCTTATGTGAATGCACCCTTGAAGGATTTTACACACGGACCCAAAGAAACCTACTTCTTCTATTGTCTATAACACACAGTGTTAGACCTAAACCATGCAAGGAAGTAAAGGGGCTCTCAAATCCATTTCCTTCAAAATCTGTGGGATGACTACTGAATCAGTTTTTCTACTGTCACATTCTGCATAGTGGCCAAATGGATATAGCTGTATCCATTTGAGACTGTTGCTTGGTATAACAAAAACTTAAATCACATCAGAAAGAAAGCTTCTGCACCAGAAAAGAAAAGAAAAAATAAAATAAAAATGAGAAAGACTAAAAAACATAAACAACCATATGTACCCTTTGGTTTGAGAGAATCCAACCCCTCCTGGTTTTGTGTGTTTTGAGTAGAGTAGATATAGCTGTGAAATTTCCCACTTAGAAAACAAAACAACTGTACTATCTCTAATATTCCTAAAAATGTTATTGATTTCTTTAAGTGTTGAGAGGACTGATTTTTCAGATCCAATGGGGAATTTTTTATCACTGAAGGATGTAATCATTTTCTCTCTTCAAAAACTAGTAAATCTGTAGATAACATATACACATAAGAGCCATAACAAATCATTGCATTCTCTGGTTAAGCCATAGTTTTGATCTGAATTCACTGAGCTACAAGATAAATGCCCAAATCATTCATTTATGATGCTCCACTCCTCTGCTCGTGGTGGGTGCATCTCAACTACTCATGGGTGAACTACCCCATTTTCTCCCACACAGGAGCCTAACATCTTGGCTTTCCTCACTGCACGCACACAATGTAAGCTGTGGGCTGAGAAGAAAGTCTCTGCTTCACTGACTATTTTGGTAATACAAAACAAGGGAGCCTTGACAGTGACAAGCAAGAGCTGTTCACTGCTCAGCAGTCAATAAAGAGCCTGATTGCTCTCAGCTTCAATGCATGATGGATCACCTGAGGAAGACTACCTTTTTCTTTTCCCACCTGAAAAACATTAACAATAGAGCTTCTTTTCCCAGTACTGGGAATATTAGTGTAAGTGCAGTCAAGTTGGATGGGTGCTTAAAAAGGTGGCTAGCCACACAAGTAATTTAAAATGGTTTTCCAAGCAGCAGTATTACCAAGATCTATCTATAAAGTATTGTGCTAACCAAGACCTAGTCAAAATCCATGATAGCAACTGCATTATGCATGAACAAGAAATTGCTGATCAATCAGCAGAGAATCAAGCAACAAAATTATTGCTGTAATCAAGCTCCAAGGTCACAGAATATGAAATCTAATCTTAAATTACTGTCTTTTGAAGACCTCAGTCTACCAATATTTCTAGATGATACAAAGATACTTTGTAGAAGAGTAGATTCATCCAGGAAAGTCAAGTAACAATAAGGCTTCAATTTCACAGTAGGACAATTACCTGCCAGTGCAAATGCTGTTACTTCAGTACTACTTCCAGTTTACCCTGGCACAAAGATGATCAGGGATCCAAAAGTAGAGATTGTCATTTTATAATAGTTATAAAAAAGAAAACAGGAAAGCAGTTGGGAATTTTCCAGGCTTGCGTCAGAAGTTTTCAGTTCTTTGATACAGAAGTATATCTCAGAAATATAATTTATTGAGCTGATAATGAGCCACAAAAATGATTTCTGTCACAGATCTGCCTGACTTTTGACAACTCTAAACAATTGCTGGGAGGTCTGGGTTTCCTGGATATAAAAATGCAGGCAGGCCCTTCTGTGGAGCACTACAAATGGTGGCTTTTGGGCTTTCCACATGGAGCTTGAAAGTTCCAAGATGACTACCTCTCACTCCTCCTGTAAACGATGGAAAACTGGAGCCCTAGACTACCTTGTTAACATGGCATATAAAAAGATCTTATTAACTTTGGCTACCAGTCTGCTAAACTTTGACATTTTCTGAAGTAAGTGTACTTTCTCCTCTCTCCAGCATAGGCCTTAAGAGGTTTTTCTCCTTGTTCCATGAAGAAAACCATTTGCTTCCCCTTTGTTCACTTACAGGAACTCCTGGCTGCTGAGTGGATCAGGCAGTGCTGCAGTGCAGGAGTTAATTTCCCCCTCTGTGGCTGTAGTTCATCATTCAGGAATTTAAATGTGCATTGTTCAACAGCAGTGATGTGCTATTTAATTTCTGAGGTAGGTGCATATCAGTGTTAGGTAAATTGATCCCTTTATCACCTAATTTGCAGTACCTCAATAAGATATTTTGAGACTTAATTGATAAATACTTGAAAATACACTCACATCCCTTGGTAAGGATGGAGTGGGTGATAATGCATGATCAGGATGAGTATTTACTGTGGCTCTGAGTGGCAGCCTGGGTTTTGTTTATGTGTGTGACCTCTGCAAGGTCTCTGTTGAGAGATCCCAGGCCACCATCTATTACTGAGGTTGTGTTGTCAATACAAGACAGAATATCTGAGATACAGCTACACAGACAAAAGAAAGTACAGCAACTGAAAACAGTTTCCCAAAGCAGCATATTTAAAACTATTAAACAGCGTGGGACCAATGAATAATGCTCGCTCAAAGAGTTTGAATAACTATAGCAGCAACATTTCCCAAAGTGTGAACCTGTAGACAAAAATGCACCTGAGAAGGCTGACATTCAAAACTTGTCAGAAGCAGCAGCACTAGATCTGCCTGCATGAGTCACTGAATGATTGGAGAGAGGTTGCTCAGCCCCAATGTCAAGAGAACTACACAATTGCTGATGAGAGATGATTGGGCTTTCCAGCATGGAGTAAAAGCTGGCAAAGCAGTTTTGGGACTGAAAAAAGGTTCCACAGCACTCTCTGAAATGTACTGACGGCATTCCTCAGATATATGACTGTAGCCAAAGTACAATTATCCAGGGTCTTGGACAGAAACAGTAAGTTAGAATGTAGGTTACATTTTTTAAGACATTTCAGAGGGGTTGGAGTTTGGTGCTCTTCCAACCAGGAGGGACAGGACTGTGTGAGATGTGAGGGTAAATGGTGCTAACATGCAGGAGAAGTATTCTAAAATGCTGTAACATGGAAAACTGAAAACAGTTTCAGTATGCCAGAAATAAGATCACCAGATGCTGGCCCAAGGGCCATCTTCATTGTCTGATTTGGATGAGCAGGGTTCTGAGGGAAAAACAGCATGTGGTCCTGCGATGAAAGATCATCTCACAGTCCCCAAACACATCAGAGGGGGTGTGCACAAATTTTGCTTTGTTGTGGAAGTTCCTGATTTGTGTGCATAAACTAGCAGCCTCAATTTGGATGGAGGATGGTGCTTTTTAATGCACTGTCTTTCTTGTGTTCTTCATTATATGAAGATGAAAAGAGTGTAACACAAAGAGGTTTTCATGAAAATCTGTATAAGCATAACGGTTACAATAGTAAAAATATATCTTTTCTTTCCATAGACTTAGTTATGAAAGCCCCAGGACAGGGACTAGTAAAGCAGCATAGATATTAATACTCTAATATTCATAAAACAGCATAAATTGCTGATACCTACAAACCTACACACGTTCATAGGACTGCTCCTTTTTTCATCATAAGTACCAGAGACTCTGTGAGATGCTCTACTAATGTGCAGAATTGTTCTTTGTCCCAAAACTAAGCAGAAAGTCTTCCTCCATTCAGCAAGCCATAATCTTCTCTCTCATCATGTCACCTTTGCATATATTCATTTTCACGTGTTTAGAAACAGTAATTGAAAAGTTAATGGGCCAATTCACACTGGGGGAAGATATGTCCTTTTGCCAACATTGAAATTCTTTCCATGACGGTTTTCAATTATATATATGCCCATACTATTTCTCCTATAGAATCCATAAGAGCAAAAACAATTCATAAATGCTTCTTGCAAATGCCTCTGTGCCTGCAGACTCACCCTTAGCAGAGTAGGGAAAACAAAAGAAAGATAATTTTGTGTTTTACAGGACTTGCAAATTTCCAAGTCTGGGCTGTACAGCTTGCAGCAAACAAAGCCTGAGTCATACCTTATAATCTAATTGGTTTCTGTCCATAGCATTTGAAGGCTCGGGACAGAAAAGGGCATGTAGCAGTTGCTTCATATGGTAAGTCCCATCTGTTGAACTGGCTGAGGTAACAAAATCAAGGAAGAAGCCACAAGTACCCATTGGGTAAGAATGTCAAGAAGCATGTCTCTCTTGACATGCTTCTTCATGGCAGATGACCCTACAGTGCTTTGCTAACATTCTCAAAATCTGCAGGGAAAGATTTGCACAGAAATATGAACTTGGCATCAAAGGAGTCCACGGGAAACTGAAAATGTTTTGGGCCCTATAAGAGATCATTGCTGAGAAGGGCAGGAGAAAGGTAGGCAACTAAGAACAGTCACTAGCAAGGAAAACAATGAGAGCCTGCATAGAGCATGGGCAAAGGGGCTTGTGAGTCTAAGGTGTGGGTGACAGTTGTGGAAAAGATACTGCCCAAGTAAAGATAGGGAGGGAAGACAGCCTCAAGGGGATGTTACTACCCAGAGATAGTCACTGGGAGAAATACTGAGAGAGAAGGGAATGGAAAAGGACAGCTGTTATGGTGAAAATGAACTTGGAGGGTTCCTTCAAGGAAAGGAAGGTAAATCAAGGAGAAAAATGAGGTTATAACAAAGAAGATAAGGCAGGGATGAGAATGACTCATCTCTCATCAAAGGATGAGAATGACTAAGCACATAGGAATGGTGAGATGTCTAAAGATAAATGATTACAGTTTTACTGACCAGATCTTCCCAAAAGGCACGTGCTGCTTTCGACCATTTTGTGTATGAGATTACATACTTCAGGCTTCATGAAGAAAGACGAAAGTTATTCCATGATTTCCTCATCAGGGATGTCACAGCTGGAGGAAGTAGCAACTGATTTGTGTAAGAGTCAGGGATGCCTTCCCATGCTTCTCCCTTTCTAGCTTGGTGCATTACTTTGATTTGCTGGGTAGACTTCTCTGCTGTTTTACTCAGGAAAAAAAACAATGCAAAAACAAATGCTGAAAAATTCCTCTTTCAGCAGTGGTTTCATATGCAACTCTCTAGCTAGGTTTTATAAAACCAGATTTTTACCTCAGTTGGTAAAACTTATTTCACGCATTTCATTAATACCAGGGTTGCATGCAGAAAAGTAATCTCCATGACCTTAAACATCACTGCCCTTTGCTGTGTACAGAAAAATGGTTACACATTCCTTATTCATTCTTGAGCAATGTCTACTTTGCAACTATACATGTGAAAAAAAAAGTAGGGTGGAAAGTCTTTATAGATTCTGAATTGCACTTTATATAGACTTCTTCACACATCTGTGTGAAAGATATGTCTTTAGAGCAGAGTAACTGCAAATGCTGATATTTCAAAAACATTTTTCCACCCTGTATCATAATTAAACATCTAAATGGGACAATTCTTTGCAAATCAGAAGTTTCAAATATTTTCAGCTGATGAATCATTTGTATTTTTTGCTGCAAAATATTCCAGCGTGATTGACTTTCACCAACTTGCCTTCCTTTTCTGTTTCCTCACTTCTCAGAATAAAAAAAACAACCAACTTATATTAAATGATATTACCCTGCAGTGGTTTGCTATGCCATGGGAGCCAATTTCAAGTTCCATGTTCCCTGAAAAAGTACTACTTTCTGTGGTATACTCCATAAATCTCTATTCTATGGGATCTTAGAAGACAATGTCATGCTTAGGCAGAATGAAAACTGAATATTATTACTAGATAGGTGATATGGTATGTGACCTTGGTTCACTTAGTAACACTTGTAATTTATCTGGGCCAAGGTTACCGCTGATCACTGAAACCAGTAGACGGAGTAGCATACAGCCATGCTCAACCTTCTAAATAGGAGCCACATAATAAGTACCTTCTATGGATGATCTCTGGCAGATATAATTCACTGTTCACAAAAAAATGCTAATTAGCTCAAGCCAAAGTCATGTCTATAAATACATACGTATATAAAAACACATTATATATACACATGCACACATAGTTTTAGGATACAAACAGTAGCATCTTAGTGTCTGAGAACATTTTTAGGCACTATTTAATTTATTAGCATAAGACCATATGTGGCCCCAAATTGCAGTTCCTTTAAGACAGGATTCCACACCATGCAGTTTAAATCAGAAGAAAGTTGTTTAGGTTTTCCCTGAGAAACAATTGAAAAATGTTGACATAAAGGATATTCTCTTTTGGAGAACATTATTTCTTCAGATGCTGCAACTTTGGTTTCAAAATCATGAACGAGAAACTCATGCTTAATATAAGACCTATATTTTAATTGAACAACAAATTCTTGAGCTTTTTCCTGTCAGCTTTTCTACAGTTTTTTTTTTTAAGTGTTTCAGAAATACTCATCGTCAACACTTCTGTGAGCAAAGAGTAGTATTTCATAAGTGGGAAAATGAGGTTCAACAAGATCAATATGAGAAGGGGGCCACTGTTGTGCTAATTCCTATTTAGCTAGATGGCTGCTATGCCTGATTATCTCTTCTACTGATAAGATTTCAGGACAGAAATTTAAAACATCATCATCCCAAAAATATGAGAAACATATCAAGAGAGACAAATAACCCCAGTGACTTGACAAATGTCATGATGAGAGCCTGGGGAAGAATTAGGAAGGACTTTCTAGTAGGATTCAAATCTCACGATGCCCTTCAGCTTCCTTAATAATAAGACTATCTCCTCTTTCTTTGCTCCTCCACTTCGTTCAGCTTGTAACTCTGAATTCCTGCTACAAACGAGCAAGGAGACTGAGAGAAAAAAAGGCAATTTGCTATGAAGTTCCAGCTCATTTCCAGAGTACACTGCAGACTATACACAAGTGAAGCAGAAGTCCTATAGAAACTGCTTGGTGACAATGCTTAGAAAGTATTTCACTACATGTAGCAGTTGGTTTGCAAGACTAAGTAAAGAAATGGGAAATGTTATTTTTGGTACCTCCTCAATTCCGAGTGTGTAGCTTTGCAATAGTAACATTGCTTCGGCATAATCTTATGCCTGTAAAATATTTTGTAGTGGGGTGTGACTACAACGGAACAGGTTTCCCAGGGAGGTGGTGGTCACCATTCCTGGAGGTGTTCAAGAAATGTGTCGATGTGGCACTGAGGGACATGGTATTTGGCATACTGATTCTAATTAATTCTGTTAAAAATTGTGAACACTTATGAATAAATTACAAGTCTGAGGGTTTTTAACAGAGAAAAGTATAGAAAATATAAATATCCAAGAGTAAGGCAAGGGAAGGGAAAACAGGTTATCAAGTCGAGACATTGTCTGAACACACAGAGGATTGGACATGCTTAATGATTCAGTGGTTGCTGGAACATGGACAAACGGACAAGATTTCTGATGTAATGATAATATGCATTTCTTACACAAACACCAAAGAGCAGAGTTACCCTTATAGCCCAAAATATCATTGACTTACTAGGAAAATTTGGAATCTTCCTCATAGCCTTTTTCAGGACATAACAGTTGTTTCTTCTCAATTAAACACTGATTGTAGCAGTCAGAAATTCTCATTTAGTATTTAAAAAGAACTGGCACTAAATGAGTGACTTAAAGGCAGCCTCAAGCCTCCAACAATCAGTAAGCAAACCGAAATTTGTGATTAGGAGAAATCAGCAGCAAAATATTGCTTCCATCAACCAACAGTCGTTTTACCAATGAATTAAATAGAGTTTAGATTCCCCATTAACGGTCACCCACACACTGCATGAAACACAGCCTTGTAAAGGCAGTTTCACACACAGCCGTGGGCTAAAGGTCAACTCACTTGGAATTTATTGCCCTATTTGCAAGTCTTTCGAGTTTCAGAAATGGGTTTGCAGGTTCACCTTGCAGAAAGGAGACTGAAAAAGAAAAGTATGATAAAAGGTTTTCCTTAAAATGAAGGAAAAAATGCACAGTCTGAGAGAAGAGCTTGGGCCTGTTCTGCAATTGAAAGTGTTTAGGAGATGGGCTCTGCTGTGCAGAAACCTACTGACTTGTAGCTGCTGCATTTGGATGAAGCCGTCAGTCCTCAGAGATCTCACTTCAGAAGCACACAGGCTCTGCCCTTCTGTCATCAAAAATGAACCTGTGCATCTAAAATGTTTATGTTAAAAGGCACCATGGTTAGCATGTTTTGTACTTAAATTTTAAGCAACCACTACCTAGCAAAATTTTCCTATATCTTTTTGCAAATACAGGAACCATATATAGGGGAAAACCATGCTCACAAGCAAACCGACTTCCCTCTCCAGCTGCCACCATGCATATTGTCCAAGGAAATTCCTCATGTTTAAAACAAGCAAACCCTTCTCAGGTGAGGATAAAAAGAGTGAGCATAGTTCCACACTAATTTTACAACTAATAATACAAGGGCTGCTCCAAAAATATTTCATCTTACTTTATTATGCTGGCCCATGACCTCAGAAGTGGATGTTGGTGGTACCACAGTAGAAGCTGAACCTTCCCACCAATATTCCATTGTTTTTTGTCACTGCAGCGTTTGGCAGCGGAGGGGCAGTCTGACCAAATGGTGTCTGATGTAGAAGAATGTATGGAGCAAAAGAGTAGAATTTAATTCTTCCATGTGGAAGAAATTGCACCCATTGATGTTCCTCAGTGCTTACTGAACACTTATGAACACTAAACAGTGGATGTGAACACAGTGAGGTGGGAGGTGATGCATTTCAGCAGCGGCAACAACAGCTACCACCATTAGTGCAGCTTTTTATGAGTTCAGCATGCAGAATCTTGTGCATTACTGGCAAAAATGCATAGCTAACAGTGGTGGCTGTGTTGAAAGAGAATTTTGTGGTTGATAATTTTATCAACCACAGAGCTACTGTGCACCTCACCTTTGTTGCAGTTTCTATGGAAATAAATAGGTGGCATTACATTCAGAGCAATTACTCTTTAGGCTTCTAAATCTCTTTCAAACAAATAACTTTCCATTCTTCTAGTATCTTGAAAGTCTTTATTGGAATGTCTTTGACACCAGGAGATTCTGTTTCATTTTCCCCTTTTATTTTATTTTTGTGACTTGAGAGTTATATGCAGGTTGCTAAAATATTGCTGGGGATTTTTTTTTTTCCAGGGTCTTATTTATTTATTATTAATTTTACTTCTGTTTATGCTGCTTTTACATTATACTTCCCAAAGGGGAGAAGAGGAAGTAAAAATCTGATGAGAATGAACTTTGCCTTCTGCTAGCACACAGTAGATCTCTGAATGCTTCATCTACTTTCAGATCCTGATAAATACAGTAAACTAGGACTGGTATTGTCAGTAGAATTTTCTTGTAGGCTTTTTCTTCTTTATTTTTAGTTGAATCAAACAATCAAAATTAAAGATGACCTGAATTTAAATACAGCATGTAACGTGTTCTGGATGGTGCCTTGAAGTTGGTAACAGTTCCAAGCAGGAACTGTTTGTCCATAAGTCTACCATAGTCTACCTCAAGCACACACCATCTGTAGATAGCTAGCAGTGAATGGTTTTGCATACTGAAGCTACGAGGGAGAAGAAACCCTCCCTGTAGGCTTTCAGAGTCAGACAGCCCTACCTAGTGTGGAGTGTTTTTCAGTGGCACATGCATTTGAAATCCAGACACTCAAATGGTCAAGCAACCACCAAAATTATCATTATATATGAAAGATTTGGAACAGCAGGAGGAGGTAAAGAGATGGACACTTCATGGCTGACTCTATCTGATATAGTTTTCCTTATCACCCTTTACAGCCCTAAAAGGGGGATCAGACTATGGAGGACATCTTTCAAAGACAAGGAATGCCTCATTTTATTTAACACAAGCATGTGTATTATCAAAATGATTTATGTTTGCCATTCAACTGTATCAGAAAAAAACATGTAATCATCTTGTTTTCCCCATTCTAATCCTCTCAGGCTCTTATGCACTCTCCCTGCCATGCATTAGAGACAGCTTTTCAGTCTCATTTCCAATACTCAATCTCTTCTATTTCTTGCTGCCCTGAGTAGATTTAACTACCTTCTCACTTCCCATATTCTCATTATCTTTCTCTCTCCCTTCTTTCCACTACCATTCCACTCCCTTATTCCAGTGTTCCAAGAGGGTCCCAAAACATCACTCTGCTCACAATACTCCAGGCTTTCTTCTCCATCACTTTCTCCCACTCATTACCCTTTATAGTTCTGTCTTTTACCAATTACGACTTCACACAGCCAAACATTTATTTAAGATTGTAAATACCTCCATTCTTTGCTGCTCCCAGTACTTCCATTTAGACAAAAACAAAATAAAACAAAACAACAAAAAACAAAACCCCCTTTCTCTCTTACCATCACAGCCTACAGTAGAAATAAACAGCTTGATAAAGCTAGAGTATTCTAGTTTGTGGGTTGTTTTTTTTTAGATCTGCTCTAATAGTTGGCGTGTGAGCATGAGCGTATGTTTCTGAAGGAAGAATGTTAGCAAGAAAGCGTTTTGTAGAAATGTTCTGCATTCACCCTGAAAGGAGACAGCTCCACTTGGCAATCTGCTTCCTGGAAGCAGGAGTACATACATTCACTGTGGTGTAAACTCTGCCACTACACAAGTCTTTTCTTAGTTGCTTCATGCTTTTCCAGATAAAAGTGGAAGCCAGGGATAGGAGAGATGCCAGTGACTGTAGTGGCATTCTCACAGATTCTCTTGACTGCTGGGCAGTGAGCGCAGAGCAAGTGGAGAAATGAAATATGAGACAGAACACAGAGCGGGTGGGACTTCCATGCAAGAGTGATCAACCATGGGGGAGATCAACCACTGGGGTTGGTGCATCCAGCACATCCTAGTGTTTGCTCAGCCTGGCACACTGCAGTGTAAGAAATGTGGTTGCTATTCATATCAATTTGGCTTGCACTGGCAAAAATATTTACTGTGAAATTAATGAACTTGTTCTACTAAAACTCCCCACTAAATAAAATACAGCAAGATATTTGGGGACTAACATATGTAGCTTAAATAATATTCTGCTCCAATTTATCTATATTTTCAGTACTTCAGTAAAATGGATTTTCTTTGTCAAATTAGAGAACAGAATATAAAGAAAGGATTGATCAATTTTTACAGGGACCTTAAGTACTTCAGCCAAGCCTTTTTCCTTCTCTGGTTAAATAATCTGAGGCTACTCCTCATCACATGCGAATCCCACCATCCCTCTGGAGATTCCTTGTAGAAAGCACAACAGCATCACTTTTGTGCTAATCCAAACCATTTCCCAGAAGGGCTAAACATATTTTTGGCAGATCAGCATTTGTTATTGTGCAGTTTCGCATTATGTTGTCCTGTCCCTCTTCTTTGCCTTTTGGCAGGTTGTCAGATAACATTAAGATGATCTTAGTGATGCAGCATTGTACATTTAGTTTTGCTTTTCCTTTGCTTAAGAATAAAGACACAGGAGGATATAAATTACGTGTGGAAAGGACTGAAGAGCATTACCTGTTTCTCTTCTATTCAGTTAAATAACTTTTCTTGTGTGTACCTCCAGAATCTTGAGTTGTTCAGGTTAAGAAAGTCCCAAGAAATATGTTATCAAGCTAGAGAGGTCACGTTCCAAACAAGTTGATCCATTTTCTATGACACTGCCTTCATCAGAAGGTAACTTCTGGAGGGCCTACATTCTTCAGAAGCAGAATCTCATGCAATATTCCATAATATTGGGCATGTAGTCTGAGAGGTCAGTTAAGAGGACTAGGAGTGCTTCAAACAAGAGCTACAGCTACTATTGTTAATTGGAGTAAATAGTGTGAAGACTTTTTTTTTTTTTTTTTTTTTTTTTTTTTACTGTCATTTAGTTAGATACACATTTACAAACTTTTTGTTTGTCTCTGAATTTCATCATCCATATACCACTACGAGATCTGTATCATAGACTCAATTCAAGAAGCTATACTCATTGTCAACTCACATACAGCGCAGCACTATTAGTTCCTCATTTGCCTTCACATTTATTGGCAAACAATGTGACCCTTGCAATTAAACCATGACGTTACAAATAATTTTTGTCAAAGGAGATCTCTGCCACACCACTATGCTCCCATGAAGATCACAGACTTTGTAGAGTGGCCAGCATCAAACATGACCTGATTACAGCTAAAGGGCAATCCTTTTTACTGTGCAGAAAGCTTCAACTATATTCCCAAACCACACTACAACCTTGCATAAAGAGACTTCAGCATGTCTGAAAACAGAATTTAGGTCCCTTGTACACCACAAAACTAGTCATGCTTTAATTGTTTTGCAGGGATAAAGCTATTGTAGTTCAGTCTCCTAGAACACAGTTTTTCTTAAATTTAGTAAGGTAAGACCTTACATTTCTCAAAGACATGAGATGTTATTCTATCTTTTCCAGTATGAGTCCAAGACTAAAATATTGTGAAAAATGTAGGGGAAAGGACAAGAATGACTTTAACAGAAATATTATGATTTACACAAGCTGAGAGCTGGACCTTGCAAGAGGCAGTAAAGTCATTTGATCCAATCAAACAGAAAAACATACTTTTTGGTAAAGCCATTTTTTCCTTAATCTTTAAGGTGAATGTTTGTCCTTTACCTTCGGACAACTACAGAAAAAAAAAAAAAAGCCAACACCAAACCCATATTTACTTATGTATATATTTACAAAACCAGAGAGTCAAAAGTATGCTATTATCCTAGCTCTATGAGTTTCCACTACAGAGGACTTGTCGCTGTTAGACTCTTGAGAAATCTGCTGTAATAATTCTCTTTTAATTTCAATAGCAGCTCCAAATAGACTTCCCTATCTTTGACTTCTGATTAATATTACAATGGAATCTGTTTTACTTGACATTTATTTCCAGTGTCTCTAGACCTCAACATGAAGGCTCCATGGGATCTCACCATCTCATCAACTACATTAGCATCAAGCCTCCTGTTATTAACAGAAGTTAGATACAAGCACTCTCTGGATGAAAGTCATCCCACTAAGACACTTGTCTGAAGGTGATTGTGGAGTATGGCCCAAGCTGAGGAATGAGGTCATGCAAGACCGGAAGAACGGGCTAGGATGTAGGTTCCATAGCCATCCTCTGATCAGTGATGAGAACTACCCCTAGCAGTGCAGGCTGGATTAGGCCATAGCTCTCCCTCTATTACTGCCCTCACCTTATTTATGCCTAACCACATGCAGCCTAGTACTCATGCCCAGGGCCTGAGCTGTGACCGGATACCATTGAGGAAGAGAGAAAGCACCGCCTCTGACAAAAAAAGAGAGGCCATACAACTGCGCGATGATTAACATCATATATATATATAAAATCCTCATGTTTTTGAAAATTGAAAACAAGGTCTTAAGGAACCAATGGAAGTTTCTCTGCTTTTCTGCAAAGTCATCTGTTTTTCACACCCCTGCTGAGATCTCAGTCTGCATGTCTCTAGCTGTTTGGCTCCCCCTTCCTTATCATAGCAAACCACATGTAAAAAGGGTATAAAGTCAGGATGCAGGAGGACAGCTTTTGGAGCTCCTCTCAGTCAGCCTGAGATGCCCCCAGTATGCAACACTCCCCTCTCCACCTCCCCGAGGCTCTATCCCATAATGCATGTTGTCTACAGGACAGGATGTATAAACTCTTCTACCCTAATTTACCTTCCCTGAAATTTATATAACCTCACTCAACCTAATTTACCCACCCCCTGGAATACTGATTATTCATAGGCTAACACATTATTTGCTTAGAATACATGTGATTATAGGTCACATGTACATTTAATACATTTCTTCGTTGAACCTGTTCTGCGTCAGTGAAGTGTGCTGTAGTCACTGTCTTCTCACTAAGCAAAACAAACCAGGGAATAGGATGAGACAGTGGTAAAAATATCTTTTGGAGATGACTTTCTCTGATGCCACTACAGAAGGAGCTTGGATAACTAGCATATACTAAGCGCCTTTTTAAATTCACCTCAGCTGTTTGGGAAGGAATTCTGTCCCTATGTCTAACTGGGCACTTATTCTGAAACAAGCTTTTCTCAAGCATATCACCATTAAAAACTGAGCCCTAAATAAAAATGAGAGCTCTCTGAGAGAATTCAAAGCCTTGATACCATTCCTTCTGTATCTAGAATACTTCCACAAAGCTAAAAATAGAAGTAAACTTCCCAATCTCTTCCTCTCTGCCAATACAGCAATGTCCATAAAGATACTCCAGTAAAATGAACAGATAAAGCTTGAAGAAACGAGAATTTTCAAGATGCAATGTTTTTAAACAGTCATGATTAAAAGTCATGATGATTTTTTTAAAGTCATGATTTAATCCTTCTCTTTAAAATAACTTCTAATCTGATTCTTTGCATTACATGATACAGTGGATTGCCCACTTTATTATTTTCCATTCCATCTCTGATTTTTATGTTGTAGATGCATGAAAACTCTGTAAATATCAGGGATCCTGAGATGGCTTTTTACTCATTCCTACAGACAGCAAAAATCCTGGTGACTGTCTGCATTAAGCCACAGTTGTGAGGGATGCACAAGTCTCCAGTTTTGTTGGAGTACGGACATGAAACAAAACATACTGAAGCAGATACTGCAAAATAAAACCAATAGGGTCACAGCCATCACTACAGCACATTTCCACAGCAGGACTAGGAAAAAAATAAATAAATAGGAAAAGTGTGATGAGAACAAAACATTTCTGTCATTCACATGTACTGCTGGCTGTTGCATTAAAAGGAAAAGTGTGTGACTTTTCTCCCCATCCCTCTAAACTAATTTGAGTTAAGCTCTGAAGTGGCTGGCAGAAGTTTCCTATCCACCCTTCAAACTAAAAAGTTATCACATACATTTCCTCAGAACATTATAGGAAGAGTTCTGGCAAGCAATCTAAAGACTCCCGCACATGCCAGCAATCCAAATACCAGCAGCACTACAACTCAAGTGCCAAAGAGAATCCATTCATCCAGCAGTAACTGTATCTATTTGCAAATTAATTTCCTTGAATATATTCTCATTACCCAAAGAAAACAAATTCACAGAGAAACATGTGCCCTGCAGATAATTCAAACAAAGCACGTTTTACAGATGGGAGATTAGCTAACAAAATCTGAGATAATGCTGTCTCAGCTCAGCGCTAGATTACTTGTGTGCATCCCTTTCTTACAAATTAACACAGGAAACAATTACAAGATTTAAAAGTATGCCTCCTTTTTTCCACACTATCCTTGACAGATTTTATAAATTGGTTCTCTGGTACAAATCTGTGCATTTCCACTGATGACAGTTATGCTTGCTTGCACTCCAAGGAGCCGAGTAGAAGTTTTTTAGTCAAGTCTTTACTGTAGATCTACTCAGAGAATTGCAAAACTCTTCACAAGGGGGGTGGGGGTCGAGGGTACCTGGTCTATCCATCAAAGCACTAAGTTAGCCATCAGGATGACTAGTCTCCATCCCAAATTAGATACATCAATTGATCTTCTAGTGCCTTCATTTCCATCGTGAGAACTTTAACTAATTGTATAGGGTTTACACAGCAAGCATTTGGAACTAGGAGGCTATTGGGTAGACCTCTGTGAACAGAGGAAAAGACCAACAACTACCCTACGTGAGATAAGAATGAGTTCCAGAATGCCTCCAAAATGAACCTGCTGCTGGCCAGACCTGAGCCATGAGAGATGTGGGTTGAGCCTGTGTCATAGCAGATTAAAGGAAGGGAAAAACTGCTGTGCAGCAAGAACTGGGGGAGAAGAATGAGATGATAAGAGAGAAGCAGCCCTACAGGCAACAAGTCCAGTGCAGGAGGGCAGTAGGTGACCCAGGCGCAGAGTAGAATTTCCCTGCAGTTTAGGATAGGCCCATGGAGAAGCAGGCTGTCCCCCCTGCGAGAGGACTGGGGGATATGCTGCCCATAGGGACCTGTTCTGGACCAGTGCATGGGTGGGCCCCGTGGTCCAGAGTGATGTTAGAGTGGTGCTTGGGAAGTCAGTGCAGGAGCAGTTTGGGAAGGATGGCATCCTATGGGAGGGCGCTCATGTTAGAGAAGGAGAAAATACTGAGGAAGAAGGAACGGCAGAGAGGAAACTTTATGGACCTACAGCAGCTCTCATTCCACTCAGCTGCTTGGGGAGAGGAAGTAGCATAGGGTGGGTAGAAGGGAAATATCTTTAGCTTGCTTTTAGTTCCTCATTGCTCTAGTCTGTTAGTAATAGGCAATAAATTTCATAAGTCTCCCTACACTGAGTTTGTTTTGCATGCAATGGTAATTGGTGAGCAACACTTGATATTATTTCAACATTTCAGCCTATTTTTCTGTTGTATTTTCTCCCCTTCTTCCTTTGAGGATGGGGGAAACTGACAGAGCAGTTGTGATTGAGTTTAGCTGTCCATTACTGCAAAACTACCATGATCTCATTTCATAGATTTTTAAAGGGAAAAACAAAACATCTTACAAATGTCAGAGTCTCTTGCAATCACACAAGAAGTCTGCATTTAAAAAGCTACATCAAACATCTAACTTTCAGTTGAGCGGCAGCACTTCTTTTTCAAAGATGTCTTTATATTAAAATTTATTTAGTTGAGGATCCAATGCCTCTAGGCACTGGATCTAGGTTCATCATTTCTTTGTTTAGTCACCCCTCCTAAAAAATCCGTATTTCTTTTTTGTTATGAATTTTACTTGTATCACCTTCCTATCACCAGACCTTATGAAGTCATTCAAAATATATGTTTCTCTTATTTATTATATTGCACAAACACATATATAAGGCATGAATAAATACCTCTTTTTACAAGCAAACAGCTTAAGTGATTTAGAGTACAACTGAAAAGAAAATTCAATCGCATTTGCCTACATTCCATCTACTTTACCAGAGAAAAAGGAGATGATAGCTTTGACTCTGTGTCTTCATAATAAGGCTACCAGAACATTTGCAGTAAACACAACAGGCTTCATCCCTTGTCACAGATCAAATCTTAGTCTCCTAAAATCAAGTTAGGTTTCTGCTTTAAGTTGTTCTTTATCTCTCTCTCTTTCTTCCTTGAACAACGGCATTTTTTTTTTCCCCGACATCCTTCCAATTTATTACCAGGAAATAACATATAACAAATATGTCTTGTTGGAGTTAAAAAGGAGAGAGACTGGCTCTACCCTGCCTGAGGTTGGCATTCAAATCAGGTAAGACTTCTTTCTCTCTCCTTTGACTGTCAAGAACAAAAGAAAAGCCATACTACGTTGGACCAACAGTTTACACAGCCTTTGCCACAGTAACCAAAAATAAATGCTTTGAGTATAAAACAGAAGGAACTTACAAATGCTTCCCTATCTATAATACCGTTTTTCAGTGTTCAGCAATAACTATATTTTCCTGAGGACATCTGTGGTTATATACATGTATGTAAAATTTATCCTCCTTTAAATCTACCCTCTCGTACCCATGCCAAATTTGAGCTACAGTGACTGCTGTGACAAGGAATTGCACAGCTAACATCACATGTTGATAAGACCTGCCTACTTGTGTTTGTTCTGAGCCAATTACACAATATTTTCATTTGCTACTCCCTAGATCACATGTTAGAAGACACCAAGTGATCACATGCTCACACAATCTGCAATTTTTATATGTTCACTCTCATATCAATCATCTATCGAGATGAATTAGCAGTCCTATCTTTCAGACTGAAGAATTCTAAGTTACTAAGGAGTTCCTTGTATGGAAACCTTTCCTCTTTCATCACACAGGAAGTCTTAGTTAGTTATCAAAATTTTAAATGATAAAGGTCAGGAAACTTGAACACCACCTGAAGTGCTCATAGTTCTAGCCCAGGTGAGTACTTCATTACAGTACAGGAAGAGTACTGTTTGTTTCCGAACAAAAAGGCTTAACTTTTAAATGAAAAAAGTACATACAGAGAGACCACATGAGGCTTATTTAATCAAGAAAGTTCTAAGATACACAATAGAAAGTGCTTTGGGAAAAAGATATGGAAAATCATTCTGTCCTTATTCATGTCAACGTGCATTTCATTTTTCCCTAAGATGTCAGTGACACAGAGCCATAAATCGCAGCAGAATCAGACTCATCAAGTTTATATCTTATGGCCTTGAATGAGCATGCAGCTTTAGTCCCAGTGACATTAAGATTTCTAGCAAGCATAATTTGAAATGTATTTGATCTCCCTAACTGCTTCCCTCCAGTAGACAATACTGCCTGATGCATACCTACAAAGTCTCAGCAGCTAAGCCATTCTTTCTCTCTGGAAGGCACCTAACCACCAATTTCCAGATAAGGATCCAGAAACTATTTTCTTTAATCACAAATACCATGTCACAGGTACAAAAAATACAGCAACTAGTGTTTTCTTGATTTTCTTTTGAAACTTATGGTAGGAAAGAAGATAATTATTCAAAATGCTTAACTTATTTGAAGAGAAAATTTGCATTGCTATAGTAATGACATGTGAGGAAAAAAAAAAAAAAAAAGAATGAGGCAAAATGCTCAGCAAAAGAAAACCAACAACTATGCTTGCACTATGGTAAAGCTAGAAAGTTATTAAATATGCAGACATTATATATCCTAAATGATGATCATTGCTTGATATGCCAGATGTGTTAATCTGTTCCTCTTGCTTACAACCACCACAGTTTTATCTGGAGATGATGAAGGAAAAGTGCTACAAGCACAAAAAAAAGAAGAGCTTAAGGTGGCAAAAATATTTCATAAAATTATAGAATCCTTCAGGTTGGAAAAGACATCTAAAATCACCTAGTCCAACCATTAGCTCATCACCACTATGCCCACTCACCACGTCCCTCTGTGCCACATTTACATATTTCATGGAGACCTCCAGGAACAGTGACTCCACCACCTCTCTGTGTAGTCTGTTTCAGTGCCTCACTATTCCTTCTGAGAGGAAATTTTTCATAATATCCAACCTGAGATGTCACCTTCCCAAGTGAAATTACGACAGCAATGGCCAAAGACACAGCTACATCAAATCCATCGGTTTGATTCAGCTAACTCCTGAAAAATGATCTGATTGGTTCAGATTTAACTACATGCTCTGGAAGCAAACAAGCATATGCAGTCATATTAACATTCATTCCACTCTGAAATCCTCACTCACCCTTACTCATGGCCAAACAAAGAACCCAAATCCCCTAACCAAAGTGCAGATTTTCCATCTGCATTTTCTACCTGTTTTCTTGCACATTAATCAAATCTTAGCATTGACAGTGTGACAACTGGTATAAAGAATGACAAGGTCTTTGAGGAGGAAAATATCCAGTGCACAATACCCTACACAAGCTTTTTTGACAGCCCTGTTTCTATTTTAAATTGTTTTTTTAAAGGACGCATACTATTTGATTACTATAATTCAGTAAATGTGCGTCTTGGTCATGTTAAAGGATACAATTAATATCTCTTTTCTTTTCTGTTCAGTGGCCTAGAGCACACAGCTGCAGCAATATTTACTGAAGCTTATGGGATAAATCACACTGCTATTTTACCCAGGCAAGCTCTGTTATCAGATACTACAGGTAAATAAACATTTTTTAAAAACTGCATATGCTTGTTTGGGGCTGGATGGTTTGCACCCTGGGGCTGGATGGCTTGCACCCTAGAGTGCTGAGGGAGCTGGCGGATGTGGTTGCCAAACCACTCTCCATAATTTTTCGGCAGTCTTGGCTGACTGGGGATGTCCCAGTGGATTGGAGGCTGGCAAATGTGACGCCCATCTTCAAAAAGGGCCGGAAAGATGATCCTGGCAGCAACAGACCCATCAGTCTCACCTTGGTGCCCAGGAAGGTTATGGAAAGGATAATCTCAGGTATCATCATGGAACAACTAAAGGTCAGCCAAGGGATCAGGCCTAGTCAGCATGGGTTTATGGACGGTAGATCCTGCCTGGCTAACCTGATTTCATTCTATGACAAAGTGTCCCGCTTGGTAGATGAAGGTAAGGCTGTCGATGTGGTCTACCTGGACTTCAGTAAGGCCTTTGACACTGTCCCCCATAACATTCTGGTAGAGAAGCTGGCTGCCCATGGTTTGGATGGGCACATGCTCCACTAGGTAAAGAGCTGGCTGGATGGCCGGGCCCAGAGAGTTGTGGTCAGTGGAGTGGAATCCAGTTGCCGGCCGGTCACAAGCGGCATCCCCCAAGGCTCAGTGCTTGGGTCGCTTCTGTTTAACATCTTCATTAATGATCTGGATGAGGGGATTGAGTGCACCCTCTGTAAGTTCGCAGATGACACTAAGTTGGGAGGGAGTGTTGATCTGCCTGAGGGGAAAAGGGCGCTACAGAGGGACCTGGATAGACTTGATCGATGGGCCAAGGTTAACGGCATGAGTTTATATAGGTCCAAGTGTTGGGTCCTGCACTTTGGTCACAACAACCCCAGGCAACCCTACAGGCTTGGGGAGGTGTGGCTGGAAAGCTCCCAGACAGAAAGGGACCTTGGAGTGCTGATGGACAGTCGGCTGAATATGAGCCAGCAGTGTGCCCAGGTGGCCAAGAGGGCCAAAGGCATTCTGGCTTGCATCAAGAATGGTGTGGTGAGCAGGAATAGGGAAGTCATCCTGCCCCTGTACTTGGCATGGGTGAGGCCTCACTTCGAGTACTGTGTTCAGTTTTGGGCACCTCAGCACAGGAAACACATGGAGGTACTGGAGCAGGTCCAGAGAAGGGCAATGAGGCTTGTGAAGGGCTTGGAGAATCAGCCCTATGAAAAGAGGCTAAGGAAGCTGGGACTGTTCAGTCTGGGGAAACGGAGGCTGAGGGGAGACCTTATTGCCCTCTTCCAGTACCTGAAAGGTTCTTACAGTGAGAGTGGGGCAAGTCTCTTCTCACTAGTGACATGACAGGATGAGGGGAAATGTCCTCAAGTTGTGCCAGGGCAAGTTTAGGTTGGATATTAGGAAGAACTTTAGAGAAAGGGTAGTTAACTACTGGAATAGGCTCCTTGAATCGCCATCCCTGGATGTCTTTAAGAGCTGTTTGGATGTGGTGCTCGGGGATATGATTTAGAGGAGGGTTTTTAGAGTTAGGGTACTGGTTAGGCTGCAGTTGGATTTGACGATCATCAAGGACTTTACCAACCTGGGTAATTCTATGATTATATAATTTATTGGAATGAGAGGTAATCAGTGGCCAACAGCCCACAGGAAAAGACTGGAGAACATCATGGCAACACTTAAACACTTGACAGGGATACACAGGGACCAAGTCACGGTTTGCCTGCTGCACAATGGCTTCCAGCTCCCCCTGTTTCTAGCAGATGCTGTGCGCATTGCTGCCGATGCACTTCAGTTGACATCGCTGTCACCCGCAACTCCAGCGTTCTTCCTCTTCATAAGGAATTTAAAACCCTCAAGACAGCATAAAATACTATCAGCAGCAGTGATGACATGAAAAGTGTACTGTGTGCAGCTCTGGGCTGCTCACTGCAAGAAAGACATGGGGGCAACAGGGCAGGAAAGGGTCTGGAAGAAGAGTCCCATGAGGAGCGGCGCAGTGAACTGGGATTGCTCAGTTCAGAGAAGGCTCAGGGGAGGCCTCACTTCATCTAACTCCCTGAAAGGAGGTTGTAGCGAGGTCGGCCTGTTCACCCAGGTAACAGTGACGGGACCAGAGGAAACGGCCACAAGTTGCAGCAGGGGAGGTCCCCCCCGTTGGATGTTAGGTTAAACATCTGTGCGGAAAGAGCGGTTGGGAACTGCACAGCTGCTCAAGGAGCAGGGGGAGTCAGTGTCCATGGAGATGCTCCAGAAGGGTGGGGATGAGGTCCTGCCTGACGGTCATGGGCAGTGGGCAGCTGGGGGGTGGTCGGTGGGACTTGGTGATCTTAGAGGTCTTTGCCAACCACAGAGATTCTGTGATTCTGTGAGTCGAGTCATTTATTGGAACGAGAGGTAATCAGCGGCCAACAGCCCACAAGCAGAGCCTGGATAACATCATGGCAACACTTAAACACTCAACTGGGATTCTGCTGGAGCCACAGGCCCCGTAATGTCCAGGTGGATTCAGGAGGGTGGATGTTCCGCCCAGTGCCTCTGGCAGCACCAACATTCCGGATTCCAGCAGGGCTGTGTCCGGCACTGGGCCCCTCACTGTGCACTGGCTGCAAGAGCCGCCGCCCTCCTGCTTGGGTGACCTCAGCCCTGTGAGGTGTGATGGCGTCACAGAGGGTGGCGTGGAACGGCCATTGTGACACGGGGGCTGTGGAGCAGAGCTGAGGCTGCGGGGCTCAGGCCCAGCTCAGTGCGACTTGGTGAGTAGAGCAGGGAGGAAGGGGCTGCCTGAGGCTGCCCAGGGAGGAGGGTTCCCCAGCGCTCGGGGGCCTGAGCTGCCAACTCAGACTCGTCCCGCTTCTCCCATAGGTTTGCATGCAGAGGACGAAGCCCAGCAGGGATGGGACAGACACTCTGCACGTGGTTGCGGTCGACGCGCACAGTGCGCGCTGAGACACAGGAGGCTGCCGGCTCGCCAGAGCCAGGTGAGAGCAAAGTATCCCTGCATCCACGGTCTCCGGCCCTGCCCCTCAGCTGGCACAGCCGGCACAGAGCAGACCCTGGGACAGCCCCCGGGGGGCACCTGGCCCCGCAAGGCACTCACTGTTGTTACTCTCTCTTCTCCAGCATGCATCTTCTGTGGCCGAGTGGATGAGGACTCAGGCATCCTCGGCCGCAAAGAAAGGATGGGTGAATTGTATTTCCATGAGTTTTGTGCGGTGAGTTCCCTCGTGGCTCCTGCCACCTTCCTCCAACCAGTGATTCCCTCCATTCCACTCTAACTAGACTATGCTCTTTCCTCCTGTACAGAGATTTATCAACGGTCTTTGCAAACACTCACAAGGTTACAGTGAGCCACGCTATCGTGTAGAAGACCTGACACGCGCAGTGAGGGAGGCAGAGCAGAAGGTGAGCACAGCACCGGAACAGGGAGCTTGGTGCCAGGAGAGCTTAGCCTGGTCCCAAGAAAGCAATCCCAGCCCCTTTTCCCAGCTCCCGGAGAAATTCCTGCTCTTGCAGACCAGCCCTGTTCACCAGGCAGCTCTGCAGAGTGCCACCCAGCCCTGCCCGCATCCTGCGCCCTGCCCAGAGGTGCGGGGCCCTCTGCGTAGGCCCTGAGCCTGCAGCTGATGGGGGCTGCTCTGCTCTTTCCAGCTCTGCTTCGTCTGTGGCAGTTCCGGGGCCAGCATCACCTGCGCAGAGGAGGGATGTGAGCGGAGCTTCCATCTCCCCTGCGCCTCTGAGGGTCAATGTGTTACACAGTACTCTGGAGCGCTCAGGTAAGGGCTGCCAGGTGTCGCGTGTGGGCCTCCAACCCTGCTGTCAGCACCAGCCAAAGTAGCGAGGAACGCACTGTGGCACTTCCCAGCAGACAGAAAGAGCCAGAGCCAAGGCCTGGGGCTCCTTCCCGTTCCTCTGCCCTCCTCGCAGCCCTTCACACCTCACCCATCCCTTCCATCTTCCCCCAGGTCCTTCTGCTGTGAGCACCGCCCGCAGCAGGCAGCGCAGGCAGCACCGGCGCCGGACACAATGTGCATCATCTGCATGGAGCCTGTGGGTGACAGCACGTCGTACGGCACCATGGTGTGCCCAGCCTGCCAACACGCCTGGTTCCACCGGGCCTGCATCCAGGTAGGAGCCCTCCCCTTGCCCCACAGGCACCGCAGGCGCTCAGCAGCACCAGGCCCAGCTCACACTCACACTGCTTGTGTTTCTGCTGCAGGAACAGGGCCTAAGCGCGGGGATTCACTGCTTCCAGTGCCCCCAGTGCCGAGACATGAACTCGTTTCAACGAGACATGCTCACTATGGGGATCCGAATCCCAATCAGGTTGGTGTCTTTTAGCCAGCTCTTGAGGTGTGAGGGCACAAGAGCTGTGCCCACCTAAGGACTGTCCCGGCAGTCCTGGCCCTTGGCAGCCAATAACATGGGCCTCAGCGTCATTGGGAAGCTGGACCCAGGGATAAGGTGGATGGGGATGGATTTCATGGGTTACTTTTAGTCCTGGGCCAGTGAGTGCTCATCACATTCCCTCCCTTCTCTGGCAGACGACCAGCGTGGGAGGAAAACAACGCCTATGCAGCACTGACAGTTCGGCACCAACGCTGTGATGCCAGCGACTGCCTTTACCCCCAAGGCAGGGAGCGGTCAGAAGGGGGGTGAGTAACCTCAGCTGCCCTCTGGGGCTCTGCGTGGCATCGCAGCCTCACCACGGGCTGGGGGAGCACAGACTGAGCACCAGAGCTGTGCTGGTCACTCCCTGGCTCAGGGCAATTTCTCCTTACGGACACAACCCGTTGCTTTCCACAGGCCCTGGCAGCTGCTCCTCTGCAGCTCCTGTGCTGCACAAGGCACTCACCGGCGCTGTTCCTCCTTGAGTCACCGCACAACCAGATGGGAGTGCAACGCCTGCGCTGGAGAGGGCACCTGTAAGAGGCAAACAGCCACGTGCTGCTGGGCTGGGGTCATTGAGCAGGGCGGCCCTGCTCAAATTCCTCCAGCCCGGGACAAATGGCAGCCAGTTCCACCCCATGACTGCAATTCCATCCTGCTCACCTTCCTGTCTCCCCTTACAGCCTCCAGCACCAGCTCACGTCTTGCTGGCCTCAGAACCACCAGCCAGCACGGACAGGAGCCATCCCGAGGCTACACCGAGAGAGAGAGCAGCAGCTCTACAACAACCACCAGCCAGGCACCACCGGGGACAGCTCACAGTTCCCGTTTGCCTGAGACCCCTGGCCTGTCCAGCCGGCGCAGGCCACAATGGAGGAGACTCGGCCGGCGTTTACATCGCACTGGCAACTCATGTCATGAGTTGCAAGGGTGCTGTAGGAGCAGCTGTCATGCTGCCCTGAGTGCCGAGAGCAGCACCCCAGACTCTGACAGCCAGGGGACATCTCGGTCCTCGAGGCACTGCCCTGCACCTGGATACAACCTCAGGTGCAGGCAGGGACAGCGGGCCCGGACAAGAAGCCGCTCTCCGTTGCAGCGCCGGGCCCCAGAAGCTCAGAGCCGGCCCCAAACACGCCGTGGGAGCCGGCAGACACCAACCCCAAGTGCTCAGAGCGGCACCCGCAGCTACACCACACGGGGAGCACAGGGGTCCTCCAGGGCTTCCGCAGCAGCCGACAGAAGCCCATCCACACGGCCAAGGCGGGCCCGGACTCGAAGCCGCTCGCCTCTCCATCGTCGGGCTGCGCAGACCAACAGCCAGCCCCGGAGACGCCGCGGAAGCCGCTCCAGGCGGCGAGGGCCAGCCCAGGGGCGGAGCCGCTCCCGGGTACCACGCCGGGCACAGCATGTCACCAGCCGGCTCTACTGATGCCATAGGAGCGGCCGTGAACAAGCTCTACAGCCTAACCAATGTCATCCGAGGCCTAAATAACATCATCTGAATCCTAAACAATGTCATCTGAGGCCTATCCAACATCATCTGAATCATACCCCATGTCATCTGAATCCTAAATAATATCATCTGAATCCATCACAATAAAAATTAATCCCTAAATATCACTGTCAGTTTTGTTCTTCTCTGCCTTTCCCAAAGTGGGCAGCCTTAGGGCCTGGATCCACGGGCTTCCCTCCCATAGCACCCAACCCATTCCTTCCTCCCCGCAGCCCGCTTCAGGCTGAGTTGGTTCTGACCACGACTCTAGCAGGGCTCAACGTTTCCAACGCACAACGTGGAGGAAGCCAGGCTGGCAGCTGCAGCCCCGTTCTGGGGGTGTTTCTGACATCTTGGGGCCGTCGCTGTGTTTGGGACACGTGGGCAGCCCCAGGGCTGCTGACAGTGGGGAAAAATCCTAAAAGCATGACAACAGAAAAGCACAGTCTGACTCTCACAGGGACATTACTTGGGATGGGTCACCAGATGGATATAACTCCACTCTTCACCTCTCTGAGCCCAGCCCTTCAGCCAGTCCTTTACCCAACCAAGCCTCGAAATGCCAGTTTCTCCAGGAAAAAACAGTGGGAGACAGCGTCAAAGGCTCTGCTGAAGTGTAGGTAGACCACGTCAACAGCCCTTGCCTCATCCACCAGGCGGATCACTTGATCATACTGATCCGGTTGATTCGGCAGGAACTGCCTTTCATGCACCCACACAGGCTAGGCCTGATGCCCCAGCTGTCCTGAGAAATCAGCTTTATAAACGGGTAAATAGTGATAGACAAGGGAGAATGGTTTTAAACTAAAGGAAGGGAGATGTAGGTATGGTGTAAGAGCAGAAATGCTGATAGATGGTGGAAAACAGCTTGGCAGTCACCACTTGCAGCTCCCTCAGCAGCCTCGGGTGGATCCCATCTGGCCCCATGGTCTTGTGACAGTCCAGACAAAGAATCTTATCCTCACCAGTCACGTTCCCCACCGCATCCGGTAAAGGATGAAGATTCTCCTTACCTCTCCTCTTACTGTTAATGTGTTTGTAAACAGGTTTTTTTGTTCCCTTTTCCTACAGTGGCCAGGTTGAGTTCATCCTGGGCTTTTGTCTTCCTAATTTTCTCCCTCTGTATCCGGACACTTCTATGTACTCTCCCTGAGTTGCCCATCCCTTCTTCTACAGGAAGTAAACTCTTTTTCTCTCCTGGAGCCTCAGCAAATGTTCCGTATTCTTCTCTGCTGGCTCATTTCACAGCACAGGGGGAAAGCCTACTCCTGTGCCTCTAAGACTTCCTTCTTGAGGAGCCACCAGCCTTCCTGGACCCCTTTGCTCTTCAGGACTGAATCCCAAGGAACCCTCCCTACCAGTGTCCTGAATACTTCAAAACCCACTCTCCAGAAGCCCAGGGCAGCAGTTTTAATGAACCCCCAATCCCCTTCCTGACTTCACCAAGAATGGAGAACTCTACCATCTCGCAGAAACTCTGCCCTAGACAGCTCCCAGCCTCCACATCTCACAGCAGTACCACTCTGTGAGCAGCAGCTCTAGAGGAGCACATCCTCGGTGGGCTCTTTTACCAGCTGTGCCACGAAGCACTCAGATTCCACACACTCTAGAAACCTCCAAGGCTGCTGCTTGTGCACTGTACTGACTTTCCAGCATAGACCGGGGACGCTGAAGTCCCCCATGAGAACAAGGGCTGGCGACTGCACCATTTCTGCCAGCTGCTCATAGAACCCCTCATCCGTTTCTCCGTTCTGGTTAGGCAGTCTGCAGTAGACCCCCACCAGGATGGTGGCAGTGTTGGCCCTCCCCCTGATACTTACCCACAGGGACTCAACCTGATCATTCCCAGCCCCAAGTTCAACAACACTGAAACACTCTCTAACATAGAGGGCCATGCCATCACTCCTCCTTCCTTACCTATCCCCTCCAAAGAGCTTATAGCCCTCCATTGCAGCAATAAACACGTGGGAGTGATGGCGACCAAGTCACGGTTTTCCTGCTGCACAATGGCTTCCAGCTCCCCCTGTTTCTAGCAGATGCTGTGCGCATTGCAGCAGATGCACTTCAGTTGACATCACTGACACCCGCAACTCCAGCGTTCTTCCTCTTCATAAGGAATTTAAAGCCCTCAAGACAGCATAAAATACTATCAGCAGCGGTGATGACATGAAAAGTGTACTGTGTGCAGCTCTGGGCTGCTCACTGCAAGAAAGACATGGGGGCAACGGGGCAGGAAAGGGTCTGGAAGAAGAGTCCCATGAGGAGCGGCGCAGTGAACTGGGATTGCTCAGTTCAGAGAAGGCTCAGGGGAGGCCTCACTTCATGTAATTCCCTGAAAGGAGGTTGCAGCGAGGTCGGCCTGTTCACCCAGGTAACAGCGACGGGACCAGAGGAAACGGCCACAAGTTGCAGCAGGGGAGGTCCCCCCCGTTGGATATTAGGTTAAACATCTGTGCGGGAAAGCGGTTGGGAACTGCACAGCTGCCCAAGGAGCAGAGGGAGTCAGTGTCCATGGAGATGCTCCAGAAGGGTGGGGATGAGGTCCTGCCTGAGGGACATGGGCAGTGGGCAGCTGGGGGGTGGTCAGTGGGACTTGGTGATCTTAGAGGTCTTTGCCAACCACAGAGATTCTGTGATTCTGTGAGTCGAGTCATTTATTGGAACGAGAGGTAATCAGCGGCCAACAGCCCACAAGCAGAGCCTGGAGAACATCATGGCAACACTTAAACACTCAACTGGGATTCTGCTGGAGCCACAGGCCCCGTAGCGTCCAGATGCGGACAGCAGGGTGGATGTGCCGCCCAGTGCCTCTGGCAGCACCAACATTCCGGATTCCAGCAGGGCTGTGTCCGGCACTGGGCCCCTCACTGTGCGCTGGCTGAAAGAGCCGCCGCCCTCCTGCTTGGGTGACCTCAGCCCTGTGAGGTGTGATGGCGTCACAGAGGGTGGCGCGGAACGGCCATTGTGACACGGGGGCTGTGGAGCAGAGCTGAGGCTGCGGGGCTCAGGCCCAGCTCAGTGCGACTTGGTGAGTAGAGCAGGGAGGAAGGGGCTGCCTGAGGCTGCCCAGGGAGGAGGGTTCCCCAGCGCTCGGGGGCCTGAGCTGCCAACTCAGACTCGTCCCGATTCTCCCATAGGTTTGCATGCAGAGGACGAAGCCCAGCAGTGATGGGACAGACACTCTGCAAATGGTTGACGGAGACACAGGAGGATGATGGCTCACTAGAGCCAGGTGAGAGCAAAGTATCCCTGCATCCACAGCCTCAGGCCCTGTCCCTCAGCTGGCACAGCCGGCACAGAGCAGCCCCTGGGACAGCCCCGGGGGCACCTGGCCCTGCAAGGCGCTCACTGCTGTTACTCTCTCCTCTCCAGCATGCGTGCTCTGTGGCCTAGTGGATGAGAACTTGGGCATCCTCGGCCGCAGACAGAGGATTCGTAGATTGCATTTCCATGAGTTTTGTGCGGTGAGTTCCCTCGTGGCTCCTGCCACCTTCCTCCAACCAGTGATTCCCTCCTTTCTGCCCTAACTGGACTATGCTCTTTCCTCCTGTACAGAGATTTGCCAATGGTCTTTGTGAACACGTGCAAGATAACAACGAGGCACGTTTTTGTTTTCAAGACCTGACACGCGTGGTGTGGAAGGCAGAGCAGATGGTGAGCACAGCACCGGAACAGGGAGCTTGGTGCCAGGAGAGCTTAGCCTGGTCCCAAGAAAGCAATCCCAGCCCCTCTTCCCAGCTCCCGGAGAAATTCCTGCTCTTGCAGACCAGCCCTGTTCACCAGGCAGCTCTGCAGAGTGCCACCCAGCCCTGCCCGCATCCTGCGCCCTGCCCAGAGGTGCGGGGCCCTCTGCGTAGGCCCTGAGCCTGCAGCTGATGGGGGCTGCTCTGCTCTTTCCAGCTCTGCTTCGTTTGCGGCGGTTCGGGGGCCAGCATCACCTGCGCAGAGCCGGGATGTGAGCGGAGCTTCCATCTCCCCTGCGCCTATGAGGGTCAGTGTGTCACCCAATACTTTGGAGAGTTCAGGTAAGGAATGCCAGCTTGTGGCCTCCAATCCTGCTGTCAGCAGCAGCCACAGCAGCGAGGAACACGCTGTGACACTTCCCAGCAGCCTGACAGAGCCAGAGCCAAGGCCTGGGGCTCCTTCCCGTTCCTCTGCCCTCCTCGCAGCCCTTCACACCTCACCCATCCCTTCCATCTTCCCCCAGGTCCTTCTGCTGTGAGCACCGCCCGCAGCAGGCAGCGCAGGCAGCACCGGAGGCGGACACGACCTGCATCATCTGCATGGAGTCCGTAGGTGACAGCACGTCGTATAGCACCATGGTGTGCCCAGCCTGCCAACACTCCTGGTTTCACCGGGCCTGCATCCAGGTAGGAGCCCTCCCCTTGCCCCGCGGTCACCACTAGTGCTCAGCAGCACCAGGTCCGGCTCACACCCACCCTGCTTGTGTTTCTGCTGCAGAGAATGGCCCTGAGCTCTGGGCTTGAATTCCTGTGTCCCTACTGTAGAGACAGCCAAAAGTTTCATCAAGACATGCTGACTTTGGGGATCCAAATGCCAGACAGGTTGGTGTCTTTCAGGCAGCTCTTGAGATGTGAGGGCACAAGAGCTGTGCCCGCCCAAGGAATGCCCCGGCAGGCCTGGGCCTTGGCAGCCACTAACATGGGCCACAGTGCCATTGGGAAGCTGAAACCAGGGATAATATGGATGGGGATGGATTTCATGGGTTAGTTTTAGTCCTGCGCCAGTGAGTACTCATCACATTCCATCCCTTCTCTGGCAGAACTCCAGTAAGGGACAACAACTACGCCAACGCATCACTGGCAGTTTGGTACCGACGCTGCCATGCCAGTGACTGCCTTCATCCCCATGGCAGACTGCAGTCAGGAGAGGGGTGAGTGACCTCAGCTGCCCTCTGGGGCTCTGCGTGGCATCGCAGCCTCACCACGGGCTGGGGGAGCACAGACTGAGCACCAGAGCCGTGCCGGGCACTCCCTGGCTCAGAGCACTTGGTCTTCACAGCCACAACCCGTTGCTTTCCACAGGCCTTGGGAGCTGCTCCTCTGCAGCTCCTGTGCTGCACGAGGAACACACCGCCACTGCTCCTACCTGAGTAACAGCACAACCAGATGGGAGTGCAACGCCTGTGCTGGAGAGGGCACCGGTAAGAGGCAAACAGCCGCGTGCTGCTGGGCTGGGGCCAGGCAAGGCCTGGCAGCAGCAGCTCAGAGCGGCCCTGCTCAAATCCCTTCAGCCCCGGGACAAACGGGAGCCAGTTCCACCCCATGGTTGGAATTCCACCCTGCTCACCTTCCTGCCTCCCCTTACAGCCTCCAGCACCAGCTCAGGTACTGCTGGCCTTGGCAACACCAGCCAGCATGGACTGCAGCCATCTGAAAGCTCTCTGACACCAGAGAGCAGCAGCTCCGGCACCACCAGCCAGGCACCATCAGAGCCAGCAAACCAATCCTGTGTGCCTGAGAGCAGCGGCCTGTCCATCCAGCGCAGGACAGACTGCACGAGAATCACTCCACGACTGAACCGGGACTTAAACATCTTTAATGAGTCCCGAAGACGCCGTGGAAGAACCAATAATGCTGCCCTGATTGCTGAGAGCAGCACCCCAGACTCTGACAGCCAGGGGACATCTCGGTCCTCGAGGCACTGCCCT